>NC_084460.1:73505000-74802500 GCF_027409185.1 Cynocephalus volans
GGTGATTTATTTTTCTCTTCAGTATCATATAAATTTCCTCCTAATCAATGGTTGTCAGCACAACTAATTAAAAACATGTTTTTCTATCACCATCTTTCTGATGCAAATGTAGGACAGAATATTATAAAAAAACCAGAAATGACAGAGCCAGTTGCCTTGGTGCAAAAGTAGCATTTATGTTTCCTGTTGGCATATGCATTTGCCAGGAAACGTCTAATGTAATAAATTTAGACAATTTAACCAGCATGGTGGATTTGTCTATTTTTGCTGTCAAGTATCAACACTGGCACTTAACCTGAGTAGAAAGAAGCACATGACTAAACTTACAATGAAAGATTCCAAAATTATTAATGGCTGTCAAATCATATGTTTTACTGGCTCACGGTATGAACATACATACATACATATGTGTCATATAGCTGATGAAATCAATAGCACCATGTGATGAAAAGTCATCTTAGTCTTTCGGTTTCTGAAAGAAGGAAAAACTAATCCTACTATGTTTGCTTTTGCTATTAAATATGTTCTAGAAAGTTAAATAAAGCACAAAATATACAGGAATCAGCCGAACACTGTCTAACCCTATCAAACACAGGTCAGTGCCATCATAGCAGCCGACTGAAATTTCCTCCAGTGGAGCTGGTAAACGCTCTGGACACAAGGAAAGCTTAGAATTGAGACAGAATTACACTGGTATTGTATAAATAATCTAACTGTGACCTATGGGGTTAAAACCTATAATTGGAGTGATACTTCAAAGCAATGACTACTTTTTCAACACTATTTTGTACAGCCTGATAGGAGGATGACTTGTTGGGGTTTTATTGGCCAGGAACAGTACTGCAAAAGTGACATTTTCAACAGCTGCTGCTGCATTTGTGCTCTGACAAATTAGAGGCTAAATCAAAGCATTAAAGAACATCAAAGGCTTAATTTAATGCAAAAACAAGTACTCCAACTGGATCTATTTTACAGTGAATTAATAATGCAGATTTACACAGAATGTAGATGCTTTGTTTTTTTAACGTTGGAAGAGAATTTTTGCTTTCAAAATAAAAGATCCACAAAGTGTCATTTTTTAACTATGCAAAAAATGCAAAATAGTATTTGGTGCAATGAATAAATTTTAGAAATTTACTAAGTGTTTGGTTATTTAAATTAAAATATGTATTTACTACCTAAACCAAGTACATATTGCCTCAAATGTAGTGGCAGAATAGATACACAATTGAACCACTGGGCTCAGCTACAATCCTACTTGATAATTGCCCTGGATGCTGAAAATATTCCGTGTTTATGATTTTGATGTAAGAAAAATATACATGTGTATACATAAATAACTCATGCTGTCTTCAAGAATTTATGCATATTCAGTGCACTTGTCTAACTATGTACTTAACAAGTTTTTTACAAAGATGAAGAATGTCTTGTGAGACGTTTAGTAGAAATTGAAAATGCAGATAAATGTGCAGTTTTATAATGCTATTCAGTGTTGATATGAACAAAGACAAATAATTCTAAAAACTGAAGATGTTGAATTGTTTAACTCCTTAGAAATAATCACCAGTGTAAGTTGTTCTTTCTACCTAGGTTGGAACTTAGCGTAAGTTTTAAAATGGGTATTAGAGCATTTGGAAAGTCATCTAGAGGTGCTGAGCTAGAATTATTTAATTGTTTTCACTAAATTCTAAATATTATCATAGTCCAGAATTGCCCTAGGAATATTTCCAAGAATTATCCCAAAATAATAATTTTCAGAAAGAAATGAGGCAAGCTTTTAAAGAAAATATCCCCAAATATTTATATGACTAAAATAGAATTCCTTGGAGAAATTAAGAACAAATTTCAGATTCTTTCTTATGCTGACATATTTAGTCATTTATGCAATTGATATTTAATAATATAATGTTTCATTTAATCTTTTATCAATATTTAATATTACACTTAGTTTAAACTTTTCTTTTTCAAAAAATTATGTTCATCACTAAATATATCATTTAAATTAATATTAATTTCTTACTTTGTCCAATAGAGGAAGGACATTAGAAGTAATTAGTGCTCATTTTTCCTTCAGGAAGGAAACTGATTTTACCAACACACTGGGGTGAAAAGTACACAAAATATCTGAACCCTGATGTAAACAGAATGCTCTGTTTGAAAATAGTGAATTTGTATCTATTACATATTACAATAAACCCCCTTTCCTCATTAATTTTACTGAAGTCTCCAGATGGGAAACAAAATATTAAGTTGTTCAGCCTTAGGCATTGTTGACTGTTAAGGTACTCACTAAATCACTGATCTTATTCACATTAATATTACATTTCTGCTATAAAAATTTAGGACCCTTGGGTATGGGGTTCAGTTTGTCATAAGTATAATTAATTGTTTTTATAAATGATTAATTTGTCAAAATGGCAAAATATATGTATGTATATTTTGGGGGCAGACAAGGATCCTAAGCAAGCTAGCCTACCTTAAAGTCATGGTAATACTCATGAAATTATGCAAATTAATTGACTCTTTCAATGTTGCATAAAATGCTACTTCTAGTACAGTGCATGGAACATTAGTCTGTTCATCCAGCAAAAAAAGAAAAAAAAAAAAAAAGGGAAAAAGTTGCATTTCAGAGGCTTGAATCTTTACAATCGAGGCCTTATGGTTGAGGATGCTAGCAACTACAATATATTTTTCTACAAAGCAATTGGCTTTCAACCACTGCACACAGAATTTGTGCTGTTTATTACAATTTTTTCCCCAAGCAACTGTCAAGAAAAAATCAGCTTTGTCTTGTGAGTTTTCCCTCCCTCTTAATACAAAGAAAAAGAGATTTTTATTGTTCAAACATGCTAAAGAAAAGTAATATTTATTCTAAAATTATTTAGCAATATAGGTTTTTGCTGAGAAAGGCTCATTTAAAGGCCCCAGAAAATGTGATATACTGTTTCAAATCTCAATGATTAACTTAATTATGACAATTTAGTGTACTTACTAATCAATAAAAAACATTGTCAACAGCAAAATAAAAAGCTGTGCCTTCAGAATAATTATCCTGTCCAAGAGTAAATCCAGAAGTCAATTTTCAAAGACTGAAAATAGAATAGCTAATTTAGAACGTCATATATTACTTCATTTAAAAAAACTCATTCTTATATTAAATGACCTCTAGCAAATAAGTAACTCAGAAATATTCAACAATTAAATTTTTAAAATTAACAAAATTGCCTTAATGGAGTTATCAGATCTATTTTAAGGAAATAGAATCTCCCATATGAGATTCAATTCTGCCTCAAAGAAAGATGGTGTCCTCTGGCTTACACTGTTCTCTCCATTAGACAAATGAACTTATGTAATCAATTATGGTTTGGGGCAACAACTCTAGCCTTGATCTAACAGACATCCAACAGACTTGTATTAATTTTCAACTCTCCCTCATTGATAATATTACATTAAAAAAAATATCAAAGCACTACTGTTACGATAAAGTATCTTTCCCTCAGAGTTCCATTGCTTTGGCTTTTCTCATTTTTCACATCAGTTTAAAACTAACCACTTGATTATAAAATTAGAATAATCGATTTTTCCATTTTGGTCATTTTATCTTAATATTCACATATAATTAAATGAATCCTGTAAGCAGAATTTTATGCCTTGCTATATTTCTAATAATATGTTTCTAAAGACCATATATTTGACATGTATTTAGTGAGAAAATCAAGATAAAATAGAGTGGGTATTTCCAAAAGCAACTAATCTACTTTCAAGATAAAATGTAAACTTGAAGACTATCCATTGATAGAGAAAAAAGTTTTCACAGAATATTTTTAAAGCAAAGATTTTAAAATTTGCTTTAAACCAACACAGATCTTAAGGGGGCTTGACATTCCATGATTGTGGCAATTATTAATATTTAAATCCATTTATTTATTTTTAAATGTATACTAATCAGACAGCGTTTCTAACTTTACCCTGTTCATGGTAAAGTTGTGTTGCATAAGTGTCTAAACAACTTTTACAAATAGATGCTTAAATCAAAAAGCCAAAGTTCCTCAAACTACTTTCCTATCTACACAAAAACAAATCAATAAATCAATATATTGAGAACCTAGTATGTGCTAGAATTTCACTTTTTCCTATAATTATAATACAGGACTTTAAAATTTTTGTTTTAAAAATAGAAAATCAGTTACCACCACAACAAAAAAATGTTGAATATACTAATTATCCTCATTTGAGCATCGCATATCGCACACAGGTATTGATATTCAATGCTGTATCCCACAGATATGCACAATCAATTATGTTTCAACAAAATAAATAAACATATTACAAAATTTAAAAAATAAATTAAAAAATAGAAAATCAGGACAATATAAACATGCAAACACACTGATTTTTCAAAAATATTATGATAGAAAATAACTATCTAATGACCCAACATTCTGCTCAATGAGTACACTGGGTTGTGGAAATCAGAAAATAATAATAGGAAAGTTGCTTACTTCAACTAATTATGACCTACTAATATAATTATCCACTTCTGTGACACAAGTATGTTTTTATATACTTATACACATTTATAAGTCTATAGCCTGTGCATCTTTCTACATAGTGCAAAAATTTGTATATGCTAATGTACTGTGTAGACTCCTAGGTAAAAACAATATTTATATTTATGAATTATCAATTGTTATTTCCTAATACATTTGCTGAAACCAATATGAAATGAGATACCACATTTTGTTTTAAACCCAAGTTCCATGCCTCCATACTTCCTGAGGTGACTTTGGACCCAGCTAGGAGCCTCCAGCTTATTGGCCCAACTTGTGACAGACACTGGACAGAAGCTGCTGCAGCTACTTTCACTGCCATCTGGAGTTCATTGTGTTGATTCCAATTTTAATGTGCAGTTAAAAAAGGGCCCAAGTTAAAATATGCAAATGGATAGCATATTTAGCAATGTCCAAGTACTACTCACATCATCCCTTAGATGAGCCTTAATAAGCCTTTCTGCCTATTAAGAATGCCCAGGTCGGATCAATCCAAACTCTCACTAAGAATCCATCTTTCACATGTATACAAAGGACTGCTAGTAGTATATACTAAAGTGACTGCAAAATGTCACCATTTCTCATATACACTAACTCCTCTAGTTGTTTCTCCCTATAGTTGTCTCTCTGTTGTAAGAAGCAATTTTTGAAATAAGCAGTTTTAAAGTCAATATCCATAAGGTGGGAGAATTTTTAGAGAATAGACTGCTTAGATGAATGATTAAAATTAGGAGAGATTAAGCAGATACCATGAAAGGTCCATGAAACTTGATGTTGTAAAATATTTTCACATTTGTCCATTCAAACAAAAGCATAAATATCAACACATTATAACAATTGCAGGATTACCCTTTATTGAGTGCTTACACAGTGTGGTAGCACTATGATCAGGTCTATGTTTGTCATTGCATTTAAACTTCACAACCATACCATGAGGTAGAGATCTTTACCTGTATTTTATACATGAGGAATCAAGGCACAGAGGGGTCATGTTCATTCTCTGTAGTCCAACATAGTCCAAAAATATAGCCCAAAACATTTATCATATGTGACAAAATGTGGCCCATTTAGCAACCTAATAGTCATCACCATTATTATCACTTAGTTTTCATGAATCACCAGAAATAAAAAATCTTTCTGCTTCTTATGAATATAAGAGAGCTCTATCTAAATTGAAATCATTGACAGACTCCACTTCCATAAGTCTTCAGGAAAGGACAGTAGGAATCAGTCAATCTATATTTCTGCCCTGGAAGCTCTCATGCCAGAAAGCCCAGGTTTGTTTCAGAAGCAGCAATGTGTTATGGATTAAAAAAAAAAAAAAAAAAGAAAAACAGGAAAAAGAAAAACGACCAAAGCAACACATACTCAAAATTTGCATTTGCATTACAAATGGGTAACCTGCCATGGTACTTTGGTACCCCACTGACATGTTGCCAGGGAACAACAGAGAAATAAAAGCCAGCACATCTACTCACAGGTGAGGAGCAGACACTGAGTGCGGTGAGGCTCCTCTTCAACCTGCTGTCCAGTTCGCCACATAAACCAACATACCCACCCTCCTTCCCAGCCGGATGCTGAACAGAATGATGAAGAAGAATGAAAAAAAGGAGGTCATTTCCCCCGCATGAAGAGCCACTGTGATTCTCCTCCAGACATAAGGCATTTTCAATCTAAGAAATAGTAACACCCCAAAATAAAAGAGTGATAATTGATTGTAACAATTGCCAGCAGTGGACTTAGCTAGGCCAGAGGAAACTATTTTGAAGTGCCAAAGCAAACTCATTTAAGAAAATTCATTCAACAACCATTTACCAAATTGCCCTAATCTGGGTTTCTTTAAGGCCATTGCCATGGCTATTAACTGTTTATTTTTGTCTGATCCCTGCATCTGTTTGTCCTGTAAAGGCAGTTAGCATACTCTCTGGCTATCTAATGAATGAGCTGTGTCTGAGAGGGCAGTGACTTGTCCATGATTACTAGCCTGGGAAGTGGGAGACTCAAGCAATCCGAAACTTAAAGCCGGTATCTAACTTAAAAGCCCTCCTGTTCTCTGCATTCTGTGATGTTGCCACATGTAATGTCAGTCCTCTAGCAACTGTTTTCTTTCTAACTCCTAAATCAGGTACACTATGGGGGTTTGCATTTACTCTGTCTTTCCTTACATGTCTTTCCCCTCTCTCTCGTCACCATTTGAATTCTGTGAGGTCTCTCCCTGCCCATATCACCTCCTCTGCTCTTGTTAACTGCAGAAGTATTACTTTGTGGGCAAGAAAAAGTGCTCTGCTAGAAAGTGCTGTAGGAGCATATAGTTATCAAGGCTTCACAGCATCCACCAGTTACTCTTTAGCTAGCCAAGCAATGAGTCACAAGCTAAAAATTTCACAGAAAAATGGAATTAAAAGATAAGACCAATCTTTCCATGAACTTTGTAAAGGCCCCTTATATAATTATATTTGTAATTTAAAGTTACTGCAAAATACAACACATCTTTTCCTGGATCTGTGTACATTTTCTACAGTTGAATTGGATTTGGCTAGATACAAACATAGCAAGAATGTCTCCCAGTGGTAAGCAGGGATGTCTCAATCTGCAGTTTAGAAAATCCAGAGTGTCAGCAAATGGAAGAGGTAAATCCTAGTATGTGTGATAAAATTAGTTGCCACATAATTTTTAATAATACCAAGAACGGAATTGCATTCCCTGAATCATAGTCACTACATATGTAGTCAAAGCCTAGTACCAAGTTTTCATCCATAACAAAAGGGGGGATGCTTAGGACCTGTCTGCAGCATTTATAGAAAGTGTCTTCCATAAGAAAAGGAAACATGATAGAAAAGGAATGGGGGAGCTAAAGTGTGTGTTGCTTTCAGCACTTGAACTTTAGAAAGACTAGAATCATGCCAAGTCCAACTAATTTAGGTGATCCTTTCTATGATGCTCTTTGAAAATTGTCAATTCCTTGCAAGAAAAAAATGTAATTAATACCCTGAATATGTATATACAGAAGCATAAAAATAATAACTAATATTTACTAAATGCTGAAAAGTGCCAGGTAGTTTTCTAATAACTTTATATATGTATTGGTTCATTTAATACTTAAAATAATCCTATGAAATAAATATTATTATTATTATCCCCTTTTATAGGTGAAGAAACAGAGGCATAGCTACATTAGGTCATTAGCCCAAGGTCACCAAGTACTAAGAAGTAGAATGACAATTTGAGACAAGAAAGTCTGGCTTTAGAGGCTGTACTCTTAACCACCACACTTAAGTGCCTCTCACTTACACGTGTATAAATGATTACTTCTTTTACCAATAATTTATAGTATTACTAAGTAATTTATTTCTAATGTATATAGATTCAGATGGTTTGTTTATAATAAGGTTTTCTAAGAGGTATGTATTACTATTCCAAATATGCAGCAATTTAACTTGCTCTATTATTGCTAAAGTCTCTCTGTATGTGCATGTAAACGTGCACAAGTGTTTACGTATGTACTTCCAGCACATTACATATATATTTAAGACAAACTCAGAGAGAGAGAGAAAGAGAAAGAGCATGTGCATTTTATGATTAGCATCAGAAGATTAAATATGCTTAGGACTTTGAAGTTCTTTAATTATATTATTTTCCAGAAGAATAAAAGTTAAGTTCTTGCTAAATTCTCTATTAATCTAGTCCAAACTCATCATTATTTCTGTTTCCAAGAAGATGGAATAGAAGCTAAGCAAATTAACAGCTAAGTTTCATTTCTGCATGAGATCATAAAGAACAAAGTAGGCACAACAGAAAACATATGTTAGATAGTGGATTAAGGGTACTTAATTGTATTTACATGTTTAGTCTAAAATTTATCCTTATACATTTGACTCAGGTTATGGCTGGTCATAATTAGCTCAGGACACAGAAGATTATTTTGTCAAAGACAAAGAGTGTTGAGATACTACAAAAGAAGAATATTCTGCTACCACATGCTGAAAGGATATTATCATTATGGCAAGAGAACGCAACTGCTGAGACACTACTGAATCTCTTAAGCCACTGCTTTAGCTGTCTCTAAAGTCAGGAGCAACAACGGGAACATCTAGATAGTTTATTTATCCAATGATGTCCAAAGGTAACTGTCAAAAAAAGATTTAAATTGTACAGAAAAATATTACTGTTTGGCTAATTCCTGTGTTACTTTTAAATTGTTTCATAAATGTATGGTAACTTTACCACTCTCAGTGATTACACAGAGAGACTCAGTAAACAGGAGATATTTTATATTAAAGGTCCTTAAAGGTGTCTAAGTAAACAATATTATGTTAAATAGCATTCCCCACACCTGCCTGATCATTAGAATCACCTGGATTGCTTTTTAACATACAAACTTCAGAGTCCCTTCCCAGACCTAGTAAATCCTGGAAAGGCATCTGTAAATATGTGCTTTAAGCAGAAACTCCAGGTGAGCCTTATGACTGAGTAAGTTTGGGAAACACTGATTACAAAATCAGTTTCAACTTAAACTGTCTTGATATAATCAGTTCCTGAGTTTGTGTCAACACCATTTTTGGGGAGAGGTATTTTCTGGAACTAGAGTGGCTTTTGTTGAGAAGTGAAGCTGTTAAACATTTTGACTTGGGTTTTGACTGAAGTAACCAAATCAACTGAATCTCTGGAGTTTTACAATAGCACAAATAATAAAAGTTTAACATTTTCTCCAACATAAGAGCAATGATTGTAAATACTAACAACCTTTTCCATTTTCTTCTGTTCCCACATTACAATAAAAATATATTAAATAATTACACTATTATTTCAAGATGATAAAGATTTTGTAAAATAAGTAGTAAAATCAAAGGGTGTTAAATACTTTTAAATTAGTATTTTGTCCAAATAATAGCTCAAGATTTTCTTTCTCAATCCCTACCCCTTTAAATCCCACTTTTTAAAAATCCTACAAAATTCTGCCTATTTTACTCCTAGAGTTCCAAATACCATATAATTTCATGTTTAAGTAAAATCAATGTTTCCAAGGGAAAATATTAAGATTTTTTTAACATAAGTTTTTTATCTATTAAATATTAGTACTGCCTTTCAAACCTGTGTATACTTCATACATATAAAATGTCAGTTCAGTATCAAACACTGCTATGAAACTCAAAATGTATGAAAAATTCCACAAATGTTTATAATTTAGGGGATGTGAAAAATTAAATTTGAGTTTAATTGTGCCATTTTCCATGCCAGCTTTTTAGTTTATTGGGAATTCACAGGAAAATATTTGCAAACTTATTCAAGGATTATAAAAGTGACATGAACCTGGCTGTCTCATCTGAGATATAAAATTTATTTCTGCTTTATAAAGAAATACCTCGAAATAAGATATTACAAAACAGGCCCTCCCATGTGCATAAACAAAATGCATGGTCCATTATCATTCTTTCTGACTCAATAACTTCAGAGCAGAGGGCTTTGGGCTCTTTGAAGAGAGAACAGCTCAGTCATTTCTTACCTGCATGCAGGAAACAGAACCTTGGGATTTGGGATGTGACACCCAGGTAAGATGTTAGCTCTCCACTCAGAATAGAAAGCCATCTCTGTCACTCTGTTTTATGAAATTTAAATGCAATAGATTAAAGGACTAAAAATATATATATATATATATTGCATCTCCCTCCTGTGAGGCCCACCAGGGCACCCATGAAAAGAAGATGTATCTCAGTAGGGTTTTCATTGTAAAATATTTAAATAAAAAATTGAGCATTTTAAGGCTTTCACAATCATTCTTTTCATCATGCAATAAAATATTCATACAATGTAAAAATGCTGCAGTTGTAACAGCATTTTAATTTAAAAAATAAACAATACAATAGTATTTTTCCAAGAATGCCATGCAATAGGATAAAGGAAACACGAAGAGAAGGAAAGAAAATTATATTTTTAACCTCCTAGAATTTAATATTTAACAAAGCTACCCTTCACTTTTATTTCAAACAAAAGCATTTTTTATTAGAGAAATCAAGACAAATTTAGGAAGCACAGCACAGATTACTTACTTGTTTTATAGGTTCTCAGCCTTGTAAAGTGGCATTATCACTTTTATTACTTTATTGCTTTAGCTTATCATATGACTAAGTCTGAAAACCCAAGAAAGACTCCTCTATTAACGTCTTAGGAAGTAATTTGTATTACTTATTGAGTTTGGGTGCTGGAACATTTGATTGTAAGGAGAGCTGGTGAAGATAGCTCTATTAAAAGCTGAAAAAATATACAAGAAAAGTTTTAGAAGTTTCTCAAGATTCTTCTATAGATATTTTTCATACCTCCTGTTTGGGTTCGTGATATAGTGAAAGGCAACAGACTGAACTTATATGTCAAGCGTGTGTCTTAAGTAAATTAAAGTATTTATATAGAGTATGTCTAAATATAACAATATAATAAAATAACATAACAAACATTTAAAGCACTGTAGAAACGAAAGTCAATGTATATTTCAGTCTCCATAGGGGAAGAGAAAATAACGCATAGTCCAAGAAATTGAATTATGAGAAAATTAAGTCCCTAGGTAATTTTATGTCATAGAAAACTTAGTTTTCTTTTCCTTTTTAGAAATTACAGGCACACATCCGGTACAGGCTATATGCTGTTTTAACTAAAATTGGCGGTCTTCTCTAATGGTCAGCTCTTTTAAGGGCACTAGCATTCTTCAATTTAAATATATATGCATGAATATATGTATTTATTTCTCACACTCTAGGCATTTGAAGAGAACTATCAGTTATTTAGGTGTTTGCATTTTGTTTCTGGAAATAATTTTCCTAGAATACATTATATAAGTGTATGATCCTTAATTCTTCATCAGTAAAAACATATGCAAACAAGAAGCTACTGAAACCCAGGGCACGAGGTTGCCTTTGATGTTACCTAACTTTATATTAAAATTAAATGTTAAAACTCTGCAGGAAGTAAGCATACTGGGTGTGCAGGGGTTAATCTAGAGCCGGGGTCAGGAAGAATTGAAGTCAGCAGGGGTCACCAGATGTTAAAGAATGCCAGGCATCACCTCCCAGTTGGTGATCTGCCTCTCTGGCCTCACCGTGTCCCAGTCTGTGTGTTTGAATTGTTGTGCTTCCCACTGCCCTCCTGACTCTGACCTCCAGGGCTCCTAACCTTAGTTTACCAACCTGGCTTTGCCCTGTGGTGAGCCTGACTTTGACCTGACAATCTGATTCTAATGTTCTGCTCAGTTTCTGAACTTGCTTCCTGTTTGCTCTGTTTACAGTATCCCAAGTCTTAATCTATCTTCACAACCAAACCTTTACTCTTGAGCACCTTCTGTTTGATGCCATGGCATTTTCCTGACCAGGCCTGTACCCTAGCCAGCCTATCTGTTCTACAAAACAAGGATTGACCATAGTCTATTCCTTCACAAATGTTAGATTCCATTAGTATGTCAAAGTTTCTAGATTTTTAAACTGTATGTAACTCCTATATCTTTACAGTGTGTAAACTTAGGTAGTCAGCCCTTAATCAGAAAATTGAAGATACAAAGAGTTAAGTTTTGAAGAACGTTTTTTTTTTTTCTGTCTACTAAGCGTGATAGAATTAACTATGTATTTTCAAAACATAAAAATATGTTTTTTTATCTTGTGATACTAAACTACAAAATGTATATGGAAGACAAAGCAGAAATCTTCATTCTGATAAGCAAATAGACATCATAAAACTTCATATCATGTGGCATCCTTTTTGGAAATATAATGTGAAATGAAGGTGTCACACTGTGAAATTTTAATTAAAGCATAGATAAAATTCCAGTGCTTGACCAAGAATAATAACTACACTGACTGTGCACGTCAGTTGAAGTTTGTTATCTACTATCTCTGCAAACTAAAAGTCCTTGTATTTTTGAATCAAGTAATGAAAAAATCTCCACCTATGGTTGAGTAACTGACCTGGCTAACCACTTACTGTATCACATGAAACTGCAGTAACTGACCACATCAGCTTCAACCCACAAAGGATCAGTCAGCCAGCCCTAGATTAATTATGCATATTCAACACTCCAAAGAATAACAATTATGCATATTGATAAACTCCATGTAGGCTCATAAAGCCAATTAACAAATATTGCACATTCCAGCACTTTCTGAGCAGTATTCTATAAATAGCTGCATTTTAAAGGAGCTGACAAAATATGAAGTCCAGAAATGATTCATCTTTAAGTCATGTGAGTTATTGTACATCTCTCTGACAAATCTTAGTTGAGAAAAGTCAGGGTCCCCAAACTATGTGTTCTGTCATACTGATGCACACATGCACGCGTGGGAGCCCGACCATTGACAGATAAACAGGATATAATGAGGTGGGAAAACTAAGGGTGATTTCAGAACCACTCAGAAGTATATTTTAAACATTTGTTTGCAGGCTTGGTCAGGAAGAGAATTCTGTGAGAAAATAATGTCTACTTCCCATTTGGATAAAAAGATATTCTGAAAAGCCCACCGAGAAACATAAGTGGATTTCACTGGACCTCATACCAGCCCCTAACTCTGATATGAAAATCAAATTATATCTCTACCTCTTTCAAACCATTAATTTCTTTCTGAAAGCATAAGCGCCCACAAATCTTGAAGTGCTATTACTTTAAAGAGTTTTTTAGAGGGAGGAAATTGCCACACTTTATCAGCAACTGAATAGATATAATGAAATGCCTCCCACTGGAAACAGGAGCCATCGCAGCAAAGGAGAAGAGGCCGAGCGGTTTCTCCCACTTGGCAGATGTTTACCAGAGAATCTCAACCAGAGGAGATGCCTAATAGGCTTGTTTTTTACTATCCTGACTTACTCCTAAATGGAATTTTTATGTTCAAGTAAGAAGGTACAAAACGGAAGGGAGAGGACCAAAAATGCAGTTACAAACAAAGAGATAATTCCCTCAACAGAGAAATCACACGGTATCTTATTTCTGCTCTCTCTGGATCTCCTGCCTGCCTGGCCCAAGTCACCTAGAACTGTGTGTGGGATACTCAGAGGGTTATACGGTCTTAGTCCTGCCTGGCTTAAGAAACCTTGGATGGATACAGGGCTGTGGGGATGTTTTATACCTGGAAATGAGCTGGCTGAAGTGCTGTTTGAAAGGCCGATGGAGGAGCTGGAGGTTGCAGGCAGGAACTGCTGCAACATCCACGTGAACACACAGCATGAACTTGAGAATGTGCGCTGCAGCCCCCTGCGAAGTTCTGTCAGAGACCAGCACAGAGGCCTTCCCTCCACCTCACACACCCCCAGGCACACCAGACACACACAATTATCTTTGTTTGTTTTCAGGCTCAAAACCTGTCTAGGAATTAGAGAATATTTTAGTTAAAGGTAGGTGAGAAAGAAATGCTCAAACCTGGGGGGGGGGGGGGGGAGGGTGCTGTATCTATATATAAAGCCAGTGAAAAATCAAAATGTTCCAACCATTTATTCATCTAAGTAAACCTCTGGATTTTGGGGGGAAAGGGGTGTTATTGATTTTTTTTCTTCTTTTTTCAGTTGCATTTCTATCTGAAGAAACTCCTTAAACAATCACCTGGGGGAGAAAAGAAAGGCATGGACTTGGACCCTTTGTAGATTGAGCTAGCCTGAAAAGCACGAGTCAGTGCTGCTGGTGGCTGCTTTCGTGTCCTCAGCACTTTACTTTCCACCACACTGCCTGGGGTCAGTAGCAACTCAGAGCCTTCCACTCACTCAGAGAAGTGGAGTCTCTTCATTATTTTAAAGTATCTCCATTTTCTAGTAGTCACTATTTTGTAGTCCTACAACTCTTCCCTTTTTTTCAACTATGATCGGTCCTTTTCCCCACTGATTTCGATAAGTGAACGGGAGTAAAAATTACTATGTGGCTAATAAAACTGAAGTAAAACATCCTTCTGGGAGAAGAAAAAAAAAAATCCTCTAGGATAGTAACCCGGACATACTGGAGTAGCAAAGAAAATTTCAAGGCAACTACAGTTAAATCTGAATTAGGCAACTTCTGTTGTTTATTTTTCCCCTTCCTTTCTCAAGAAAAGAGAGAAGTCTTATTTAATATAATGTTTTGGCAGTGTTTTATTTTTCTCTGGAACCCTGTGGAGAGATTTTGTAGAGATTAACAGAAAAATCTGAGCTATAAAAATAATAGCTTTTTGGTTATGGTTAGTCCCATTTTAAAAGAAATTTTAATATCTTGGTGTATATTATGACCTAAATTCTAAATGTTAATGCAGATGAACAGATTTGTAAGAACTTGATCAACAAATTTTCCATGCTTTTTCTCCTATTTTTTCACAGAATTGTACATTTTATGTCCTTCCTGTAGTTACCTCAAGAATTTTCCCCTGTGATGATTATTAATTAACATTTAATGTAAATCAATCACATATTAGAAATTTATTTAAGAAGTGAAAGCATTACTTTTTTTGTTAGATTCCATTTTCATAGACCAATATAGGTAAAGAGCATTTTTGAGGCAGAAATGCTTTTCCAACAAAAGTAAGACAATTTATGATTGTGTATTCTGTCATGTAGTTTAAAAACTGCAGGTTAAGCAAATTAGTATAGGAACATTATTCTTAACTCTACCCATTACCTAAGTGAATTATTAAGTCTGAACCTTTCAGTGAGACCTGCATTTCTTTCTAAGTACCTTCCCACTTAGCAGCCTAAAGGGACCGGTCACATCAGTGACACTGTCTATGCACTGTTGCATCCCAGCTTGAACACACTAAACTCAGGGGTCTTTGAAATCTTTAAAGTCAATCATATATAAGACAGATTCTATATCACAGGGCTGGCTGGCTACACTTCAGCACAAAACAATATTTCAAGCTTTCTGATATACATGTGTCACCTCTTTGTGACAAATAGCTGGTATTAATTAGGCACTAGACTTGGTGAGATTGCTGTTATTAACTCAGAGAAGATGGGTTGGATTTAATTGTGTGTGACATCAAAGTCAAGTGACTGATATTTCAAGCATCATTTAAAATGTTTGATATTGAAGTCATTGTATTCACATAAAGACTGTCTAAAGATATAAAGGAGACTGATGAGAAAAGAACTGAAATACATTTGTACATCTATCTTACGAAGTGTATCAGATGTCATTTTACTGGTATTTTTGACCCACATATGTAATATTTATTTGTTTAGGTGCATAAAGTTTTCATTTCATAATGGACTTTAAAGTTCTCAAAATTAACACTAAGCTGAATATGATCTGTTGATAGTGGTAACTGTTCTTAAAAAGACAAGTTATCATTTGTTTGAAATATGTTTGATGTAAACAGAAATAAAATACAAATATTGAGCAAAATTATTTTAATTAAAACACCATGTTATCTATAAAATTTAACTGAGGGTACAAAAATAACTAATACATATTTGTAATTTTTTAAAAACCTATAACATCATTAAGAATTTTATAGAGAAAGCAATTTTGCCACACAAAAAATAAGCTGAAATACTATCCCTTGAATTATTTAATAATGTCCAACTTTTGCTCTGTTGTATTAATACATGAAAAACATAGGAGAGAAACATTGTAAGTTAAATTCAATCCAGTAAGTACAATTAGTTGAAGTGAGAACAGCCTAATATAAAAGTATCTTAATAGTTTGTTTAATTACTTTCAGAGAAAAGATTATGATATTTATTTGACAGTCGACATAAAATATACAACATAATTACATAAAAGTCTGCTTAATTGAAATGTAATATGTTGTAACAAAATATCCTTTGGGTATTGTTTTAAGAACAGAAATATAATTCATGATAGCCAAAAGTTAATGCTATTAACATAGCACTAAATGCTCTAATAAAAAACCAAGAAAAAATATTCAAATCCAAAAATGTTGTGACAGGGGTAGAAAGTGGTAAATCATTGCAGTTGAACAGATTTTTACTTTTCTTCTATTGTTAATCACATACATATGTCCTTATGAAAATTTTGTCAAAAGCTTATGGTTAAATTTCTTTAAGTACACTTTAGTGTTTGTATTCTGTATATAATTTTCCCCCTTTATTCTCAAAACACTCTGAATTACTTATAAAAATAATCATGATTAAGCATTAGATTTTTTGGACATATTTCACTAATGATCAAAAATCTAAGTGTAGGAAAAATCTAGAGAAATTTTTAAACTAAAAGTGCTGAAACTTTGTCTTTACTTTTATCTCATCTCAAAGAGTAATGCAGGATTTTAAAGTGATCATGAGCCCTTAATTCCATAGACAAACAGTGAGACAAATGACAATGTGTGTCATACACATCTGCACATCTATCAACATCTATCCTGTAAATTACAGGGATGAATAGAGAGAAATCCATAACCTTTGCTTTCTATGGACCTAATTAAGTAATTGTAATTAAAAAGCCAATTTTACTGTACCCACAGACCTAATGGGTGTTTTTTAAAAATTTCAATTATATTCCTTCTGAAATTCAAGATTTTTAAAGAATATTGAGATAAAAATAGGCAATATATTAAAAATTATTCATTACCAATTATTACTTTGATTTTGTAAATTTATAACAAAAAACAATTCTATGTGATAGCTTCACATCGTCACATTTGACCTTCGAAAGAGCTGGTTTCCAGTGGGGTTCCCAGGGCCTCAGCCGTGTGCCCTCCCTCATGTCTGCAACCAACCCAGTGACACCCACCAAGCCACCTTAGGAAGTGACTCAGGCTTCTGAAGTGGGGCGGGGGGGGGAGGGACTGAGGGCTTCGGCCACACACCCCTGACACCTGCATCCAGTCCTGCAATGATCAAGCTGCCACAGGAAGCCCCCTAGTCTCCCCTGCTAGTATGAGGGGCATGCCATGGGATTGGACCATGCCCTCCCTCCTTTCTCCTCTTCCCACCCTATTTCCTTCCCACTTCCTCTTTCCCCTCCCCACCAACTGCTCCACAACAATATCTTAGAATGTAAAACAAAAATTCATAAATATATATATTTTTTTTTAAAAAAAGAGCTGGTTTCAAAATAATATCCAACTCAGACATTGTAGTTACTTCAAATGATATTTGTAAACTAAAAAGTACTCAAATGTAAAGCATAAAGCACTATTAATATAAAAATGATAGGATTAATGTCCTCTTTATTGTTTTAAAGTCTTGGCTTCTAACTCATTACAAGGACTCTTCTGTTAACAGAATGAATCAAATTCACTTAATTATGGTCTGGATGCCCCATAAAATACATAGCAATCATGATAACTTTGTCATATTATTGTTTACAAAGTATTTTCATTTTATTTTACCTAATGTTCACAATAACCTCGAAGTAAGTAGAAATGTTTATTTGTCCTTGAACTATGTATGAATTCTTGTTTACTCATCAACACCCTGTACTCCTCCCCACCTCATCTCTTTTGTTAGATGATTGATTGGCTAAATTGTGCAGAAGTATTCAAGATAAGTGGTAGTTTAAAGTGCGTCTGTTCCAAGTAAACCCATTTCAAAAAGGTCTCTCAAAACTGAACCCAGAGAGATAGTTAAAGTTCAAGCCATGTGATACCATGACATTTCAGTGTGGCAGATATACTGGGGCTGGAGAACTTCCCTGTACCCTTCATATGTGACTGTGGATGGGTCCCATTTCTCCTGTGTGCAGAGCATGTCCACATTTAATGTAATTGGACGTTTTTCCCCTCCATCTTTCCCAATGCATGTCACTGCTTGTTCTTACCAATGGTAGATTAGAAAATGTAGCTAAGAAAATACTATGCTCATAAGTTTGAGCCATTTGTGAACATAGCATACTCCCAGACCTGCCAAACATCTTGCGAATTTGTGTTCCTGTCACAAAGTGGGAGAGGTGAATGGATTTGCCAAATCTATCCTTCTAACAGATGATATAGATGATAGATAGATAGACAGATAGATAGATCAACAGACAGACTTCTAAAACAAGAGACAGGCCTAAGAGGCTAGAAACTGACCAAGGAGAAGTGTCAGCTTGATCACTCTTGCAGACAATGGAAGCCCAAACTTTCCTCTGGGCCAATCACCCCACCTGGCCCTGTCTTCTACTCCCTGCTCATCTGTAGGTTTATAACCCTACAGAAATAGGGATACTGTCTTCTTCACCACTGTATTCCCTATGTCTAGGACAGAGACCGACACATGATAGATTCTCAATAAATATTTGTTTTGCCTTGTTTTTTAATTAAAAACGCCCTATAGATAGGAGATTAATAGTCTCTTCTAGTGCTGAAAGGATACCACAGTATTTCTATTGAGAATCAATTTAAAAGAATCTAAGCCAATTTAAAGGGGAAGGGGAGTTGAGAGTAAACCCCAGAATTGAGTCTTAGTCAGTGTGTAGCTGGTATGTAAAAGTATGGCTGTACTGTCTAATATATTGAAATACATGTTGGTTGGAAAGACGGCTGCTCTCTGAGACAACCTACCCTCAGCCATTCAGCCAATCCTGCCCTGGGAGCCACAGCTGGGCACCCAGTGGGCACTGCCCTATTGTCTTCTGCCTGTCAAGCCCACCAGATGACTCATCTCAGCTCTACATGCCAGTTCCCATTCCAGTATTTTCCTCTGGTCAGAGCAGATCACAGCAGAGTAGACAGTAGCCGAACTGTGGCAATGGCAACCTGACAAGAACCACCCAGTGCCCATCTGCACCCACCGTGCATGAGGCTGTTGGCTCATATGGCTAACCAGCACTCCCAAAAGTCACCCTCAGACACCTGCTCATGGTGTCTAAGCCTCCACAGTTCACTGTATCAGTTCTTGAAAACTTTGAATAGCACCTCTGAGTAATGCTACGTCCATAAAGACATTCATCTGTCAAAGACAAAGATAAATCATAGAGCATTAGAACAGTGAAGGAGCCTTGAACACCACCTTATCTCAGCTATCAATGCCACACATTAGAGAATTTAAGTCCAGAGAAGTTTAGTAATTTGCCTAATTTACATAGAAAGTGGCAAAAAAAATAGTACAGAGAAACATATGCATGTATTTAAAAAATATTTTTGAGTCTAAAATTTAAAAATAAAATCACTAATGAGAGGAGTTATTAGTAAATGCAGAAATACAAATAAAATTTCAACAAATAACCAGAACCACCATATTCTTTCAAAATCCCATAACAGATTGTTAGATGTGTAAAATTCAATACAAGAGTATTGTATAATAACTGCTATCATTTATCATAAATATATATTTAATGACACTTGAAATGAAGAGGTAAATGAAAAGATCTAGGAAAGCTTTTAACACACAATAGGTGTTCAAAAATGTTAAATAAATTGCTGACTAATTAATACATTAAAAGGTATATTTTTTCTGAACTTTTTCTTTACATTTTATTTAGACACATTAAATAATTCAGAAAATCATATCTTAATCCTAACCAAAGACTTATTCTTCCTGTGTTCCCATCCCCAGCCCTAGGGCAGGGCAGTTACACCATCCAGACATCTTGAACGTTATGATGAATGAGGAGGTGATAGATTTAATGTTACTGACACCTAGAGAACCATGAGTTTGTTCCACTTCATCCCTGTCAAGGCTCCAGTCCAGAGAAAGGCACAAGAGGCAGATAAGCTTTCAGGTTCCTACTCAGCTCCAGAAGCTGCTGAAGTGAGCTGAAACCCGCATGGTAGCAAGGGCCCAGTCTAAGGCCCCAGAGGGAAGGGAAAGCCCACAGTCCCGGCAGCTGCCAAGGTGAGCCAAGACCCATAAGGCACCAGGGGCTCAGTCTACGACCACAAAAAGCTGGATCAGGAGCCAAGGTGTTATAATATAGCCACCGCCACACTGACTGTCACCACAAGAACAATTTACCACCACAGTAACAGCTAAGGACACTCTACAGGCAACCTGCCATTCACTGGAGTATACTGATATAAGAAGAGTCACCAGTAGAGCCTGCAAATAAAGGAGGAAATTTTTATCCTCATAGCCAACCCCAGAGTAATAGAAGATGCAAGACCTCTACTAGATGACCAAACATCAACAAAAAATACTAGAACTACAAACAAACAAAAAGATATGACACCACTGAAGGAATATAGTAATGCTCAAATTTCAGACCCCATAGAACAGGGAATCCTTGAAGTGAATGAAAAGGAATTCTGAACAGTGATCTTAAGAAAACTGGAAGAGATAAAAGAAGACTCAACTAGAGAACACAATGAAAATAGAAAAAAATATCCAGAATATGAAGGAGGAAATTTACAGAGATTAATACCATAAAAAAGAGTGTAGCAGAACTCCTAGAAATAAAGATTCACTCAATGAAATAAAAAACACAACAGAGAGCTTGAGCAGCAGGCTAGTGCAAGCAGAAGAAAGAATTTCAGATCACAAAGACGGTCTTTTTGAAATAAACCAGGAAGACAAATAAAGGAAAAAAAGAATTAAAAATAATGAAGAAAATCTGAAAGAGATAGCAGACAACCTCAAATGCTCTACTATCCAAATTGTGGGTATTCCAGAAGGGGAGGAGAAAGGAAAAGATATTGAAAACCTATTCAAAGAAATAACAACAGAAAACTTCCCAAGTGTAGGGAGAGATGCAGTCCTTCAGATTGAAGAAGCTCAAAGGTCCCCAAACAGATTCAATCCAAAAAGATCCTCTCCAAGACACGTTGTAGTCAAACTTGTAAAGCATAAAGACAAAGAGAGAATTCTAAAAGCAGAGAGAGAAAAGCATCAAGTCACCTGTAAGGGAACCCTCATCAAACTAACAGCAGACTTCTCAACTGAAACTCTACAGGCCAGAAGGAAAGGGAATGATATATTCAAAACACTAAAAAAAAAAAAAAAAAAAAATTGCCAGCCAAGAATTCTTTACCCAACAAGACTCTCCTTCAGAAATGAGTGAAAACTAGTGTATTTCCCAGACAAACAAAAGTTGTGGGAATTCACCACCACGTGACCAGCCCTGCAAGAAATTCTTAAGGGAGAACTTCATCTGGAATCTGAATAATGATGATCACTATCATGGATACACAAGAAAGAGCAAAACCCACCATTAATACAAAAATGCCAGCAAGAAAAAGAAAGAAGCTAAACCATGCCACCTCAAATTTCCAACTAACATTAAAGAAGAGAAATAAAAGGGGAAGTAATGATGAAAAGATATTTTAAAACATCTAAGCAAAAAACAATTTAATGACAGGAATTAATCAATACCTGTTAATAACTACCCTAAATGTGAATGGATTAAACTCCCCATTCAAAAGACAGACTGACTGATTGGATTAAAAATCTAGACCCAAGTATATGCTGTCCTCTAGAAACCCACCTCACCTGTACAAACACATACAGACTAAAAGTGATGGGATGGAAAAAGATATACCACCGAAATGGAAACAAAAAACAAGCAGGAGTAGCTATTCTTATATTGGATAGAATAGATTTTAACCAAAAAACATAAAAAGAGACAAAGAAGGCCACTATGTAATGATAAAAGGTTTTATCCAGCTAGAAGACATAACAATCATAAATATGTATGCACCCAATAATGGAGCACCCGGATATATAAAGCAAACACTCTTAAACCTAAAGAAAGAACTAAGCCGAGGAGTTTCAAGATGGCGGCGGCTGCGGCGGCTGGCGCGGAGTAGCTGAGGTGGAAAAGGTGGCCACTGGGCCTCAGGCAGCCGGGAAACTTGTGGACCTTCCTCTGGCCATCTCTTAAGGGAGGACCGCTGCTGCTGGCCGGTCGTGGGGGCTCAACGCCACTTTGCCCCCGGCAGGAGAGGCTGCCTCATTTACCGGCAACAGCTTTGAAGTGTGGAGCAGGAAAAGAACTGATTCTTAGCTGCAAAAGCGAGTCTTGAAACAGGGAACACGGCGCCAGGGCTGCTGTGGATGCAGCCAGGATCCCGGAGGCTGGGGCCGCACTGAAGGCGGCCAGCTGCCCTATTCAGGATTCGAGGTTTCAGGCCCGCATTAAAGAAGATTCCTGGGAGCGCCCGAGCGGCGCCGCGACTGAACAGCCCGAGGCGGCAGCGCCGAGAACACGGAAGGCAACAAACCAGAGACAGAGAGCGAACACCCGACCTGGCACAGCACTGTGAGTGATCCCTGGCACAGCTCTGTTCGGGGGGTGGTTGCCCACCCGGCTCCCGCCTGCACCACCAGGCCACTCACTGCCCCAGTGCTGCCTCCATTTTCCCAGGTGCGGGCAGCTCCGCCCTGATCGGCCATCACTGAGCCCATTTGCTTGGCCTGGCGTGGGGCTTTCCGGACCCTGCGGGCCGGCCTCCTCTCCCACTCCCTCCGCGGTTCTCTGGCGGGGCTGGGGGTGTGGGGCGTCCCGACCAGTGTTGGGAGGGCTAGGAAATACGGGCGGGCCGACTGTCACTCCACCACACCCTGGACTCCGGCCCGGTAAACTTCCTGTTACTGGGAGGCAGATACCATCTCTGCGACCACCAGTTTGGAAAAAAGCCTAACGAATTTCTGGTTGGGAATAGTGTGGTAGGAGAGTTCCCAGGTCCGCTAGAACCTGCCGGAGAGCACGCTGCAGGCGGGCACTAGACTCGGTTTATACTGGGGGGATACAAAGGTGAACAAGACCCGAGAAAGATCTACACAGTGCTACAAAGGCACCCAGAGAGACCGGTCGTCTGTGCCTAGCAGAAACCTGGTAGACTTCCTGGGCGAGGCGGTGCTGAGCAGGGTCTTGAAGGCCCAGCTGATAGACGAGGGGTGCAGAAGACACACCCCAGCCCAGCACAGTGTGCACAGAGGGGGGAGACGTGCGGCCAGGGAAGCGGAGACTCGACAGAAACCACACACCCGGTGGGGTCGCCACTGCACGATCTAACAGCCTGGGCCAGAGCACACGGAACGGGGAGAAGTCCTGTACAGAAAGTGAAAGCTCAACAGAGATCACACACCCTGTGGTGCGTGATCCACCAGCCCAGCAGAGTAAAAGCTGACCAGAAAGGTGGATCCCCGGAGAAGCCCAAGACCCGAGGTAACCACACACACAAGACACTAGAGGCCAACTGAGCAGTCACGGCGGGAGCCATACCAAATTGGCAACCACAGCAACATCCTAGTTAGTCATTAGTCTCAAACCGGTGGACTGTGAAACCCCCTGCCACAATGAATAAACACCAAAAAAAAGACACCAGAAATACAAAAAATCAAGAAAGTACACCACCAAAAGTTAATAAATCTCATACTCTAGATCCTATAGAACAAGAAGCCCTTGAAATAACTGACAAGGAATTTCGAGTGATAATTCTAAGGAAACTGAATGAGATACAAGAAAACTCAGCTAGACATCATGATGAAATGAGGAAAAGTATACAGGATCTGAAAGAGGAAATATACAAGGAAATCAATGTCCTGAAAAAAAATGTAGCAGAACTTGCTGAACTGAAGAAGTTATTCAGCGAAATAAAAAACACAACGGAGAGTTTAACCAGCAGGCTTGTCGAAGTTGAAGAGAGAACCTCTGAACTTGAAGATGGGCTGTTTGAAATAACACAAGCAGACAAAAAGAAAGAAAAAAGAATCAAGGACATGGAAGAAAATCTGAGAGAGATATCAGACAACCTCAAGCGCTCAAATATCCGAGTCATGGGTATTCCAGAAGGGGAGGAAAATGGAGATTCCATTGAAAACATATTCAACAAAATAGTGGCAGAAAACTTCCCAGGTATAGGAAAAATCACAGATCTTCAGATCCAGGAAGCTCAACGATCTCCAAATGTATTCAACCCAAAAAGGCCTTCTCCAAGACATATCATAGTCAAATTGGCAAAACTCAGAGACAAAGAGAGAATCTTAAAAGCTGCAAGAGAGAAGCGTCAAATCACCTATAAGGGAGCCCCGATCAGGTTAACATCAGACTTTTCATCACAAACCCTAAAAGCTAGAAAGGAATGGGATGATATTTTCAAAATACTAAAAGACAAAGATTGCCAGCCAAGAATACTCTACCCTGCAAGGCTATCCTTCCGAAATGAGGGGCAAATAGTATATTTCTCAGACAAACAAAAACTGCGGGAGTTCACTACCACAAGACCACCCTTACAAGAAATCCTCAAGGGAGTACTGGGTTTGGTTCCTGAAAAATAACTACCACTGCCATAAAAACCTAAGAAAAATCTAAACCCGCTAGTACAATAAAAATGGCATTCATGAAGAGAAAACAAGCTAACAAAAACACTATCTACAACCTAAGGAACCAACAAACAAAGAAACCAAACAGTAAATCAGAAAGCAAGGAACAAAAGACACCTAAGACAACCAAACAACCAATAAAATGCTAGGAATAAATCAACACCTTTCAATAACAACTCTTAATGTTAAAGGCTTAAATTCCCCAATTAAAAGACACAGACTGGCTGACTGGATCAAAAAGCAGGACCCAACTATATGCTGCCTACAAGAGACCCACCTCACCCATAAAGATTCACACAGACTAAGAGTGAAAGGATGGAAAAAGATTTACCATGCAAACAGAAAAGAAAAACGAGCTGGAGTGGCTATTCTTATATCTGACAAAATAGACTTTAAACTAAAAACCATAAAAAGAGACAATGAGGGACACTACTTAATGATAAAAGGACTGATCCATCAAGAAGACATAACAATCATAAATATGTACGCACCCAATGTTGGAGCAGCCAGATTTATAAAACAAACTCTATTAGACCTAAAGAAGGAAATAGACACTAATACCATAATAGCAGGGGACCTGAACACTCCACTGTCAATATTAGACAGATCATCTAGGCAAAGAATCAGTAGAGAAACACAAGATCTAAACAAGACTCTAGACCAATTGGAATTGGCAGATATCTACAGAACATTCCACCCAACAACCTCAGAATATTCATTCTTCTCATCAGCACATGGATCATTCTCCAGGATAGATCACATATTAGGTCACAAATCAAGTCTCAATAAATTCAAAAAAATTGGAATTATCCCATGTATCTTCTCAGACCACAATGGATTAAAACTAGAAATTAATAACAAACAAAACTCTGGAAACTATACAAACACATGGAAATTAAACAGCATTCTACTTAATGACATATGGGTCCAAGAAGAAATCAAGCAGGAAATCAAAAAGTTTATTGAAACTAATGAAAACAATGATACATCATACCAAAACCTGTGGGATACTGCAAAAGCAGTATTGAGGGGAAAATTTATTGCATTAAATGCTCACTTCAGAAGAATGGAAAGATGGCAAGTGAACAACCTAACACTTCACCTTAAAGAACTAGAAAAACAAGAACAATCCAATCCTAAAGTTAGCAGACGGAAAGAAATCATTAAGATCAGAGCAGAACTGAATGAAATTGAAAACCAAAAAACAATTCAAAAGATCAACGAAACAAAAAGTTGGTTTTTTGAAAAGATAAATAAAATTGACAAACCATTAGCATGGCTAACAAAAAAAAGAAGAGAGAAGACTCAAATAACCAAAATTAGAAATGAAAAAGGCGATATTACAACTGATTCATCTGAAATACAAGGAATCATTCGAGACTACTATAAACAACTATACGCCAACAAATTTGAAAATCTGGAGGAAATGGATAAATTTCTGGACACACACAAGCTCCCAAAACTGAACCGTGAAGACGTAGAAAATTTGAACAGACCAATAACAATAAAGGAGATTGAAGCTGTTATCAGAAGGCTCCCAACAAAGAAAAGCCCAGGACCAGATGGATTCACAGCAGAATTTTACCAAACATTTAAAGAGGAATTGACACCGATTCTTTACAAACTATTCCAAAAGATTGAAACGGATGCAAATCTCCCAAACTCATTCTATGAAGCAAACATCATCCTGATACCAAAACCAGGTAAAGATATAACCAAAAAAGAAAACTACAGGCCGATATCCTTGATGAATATAGATGCAAAAATCCTCACTAAAATACTAGCAAACAGAATACAGCAACACATACGAAAAATTATTCATCACGATCAAGTGGGATTCATCCCAGGGATGCAAGGTTGGTTCAACATACGCAAATCAATAAATGTGATACACCATATTAATAAACTCAAACACAAGGACCATATGATCATCTCTATAGATGCTGAAAAAGCATTTGATAAAGTTCAGCACTCATTCATGACAAAGACCCTCTATAAGTTAGGTATAGAGGGAAAGTATCTCAACATCATTAAAGCCATATATGACAAACCCACTGCCAATATCATCCTGAATGGGGAAAAGCTGAAAGCTTTTCCTTTAAGAACAGGCACTAGACAAGGATGCCCACTCTCACCACTTCTATTCAACATAGTGTTGGAAGTACTAGCCAGAGCAATCAGAGAAGAGAAGGAAATAAAGGGCATCCAGATTGGAAAAGATGAAGTCAAACTGTCCCTGTTTGCAGATGACATGATCCTATATATCGGACAGCCTAAAACCTCTACAAAAAAACTGTTGGAATTGATAAATGATTTCAGCACAGTAGCAGGATACAAAATCAACACACAAAAATCAGTAGCATTTCTTTTCTCCAATAGTGAACATGCAGAACGAGAAATCAAGAAAGCCTGCCCATTTACAATAGCCACCAAAAAAATAAAATACTTAGGAATTGAGTTAACCAAGGATGTGAAAAATCTCTATAATGAGAACTACAAACCACTGCTGAGAGAAATTAGAGAGGATACAAGAAGATGGAAAGATATTCCATGCTCTTGGATTGGAAGAATCAACATAGTGAAAATGTCCATACTACCCAAAGTGATCTACAAATTCAATGCAATCCCCATCAAAATTCCAAAGACATTTTTCTCAGAAATGGAAAAAACTATTCAGACATTTATATGGAACAATAAAAGACCACGAATAGCCAAAGCAATGCTCAGCAAAAAAAATAAAGCTGGAGGCATAACACTACCTGACTTTAAGCTATACTACAAAGCTATAATAACCAAAACAGTATGGTACTGGCATAAAAACAGACACACTGACCAATGGAATAGAATAGAGAATCCAGAAATCAACCCACACACTTACTGCCATCTGATCTTTGACAAAGGCACCAAGCCTATTCAGTGGCGAAGGGACTGCCTCTTCAGCAAGTGGTGCTGGGATAACTGGATATCGATATGCAGGAGAATGAAACTAGATCCACACCTCTCACCGTATACTAAAATCAACTCAAAATGGATTAAGGATTTAAATATACACCCTGAGACAATAAAACTTCTTAAAGAAAACATAGGAGAAACACTTCAGGAAATAGGACTGGGCACAGACTTCATGAATACGACCCCAAAAGCACGGGCAACCAAAGGAAAAATAAACAAATGGGATTATATCAAACTAAAAAGCTTCTGCACAGCAAAAGAAACAATTAAAAGAGTTAAAAGACAACCAACAGAGTGGGAGAAAATATTTGCAAAATATACATCTGACAAAGGATTAATATCCAGAATATATAAGGAACTCAAACAACTTTACAAGAAGAAAACAAGCAACCCAATTAAAAAATGGGCAAAAGAGCTAAGTAGGCATTTCTCTAAGGAAGATATCCAAATGGCCAACAGACATATGAAAAAATGCTCAACATCACTCAGCATCCGGGAAATGCAAATCAAAACCACATTGAGATACCATCTAACCCCAGTTAGGATGGCTAAAATCCAAAAGACTCTGAACGATAAATGCTGGCGAGGTTGCGGAGAAAAAGGAACTCTCATACATTGTTGGTGGGACTGCAAAATGGTGCAGCCTCTATGGAAAATGGTATGGAGGTTCCTTAAACAATTGCAAATAGATCTACCATACGACCCAGCCATCCCACTGTTGGGAATATACCCAGAGGAATGGAAATCATCAAGTCGAAGGTATACCTGTTCCCCAATGTTCATCGCAGCACTCTTTACAATAGCCAAGAGTTGGAACCAGCCCAAATGCCCATCATCAGATGAGTGGATACGGAAAATGTGGTACATCTACACAATGGAATACTACTCAGCTATAAAAACGAATGAAATACTGCCATTTGCAACAACATGGATGGACCTTGAGAGAATTATATTAAGTGAAACAAGTCAGGCACAGAAAGAGAAATACCACATGTTCTCACTTATTGGAGGGAGCTAAAAATTAATATATAACTTCACACACACACATACACACACACACACAAACCGGGGGGGGGGGGAAGAAGATATAACAACCACAATTATTTGAAGTTGATACAACAAGCAAACAGAAAGGACATTGTCGGGGGGGAAGGGGGGAGGGAGAAGGGAGGGAGGTTTTGGTGATGGGAAGCAATAATCAGCTACAATGTATATCGACAAAATAAAATTAAAAAAAAAAAAAAAAAAAGAAAGAACTAAGCCCTAATATAATAATACTGGGTGATCTGAACACCCCTCTCTCAGTACGGGACAGATCTTCCAGGCAACAAATCAACAAAGAGACACAGGATTTAAACTACACTTTAGACCAACTGGACCTGGCAAATATATACACATTTCATCCAACAACTAAAGAATACACTTTCTTCTCAGCACATGGGACATTCTCCAGGATATTAGGATATTACATATTAGGTCACAAATCTAGTCTCAGCAAGTTTAAAAAAACTGAAAGCATTTCAAATATCTTTTCAGACTACAATGGACTAAAACTGGAAATTAATAACAAGCAAAACCCTGGAAGCTATACAAATACATGGAAACTAAACACTGGGATCCTGAATGACCTATGGTTTCAAGAAGAAATTAAACAGGAAATCAAAAAATTTATTGAAACTAATGAAAATAAAGATACATCACACCAAAACCTGTGGAATACCACAAAAACAGTACAAACAGGCAAATTTATTGCAATAAACACTTTCACCAAAAGAATGGAAAGACTTCAAATAAGTGACTTAACAGTATGCCTCAAAGAACTAGAAAAACAACAACAATCCAATCCTAAATGTAGTAGATGGAAACATTAATTAAAATCAGAACCAAACTAAATGAAATAGAGAGCCCAAAAAGATACAAAAGATCAATGAAACAAAAAGTTGGTTTTTTGAGAAGATCAATAAAATAGACAAACCATTAGCTAGTTAACAACAACAAAAAAAAAAAAAGCAGAGAAAAGACTGAAATAACAAAAATCAGAAATGAAAATGGAAACATTACAGTCAATAATAAAGAAATACAATGAACCATTAGAGACTATTATAAACAATTGTTTGACAACAAATATGAAAATCTGGAAAATATGGATAAGTTTCTGGACACATACAAACTACCCAGACTGAATCAAGAAGAGTTAGAAAACCTGAAAAGACCAATAACAAGCAAAAAGATTGAAGCAGTAATCAGCAATCTTTCAACAAAGAAAAGCCGAGGTCTAGTTGGCTTTACAGCTGAATTCTATCAAACATTTAAAAAGGAATTAATACCAATTCTCCTCAAACTATTCCAAACAGAAAGTAATCAGAATACAGCAACACATCAAAAAAAATTATACACTGTGATCAAGTGGGATTCATCCCAAGGATGCAAGAATGGTTCAACATACAAAAGCCAATAAATGTAATACATCATATCAACAAAATCAAGGACAAAAATCATATGATTATCTCAATAGATGCTGAAAAAGCATTTGACAAAATTCAACATCCCTTCATGATAAAGACTCTCAACAAATTAGGTATAGAAGGAAAGTATCTCAACACAGTAAAAGCCATCTATAAGCTGACCACCAGTATCATTCTGAATGGGGAAAAACTGAAGGCTTTTCCCTTAAGTACAGGAACAAGACAAGGATGTCCACTCTTACCACTTCTATTTAACATAGTAATGGAGGTACTAGCCAGAGCAATAAGGCAACAGAAAGAAATAAAGGGCATCCAGATTGGAAAAGACGAAATCAAACTGTCCCTATTTACACATGACATGATACTATATATAGAAAACCCTAAAGACTTTATAAAAAAACTCCTAGAGCTGGTTAGTTATCTCAGTAACATTGCATGAAACAAAATAAATGTCCCCAAATTAGTTGCTTTTATGTTCTCCAATAATGAGCTAACAGAAAGAGAAATCAAGAAAGAAAGCTTATTTTCAACAGTCACAAAAGGAACAAAATGCCTAGGAATCAATTTAACCAAAGACGTGAAAGATGTCTACAATGAGAACTACAAACCACTACTAAAGAAATTAAAGAAGACACAAGAAGATGGAAAGACATTCCATGCTCTTGGATCAGAAGAATTAACATTTTGAAAATGTCTATACTACCCATAGTGATGTACAGGCTCAAAGCAATCCCCATTAAAATAACAATGACATTCTTCACAGAAATGGAAAAAAAACCCCACAATTTTAATATTCATATGGAAGAACAAAAGTCCCGGAATAGCCAAAGCAATCCTGAGCAAAAAAAAGAAAAAAAATAAAGCCAGAGGCATAATACTATCTGACTTCAAATTATACTACAAAGCTCTAGTAACCAAAACAGCATGGTACTGGCATAAAAATAGGCACTTGAACCAGTGAAGCAGAATAGAGAACCCAGAAATCACCCCTCAGGCTTACAGTCATCTGATATTTGGCAAATGCAACAAAAACATACATTGGGGAAAAGACTGCCTCTTCAATAAATGTTGCCAGGAAAATTGGATATCTGTATGCAGAAGAATGAAACTAGACATGCATCTCTCACCATATACTAAAATCCACTCAAAATGGATCAAAGACTTAAGTATAAGATGTGAAACTGTAAAATTCCTATGGGAAAATATTGGTGAAACACTTTGGGAACTAGGTCTGGACACAGACTTTATGAACATGAGCCTGAAAGCACAAGCAACAAAAGAAAAAATAAACAAATGGGACTATAACAAACTAAAAAGATTCAGCACAGTAAATGAAACAATCAACAGAGCGAAACGACAACCTACAGAGTGGGAGAAAAAAATCGCTAACTATGCATCTGACAAGTGATTAATACCCATAATATATAAGGAACTCAATCAATTACACACAAAAACCCAAATAACCCAATTTAAAAATGGGCAAAGGAGCTGATAGACATTTTTCAAAAGAAGACATACAAAAGGCCAACAGGTACGTGAAAATATGCTCAACATCACTAGTCATCAGGGAAATGCAAATTAAAACCACATTGAAATATCACCTCACCCCAGTTAGACTGGCTATAATCAAAAAGTTAGAGAATCACAAATACTGGTGAGGATATAGAGAGAAGGGAATGCTCCTACACTTTGGTGGGACTGTAAATTAGTATAACCACTATGGAAAACAGTATGGAGGTTTCTCAAACAACTACAGATTGATCTTCTGTACAGTCCAGCAATCTCTCTTCTGGGTATATACCCAGAGGAATGGAAATCATCATGTTGAAGGGATACCTGCACTGCCATGTTCATCGCAGCTCTGTTTACAATAGCCAAGACATGGAACCAACCTAAATGTCCATCGATGGATGATTGGATAAGGAAACTGTGGTATACATACACCATGGAATACTACTCTGCCATAAAAAAGAATGAAATTCTGCCATTCACAGCAACATGGATGAGCTTGGAGAAACTTATGTTGAGTGAAATAAGCAAAGCGCAGAGGGATGAATACAGCATGTACTTATTCATAACTGGTTGCTAAGAGAGAAAGAATGAAGGAAAGAAAGACCACAGTAGTGCATTGGACTTGCAGAGGAAGAGAACATTCTTTGGGCTACAAAGTGGAGTGGAGGAAGGAGGGATCGGGAGGGAGGTCAGGGATAATTGGGTGGAGCCATGGGGTATAATTGCAATTCATGGTAATGGGCATGTTGCCAGTATGGATCTGGCCATCACGTCTTGGGCATGAGTGGTGACAATCAGCTTTGTATCCCACAAATATTCACAACCAATAAAAAATAAAAGAAAAAAATGATAAACTAGATTTTATGAAAATCAAAAATGTCTGTCATAAAAGACGAAAAAATGAATAGGTGACCCAAAGACTGGGTTGAACTCCTTGCAAACATACATATGACAAAAGATTGCTATCCACAACATATATTAAAGACCGCTTATAACCAAATAATTAAATGACAAAAAAAATCTGTTAAATATGAGTAAAATATTTTAACAGACATTTGACAAAGGAAAAAATACATAAAGCCAATAAGCATACAAAAAACTGCTCAACATCATTTGCCATCAGGAAAATACCTACTAAAGTCATATGAAGATACCCACTTGTGTCACCAAATGGCTAAAGTGAAAAAGAAGGACCTCACTAAATTTGGAGGAGGATGTATAACAGTTGTAACTGTCATAAATTTTTGGAGGGAGTGTAATATGGTACAACCACATTGGAAAAAGCTCTCAAAAGTGGGAGCTAAGAGAGAAAGAAGGAAAGAAAGACCACAGTAGTGCATTGCACTTGCAGAGGGAGAGAGCATACTTAGGGGTGCAAAGTGGAATGGGGGAAAGAGGGATGGGGAGGGAGGTCAGAGTAATTGGGTGGGGGACACAGAGTATAATCACAATTTGTGGTAATGGCTATTCTGCCAGTATAGATCTGGCCATCATATCTTGGGCACAAGTGGTGACAATCAGCTTTGTACTCCATGAATATTCACAACTAATTAAAAAAAAATATTTCAAGTTCCATCAAAATCGGAAGGACATGTGAACCAAAGAGGATTTTACCTGCAGTGAGCATTTACTTCTCATCACAAGCAGAATTCATTTCTCAGAGAATATGAGAGAATATCAGAGAATACCTTAAGGTCTTTTAAAAGAAACAGAGGCCTAACTGTACTTGGATTACAAAATTTTAATTAATATTACTCATTAAAGTACTTATATGAAAACCACTAAAAAACTATTATTAACTTATATTTTGAAACAATATATCTGGAGTTAAACATGCTGAATATATAAATCTAAACATATTCAATATGACTAATTTCACAGCAAGCTAACTCAAGTAATATTCTTTAGAGGATTTCCTTTTAATCTATGCCTTGAATATTTCCCCCTTATATTTCCTCTCAGTGAAGAAACGATGGAAATGGTCATTATAATGAAAAATATTTACTTCATGGTTAAGCTGTTGTGAGAACCAATAGGTCAAAGACTATTTATGTTTGATACCTTGGATATTAAACTTTAATGCAAGATACTTATAATTTAAAATCTCAAGTGCACATTAAGTCTACCCTTTAGCACATCTCAAATTAATTTCATCAGTTTGGGTCATCATGGACCCCAAATTCTTTTATCACATTCTTTGTTACAACAGACTGGATCCATTGCTTTTACTATTTAAATCCACTTATTCAAGAAATATTTATTGAGCAGCACTGCAGGAATACCAGTAAATTAGACAGATAAGTATCCTGTTTTAGTAGAGTTTATATTATAGAGGGAGACAGGGAAATTTAAAAGTAAGCACAGAAATGTGCAAGTATCGATAATGATGAAGGCCTTAATAAAATAGAACCTATTATGGTAGAATTATAGGACAGTGCGGGCAACTAAAGTGTTTGGGAAAGCTGTCTCCAAGAAGGTGGTATTTAAGTTGTGTTCCAAGTAACAATAAAAAACCCACTATGGGAAAATCTTGCTGAAGAGAATTCCAAGAAAAGGACATGCATATGCAAAGGAATTATGGAAGGCACAATATTTGAGGAAGCAAAGAAGGCAAGGGTGTCTGAAGAACAGTGACAAGCCAGCAAGGAATGGAATGAAATGATGTTGAAGTCAGTAGATGTCAGATTAAGTAGAACCTCATGGAAAGGAGTTTGAATTTCATGCTAGGTACAATGGGAAGCCAGGCCTGACGGTAGGGCCCACTGTCTTAGATAGCTTCTTTGTCCATTCTAACACTAACCCCATTTAAATTCTCAACAGCAATAAGCTCTTTCAGGCTCATCTTGCTGTCCCTGCCTCATGACTGACTAGTGATTAATTTCCAAAGGGCTCCAGTGCTCTACGGGAAGGGTAGAGGACGGTCGACAGTCTACATGCAGAAACTGCCTTCCAGGCAACATCACACCAGAAGCTGATTCAGTAACCAAGAAGTAGATTCTCTGATGGTTTCAATTCACTCCGGGCTCCCTAATTTTTCCCCTTTTGTCAATCTTACATGAGCTTCTCAAAAATGTTTTATTTAGTTTCTTATCTCCATTATAATCTGTTTATTCTTATGACATTCTGTATTCTGAATATCATGTCATGTATTGCCAAATCTCGTTTTTAAATTAATCTTTAGAAATGTTAACATATAAAATGTTTCAATAATATCTTCTCCAAGAAAAGCATGAGTTGACAAAACATTCTTAGTGAGGTAAAGCCAACGTGACACCTCCATTTCAGAAAACCAAGGGATTATTCTTAAATAAGTAAAAAGTGCAGGTATTTTTATTGAAAAGACATTGTATCGTTTTGTGTTATCTCACCATCAACTCTATCACTGGAAAAGTTCCCTAGTATGAAAATATTTTAGGGTTCCGATTGCTGAGGTGGACATTTATTAAGGTGCTTTTATTTCTGAAGGATCATTTCCTAAGAAGAGTTTCTACACATTTTTCCATGACTAGTAATACAAAAGGATCTTTCTTTGAGACTCTGGTACCAAAAAGGGTTTTTGTACTAACAACATGCAAAGCATTTGTATGGAGAAAGAAAACAGACCCAAGGTAGGCGGTATTACCAAGATCCTGAGAGATTATTGTTATTTAGAAACCACAGGTGGAAATTGTGGTTTGAATGTTCTAATCAGGTTCTCCAAAATGCAAACTTCCCTGTACTTTTAGGATAGGGTCATTTGTAGCAATAAAGATATCCCAGTATAGTCAACAAAAGCATGACTGTCCTCCTAAGAAATCATACATCTCTGAATATCGTTTTCTAAAATCTTTGTTCTCTATTAAGAATGCAACAAGATTAGAGTACTGCTGTCAGTACAGACATAACTATCACCTAAACACTCTTCGCAGGGGGCAGCCTCTAGAGGTCTTCTGCAATTTTACCGGAAAACACTAGTGTGGATGAAAATCAAGTACATACACAAACAAATGGTAGTTAGGTTTGGGTTAAGTTTATTTGTTATATAGAAATAAATGCATTTATATGTAAATCAGTTTCTCAGCCAAACAAAGCTTTTTGTTTTGAAAATAAGAAAATAAGAGATGACCTGCTAACTCAGGTCACCCCATAACCTAATAGAGCAGCCAGGTCTACTACAGAGGAAATTCTTTCCTCTTCACCATTGATTTTCTTCTATGACCTTGACTAGCTTGGGGAAGATGCAGACCCAACAACTGACTTATTTTTTCATAAAAATAGAGAAAAAAGGAAGGAAGATAAGAAGGAAAGAAAAGAATCCAAATTGAAAACTACAAGCTATTTTTCAGTGAACAAAGAGCATGGAAATGAATTAGAAACATCTACTTGGCAACCCAGAGTCCCCTTCAGACTGTCACTGACAATGAGCTTTGTTCTGCTATTTAAAACAATGCTTCAACAACTAAAGGTGGATGTAAGTAAGCAACAATTTCTGACACAAAAATGATCTAATATTGGGTCCTATGATCTGGGTGAACTTCTTGAACCTAATTCTATAACCCCTGCTTCTAGTTAGTTTCTGAAATTAATTACATGGCCTTTGAAGACAAATATTTTAATGGTAGTATTTTGCTCTGCTAAGACAAAGATTATTTTTAAAATTTAGAAATTCTAAGACTGAACCACCATAACATGCTTGGCATGTGGGAAACTGAATAATGGGCATGAATTGGCTTTCATAGATTATGTCAGCCAAGCATCTGATTATAAAATTGACATTGTCTGTTTTTGAGAACTTAAATTCAGAAAGCACAATAGACAGCTTGAAGTAAAGAATCTACAGTCAGAAAAAAAAAAGAGATTTAAAAAACATTAAAAGAATGTTTTCTTCTGTCTTGACTATCTTAACATATAAAGAATATTTTCCTTCTGTTTCAAAATAATGCAGAATAAGGTCATGTGGCAAAGGAAAGCAGGGTATAGACCTTATTAGTCTACAGCACAGGAGGGATTCCTGAGGTTTGATGTTTTGTGGTTGGTTTTTTTTCAAACCATCTGCCTTGAAATTTTTATCACATAATTATGTAAAACAAACTATTATGCTTTGTAATATTTGCACTGGTGATCGTAACATCTTGCAATTACGTACAGCACAAGAACATCCAGACAGCATATTCAGACTGAAATCCAAGGCACTAAAAGAAAAAAAAAATCAAGTAACACATACTAAATTTTTGCATATGAACCAACTAACGTTTAGAAATGTCTCTAGACTTTAAAGTCTTATTTTCACATTAACAAATTCTACACACACACACACACACACACACACACACACACACACACACACACACACACACACACTTCATAAATCTGGAAATTTATACAAACTGACTAACTGAAAAGTCTTGAAAACTTCTAAGTCCTGTGTTCCAGTAAGCTTATGTCTAAACACTTGCATATACAACACACATAAACTAACACATGTTCACACATTCAAGTTAGCTTTGTTTGGGGAGACAAGTGAAATTCATTTAAAAATCCATATATTACGCAATTTATAGACTTAATTCAGACAACTTTGTATCTATCACAGTTTCAGAAGACTCCGAAGAGTATTTCTCTCAATGCTACTAAACTATTCAGTTTTTATTATTTTTTAATACTACTGTTCTCTAACCATAAAAGTTATACTTACTAGATTCATAAAACTTAAAATATACAAAAACACACTTAAAAAAAGTCAAATCCTACTCCCCAGAACCCACTTCTATTAATATTTAATGTATTTTTGTGTATGGTATCATTTGGACTCTAATTGTACTACCCCAAGACCATCACTATTAACATTTTGTACCTCCAGTCTTTTATTCTATCATATCATTTGGCCTGTAGACAAGGTACAAAGCAAGCTGGATCCTTCAGGAACCAAATCTATTAAACACTCACTGACACTGAGCAACCTGTGTCCATTGGCCCTTCTGAAGGGCTCGAGATCTGGTGATGCTCTGAGGTAGAATAACCTTCCCTGCCTGAACAGCACAACTAGAGGAGAAAGCCCAGGGGTGATGCAACCTCTTCACCTCTGCATCCATGTTCAGGACTCACAGTGCTCAATTCATGTTGGAATTAAAAGAACATCACAGAGAGATGATCATACCTAATGGACCTCCTAAAGTAAGAACATACATCTCTGAAGCCAAACCTAACCTGAGCGAGACCAAGCCTTAGGATCCAGCAGCCAATCATCAGGAAATACAGGGGACAGCAGAACATGTTAAATGACACTACTGGGATGGAGCCAGTAAATCCAGACCTTAGAAAACTTTATGGGGTAAAGAGGGAAAAAATAGATGGAGGGAGAACCTATAGATTAAAAGAAACTTAAAATTGACAGCTGTCATAGCAACCAATGCAACAAGCAGAACTTGTTTGGATCCTGAAGTAAACAAATCAATTGTAAGAAAGAAAGAGGGAGGGGGAGAAAATTGGAGAAATTTAAACTTGTTTAATGTTTAATTATATTAATTAATTACTATTGATTTTAAAAATGTGATTATATACTACAGTTATGACTTTTATTAAAGAGTTCTTATCTTTTAGAGACATACTGAAATATATTCAGATGAATGCTGTGATACTGGGGTTTACTCAAGATAATCCAGGGGGAAGAAGAAAGTGTGTGGGGGGTACAAGTAATACTGGCCATGAGTTGTTGATTGCTGTAGCAGGATTTATTGCATATGCATGAAAGTTTTCATGGTAAAAGTTAAAAACAACAAAAACAAAAAAACAAGATCTACTGCCAAGCTCCTGTGGTTCCTCAAGTCACTTCATGTGTCTGAACTTCAGTCTGAGAAGTGAGTCATTACAAAATTAAAATGAGACAATTCATATAAATGCACTGTAGTATAAAAATCCAAGGAAGAAAAATTTAAAAGTTGCTCCTAGGTGTGTAATTTCCCAAGACATAACATGACAGTGGTGAAAAAAATAAAGCTGATTTTGTTTTTCTCATTATTATATTCAATACAATCATCAAAGTTAAAAAATAATTTAAATTTTTCCTTTGGAAAAATAAAGCTAATTCTTATTGAATTTATTAATGTGACACTTAACATTTTTAATTTTTCTAATCTTGTCATCATACAAAAAAAATGTCCACAACTCTTTTATAGCATTAGATTACCTAACTGTACCTACTTTTTACTGACATGTGATAATTTATTAAAATAGACACAACTGAGTTAACTGCACATACATTTAATGTGTGAAAGTGTGTAACCTTCTAAACTAAAATTCTTCATGAGAAATAACATTCTAATTTTATAATAAATTCAAAAGTAAAAACCAGACATCATATCTAGAAATTTCATTGCTTGTATGTTAGAAATTGTATCTGTTCTCTTTTTTTAAAACACCTTCAAAAATGAAAAGACAAGGGATATTTCTGTACGTTATTTAAATTACGTGAGACCCTTTCATGTTTATAATTGTGCAATTATGTGGCTTTTCAAGTCTCATAGATACAACTATAATGCTAGTGCTTTATCTCATTGCAGAATTAAACTTTCAGATATATTGGCCTGTTCAATTATCTACCATACATGATTAAAAAATAAACAAAACTCTTGCCATTGAAGTAAGAACTAATATTTCTACATTCTCTAATATAAAAAACTTGGTGTATTATTTAGGATAAATCAACATTTATCAAATACAAGCACTTTTATCTCTGTTTAACCACTTAAATAATGTTGATAATTTTCTAGAAAAAAATACAAACTACTAAAATGAACTCTAATAAAGTCTATTAAATATTGATTCAATTATTTTTAAACATCACAATTAAAAAGATACTACAGCCATAGCTTCCCATAACAATCAAGAAAGATATAGCTTATGTCTTATAAAAATTATTTTAAATTATTAAAGAAAGGATTGGAAACTACTCAATTAATTTTATGAGTTTAACATAACCTTCATACCTAACAGAACACAAATACTATAAAAAAGGGAAGGTATTGGAAAATCTTTCTAAAGTGCATAGGTACAAATTCTCTAAATCAAATTATTAGTAAATCAAAATTATGATGACAAAGTATAATTTATGCCAGAAATACAAGATAATTCTGGATCAAAAAAGCTATTAATGTAATACAACACATTGCCAAAGTAAAGAAGAAAAATCACACAATCACCTCAACAGAGGTAAAACAACAACAAAAATTAGTAAATTGTAACATTATGATTCTTAATCTAATAAAGCATCATGAACAAAAACCTCATGGTAAATATTATAATGATAAATGTTTAGAACCATTGTTGTTAAGTTAAGGTAAAGACAAGGATCCCTTTGTATACCTTCTATTTCACAATATACTATAGGTCACAGCCAAAGCAAGAAGACAAGAAAAATAAATGAAATATAAGAATGGGGGTGGTGGATCAAAAATTTGTTTACAAATGATATTATTGTCTAACTAGAAAATCCAAGGGACTTTATGGTCTGGGGTGGGAGGACTTTTAAAATACGGGAATCCATAAGATTGCTGAGTCAAACATCGACCCACAAAATCCATAGTATGCCTACATACCAATTAGAATATGTAATATGTAAATAAAAGATGCCATTTATGATATCAATAAAAACTTCCAGGTACCAAAAAATAAAATTAACAAAATTATATAAAACTTTCATGAAAAGAATTGCAATATAATACCAAAAAGGAAACCTAAATAAATAAAGAGAAATGCTATGTTCTTGAATGGGAAGATTGACGGTTATAAAGAAATTTATTCTCTCCCAAATGAAATTTCAGTACACATTTAATCAAAATAGCAACAAGGTACGTGATAAGTTTATCTAAAGTTCATGTGATATTAACAATATGCTACGAATAGCAAGATGACTGTGAAGCAGAATAAAATTTGAGGAATTTCTCAACCACATATCAAGACTTTTGCCAAGCTATAATATTAGAGCAAGGTGGTATTGGCACAGAAAAATAGAACAATGGAGTAAGATAATATGCTCTAGAGCACACCCCTTCATATAGCAACAACCACTTGATACACGACAGAGGTGTAACTAACCAATATCTAGAAAATCCGATCATATGTACACTCATGAACCAGAAGTTCTACTTCTAACTACATACCCTAGAGAAATTATCAAATATATGCACAAGGATCATATATTTAAATTAATGGTACACCAGAATCAACCTGTGTCCATAATATAAGAATGGATCAGTTAATGGTTTATTTATACAATTAAATCATATTCATCAGTTGGAATAAATGAACAATAGCAACATGGATTCATCTCAGAAACATAATGTTGAGTCAAACTCTCATATATTGCTGGTCGAAATGAAAATAATACTTTTGAAAAATAATTTGGTAACATATGACAAGGCTCTTAAACATATTCATGTTCTTTGTCTCAGGAATCTAGTGTTAACCACAATATGAGAAATATGGAAAAAGCATATGCACAAATACGTTCATCACTGCGTTACATGTAACTGCAAACATAGTCAAAGGAATGTAAAAAACATGGGATATTGGTGAGGTAAATTATGAATGTCCAAATGGAAAGACAGTATATGTATGTTCAAAATAACGTGAAAAAGCTCATGGTAAAATATCACAGAAAAATCAGAATACAAAATTATATTTCCAGGACAATTACACTTTATGTTAGAGGTGATTTCCTGAACACCTTACCTAATTCAAGACAACTCTTCACATAGAAATAAAGGTAAATTGAATGATTAATTTACAGAAAATGTGCATCTACAGCTATGGTTGCATATTTTACCACATTCTTCTGCTATGTTTTCAGCCTTATTGCTCATATTTCTCATAGTTCTCTCCAAAATAACAAAATTGGATATAATCGTGGTTGTTTGGCCTTCTTTGCAGTATTTTATCCAAATCAAACTCCATTTCACTACTATTAATTTTCAGGCCCATTTTTCAGCACCAGACCAACCCACAACTTGAGAAACACTTAAAAGATAGTGCTGTAAGATACTAAGAATATTTTAAATTATAAAAATTGAATACCAAAACAAACAATAACAACCCCCCCCCAAAAAAACCCCAATAGTTGCCAAAATCATTTACAGAATTTCTGATAAATGTAAACTACAGCATGTTGTACATGATAATAAAAAAAATGTTGGGCATTTTTTGTACCTGTTAAAATGATACACTATCTGGAAACACATAAACCCAGCTCAGAATTTATTTGTCTGCACCTTTGAAGTTGAAATAATATATTTTTGCATTTATTTCAGTTAGTTATTTAAGTATATAACCAATCCTAAATGATACATAAGCCGAAATCTAAGTTTTATGCACCAATCAAAATTAAGTTTTAAAATATTTAATCAACCCCCCAATTCAAAATTGTAATAACTATCTATAGTGGGTTGAATTGTGACCTCCAAAAAGATATGTCCAGAGGTGTGACATCATCAAGATGGTAAAACAGATGATCCCAGCATCCCTCCCCCCTACAACTGACCAACTTACATCTATTAAAACACAAGAACTGCCATCCTGAGATCACTGGAATTGGGGGAAGAGTAGGAGAGACCCATGGAGTGTGTCAAGGTATGAAAAACCATGGCAAGAGGGTGGAGGAACCACTCCAACCATTCTAAGTCCTGGCCACTTCCACTGACAGAGTGGTATAAGGCCAGGTGCATCTGCCAGTGCACAGAGCAGCTACCAGGAGAAAGCAAAGCTGCAACAGCACTCTTTGCATGAAGCTACCTGGAGTCTACAGTGTAGAAGTGAGCTTCAGAGTGCACCATCCCATCTATACCACCAATGGAGCCACGGGACCCACTTACAAGTGAAGGGCCACAGCCAACAGAAGGCAGGAACCATCCAGAGGTTGGTAAGTCTTCATGGGGGACACCTAATATTGCCTGCCCCTTGGGAAATATTTGAAGTGGGGAAGGCTGACCCACCAAGAGAGCATTGGGGTGCAGTGTAGGCAGCTGATCTGCCTTCCTATTGGCACAGATGCCACACAGTGGAGACCAGTTGGGCAATAGAACTACAGGGGGCACAATTTGGAGGAAAGACTCAGTCCTGGGCTGGATTTTCCAAACAGCCCAGTTGTGTTTGTACTGACCCCAGAAGACCCAGAAATGACCAAAAGGCCAACAATTAAAACCGATCTGCACAAAAAGCTTTCCCCAGTTTGAGAAACAGCAGCAAAGCAGCAAGTTAGCTCAGGCACAGAGCTCAGGTTCCAGTCCCTACAGGAAGTTTCCCCCAATTTAGAACTCAAGCACAGGACAGTAAATTAGTTCCAGTGCAGGCTGAAGTGGTGGTGGTAGCTGTTAATCCAGCACAGAAGAAAAACAACAGACCAAAGTAAAGGTCTAACACCACCTAAGAACACCCATAAAACCTAAAGAGGTAGCCATCTCCAAAATGTAAAGAGAAAAAGATTGAGAAAGAACAGAGAAATATGACACCACCAAAGGAAACAAGCAAATTGCTGGCAAGGACCCAGAAGAACAACAGATTTATGAAATGACTGACAGAGAATTCAGAATAACCCTCTTAAAGATGTTCAGGGAGTCACAAGAAAATATATATAGTAAATTAAATGATATATGTAAAACAATTTAGGAGCAGAACAAGAAACATGACAAAGGAATAGAATCAATTTTTTAAAATAAAATAGAAATTCTAGAAATAATACATTATATGAACTAAAAAACTCAATAGAAAGCTCCAGTGGCAGAATTGAACAAATAGAGGAATGAATTAGGGAACTTAAAGACAGGACATATGAAATCATCCAGAGGAGTAAAGAGAAAAAAAATAAGAAAAAATGAAATAGAAATGTACCAATTATGGGACTCTCTCAAGAGAAGTTACCTCTGCATAATTAGTGCACTCAAGCAAACGAAAAAGGAAGAGACCTAGAAAGTATATTCAAGGAAATAATGACTGAAAATTTTCTAAGTATAGAGAAAGATGACAACATTCAGGCACAGGAATCTCAGAGGTCACTAATTAAAGTCAATACAAAGAGAAACACCGTAAGGCACATTAGAAGCAAATTATTAAAAACCAAAGACAAAGAAAGAGTGCTGAAAGCAGTGAGAGAAAAGATAATGACATTTAACAAAGCCCAATACATTTCTCAGTGGATTTCTCAGTAGAAACACTACTGGCCAGAAGAGAATAGGATGATATATTCAAAGTGCTGGAGGAAAAAGACCAGCAGTCAAGAATTCTGTATCCGGCAAAACGAAATTTCAAATATAAGGTAAAAATAGTCTTTCCCAGACAAACAAAAGCTACGAGAATTCATCAACACTAGATCTGCCTTACAAGAAATGCTAAAGGGAGTTCTTCAATTGGAAAGAAGACAGCTCTGAAGAGTAGCAAGAAAACATTTGAAGGTGCATAACTAACTAGTAAATTAAGTACACAGACAACCTCAGAATACTCCAAGGTTGTAAGAATGGTAAATAGACCACTTATATCCTTAGTATGAAGACTAAAGGACAAACCTAAGAAGACAACAACAGATAGAACAATCACATAAGAGAAAGGCAATATTAAAAGTTGTACCTTGAAACAACAAAAGGTCAAGAAGTGAGAGGGAATTACATCAGAGCACAGAATTGGCTCTGGATTTTTCTTTTTCCTTAGATATCAAAGTTTAGTTGTTATTAGTTTAAAATAATCTGTTGTAATTATAACATGATTTTTCGAGGCCTCACAGTAACCATAACACAAAAATGTATGAGACATACTCAAAATAAATAGCAAGAAATCAGAATATACTGCTAGAGAAAATCACTCAACCACAAAGGAAGACAGTAAGACCAGAAAAAAGGAAAAAGGGATCTATAAACCAACAAGAAAAAAAGTAACAACACGGCAGTAACAAGGCCCTATACTGACAGCTGCAGAATGCACATTCTTCTCAGCAGTACAAAGAACAATTCTCTAGAATAGACCACATGTGAGGACACAGAACAAGTCTCAACAAGTTTTTAAACATTGAAATCATATCAACTATATCACCCAACCACAAGGGATTAAAACTAGAAATCAACAATTAAAAAAAAACACTGGAAACTGCACAATACATTCAAACTAAAGAACATGATCCTAACAACAAATGGTTCAAAGAAAAAATCAAAAAGGAAATTAAAAATTCTTGGAAACAAATGAAAATGAAAACACAACATACCAGAACCTATGGAATACAGCAAAAGCAGTTCTAAGAGGGAAGTTTCCAGCAATAAATGCCTACATCAAAAAAGAAGAAAGACTTCAGATAAACAACCTCATACTACTCCTTAAGAAACTAGCAAAACAAGAACAAACCAAACCCAAAATCAGTAGGAGAGAAATAACAAAGACCAGAGTACAAAAGTGAATTAGAGATTTTTGTAAAAATACAAAAAGAAAAAAAAAAAATCAGTAAAGCAGAGTTGGTTTTTCAAAAAGATATACAAAATTAATAAGCCTTTAGCTAGACTAACAAAGATAAAAAGAGAAGACTCACATAAATAAAATCTGAAATGAAAAAGAAGACATTACAATTGATAGCACAGAAATACAGAGGATCACAAGAGAGTATCACAAACAACTATACACTAACAAACCAAAAAACCTAGGAGAAATGGATAATTTCCTGGAAACACACAATTTGCCATGGTTGAATCAAGAAGAACTAGAAAACCTACGCAGACCAATAGTGAGTAATGAGATTCAAGTTGTGATAAAAGGTCCTCCAACAAAGAAAACCCCAGGACCAGGTGCCTTCACTGCCAAATTCCACCAAAATTTAAATAAGAATCAATATCAATTCTTCCACACTTTTCTGAAGAATTAAAGGGAAGGAAATACTTTCACACTCATTCTAAGAGGCCAGAATTATCCTCATACCAACACCAGAAAAAGACAAAACAAGAAAAGAAAACTATAGACCAATATCCCTAATGAACACAGATGCAAAATCCTCAACAAGATACTAGCAGATTCCAACAACACATTAAAAAGATCATTCACCATGATCAAGTGGGAATCATCTCAGGGATGCAAGAATGGTTCAAAACATGCAAATCAATAAACATGATGCATCACATTAACAGAATGAAGAAAAAAATCCATATGATTATTTTAATGTTTATGACTCTTTCAGATGCAGAAGCATTCTTTTTTATGCAACACCTCTTCAAGATAAAAATACTCAACACATTAGGTGTGGAAAGAATGTACTTCAACACAATAAAGGTCATATACTACAAACCCACAGCTGAATGGACAAAAACTGGAGGCTTTCCTCTACGATCTGGAATAAGACAAGGATGCCAACTTTCCCCACTCTTATTCATCATAGGAGTGGAAGTTCTAGCCACTGCAAGATAAATCAACAAAGGGCAAGAGAAAGCAATAACAGGCATCCAATTTGGAAAGGAGAAAGTCAGACCATACCTATTTGTAGACAGCATGAGCATATACACAGAAAACCCTAAACACTCTGCCAAAAAATTACTAGAACTAACAAATTAATTCAGTATAGTGGCAGAATACAAAATCAACACACAAAAATTACTAGCATTGCTATACACCAATAACAAAATAGCTGAAGAAAAAATCAAGAAAGAAATCCCACAGGTTTTTCAAGATGGCGGTGGCTGCGGCGATTGGCGCAGAGTAGCTGAGGTGGAAAAGGTGGCCACTGGGCCTTAGGCAGCCAGGAAACTTGTAGACCTTCCTCTTGCCATCTCTTTAGGGAGGACCGCTGCTGGTGGCCGGTCGTGGGGGCTGACTGCCACTTTGCCCTCGGCAGGAGAGGCTGCCTCATTTACAGGCAACAGCCTTGAAGTGTGGAGCAGGAAAAGAACTGTTTCTTAGCTGCAAAAGTGCGTCTCTAAACAGGGAACACAGCACCAGGGCTGCTGTGGATGCAGACAGGAACCCGGAGGCCAGGGCTGTGCTGAAGGCGGCCAGCTGCCCTATTCAGCATTCGAGGTTTCAGGCCGGCATAAAAGAAGATTCCTGGGAGTGCCCGAGCCACGCCGTGGGACCGAGCGAGCAGCTCGAGGTGGTGGGCGGCCAAGAACGGGGAAGGTGACAAACCAGAGGCAGAGAGTGAGCGCCCGAACTGGCACAGCCCTGTGAGTGACCCCTGGCCCGGCCCTGCTCGGGGGGCTGATGCCCACCCGGCTTCCACCTGCATCACCGGGCCACTCACTGCTCCAGGGCTGCCTCCATTTTCTCAGGTGTGGCAGCTCCGGCGAGGCTCAGCCAAGCCTGTCCTCCTCACCCAGCTCGGCTCCTCACTGAGCCTTCCCACTTGCTTGCCCCGGCGCAGGGCTTCCCGGGCCTGCGGGCTGGCCTCCCCTCCCACTCACTCTGCGGTTCTCTGGTGGGGCTGGTGGTGTGGGGCATCCCCAGCCAGCATCGGGAGGGCAAGGAAGTATGGGCGGGGCCGACTGTCACTCCACCAAACTCTGGACTCTGGCCCCCGGTAAACTTCCTGTTACTGGGAGGCAGATACCATCTCTGCGGCCACCAGTTCGGAAAAATGCCTAACCAATTTCTGGTTAGGAATAGTGTGGTAGATGAGTTCCCAAGTCCGCTTGAACCTGCCAGAGAGCTGACTGCAGTTGGGCACCAGACTTGGTCGGTGCCGGGGGGATACAAAGGTGAACAGTGGGCTGCGGGCTCCTTCCCCCTAGGAGCTTACGCTCCAGTGTGGGAGATAAGACAAGTACACAAATAACTGCGATACCAGGAGGAAGGTGATAAGTCCCGAGAAAGATCTACACAGTGCTACAAAGGCACCCAGAGCGACCGGTCGTCTGTGCCTAGCAGCAACCTGGTAGACTTCCTGGGCGAGGTGGTGCCGAGCAGGGTCTTGAAGGCCCAGCTGATAGACGAGGGCTGCAGAACACACGCGCGAGCCCAGCCCAGTGTGCACAAAGAGGGGAGAAGTCCGGCCAGGGAGGTGGAGACTCGACAGAAACCACACACCCTCTGGGGTCTCCACTCCCCAACCCAAAGCACGGGCCAGAGCACATGGAACAGGGAGAAGTCCTGCATGGGAAGTGAAAGCTCAGCAGTGATCACACACCCTGTGGTACGTCATCCAGCAGCCCAGCAGAGTCCAAGCTGACCAGAGAGGTGGCTCCCCAGAGAGGCCCAAGACCCGAGGCAACCATACACACAAGGCACTAGAGGCCAACTGAGCAGTCACGGAGGGAGCCATACCAAATTGGCAACCACAGCAACATCTTAGTTGGTCAATAGTCTCAAACCGGTGGACTGTGAAACCCCCTGCCACAATGAATAAACATAAAAAAAAAGATACCAGAAATACAAAAAATCAAGAAAGTACACCACCAAAAGTTAATAAATCTCAAACTCTAGATCTTATAGAACAAGAAGCCCTTGAAATGACTGACAAGGAATTTCGAGTGATAATTCTAAGGAAACTGAATGAGATACAAGAAAACTCAGGTAGACATCATGATGAAATGAGGAAAAGTATACAGGACCTGAAAGAGGAAATGTACGAGGAAATCAATGTCCTGAAAAAAAATGTAGCAGAACTTGCTGAACTAAAGAAGTTATTCAGCGAAATAAAAAACACAACGGAGAGTTTAACCAGCAGGCTTGTCGAAGTTGAAGAGAGAACCTCTGAACTTGAAGATGGGCTGTTTGAAATAACACAAGCAGAAAAAAAGAAAGAAAAAAGAATCAAAGATATTGAAGAAAATCTAAGAGAGATATCAGACAACCTTAAGCGCTCAAATATCCGAGTCATGGGTATTCCAGAAGGGGAGGAAAATGGAGATTCCATTGAAAATATATTCAACAAAATAATGGCAGAAAACTTCCCAGGTATAGGAAAAATCACAGATCTTCAGATCCAGGAAGCTCAACGATCTCCAAAAGTAATCAACCCAAAAAGGCCTTGTCCAAGACATGTTATAGTCAAATTGGCAAAACTCAGAGACAAAGAGAGAATCTTAAAAGCTGCAAGAGAGAAGCGTCAAATCACCTATAAGGGAGCCCCAATCAGGTTAACATCAGACTTTTCATCACAAACCCTAAAAGCTAGAAAGGAATGGGATGATATTTTCAAAATACTAAAAGGCAAAGATTGCCAGCCAAGAATACTCTACCCTGCAAGGCTATCCTTCTGAAATGAAGGGCAAATAGTATATTTCTCAGACAAACAAAAACTGCGGGAGTTCACTACCACACGACCACACTTACAAGAAATCCTCAAGGGAATACTGGGTTTGGTTCCTGAAAAATAACTATCACTGCCATAAAAACCCAAGAAAATTCAAAACCCACTAGTATAATAAAAATGGCATTCATGAAGAGAAAACAAACAAACAAAAACGCTATCTACAAACTAAGGAACCAACAAACACAGAAACCAAACAGTAAATCAGAAAGCATGGAACAAAAGACACCTAAGACAACCAAACAACCAATAAAATGCTAGGAATAAATCAACACCTTTCAATAACAACTCTTAATGTAAAAGGCTTAAATTCCCCAATCAAAAGACACAGACTGGCTGACTGGATCAAAAAGGAGGACCCAACTATATGCTGCCTACAAGAGACCCACCTCACCCATAAAGATTCACACAGACTAAGAGTGAAAGGATAGAAAAAGATTTACCATGCAAACAGAAAAGAAAAACGAGCTGGAGTAGCTATTCTTATATCTGACAAAATAGACTTTAAACTAAAAACCATAAAAAGAGACAATGAGGGACACTACTTAATGATAAAAGGACTGATCCATCAAGAAGACATAACAATCATAAATATGTACACATCCAGTGTTGGAGCAGCCAGATTTATAAAACAAACTCTATTAGACCTAATGAAGGAAATAGACACTAATACCATAATAGCAGAGGACCTGAGCACCCCACTGTCAATATTAGACAGATCATCTAGGCAAAGAATCAGTAGAGAAACACAAGATCTAAACAAGACTCTAGACCAATTGGAATTGGCAGATGTCTACAGAACATTCCATCCAACAACCTCAGAATATTCATTCTTCTCATTAGCACATGGATCATTCTCCAGGATAGATCACATATTAGGTCACAAATCAAGTCTCAATAAATTCAAAAAATTGGAATTATCCAATGTATTTTCTCAGACCACAATGGATTAAAACTAGAAATTAATAACAAACAAAACTCTGGAAACTATACAAACACATGGAAATTAAACAGCATTCTACTTAATGACATATGGGTCCAAGAAGAAATCAAGCAGGAAATCAAAAAATTTATTGAAACTAATGAAAATAAGGATACATCATACCAAAACCTGTGGGATACTGCAAAAGCAGTATTAAGGGGGCAATTTATTGCATTAAATGCTCACCTCAGAAGAATGGAAAGATGGCAAGTGAACAACCTAACACTTCACGTTAAAGATCTAGAAAAACAAGAACAATCCAAACCGAAAGTTAGCAGATGGAAAGAAATCATTAAGATCAGAGCAGAACTGAATGAAATTGAAACCAAAAAAACAATTCAAAAGATCAATGAATCAAAAAGTTGGTTTTTTGAAAAGATAAATAAAATTGACAAACCATTAGCATGGCTAACAAAAAAAAAGAGGAGAGAAGACTCAAATAACAAAAATTAGAAATGAAAAAGGCGATATCACAACTGATTCATCTGAAATACAAGGAATCATTCGAGACTACTATAAACAAGTATATGCCAACAAACTTGAAAAACTGGAGGAAATGGATAAATTTTTGGACACACACAAGCTCCCAAAATTGAACTATGAAGACGTAGAAAATTTGAACAGACCAATAACAATAAAGGAGAATGAAGCTGTTATCAGAAGGCTCCCAACAAAGAAAAGCCCAGGACCAGATGGATTCACAGCAGAATTTTACCAAACATTCAAAGAGGAATTGACACCGATTCTTTACAAACTATTCCAAAAGATTGAAATGGACTCAAATCTCCCAAACTCATTCTATGAAGCAAACATCATCCTGATACCAAAACCAGGTAAACATATAACCAAAAAAGAAAACTACAGGCCGATATCCTTGATGAATATAGATGCAAAAATCCTCACTAAAATACTAGCAAACAGAATACAACAACACATATGTAAAATTATTCACCACGATCAAGTGGGATTCATCCCAGGGATGCAAGGTTGGTTCAACATACGCAAATCAATAAATGTGATACACCATATTAATAAACTCAAACACAAGGACCATATGATCATCTCTATAGATGCTGAAAAAGCATTTGATAAAGTTCAGCACTCATTCATGACAAAGACCCTCTATAAGTTAGGTATAGAGGGAAAGTTTCTCAACATAATTAAAGCCATATATGACAAACCCACTGCCAATATCATCCTGAATGGGCAAAAGCTGAAAGCTTTTCCTTTAAGAACAGGAACTAGACAAGGATGCCCACTGTCACCACTCCTATTCAACATAGTGTTGGAAGTACTAGCCAGAGCAATCAGAGAAGAGATGGAAATAAAAGGCATCTAGATTGGAAAAGATGAAGTCCCTGTTTGCAGATGACATGATCCTATATATCGAACAGCCTAAAACCTCTACAAAAAAACTGTTGGAATTGATAAATGATTTCAGCACAGTAGCAGGATACAAAATCAACACACAAAAATCAGTAGCATTTCTTTTCTCCCATAGAGAACATGCAGAACGAGAAATCAAGATATCCTGACCATTTACAATAGCCACCAAAAAAATAAAATACTTAGGAATTGAGTTAACCAAGGAGGTGAAAAATCTCCATAATGAGAACTACAAACCACTGCTGAGAGAAATTAGAGAGGATACAAGAAGATGGAAAGACATCCCATGCTTTTGGATTGGAAGAATCAACATAGTGAAAATGTCCATACTACCCAAAGTGATATACAAATTCAATGCAATCCCCATCAAAATTCCAAAAACATTTTTCTCAGAAATGGAAAGAACTATCCAGACATTTATATGGAATAATAAAAGACCATTCATAGCCAAAGCAATGCTGAGCAAAAATAATAAAGCTGGAGGCATAACACTACCTGACTTTAAGCTATACTACAAAGCTATAATAAACAAAACAGTATGGTACTGGCATAAAAACAGACACACTGACCAATGGAATAGAATAGAGAATCCAGAAATCAACCCACACACTTTCTGCCATCTGATCTTTGACAAAGGCACCAAGCCTATTCACTGGGGAAGGGACTGCCTCTTCAGTAAATGGTGCTGGGATAACTGGATATCCATATGCAGGAGAATGAAACTAGATCCATACCTCTCACCATATACTAAAATCAACTCAAAATGGATTAAGGATTTAAATATACACCCTGAAACAATAAAACTTCTTAAAGAAAACATAGGAGAAACAGTTCAGGAAATAGGACTGGGCACAGACTTCATGAATACGACCCCAAAAGCACGGGCAACCAAAGGAAAAATAAACAAATGGGATCATATCAAACTAAAAAGCTTCTGCACAGCAAAAGAAACAATTAAAAGAGTTAAAAGACAACCAACAGAGTGGGAGAAAATATTTGCAAAATATACATCTGACAAAGGATTAATATCCAGAATATATAAGGAACAACTTTACAAGAAAAAAACAAGCAACCCAATTAAAAAATGGGCAAAAGAGCTAAGTAGGCATTTCTCTAAGGAAGATATACAAATGGACAACAGACATGAAAAAATGCTCATCATCACTCAGCATCCGGGAAATGCAAATCAAAACCACACTGAGATACCATCTAACCCCAGTTAGGATGGCTAAAATCCAAAAGACTCTGAACGATAAATGCTGGCGAGGTTGTGGAGAAAAAGGAACTCTCATACATTGTTGGTGGGACTGCAAAATGGTGCAGCCTCTATGAAAAATGGTATGGATGTTCCTCAAACAATGCAGATAGATCTACCATACGACCCAGCTATCCCACTGTTGGGAATATACCCAGAGGAATGGAAATCATCAAGTCGAAGGGATACCTGTTCCCCAATGTTCATCGCAGCACTCTTTACAATAGCCAAGATTTGGAACCAGCCCAAATGTCCATCATCAGATGAGTGGATACGGAAAATGTGGTACATCTACACAATGGAATACTACTCAGCTATAAAAACGAATGAAATACTGCCATTTGCAACAACATGGATGGACCTTGAGAGAATTATATTAAGTGAAACAAGTCAGGCACAGAAAGAGAAATACCACATGTTCTCACTTATTGGTGGGAGCTAAAAATTAATATATAAATTCACACACACATACACACACAAAAACGCGGGGGGGGGAAGAAGATATAACAACCACAATTACTTGAAGTTGATAAGACAAGCAAACAGAAAGGACATTGTTGGGGGGAAGGGGGGAGGAGGGGAGGGAGGGAGGTTTTGGTGATGGGGAAACAATAATCAATCACAATGTATATCAACAAAATAAAATTAAAAAAAAAAAGAAAGAAATCCCATTCACATTAATTACCAAAAAAAAAAAAAAAAAAAGAAATACTTAGGAGTAAATTTAACCAAAGGGGTGAAAGACTCCTACAACAAAAAGTATAAAACACTGGCAAAAGAAATTAAAGTAGACACAAACAAATGGAAAGATATCCTATGTTTATGGATTGGAAGAATTAACATCAAAATGTCTATATTACCCAAAGCAATCTATACATTCACTGCAATCCTTGTCAAAATACCAACCACATTCTTCACAGAAATAGAAAAAAAAAAAATCTTAAAATTTGTATGGAATCACAAAATACCCCATATAGCTAAAGCAATCTTGAATGAAAAGAACAAAGTTAGAGGCATCACCCTACCTGACTTCAGAATATACTGTAAAGCAATAGTAACCCAAATAGCACGGCACTAGCATAAAAACAGACCAAACAGACCAATGGAACAGAGTGTTGAGCCCAGAAATAAATCCACACAATTAGAACCAACTGATTTTCAACAAAGGTGCGAAAATATAAAGTGGAGAAATGACAGCCTCTCTAATAAATGGTGCTGGCAAAACTGGATATCCACGTGCCAGAGATTGAAACTAGACCCCTATCTTTCACAATACACAAAAATCAACTTAAAATTTATTAAAGAACTACTAAAGAACTACTTTTAAGACCTAAAACTATGAAACTACTACATGAAAACATAAGGAAATACTATACAAAATGGGAGTGGACAGTGTTTATTTTCAGCAAGACTACAACAACACAGGCAACAAAAGCAAAAATAAACAAATGGGACTACATCAAATTAAAATGCTTCTACACAGCCAGGGACATTATCAACAAGTGAAGAGACAACCTAACAGAACGGGAGAAAGAGTTTGCAAACTGCACATCAAACAAGGAGCTAATATCCAGAATATATAAGAAATTCAAAAAACTCAACAGCAAAACACAAATAACCCAATTTAAAAAGGACTTAAACAGACATTTCTCAAAAGAAGACATACAAATGGTCAACAAGCACATGAAAATATGCTCAAAATCACTAATCATCAGAGAAATGCAAATTAAAACCACAATGAGGTAACATTTCCCTCCAGTTAGAATGGCTATTATTAGGGTCAGCCCCGTGGCTCACTCAGGAGAGTGCGGCACTGGGAGTGCCAAGGCTGTGGGTTCGGATCCTATATAGGGATGGCTGGTAAGCTCACTGGCTGAGCGTGGTGCGGGCGATGCCAAGCCAAGGGTTGTGATCCCCTTACCGGTCAAAAAAAAAAAAAAAAAAAAAAAAAAAAGAATGGATATTATCAACAAGACAGAAAATAACAAATGCTGAAGAGGATGTAGAGAAAGAGGAGCTTTCCTACATTATTGGTGAGAATATAAACGTGTACAGCCGTTGTGGAAAACAGTATGGAGGTTCCTCAGAGAACTAAAAATAGAATGGAATACTATTGAGCTGTTTTAAAGAAAATGAAATCCAGTCATTTGCAGCAACGTGGATAGAACTAGAAACCATCATGGTAAGTGAAGTAAGTCAGGCAGAGAAAGATAAATACAGCATAATCTCACTCATATGTGGAATCTTTATTTAAAAAAGTAGTTCTCATAGAAGTAAAGAATAATGGTTACCAGAGGCCAGAGGTGGGGTTAGGGGTGGGGGGTGGCGGAGGAGGAGAAGCAGTGGACTAACAGGTACAGAACTATGCTCTCCTAACTGAATCATTGTGCAGTATATGCATGTATTGAAACAACACACTGAACTCCACAAATATGTACAGGTATATGTTAAAATTTATTTAGAAGGCATGTCCATGTCTTAACCCCAGAATATGTAAATGTGACCTTATTTGGAAAAATGGGACTTTGCAGCTATAATTAAGGATTTTGGCATGAGATCGTCCTGGATTATCCTTGTGTGTCCGAAATCCCATGACAAGTGTCCTTATAAGAGACATACAAAGAGACCTACAGATAAGAGTAGAACGAGGTGAGAGGACAGAGCAGAGACTGGAATGTTTTGGCTACAAACTAGGAAATGCTCAGGAACCCCTGGAGCTAACAGAATCTGGAAGAGGCAAGGACAGGAATATTCCCTAGAGCTTCTGAAGGGAGCATGACGTAGTTGACTCTTGGATTTTGAACTTCTGGCCTCCAGAACTGTGGAAGACTAAATCTCTGTTGTTTTTAAGCCACCAAGTTTGTGGTAATTTGTTATGGAAGCAACAAGAAACTAGTGCAACTTTTAAATGTTTTTTTCTCTTTTTAAAAATAAAACCTTTTTTATTTCTAATAGAAAATATATATTTTCATAGATATGCACTAATCCTTGAGGGTCAGAATGAAAAACAAAAACAAATCTATCTATCTATCTATCTATCTATCTATCTATCTATCTATCTATCTATCTATCTATCTATCTATCTATCTATCTATCTACCTACCTACCTACCTACCTACCTACCTACCTACCTACCTACCTATCAAATGACTACAAATTCAATACGTTTACACTTTCAATTATTTTGACAAATGTAATTTGTCATTTTTTATAATGCTTCAAAATAAGCTAGTTTCTACTTTTGGAAGGATTTTTAGCTTAGCATGAAAGCCCCTCAATATGGTTCATTATTAAAACTCCCCTTAAAAGTAACTTAAATATATCACATTTCTAGGAGAATTACAGTGTTTATTATTTAGTAAATTTATCATTGTTCATACATCCAATAAAACCCAGCAACTTCAAGAACAGAGATTATAGCCTCCTAAATAAATATAAATTAGGAAAATACCATAAATGTTGCCTGTTACCCTTAAATGACAAGAGATGAAGGGCAGAAATAGATTTGTCAATTTGTGGCAACACAAATCCCTCAAATACACGTATTTCATTCGCACCTCACCACCGACCCCTAGTAGACTCCCTCTGGTATTTTTGGCATTCCTAAATAATGGTTAAATTCCCAAAATTTAATCAAGGATGCAAATTATAAAAATTATTTTACTGACAAGAGCATCCAATGAGATGGTATGCCTGATAATAAAATAAGCAACATGTTCTATTAAGCATTGTATACTATTTTTTAAAGAATAAAATCATAAATAAAACAGACACAGTGATTTTAAGAGTTGCTTTCTTCAAAGCTGTTCTGGACCAACATCATTCCCTTTAATCCTTGGGGAAAGATTTATTCAGAGGTACCATGACAACTTTTCCCCAACATCCTATTTGTAGAATAGGCAAAGGTACACATGGCCAAAGGGGTTTGCAGTTCTGGAGACCCAGTCAGCTAATGCAATATAACACCACTTAAAGTCTCAGACTGCATCCATATTAGAATCAGTTTACAATTAAACTCTATTCACAACCGTGAGTCTAGCAAATTCCACCATGTCTCTTAAACTTAAATAACTTTTTCTGTTCTCCTTTCTCTGGCTGCGGTATAAAGAAGGCAATAGAGAGGGTTAAGAATAAATGCGTAAGAACGGTAGGACACAAATAACAGTAAATTCAGCAAGATGTTGTGGTAGCTAAGACCTTGTCAGTGGCAGTAAAGATAAAGAGCTGTGTCTAAGAAAAAAAATGCAAATAGTGTACAATTATTTTCCGTAAAAGGAAACCAATAAAAAGGGAAGGGAAGGGAAGAAAAGGCAATAGGAAGGAAAGAAAAAAAAGAAAAAATACATTTCTAAAACAAGTGTCTTTCTAATCAAAAGTAAATTTCACACACATTTACTTAGCACTCAGGGTCTCCTCTTTCTCACCTCTCATCACTATTCACGTCATTGGAACTTCGTTTCTACTCCATTATTTTACTAAAGTAATAACACCAGGGTCGTCAATAATCTCCTAGTTGCTAAATCCAATGGATAGTTTTTAAATGTTTCCTTTCTTGGCCTCACTCCAGGGTTTGACTACTTTATCTTAAAAGTTTTATTCTTTGCTTTTCTAACACTAATGGCTCTCTCTATCCCACAGTTCTAAATAATCCTTCTTTTCATGGCATGGAAACATCCTAATAATATATTGTAAAATGGAAAAAATAAGCTGCGTACACATAAGTTTAGCTATGTGAAAATATGATGTATGTGGCATAGTAAAAGATTCTAACAAAACATTAAATATGATCACCGTCTCTAGGTTGTAAGATAAAATAAGCAATCTTGATTTTTTTCTTAATTTTCTTGATTTGTCAAAACAACTTAATAAAGTTCATTTTTAAATGCACATTAAGCAATAATTAAGATGCATATACAGATAAAGAGACGTTTCTTTACACAAAGACCTCCTTTCTTTCTTTCATAACAAAAGAGTGACCTTTCCAAATATATTGGACGATATCATTCCTAGGTATTTACCTAATAGAAATGTGTACATATATATGCATAAGAATGTTAATAACAATATCATATGTAATAATGTTCTCATCACAAACAAATGATAAATTGTGTGATAAGGAATATGCTAATTACTCTGATTTAGCACATATTTTATACATGTATTGAAATATAACTCTGTATCCCATAAATATGTATAATTGATATATATATAAGTTAAAAAGTAAATATTTTTTAAAAGTTAATAAGGATAATATTATAAGTAAAAAAAGAATGCTAACAGAAGTATCGTATGTTATAATCTCAATCTGAAAACTACCAAAAAGTTCATCAGCAACAGAACAGATAAATATGATGTGGCATACTCACTCAATGGAATGCTATACAGTGATAAAAAATCAAATAAACTACAAACTACAAATCAAATCAGTCTACAAACTACAATCAAATAAATCGGTATATCTATTTTATTTATGATTTTTGCTCTTTTTAAAAAATACATAATGCATAATAGAAAAATTTTGTTTACTTAATTATCAGATATACCATCTCATTGGATGCTCAGGTCAACAAAATAATTCATACAAAATAAATGGAAAAGTCTCCCAAACATAATGTTGAGGGGAAATACTAAATACATTCATACTGTAGATTCTATTCACATGAAATTCAAGAAGAGGCAACACTAACCTCTCATGTCAGGACAGTGATTGTCCTTGAAGACATGAAACTGAAAAAGGACACAACAAGGGATTCTTGGGTGCTAATGATATTCTCTTTCTTGATTTGGGTGCTATTTACATGGGAGTGTTTGGTTTGTAGACAGTCAAATTGCACACTTGTAATTTGTGCATTTTTTTTCCATATATGTACTGTATAACTCAACTAAGAACTGTGGCTATCTCTGAATGAGGAAGTACCACTACTGTATTTCTATATGGATCACATTTTCCCTTCAAAAATGTCTGAATCACGTTAAATACTGTTGCACCTCCTCCAGAAAATAGTGAAAAAATAAAGATCAATTCAAAGGCGAGCTTTTGCAAGCAATCTTTTGATTTATGTTTCAAACCTAACTCCTTTGAGTTACTTTTCCTCTGGAGAATCTGCCAGCACCTATGTGTATGTGTGCACAGTAAGTGCAGAATTCCACACTCTGAATATTTTCTTCGTTCTAGTATCTAACTTAATGTGGATGCACAGAAAACAGTAAAACACTTTTCAAACCCCAATTGGGTCAGGACAAAAAGGAAAGCCAGAAATGAAAGAATAATCAAAGGGTCAAGGAAACACATCGGCATTCTAGTCAGAAAATCACACATCCAAGTCCTGACTCATTGTCTTCACAGCTGTGTGAATTTGCAGAAGTGGCTTCACCGTTCTCAGACTCTGCTCTCACCTACAACGAGCATTCGCTAACAAGAGAAGATGACTTTGGTCATACAATAGGTTCCTCAAAATAAGAACAGAATACTTCAAATGTTCATTATGAATCACTTAATAATGCTACAATATAATCAGTATCTTATGAAAAACTACTCTGAGACCATATTTGCAAAACTTTATTTTGTATGATGTTATCTATGTATCCACGAATGGTTGTTTGTAAGCCTACACCCATTATTATATTAAATGAGGAAACTTTGACAGTGCTATTTATTCATTCTGACATATTCAGGAAAGAGAGAATGTTCATGTAATAAGCAAAGTTTTAGCTCATATTGATAAAAATGATCCTTACTGAATCTAGAAATTTTAGAAGGAACTCTCAATTTTCAATGAAACATTCAAGAATGGAATTCTCATTAACCTTGAACATTCTCCAGATGCTCCTTTGATAATATTAACTACCTCATACACTGTGTTTTCAGCCCACTGACCCATACAATACATGGTGTGAATGCACATGTGAAAGTTGAAATCAAACTTGGAGAAAGGTGGGTTGTCTAATTTCAGATCTACCTCTACAGGCTCAATATTTTTGTTAGCCCTTTTTGAGTGAAGTTCACATTATGGTTTTTTTTTCTTTAGGTACTTATCCAGATGATGAAATCGTGTGTTCTATGCTGTCTTTAATTTTATGGACAGTTGAATTGTCTGCATAATAGGAATCTAAAGCCCCACAGAAGGTGTTTCTGCAGGATTTTTGTAGTCAATGATGGTCATACTTAAAATATTATCAAGAGCATTAGCTCTAAAATTCCAATTAACAATACCAGTCTGTTCTGAGTATTTAAATTTCAAGAAGCATACAAGCAGTGGGAGCCCATGAAGATAGACATTTCTGTGTGTTTTCTTCACTTGCGTATCTCCAGCACCCAGTGCAATCCTTGGCATGCAGTGAAGCTCAATAACTATTCACCGAATGAATGACTGAATCCGTGTTCCTCATTAGCAGACAGGGAAATTAATTTACATTGCTAAAACTTGATTTGCTCACCAGATAACACCAGGAAATATTGGATATTATGTCCTTATTTTAAAAATACTTCTGTTTCCTGGATTTCCTCCGTAATTTCTTATATTTATTATTTGAAAGAATTTTCAATCATTTACTTTATCAACCGCCTTCTTCTTATTAAATATGATGCTCAGAAAAAAAACTCAGTTCCACAGTTGTCTAATCAGAAGGGGTACAGTGGTTCTATTTCTTTCCTTAGTCCAGACACTGTACTTTTAACTTTTAATAAGAAAGAATCTTCATGTTATGCTGGTTTTGTCATTGTCATTGAAAGTATTATAATGTTTATGTGGAAACTGGAGTCAACTAAACCCTTTTGACCAAATCTCAGCAATATGAAAATACAAGGTGTCTTCAAAAAGTTCATGAAAAGATTCGTATTACCTTTTAATTCAGTTTTTCCTCTAACCTTTTGAAGTACTTTCCTACACTGATGACTTAATTAGGATCCAAATGATAGGCTTTACAATAATCTGTATAGTTTTTAAAATGTAGGCTTATAACTCTTACCTGTTAAAATCTTAAAAATCATCAGTGATAAAGACATTAACTATAATTGTGGAAGAGCACCATGCACACCTTAATCCAAGGCCCTTCCTTGTAGCTAAATCATACTTGTTTAAAGCAATTCGTTTTCTTAGAAACAATGGAAAGTTTGGCAGTCCCCAAATCACCACGGATTCCACAACTAGTCCCTAAATTTTTCATTGAATTTGGCTAGGACTTTAGGTACCAGGTGAGATGTTTGTGCAGTGATTGTCTAATTCATGCGGTACAAGATCACACAGAAGAACAAAAGAGAAAAATCTGAAGGGAGAGGGCAATATTCAAAAGGTCCTCCTTGCTGGCACTGAGAGCTAGAAAGGGAAGTTTTGCTCACAAATGCTCTATTTTCTTCTAGCAATTCCTTGCATGTGTGGTCTCCTCTCTTCATTCTTGCCTTCCTGGAACCTCCTCCTGTGGATGAACAGAGTCTTCTCGTTTCAAATGTCTTCCTTGTTCAAAGAGCCAGTGAAATCCTTGGAATGTTCTCATACTGCCCAAAAGACTTTTCCTGGACTTCTTTTTAAACAAAAATTCTTACCATACACTCTTTATCTTCATATAAATAAACACACACACGCACACACACACACATAACTTTGGTTTCTAACCTTTGTGTTAAAGGTTGAAATGTACATTTAGGGTGATTCTTGGTGTCTATATTTTTCTGCTTTCTTTGAAATGGTGAGCAATTCAAAGATAAGAACCGCTTCTCAGTGATAAACTTAATGCTTTGTTACTATGGTGACAGTAGCAATTATGAAGTATAATTTACTTAGCAGAATGTTCACAAACATTTTCATAAAGCAATGTTTTAAGGAAAAGTGCCACACATATGTGTATCAAGGCATTATTGGGAGTGTTAATTATAACTGCCCCCAAACGGAAATATTTAAATATATTTTTTAATCAATTAACAAATATTTATTGAGCAGTAGGTTAGGCACTAGAGATATAGGAGGAAACACAACTGGAAAGTTGATGTCGCCATAGAGCTTCCATTTCTCTCTTTCTTGCAGCTTTCTCTCCTCCTCTTTCTCCTCTTTCTCTCTCACACTCTCTTCATTCTTCCTCCTCCTCTGTTTCCTTTCTCATGTGTCCACTCAATGGACAAGTATTTCTTACTAATTATCACTTTAAAAGTAAACATTGAGAAACACCATGAGCCCAGTGGTCTACATCTGAATGTAAAACTAACCATAAGCAGATACTTGCTATGTTCTTAGCTATGATACACCTTGGAAAAGGCTTTTAAGACACATTTAGTTAGTTTTCTCACCTAGTAATAAGAGGATGAGACTATCTACCTTAAGAGTTCCGCAGTAAGCTTTAGAGATAATATATGTAAAGCCCTACTACATTGCATTGTGTGTGATATGCCGTAAATGATAACTGTAATCATGAACTTATAGCAGAATGTACTTTCCAAAGATGACCACAACTGTATTTCCAATCCCACTTATTCTTCTGCAATGAGACCTTGTTAACTCCTCCAGCAAGAGAAGTGTATTTTTTCACACCCTTTAATCTAGGCAGGCCCTGTGACAGCAAATTAACAGTGTGCCATATCTAGGTGTGGTCCTTATCTAGTCTGGCAGTTTCTTCTTTTTCTCTATGTAAAGTCTAGACTACGCTTCTGCAGAGAGGCCACACGGAGGAGCACTGAGGCTCTGCACGTGTGAGGGAAGAAGCTGTCTTTTATGTCCTGCCTGATCGAGCCTTCAAGTGATTCCAGTCGCAGCAGCTCACTGACAGCCCCTTTAGAACAATTCGCCCCAAACCATGAAGAAAAATCATACATTATTGTTTTAAGCCACTAAGGTCTGGAGTGTTGGGTTATAATGAATAATTGAAATAGTACTATATATTAAGTAATATAGAATCCTTTCAGTCCTTGTTTATTTGACTTTTCTGAGTCCTTATTATAGCCAAGCATTTCTTTTCCAAAACTTCTTTCCCATTCTTTTCCTGTGTCCCTCTCTCACTCTCTTGTTGCCTCTTTCTCCTTCAACTTTGTCATTCTTTGGGGCTCTATACTATATATATAGTATGTATGTATACATATATATAGTATGTGTTCATATATAAAGTATGTATGTATATACATAAATAGCATGTGTATATATAGGTGTGTATACACACACACACACACACACACACACACACACGCACACTCTATACTATATATATGACAGCCCTAAGTATATATATCCAGTCCAAGCCACTTTGTGACCTCAAGATCCAAATAGTTAACCACTTACTTGATATCAATCTTGTGTCTTACATCTCAGGTAAGGAATGTATTGTTTCTTTTCCATCATTTCTCCCCACCTTATTTGAAACTTGATCCTTTTTCTGGGCCCCTTACCTTGAAAATGCAAAAAATATCATCCATCTACTTATTCAAGCCAGAGAAGTAGATATCATCTTCTCTCCTCTCCCTCTTACCCTGCTCCACAGTGTATAATCGGTTGAGAAGTCATCATTTATCTCTAGGTATCCCTCAAATTCTTTGACTTCTCTCCACCTCCAGATACCTAGCTAACAGTTCTGACTATTTGGTCTTATTTTTCTCTAACACTTCCTGACTAGATTAGGTCCTGGCATATACTTACACAGCACTGGGTACATTTCTTTGTCTAACATTAATTACATTCAGAATTAGTTGTTCCACATTTGTCTTCTCTGCTAGACTGCAAGTTCCAGGAAGGCAGGAACTATTTATGTCTTGTTTAGTTCCATTTTCATTCCCATTGCATGCTTTCAGAAAATATTTTTTAGTGAATAAATAAATGATTACACATACAAACTATACATCTGCTAAGTTTTTAACATTGCTATAGATGACTATGCGGGAGCACTAGAAGTGGTCATGGTTCCAGTCTCTAAAATGTCAATCTAAAATCTGGTATTTTCTTTTATTAACACATAGAATAAGTGCACATTTTTTCTCTTAGTAATTGGAATTCTATAGTGTCCTAGCCAGTTCAGGCTGATATTACAAAATACCACATGCTGGATGGTTTAAGCAACAAACATTTATTTCTCACAGTTCTAGAAACTGGGAAGTCCAAGATCAAGGTGCTGGCAAATTTGGTGTCTGGTGAGGTTCCTCTTCCTAGTTTGTAGATGGCTACTCTTTTGCTGTGTCCTCACATGGTGGTGAAAGGAGGACTCTGGTCTCTTCCTCTTCATATAAGGGCACTAACCCCATCATGGGAACTCCAATCTCATGATCTTATCCAATCCTAATTACCTCACAAAGGTCCCACCTCCAAAGAGCATCATGCTGGGAATGATTAGAGCTTCAACATATGAATTTTGGGTGGACACAAATATTTAGCCAATAACACATGGGGACCACTGAACACAAACCATGAAGAGTGCTCATTGATTTACAAATTTATCAATGTGCTACCTTACAACTTCTGTTTTTTTCTGTTACTACATATTTTTCGTACTGTTTTAAAACTTTTATTGTATTGTAGGTTTACCTTCCCAACTAGATACTAAATTTCTTGAAAGCAAAGTTTATAACATTTCTATGTTTATATTCCTCTGCAACTGCTTCAGACCTTTGCACACAGAAGGTGTTCAAAAATAGTGTTGAGACTTCTGGTGAAGATGGCAGAATAGAAGGTCTCCAGCATCACTCTCTCCCACAAATCAACCAATTTACAGCTATAAAAATGTAACATCAGCCAAGCTGGGACCACCGTAGCTCAGGGGAAGAGGAGAGACTTATAGAATTCATGAAGGAGGGAGAAACCACGATGAGAGAAAGAAAAATCTGCTCTGAGCGTTTCAGGCCATGGCAGCTTTAAAGCTTGAGCTGCTGAGCTCATGGAGCAGGAGCCAGTAGAAGCCACAGCTTTGCCCTTCAGATGGAGTTACTTGGAGGGGTAGGGGAGTAGAGAGCCTTGGTGGCCCCCAGGACAGCAAGACCACTAATAGGGTTGCCGTGGACCCACGCAGGAGCAAGAAGCCAGAACAGCTGAAAAAGGGGAGCCATTCAGAGGCTGGTGAGTCATCACAAGGGACCAGCACAGGGCCTGTCCCATGGGAAGTGTTTGGAGCATGGGTGGTGGGGGAGATGGGTCCACCAGGAGAACAGTGGGACACAGTGAGAACAGCCGATCCACCACCAAATCAGCACAGGACCACCCAGAGGAGACTGGTCAGGAATGCAGAATTGCATGGGGTGCAGTTTGATGAAAAAGCTCAGGCCCAGATCAGAGTTTCTACACAACCCAGGTGCACCAGGTCCCTGGAGAGCTAGAAGTACCTGTAAGGTCAACCATTAAACTCTGAGCTTCACAAAAAAACCTTCCCTAGGGAAACAGCAGAGAAGCAGCAATTTAGCTCAACCATAGAGCTCAAATACTGGTTCCCACAGGAAGTTCCCTTGTTTTGGAAGTAAGCATAGGACAAAAAAATTAGTTCCGGCACAGGCACACACATCAGCACCTGGGGCCCACCCAGGGGCCTGAGGTATGGATCCAAGGACCAGAACCCCCTCCCACAACCAGGCAGACTGTGCCAGCACCTCAGGGCCCACCTGGGGACCTGAGGCATGGAGAAGAGGACTGGACCCCCCTCCCACAACCAGGCACACCACCGGCACAAAGGAGCATGCCAAAAACATCACCTCTATGTGGGTGGCCCACCACAGCCACCACAATAACCATAGCTGCCACAAAAGTGTCTAGATGCCACAACCACCACTCAGATGGTCCGCCAGCCACTGAAGTGCATTGACACAAGGAGAGTCACCTGCAGAGATAAAGAAAAGAAGAGGATGTCTCTCTCCACAAAGCCCATTTCAGAGTAACAGAAGAAACGTCTGCTCTATGTTAATATTGGGAGAAATTATCACACTTCTCAACATTGGACAGATCATCTAGGCAACAAATCAACAGAGTAACCTTTATTCTTTTAGAAGGAGAGAAGAAATCTAGGGTAATTAGATGGGGGAGGGGGGAGAGGGAGGATGAGGAGAGATTTGACAGGGGACACAAAGAATAATTACAATTTGTAACAATATATATGTTAGTAATATTGATTTGATTGACATATCTCAATGTTGAACCCCCAAAATATGTATAATCAATTTTGATTCAATAAAATTTTTTTAAAAATGTTGATTTGAAGTTTCAAATAACCCTAAGTCAATGAAATAATAAGCAAAAGAGAAAGAAATTATCACACATATCATGGCCAATTGACCTCAAACAGTACATATCTTTGATCCATGGCCTGAAGAATCTTCCAGATGATCCAGATTGGAATTACGTCAGTTTTATTTCAGAATATTGGCCTTCAGTACTTGTGTCACAACTCCCTTTTTTCTGACTTTGGGAGCACTCCAACCCTATTGTACTGTTCAAAGTTAAATTTGTCTAGCTCCCTCAAACCTTCCAAAGAACAAAAACAGAGAAGGTCCTCAGGGTTTTACTATAACTATCACACCCTTATTAGCCTGACAGTCCCCATGGTTCCCAGAGCTACTCCAGGCCACAGGGTTCATATACCTTCAAGGATGAATGTCAGACTCAGTCTAACATAGAGCTAATTTCATGCTTAGTTATTCCTGCCTCTGAAGTTTTCAGTCCATGTTCCTTCTCTTCTCTTACTTACTAAACCTAACTCATACATTTCCACATTCATGGAATCCGGGAATTCTACCTTCTTTTCCAATTTGTAAGCACCAGTGAACTGTGACAGAATAGACTTCCCTGGGAAATGGAGAGCTGGTGTCTCCTGGATGCCACTGTCAGGCCAGTCCTGCTGTTCATTGAGCAGAGTGTCTTGTGTGCTCTGAGATGTTTCAGAAGCACCTTTCTCTCGATGCTGCCCGTCTCCTACCACCTCGCTCTTGCTTGGCTTTCCCATCCCTTCCTCCTCATGTTACTCCAAGCTAATGAACTTCAGACTTAATTTCTGCATTCCCAGTGTGATACATCTATCCTTTAATTTGTTACATCATAGTTCCATATTGTCAAATGACTGGCTTGAGAAGTGGAAGCTTTTGACTTTGCATGTAAGGAAACGGAGGGGTTTTTAGCAAACAAAAGTCATCTGGGTTTCCCAGTGAGAGAATGAAGTATTTATATTGAACATTCGTTCCTGTGTATGACATTGGTTATACAGTCTACTGTTCACTAAATGTCTTTTTAAAACATAAAGTTTGGGAAAGGATATTTTCTGATACTTAAAATATTTATAGGATTTCTGAAAAGAAGATACATGCCATTTTACATTATTCCCTAAAACAAATTCTCTGGGGAAGTAAGTGAAAAATTAGAGAAGAAAGGTATTTTCCACTTTCTTATGCTTCCAGCCCTTATATCTAGAGAGGAAACCTCTTTCTCCTTAATCCATTGTACATGAAATAATACTGCTGCACCAGCCTCTGCATAAGACAAAATGTTACAAAATACATATGAAAGAATTTCATTACATGTGAAAGACTCCTCATGTGCTCAGGTCAACAAATGGAATTTTTTTTTTTTTTCTGTCATGTATCTAAAGCAATTTTTGTGTGTAAATACAGCCACAAATATGTGTGATGGTAAAACTCCTTTTACCATTTCACAGCTCACAAAATTAATGTCTGACATCATTTTCAGCATATGTTTTTACTATATTATATTAAGTAGACTTAAAGCATTACAGACCAAGTAGAAATATTTTATCACTGAGAATTTTAATTGTCTAATACATAAAAGTGTTTAAGAGTCAAATGCTGAAAGTAACTTAAAAATATATTCAAGTTGCTTAAGAACTCAAGAACAAATTGATCAAACAAGAATTGCGAGCAACATGTGTCAGCTGAACATGATTTTAGTGGAAGAAGACTGTTTGGGAGAAGAGAGCAGCCGTATGTGGACACTGCTGAGTGGTTGTTTTATTGAACTACATCTGGCGTTCTTTGTTTCTTTTTCTGCTTGGCATCTATCTCATTTCCTGCATTTTTCCATTTCCTGATTTCAGCATCTATTTTCCTTGTGTTAGGAAGAGAATAGGGCTTCTTTGTTTATAGAATGTAAATAACCCTGTCAGCTTTTCTCTAAGTCTATGGAAATTAATTATATTCTGAGATGGTTATAATGAGAGACAGAAAGAGAAGTTTTTAAAATGTACTTTTAAAATCCAAAAATAATCATCTTCACTATAGGAAGAGAAAACTAATATATTTTCTTTTTAAGACTTTTTTCACTTAAAATTATAGTATTCCCACAGTATAGAATTAAAACTAGGCTTTTAATACATTATTGTTAGAAAAGTTGTTTATATTTACTCATTTATTGAGAAAAAAAATTTCTAATGTAAATATATTTTGTAAAATACAATTTGATTTTATTAATTTTAAGGGTAGAAATATCAACCTTATCTTATATTTTTCTGTAACCAGGTTTGTACATCTAGCTGATTCATTTATAGATTTAGATAATTCAGTTTTTAATACAATGTCAATATTCCACTCCAAAACATACCTAATGTTTTTTAAACAAACCTCAAAGACAGAAATATGCAATGTGAAGGCAAACCAAGTAAAGGTGCATGATTATTGAGATAAATAATCTAATATTTATTACTTTGTTTAAACAAGTGAAATACAAGATAATAAGTTACCTTAAAATAAATTAATAGCCACATTGGTGTTAATGATTTTTTAAACATTTTTTTATACCCAGACTTCTATTAAACACTGTGGAAATAAGAAAGAAATAGAAGATTTATTCAAGCTTCTTTGAACTTACTTTAGGGATACTATGTAAACTTCTAGTAACCACCACATACATATATGAAGGAACTTACCTCCCTTGACATATGTGCATGTTGTCACATTTTTATTTTGATTAGGTGTGTAACCATTAGACTTGAATAAATTAATAATGCATGTTCAACTGCCCCTCATTTTGATTCCACCATAATATTATTATGGTGGAAAGAACAAGGAAGAAAATATGAGGTTTCATTCTGATTTTAAGTTCTGTGACCTAAAGATCCTGTAAGTCATATTATCAAGAAACATGTATTTAAATTGACATTTTAAAATTGATTTAAATTGAGAAGATAAAGTATGAATAAATGAAATCACTACCCAGCAACATGAAGCGGCACACAAATACATCACAGAGCATCTGTACACACCAAAGAGAAAGGAAAGTCGTTAGTGGTCAGTAAAGTACGGCTTGAGTTAGACACTGAGGAAAGCACATGACTCAGTTTTGGAGAGAAAAATGAAAGAAATTTTCAAACCCATTGAGCATAATGAAAAGAGGAATTAACGTGACATATAAGTAGCTCAGACAAGAACCAGAGTAACCCAGTTATGGTAAAATTTGAGGAAACTTTCATAGCATCTTAGGTTTCTTAAGATAAAAAACTAAAAACTAAAAAGTACATGCTTGAGGCAGTACACAACTCAATTAAAAATGTGCAGTTTTAAAATTTAAATAAAACAGATATTTAAATTAAAAATTAAAAATTAAAAATGTAATCCCCAGACCAGCCAGCCATCTAAATAAATAAATAAATAATTTGTTCACCAAGTTTATCTTTCTTTGTATCAAAAATATGCATATTTTTATACTTGATCTTAGCCAGAAGGCTGAGAAGCAATACTAATATATACACACAAATTTTTATTCATAAAAACCAAGAGATCAAATCACATATTTCATTCATTTTCCCCAATGTTAGAATCACTGAGCAAGCAAATAAGGTAAGATATCTAAAATCATCTAGAATTGCAAAGCTATTTGCTCCTTTGAAGCACAACTACAGCAGAAGTCCAAAGTGATGGGGTCTGTGGTCATCATCATTTTTGGAAGAATACGTCACAATAGGTCACCCTCTAAACTACTCTTACAACATTTCTGTTATAAGAAGTCAGCCAGGAAGCTACATAAACCTGTACTACATTCTTAAGACTATTCCTAATAAGTTGGCCCTGCTTTCAGACTTATATACTTTGAGCAGATACACAAAGGTTAAAATAATTTTTCTAGATAATGTTTTCTTTAATAGTTATGTAAACAAAGCAATAAAATTAGAGAGCATAGAAAAAGATATTATTAAACTGCTATTATAACTGTAATATCTATGAGCTTTGTAATAGAAAACAAAACATATTCTGTTAACAAGAAAACAAAAAGTATTAAGAGCTAAGATACAAAATATGGTAATTTGCATTCCACAAGTTTGACCCATATATGCCTTAACTTAATACTAATAGTTAATTAAAATAAGAATTTCTTTTAAACACATTTTTGTAATCTATATTTTAGTTTATCTCTGTATATATGTTCTATGATTCTTCTACTCACCAGCTAATAAAAGCTCATAAAATTGACAGAGAGGAGTAAGGGTTTTCTGGTTTCCATCAAAATATTTTGTTAGTTTTTTGTAATGTGATTTCATATATTGTAAAATTCATTAATTTTTACTTCAATATAATATTATATTTAAAAATACATTCAAAATACAATAGTAGCATGACCTTCGGTTCAGATGAAGAGGTTATGTCACCAGCTGCTTCTACTTTTCTGTTGACTTTGACCTACTTAGACAATAAAGTATCAATTCTTGGAAGTTCTAACAGTTTGAACAATGTTTTATTAATAAAAAATCCTCTATTTTAAAATGGCCAATATTAGATATATTAATTTAAATTAAAAAACACTTTGTTGGACCGACCCTGTGGCGCACTCGGGAGAGTGCGGCACTGGGAGCGCAGCAGTGCTCCCGCCGCAGGTTCAGATCCTATATAAGGATGGCCTGGTGAGCTCACTGGCTGAGCGCAGTGCGGCCGGTCACAAAAATGACAAAAAAAAAAAAACAAAACACTTTGTTTTCTCTAATCATTATACCCTCATATAAGTTCATGATGTTAAAAAAATACAAATGTAAAAATCTAGTGAATCCCTGGTTAAAACTTTGTCATAGGTACTAGTCTTCATTAATTTGTTTTAAATAACATACAAAAGGATTACTTTTTTACATAGGTAACACAATTTTTCTTGTTTCCTTTCTAGAACCACAAAACAACCTCATAAACTGAAATCCTGAAATTTCATAAAATTCTCAGCGTGTAAGCCACTGAGCCTCTTTTCAACAACTTACCGTGTTCACTATGCCTTTATAGGCACAGTTTTGGTGTTCTGACTTTTAAAAGGAATAAAAATGTTCCAATTTTTCAAAGGAATAGCTTTCTGAAATTCACTCCACATTCTTTATTCTTGGTTAGTCAAACTTCCAGCAAAGAAGCAATGGCAGTTTGAATCACTATTTCACTCTCTTATATTCTTCTTTATTGTCATATTTAATTGTTTAAGTTGGTTTCAATACTTCTGAGTTAAATTTAGGAATTTTCAATATTTTTGCCCTTAAATAGGATCAACCTGAACAGTGTAAGCCAATTTGATGCGTAAAGGAAATGTTATCAAAGGGAAAACTAAGGAGTGACATCTGGAATCTTTTAAAGTGTGAAATGGAGGTCCTCCATGCAGTGTATCCTCCATATCCTTGTGACTAGCAATGGGTGATTTTCTTTTAAAGTAGATTGTTTACATTTATACCATTATATTTTCAATATACATGAATTATTTTCTTTTCCAAACTTGTTTAAACTATAACTTACTCATAGTAAAAAGAAATTCTTAATGATTTTTAAATTCTATTCAAAGTTCACACTTCATGGTATCACTTTAACTAGTTTGGCACAATGTACAACACTCTTATTTACTTAATATTACCGTATCTTCTCAGGAACTTGTGTTACAGGAATATGACTAATATTGACTATTACAGTGCTTAATGTGCTTAATTAAATAAATCTCTATTTGTAAAATAGGGGAAAATATGCGTGACTAGTACTGCAAATTTCAGTTTTAAGAGAAAATGGATGTACTTTCTTCTACCTCACAGATACAAACGAAAAATTTATCTTGTGTATTATCTAATAGGCCTTCCAGAACTAAAGACCACAGGAGGTAAGGCTAACAAAATTAATATGCAAAGAAGCTCAACACTGGGGACCTATAATTTTCTTGCAAATGGTTTCACTTTAAGGATGAAACAACACAAGACAATACTAATTTCTTTCTTTTTTTGCAAATAGATGAAGCTCTAAAAAAAATTAACACATGACAGCAGGTGGGAAGAATCTAGACAAGTGGATATTCAAAGTAGGGAAAATCCAAATTTGATTTTCCTAACATTTTACAAACTAATTTGAATTCATTGGTATATTTTTTTAAAAAACTAACTTGGGTATACATATTTAAATAATGAATGATTCACTATCCATCAGACTTGAAGTAACATTTAGTAGACTTGGTGAGTCTGCTATTTATGAATGTGAAGGGGTCTGCAAAAAATAAAATTGGTGGAATTAAACACACTAAAAATTTTTACATATGTGTAGTTTTATCTGTAATGAGCATTTTATCTATAATGTCTTTACTCTTGATCCTTTCATTTAACATAATATTAATATGGTACTGATTACAAATAACCTAGGTAAGTTAATAGATGAACAATCTTCAAATCCATTGTAAATATTCACTCCACCCAGAGTTTTAAAGTCACACAGAAAATGATTTATTCACATTTTAAACAATGACATTTTCAAATGTAGTAAGTTAAAATTTAATAATTTGCTTCCAATTACAGAATTAGTTCATTTTTAAATGTCATTTTCATATTTGTTTTCAATCAGCAGCATGAGTATATAGATGTTATTTGTCTTGTAGTAAGGAGCTCACTGTTATTAAAATTTTTAAATGTATTTCTCCACTTCAGGAATGGTTTGATGTTGCACTACTCCTATCAGTTTAAGAGAGCACCAGACATGCTTTGAAAATAACAAGCCAGTTCAATATAACTTGAAATTTTAAAATCTGTGCTTTCAAGAGAAAATAATGCTATGTCAGATGGAATATCTCATTTTACCTTTCTCTCATAACTTGATTTTCTGATGTATCCAAAGCTGATCTGTATAACAATAACATAGACTAGTTTAAATCCTAAAGACAGGATACAAAACAAAATACCACCCATTTTGATTGTGAATTCTTGTGTGAATAAGCAATTAAATTTGTGACTAATGATCTATATATTAAAGACCATTTAAAAGAAGCAAATTTGAGAATTTTGCTGTTTTAATAATTAGCTTAAAAACAATTGATACAGTTGATATTGAAACAATTATATTTTTCTGGATGTAAAGGAAAAAAAATAATTTTACTACTTTGTATAGTATTTTTGAACTTATTTTTTAAGCACAGCAGACATACCTCTCAATGGTGAATTTATAATCAAAGATATTAATATACTAGATTAATGTAGTATAATGTAGTGTAATGTCATGCTTTACAACAGTATACTAGAAAAGTCTAAATGATTCATACCCCAGGGAAGAGTTGATGCTATCAATTTAAAGTGTTTAATATACATTTATTTAAATGTGAAGTTGCACTATGCCTGAGGAATGAGTATTTAAATTGACAGCCTAATAAAATTCCTAAGTAATGTAGTCTTTCCCCCCCATTTACTTATTAGTCATATTTTAAAATCATTCATTTAGAGACACCAGAAAAGCATGTGAACTAATTGTTTAGTGATATAATAACTGTTTAGGGAATTAAATGTTAATTCTATGGCTATCTTCTTTTCCACAGTAAATTTAGAGCTTTGATCTTCAGTCTTACTTCTTGAGAGCAAACAAAGTCCTAGATTAATGGCTCCAAATGAATGGTTCCATGAATAGAAATAGCCAGTGTACTTTAAATAAATAATATATATTATTAACATTATGTAGAACTGTTCAAAGGTTATACCCAAAGTTCAATTCTTAAACTGAAAACAAAACAATACAACGTTTTATAATAAAATTATAAAATAATGTTTCTGAGTTACTATATAAAAACTCTTCCTTTTTTACAAAATAATTTTAGTTAAACTTTACACGTTATTATGCTTTCTTCTAGTCTTACTATTTATGGTCCTTGATAAATTTAATTGTTATAGACATCATAAAATTGAATTACTCTTCATGCAATCAAATTAGTTACATTAATTATTTGCTGGAGTTATAAATATGGAAATCCAGTAAAGAACACTGTTTCAGCCTTTCCAATTACAAATCAATTTTCCTTATGTTTTGAACAAAATGGAAATTGTCCTAATAAGTAGGTAGGAATTTTAAATAATTCATTAACTTAACATGTATTATCTGTAGGCCTTATTTTGCCCTCACAAAGAGTTACATGTTAGTCAGTCAAAATCTACTGAAGAATCCACAAACTGTATGTGGCAATTTCTATTTGTAACACATCAGTCTCTGAAATTTACTGGCATTGCCAGTGTGGCAGGGTTTCAACCAGTTATGGTGCCACTTTCCATTCTCTATCTATTTAGGGACCTCATGGCAGGAAACATACACTGCACACACACACTAACACACACACTCACACACACACACACAGAGCAATGCTAAACTCTCAGGGATTGCTTCATGGTGAACACATCAAATGATTCAGAAAGGTTTGCTTCGGCCTCACAGTGATTTTTATATTTCTCAATTTGCTTGCATCTAAGTAGGCATGCCCTCCCCAGTTGGTCCATCACAAGGCCACCATCTCCTGTGGTTTTATATCTGGCCCAATTCACACAGTGCCAGGTGCAAGTAGATATTTGGATTTGCTACCCTGCTTTGACCAGACAAGTGTCATGTTCTCACAGAGGGACTGGATTCTGCTAACTCAGATGAAGGGCCACCGTTCTCACTCCACCCGCTCTGGCCACTTCTTCCAGATCTTAAAATAATCCCCTCCTTCTAACCCTGAAGCTTGACACAAAATGAAGATAACTTTACTTTTATTAATCTATAATGTAGTTGCCACAACCTGTTCAAAAGTATGAACCATAATGAATAGAAGAAACGAAAAAGAAAAAGAGAAAAAACACACATAGTAATTTCACCTATTTCTGCATAAAAATACAAAAAATTAAAATTTAAGAGATGTGTTATATGCAAATGCTTACCAGGCAGAACATTAAATTGTTTTTCTTTCAATGGGAAACATTAATAGCCATTTTGTTTTTGTGCTAGAAGCAGCCTAAATACTGTTCTCTTAATAAAGAAGCTTTTTCAATATGAAATGCCATAATACTGTGTACCACCAAAATTTCAAGATACAGTTAACAAATTCAGGAATGTCTCAAAGCTAACGTTTTAATATATTTTTTTTCCATAAAGACTTATAAAGTCATATGGAACAACTACAAATCACTTTAACACATAAAATTAAAGATGATAAAATAACATCTTGACATAGGCATGCTTACACTACAGCAATTTAAAAATTACTAACCTTTTAGAATCTTTGAAAGGAATAATTTATACCTGTATATTATTTACCTCAAACCTAATTATCTATTTAATAATTCTTTCTAAATTATGAAACATTTTTCAGATTTGTCTAGGGTCCATTGGGCTTTTATGCAATGTAAATATGTTTACACACAACGACATACTTTTTTAGAGAAAGTATATAAGAGTTGTAAAAAGTCAGGAATATATTTTAATAAAAGTATAATCTCATAAATTTTACTATTTTTTTTTCATTTGCAAAGAAAAGATATTGCCAGGATGAAAGCATATTCATTCACAGATAAGGAATACAGCACCTAAATGTCTTCCTGGAATCGTTTAGTATAAATGTAATATAAATGTGTTAATTCATAACAATATTGGGTTAAGTAAATGTTGCTGTTAATATAGTGTAATTTTCTTTTCTGATAAATGCCATTGACTTGTTGTTTACTTTTCAATTGATTTCATTTGCCAAATTATATACCAAACAGTCCCATGAGCTTACTGAATATATGAGGACTAACAATGAAAAATGTGCATAGTTTTAGCACCAACTTTGTAAATTGCCTTAATAATAGCTGGTATAATGTAATAGTATTTTCAACCAGTACTTTTAATTTCTAGCTCATAAAGCCTTTTCATTGAACCCCAAGGGTGTAGCTATAAAAGTAAGATTTAATTTTGTATATAATGTGGCCTAAATTAGCTTTACAGCAATAGGAGAAACATGCAGTTACAAAAGATAAGCTGAAATTATTATAACTTGATATGAATTTCTTTAACAAAATTAATCATTATTTCTATTGTAACATAGTTTCTAGTGAAAACTTAAGGCTATTCAGAATATAAATTTTAAATCTGATTATTTTAAAAACTGTATGGGAAACCTTCATGAACATATTATGAGAAGAAACCATGGGTCAGATATATCTTTCCATATTTTCAAGTGTCCAGGTCTCAGGACTCAGGAAGTCCAGAGATACTTGTGTAAAGTTAACCTTCTTAGTCAGAATATCTTTCCTGCTCTAATTTTCCTGCTATTTGCCCATTGAGACAAAACAAGAAAAACTCAACTTTGTCCTTCGGTACCTTATATTTGTATATAAGGTATATAACACTTCTGTATGTTTGTATAGTGTTTTACAGTTGACAGTAAGTTTCTATTTGTGATTTTATTTTGCACATGTGTGAATGTTTACAAGAAATATTATCTCCCTTTCATTCGTGAATGAGTTTAATAACTTGTCCAAGATTAATGCCTTAAGATGATTAACTCATATACCAGGTACACGACATAATTTTTGAGATATGTAATAACATGACAAAATTTAGTTGTAGGAAAATGTGTTTGTAGAATTGGACAATCAATTTTAATACACTATATTTCTCAGGAGTCACCAACAAATTTATATCAATCACTAACAGTCTTCCAAGTCCTTTTTAAGTGACCTATAATTTACACCATTTTTAAATATTTCTAAAAGAAAAAAGAAAAATTATTCGTAAGTCATGGCCATTTTTAGCAGGGTGAATAATAGCTATAAAATATCTACACAATATAAATATTTTGCATCTGAGGACCTATATCTTTATATTCAAGGCATACATTTAAGCAGAATCACTTCCTAAATAAATTTGATCTTAAAAAAATGAGAAAAATATTATGAAATGCAGATTTCTGTTTTAAAATGACATTGCAGTTTTATTCCTTTCCTTTCTAAATATTGGAGATAATACTCTTTAATTTGTATTTTGAAGTCTTGTCATATTTCTATGTAAGAAATTGGCAAAAAATACTAAATAAGAAAGTATTACTAAATCTAAAAGTCCAATTTGAGTTTTAGAGTCAGCTAATAAACTAAGTTAAATCATTTCATATTTCAGGGTTTCGATTACTGAACTCTTATACAAAATAATTGGAATATACAAGTTATAAATGCCATATCTAGCTCCAAAATCTGTACAAATGTACAAAAAAGGCTTACACTTTTTATCATGATTGCTGCTTTTCAATCTTTGTTAGCACAATCCATTCTTTCCCAAAAAAGAAATTGTCATATTATTTCATAATCAAATATTGAAAAGTAGTATACAAAAAAATAGGTAACAGGATGATAATACGTGTCTGCAATTACGTTTTAAATGGTCACATTTACCATGTGGAGGAGGGAATTTCCACAGGAAAAATATTTAATCTCATTTATCTTAAAGTAACAAAATATTTTGTCACACTGCTTATCTTGCTATGGCAAAATATGAGATATACTTTAAAATACGATATGATATACTTTAAAATACGATATGATATCCAAAATTATGTTTTTAGAAGGTGACTGTCGTTGCTGCATATACTAAAGCAGTGCTGGAGATCAGCATTGGCGTGTGGGTGTAGTCTCCATCCTATATGAAACGTCCGTCACGTGGCACCGTAGTAGCACTTTGAAGGCCTGGCTGTGAGCTCACTGACTCAAACGCCCGACGTAGTGTTAATTTATTACCAATCTGGGGGCTTTTCTTCCCCATACTCATTTTTTTTTTTTTTCAGACTTGTCTTTAACTGAACATTTAATCTGTTTTGTTGCTGTGATTATGCTTTGGTCATATTTGGCAATGGGAATGATCTGGAAAGCTTACAGGGAATACATTATGGTGCCATAAATTTGAGATGGAAGTATGTTTTTGTATCTCTGCCAGGATTATCAGACAGCAAGTTACTGCTGGAAAATCTGCTTTTTCAGTCTGCTTTGCTAATACAGGGTGGGTGGTCCTGAGGTCATCTCACTCCATCCTCAAAAAGACAATCACTATTCCTGATGTGTCCTGCTTCTGTCTTTCCTAATGACCAAGAGGAAAAGATGGGATTTGAGTTCAAGGTTTGGGGGATTTTTTCTTTCTATCTCTGAATTGATTTTATAAATAAACTTAGGGCTTTTGTTTTTGTTTTTGTTTTCTCCTGCACCAACGTAGTTTCTCATCGCCCCCAGCTTTTCATATTTATAAACTCCTCTGCAGAAGTCGCACATTCCACCCCTAACGTGAGATGCCCGCATTCTCCCAGTCCTTGACCGTGAAGAATGTGTTCCTGATCTACATCTGCATCCTGGCTTCCTGCAAGATAAAGACGGATTCAGACATGAAGACTGGGAATTCCCATGAAGAGACAAAAACAAATGATGTGATTCAAAAGGGAAGTTGTTACAAGAAGAGATGCATTCCTGATGTTGTGCTGAAGATTGTGAGCACTCTCTAGCCTGCAGAAGTTGCCTGAGAGCAGTTATGTTTGCCAGTGCAGTCTCCATGAGTCATCTGACTCACAAGTGTTTACTGTGAAAAGATATGTTGCCTGGCAACAGCTTTAACACGGTGCAACTGACTTCTCTGCACTTCTAAAAACATGTTTTATTCATTAGTTGCCTTCCTTTGCCTGTATGTGTGGGTACACTCTCCCTTTCTGTATAAAATTCCACTTTCTGGTTGTGAACATCTATGCAAAATGCGCCATTGTTCAGCATTTATACATATCCACACTTACAGAACGAATACGAAACGAAGTGGCTGATAGGGCCTCTTCCTACTATGTGGGGAACAAGTAGTCACTGTTGAGAACTGCATTAGGTCATATCAAAGATGCTCTTGGTATTTAGAAGTGTTTTCTAAAATTCAGGCATATTTATAGGTTGAGAGAGAGGGAAAGAAAGAGCGAGAGATAGGTGATGTGATCATTGTACTACTGGATTGTACTCCAAATTTCTATCCATAACAATGAACTTTGGCAATAGCAAATGAGGTGTTTTAGACTTCAGGCTGCTACGAGCTTTTTCTTAACCAATACTGTCATTACAGACAACCGTTTTGTCTCATCCTTGAGCCCAACTGACAAAAGCAAGCTTGTCATTACATCTACAGGACTCAAAGTCTCAAAGAGCAAGGGTCACCTAGGGAATAATTTATGCATTTGAATTCCAATCACAAAATTTCTATCCTGAGATTATTTTTGTCCATGCCTTTTTTTTTTTTAATACACTATAATCCCAGAAGAGTTGTATCACTCTGCTAGTCACTCAACTGCTCAGTAACTCAGGCCACAAAAGCACAGTCCCATGCTGCATTTTCAGCAGCACCTTGAAGTACTTCTTCTGATTTGCAATGAGATATAAAAATACTTCAGAATAAGGAAGTCTGGCCACAGTGAATGCATGATATGCAGCCACTCTGAGGAGCTAGATATTCTATTACTAGTGCATTTATTGAACGATAATAAAAAGAACTAGCATATACTTACATATCACATGTCAGCACCACCTTATACACATTACACCATTTAGGCAAAGCTAGGAGAGCATTATCATCTCCATTTCACAGAAGAAGACTTTAAACAGTTAAGTAACTTACTCAATTCATACACAACTAACAAGTGACAGAGCTAGGATTTGTACCTGAGCACTGGACTGTACCCTCTAAGAGCACAGGGTAAGCATGTAAATATAAATGTTTATAAGTACAGTTGCATGAGTATACATTACATAAAATAGTTTAGATTTTAGAGCTGGAAAAATTTGGGGAAACAATATATATATAATAACTATTTATTTGACATATGATTTTCCAAGCATTCATTGTGTTAAATGCTGATTCACTCACTCACTCAACAAGTATATACTGTTCTGCTACTTGCATGTGGATATTACACCCTATAGTGGGGACATAGCCATGAACAAGGGCAATTTGTTACTATTGTCACTGTGCTCATATTCTTACAAGTGAGGTAGACCATTGTAATGAGAGCTAGATGTGAGGGAAAACAAATCTTATGCAGGGCTCTGATTAGAATGAGTAAGAGTTAGCTATGGCTCTGAGACAGAAAAGAGCAGAGTGTTTCTCAGGAGCTGGAGAAGGGCATAGCAGCTAGAGTGCACTTAGTGATGGGGAGGAAAGGAAATGAGGCTGGTAAAGGAGGAAGAAGCCAGGACACAAAGGGCGGGTAGGCCAAGACGAGGAGACTAGCATGATCCCTGCCTTCCCCATGACAGCATCCAGCAAGAGCACAGCATTACTGACAACCACGCATTTTATAGATGACACAGGATAAATTAGTTTTCAGTAGAGAACAATTTCTCAAAATATTCCATGACACAGTCTTAATCTCTTTTGGGCATAGATCAGAGATCTAAAACAATGACAAACATTTCCAAAGGACTCAATTTCCTACTCCGTCTTGTTTTTCAAATACATATACCTTTATCTCTGCTGGAAAAATAAATATTGTCTCACTTACAATTCTTACAGTGCTTTCTACTCTAATTTTACTGTTCTTCTAGCTATAAATTATTCTAATAGACACATATAACTGACAACAAGTTACAAAATATGAAGTGCAAATTAAATTATGTTCAATTAATAACTGTCTTGTACTTAATGCTATTTGAAAAATAGATTTATTCTTATGTCCTTGGATAATAACAGAATGAAATGAGTGTGCACCAAATTTACAGAAAGATCGTCATGAAAAGGAACAGTTTAGTAAATAAACCACAACAATGTTAAACTAAAGTAAGAAGAAAGGGTTAAAGGACGTGTGTGCAGCATTGTATCTGCATCTCAGTGCTCAGTTAAATTCTTAACTTGATTTAAGAACAATTTATTTTAAAACAAAAGATGAATCAATTTAAGAGAAAAACCATGGGCTATTGTTTTGTTTTTGTGCTACACAAAGGATGCAGTCTTATAACTGAAAAGTTGATTACAAACCAGACTATATTCTAAATTTTTGATGTAAGACTAAGTCAGAAGTAATTGAATCCACATTTACAGAAACCACTAAAAGTTGTTTTTAAATTACTCTGTAGTGTTTGCATTCATAGTAGGATATTTATACTATTAAAAACTCAAAATGTGGAGTTAATATCTGACTTTAATGTACCATGTTAGATACTTTAATGTGATTCCTGTATGTCAGAATATTAAAAGTAACAATGCCAGCACATCTATGAAAAGAATAGTCTTTACTTGCTCTTTTAAAACAATTAGCATTTTTGTACATGCGTTCCATTATGTTTTTATGTTTCAGTAATTCAGATACAGATCAACTTTTTCATTTACTTTATTTTTCATTACTGAAAGTTGAAATGAAGAGTAAATGAAAAAAAAACTTATTAGTTTTTCTTCTCTAAGCCCTACCTTGCACATATATCATTACGTACATGTCACAGCAAAAGTTGACAATGCAGATAATTGCCATAAATTAGGAGATTGTACCTCTACTGACATTTATGTTTTAAACCTAATGGTTTCACTATTTAACTGACCTTTGCTGTACTAATTATGGGCACTTAGGACATTAAATATTTCAAAAGTCAGTACATTGCCTAGTCAGAGAAAAATACTTATATAATATAATCAGCACTATTTGAATATGTAAACAGCCAATAATACTGGCAACAATTCTCAGTTGAAACCCACAAAACACTAGGTAGGAAACAACAATGTTAATTAAAGCCCAACTTGTTAATTTGCTGATTTTTTGTAGGTATTAGTCAGTTTATAGCTATAATGTGTATATATGCATCTGTGGTTTCCATTTTTTTTATTTTAATTTCTTTATTTGTTACTAGCATATTCATTCTTACAAATCGTGGTATTTCTTTATGCCCTTTGCCCGACCTATCACTTCCCAAACCCCTCCCTCCCTACCCCCATCTCTAGTATCCTTAGGTTTGTTCTGTCCATCTGAAAGTTCAACATATTGTTGTCGTCTTTTCTTTCTTTCCTTCCTTCATTCCTTCCTTCTTCCCTCCTTCCCTCCCTCCTTTCCTACTCAGCCATAGAAAAGAATGAAATTCTGCCATTTGCAGCAACATGGATGAGTCTAGAGAAAATTATGTTAAGTGAAATAAGCCAGACAAAGAAACAGAAATACCACATGTTCTCACTCATAACATATATTTTTGAAGAACCTGCACAAAGCCACAGCTGTCTTAAAAATGGCAAGTAGAGCTAAGTCTGAGCTGGTATAGGGAACAGGTAGAATAATTAACATTTTTTTAGTGCTCATGTAGCAGACACTTCTCTAAGTATTTTTCACATACAATCTCATTTACCTAATAAGGTAAGTAGTGGTATTGCTATTATAAAATCCTTTCACAAATGAAGTAACCAAAGCTGAGAGGAGTTAACATCCCAAATCAGAATTCTTCCAGACACTGCTGCATGCATTGTCTTTTTTTACGTAAAACAAAGATTTTCAGCCATCCATCTTTTATTTTCCAAAGGCCTACCCTGAAATATCTTTAGAATGAATTTTCTGTAAGTTCTTTTTGCCAGCTAATTTGCAGAGGTGTCATTCTCTGGGTACCTGCTACCAAGACAGTCTTCTTTTCAATATAACTATTCTGTGAAATTTGAACACCAATCATCTAACATGCTGCCTTTGATGCTGGTTCACTTGTTGGATATGTAACTAAATCAAAAAGAGTTGCACAATATTTTAGTAAGGAAAAAATGGTCCCAAAATTTTCTTCTCTGCTGGCACAATCACACAAGGTCTAAAGAAATTACAACACAAAATTCAAAGCTCCTACAAGTTGGGTGAATAAAAGCCACATATATCCTTACCAGCTCTCTCCATAGCCATTGAGTGGTTTGTATGAGATCTACCTTGTGAGCTCTCAGGGCGTTCATCCTGCAGCTGAGGGCAGGTACTAGGACTCCCTAGAGCCCCTACTAAAGATCCCTAACTGATCACATGCACACCAAATTGTCCTAATAGTTTTGTTTTTAGGATTTTTTCCCCAAATATTTAAGAACACTTAGAAATCAGGGGATTTCACTGCAAATCTGGTTAATCCATCAAATATGGGCAGACTTGCACATGAAAAGAACCAGCTATGAACCACTACCTGTCCTAGACTGGGCGTCCAGCAGACCACTGTCTTCATCACATCCTGTTACCTGACCTCAGGCCCATTTCCTTTGTCATCTGTGGCTCCTGGGTCTAGACACTTGAGTTTGTGACCCTTGCTCTAATGGGAGATTTCTTCCCGCTCTGAAATTCTGTTTACAGAGAAAAACTGAGGTATCACTAATCTGAGTTCAGTGACTTACTCAAGGTAAGCAAGCTAGGACTAATAAAGAGCTTAGCCACAACTAGAACTTAAATCTTCTGAAGCCCAAGTTTTCACTTTTTCCAATACACCTACTGCCTCTTATTCACATGTGAAATGGTGCAGTTCCAGTGCGATGAAACAAGCTGTAAAAACAACTGACTTAGCCTCCTTAAGGGGTGGGAAAACCTGGGAGTTGGGTTAGGATTCAGGCAGTGCACAAATGTTCCCATAAATCTCACTTACAGAAAAGATTTTAAGAGCTCAGAGTATGTGTCATAAATAGGAAAATACATAAATGTTGGGGGTTAGTAAAGAGAAGGCACCAATCTAGGCTTGGCTGCTTCTATGACACCGTGAGCTCCCTGTGGCCTCTGCACACAGATGCATGTACAGACATGGCAGGTAGGCTCTCTTCATTCCAGGGTAGAATCATGGCTTCCCTGTGTCCTCTAAGAAGCTCAGATGTGCAAGCTCAAATGTGCACATCTGACTCAAGGCTAAAGCTAAGATAGGGCTAAATGTCATCTCAAAGATTAAAAATACAACCTGTACAAATTTTATAATAAATTGCTGAGCAAATGAATCCAGGGGGAATCATAAACAACAATTTACAAATAATTAGGATATGTAAAAAAATCTAGTAATTCTTTTCCCAGAAATCCTATCAAATAGGACTCACACTAATTATTCTTTTTATTCAGAAGCAGCAGTCAGGCTAGAAAACACTGGGGAGGAAATCAAATTTAATCAGTTCCTGAAACAAAACTCTTTTTGTCTAAAAACTAACAGATTTATTCTAGTAATAAAAATTCCAACCCTTAAATGCATGCATATATTATTGCACCCATATTAATTCAAATTAAGCTGAGTATATGAATGAGCTTCTATAGCTTTGTAACAAATAGAATGCTACATTTTAATTACTATAGAGACCAGGTAAAGGAAAATAAAAACCTTTATTGTTATTTATTCAATTAGCATTTTTCTAAATGCAGAACAAGAACTTAGATTTTTATTCCCTAAATGATTAATTATTAAATTGAGTTTGACATCTGCAACACAAAGCTTTCAAATATTTCAGGGCTCTATAGAGAGAAACACTTCAGCAAGTTGCACAGTGTTAGTTAGTTTGTTCTGGTTGGGGTTGGAGTGGAAGGCTGTTTACCTTCATGTTTTATAAATCATCTGGTTCTTCTCAGAGGAAAGGCACTGAATTACTATTGTTAATTTGTAACTTAAATTTTCTCAAAACCTGTTGCTTTCTCTGTCATAAATTCTTTGTTCAAAAATATGTTCTGTTTTTAAAACCTTTAAAATGTTCTCAACTGAATCAAAATAAGAAAGTTTTTTTCTCCCTGAACAATATCTCACTGAAGAAGAATGTGGAGAGAAATGAGTCTTCCAGTCAACATTTGGTCGTGTACCTCAAACATCTGTTTCTCGTAAGCTAAAGCTCCATATTTCACCTATCCTGATGCCATTCAGTTATTATTTAGGAAAAATGTGTGCTTTTTAAAAATAAAACAAATTGAGGCAATAATGCCTAGCAGTTAAGGCTTTGGTGCTGCACAGACATGGTTCAAATCTGAGTGCTTCTCCCGCCTCTCCCAATATTGCCACTAAGTTCTCAAGTTCTTTCAACCTTGGACTTCTTGTCTGTAAAAAGAGAATAATATCTTGTCATATGGAGTTATGTGCATAAAATGAGGTAATAGTATAAAGTGTTCAGCATGGCACCTAACACAGAAAGTCACTCAGTAGATGTAAGTGTTATTGTTGTTTCTACACATAGTCATACTACAAGGAGTATTTATAAGGCTATTATTAACCCATTTCTCATCCCATACAACTCTGGAAAGGAATGAACAGAGGTGGATCAAGAGGGGATCACATCCTCATTATAATATATTATGCAATAACCCTCCTATCAATTTACTTACATTGAAAGAAGGAACATGCAATGTTCAACAAAAAACTGAGTGGCGAAAGTGAAAGGATAGGAGGAAGGCAAAGGAAAGATAATGGAAAGGGGAAATAGAAAAGAAAAAAAAGTGCAAAAAGAAGGAGGCATGGAGCATCCTTTGAGTTCATTCTGTCTGGCCTCTCTCCCCAGAATGAATGAAGGCAAAGCTCCCAGAAGCCACGTGATCATGGTTGGGCAGAATTATTGTCAGCAACACTATACGGTGAGGGTGAGGGGAAAGGTTGAAATAAAAATGAACACACACACACACACACACACACACACTACTTGATTCCGTCAAAAATTATTAATGTATCCCTATATGGATGTTAAGGAATATATGTATATGGATCATATATATTTATTAAATACATATATTGAAATATATATAAAATATGTATATATATTCTTTAAAATCTGGATCAATAGATACATACAAAGAAATAGATTACTCTCTTAAAATGGGATGGGCCTGCATCATTTTATCTCTGTAGTCACAGCAGCCAGTAATGTTACACACATATCTAAAGACTGAAATGCTTCCTCTATGGCAATAAAGAGCTCACCATGCTGATATTCTGGGACTTAAATCTTTATGGACAGGTGCATTCAAATTTCACAAGAACCCTCCTACAGTTGGCAAACCACTGTTGCAGGTAAGGCAGTCTTACTGGAGGGATACGACCTAATGGTATTAAAATTTTAGTTTTCATTGTGCTATAAAGTTTTTTCTTTTTTAAATGGTTGGGTTTTTTTTTTCAGAGATAAAATGTTTACTTTCAACTAAAAATATATATAATTAAATTTATAAAACTATACACAACTAAAAATATAATATATGTATAGCATTAGTGTCAAATGTTCTCCAAAAAGGCTTTTGATTTCAGGGCCTGGTTGTGGAATTTTTTTTCAATTTATATTTCTTCTTCTTATATTCTTATAAAATATATTTAAATTAATAATGTTTATCAAATAATCCAGGTTTTCAGTGATTATAATATCTGCAACAGGAGTGTGGCTTAGTCTATTTAACATAACCTTTATGCCACTTTGCAACCTGCTTTATTTTTCTTATGACTATTATTTTTATCATTATTATTATTGATTTTTACTTATCATATTATTAATTTACATTAAAAATAATATTTATGAATGTTTACTAAATACTAGATGCTGTACTAAAGTCTTTACATGTGATGTCCTATTATAACTATTACATAATCCTTATGAGATTAGGGCTATTGTTATTTCCTAAAATGGGTGAAACAACAGTGAAAACTGAAAGTTGAAGTGGCTTGCCCATAGTCACACATCTAGTAAAATCAGCCTGGTTTGAACTCAAGGCTGCCCAACACCGAAGTGCATGAAGATCACCATTCTCACTACAGTCAGTTCACGTGTTTCAGATAAACAAATATCTATTTGTTGTTACTTAATACATTTTTTCTTTTGTCCACATAAAAATTATGAAATTATTTAAAAGAAAAATGAAATCTAAAATTGTCCCCCCAAAGTACTACAATCATCACTTTCATATATGTTGTGTATAAAGCATTTTATCTCTTCCCACCAGTTTGCTCCACCTTCCAGTGGAAAACAACAAAAGGCTGCTAGATTCACACATTGTCTTTGAACCAGTTGTGATTCCCAGAGTCATTAAATCAGTGCCAGTCCAGCTTTTCACAGTTTCATGAAATGGGGATTTATTTGTGTTGATGTATTATAACCAGCAGCACATACTTTCTGAACTTATATTTCAAAACACCTTAAAGACATAAATAAGGAAGAAAGTCCATATATTAGTCAATGTCATGAAGAAAAGAAAGGTTGTTGTACTTCAAGTGACCAGCAGATAGTATATTACTTGCCAATCCTAAGAGTTTTCTGTAAAGACAATTATTATTTGAAGGCTTACATATACGATGAAGCACATTAAATAATTTTCATATCTGAAAGAAAATTTCTCCTGAAACAGTTTTCCTGAAGTATTCTAAAGCTATTAATAGTTTCCAAAGTGAGGTATTCAGCATCCTTGAGTGTTACATTGCATATATAATATTTAGTTTTTGAAATATTCTCTAAAGTGACAGCATGCTTAATTTTATATATTGGGTAATTTTATTTCAATAGACTCTTTTTGGAGATTTTCAAATATCATACAAACTAAAATATGCTATATCTAAGAGATTAAGTAATTGTAATAGTTAAAATTTTCAATAAACTTGTAGAAGATAATTAACTTCATGTTTCCCTGAAACGTTTATCGATTTAACCTTCAGCATGATCCACATATAGCTAAGTAGTTTTGCAACATCCAAGAAAAGATTTGCTCTCTCTCTCCTCTCTAGTATTGTATACACATAAATGTATGAAAAAGATGAGAAAACTAATGATTTTTATTATGACCAATATACTATTTACCTGTAAAATTTTCATAGATAAAACTAAACAGGAAACAGGGAAAGTTGTAAAGACTAAGGAACACTACTGGATTAATACTGTTTTTACAACATAAGTTTCTGAATGTATAATTATTTTTCGTACACAAAATAAAATGAAAAAGTATTTGAGAAGGAAAAAATGCATTTGAGTGTTGCTTAAATTCTTCAAAATATAATATATTTATGTTCTCATGATTTTATAATAATTAATTTCAAACATTTTTACTTGTAATCCTACAAAATTGATTGTGTACTTTTATGCTCCTTTATTCTAGATCCTGCAACCTTGATTTTCCTACTGTTAAAATCCTATGCTCCCACTAGGCCCAAGGTATTTGTCACCAATTCCTGCACTAATTCAGTTCTCCTCTGCACTCCCATCATGCTTTGCTCCAGCTCTCTTATAGGACCTAACCTATTTTGGTTGGTCTCTGGTTAGATGCATATCAGTTTCCCCCATCCTTAGGGAAAAGACCCTTATTACCTTTATTGTATCACCAGATTTAGCACTGTGCCTGACACTACCATTTAAGACAAAGAATAACAAATGCTGATGAGGATGTGGAGAAATGGGAACTCCTCTACACTGTTGGTGGGATGGTAAATTAGTGCAGACATTATGGAAAACAGTATGGAGTTTCCTCAAAGAACTACAGGTAGAACTACCACACAATCCAGCAATCCCACTATGGGTATATACCCAAAAGAATGGAAATCATTATCTCAAAGGGATACCTGCACTCCCATGTTTATTGCAGCTCTATTTACAATAGCCAAGATATGGAAGCAACCTAAATATCCATTGATGGACAACTGGATAAGGAAAATGTATATATACACAATGGAATACTACTTAGCCGTAAAAAAGAATGAAATATTCTGCCATTCGGAACAACATGGATGAGCTTGGAGAAAATTATGTTAAGTGAAATAAGCCAGACACAGAAAGAGAAATACCACATGTCCTTACTCATAAGCAGAAGCTAAGAAAGAAAGAAAGAAAGAAAGAAAGAAAAGAAAGAAAGAAAGAAAGACCATAATAAAACTTTGAACTTTCAGAAAGAGAGAACAGACCTATAACTACTAGAGGTGGGAAAGGAGGAGGGGGTGAGAGGATAGGGAGTCATTGGATAAGGGACAGAAAAAGTAATTTTGATCTGTAGTGATGAACATGCTAATAATATTGATTTGATCATCACATACTGTACACAAATACTGATAGTCAACTCTGTACCACATAAATATGTATGAATAAAAATAATTAAAATAAAATATAATTTCTATTAGAAAAAAAAAAGGTCCATAGATGGATGACTGGATAAGGAAAACCTGGTGTATACACATAATGAAATACCACCCTGCCATAAAAATGAATGAACTTCTGCCATTCGCAGCAACATGGATGAGCTTGGAGAAAATTATATTAAGTGAAATAAGCCAGACACAGAAGGAGAAATACCTCATGTCCTCACTCATAAGTGAGAGCTAAGAAACAAAGAAAGAAAGATGGAAGGAAGGAAGAAAGGAATGAAGGAAAGAAGGAAAGAAGAAAGCAAGAAACAAACACAATAATACATCAAACTTTCAGAAGGAGAAAAGAGAACTGTGGTTACTAGAGGCAGGAAAGGAGGAGAGGAAGGGGATTAGGGAGAAATTTGGTAGTGGACACAAAGAATAATTATGTTTTGTAATAATGAAAGTGCTAATAACACTGATTTGATTGTCACATATTGTACACAAATACTGATAGTCAACTCTGTACCCCATTAATATGTATAATCAATAATGTTTCTTTCTTTCTTTCCTTTTTTTTTTTTAAAAAAAAAATAGATGACTGGTACGGGGATCTTAACCCTTGACTTGGTGTTGTCAGCACCATGCTCTCCCAAGTGAGTGAACCGGCCATCCTTATATAGGGATCTGAACCCACGGCCTTGGTGTTATCAGCACCACACTCTCCCAAGTGAGCCACGGGCCAGCCCTTCAATTATGTTTCAATAAAAAAGAAGGCTAGAGATAAAAAGAAAATTATTTGATTTAACTAACCTGAAGTATAATTATTTATTTATTTTCTAAGTGATGGCCCCGATTCAGATCAAGATATTACTCTCAGTTCCACAAACTGATACTTTCTGTGGTGGGAGGTAGTTGGAAGGGGTCTCAATGTCATTCAAAACCAACATTCTCAGTTTTTAATATTTAGATGAATATTCTGGGCTACAAGCATAGGAAAAAAAATGTTTTTGGAAAGTGTACCATTCTCTTTAGCGCACATTACATAAGCTTTCTGAGACAATAATGAAACAAATGTATTAATGGCTATAAGAGAGAAGTTGAAATCAGGAAGGAAGAGGATCCAGAGGAGATTCTTACAGGAGGAGATACTTCCTACAGGTTGATAGAAAAAAAGAAGACAGATGTATGCAGGGGTAGATTCATATACAGGAAGAAGAAGGAGCTCCAGTGTGATGGATTTACTCTATGAAATTAAGGATGGGCAGGAAAACTGGGGCAGAGAAGCAAAGAAGGAGAGTAGAAATGTTAGGAGGCTGGAGAAGCTATGAAATAAGAGTGTGTCAGGGAAAGATATTTTCCCAAGAAATGTGTCTCACAATGTCATGTACTAAGTTGGAGTTAGCAGCATTTTGAGGAGAGGGATGTTAAAAGAAAAAAAGAGAAAGAAATAAGGGGGGGAAACTTTCTGAAATCAAGTTAATGAGACATTTAAAAAAGAAAAAATGGTACAAACCATGTACAAGGAAGCCAAAGGAGAAACTTTACATTTTTTACATGTTCTTCTGAGTTCTTCACTCTGGTTTTGCAAGCCATGACCTGGAAAGCTTGCCTACTTGTCTTTATTTTCTGTATCTAAGAATAAATAGCCAATAAGTCTTTTTAACTAGCATTTATTGAGCAGTTGCTAGTGCTAGATACTGTTCTGACTTAATCCCCACAACAGCCTTATGAGGTAGATACCACTGTCTTCTCTATTTTAGAAATAAGAAACTGAAGTATTAAGAGATTGTCACTCCTCACATGGCTAGTTCTGGGGTGGAGAGAGGACTCACACTCACTTCTATCGGACTCTGGTTGTGTATATTTAACTACTGCCCTATGGTACCTCCCACTGTGAGTGCTTCATTTTCAGAGATTGTGAAAAATAACCAGTTGCCAAATAGACATATTACTTCCTCTGCACATGTCATCATTTAATACATTTATGTCCATTCCTTCCACAATAATTTTCCAAGGTATGGACTGATTCTGACCAAATATGGCAAAAGAAATACGTTCAAGTTTCCTTTGTTATTTAGGCCATTGTCTTAAAATATTCAAGAAGAGTGGACAGAGGAAGCTTCAAAAGAGGATGGGAGGACAGAACAGCAGGTAGGAACCTGAGTGCCCGGAAAGAAGTTGGTCAAAGATCAGCTCTTAGAGAAAGAGGGAACCAGGCTGGGCATTGCCAGTTCACACAGAGAGGGGGGCTGGTTTTGTGCAAGCTGCCCATGTGAGGGAAGTCTGTGGGTCACACTACACAAGTTGCAAGGATAAACAATTGTCCAAATTATTAGTTAACTCCAGGAATTGTAAGTAAGTCTAGATGAGTTCCAATATCCTTGTATTAAATATAGCATCTTTAGGATCTGTTATTTAAAACCGAATTCAGTCTGACCAACCAAGTGTTAAAAGCTTTTGGTTTTTTTCCCACTTACAAATGAAAGAACAAAGGCTGGAGTAGATGTTTAGTAATATATAGAATACTACATTTAATATAATTCAGTAAAAATATGAGTCACTTTTTGATGTATTCTTAGTTAATTGGCACTTTTAAAAAAGCAATATGTTTTATGAATTATTATTTTTGTTGTGCATAAGTACACTCAAATCATTCAAAAAACTACTAATATCTGAAATTTTAATTCTGTTGTGCTGATGCTATATAATTATTATCAAACATTAGACATGTAAATGTAAATACGCATATACCTATTATGTCATTTTAGTTAATATTTCTACTGGTTAATTATTTCTTTAAATGAGAGGTACAATATTGAGTAAGAAAAATTTATCAATTACAAATGAAAATAAATGATTCAGTCATTGTTTGCTAGTCACCTTAAGCAAAGTACAAAACCTTATCAAATGAGCAAATTACTTGCCTTACTCATGTTACAAAAAGGAATCTTCTATCATGTATTTGCAGATTATTGAAACAATTTAAGAAATATATAATCAAGGAAAAATTAGAGTAAAATTCAGGAATATTTCTGACTAGGACTTAGGGCTGTCAGTCAAATTCATAGTCCATCTGTGTTAGTTTCTCATATTTATTGTCTAAAACATAACAAAGTATCATTGCTTTCTTCACTATGTCAAGGCAGATATAGGTAATATCTGTAGACCTTGCCCACTGTAAATACTGTAGGGTTTGCACTGTACCCAAGTGGATATCTTCATACTTGAATAGACCAGAGAATACTCACTTTTTCCCAAATGTATGTTTTTGTATTAGAGATAATGATGCTATGCAAATTAGCAAGGCTTAATGTTCCTACCAATATTTGATGATTTGAAATCAGCCCCTGGTTAACAGATGGTCCCATCATTCTGGAACATAATTGATATCCTCTGAAAACCTCAACAGAAGGGCCAATGGACATGTATTTTACCTGGTCCCTTGAGGAACTGTCATTTCCAGATAAGAAACTTTCCCAAACAACAGAGTTTATTTGCAAAATCCTAAATTTCATACTCACCCAAAGCAAATGTGCCCTTTTCCAAATTTCTTACAGTTTCTCATTTTTCATACCCTTTAATTATTTTTTAAACTTTTGTATTCTTGTTGTTCTTTGAATTTTTAAAATATTTCTCAAAGACATATTTATTATAGTAACTCACCCAGAGGTAAATTCCTGACAAAGGGTCCATGAACTTTTAAGATTCACAAGGGAGAAAAAAAAAAATCAAAACTATGTAATCAAACCGGGTGTGCACCCAGACAAAGTTCAGACAGAGCAAATGGAGCCTGGCATGCATGAAACAATTCAAACCACAAGAATTCACATGGCTGTAATAGCATTTGTGGTGTGATTGTATGATATGCACGCACACCTGTTCACTAGGAACACAACTTCACATTCAATGGCTAGCTACTAAATAGAAACAGCTTGTGTTCACCATTGACATGAACTGTCAAGACCAACTTGCACAAGAACAGCTACCATCCCAACAATTCATTCTTACCACCAGGAATCACCCAGACCTCCTGGAAAAAAAAAAAAAAAAAAAAAAAAAAAAAGAAATGCCTTCCGTGGGATCTTGAGAAAGCATGAGCCTTTCAGAAAAAACGTGGCTGAGACCAGGTGTGATTGATGATCCCTTTCATTTATACAATGAGATTCAAATCCGGGCTGAAATAACTAATGTAATGAAAGGAAAAAGAACTAGTAAAGATTAATGAGTTTTAAGAACCTTACCCTCTGCTCTGAAATAAAAGTGGTAGCAAAATTGTCACTGCTTCAAAAGGAAAGTCTTTTTTTCTGTTTTTAATCTCAGCAATTTCTAATCCTTTTGAAGTTTTAACTATGATGTTTTAAATTCAGTAGTCAAGATTTTGTTGGAGGGAAATAGGCATATGAAAAAAATACAACAATGTTAGAAAAAAGTATACCTCTTCTACCAAGAGAAAGTCACACCTTAATATCTTGGGTCACAAACACCACTACATAGGTAACTTTTAGCTATAATCAGTTGAGGTATAGATAATAAATTCTCAAACATTTGGCAGTTTATCAAGGAGAAATACTCACAACATGAGCTACATAAACTCATTCTCTAAATGAGAATTATTTTAAAAGATATTGACTACAGATGTTTCAAAGTAGAATTTAAGGTCTCACTGGGTGTCTCCAACTGGTGATCACTCTATTGTAAGCTTAACTCTTTAGAGAGGTCGTTCAAATTCCTGTTCTTCCTTCTCAACTTTTCACCCAGCAAGCAGGCATTGTTACATTTCAACACTTCTTTACATCAAGCACCTTATGTAAAATCGGAACAGCTGCAATTTCACTGCCCAGCCCTTTCTTCCACCCTTACATTTGTTCTGTTAATGTAGGTTAACTCTGCAAATAACACTTCTGTAAATTGTTCTTGCAAACTGCTACATCATTTATGTAAGGACTTCTGTGAACTTTGAAAAATTAATGCCTTTAATTTTGGTTGATGGCAACATCAGCAGAGCTCTGTAAATTGCACTTTAATGAGATTTTGCTACAGGGGATAATCTGCTACTGACAGAGGAACATCTTGAAAACATCTGTAGACCTATAATTTCTCTATGACGATTAGATCCCACCACAAGACTCCAAATACAAACCCAAAATAAAGGGGGGAAATAGAAAGTTCTAAATGAGAATACAACCTGTTCTTTAAAAGCAAGAGGCCCACTATGAAAAGTTTCATGCACTGAAAATAAATCAATTTTTGTACTAATTAACATTTAACTTTATTTAATTAAAAAGACTATTACTATCTCCACTGCTGTGCATCTGTATATAATGAAGCAAACAGCAGTAGGTATAAGATACCACTGAGGGATATGCCTAAGTAATACAGCACTATAGGTGCAAAAGAACGTCTATTATTGTTAAGTAACTGACATCAGAGTCTTACTTTAATGTTGTCATAAATAAAAGGAAGATTTTCACAGATGCCTTCACATATGGTTTCTTATTTGTCTCTGATGGAGACTGGGAGTTGGATTTGATGCCAAAATTAAATGATTTAAATAGACAGCTGCATAATGGAAACTACTAAATAACACCTTTTAAGAAGTGTCTATTTAGAGCAGGTTTAAATCACAGAAGGATGACAAATTTTATTTTGCTAAAGCTAACATTGCTTGTTGCTCTGATGCCGTTACTTCTAAAGCTGCATGGTTATGTCACCTTAATGTTCACCCTATCTCATGTTTGTGAACATGCTGTCTTTAGAATGGTAACTTTTGAAATCACATCTCACTTCCTACAGTCAAACCCTATTCTGGCAAAGCCATCTGCTTTAAGAGTATACCGTATTCATTACCTTGTATAGGTTAAAATAAGCATAAAGTGACATCAGATGTTACGCTATATTTTTCACCATCTGTGCCATGAAATTAACAGCTACATATTAGAATATCAACTTCAAGAGCATAATTTTCTGTCTATATTGTTTACATCTTTGTCATTTTTTTACAGAGAAGAAATTAGGTAAAAACTGCAGAATTAAATGAATGCTTAATGAGACAATAAGAAACTGTTATTTCTGAAAAACTGAAATATATCAACTTCAGTTTATTCACTGTTTTAATTGATTCATTGAAGGCTAAAATGTATGTGTATTCTAAAATGTAAGTGATAAATAAGAACAATTTAATAAATGCTCAAAACTGAATCTTAGCAGCCTCAATGTGTAATAAATAAAAGAAACTTAATATTACTTCATTAGTAGAGCCTTTTTAAATTTTTTAGTGTGTCTGCCAGAGCCTGACACTATCAAGTACCCCACATACTCTCTGATTCCTTCACTTCCAGCAATGATCAGAGCCCAAGACAAATCACAGTTTCTGTTCTTATGCTGTTTATAAAATTGCAGCTGGAAGGGAGTGGGGTGGGATCATTGAGGTGGAGGTCTTAAAAGGGGAAAAGAATACACAAGGGGATGACTGGTAGGGATTTTTTTTTAACCTATAAAATCTGAACAATCCAGAAGGAGTGATGCTGCATCCTCTGGGCAATAGGCATAAACACCTATATCCTGCTTCTGCCCATACCCTGAATGGGATTTGTGGGTGTGATTATATGGTCTCCCCCTATACCCATGGGTCAGCTTCTGGGCCTCACTTTGTGCTTGAACTTGGGGCCATCATCATGCTCGTTCCTCTCTTTCCTCCCCCTTTGAGGTTTGTTTACTGGTTCTGTACCTGAATCCATTCATCAAAGGCGCCAGCCCTACCTCCATTCATAAGTATGCCTAAGTAGTCCCCATGCATAGCTAAACAGCTCACTTCTTTCAAAAATTGTAAGTGCAAATAAATGTTTAATATCATGGGTATTTCTTACAAGTAATACATCACCAGTTCCAGAATGAAGACATTTAGGGGAATAATTCAGATAATTTACATCATTAGGGTGCACCTCTTAGCCATTTCTAGGTGCTCTTCAACCTAAAGATAAACCTACAATGATGAAATTGGTTATTACCTTTTCTTCTCAGGATTAAACTTTGTCAAAATGTGACTTCTATAGGTAAAGAGTAACTGGATGTCAGTTTTCTCAGTTACAAACTGAGAGTAATAATATTTACATCACTGGGTTGTTGTGAGGATTGAACATGATTACATACATAAAGAAGAGAAACACATATGTAGAAGATTATCAACAAATGTTAGTTTATTTTATTAGTTCTCTTTTCTTCTCTCATCTTTCCCCACTCCCTGGCCAGTTGTTATTAGTTGCTGCTAGCGTCATGCACGGCATCCCTGTACATAAAATGTTCCAATCAATTGGCCATGTTTTTTCACAAATAGTTTTTCAGGACCATGGAGAGATCCATGTGCCCTTCCCCACAAAACATTAATTCTGCTGTGCCAGGGATTAGTTCGTGGATTCATTCAGTAATAGATTCTGAGGACCTATGCAGGCATTATGTTAAGTTATGAAGAAACAGCATTCAACAAAACATAAGAGTCCCAAAAGTTGTGATGCATATAATGCAGTGAAGAAGTAGACATTAAACAAATCATTGAATTGCACCCCACCCACCAAAACCAACAGCAACAACAAGAACAAAAACACAAATGCCAACTGGATAGGTAAGATGAACAAAATGTTCAAAGTCCCAAAAGAGGAATTTTTACCTAATTTGGGGGGTTTGGGGATAAAGACTTGTCAAGAAAAACTTTCCTGAGAGGTTACATTTTTACTGAGATGTCAGGAATGAATAGGAGATAACCAAGCAAAGATAATGATTGAAAAACACTCCTGAAGCAGAATCATTCAAAGAATTTGAAAACAGCCAGTGTAGCTGAGTAGAGTGACGAAGGGGCAGTGCACGAGGAGAAGCAAGTATGGAGCGTCGCAGGTCATGTGAGGAGTGCCACTTAAAGACTGAAGACATCTACATAGGTCTCAGCAATTTTTTTGACCTACTTTTTAAAATGTATATTAATTAAAACATTGAATATTCAGGATATTATATTTGGGGGTCTCTTTAAAAATGTAAGATCTGGCCACACCAGGCCTGCATTTTTACAAGAAGACAGTAGATAACGATTTCACCAGGCAGACAAGGCACAAGCAATCCAGTTCACTGGTCTCCATTGGCCAAATTCATTTATATGCATTTTTCTGTTCATCTCTTGTAGTTTTGTTAATTTTGCAACCCCAGATTTTGGATTCTGACTGTTTGTCTGTCAGATCCAGTCCTGATTTTGTATCACAGTATGGAGAATGAGTCATTGCTTTTCTTCTTGTGATTACATCTTGATAGCCATCTCCTCTGGACTATTTTCCAAAATATCAATGTCATCATCTCACACTTCTAGCACAAGAATCCCTAAGCATGGCCAGCTAGCCAAGTCTCTATGTTTACTCTCCTACTGAGAGGTTCTTGCTGTTTATTTGTTCTACCACATGTTTTCCTTGGCCATACTCTCCAGATATTCATTTCTCCTCCCTCTGGACTTGTAGATCAGTACTACAGTAGTTCAGTAATATACCAATCCTAGTCAACAGATATAATTCCAAACCTCTGTCTCTTCTCATCTGTCTTTTTCATCTTTCATTGAAAAGTCACTTCTCAAATTATGTCAGGTAGATTAGTTTCAAGCAATGCTCATTTAAAAGAACAAAGATATATAGAGAGGATAAATTTATAGTAAACACTCAATAATTTGGGACTCAACTATCCAGATTCCTCAATTAATCAAAATTTTCATAGTACTTTGCTAAGAAAAAGAAACAAATAAAAGAAGTTTCAAATGTAAAGGTATATATTTCCAGAGATAATCATACAATTGAATGCAGTCCTATTCACATTTTACACCCTTATCTGAACTAATTCTCAATGAGAATTAATATTCAGAGTGGAGTCTATTGGAGGCACTACAAGATCCCAGGTCATCAATCATATTCATTGAGTTTCTTACATACTAAGAAAGGAAAGGTCCTGGCTGGTGCCTTGTGCATAGTAATGGTCAGATTTTTGATGAACAGAATCAAATGCAGACTAGTATATTTTACAGTTGTGACATCAAAGTTAACTATAAAATTTACTTACCTGGGAAATGCCACCATCCTAAAGAAGTGGAGATTTTATTAGACATTGAATAGTACTTCCTATTAAAGATACTAATAAGCAAGTAGATGTCACATAAATAACACAATTTGTAGGCATTTGTAAAGAAAGGTTGTCCAAAGGATTTCCCTTGGAGACTGGTCAGAAGCACTTCCTGTTCTGGAAGTGGCTGTGAGGTCTGCCTTGCTGTATGTCCCTGTGCTGTACTTGTCAGCGTCCCACTCACAGCACTTCTTCCTGTTCACCGATGTTAACGGCCCTTTTCCTAACAGCATCCTAAGACAGGCCCAAACCCCGTCAGCTTTCCCTGGCCACTGTGGTTAAAATTTGTATCACTGTAGTCTGTACCAATTTGCCCAGCAATCCTGAGGTAAGTGTGCATTTCAGGATTCTGCTAGCATTTGTCTTTTGCTACAAAGAGCTTTAGGGGAAAAAAATTATTCCAAATGGCATAACGGATGTTTTAGTCACTATATTTCTTGGGAGTTTAAATTAAAATAAAAATGATATGCTTTGTACATGGATTTTCTTGTACTTAAGCCTTTAATGCCAGCTAAATAACAAAGGGGCCATTAATGTAAAATTCAGCCTAAAGTCAATTGTATTACAAGCACTCTTAATGCTTGTACATTCTTAATGTAACAAGAAGTCTGAAAGGCACTTAACAGGATACAGCTGTATGCAAATTTGCTTTAAACTACTGAAGGTTAGAAACAGACATTATTTTAATCTTGAAAAATAAACCATTGAGTGTCTAGCATTTGGGTCTGTTAAACTCATCTGCTAATGATTCCCCCATTAAACCATAATAAAGTGTTTGAAAGTTGATCCAGTCCTTTGCACATGGTAAACAAAGAGACCAGAACTACAGCAGGCTCTGCCAAAAACCAGCAAAAGGATTCTTGAATATATATATCCTCATGCAGCTGTCATTCACCCCTGCTGTATTATATATTTTGAGATAATTAAACAAAAATACATGACATTTATCTAAAACTCCCAAATTTGCCTTCTGAGATGTAGCACAACCCGTAGTCCAATTTAGAAAGCTATTATGCAGTTGAAGGTGGATCAGGTTTTTAAAGACGAAAGAATAAAATATTCACAAATAAAAATGTGGGTTGAGATAGAAATGCTTTGCCTCCTCAGTTGTAAGTATGGTCCCACAAGGGAGCACACAAAGTAACACTGTTGTTATCATTTCCAAGCTTACTACCTTATGCCATCTGTAGTTCTCGAGTAGGAAGATACACCTATATGTATCTATAAACAAAGTATTTATTAAATCATGAGTGACATAGATGGTTTTCTAAAATAAAATGAACAAAAATCTCATTATGAAATAAGAAGTAAGAAATGACCTCATAGAATGGAGAGCAAGAAATGGATCATTTATAACTGGGAGTGTTTATTGTCCTTATACGAAATAAATGGAATATCTTAAATAAGTTTTTAATGATACAAAGTTAAAGTTCATGATACCCTCAATTTCCTCCTTTATAAACCTAAGAATATTTTGGACTCTAAATCCCAAATAAACATACATCAAAATTAAACATTGCTACTATAATGCTCACTGTGATTATAAGCATTTTATTAATTAAAAAGCAAAAAATATTTTTAAGTAATTACTTTATTGATCTTGTCTGGCTTATTATTTTTTAATTAATCCCAATAAAATCTGATTATTTATCATTTATGGTCATATCCTCCCAAAAAGAGCAAGAATGAAAGGGAGAGAATGAAAGAGAAAGAATAAACGAATAAAAGAAAGAAGAGAGAGATAGTGGGAAAGGGAGGGAGAGGGAGGAAAAAAGCATTTATCTATTTAGTTAACAAATATTTAATTATACCCTGCTACGCATCAGGCATTATGTGAAATGCAAGAAATACAATAATGAGCCAAAAAAGGAAAAATTCCTGTCTTCATGAATCTTATAGTCTAACTGGGAAGTCAGATATTAGTAACATAACAGTACAAAAGAATATGAAAATTACAACTGTGATGTATGCTAAAAAGAGTTTTCTGTAAAAAAAAAATGTATAGTAGGAGGTTAGGTAAGGTGTCCTGAAGAAGTGAAAGTAGAACTAAGATGTAAAGATTAGACTAAGTCCTGAAGATTAGCTAGGAGGGCGGTTAAGATGTATTCCCTACAAAAGAACATGTACAAAGGCTCTGTGGCTGGTTTGGAGATAGTAAAGGAAATGAAATCATACTAATATGGCTTGGAATTAAGTTGCTAAATGAGCCTAGACATGGAGGTCAAAGCCAGGCAGCAGGAAGCCTTTTCCACCTTGCTCACAGTCTTGGTATTTATCCCAAGGGCAATGGGAATGCATTGATGACTATTTTAAGTAGAAACTTGATATCAACAAATATGCATTCAAAAGGACATGTCTGGCTGCAGTGAAGGGAATATATTGAAAGGGGGCAAGAGTGAATATTAAGAGACCAGTTAGGACATTTTTCTGAGGGAGAGAATGGTGTCTTGGAATATTTTGTCAGGGGTAGGAGGAAGATAAGTGGATATATTGGAGAAATATATCAGAAGTAACACTGATAGGAATTAATGGCAAATTGCACATGGGGTCAGGTTTCTGGCAGGTATAATTAGATAAACGATGGTACCCCTCAGTGAGAGTGAGAAAACAAGAAGGAGTGGAGCAGGAAAGAAAATAATGAGCTCTGATTTGAACATGTTGAATTTGAGGTGACTTTGAAACATTCTAAGTAGAAATGTCAGTTCAACAGTGATGAAATAAAGTTGAGATATGCATATATCCCTCATACCTATTAATAATATTAATTCTATGAGGACTACGTTATTGACTTTTCTATTCTATTCAGTGTCGGGCACATCTGTAAGTATTAGCTGATAATAATATACTTGTTGGTTTCCAACAAACTCCTCACAGTTTGGTTTTTATGGAATCATCTTTTGAAATTTAAGTTACTTCAAATACCTCCATTTCCTATGTCAGAAATTACAGAAAGATAGTATAAGAAATACAGGAGACAAAGTGTAAAAGCAAAATCAAAGATTATTAAATGAAGATTGGGAAAGAGTAGTTAACCAGAAACCTTAGCAGAGATACATGTAAGCCAGTTATCTAAAATGAATTTATCTCATGATCAGAGGAGGCGGAAATAATGGTACAAAGTACATTCTCTTTTTCACTCCTGGACCTGGCTGCCAGTGACCAACCATAGTTTTCTAACACATTCATCAACCTACTGCCTAGGAAACTTAAATACACAAAATATATCCGAAAGACATACAAAAGACAGTAGTTTAAACAAGATAAGTTTATTATTCTCTTCATAACTGTCCAGAGGACACAGAACAGGGATGATGGGATGGCTTCAGTCCACAGTTCTGCCAGAAATGCAGGCTCATTCTATTGTTTTGCTCTGTTATCCTCAAAACATGGCTTTGAATTGATAATCTAAGAGGTAAACCTCAGCCAGCAGGAAGGGAGACAAGGGCAGGTGGGGCACATGCCTATTTCTTTAAATGTATGGGACAGAATTGGAGCAATGTATTTTGCTTACACCTCCATGGCCAGAATTTAATCATATGCCATACCTACCAGCAAAGGAGGCTGGAAAATGTCTTCTTTAGCAAAAGCATATGTATGCTTAGCTAAAATTCGGGTGTTCTATTACTAAAAGAATAAATAGAGAATGTATTTTGATGGACAAGTAGTAGCATCAGGGAAAGTTAATATTCCAGATGATTCTTTCTCTCAAGTCAATTAATTCAGTAATTAAAAAAAATTATTAAATGTCTAGGAACTGGAAAGGGGATAAATAAGACACCCTTCATTCATGATTTCATATAGCTTAAAATCTATTAACAGTGGGCAATGAACTCAACAAAACCATAACCTAACCCAATTTTTAGGTACAGTCTTCAGAAAAAAAAGTCACCTCGTTTACTGTACTACATAATAAATAAATTTAAAAATTATTACGTTATGCATTGTGAAATCCTATAGTATTATTAATAATATTAAGATCCCAATAAGTTCTTTAAAAAACTTAAAGTCACAAACGATTGATTTGGAATATGTACGGCATCACATTTGTCATCATCAGCATTGAGAAGTAGAAAATGATAGTGTACTGTTACTGAAATTTTAGGGGAAATGGTTTTCATCCAGTCTAACTAATAATCAAAAATGAGAATAGAACAAATCATTTTCAGACATGCAAGTTCCCAAATATATTTGTTACTTTGGACCTTTTCTCAAGAATATAGTGGGGAATGTGTTATTTATTGGGAAGCATTTAACAGAGCTTTTGTACAGAATGTGAAGATTTGTCTAGAGATGCAAAAAATCAAGCAAATAAAAAAAGTAAGACAATTTATTAACTCCAGGAAAATTAAAATGTTATATAATAAAAAATGTAATCATGGGACACTACCTGGTGTAAGAGTGAACAATACTTACGTAATAAAAATAGAAAGGAAACATGAAATTTTAATAAATTGAAAGATAAGTGGAAGGACCGTATTGTGTCACCTCTAACCAGATGAGCAAAAAATCACCTTTGTGAAACCGTATGGCTGTCAGATCAATGCCCAGCACATACACCCACATCTTCCTCTGTGTGATGAACCCCGGCCTGGAGTGCTGAGAAGCCATCACTCTTAACCTTCCCTTCCTTAGAGTTAAGAATCCCCTTTCCTCTCTGCTAAATCTTCAGTGGTGGCTAGTTTGAGTCAGACCTGCTTTATCACATTCTGTGAGAATCTCTCTATCTCTATGTAAAAGTGCATTCCTTGGGGGGGGGGAGCGAGGGGGGACAGGGTGTAGTTTAAAGTCTTATGTTTCTGCATTTCCTACAACTATTAGTAAAAAGCTAAGTGCCTTGAGGGCACTAGGTAAATATTTTATTCTTTATAGTTTGATGTTAACACACATACACAACAACCTACCACATACCTATGTATGTAAACCATGTGCTATCAATTATTAAAGTAATCTATCCATCTACCTCTCTATATATATCCCCTTGAGAAATTTCCAGTCTTCCTGATTATGTATTTTAATTAATTTTTAAATTGTTAAACTTCCTAGAATTTTGTGAGTCAGTTGTTAAACACAGTTATTATTAAATTATGTTTCTAAACATAAATTATCTTAAACATATTAAAATTATCTAAGTAAATTACGCTAAAAATAAAGATAATAAGTACTTAAAACCCACCACTTTCTAATTATTTACTATATTTTACTATTAACTTGCTCTTTGGGTTATTTACAACTACTGTACCACTGTAGTGGAAATATCATATAATTGTGCACTACTGTGCATTTCTTCCCAGCTCTGCTTTAAATGACATCACATAGGTAGCTTGAAACTGGCCAAGTGGGAGCATTTACAACAAGAAATTCAAAAAATGCTACAAAAAGGCCTTATTGTTTTGTTGATTTTCTTGCCTAAACTAATGAAAATTAAATTTTAAAGTGTGTCATTTCTGTAGCCATTACATTGTGAATAACATAGAAAAAATTGAAGAAACATTCTTTCAGTATTCAAAAGCTATTATTCTATTCAGCAAAGAAGTTATGTAATTGACTAACCAGTGAGTTCCAACATATGTCTTTATTTCATCTTACCATAAACAAAACACCAACCAATATTCATGTTAAAACTAAACTTGTTCATCAATTGCAAGCATAGTTTGTCTACAGACAAAAGAATTCAACAAAAATTAAAGAAAGCACTCTGTGAGAATTAATTGGCTATATGGAATTTGTAGTAAAGAATATTGTATATTTTTAAATTGTTCACAGTACATTCTTTATATCAGTAGAGTTTATAATAAACTTATTATCATATAAATACATTTTTTATGGAGCGAACTGTTAAAACATTTGCCAGCACACCCTTGCCTAAAACAATTGTTTACAATGCAAATTTCCAGGCCTCAATCCCTCAAATTCTAAATTAGTGGATCTGAAATAAGACTCAGCAATCTCCCTTTTAAACAACTTCTTTTCTAGAGCAGAAGCCTAAGATTTGATTAGAGAAGAAGAGAAAAATGAAAAAAATGAAATATGTCTTTTCTGTGTTGAAAATAATTCTAGATGTCAGCAGATTATTTTAAGAACTCTACAGATAAAGGGGACCACATCACATTGTTAGAAAAGGGAAATAATCTATGTGCATGATTCTGCACTGGGTATTATACGAGGAAAATCTATTTTGTAAAAAAAACTAAAATTGTTTTTCAAAAATATTTATTTTCTAAATTATTCATTTGACACTATTACTCTAGTCAAAAAGAATGCAGAAAATGAGAAGGCATTTCAGACTTATTCATGAAATATAGGTATTAATTATACTTTTTCTTTCTTCTAGAAAACTGATACTAGTTAAAACTGTCTTTATAAAATAAAGATTTAGTTCATGAAAAGTTTCCTCTGTTCAGACTATCATACCATATAATTTATATCATACCATATCATTTGGACCATTTAAATTTATAAATTTTATCTTTATAATTAACCCTTTTATGTTTTATCACTATTTCCACTCTATGGTAGACAAATAGTTTGAAATTTTTCTCTCCTGGTTTCATGACATGATATCTCTTTACTACATAATCATGTAAATGACTTCATCTGTATACAAGGGTTTTAAAAACATTGTTTTGAGCCAAAAAACTAGTTATTTCTGATGAGATGCCGTTAAACATCAACTTAGGGGATTCTATTCAATTCTACTAATCACTTTGAATGTGTTTACATACAACCCATTGTGATTTTTTTTCTGATTGTTCAACAGTTTTTTGAATAAAAAAGAGGAATAGGGGGTATACCCAGGAAGGCTAGCTGAAACACCAGAAAAAGATCAAGTATTTACACAATTATCAGAATTGTTAGTACGAAGAGATGTACTGTAAACAATTATTGGAGTAAATTTGAAATTTTTCCTCAACTTCCAAAAATTAAAATAAGCACACACCTCACTTTCATATCCAGTTCTGTGCATTAACTGTCCCCATGCGTTGCACATTGGGACATAGCCAAATTTTTTAGATGGGCTATAGCACAGTAGCCTCGATAAGATTAGCTGTAGTTACCTTCAAAAGGCCATATTCTAGCACTTTGTAACATATTTGAAGGTGAAAAAATGTTTCTGTATCAATTGATAGGAAGAAAGGAGAAATAGATGGTTTCAGACAACGTTAAGCAGATATTATTTTCTAGACATATTCACTTCTGGGAGCCTGTGGAAATCAAAATATGATAAATCTTCACATAGTCGAAGCCAAGCAGGTTCATCACTTTATCTGTCCTTAATATCTAATTCAAAAGTAACCAGCTACATTCACAGCAGGGCTTACAAGATAAATTAATTCAAAACCCTTAGAAACATTGCAATAACTAGAATTAAGCTTTCCTTGTCGGGAGCTTAACTGTGCTAAAAATTTAAATTAAAATGTCTTTTTGAAAGTTTTGAAATTAATAAACCCAATTCATTTGTGACACTAGAGACAATATAAGCTTTTTAAATTAAATAATTAAAGATAAAACCATTTGGATTTTTTTTTTTTTCTGAATGTCTCAAAAGTTAAAGGATCATGCTTAAAATGAAAATCCCTAGGTTTTCCACTTTTAATAAGTTGTTAGTATCTTGGTCATGATATTAGTATACTTCTCATCATTAAATGTTTACTATAATAAAAATAGTGCCCCCCATATTTATTAGTTAGAAATTCTTTAATACACAATTAAGCATGCATTATAAGCATGCTTATATATTAGCATGTGGCTAAATATTTGTCAAGTTGGATGTTTATTTGAAAGTTTAAATTATATATATTTAGAAAACAGGTGTGTTTTTCTTAGTCCTAGAAATTGATGGGTCACCTCCCCAATGTTAATTACTTATAGTATCGATACAAAGAAAATCACCAAAATAATTTGCAAATATTAATTTATTTTCGTTTTTTTTCCCCTATTTGCTATAAAAGGGGAGGGGGTGTCTTTTGGAAAACTGTGCCCACAAGGCTTATCATATATTATAATTAATTTTTAAATGTTTCAAGTGCACATTGTCCAATGTTATATATATATATTTCTTTTACCAGATAAGAAGTCAGTTTTTTTCAATTCACTGTTGTTTGTTTAATGTTCAGGATGTATTTTTAGAAATATATTTAAAATATTTTTTGGATCAAATGAAGGTGTCTTCTATTCTCACTACTGCCAAACCTATGATTTACACACAGTTTAATTATTCAGATGTTTATTATGTTCTACATAATGAAATTTGGACCCTCATATTTTCTTCCTACATGCTCAATGCAGGCTGCAATTATAGCCACAGATATCTGTTTATTTGATGAATTTTGCTTCTTCTGCATAGTTTGATAAATATGGAAATAAGTCAAAACCTACTTTATATACAGTAATTAAAGTGAAAAATCTAGTCATGATGCAAATCCTTAATTGGACTCCAGGAGAGATATGCAGAATTTCTCTTTAATAATATGGGATGACTGGGGACAGAAAAACAAAGCACACTAAAATATGGTTTAGAAGCACAATTAATCACAAAACAGAAAACAACCAATTTAGCATAGCTCATTCAGTGACTCTCATGGCTCAGGTAATGTTGCTTTAATCATCTGGATCTAATATTAAGTTTGTATCATGTGCATCTGAAATAAAATACAATATATGTACTTATCTTCAGTGTGAAATGTGTTCTTTGGTCTAATTTGTAAACAGAACTCCTTCATAATAAAATGCTTAGACTACTTAGTGACATGTCAGTGAATGATCAAAGCAATATAAAATGGTTTTAACTTTTCTTTAAATATATTAATTCATTAGACAAAATAAAAACCCTTCTTAGTTCATGTTAATTCATTCGTTCTTGTGCAAATTTTGTTTGGCTCTAACAAAGTAGAATGAAACAGCCAAGGTATATTTTAGGCTTATGACAATATAAGGGATATACTTGTCAAACAAAATTATATTAATGTGCCCTGAGATGGTATAGAGGTGGCTGGAAAACAAATCACAAAAAATCTAAGGAAGACCATAAGTGTTTGTTTTCATAAGCAATACATGCATTTCTCTAATCAGCTAAAAATTAGCCATAGTTGTTCCCTAATTTGATTGTAAAGATATTATTCTCCAGATATGTTTTGGTAATATCTCATTAAGGGAGCAATTATATGAGCAGGCTTTAACCAGAAGAAACTGGATTTATTGTGCCACTTTGTTTAAATAGAAATTCCATTATTCTGTTCTGCAGAAGATGCCTAAGCCCCATGCTAAGCTGAGAGTAGGGCTTTAGAATTTGGAAATGGTCCCTCTCCAAAGTTATCCTGAATTCCCTAAATATGCCAAAACTGCCTATGTGTTTGTGTCCTGAGAAGAGCCAAAAAGAGGCTTATGGCTTTATGCCTTATAGGCACTCAACGACGTTATCACAAGGATCATGTTTTCTGTTCCCCAGATGTGTCCATCAGGAGAGACTATGATTGCAGCCTCCATGCTGAGAGCAACTGAAATCAGAGAGGCTTGATGTCCAGTATTCAAATCACTGCAAAACTCTTTTCTAACCCAGGATGCCTACCTTCCCAAACAGATGAAAGGAACCAAAGACAACTGAGTTTAGATAGAGTCTTCTCCCGGCTTCCTCAATGACCTGACATCTCTGTGAGATACCTGCCATAAAACTTAAAGGCTACAGAGAGGATGTCCTTTGATGTCTTTTAATGACAGCTGAATGGCCTTTGATGTGATCCTATGGCACATGTTTTAATTTGCAAACTGAAGCACAGTTTAACAGCAAACAATTTCTACACTCGGTCAAGGTAATATTGATGTTGTTCACCTCTAGAAAACATATTTCTAAACAAGAAAAGTGGAAAATGTAGCTTGCTTGGATACATAATAGAAACGTGTATGAATTTAATTGTAATTTACCTGATGTTATAAATATTCAAATGTACAGTGAACAATAGACTTATTGTGTAAATTTCACTTTGGTTAGCTTTCTTATAGAAAAAGAATAACATAATTTCTCAATCTTCTCAGACAAATATAGCAGACTTAGAAGTAAATGTGCTATATTTAACTACTATGAACTCAGTACACTTTCAGAAATATTTAAAAGATGGAAGCATGCTCTCTTAGTTGCTGAATCCTTGGTTCTCCACTTTCCGTTATAATTTGAGGTTTTCGTCTGGCTGAAAGATGATTTACATTGCTTTCTCTTTTAATTTCCCATTTTCCAATTTCAAATGTTTGTAATCTCAAATTCTGGAAGTATTAGCTGTAGAATAAAGGCAATCAATCCTTTTCTCCATCTTTAGAAAAATTAGTGATTTACTTTTTTCTGCAGTTCAAATTAATGTGATTGCATACCTGGATTTTTCCTCATGTGATCATCAGTAGAAAAGGCAAGGAAATAATGCCTCTCAGCAGTCCGAGCAGGTGAATTTCTAGCTGCATTAGATAGATGCTTTCAGATGACGTTGATCTATTTTCATTTTATCAGGTAAAATTAAAACTGCAATCCATCAGAAAAGTGTATCTACATTATTTAGGTAGTAATCAAATAACACAGCATAATTACTTAGTAATTAGTTCTTTAATTCATTTTCTATTGCAAAGAAAATTAATTCAATGGTCTCGTATTGTAGAAATTGCTTTATTACAAAGAAAGCCTGATATAGGTTTAAATTTAAACTACATCATGTAGAATTGGCTTTATATTCCATATTTGTAATATGCTAGAAATACAAAATGCTATTTTTTTATTATTAAGGTGAAATCATGTCCCCTAAAACTAAAAAAAATGTTATTTCTAAGAATATTAGCCTACAGTGGATGTCCTTATGGAGGGACATTTATTTGGGAGACTTTTGCAAATATATTAATAAACTTGCATTTCACTAGGAGGTTTTTATTTCCATAACAAAAATCCTTAAAGTTTCCCTCCATCCACCAGAGTGATTGTGTTATTTGTCATGCAACAACTCTTTCATAAGTGCCTATATGGTACACAGACTTAGGACTAGTTCTATTATCTAAAATTTTTTAAAGACTAAAATTATGCTACCCTTTTAAAAGTCCAACAGGTTATTATCATCATTGCAAAAAAATAAGGGAAGGAAGAAAGGAAGGGAAGAAGGAAAGAAAGAAGGAAGAAATCACCAAAACAAATATTTTCTGGTGTCTAAAAATAACACTGACACTACAACGTAGCCATTTTTGATCCTGCGAAGCCTCAAAAAATGGCAATAATGTATTATTTCTCTCTAAATAATTTATAGAAAGGTCAGCAAACCAGGCATGTTAAAATAAACTCTGTATGTTATTTTTAAGGGAAAAAATGTAGATTGAGTATTTAATATTAATTTATCATTTAAAGTATTCTAAGACTTTTAAATGTCTAAAAGAGAATGTACAAAACTACATAATATATAGTCAACATATAAAACTATAACTATTATTTTACAGTTCGACATGTTACATGTTAGGAATAACCAACAAAATAGCCTTTACTCCTATAACAAGTTAAAAATGCCAAGTTTTAAAAGACAGATAAACACACTCCATAAACTATGACAACAGAGGGCCCTTGTGGTTTCATAATCCAACAATAAAATCACTATTGTTCTCTGAAGGCATATGTTTACAAAAGGCAGAACAAGTAGGACTTTCACTCTCTCGCCCACCATCCCCACCACTGGTAACGTGTGTAGTTAGAAAGAAATCTAATTGTTTCATAAATGTCAAAAGGTATACTTTGGGCAAGACTCAAAACTCTTTTGTCATTTCTCTTGAAAATATTTCAAATTTTGAGTGTGAAAGTTTAATTCATATATTACCAAAAATTTTGACTAATGATTTTCAACATTTCTATTCTTCTCTCCTATTTTATCATACGAGCATATAAATTAGAAAAAATATATAAGTACACTTATTCATCAGAGGATTACAATTCTACTATGAGTAGTACTCCCTTTTGAAGAGATACTTTTAAAATTGAAAACACCTAAGATTTCTAAATCTTATGTAGGCCATTTTGCAAAATGTTCACTATCCAAGTATAATAATCAAGGTGATGCACTTTCTCTCCCTGCAACTACCACCAAAATATAAAGGTGTATTCTGTAGTTCTCAAGTGAAGCATAAATTTTAGAATTTCAACCATTATTTCAAATAAAAACATTCTCACAGCCTAAAGATGTCATTATAAAACATGTCACTGTGATGCTAAATTAGGTTTACTACATCAGGATATAATGTGCATGTTATGATTGTGAAGTGATTAACACGTCTTCCTCCAGCCCTACAACCCAACAAGTAGACTCACCTCTAGTACTCATAAATCTGCTCTTGAGAGAACAATAACAAAATCAGCAGACCCTCCATGGCACTTGCTTTGTGCCACATACTGTGCTAAGAGCATAAGTCTCCAACTTATCACATCCTCACACATCCTTACACAACTCACTTCAATTTTGTGCAATAGTGGGATAATTACTGATAGCCCAGAGGAGAAAACTGTGCACAGAGAGGGTTAGTACCTCAGTCTATGTCACACAGTCAGTAAGCAAAAGTACCTTTGAGCTAGTCCTTATTTGACTTTCTGGATTGGAAAAACAGCATAGCCTTCTAAGTGGCCAGCCCTGTAGGTAAATAGGCTTTTCCGGTGTCAACCTCCCAAGAAAAGGAGGAGTCCTTGCAAGGAGAGAAAGGGAAGAAACAGCCACTGAAATCACAGTGAGGGGCATCTAGCCTCCTAGTCACCAAATGTTCTGAGAACCATGCTTCTTAAAAAAAAAATCATAGAGCTTGAATCCTCCATGATGTAAGATTCCCCTGTCCAATCCTGGGGAAATACCATGAGTGAAGATAGAGTACATGCTATGAGTTACCAAGTAGAGATATGAGCACTGAAAGACTGGCCCAACAGCATGAACTCCAAGGTAAGAAAGGGCCAGAGAAGCTGGAGCAGCATGGACCAGCAACAGCAGAGCAGTGAAATGTCCAGACGTTCCACTGCATGAGAGAGACATTCTGTAAGGGGAATGAACCCAGTCAACAAAGGAAGGGAGAAGGAAACAAACATGTAAAGATTCGAACTGAGAGCAACAAAGCCTGAGTCACTGAACATTAATCTCAAGGAGAGGGAGGCTATAAAACCCAGCCTCAAGATCCACAGGAGAAGAGATGAGGGCCGAAGGAACCAAAGGGATCTGAACACAGTTGATGGAGAGAGCAGAAGCCATCATCAGAAAATGCTTACTCGTCCCCACGTATGGACTGGTAATGTGGTCAGGGAAAAGGTTGCCCTGGCCCAGTCTGGAATTAATTGCAATGCTTGATCTCATATTTAGTAAATGAAGTTAAGAGTTTTTCCACAGAGCCATTAGAATGATCTCTAGACAATCCCTTTTTAACTACAAGTTTAAGAAACTTAATAAGGAGTTTGTCATGTGCAAATAGCTAAATATAGCTGAATCCTAACAAAACACCAGTCATTGGATAGGTGTGCATACAGAGATGACATCACCCAGGTTGCTTACTTCTCTCAGACTGGTGGGGAAGGGTGAGAGAGACCAAACAGTGCCAAGACTCTGAGTGCTTCATGGCCTTGCATGGTAAATTATCCAGTTCCTTCTTTTCGTATATTTTCCATTGAGTATTAGAGAATGTGGTATGAGTCATAAGATGTAGGCATAATAGGGTCAGTATTATGACTCCAATTAAACAGACAGTGTGAGCAATATTAAGGTAAGGTTGTTGTTTATGTTTAAGTTCCTTCGAACATTTTCCTTTCCCCATACCCACCCTGTCTTTATTTTCTTTAGTTTTCTTTTCCTCAGGACTTTACCATTTTTCTCGTCCTTAAGCGTCTCTCTCCTCTTGATGTGGCTCACATTAGCCTGACACCCTCCCTTCCTGCTCACCTGGGTTGATCAAAATAGTTTTCCGTCATAAATTCTCAAATTGAGAGATGCTATGTGGTCCATTGAAGTAAAATATGTTTGCCTTTCTCTACTTCTTGGAAACTCTTACAGCCTACTTTTTGTTTTATAGTTATTATTTTTAAAAGCTGTAAACATATTTAGGAAAGGATTTTAGCTTTTCATTCCAGTTCAAATGTATATAGAGAGGTATTTGGTATATCCCCTGAACAGAAGTTAGCTAATTTAAAAATCTATTTGAATCCTATCCAATTATAGCATGATATTACAATTTAAAGTATCTCTCCTGTTATACAAATCCTTCTATTTTAGAAAAAGCAAACTGATAGGAATGAATACAAATAAAAAGCATCATCTCTTTAAAATTCATTGTATTTGCGTTCTACCCCCATGCAGCTCTCATTATCTCTTTTTAGTTGATGCCTGTAGCCCTGTACTCATTTTTCCAATTTTCATGAAGAAATTTTTATTTCTTTCAATTACATATGCTCCCAATATTTTAGTTGCCCGTAACATTTTTCCAATGAAGGGCCAAAAGTCATAGGTTTGTTATTTTTTGTCTCAGTCAACATTATGGTTAATGTCCTTTGTCTAAATTGTTCATCATTATCCCCTAAATCTTTGTTGTTGTTGTTGTTTTTGCATTATATTTTTCCATGCTCTTGAATATCTGATGTGTTGATATTATTTTTCTGAAACTCTCATTATTTCTAGCATTCTAACCAGAATAAACAATGTATAGTCCATTATTTTCTAAATTGCTTTTAAACTATTTTAAGGTAAGTTTGAATAATTAAATGACTGTAATGCTTGACTCTGAATTTCTTTTTTGATCGTCCAGGACAAATCAGTTTAAATACAGAAATTGTACACACATTGGCAGAAATTAAATTATTTCAAAGATCACATAATTTTTAATTCTAAGAAAAATGGGTCAAAATATATATTTTTAAATAAAAAATAAAAAGGCCAAGATTTATCCTTAGAGAAATGTCATATTTTGAACAAAAGCTTGGAGAATTTAAAATTCTTATGAAGTAAATATTAAATTCAAAGTCTCTTCATTATTCTATTCTGTTGTTCTGCTCTCAGAGTAGAAACAGCCAACCAGGGATGGGATTTATAAAAATTTATTCTTTGTGGTTTTTATTTTGGTTTTTCTCTAGGTCTGAAAAATGTTTTAGAAATAAAACCCCAGTCTCTATGGACTATTTGAATAACAAAATCATCAATACATGTATCAAGCAAATAATACTCCTTTGGAATTTGTTAAATATAAAAATATCAGGTGTAATGTCTGCTATTTTTATATGTCCTTAAAATTCAAGTCATAATTAATAATTAACTGGCTTTTACTTATTTTCAGAAAGAAGAAGTTGCTTGAGGGGAGAAATTATAATCATGATTAAGAGAAATTTTGTAAAAGGTGATTTGTAATTATCTAACCTGGAACCAGGACAAGATCATAAAGTTTAACACACTATTCTTGTTGAAAAATTCATGCAAACTTATACCATGAATAAAAAATTATTGGTTCATGTATAATTTAATGTCATACTAAACATTAAACTCCAGATTGCATTCAAGAGGAAAACTTACACAAAGAAATGTTTTCAATTATAGCCATGAGTACTACAACATATAGACTGTGCTTAATCTGACTTTACTAAACATGCATATTTTTCTGCTCCCACTCTCAAAAGATAACAGCCTCAGATGTGCTCTTTGAATCATGGCAAAAGTTGCACTTTGACACATCCAAACCACATTCCCCAAAATAAAACTTGAAAGTAATCCCAGTCAACTGGAGTAAAATCAAGAGAGTTAAGTAGAGGGGACTAGAGAGAGATCTACACCACAAAATAAAAGCAACTTCTTTCAGATAGAGCCAGCTTCTTGACAACTTGTCTCGCAGAACTGTTGGTATTATAAGATTGAAGATATTGACTTCCAGAGTAAGCATGCCCACCTTTAGGAGGCTAATGTTTCACTGAGAAAAAGTCGTTTATTTTCTATTTAAAGCTGGTTTTTGACAAATGTCATAAAATAATGGCTTGCCTTGGCATATCAATGGTTATTTATTTGGGTGGAAGAGGCCCTGAAACATGGCTAGTTAGACATTGTACTATATAATATTTTATACACTCAGCTAATGTTAGAAGTAATTGAGATACCTCTGTGTCTCTAGAGGAGATTTCAGAGAAGCAATCTTTCTAGGCAAGCTTAAGGAGGAAGGAACCTGTTTTGAACAGGGATTGTTAGGTGTTCTGAATACAGAGAGGTCCCCCTCCTGCTGTTTGAAACTGCATCACCTGGAAAACCTGGGAAAGAAGTTGCCAACTGCTACCCAGTGTATTCAGCCTATTGGTGGAAGGCTGGACCCAAGCCAAAAATCTTTAAAGTCACATGCACCCAATTTCCAATGAAATTGTTTTGCTTTTTTAATTGTCTGTCTAGATGACTATGGAAAGCCTCAAATGTAAATTATGAGGACCATTTCTACAAACACAGCATCCTCATTCCTGGTATTAGGAATAGCTACAACTGTATATAACCTCTTACTTCTATCTTCAAAATTCCGATTCTTGGATGGTTGCCACATCCTGTGGATAGGTTTATGCAGGGAGAAATAAAATACACAAGCTGAAAGTATCAATGAGAATAAGGTGCACTTTCAGACTTTGTTTTAACATGCCTATTGATGTGTGCTTATTTTTCATATCATTTTAAATGAAGACCTCACAAGAACATCATCTCCATCAATTTCTTTTTACTTCATGGAAAATGACAGTAAGCCAAGATATATAAATGATATCTCTATGTCTCTTATATGAGTCTCTATACAAAATGACATGTCTATAATTTAATGGTTTTGTTTAAAGCACTAATGATGTATTTAACAGAGATTGCAACTTAAATGCAGACTTACTGTTGAGACTGTTAAAATCCAAATGTATATGTTTGTCTCTAAAACTTTAAATTGATGGAGATATAGATTCATATATTACCTTTCTGCATCAAGAATGCATGAGAAGAGAAATGAATTTGAAGACGTTAGAAAGGGATAGTAGTGGAAAAGAGAGAAGACAATGATGGCAAAAGGAAAACACAAAAGGGCAATTAGTAGTTCACTCCCACTATAGGGAGATGAAATAGACAAGGAGGAGAATTCTTTTTAGAAGTTAAAGTTAAAAAGTCTGAGATGGTAAAGGCTTTAATTTACTCTGCACTATCACCCATAATCAGAAAATATTGTCCATGCCACCAACACAGACATACATGTGGTGTGGCAAAGATACACAAAACAGTTCATATTTTGCAGTAGTGTTAGTCTGATCTTAAAACCCCAACACATTCTTTCAAAGACATTATTTTTAAATTATAAAAATTTAAATTAAATTAAATTTGAATACTGGAAGATTCAACCAGAAGTGATTTTTTATTTCTATTACCATACTTCACTTTTTTCCCCAAATATACATCTTTTTGCCAAACATACTGAAGCTCTTTTCCAACCTTATTAAATCTCTTTCGTTGCTAATGTACTCACTTCCTATAATTTGCACCACATTACCCCAAATTTGCCTTCACTCTGCAAAAGTGCTTCATGAAGACTCTCATTGTTTGCCAAGAAATTAACTCTCAAGAACAGGCAGAGGTTCCTATACAAGTGCTAATGAGCGCTTGGCTTCCACATGGCGATCTCGCCACTGCAGCTCCCACACAACAGTGCTAATAAGTATTTAATGCCTTTGGGGAAGCCTCCTGAGTTGGGGACAAAACACCCAAAGGAGGATGCTCTAATCTTCAGCCCCAGTGGTTCTCAAATTCTGGTATGTTTGGCATATTTCAGAATCACCCTGAGCACTTTCTAAAATATAGATGCAGGGGCCCATTTCCCAAAGATCCTGATGCCGTGGAGCTGGGGTGAGGCCCAGGAATCTGCATTTATTAGTTCATCCTCCTCTGTGATTCTAATGTGATTTTCCCAATTTTTGCTTACTATCCTGGCATGATTATTAACAGCCCCCCTTTTATTCTCAAAGCATTCTGGTTTAGACAGAGAACATACAGTCACCAACACTGGATCCAACATTACAGAGTCACCCACATGGACCACATTTTGAGCTATTCTACACTGTCTTTAAGGACATGAAGTGATTCATGCACTGATCTGCAGATCACAATTGTGTCTATTCATTTGACAACTATTTTTGAACATCTACTATCTGACAGATGTTGATCTAGACCTTGGGACACCGGAGCAAACAAGGCGTGTAGCTTTTATTATATAGGAGTTTGGCAGAGTCAGATAACAAACAGGGAAGCAATACATGCACACAGACAATGTCAGACAGGAAATGCTGTGACAACTCTGAGACAGAAATTAAGGCTGAGAATACCAGTGGGTGAGGAACAAAAGAAACAGGGTGGTCAGGGAAGGTCTGACTGAGGAACAGGGTGGTCAGGGAAGGTCTGACTGAAGAAGTGATTTCAAGGGCAGAGAACCCGAAGCATAAGAGTTGGATGCATATGAGACAGAGACCACAAGTCTGAGTGGGAGAAGGTGTGGTCAAAAAAACAATCATCATCATGGCAACAACATCCCATGAGCCACACACAGCTATAAACCCTTAATATACATTGTTATTTACTACTTGTAGTAACCCTATGCAGTAAGAACTATTCTTCCCATTTTACAGATGAGGAAATAGGGACTTAGGGAAGTTGACCCAAAACCCACAGGTAGCAAGTAACAGAACCAGGAGGACTCACAGCCACACAGTCTCATTCCAAAGTCCATCCTTTTAAAACATCTCTCGATGATGATAATAATAGTGGTAGTTGCAATAATTATAATTAATAGCAGCTAATCTTAAATAAATACTCACTATCATACTCGTTTTAAGTATATTTCAGGTACAACCTCATCTTACCCTCATGAAGTCTTCCTGAGATAGATACTATTATTTTCCGTCTTTTACTTAGAAACATTGAGGCACAAAGGGAGCCTAAAACTTGCACATGGTCACAAGGAAATAAGTGTTAGAGCAGGAACAGATCACAAAAAAACCTTGCTAACCACGAATGCTAATTTTGAATCAGGTAACTTTGACCTCTTTCTATGCACATTTTTGCTTGTAAAATAGAGGGTCCAAATAATTTTCTAGTAATTCTCCCGCCTTTAATATACTTTTTTTTTTGGGGGGGGGGTGGTATCTGGCAGTAGCACATCTGAACGCTGAACCCTTGACCTTGGTATTACCAGCACCAAACTTTCCCAAGTAAGTTAACTGGCCTGTCTAACATCTATAAAATGGACTTTCAGTATTAGCTTTGGAGTCTCTTGCAAAACACTTAAGATTCTTTTTTGCCATATCTAAATTATTCATTGCTCCTGAACTATCCTATGTTATGGGCTTCCCTACTTTTCCTTGACACATTTCCACCTTTCTACACTGTGCCTTCCAACCCTGTGCGTTTGCTTGCATTTCATCACTTTACTACACATGGTTTGTTTCCTCTTTTTCATTTATGAAGACCAGACCTTTATGATTGTATGGGTAAAATTAAACTTTTATTGAAACCCTGCCCTCAGCAAAGGGCACAACAGGCTCAATTCTTAAATGTCCAAGTACACAGCAGTGGAGGGACACATAGCTGTGTGTTTCTAAGATAAGGACTTCTGTGCACTCCATCACCTCAGAAACCTCATCCCCACACTCCGCAACATCATCGCAAAGCACACAGCTTTCTCCTCACAAAAACCACATTAGGTTATTATTTTGTACTTGCTTTTCCCCTCTAAAGTTGTTAACATTGTTTTAAAGTGAACATCTGCATAAAATACTGAGGCCAGGAAAGCCACTGTTGAGAATTCTCCACCTTTGAAGAAAGAGCTATAAAAATAGTTGAAAAACAAAGCAAATAGACCTAATCTAATTCCCAAAGTTTTGTAGACCAGATAATTTTCTGAAGCTATTTGACCAGAAAATGTACCCCACTCTCTCATTAGCTTCTTCATTATCATTTTACAAATAATAATGAATCTGAAGCACAGAGAGGTTAAGTGACTTGTTCAAAGTTGCATAAATCAAATGGTAATATTACCGATAGTTAAAGAACTGAAATAGATGAATGGGACACAATCTCCATATGACAAAGAGATGGCAATCTTTACCAACTCACACGGAGCTATGAGAAACACACTCAGAGAACAATTCCCAAAAACAAAGCAGAAGAGGGACCATTCTTGATCCAATCAAAATCTAGCAAATGTGCCGGAGAAATCATCCAGCTTTAATTTTTCAAAAACCATTAGTTGTCAAATTAGATGGAAGATAAAAGAAAAATTGCCTTTTGCTGAAACCTACTGCTAAATTTGGTCAATTTTGTTGTTTATTAGTGCATAAAGTCCTTGCTTTTACCATTTGACAAATCTGAAAAAAAAAAAAAAAACACTTGCTGCAATCAGGTGAAGTAGGTTATTAATGGTTCTGAACAGATACACAGGATTGCCTCATCCTGAGGCAATTAACGCTTGGAAGAAAATGTGTTTAAAATCTCTGAGGACTACCTATCATTGAACAGGTGGTCTTCTTACAATTGGCATTATTTGTATAATTCTGAATTGCTCAGAACATGTTTTTTTCTTTAACAAGTCACTCATGAACTCAGAGATCTTCCTTTTTTTCTTCTAGCCTATCAAAAAATCACCCAAAGAAAGCGATCTTACAAAGGAAATATAGAAAAAAAAAAAAAATTGCATTATAACACTTCACACCAGCAAGCTTGAAAGAAAATTGAGACAAACTATTGAAAGTAAAAAAATAAATTAAATAATGCAAAACTTCCAGGTGACTTTCCAGGTTGAATCCCTGTATCCCTTTGAACATGGCAACTCAGTCTAATATTGCTTACCTGTCAAAATTTCAAAGCAAAGTACTTGCAAATTACTGAGGCCAAAAATTCTTTGGGGGGGGGGGCGCGGGGGCGAGGGAAACTTGTTTGTATTTGGGAAACATCCCAAATACAAAAATATAGGTAGACAGAGTTCGATTCAGTGCCCAAGTTTCTACTTAGATGTTATTTCCTCCGGGAATCTCTCATTAGCCAGGCCCCTCCCCCAATACCGCGCGCGCACGCGCGCACGCACACAGACACTCACATGAGATTAATCAAATGGTTCTAAATGATTTCTCAAAGTGCCCTGCATTCTCCTTATCCTAGCAGATGTCACACATTATTGCCATTGCTTGTATAATTTACTGTCTTTCCTTATATCAAAGTGTGCTCATCCTCAGGAAATGAAATAGAAAATAAAATGGCTCAAGGATATTTGTTAACAACTTAGCATGAAGATGGGAGATGGGGTGTATTAAAATTGTCATCAAAGGACCAGCTTCTTTTTCTCCTTCCTTCTATCATTCTTAAGCTAATCAGCTTCTCCCTCACGGTCACAAGACCACAAGACGTCTGTAGTGTCTCCCCAGACCTACGGGTGAAACCCTGGTTGAGACAATTACTTACTGAGCGAATAACTTTGTATCTTGATTTGTCTGGGGAAGCTCCTTTTTACGTCTGTTTTCTGGGCATAATTTCTGTGCATAATACCCCTTTTTCATGCTCAAAATTGTTTCTGTGTAAATGAGAAGTTATATGGCCACTCTACTGGATGACCTGGAGCAAATTTTCTGATTCTTTGAGCCCCCATGTTTTAATAAATGAAGATGACACCTCTTGTATGAGATACGTGTGAGAATTAAATGGGATATTTTATGCAGAGTACCCAACATCTGGTTGATTCTGAATGGATTATCAGCTCTTTAGATAAGCCGCCTCGATGTCAAGGATAAACTGGAGGGAGAAACTTGTGCAATTAGAGAAGATCATTATAATTATTCAGATACAAGAAACAAAGGAGTGAAAGGGCGGGGGGAGGAGGGCAAGGTGGAATTAAAGGACTTACAGACAACTTGGATGTGGAGCTGAAGGGGAAGAAATGTGAAAAGAAAACTCTGCTTATGAACCTGAGGGACTGAAGGGAAGTGATCCTATTAGACAAATCGTAAAACAGACTTGAAGGGAGGAAAAAGGAGGGGCAGAAGAGACCTTTAGTTGCATTTTGGACCCGTCCAGCTTGACAAGCCATGCATTAAGAAAAACACGTCTCTGCTAGGAAACTGGAAATGGGGATTAGGTACTCAGGATAGAGCATGATGCTGGAGAGAGAAACTTAAGAATCATCTACATGCAATTTTAGAAATTACAGAAAGAAATCGTCAAGGCAGAGAATATAAAGAAAGAAAACAAATAAGCCAAAGACAGATTCTTGGTAGGGGGACTTACGTTTAAAGATGGGAGTTAAAGGTGGTTTGAACTAAATATTCAGAGTATGTTTCAGATCCAGGGACCTGCTCCTGAGGGGAAAAGGGCTGTTTCGGTACTCAGAAAACCATCTAATCTGAACGCATGAATTTATTACTTTTTCAACTCTCTACTTCATACCACATAAAGCTTTATCATATAGAATTTGTATCAAACCTGCAATGAATGATGAAAAATAACTCAGTCCTCAAAATATATATAAAAAAATTCCTATACCCATTTTTAAAAGGTCCTTATTTTGGTGGTGTTCTGTCACTTGTTTTGCTGTCGTCACCACTATCACATACCTACTCCAGGAGCACATACAGAGTTACTCCTCACAACAGGCCGAGCAGCATTCTCTCTGAAAACATGGGCAACAGTGTAGGACCCCATCAGACACTACCCAAGTTCTTAAGCTCTCAAATATAGAGCATTTTGTTTTTCCTAGAAAAGATACTAGATACTTTTCTCACTTTCATCAACAGATATAAAAATGTTAAGTTAATAGTATTAGGGAGAATATAATACTAACTTCAGCTTTACTATTTAATCCTTGATTTTCATTAGTATTTTTTTTAATTTTTAAAAATGTTTCCTTTCATTTGTAATATAGCCAAGTACTTATTTGCTAGCTTATCTTTTTCACATACATAAAAATTTCTGGTTTTTCAGTGATTTTAGTAACTATAGTCCAATTTACCATACAATCTATCTACTTTTTCTGAAATATTATCCAAACTCTTTCTGAAGGGGGCACTGATCATTACAGGCAGAATGAAATATCCCTTCTTGTATCCTCATGCTTGATCCCCACATCAAAATCGAAATCAAGTTAATCTTTCTGTTGCATAGAAAACTCCAAAGTGACACCTCCTCTGTTCTGCAGTAGAGCAGTATCCCATGATACCAACATCTCTCACTGATTTTATGATCCCAACTAAATCCAGTATGTCTCAGCAAAAAGAAAAATAAAAGTCTCAATTAAAGTGTGTCAACATTGATAGAGATATCTTTTCCCAGTAACAAATAAATAAATAAATAAATAAATTACCTAGGAAAAGAAATTTCAATAGCATCTAAATTATAGCTCTGTTATATATCAATCAGAAAGATCTTCTGCGGTGAGTTAGTATCACAGACCAAACAAACAAACAAAAAGGATAAAGTAATCTAATAACTTAGGGATAACCCAGGCAGGATAAGAGAAATTCTCAACCCCCAAAAGACTGTGTAAGCCCCAGATACAGTTGCTGATGTAAATACCCTCATTCTAGGTCTGTATTAAGAAGGCCAGTCCAATTCTCAGGCTAACAGAGAGGATATTCTTAGGGCAGCACATCAATTATCTTTCCAAATTTCCAGCCTCAAGAAGGTGGCAGCAAATTGAGACGATACAAGTATGAGGCAGATGTTGGAAAATGACTGTCTAACAGGCAGGAAGAAAGAGCATTTTTCCAACTCTCACTATATACTCCAGATATTTTTGGTTGATTCATGAAAGCACTAGGCAGACACAGCATCAAAATTATCAGCATTTGTTTATTTCAGTTAGTAAATTATTTTCTTGGTTTAGAGTGTGATGTTATAATACTAAGGTCAAGCGTTCAGATTCCTGAACCAGCCAGCCACCAATAAACAAACAAACAAACAAATAAATAAATAAATAGTTTCCCTGGAGGTACTGTAAATCCTGTAATATTTAAATTCTTTTTGTAATCACAAATTGATCAAATATTGCTTGCTCCCAAAATTTCCCTGGGGAAATGACCTAATTTGGGGGAGTTACATTTTTCAGTTTAAAAAGTGGAAGTAGGACCAATATGACTTTTTTTAAAAGGCAAAATATTACAAACTTTGTCAGTTATAACAAAATGAGTTAAAGTGAAACAAAAGGCTGATTGCCTTTTCTGATATCCTTTTCTAGAAAACTGATGAGCATTTTGCTTTCTACATGACACGCAGAAAAATAAAATCCTGTTGAACCATGTTTTAAGTTATATATTACTAAATATATTGTATCTGAATAATTTACTCTATGCTAAATTGTGCTTCCAGGATTCTAACTGCTGTATGTATACTGTCCTCATGCAAGTCCTATCCACATGAATATTCTGGCACAAATATTAGTTGTTATGGCTTCTAACAGCTCCTTTTGTGTATGTGTCTATGTCATATCACTTATTTCAGCCTCAGATCTACAACTGTTAATGAATCCAAAGACTGAGAGCCTTTTTTTCCCTCAAATAAGGAATCCATTAAAATGATACCTTCCCATATCATATCTACTGCACCCTTATTCCATATGTTTCTGGTGAGTGATTTGGTCTCGCCTTCCTAATAAAATGCAGTCCACAGTCGGGACTTCAACTTCACTGTTTTCATTTACAGCTATTTGCTCAAAGTCAAACACTAGTGCAATAAAGTGAAAGGCACAGGTTTTCCTTTCAGAGAGCTTACAGTCATCATTAATCTGTGTATTCCCACAAATAAAGCTGGGTGGAGACCAGAAGACCTAGATCTGGTCCTAGACTAGCTATGTAGATTTAGAGTTAGTTAATTTCATGGGCCTCATTTTCTTCATCTGCAAATGAAGGGTCTGATATATGTGATATTTAGATCTCCACCAAAGACACTAGCTATACTACATTATTTTCCTAAAGTTGCCTAATGATGAGAAATCCTTTAGACTCTCATATTTTACTCTAGCCAGCCTTTGATGCTTACATCTCCTCCACCACATCCCTAAATGCAGATGGGTCATTCGAAAAGCCCATTAATTCTTTCAGGCAATGTTAATTTTAAAAAATTTCTCTAAATGGCTATTTCTACACAATAAAATAAAATATGAAAGTAATAATCCGCTCTGTAGTTATAAAAACATTGTTTTGATTTGGTACATATATATAAATATGAATATGGTGTATGTATATATATGTAAATATGAATAGAACTGGCCAGAATAATTCCATATATGAAATCAATGTGTTGACTCCGGACACTATAGAAAATTGGGAAGATGCTTGTTCTTTTAGAATTAAAATAGACTAAGTGTGCTTTCATGAGGTTTAGCCCACAGGTTCATTATGACTGAAAAAGGTGGTGAACTCTCCACCTGAAAAAAAAATGAACAGCTAGTAAAAACCTCTGCTCCTAGGAACCTGGTTGGGCAGGCTACACTCTTGGTTTTGCAGCAGAGCATTTCAATACAGCTCAGCACGACACGCTCTAGGGTGTCAGCTCCACCTCCAAAACATAATGTGTCTACTGTGAGGTAAATACCACTGTAGCCAACATGAATAAACCTCTCTTGGTAGTTCTATTTTTATTTCATGCTTGTGTTATGCCAAAAAACATGTTGTTTCAAAGATCTATTGAGTTGATTAGGGTAAAAAAAAAAATAGCTTAAGATTGTGAATAAATATTGCCCACATTTACAAAAGCATACATATATCAAACATATTCCCAGGCAGCTGCAATATAATATTATGTTTTTAATAAATATTAACATATTACATGTGTCTAAACAAATATCTAAAATCAAGCTCTCTTACAAAGTTTATTTAATAAGATAGTAGAATATCTAAAATTTGAAATACAAGACCATCACTAGAGAAAGTGGCATATTATATAAATCTTATTCCTTAGCAAATAATTTATGTTACTTTGATTAAATAAGAAGTTTTAAAGACTATTTTATTACAGGTATCTTTAATCTTCTATAAATAAATAACCTATAAAGAAGGTCTTAAAGTCCTACAAATTTAAACTTCTAGTTATGTGTGTATATTTGTGTGTGTGTTGGGGGGGGGCAATACCTAAATACATATACAAAGCTAATATTGTATAAACCATGTTGACTATTTGAATAATTATTTTAATTTAATTCACATTTATACTTCATGATGTAAGATAATAATACAAACTTTTTATTCTTTTACCTTGGTTGATTAAGGTCACACACTCATATTTCCAAGATAACATTTTTCATATTTTAAACAATTATTACAGATAAATTTTTCCTTTGGGAAAGAAATTAATTATAGTTTCCCCATTCTCATCCCTAAGCATCCATGACATTAAAACTTGCCTGAAGTATTCTCTCTGTCCACTAATTAAACAATTATGTGCATTTTGAATAATCTGACCAAACATGGATAAAGCCCATGTATATTTAGCAAACTCTATTTACCCTATCTCCCTTCATACCAATTGCCATACTATGATTTTGCCTTGAAATCTTTATTAGAGAGAGAGAATATCTGCACTAAACAAACAAACAAACAAAGCAAATTAAGCCATTATAAGAAAAGTGTTTTTTAAGGAGTAGGAAAAAATATTTCTTATGGGTTTTTTTCAACTGTTAGAAAGTTATGTGCATTAATAACCAAATAATGGTTCTACTCACCTGTTTGAATATGTAACAATAATAATATGGGAAAAATAGTCCAAGTCTCTGACTATAACCATGGATCAGCGTTGCACAAAATTTCAGGGGCCACAGCTATTTCTTGTATTCAGGAAACTGCAGTCACAATTAACACCGAGAATGAACATAACTTTAAGACAGAGAATCATTCTACAAACATATTTTAAAATAACTGCAAACTAGTCCTACATTAAAGGATAATTGTGGGGAGAGCAATTCAGAGGTATTTAACTGATGGCAATAGAAAATAGTATTTAAAACATTAGGGCCGTCTGGTTAGCTCAGTTGGTTAGAGCATGGTGCTGATAACACCAAGGTCCAGGGTCTGAATTCCCATCCTAACCAGTTGCTAAAAAAAAATATCAATAATAGTAATTATAATAAATAAACAAAACATCATCTAATTCTAGGAATTAGGGTGTTTATTTGAGATGAAAGATGAATATATCTTAATTTTTAAAGTGATGATCTAAAGGTAGGCTTTAAAAGTTTCAGGACTTATGAAGATTCTCAGAGATTTCTCATAGAAATGTGGAGTTTCAGATACACAGGAGAACATATACAGAGAACTTTGGGAGAAAGTGGTAGGCAGTCAATGTAAATATTTTACTTTATAGACTCAAATTAGGTCAACAGCCACTGCCAGTTTTCATAAAATTCTGCATATTTATTAAATATGATATTAGAACCATTTTCTCCATTTTAATTCCTATTCTAGAGGAAGCACATATGATAGGGCCTTGTACTCACCATGTACATTTTGTGAATCCTGAGCACCTTGTCAAGGGCTTCCTAACCTCCAGGTGAGATTTCATAAATTAGCACATGCTAAAGTCACATACTCAGCTGACATACTATATAGCCCTCATCTTCTTTAATTCTATATATCTGCTCTGCCCACTCTCCCATCTGTTTTCATATTTGTATTTATGGTGTATCTTTGCAATATAATATTTTTCATTTGTCTGTGTGTCTGTATATATACAGGTGATTATCTATATGTGTGTAGGTAGGAAAGCAGTCACTGAAAAATGCAGAGTGCAGTTAATTTTGGGATTCAGGGCATCTTGACTATTTTTACTGGAACATTTGTGTGTGAATAAATAACTTTCCTGAATAAAGGAAGTCATTCAAGAACTTGCTTCTCAGGAACTCACTTCAGAAGCATTTTACCTGTGCCAGTCCTTCACCCCATTCCTATCTCTGCTTATGAAACACTGGTTGCCTTGGGCTCCATGAATAAATAAATATACATAAGCCCTCTGGAGAAATGTTTGTGTACACCTTTAGCTAGTGTCCCGTGGAGTTTTTAAAGCTGGAGGGGATCAACTAATTGAATAGCAATACATTTATATTTTTTAAAGAAAATATTTCTAACAATATACAAAGACTTATAGTTTTTTGCTCTAATTCCAAATTCATTTAGTCCTCAGCATCTGTAAATTTTAAAGCCCATATACTTTCTTCCAAAATTACCTTCATAGAGGGCTAGTACATTGTGAGTTTTGCCAATGCAAGAAAATGTTTAAGAGACTTAATGAGCCAATAGCGTGTTATTCAATCATATTGTTACAGAGCTTCCACATAAACTCCTGAGGTTTGGAAGTAATTACATTTTATTTTCAAGAACACGATCCAAATATATGACTGCTAATCCTGAAAAAAAAAATACGATTTCAGTTCTGGCCAAACTAAATGGAAATAAATTCTTTGGTTTTGAACGGATAATCCATCCCTGTGTAGAACATCAGAAATAATTTTAGCAGAGTGATCTTCACCAAACTTAAAGTAAAGGACACCCTCTGTGGCCAAAAATCCCTACTTGTTTGCTACTTAGGAAATTACATCTGAGAGTAATTTAATTGCATTCTAATTTGGAAAATTAATCTAATTCTTTATTTAGGGATTATGGAGTTCTTCATATTTTCCCCTTTATTTCCAAATTTTGAGAATCTGCTTGATCTCCATGATTTACTGAATCACTACTGAAACACCCCGATGACTCTCATTTTCCAAAACGTTCTCTCTCCTCAAGGCTCCCCTGATAACCCCGGGCAGGTTTGCCAAGCCGTTCCCTGGAAATCTTAAGATATTGCCTGAAGTGCAAAAGCTTTCAAGGAATCAGAACTACAAAACTTGGCAAAAGACTTTGCTTCGACTCCTGTGATGGGGGAAGAAGCCCTGCGTGTCCCTCTTTTCCCTCCCCAACGCTCTTTCTAAAATCTTGACATCCACTGGGTTGGAAAAATAGGTTAATTAGGCAGGAGTCCGTTTGCTCGGCCCGGGCGGCTGAGCGCCTCACCGCCTCCCAAGCGCGGGGCCGTGAAGGGCGGGAGGCCGAGGGGCCCGCACAGTGGCTCGGTTATTCGTCTCAGGTTCCAGCCTCTGCATAGCTCCTGCATAATTCGAGCGTCATTAGGCCGATGGCGTTCCCTTTAAAGGCATGACTTGGGGGGGGGGGGAGTATTTATTTACTTTGGGACTTCGCTTGGAAAGCGGCTCCCGGATGAGTTAAAATATGATTACAGGCAGATTTGCACCATCTGCCCGGAGAGTCCAGAAAGTTTATTCTCTTCTAAATAGAAGTCTTTCCAACTTCCCTCTCTTTTATCCACTCCTCACCTGCAACCTGGTGTCATAGACTCGCATTCAAAGACCGTTAGTCGGAAAAAAAATCCACCTAGGACTGCGTTCACATGCCTAATAAACCAAACACTGGCTCTCGTCCTGAATTTTATTCTCTCGTCCAACTGCCATCTTTCCTGGTGGCCAGGAGTAGGTGTCACTCATGACTTCCGCTCCGGGCTCGGCTCTCCTTGCCCTGGGTCTCAGAGCCTCACCAACTTGGAATTTGGCCCTGGAAAGTCGCCATGCCAAGGGAAAGTTCAGACGCAGAACCAAACTCAAAACAGAAAAAAAACCAGCTTTGAGGCAAAGAGGCACAGTTGGCATGGTGGGGAGAAGGTTAGAGTGTTTTGTCTCTTTACCTATTTTTATGATTTTCTTATTTGTATGAAGGTAGTGTAGGTGGTGCAGAAGTGATGATCAAGAGAACAGATTCAAAATGGCACTACCAAGAAGAAGGTGCTTGTTTTTGTCTCCAACCACTAGGGATGAGGTTCGAAAGGTTCCACTTTACACTGTTCAAAATTTTTTGTAAATACACACTCTAACTACAAATACGTATGCATATCTAGGTAAGTATTTAGCCTACTATATAATACACTCCTAATATAATTTTATTACCATATATACATAAATATTCTTATAAATAACATACCACCTAATAAAATCATATACATCATTTATTACTGTTTTAATACATAAAAAAATGAAAACATATGTCAGTGCACAGCAAATACTGTAACATGTATCAGGTGGTATATATTAGATTGTGTGTGTGTGTGTGTGTGTGTGTGTGTGTGTGTGTGTGTGTGTGTGTGTACACTTCCATGGGAATAGAAAGCTCTTATTCAAACAGTACACCTGCCAGCCCTGAGCCAAGAGATGGAATTCCCATTTTAGAGGAGGACCACACTGCCTAGGCCACCAAAAAACTCCACAGAAGTTAAACTTCACAGCTGTCCGGGGAAGCTTGGGCCTGACCTCCAACTCAAGGAAGTCTTAAATCTGCTCAGGAGAATATCATTTTGCACTGAGGCTGCCTGACCTGGTGAGACCAGATTGTTAGGGGCGCTCTGTGCTCCTGCATATTTGACTCTCCCTGTGGCTGTCTCTACACCCACCCCAGATCTGGCTTCTTGGAAACACTTCTGGCCTCCTCAGGAGATTCTGAAGGAAGCATAAAAGGAGAACTAATATTATTTTCCTATTATTCAATTTCCATTCTCTGGATTCTTATTTCCAGCCTTTCCTAGGCACTATTCTGCACCAGGAAGAGTTATGTTTTGCCAAACACACCCACATCCAGGAATCTTGATCACATGGAGGGACTCAGAGAACAGAAAATTTAATTTGAGAGACTTTGGGGAAAGTTGGGTGGGAAAAGGACTGGTGCTGCAGTAGGAAAATCCAAGAGTGAACCCGTCAGGCCACACTGTAATCAGCCTCCTGGGACAGGATGGAGGGAATGCTTTTCCTTAACCCTGATCAGCGCGACATCCCCACCTGCCCGAGCGCTCGGCGGTTATTACTGTGCGAGTTTCTGTGCTGTACTGAGAGCATGTCCTAATGTCTATAGAAACTCGGCAGAAAGAATTTGATGAATGTGTCTAATTGGTTTAATTCGCCATCTATTCACGGGAAGAAATGGTCCATCATTAGACTTAATTAAGCTTTTTCTTTCTTTCTTTTCTTTTCTTTTTCTTTTTCTTTTTCTTTTTTTTTTGAGTCGCTGCCTTTAATGATTATAGAAACTGCAAAGTCCAACACCAGCATCTGTGTCATTTTAATTACCCTGTTTATTTGCCGAGGATGTGGCAAAGTTACTCAATATTTCCCCACATTCCTTGCAGCTCGTAGGGGAGCACGGCGAGCAGGGCAGGCCTGTTTCCAACCCAGAGAGGAGTAGGCAGCATTGGAAAGTCGATGCTGAGCCGCCCGCACCGGCACGGCTTCCAATCCCAGTCTTTTGTGCCAGGTGCGCCCCTCCCCCAACCAGCCCCGGCTATTAGAAGAATTTGGACGACCGCCTGAGGAATGATTTGCCATCGGATTTGTCCTCGGCAAATGTCTCACGAAACTAAATAAAATAAAACCCAGAAAGTTTGGAATAAATGTTACGGAAAGAGAGGTTCTGAAAAGCTTCTGCACACCTGACGGTATTGGGAGGCTCGTGGTCCCCACTTAGTATGCCATGGGATTCTGCACTGACTGACGAGAAAATCGCGCTTGCACAGCTCCTCCCCAGATGGCCAGAACCGAGGCTCCAGCGTTCATTCAGAAGTTTCTTTTTCATTCCTACAGGGTTTTGTTTTTGTTTCTGTTTTTCTTTGGTGCCAGAAACAGAAAGACGTAGTTGCTTCCTGGTGGTAGTTGGTTTGTGGTTCCCCATCCGACTCCTTCCAGCAAATCGCCCAAGCAAGCAGACAACCAGAGCCGCTGTCAGGACGCTCAGAACTCATCTATTCTTCATAATTAAACTTTGACAAGTAAACTTTCCATGGGCTGAGACCTCAAAGCTTTCTCCCTCACTTATAAGGCAGGACTAAGAAGCTTCTGTTGTTCAAAACTTTGGCCCTCACTTCACCCTCCGCTATTCTCTCAGTCGTTTCAAAACATATTTAAAACAATCCAATTTATTGAGCATTGATGAAGAGGTGGCAGAAGCTTGAGTCCTTGACACCCTTGAGTCCAAGTCAGAGGCTCTTTTATTCAGTTAGGGTCTATGGGGTTTTGTTGTTGTTGCTGTTGTTTTCGGGGTTTTTTTTGTTTGTGTTTTGGTTTGGGGATTTTTTTTGTTTTTGTTTTTTTGTTTTGTCTTTGTGTTTTCCCAGTGGCAACACCCTGATAGCGTTTTAAACTTTTGGTATGATTTTTACCTCCATCCTTCTAAATTTAGGAGTTCATTAAATAAAGTGAATCACAGAGAAGCCACCTAAGCCAGATGAATGGCTTTATTCTCCAATGTCTGGCAGAGAGTTGTTGATCAAAATGGAATTTAAGGATATTTTTCTCAAAAGGGATAAAGAGAAAATTAGCACCAAGAGAAGAGCAGCTAATGAATTATTTTCCAGAGCAAGGAAGCAAGTGGCTATTTGGCAGGTGCCATTAGCCACAGCTCTGTAGTTGGGCACAGCTCTGCTTTGACGTGGCTCAAGCTTGGCTCTCTGAGCATCTGAATTGCTCTGTTTACTTTGGACACAGTGAGGACCTGAAAACCCGGCCCCAGGCAGCTGGACCAAACCTCCGACTTGGCCGCTTAGGCCATTATCCCTCGAAGAAATGTGTCCTAAAATCTCTCTGACATGGGATCCGCAAAGTCTGAAGAATGTGTTTGGGAGAGGATGGGTCTGGGAGCTGTAAGAGGCCTCATGTCAGGAGCCACCCCAGCACCCGCTAGCTACTCTGTAAATTTCACCTCGGCTCGCACACCTGCAGCGGTCCCAGGCTTCAGGACGCAAAAGTCATTTCAACCCAGACAGCCCTGGCTCCATGGAAAAGGATGAAGTTGCTGGGTCGTTCTCAGAAAGGCCAAGTCAGACAAACCCAGCCTAAAACTTGAAAGCCCGCCTTCCCGACCGCCCTTTCCCTGTGCCTTCTAGAGCGCTGCCCACTCTTGCAGGGTGATGTGGGAGGAAGATGGGTGAGGAGAGAGTATTTGAATTTTTAACTCTCATCCTTAGAAGAAACTCGGCCGCAAAGAGCTGCTAGGAGTTGGAAACCTCGGGGCGTATCTGTGGGACCCCGAGGGAGCCATCAAGACCCACTACCAGTACCCCAACCCCGTAGCTCAGGAAAAGCACTGCCCCCGTCTCTGTCCCCCTCCTCTGTCATCAGACACATTCACCAACATCTCCAAAACAGACAAGGCGGGACAAAAGACAAACAAACCTGTTTTACAAGAAAATTCTTACTTTTAGTTTTATTTTAATTTCCAACTTCCTAGTATTTGTCCTGCGACGCCGTTCTCCCCCACGCCTCACCCCCCATGCTTGGGAACGAGGGTCTTTTTTCTCCTTCCCCCGCCCTCCTCCAGGTTCTGGACATTTTTACACCCGCGCTTTGTTACTTAAGGAGAAAAAGTGACCACAGGAGGAGGCTGCTGAAGCGGGGACAGAAAGAGAAGGCCTGGCGGCTTAGGGGCGGCCAAGCGTGCAGCCCGCCCGGCTCTGTCTTTATGCACAGAGTAGGCGCCGGGGCAGCGCCCGAGCCCCAGCCCGGGCCGGACAATGGGCGTCCGGACAGCTGCGGCCGCTACAAAGGAGCGGCGCTGTTTACTTAGTGTCGGGCCTGACCCCGGGGCCGCGCGCGACCTGTGCAGATGCTGATTCAGCCCTGGGAACGGCTCGCTCTCCTCCGTCGGCCGCGCCGGCCCGCGCGTGTTTGCAAACAACTTCATTGACTTCTCGAATATTCATCTGCTGGCGCTGGCTTCAGGGAAATCCAAGTGGAGACTCGCCTGCGGCCTCTGGAGCGTTCGCTCCCCATACACAAGTCCAGGCCGCTTAGCTGATTATCTTCTCTTCTTTCTGGAGGAAACGATAGTCTCCAGCTTTTGAAAATGTATTCTTTTAATTTCGCAGCCGCAAGCGAGATCCGGCAGCAGCCGGACAGCAGGCCCATCAGGCGCGCGGTGACCGGAGCGCGCGGACGCGGGCACACACACGTGCGCGCAGGCCCTGCTGGCCGGCCGGAGGATTCTCTTTGTGCACGTGCAGAAGTTCATCTAGCGGCTGCTGCTTTCTTATCCTTTTCCAAGCACTTCTACAGGTTCACGCCCGGGAATTATGATCCCTGGCTTCTCAACTTGACTTTAGATTTAAAAAGAATAAAAATCACTAGGTCATTATAGAACAAAAGCGGATAAAGCTTTTACATATAGAAAATACACTTTGCCCCCAGACTGGAAGTTAGCTAATCTTTCTGGCCAGAGAGTCTAAAAACAAACATTTAGAGTTGCCTTTGTTTCTTAGAGGTGTAGATTGAGGTGCTGCCTGGCAAGATGTCTCACTTAACTCGTTTTCCCGCTCTTCCAGGAACATCTCTCTCTTTGGAAGAGCTGCCAGGAACCCACGTCTGCAAAGGCAACTGTTGGGGCTGCCTCAAATTCCCCCGATCCGGGGTGTCCGGTACCCCAGCGCAGACCACACCTGCATACCCCTCACTACCCCAGGACTGACACACTGAGCCTTTGATATTGTCCCAAGCCTAATTTGGCAAGGCAAGACGCCAGCCCAACACCACTTCCCTTCCCTTGACTGTAGCAGATCTCATTTTTCCTAAGTACCCCTATAGGATTGAGTGTAGGTGTAGGTTTTTTACAGGAAGTCCTATGAGTAGAGCTGTGTTGACACCTTCACTGAGAATGCTGGAGAGGATGGTTGGAAAACCAACTGGGGCAGAAGAAGCCGAGTTCCTGGTGTTCCCAGTCCCTCTTTTATCCCCTCCATGCCATTGTTTGCAATGATGGTCTAGGTCAGATATGAGGAGGCCAGCACCTCCCTTGAAATGGAAACAGAAGATTGAATAAGGAAGCAAAAAGTACTTTGTAGTCTGCATCGTCCATCTTTAATTCAGAGACGCATCTATACTCCAGGGAGCTCTGCCTTTGATCTCTTTGATTTTTTTTCACCAGATCTGTTATGGACTAAAATTCCTAGGTTTTCCATAGAAACATCTCCATTCCTTCAGGATATTGATGTTTTCTTCTTCCTGGGGGTTATGATATGGTAAATCAGATTCAGAAAAGAAGGGACAATGCCAGCATTCATAGGCCTGGGGTGGGGTTTCTCGCGGCCTTCCCCTCCCTCTCTGCTCCCCCCTCCTCTCATATTCTCTCCCTCTCTCTCATTCATTAAAATTCTCTCTCTCCCTCTCTCTCTCATTCACTAAAATTCTCTCTCTCTCTCTCCCCCCCCACCTCACCCCCACCCCCCACGCACTCCTTCCCTTCTTTCCCTGCCTCCTTTTCTCCCCGTTGTTCTCCGGGAACCAAAATAGGGTTGTGATTCTGGTCTCTTCAAGCCCTTTCAAGCGCCTTCAACTTTGGCGGCTGCAGCAGCAGGTTGCGTTGCCATGGAGACTATACTGTATGGCGGCGGCGGCGGCGGCGGCGGTGGCCGCGGCTCGAATCCCCCAAACAATGCCGAGCCAAGTGCAGGTTTCTCGCCCTTTTCCGTGCACTTTTCCCTTCTAATGGGGCTAGTAGCCTCAAATGGGCGATGCATCTTGACACAACAACAATTCCTACCCCTCCTTTCCCCTCCTCCCCTGCTTTTCCTTCCTCCCTCCACGTCTTTGATCTATTAAAAATCAAAAGAACAAAGTCACTGAGGAAAGTGGAGTTTTGTTGTCACTGCCGCTGCACAAAATTGGGCTTTGCAGACAGAATGTGATGGAACCGAGGTCTGACCATGCTGATCCAGGATTGGATGTAGCTACAGGTCAAACTGGACAGCTCTATACAAGATGACACAAATTATTACCATGCCTACAAAGAGGCAAGCCTCTCCAAACTGGCTGTAGCTGGGAGCTTCTGGTGGCCAGAAATGGCTTCAGTCAGGCTCCGATTGCAACATGGGTGAGATCAGGGTTCTGAAGAGGTCCTCAGGTAAGAAGACACAAGGACCCAGAGCTAGAATATCTACTCAATCTTAAATCATTTTACAGAGGCAGGGAGTAGCATTAGACCCTACCAAGATCTGGACAACCTTCAGCTTCCTCCACAATGCTTGCACACAGCAAGTGATCAATAAATAATCGCAGGTGTTTGTTGCTGTTGCTGCAGTGCCAAACCCTCCGCCAGGGGGCAGAAGAGACGGTTTACCCAGCCAGGAGGGAGTGGCTAGACATTACAGATAAAGAAAACAACTAACAGCCACGCTTTGCCGTAAAGGACGATTAGATGGTTTAGGAAAATGCCAAAGTAAACAGATATTAAACACAGTTTTCCTTTTCCAAAGTGATAGTAACATTAATATTATCATTATGGTGAGATGCTATTTGCCGCAATATATTGCTGGTGAGACCAACTCTGAGCCAAAACATAACTGGGTCAGTTTCCTGGAAACAAGACCGTTGTAAGGTCCTCAAACCTGAGTGACTCAGAATTTCTTTAGAGAATGTATTCTGAACTCCCTACTTAAATATAGTAGTAATATTCATTAAACTCGTTATGTCTAGATCTAACATGAAGACAACACATTTACAGATCCATTTTGACCGATTAAATGTTCTATTTAATTAAAAAAAAAAATTGATTTGTATTACAGTCATCTCAATTTCAAGTTAATGAAAAAAGTAGATTTTACATTCTTCAAAATTTACTCAGTTTGGATTCAACATTAAATATCCAATTATTTTGGCAACCTCATTCTTTTCCATATTAAAATAACCTTGGGTAAAAGCTCCTATTTGAAATAAAATAAAAATAATAATATAGAGAGATTGTAAAGTAAGAGAAAGGAAAGCAAAACAAACTTGAAAAGCTTTAAAATCTAGACAACTGGATTGTTTTGGTAGTGTAGTCTATCCTAACATCTCTCAAGGAGCTGGTGATGGGGATCCTTTGAAACACTTTAGTGATGTCTGTAAACTTTATGGGATGGAATGCAGCTAACAATACATGCTTGCAAATGGACATTTGGCAAGAGAAAATTTAAATATTTCTTTTCAAACCAGGGGGGATATCTATGAATTAACAGAAAATTCAAGTCATTTTTAGTAACAGAATTGTAACAGAAACATACTGATGCAATTGAGCTTTTTCTACAGCATATTAGAACAGCATAATTATTTGTGATATAAAGAGAGAAGAGAAAAAAAATTGAGATGTGGAACTGTTGCTAGAGATTTGTGAACACGGTAAGAGCCATGCAAACCTTTGCCAAGATCTCAGAACTCTAATCCCTAGATCCTAATCGCCAAAGGCAGACTAGAAATGTCTGCCTTGGTCACTAAGCCTAGAGAAAATAAGCTTGAAAACTGTTGTCAAAATTAGCTAGGAGACAAATGTGTGAATATTCTTGGCCCAAGTGACCAGGATCTGGGATTTGAGATTTACATTGTCATGTAAACTCAAATATAAAATAAGGAAACATTTATTTAGCAACATGGCTGATACAGCATTCATCCTCTCCCTGGTTAAACATACCATAGAAACACACATGCACACATAAAAAAAGTTCAATTTGAGGAACTTTAATTTTGTCTTTCTTACGTTTTTTTCTTTATACATTTACCTTTGCAGTTCCAAATAAGTTAAGAAATTCATTCCCTAGACAATCGAAAAGGCAGAATGTGAACTGGCCAAAAGTTTCTGTGCCAAATTCCAGCCCTCAGGGAGAACTGAGGGGAGAGTTCTGTGAGTCTTCTTCACAGGCAGATCCAAAGGAAGCAGGAAGTAACCATGGTAACCACAACCCCGGCTAGAAAAGGTGGTTCTGTAGGACCTGTGCCCTCCTATCCATTTAGAATGAAGCCTAAACACCAAGGTAGACACCAAACCCTCTAACACACACACACACACACACACACACACACACACACACACACACACACACACACACACCCCACAAACAATAAACCTATCCAGGGTGACTAGCACTTTAACTTACTCAAGACTCAGTTTTCCCAATTCTGAGCATTATTACTTTCACTAAAAACTGTCAGCAAGGCTTAGGAGGAAAACTGCCCTGGGCACAACCTCCTTTCTTCCTCTCTTTCATCGAAGAAGACTTAACCTTGGAGATGATATGGTCATTTTCTGTCTGAGAAACTAAACATTTGTCAGAACATATCCATGCTTTCAAACTGTCTTCTTGCTTTGGAAATTTTCAGGGTACTGAATTTCCATCCAGCCAGTGTCATTCTCCTGTTGAGCTTCTGGGTTCTCTGGATCTTTCTGTGTCTTCTAACTGTACTGTTAGTATCCCTTCCTACTGCTGGGGCATCGCTTAGATGGACTCAAAATGTGGTCTCAGAGCAGCAGTCTCAGCATCACCTGGAAGCTTATTAGAAAAGCAAATTCTCAGAAACTCTGGGGATGGGGCCCAGAAACCTCTAGTTGTGTTTTGTTTTCTTCGTTTTTAACAGACTTTGGGTGATTCTAAAGCTGGATTAAGTTGAAGAATCACCAGTTTAATGAATTCCCCCACCCACCCTGCTGATGAAAATATTAGACTTATGAGTGTGTATCCCAGAAGACAACTCTGGAAGGAAAGACAAGGAGAGGCTCTGATGCTGAGCACTGAGAGCAGAGCAGCCAAATCAGAGGCCCTGGCTTCTGATCTGCTCCTAACTCAACCTGGGACACTGGAGAAAAACTCCATGGGTTCACAACCCCATTGTGCTGTAACTATGAACTCTGGCAGTGAAAAAAGTGAAGGGTGGGGAGCCATGTCTTCTTCTTCAGAGAGAAGTCCAGTATAGGGAAGGGGAGACACCAACCCTGAGCTGTGGAGGGAGAAGGAGTCGAAGGGTAAGACACTGGAGACAGAGGAGGTCAAGTTCCACCCAGCAAAAGGCAGGTGGAGGGGTGGCTTGTGTGCATGAGTGAGAGTAGGACTCTGAGTGTAGGCTGGATGTGAGGGGTGTGAAGGCATGAGCAGGGCGAAGAGGCGAGGGAGGGTCTTTGGGGCTTTGAGAGGGTTTGTAGAAGTTTAGGGGGGTGGGGGTGAAGAGATAAGAGGTGGCAAAGGCTATGGGGGGTAGGAAGAGTGAAGAAGATGGAGTAGATCAGAGGTGTCTGTGGGGTTCTGTGGGGATGGAGGCTGAGGAGTGGAAGGGGGTGGGAGGGACAGAGGAACAGAAGGGAGATGAGAGGAGCCATGAGAGAATGTGAGGAAGTGAAGGCCTGTGAAGGGCTAGGGAATATGAAAAGTTGAGGGGATGTGAGGCACTGAAACAGCATGGGAGAAGGGCAGGTGGGGTGGGGGTGGGGGAACTGGCTTAGATGGTCTCCCAAGCAGCTGCTGAAAGGTGAGAAAAGCAAAAGAAACAGGGATCTGACGAATGTGAGCAACAGAGTAAGGAGCCAAGAAAACCCTGCTTAAGGCCCCTTGCTCCCCAACCAGCCTGCTTTCAGATGAATCAGAGAATGAGCCTCCAGCCCTCCTATGCTCCTGGTACCTGTTCCCCATGAGGATCAACTTTCTTGAGTGACTGGTTAGCACAGGCCTCAGCTATGCCTTTTCGGCAAATTAAGGGGCTCCAGAAATGTCAGGTGAGAACGTGATTCACACACCTCAGGTGTAGGAAGTCCCCCCCCATGGCCTGTACCCCTCTCTGATGGCTGTACCACTCCTTCCCCATTCTTTAACTCTGAATTTGCAACTTATACACCGAGGAGAATTAAAATGGAAGCCCAGACACCTCGAAGTCCTGGATTGTCCAAGAATGCCCCTAGGAAGGATTTCTACATATCGAGATTGTAAATATTGTAAATCTCACTTCCTTGATGAAGTTTGGCGTGGTCCCTGCCAAATGCCCCCTGAAATCCAATCTCTGGACAGTACTCACATTTCCCCAGCCTCTGCACTCTCTTTGCCAAGAATAGATTATTAAGGCCAGATGATGGACACAATAGGCATTTGAAATCAGAGCACAATTTGTTTGATCAGAGATTGTGAATCACAACAAAGGTGAGAACTCTCTTTCTCTCCTGTACCAAGAAAGCCCAGACTTATCACCCATCAAGGAGTGGCTGTTCTTTGGACCCCGGAACTCCAGCGTGGCCTGGCTACTTACAGGCACAAACACAGCACCTAGAAGTGACATATCTGGGCTATTCCAATTCAAGTTAAATTTACATGCCTCCAAACCACCTCTAAAGTTTGATGTGCAGAGTAGCCTGGAATTAATAGCAAATAATTGTGGAGGATTAATAGTACAATATAAGCCACCTCTATATAAATTAGAGGAAAACAATTACCTTTGAGGAAACAGAACAGGAAGAAGGTCTATGGTGCTTTCTCCAGTACCTCCAAGTTCTGAAACCTAACTTTACTTCTTCACCTTAATTTCACTGTGTAGTAAAATATAAAAATTTCAGAGATCATGGCAGGTGTCATTTTATAATCAAGTCAGCAAGAAAATTATTAATATAGAAAGTAATACATACTACAGTCATCTAACATATTTTACAGTTTTACTGTCCTGCAAACATAATCATTTTACCTTTAAGAAACATTAGTTTCACATGCAAATAAATTTCAGCAGAGGACCAGTAAATGCTAAACTAGTATAAGTATAAATCAGTTACCTTAATTTTTCAAATATAAATATAAAGTTATATTTTTACACCTTTATTCCTTTTTTATATATTTTTTTCTTTGGGAAAATAACATTACTATAAATGTATAAATGGTCAATAATTTCCAGAAATGATCAAAAAATTTTCTCCTCTTTTTCCCACCGAAGCTGTTACTCGTTTGAATATGAACAGTTGTGGCAATTGTGCTGTCTTCATTTATATCAACAAATTACTCTATGTCCTCTTGAACATTTCTAGAGAAAACTACCTACAGATTTCCCAATATACATAGTTAATGGTACTTTAGCTTTGGCCAGAAATACATAGAAATTGTAGATTTCTGTCAGCAATAGACGAAATTGATCGCTCTCGCTCTCCTCTTCCGTTTGTTACTATAATTGAATAACTAAATGAACGAGTGAATTAAGTACTTCAACTGTTGACTGCTACAATATATATGGAATATGTTTTATATGTTATGTAGATATTTTCCTAACTATGTGTTTTAATTAAAATATATCTATTTCAAACCAAACCAGTTAAGAAATTTCTTGAATTCCTAAGCTGATTTTTTAACAGGTAGAATTAAACCTAAGCCCCTTGTGCTCATCATCATGGATTGTAAATTCTAGGTCCCAATCCACCCATAACCCTGAACAAACTTCATTTACCACAAGCATAGCTACAGGGAAGTGAAGCCTAGAAACGTATTTCTGTCCTGCTTTCTCCATGTTACTGTAGAATATCTCAAAATATAAAGCCCTAAAATGTGCATTTCTATATCTTTAATTCCTAAATTCTCTAACAGATTGGGGGATGGTGGGAAGGGGCAGAGAGAGAGAGAACAGAATACCTAGAGTCATTATACTTTAAAATAATTTGTTAAATATTTAAGATACTTTTAGACTTAATGAAACAGACAAATATGCTCTAAGAACTCAAATATGATTTCGTAGCATATGTAGAACCTAAAGAACTGTTCTGAAGTGATTTGTACCTGTCACATTGTTAATTAAATAATAAGGGTGGAGTAACAAATATGATCTGTTAGACAAGAAATTATTGAGGAGCATTATTAAAAAGTGGAGGTAGTCGCCTTAATTTTCTTCTGTATCATTTACTATTCTTGCAAGCCACAGCATGTTTCAATTCTCTGCTATGTGGTTGTTTTTAAAGGTATCTTTTCCTTTTGCATTCTGGGGTTGTTGTTTTTACCTTTCTGCTACTTTTGTGCTGCACCTAAATTCAATGTATAATATGGCCTTTACTAAACAAACTCCCTTTCCCTCAACAGCCCAACAGAGAGAAGGTAAATTGTGCCAAAGATCAAGAAAAGAACATGCAAGGAAGAGCTGGTGATCTACCCTCCCCTCTACTTAAAGATACTTAAAGGAAATCTGAAAAAGACCTTTCCAATGTTTGGAGAAACCACAGTGACTCTCAAACATTCAAATCTTCATTTTCAGGCTATGACATGAGTTGGTGCTGCCCTGGCCAACTGCATCCCTTTGGAGTGAAGGAAGTAAACAATCCTGTCTCCCAAAGGACTGACACTCCCTGAAGGAATACTGAAAATGCTGTTGTTTTTCTTAATTTGCTCTCCTTGTTTTGGCAGTCCTATCTGCCCCAGAAATTGAGCACTGGAAGTTGGTGAGGTTTTACCATGTTGCCAGTAATTAAAGGAATAGAAAATTTTGAACCTAGCTAGAAGCCACAGCTGAGGGAAGTTCACTTTTTTCTTCTGTCAAAGTTCAGGAAAAAGCATCCCAGTCCTCTGAATCACGTCAGATCTACAGTGTGAGGTTTAAAAAGAGGGTTTAAACCAATTTTGACTTTTACAAGGTGTTTTTCTCCTCCTTCTAAAGTATTTGGATTTATTGGAGGAAATGTTCAGAGCCATAAAGCTCAGGAGTTGAGAAAGCTTTCCAAGTCCCAAGGGGTCTCCAGGGCCCTGAGAGTCTCTTGACTGGGCAGGGCTTCCCCAGCAACAAGAAATCCTCCAGTATCTTCAGGTTCATAGTCCCAAACCTCGCCTTTACTAATTATCCTAAGAATTAGTCCCTCGCAGTTTTCCTCACTCTTTCTCTCTCCTTTTCCTTCGTCCATTCCCATTTTTGTGGAAAAGTCATTTGAAAGAGAAGCACATATTCATGAGCCCATTTAATCAAACAAAAAATTGTTGAATCCCACAAACTTTCTTTTACTATCAGTTTTGTTTCTGGTCATCTTATCCACTTTTAGAGGGAGAAAATTAAAGGCCATACAGAGATGTGTATTTCACACCTAAATGGACTCCTATTTAACCAGCAACTAGCAATCATCCGAGATTAATTTATACGGTTTGTACAAATACCTAAGCTATTTAAAAGGCTGCTCTGGGTCGTGTGTGGCAGGGAACATCTATCTGGTGAATAGGCAGTGTCACACGGTAGCATGCTCCCTTGTCAAGGCCGATTGTGTTTTAGGCAAACATTTGCGCAAACATAAAGGCAAAGGTCAAGGACTGTTCAGTCCCAGTATGTGCTAATTCACCTAGCGAACCAATGGGGCAAAAGTTGCATTTTATATGCTCACCCCGCCAGACCCAGGCGCGGGAGTCTCCCTTGCTAATGAACAAAATTGCCTCTGATCAGCTCCCTTGTCAATTTCTCTCCAGTTCCCTAGTCAATTTATCTGGGTTTCCTTGCCAGCATCTGGATCGGCTCTCCCCAACCTCTGGTGCAGCACGTGTTCATACCAGGTTCCTGGGTAGGAGAAAGCTAATACTAATAAACAAAATCCGTCTTGCAGCTGAGGCTTACAGGTCTCAGTTTAAGTAATTAAATCAACGACCACTCGGCACTAGTGTCTGAATATCCATGCCATGAAATACACAGCGAACCAACAATATTATTCAAACCGCAGAACCGAATCCCAAAGCCGCGGCTAAGTGGCAGGAAAGTGTACATAACTACGCATTTGCAACGCGTGTCTGTGGAAATGTGTGTGCGCGCGCACTGGGAACCTCGTTTCAAATTTCTTTGGGGCCACTTTCTTACATTTAGCGAATACAGGGCATAGCTTTCCGGTGAAATATGCATCCCACACTAACATGTCTACACCGTTTCCCACAGATCACGCCTAGTTATTTTCCCAGCCCCTGAAAAATAATACAAATGATTTCGAGTGGATGGTAACTTGAGGAACTCGGAAGTGGAATATTTTTAGGGTTAAACAAGCGCGCGCGCGCGCGCTCCAACCCGTAGGGTTTACTTTGCATCAATAATCATCTGGCGAGAACCAATGGCTGAGTTTTTTCAAATCGCCCATTTAAGGGAAGAGTTTTTTCCCCTGATAAACCCGAGAGTCGCAGCTGTGCGCGTCCACAGACAAGTAGTTTACACGTGCAAAATTCATTCCTGAGAATCAGGCAGCCGCAGGCTCAGCTGTGGCGCCGCACGGTGCGGCTCTCGCCTGGGGCGACAGAGTCCACTACTTGTTGCCTCTGTGGCCTGAACGAGGCTCTCCAAACCCCGGCCACTCAGGGCTTGAGGTCCTCTGGGAGTCTGTTGACAGGAATCGAGGAGAAAAAGCCTCCCTATAAAACACCCACGAAACCAGAGCAAAGACGCAGGAGGCGGTCATCTCAGAAAGAATCTTGGAGTTACTTTCTCGTCTCTAAAAAACGACAGTAAAACTCTTCCCGAAGTGCATTTTCACTGCGTTCCAAAACCATAAAGAAAACAGAAGAAAATGTAACTTACCCGACCTGCCACAATACTACATTGTGAGCGTCCTTTAACACTTTGATTCTTCCTTTACTGCTGCAGTCTTTTCTTTCCTCTTGCCAGAAACCAACTTTCAAACTAACTGTGGTTGAAAACAAATAAACAGATTGAAACAAAAATAAAATAAAATCAGTTTTTAACCTTCTCGCCACTTGTCACCTAGAATCTATCTCAAAATACTTCTTACTTCTTTCTTTACCAAAATTTCCTAAACACCACCTGGGCAGCTTCACAGGGCTTAAAGTTTGTGTGGTTTGTGTGAGCGAGTGTGCTAGTGTGTGTGTGCGTGTGTGTGTGCGTGTGTGTGTGCGTGTGTGTGTGTGTGTGCGCGCGCGCGCGCGGGTGCTGGGAGTTGGTTGCTTTTAAAAAGACATCGTTGTCCCTCAGAGTAATAAAAGTGTGGCCCCATCTTTGGGTGTAGGGATTTTACATGCACCTCTCATTTCAGTTAACTTTTTTCGAGCTGAGAAAAGCTGCTAGCTTACTTTCAGGAGACTTTGCTCGTTATTCATCTGTTTAGTCGCCTCAGAGGCACAAAAGCGGATCCGCGGCGTTATGAAAAATGGCCTGGGCGCGGAGAATGTCACAGTGGTCGGCGTATTATTTTAGCCTTCTTAAAAAGAAAAAAAAAATCTCAGGGAAAGTATGCTTTTGATGAATTCAATAAAAGAAGCTGCAACGGAAGAGATTTTCAGCTAAAATCATACAGCATGGGGCAGAGCTTAAGACAGCCAGATGGCCAAAGGTAGAGGGACACTCTAGGTTTCAAAACCCAGATCTAGAATTCGCCGGCTGAGCCTCTTAGTTTATTTAATCCCGCGTGTATCTTTTTATTTATTTTTTCTCCATTTGATTTCCCCGCTCTTTTTCCACCTCACTTTTGGTCCTCCAGCCGACTCCCCACTACAGAAGTTGCTGGTGAGACCCAGTCTTGGGATTTGCAGAAGTCACTTTTCAATCCCCCGTTGATAATAGAGTTAAACTTTCGAGGGCGCTCAGCCCAGAGCAAGGCTAACTCCTAAGGCGATAGGCAGGATCATTGCAGGCCACCACCAGGTTCTAGGTTCAAATCCCGCGAACTTTGACGCGTCTAGGGGCAGCTGAGACTTTTGAGTAAATGGACAAATACGCTCAGCCTAACCCCTCCCACCCTCCAGCACAACCACGGAAAATCAGAAGAGCGTGGCTCAGCCCTCAGTCTTTTATCTTCATGGATCTCCTCCTTGCAATCCCACCGGCAGAGCATTGTATTCCTAGTAAATTTATCAGCGTCCCCCCCCCCCATAACTTTCTTAGGGGTACACGCACAAACTAGTGTTGTCACAATAGCTCCCTCGACTTTGGAAAGGGGGTTGAGAAATTAATATGCATTCTATTTGAACCATGTTCTTGGAGTCAGATTCTGGCCAAGCAGAAAAATGTGGGGCGGGGGCGAAGTGAGGTGGGGGAATTGGATGTTTAATTTGGAAGTCCAGCGGAAGACTGGACCTAGCCCTGGGAACCTTCCTGTAGATGTGGTGGGACAGGGAGGGATACAAAGCCCCCCAGTATTCCATCCCTCAGCGCCAACCCGCAAGGGATTTAGTCGAGTCTGCGAGGTTAACTGCCGCCTCCAGGAAGGCCTCCGGATGGACCCCACCCTAGCCTGATTGCAGCTGTCTAAGAAGAAAAGCTAAGTATGGTGACTGGAGGTTTTCAGAAGGAATTGGTGATCTGGGGCCCCGCAGGCACAGGCCTGAGCCCAGAAGACCACAACTCCCCCATTGCCAAATTGCAGGGGAGTTGGAGCATGGAGGAGGGGAGGAACAGAGAAATCTGTGAGAGCAAGTTTAGCACTAGGGATGATGGATCGGCTTGCAAGAGCCTGAGGCGGGGAAAGAGAATACAATCACGGAACCGGATTTGTGATCCCCAGCCTTCCCACAGGGACAGGCAGGCCAAGGAGAGAGGACAGCAGACCCTTTGTCAGTGAGCTGCTCCTAATGCCTGCTCTGCCACTTCCAGGATGAGGGACCCTGAGCAAAGTCCTTTAACCACCACCCCAAACCTGCTTTCTAATCTGTAAAATGGGCACAAAATATATGCTGTTTCAAATAGGGTTTTTGTTTTTGTTTGTTTTAAATAGGACTGTGAGTGCAAAGTGCCTCAAGAAAGCGGACAGTACATACTAACTGATCTGTCGTGGGAATTGTAGCTATTGTTTTTATAATAAATGCTGATGTAGGCTTTGTCGCGATGGTACCACGGAACACAGGCTCCTAACGAGCCGTTTCCGTACCACGCCCTCATTCTCTCAGCTCTGGAGATCCGAAAGTGTCCAGACTCGACCCCAGGAGCCCCACAAGCGGACAGGCTTTCCCGGAGCGCGTCAACCCTGCTCCAGTCCGGTTCGGGGCACCCCCTCCTTTCCTTGTGCGGGGCTGCAGAGCCCTCGGTATCTCCCGATGTCCTGGGATGTCCCCAACCCTGGTCCCTCAAAGATGCCCAGACACTGAAAGAAAGACCTCAAAGCCGTGTTGGAGACCTTTTGGGAAAGACGAGGTGCTCACTTCTCTACTCCTGGGAAAAGAAGTCAAATCAACCGGGGGCGGGAAACCGGAGGAAGACACGGAGCGGCTGAGACGATCTGGCAGAGCCCCCAGAACTCTCCGAGTTCACACCTCGAACCTTCGCGCTCGCGTGTTTTCCGCAGAGGATGCCGGGAGGAGCCTCTGCTCCCCGCTCATTGCCGGGGGTGAGGGGGGTAAGGGGGGGGGGGTTGGTCACCGACTGGGAGTTGCGCCCCCCAGCTGCTCCCGGGCCCTGAGTCATGGAGATACAGCAGCAGCTCGAGACTCAAGACACGCCTCTGAACATACTGCCCGAATCAATGCCCCCATATTGTGGGACAAACGAGCTAAAAAGCCCACAAGACTTGGGGCCAATCCACACCAACCAGCGCTTAGCGGCACATACAGAAAAAGTCCTTCGACCGCCGCTTGGAGTTCCTTACTTATTTGTAACGTTTGAAATGCAAAATGGTCGATTCCTGGTCTCTAGCAGGTCGGAGGAGCCAGAGAGTGCTAAGCTTTCTGTCAGTGTTTTGCCTACCTTGACTGCCACAACGACTCCCAGGGCAACTCAGCCCTACCTGGTACCCAAATGCAAAGCTGAGCAGGTACTCCGCGTCTTAAAAGGAAGAGGGTACCAAGAGCTTAACCCCGGCCCGGGCCCTCAGACTGTCCCGTCTCTGGGGGAAGCTGGGATCAAAAGCTGCTGGCTTAGGGTGCAGGTGCCACCCTCCACCTCCCACCCCAACCCCGCTGCCAAGGCTCCTGCCCGTGGGGATAACAGAATTACCAGGCTCTTGTCTCCTAGAATATTTACATCCTGAAGAATGGAGGTGGGTCAGAAAGGAATTCCCAGACAGAAGTTTGTATCTTTGTCTTTTGTAAATATGGAAAATCGATTGGGTTTAACCCAAAGACTTCTGTAGTTTAAACTCAGGAAATAAATTGCCTCTGGCTGAAAAACGTGTGTGGGAGTGGAGTGGAGCTAATTTAAACATCTATCCTAACGGACCCCCAACCTACTGGACTGAAGATTTCTCTCTTTTCTTTTTTCTTTTCTCGTTTTCTTTTCTTTTCTTTTTTTTCCCCTTTCTTTTAAAAAAAAGATTTCTTGTGATTAATGAATGGGCTTCGCTTTGCTCTGTGCAATTTTAATGAAACGTTGGTGACTATGCCCACGTACATACATGACCAGCTCGGACATGATGAATTTTGGCATGTCCAAAGCACTCGCTTCGCCTCAGCTGTTGCAGCACCCCATTCAGACAACTCCACTGGGCCCCAAAAGTTAGCGCAGAACAAATTCCACCCCCACTCCCAACCTGCCATCACTCTCTCTTAATTCTCACTTGTTTGTGGCTTTCTGGCTTGGGCGGTATCAGTCAGAAGGAATGTGGGTGTTGGGTGGGTGACATTCCCGCCCGAGGTGAGGCTCTGGCATTAATTGTCCCAATAAATTGAGATATAGTGTGCATAATGCAATGGCACAAGATGGTTATAGTCCACGTGTATGACTTAATTAAGCTATTTGCAGTTCGATGCTGCAAGTCAACGGGTGTGCAAGTGGATTAACAATTGCCGGCTCCCTTATCCTCAGGATGGCGCGTAATTACTTTACTAGCAGTACATATCAATTTTTGATGATTGCAGAAGCCATGTTCGCTTCACCAAGAAGCCGCTTAATAACTCTCCATTGTGTATTTAGAAAGTAGTGTTTGGAAATATTTTGAAGTTGCTCCCAACATCTTTACAGGTTCTGATTGTGGCCTTTAGTGGGCCGCCATTTCATTCCTGCTGTACTTTTTTATAGAGGGGCAAAGGCTAAACTCTAAGTCCGTGCTCCGAGAGGGCATCGGAGTCCCCCTCCTGCCTTCCACTCGGTGAACGCCTGGCGCCTATGCCAGAAGCCGGTTTGGCAGAAGAGGACGTAATGAATTCACTACATCCCATTAGAGGCGGGGCAGCCACCTCTAAAATTGTTTCTCTGCCCCCCCCCCCAACAGACACGTATCCTCCACTAAAAGATAATTGAGGAGGACTGTGAGCTCTGTTCTCCTTCCAGCACCCTTTTCCCACCTCCACCAACACGACAATGTCTCGGATGATGCATTCCCTTCCTGGGCAAAGCTAGGGAGGGCGAGGCGTCCGAAACCCGGCGGGGTAGTGTGTACTAACATGGGTTGATGAAATTTGCAAGAGGGCTAATAAAATTACCCAACTTGATGACAGAGACGTTGACATTCCTACTTCCTGGGCTCCTTGCCCTTTGTTTAGAGTCGACCCTAGCTCACTTCCACCCTGGCTGGAGATGCGATGCAATGATGTGCATTTGTTCCATGTGATTTACTATTTAAATCTTAAGTCAAGGCTGTTCTTTTGACCTCTCTGGATTGAATTGAATTCATCACCTATAATTTTATTAAAAAGCCCAGTGGCCATCAATCATAATGAGCACATGGGGAGCCAACATTTTCCAGAGAAACGTGTCAACTTCATGGACACATGGCACTTTCTACCATCCCTTTCTTGGCCTGGGCTGAGTAAACACATACCTGGACTGTCCTCTGAGGATCTAGGGACAACACGGTGGTGATGACATTTGAGAGGAGGATTTTGTTTTTTGTTTTTGCATGAATAGGGACAGAGCTGCGTGAAATATTGTCCACCCCCTGATTTTAGGTCAAGTTCTAAATGAGCCCTCTGCCTTTGGATTCAAGAGATGGTTTAACAAACTGCATCTTTGAGCCTTGTTCCAAAGGAAATTTGATAAAATAGCAAAAGGTGAAATCAGAATCAGGACTGCTTTTTCATATTTCTGATAGTTCTACTGTAAATTACTTTGAAATTACAGTATATCTCAACCCTCACATATGTCAGAGTATCTGTGTTATTGCCTGCTAGTGAAATACATGTAACAGCAGTCTCATTAAAAAATTTAAGAAGGGTAAAAATTTCTAATTTTCTTTTAAACCCAACTCGGCATTAATTCTTTCAAACTAAGGTTTGGAGTCCCTGTTTTGAAGATTTCCTGGTCGAAGTCGATTTGCTCTTATACCTGAAGCAGGTGATGTTTCTGCAGAGACATCTGAATGACAGCGGGAGTGAAGGACAAATCTAATAAAGCCTAATAAAGCGTGCGCGTCGAAATGTTATTAAACTTACAAAGATGAGACTCAAAATCACCAAAAAGGTAAATGCCTTCATTAGTCTGATCTCTGAAGACTGTCGAACATTTCATTAATTTATAATTTATGATTGTTTGACAAATATTGAAAAGTATGTAAATATGAGCCGGATAATGTCTTTTCTGCGGGAGATGAGGAAATGACCCAAACTGTACGTGTCTGCAAGATTACACACAGGACCCAGCTCTCTGTTGTCAAACTGTGCCGCCCCTTTAGCCAACATATTGTGCAAGTGACAAGTGAAATAGTGCAGATAAACCAATGGTTTAAAACGTAATAAAGACAACAGCCATTTGCATTTTTTACATTTTATTACAAAGGTAATTTACTATGACACATTTCTGAATGTAATTTATGAAAACATGTTAAAGCAATTACATCGTGTATATAAGCCCTCAGAGCTACAAAATTCAGATAAATAATAATATTATAGATCTTCAGAGACTTTCACTATTGAAAATATATCATAAAGGGAATACTTTATTTCAAAAATGTGTTTTACAAGAGAAAATAATGGCATTAAAATTTAAACTTAAGAGCAAAATCTTGAAGAACATTGGAAAGTAAATGAGTAATATTCTTTGCTGGAGTTGCAAAATTAAATCTTTCTGGTGACAATTTGCTTATTTCACAGGGTTTATTATCAACAGCTTTTTTTTTTTTTTTTTTCCTTCCTGGAGTCACTGTTAGGTGCAAAGTATTAAAGCCTTCTTAAGAAGTAGGTACAAGAGGAAAGCATGTTTCCTTGTTCAGATTTCTGAGCTCATTTCTTCTCTCCATCTTTTTTTTCTAAAGCACAGGACTGTGCCAGCTTTCCAAGGTAAAAGAGAAATCCATTCTCTGAGGGTCAGTACTCTCTGAACAAATCCTCCAAGCACACCAGACTGTCAAGAGTTATTAAAATGGGGGGAAACTTCATGTAAAAACAGGGAAGAAAAGTTTACATAATAAAGCATAAAATGGAAACTAGGGACATTGTACACCTCCTCTCACTCCCCAGATATTAATTTATTTTGTAGTGACTCCATAATACCTTCTAAAACTGGGGGTGCATGATTAGATCCTTTAGATTTGTCCTCCAACTATCCTTATCAACTTGGGGGTGGGGGGAGAATCTTCTGTCTGCATTTATAGGTACAACACTTTCCTTAAACATTTCAGCTTTAAAAATTAATCATAATGCAAGACTCAAATGGGCTCCTTTTTCTGCCTATGCGGAAATTTCCTGGGTTTATTCCACAGCATTGAGACAATCTGCAAGGCCTGTTATACTTTCACCTGAAATATTCCCTAGAAAGTATTACTGGGACAGACTTATCCGCCTACCAGCTGTATTCAATCTCATCAACCTGAGCAAACAGGCCCTAGACACAATTGAGATTGGAATTGTGTAGTATTGGGAGCATGTAATAGTTGTGTCCCAGTCTTGTCTTTTAGTTGGTGTTCTAGCAGCCCACAATAACTGGTCCTCAAAGCTTCACCCTCCTCCCCAGTTCGAACACCCAACACCCTCAAGTAGATGTAGAAAAGGCACTGGAACTTTTGAAGCATGCCCATAAATGCCCATCCAGCTACCAAAGGTGTGCCATTGCTACAGGTGGTCCCTCACCATGTCCAGGTGGACAACTCTTTCTCCAGAGCAGTGCATAGGTGTGTCTCGGGTCTAGCGACCTGGACTTCCGAAGTCCCTGCCCACAGACTCCTGCTCTAACCACAGACTCCTGCTCTACCCAGCTTCCTTCTAGACCTTTGGCGACAAAACTGGCCAAGTGGCTGATGCTCCTATCACCTTCAGGCAAAGCTTGTGCCCCTCTCCCGCCAAGGACTGGGCAAGTCGGCATTGCTGGGGGACAGACGGGCATCTCTGCAGGCTTCAAGTCCTGAACAGGATCGCTGACCCCTTCCTTGCCTTTCAGCGACGTGGGTCGTCTTTCACTCTGCATTACAGCCGATTCTCACTTTATCACCAGGAATTGCCTTCTTCTCTCTCCCACCTACCTCTAGCCCAGCCCAGGCCCCAGTGTAGGTCTAAGTGCCCCTAGCCCTGGCAGGGTCTCACACAAAGCCTCCCACATAGCCTCCAGTGCTTGACTGGGCAAGGGGGTGCGCTTCGGGTTAGGTTTAACCAGGGTTAAGTCAGTCCTTGGCTCCAGCCTTTGTCTCTCTTGGAATGTTCAGGGACTGCATATGCTTTTGTGTTGCAAACAGCAAGCAAGGTCCCCAGGAGTCCCTGACCCCATGCCTTGGCGGAACCGTGGTTTCCCTGGACAACAGTGACTGGGCCGGCCTCCCGGCCGTGGCCTTGCACAGGCACGCTGCCACGCACACCACTGCCACTGCAGACACGTAGCACCTCGTGCACATGCAAAGAAAAGTTCCCTCTTTCTTTAAAAGAAGAAGAAGAAAAAGAAGTAGATTTTAAAATGAATTTCATGGATGGTAACCTACCTGCATTCATGCACTACAAGAAGAGGAGAATGTAATTGGGGGGAAGGATTCAGTAAAAAGGTCGGGGGGAGGATTCGGTAAAGAAAGAGGAGGAGAAAAAAAAAATGATACCTGCTGATGTGTCAACTCCAATGGGCAAACAATCTCTTAATAACAAATGAAACAATGAAAGGGCTGCATTGTTTCCTGTTATGCTCTTCATAAATGACCCTGTTTATAGTACACTGCCATGTTTTGATAACTTATGTATATGCAAAAACAAACTTTCCCGCGGTGTTTTGTTTTTTCTTCTTCTTCTTCTACTTCTTCTCCTCCTCTGCTTATCAAGCTTTTCTTTCCAAACAGTCAGATGATTTTAAGAGAAGTCAAAGGAGAGGAAAAAACATCCACCACCATCACCACCCAAGAAATGATAAATAGCGTCGCATAGCTAATCGCTGGAGGGTGCGTTTACCAATTCATAATCATTTATTCTTGGTGATGTATGGCTCTTACTCTTAAATCTGAAAAGCTTCTATTTGAAGGTATAAATAGCTTTCCCCCCCCCCTTTTTTGCAGTAAACCTTCCTGCATTAGCAGTGATTGATCTCCGGTACAATTCGTCCCAGAGTGCTATTTTACAGGGGGAACACTAGCTTTTGGAGATTAACTGGGGAGTCTGTTACATATTAATGAAGCCGGGAGATATACTAACGTTTTGGTAATTTAGTTATTTGTGTCTATAGCTATCGTCGTTATTTTCTTTTAGACCCCTGCGGTTGCTATCCATCGAATTAAAAAGTGGTCCTTAGAATTATTTTTTTTTTCCGTTGGCAACTCAATGCCATTTAATGTGAAAAACAAATGTTGACTTCTCTCTTGAAGCAAGTGTGTTTCTTGGCAAGACATCAAAGTGTTTTAAACTGTATTAGTGGGTTATGTTAGTTTTCTTACCCAGAGGCCTGTGCTAGAGTAATAACTAAGAGAAGGATGAGAAAAGAAGTCCTGGTCTGCCTCTATCCTAGAAAAAGTATTTGATCTTCCAGGATAAGGGGAGAAAGTTAAAACTAGGAGAAAAGTGTTCCTGGTGAGAGGTTTCCCAAAACATTTGAAAATCAAACAGAATCAATGTTGGGAGTGGGGGTGGAGGAGGAGGGGCAGAGGTTGCTCATTGATTTGCAACCTGATAATTAATATCCCACCAAATGAGACATCAATGTCATTAATGCCTGTGTGTTCCCAGAGAGAGACTTTGAGTGAATTCCAATCCCAAATAAAAGCCACATCTGGCAAAGAGTTTGCTTCACAGCTCGGGATAAAATGGCACTAATCCTCTGTTTTCCTGTAGGATTTTTATGGGGAGGGAGCGCTCCTAAAATGCTCTCTGGCTTCCCACAAAAGACGGGAGAGTGTTTCTTAGGGCAGGAAGCCTCTTCCGATGCCCCCTCCCTGGATTCTGCGGAGGATGGAATTCCATGGCTTATTAAGGGAGTGGGGGGTGACGAGGGGAGAAAAGTGTCTGCAAAGTGCCGTGGCCCTAATGTAGTGAGCGCCCACGCTGGCATTGTGTATGAAAAGTGGACCACTAATTCCCACTTCCAGCAAGTCTGGGACCTGCCTGCTGAGCTCAGAAGAGCCCAGGGACTCTGCGTCACATCCCTGCGGAACACATCGACCCTTGGGTTCCTAGCGTGGGAATCTTAGCCCTTCTGACCGCCTACCCCGTGCTGGACCCCCAGCGCCTCCCACAGCCTCTGTCACCGTCCTCCTCCTAGAAGCCCAAATCTGGAGCTCTGACGACTGGGTCCTTCCAGCCCAGTGTCTGCTGAGAGGGCAGTTTCAAGAACCAAGTCTTTCCGGAGCGGCGGAACGCTGAAGCGTGTTAGCGCCTGTTGGCCGGGGTGCGCCCCTTTTGTTTTCGGGGGGCGATTTATGTTCTTTATAAAAATGTGGTTTGGAAAAATAGAAAGGGCCTTGAAGACGTTGTTACAATGAAAAAGGGACAAATTAGAAGACATTTTTCGTGATCAAAGGCGAGCAGGAGAGCGCGCATGGGTCCTCACAAAGCTTGACTTAGTCACTCCCTCCTTTGCAAGCCGGGGCAACAAGCGTGTCCCCCATTGACAAGGAGCCCTATTCAGACTGCAGGTGCGAAGTGGGCCGGCGCGCCCGGCCACATTATGTCAAGGTTGTTGGAGATTAGTGTTCAGCCTTAATAACTAAAGCGCTTGATTTACATTGGAAAAAAGCCTCCTCAGCCGTGAAAACAAAATCGTTGAACGCGTGATCATTGCGAGGGCGGCTGATATCCTAATACAAGCACTGTTTTCCGCTGGGCCCGCGCGCCCCGACCTTCTCAGGAAGGGCAAGGCTTGGGCTGCTGGCCCTGGATGAGGTCCCCAGTCACACATCCTGTCGGGGGCGGCCAGAGGATGACAGAGTACAGGCTTCTCTGAGAGTCCAGATTCGACCTCCAGACTTTGGCGAAACCTGGCATAGGAGAAGAGTGGCGGCTTCAGGGACACTGGCAGGCCTTACACACGAAGGCTGGGGCAGCTCCAGCTTTACTTTGGAAGGAGAGCTGGGAAACTTGCCCTGAAGTGTTGCAGGCGCCTGTCACTCACAGGTGAAAATCATTTGGGGGTAACCAGGGAGCTGAAGGAATTTACAAAGGCACACCCCTGAGTTGGGCTGCCTCGGAGAGCTATGGAGTATTCATGCCAACTTTCCTGCCTCCGAGAAGAGCCTGTTTCAGAAAAGCCCAGAACTGCCTGCAGCTCATGCCTGGGTTTCTTTGCACTTTTCTTGTTTTATTTTTCCAGGAATGGGAGGAGAAGGGTGTCCACCTTGGCCTTGGTCCTGCATGCCTCTGTGTGGTTATTTCAGGGCACATTTCATTCTCCCACCCACTCTCTGTGTCTCCCAGACACCTTCCCCACCCATGAGAAAGGATCCAGAGAACAGGAGATCTGTAGTTGGAACCTAAGAGCAGGCAATTTAATATGGATATGTATCCATTCTAACTGCAATACCTTTTGTGGAAGTCAAGCTACTTAAGGCAATTTCCATAGGATCTGTCCTAGAAGAAAAGGTTCTGTGGGGACAAGGTGAGAAAGCTGTTAACTATTGTCTGGCTCTGAAAAGGTCGTAAGTCAGCGCCTTAGTAGCTGACCTGTCAGGGGAAGGTATAAAGGCTTTATTCATGCGGTTGCTGCAATGTTCTTAGCTCTCACAAAAGTGTTTTCATGATTCAATTTTCTTACCTCTTTTCTTAATTAAAAAGCTGGACCATTAGAATAGCACCTGCATCGTGCCCTGATAGTGCCTGCATACTAATTCCACAGCCTTTACAGCTAGTAATTATAACATAAAATCAGAGATTGAATAAAACAGAAGGATTTTGCTCCCAAAGCCCTGCTAATCCCCTTTTAAAAGGGTCTGGTAAAATAATTCAGAACAGTTTCTGGAAGTTGGATTACCACTTCTTTTTTTACTTTATACAATGAAATGATATTTCACACTTAAAGGAGGCTATTTTTCTACAACAGTTTTTTGTTGCTTTTTTTTTTTTTTTTTTAAGAAAGTTGGCAGGTTTCTTGGACAATAGAAAGCATGTCACTATGGACTCCTTAACAAATACTGTGGCAGAAAATGTAGGAAAATTTTTATGGCATGTTTGAAACACTTACATTTTCTCAGGTGAAAGTGGCTGCAGTGTGATTAGGAATTGCTTCCATGCATCAGGCAACTCTTCACTTCTCTCAGAAGAGATAAACAAGCAAATTTTTTGAGGGAAGATTGCCTATTTTTTATGGTTTAGAAATATGCACATTCCAGGGAAAACACTTTCCACCAAGATGCTGAGTGATTTTTTTTTTTTTTAAATGCTTAATGGATACGTTGATGAGTAAAAAGCCAGAGGCCTCTGTTAAATCCTGAGCATGACCATAAGCTGTCTGCCATTTCTCCCTAGTTTTGGCAAAGAACACCATCCTCATCTAGCTAATCTGATCTTGCATGAGCCAGCCTTCAGTCCCAGACAAGAGAAAACTGGATCATCCTTCTGATATTCTATATAAATCATCCAATGTTGTTAGTGGTGGATTATTTTTCCTTCCTTTTGCTGTTATCTTACAATTGCATGGCATGGCCAGGACTATAGGTAGTTACCTAATTCTGGTTTGTTCCCTATATACACATTCCCTAGGCTGCCCATCCATTGTGAGGTTCAGAACCATATATAGTCCTGCTCATCTTGTTTTGAATTGATCAATATCCTCTCCTTGTACTTTGGCTCATGTAGAATCTACACTAGCTCTACAGGAGCAAAAAAATGTAGGACAAGTTTCAGAGTCTATTTTCCTGGTCATATTTACATTAGATTGACCTGTATCCTACAGTATTTTTTCTTTCCCTTTTTTCCCACACAGCTGTTTTGGGTATTTGCAAAGACACTAGAGGGTTCAAGGGCAAAACTCAAGACCTCCCCTAATTGTCTACTGAATTTCTCTTTTTCCTGAATGACTCTGGAGCCTGAGCTTGATAATTTTCCTAGAAAACTCCTATTTATTTTATTCATTGGAGATATTTGGGTGAAAGGCAATGTTGTCCTGATTCACAGACAGGAAGCTGGCGACAAGTGGAATGTGTTATTGTGGAATCTTCAGTCCACCTGGTGTCCAAGATGTTATTAATTTTCCTGGAATGAGGTCTTAGTAAGAGGAAACCATGACTGTGGAAAAGGTCCTTATGCCTTCCTGGGGAGAATGTGTGACTTTTGCCCTAACACCCTGTTCTTAGCCTTCCAGCTTCCCGCCCCACTCCCCACTTGTATTTTTTCACCCACCGCACCTGAGTCTGGAAAAGCCCAACATGGGACTCACAATAAACTGCAGAGACTTATAGAAAAATAAATCAACATTTGGCCAGCTGGGCCATGGAGTTTACTGCAATGTGAGAGTCTTAACAAGTCATAGGGGTGACATTAACACGATCAGTTTCTTAAGCTTCATTCTGCATGAAAGTAAACTTGACTCTCTCTCATTTTTGGAGGGGGGACATTTAAAAAATAAATTATGTCTCTGTTTCAGTGCCTGGCTGAACAGGACTCTGGAACTCTCAGAGATCATAAACATATGCAGCATCAGGACCCTCAGCTATCCTCCAGGCTGCCTGAAGGAGGTGCGCGCTGGTATGGAGCTTGGGACTCCTGAGTGTGCCACATTTCCTAGGAGGGACTGGAGATAGGCGTCTGATTCAGTGAGGAGCTAGCAGATGTGCCTGAGTGATGGAGTCACAAGATGAGTAACAGTAATAACTAGTACTTAACAAGTAAGTTCTAAGTGTTTCAAGGATTATTTTCTTTACCGCTCAAAACAAACTCGTGAAGGAGGTTTGTTTTAATTCCATTTTACGGACAAGGGAACTAAAAGCACACGGAGGTTTCATCCCTTACTCACGGGCACAGCCAGTGTGTGGACACTCCTGGCAGACCAGTTCCTCCTAGCCAAGGTTTTCCCACCAGTCTCGCACAGTCCTTCCGTGCGCTCTGATTCGGAATGGCAAAGAGACACGGTGGTCGGGGGTTGAGGGGGGGCGGTGGAGTCATTAGCAGGCTAAGATACTCCCAAGCTGCCCTGGACACTGCCACTGAGGGATGGGTGGGTAACTTCCCCAGAGGACAAGTGAGGTGCTTCTAGGGTGAGGCTAGCCATGGTCATTTGGGGACCAGTGAATTCAACCCTTTGTCAAAAGTTACACCATTCAAATTGCCAAATAATAATGGCTGGAAAGAAGTCTGAGTTCTCCTAGTGGCTGGGTAGATGAGGTGTCCCGGAACACTTCCTGTTTCCTCTTCCCTATTCCCTTGATTCCTCAGCCCCAACTAAGACTTGGAAGGGTCAAAGGCAGGCCTTTCCTTCTCCAAAACCCCACTGTGGGATGTCAAGGGCAGCCTTCCCTCCGCGCACTTTCTTTTTTTCTCTCCATTCTCGAACATGGATCTGGCCGCGACCCCCTGGTTCCCTCGCGGGCGGCGCTTTCCCGAGTGGATGGGGAGGGGCAGGTGGGGGGGGTGAGGGTCTCCTCGGAGCCCCAGGCAGGAGCAGCTGTGGGCTCGCCAGGCCGCGGGGCGGGGCGGAGTGTCCCAAGCTCCGAACAGCCCTGGCTGGAGGTGCCGGGTTTATTCCTAATCCCCAGTTGCTCCCCACGACAATGCTTCTGTCGGTGACAGGGCTTTAATGAGTGCTCTCCCTCGTTTAAGAGGCCGGGTCGAGGAGATTGAAGCAACAGGAGAGGCCCTTCTAACCTGTCCCTCAATCGGAGGAGGGGGGACCTTCTGCGCGAGGGACGGGAGGGGGCGCTAATTCCAGTCATTAAGGGGCGCTATTAACTGGTTATTCCAGTATTAGGGGGCGCTAATACTAACGTTCATGCACCTACTCCTCCCGGGCTCCCACCGACTCGGACACGTCTTGGTTTCCCTGGTGGCCGCCACTTTCACACCTACGCGTCGCCCTCCCGCGTGTGCCCTGGGTTCCTTCCCCAGTGCTCTCTTCAGGACTTCAGTCTTAGCCCTTAGTGCTGGTTCTCCAAGGTGTTTTCTAAGTAGACCTAGCATTCCCATCCCAGAAGCCATCTTCCTCCCGCTCCGTCCAGCCCTGACCCTGTCCAGGCCCACAGGAACCGACTACTCAGAAGCTGAGAAAGGACCAGGTAAATTGCTCTCTGACGTCGCGCCTACACAGTAGGCGCGGGGGAAGAAAGGATGCGCGTGTCTAGAGGCGCAGTGACCTCAGTGGAGGCAGGAGGATGATGCTAGAGATTCTGATACATTTGAAATAAGCTCCTCAGAGGCAGGGCAAGGTAAGAGGGCGCACGCATCAGATGCTAAAACCCATCAAAGATCCCCATGAGGGCTGGGGAGGTCGTGGGGGCTGTGCCCCCAGTCCGCAGATCTGGGCAATCAATACTCCCGAAGGGGCGGGATCCAGCTCGGAAGATCCCTGCGGGCAAGTGTGCCTGAGACACTCGGTCAGAGCTTAGTCAGTGCCGGGAGCCACCCTGCCATCTCTTTTTCTCTCCTTGTTTTGGTTCCCGCCAGCTACCAGGCTTTTCTCTGAAAATTCAGATGTGGTTTGTGAGAAGCCGAAGCCTTTCCCAGCAGACACTGAGAGCATCGTTTTAACTTTTTCTCTTCTGTGATGTGAACCGGCTGATAATGTCAGTGTCATTGGGGCGAAATTGGTGCGTGGGAGGTCTCTCCCACGATGGAGGCTTTGCCGTGTCCCTCCAACTTTGCAGTCCCGAATGAGTAGGCCCCAGAGAGGTTTCTGTGAAGTCGGAGAGGACTGAAGGCTGCGGGAGGGCCCCAAATCTCTCCCAGGATGATAAAGCAAAAAACAGGACACCCAGATTCAGAAGAGGGAGGGAAACGTCACATTATTTATTTCCAAAGAAAATAGCAAAATGGAACTCCATGTACACAAAGGTCTTTAGAGGGAAAAATGAATCACAGATTTTATTTCAGTTACATTTACATATTTACAACAAGATTAAAATGTGGCTTTCAACTTTTGTTTTTCATTCAACAATCAGTTTCAGTCAAATACATAAGGACTTTTTTTTTCTTTGAAGTAGTTCATAATTTAACTGACGCTAAGGAGACAGGTAATAAATCACAAAACAGTGTGGATAGAGAGGGTACCAAAATGTATAAGGTTTCAGTCAGGCCTTTTTGTGTGTGTGAATTATGATTACAAAATGTTTGCCTGTCTGTATATAATTCACATTCACTGCAATCATTACATTTTTCCATAAATTAACGATATAAACAAACATATGGAGACCTCCAATAAACAAATAAAATCAGTATAAGAGACAACATTACACAGCAACTGTAACAACAGCATGGGTTACAGCTCGGGGACACTTCTTTACAAATATCATTTAGTCAGCACACACATGGGGTAAGGGACCGGCACATCCATGTTTATTCAAACCACCTTTAAAACCACACAGGAGTTTGGGAAAGCCTGAACAGTGTGAAAGTTTCTTTTCTGAGCACAATATAAAATGAAGAACTACACACGAGGATGGGGGGAGGATGGGCGTTTGCATGCGCTTTGGAGTCACTATCCTGTATACCAAAACTTTTCAACTCCAGTTGCCAAGATTCTAATGAAAACAGGAAATTATTAAAATGTATCTCTCCCTCAAGACACTCTCCTTTCTATTAATAACAGAATGAGCTTGCTGATTGCTGCTAGTGGGAAGAGATACAAAATGTGTCTAGTTTTAGCAGAGGTGCCTTTGAAGGAGCAGGAAATATTAACAATAACTTGGCTGCAGCCTTAAGTTCCAAGGATCCTGGGCAAAAATATTGGAAGCCTGAGGACTCTCCAAAGGAAGCTCATTCAGGTGACCCGACTTGGGCTGATTGAGTGCAAGCCCAAGTAAAAAGAAGCAGATGCACAGTTTACTTGGTGTATGAACCCTCTGCCCACACTTTCTACGCATTCTTTTCCCCATGTCCTAGAGCTTGTGCAAAAGGTCCCCCAACATCTGCACACTTCACCAGGCCCTGACCCTGATATCTAGGCACTGCTTTTGTTTTCCCTTAGCAAGACTTAGCCCTCAAGTTATCTATTGGTGTAGTGCATGGTATTTTTTTTTAAAAAAAGAAGTTTGATTTTATCTCTTTAGAAACGGTTTGAAACTAGTGGGGCAGAGGGAGTTTGACAGAGAGGAGAACAAATCGCTGACAAAGAACCTTTTACGTTTCATCAGCGTTGTTAGGACGACAAGCAGGAATGTCTCAGATAATAACTCCCACTTCAAAGATTTCTCAGCTCAATAGAAAGCGGACCATCCTTTTTATTAAACCACAAGGACTGGCACTAAAGAAGACTCCACTATTTGATTTTTTTCCACCGTGTTTATTTTTCCCCTATTCACTGGGGTACTTGGATAAAATAAACAACAAGACAATTAAGGGAACATAGACTTCTAACTTTCCTGCCATCTTCCCCATCCCCTTGGCCTTGGGCTCTTGAGTTCATGCCCAGGGCCAGCCCAGGCCTGAGAATACTACACATACACACCCTGGGGACAGACAAGTTTGGGGAGCTGCAAGAGACTTCTGGGATGTAGGAGCGGAAGGGCAGTGCTGAGAGCCAGAGTGGAAATGTCCCAAGGGCACAGTCTGAACTCCTCGGACTCCCCCCTCCCCCTTGGCTCACCCCCCCCGCTCCATCAAATTCAAGCCTCCATCCCGCTCAAGATTCAGAGAGGTATTTTGCACAGAACCGAGCTAGGGTTGCTCATTTGTTAAGCTTCTGAGGTTGCCCTAAAGTCATTTACTCCTGACCCTGGAGCCTCATTGGGGCGCAGTCAAGATGCACCGAGTCTGGCTCCTCCTTTTCCTGAAAGCGTCCCTGGCGCCAAAGCGTCCCGCATCAGGACGCAGGATGAACCCCTAAACTCGGGAGAGGCAGATCCTAGGGAGGAAGTATATACTGGAGAACGCAGTGACAGGATTAAATGGCGTGAAAGCAAAGGCCAGCGCAAATGTATCTTAATAGAGTGTCTGCAGTGAAGTGTGCCGCCTTTGAAGCGGCCGCTCCTCGAGCGCATTTCCATGGCGAGCCTAACGCAGCATGCTGATGCACCGTCAAACTCACACTTTCAACCCCAAAACCCGACTCTTTGAACAACCCGAGCTTGATTAGACCTTTCTCCTTTTCTTTCCCCTCTTACAAACCATTTCCTCGCCTTTAGAAACTCTCCATCAAACCCAAATGCGCCCTCTGATCACCGCAGAAAGAAGAAACAAAGGCGCTGAGCGGCGATTCAAGCGGCCCTTTTCTTCCCTCACATTATTATCCATTTTTATTATGATCGGGAACAAGTGCCCATTCGCGTGGGTTTTGTTTACCGGAAATTAAATGAAAATGATTTAGTCCGCGTCAAACAAAAATATATACTTGTATACACAAGAAAAAAGGCCTGTTAGACGTAAATATTATGTCCTTAATGAAAAGCCTGGACGGGCTCCAGGCTCAGCCTTTCAGGATTTCAGTGCGACTTGCCTATTGCCATAGAAATCCTAACTTACCATGAAGATGCACCGTGGCGAAGAAACACTGCTTTGTGCGCGGGCCTTTGATGTCTCAGGCGCGAGATGTGGGCACTCAGCTGCGCGGGGCGAGATTACCTTGAGAGCAACGCGGTGGGCATCTGTAACAAGCAAATGAAAAATTAAAGGCGATTAGTGGCCGACCAAACATTTTTATTTTATTTCATTATTTTGGATTGGGGTGGCAGGTAAATTGGAGGTGGAGGTGGGGTTAGAAACATAAGAAAAAGAAACTAGTCCTATTTGAGGAGGGGGAACTTTCTGAACATCGGCAGAAGAAAGTTCCGCAGCCGCCCTCCGCATCTCGGCCGTGGGGCTGGTTTTCCATGGTGGGAACGAGGTTTTGCTGCGACCGTCCGCGCTGGGTCAGGCAGCCTCTGGGCCCTATTGTAGTCGGGGAGGAGGGAGTTGCAGTCCCCCTTCCTCAACGACGGGTTCACTAAGGATATATTTGGAAGATTTCGGTTTTGATTAGGGGTAATGAAGACAGTCCCACTCCAGTGGATGTTAATTTATCTGATTGAAGTTGTGGAGACTGTGGGGGCAGGAGTGAGAATTGTCTAATGGTGTCTGAAGAGAGCAGAGCAGGAGAAAATCCAGCAGAGTGGCAGGGCCAGGTCTTGTTTGCTGGGCTCAAGTTTTAAAATTGGGCTTCTTGGGGGCTCTCCCCAGGGGGAAGTATTCCATCCCCCCCAAACACACACACACACACACACACACACACACACACACACACACACACACACACACACACACACACACACACACACACACAATTTCTAAATTCTTAGGGAACTGGGATGAGTCTGCTAAAGCTTTCTTTTTTACTTTTTTTCTTTTTTCTTTCTTTCTTTTCCTTCAAATCTTAGCTAAGAATTTGGGGCAGACCCGTCCTACTTGCAGAAGATGGCAGACTATCAAAGAGGCCCTGATTATTTTCCGCCTCCACTGGCAACAATTGCAAAGGTCTTTCATTCCTCCGCCCCCAACATCTGGTTCTTTTTTCTGGGGACTTCATACCCAGCATATCTAATACACATTCAATCTAGACCCATTGGGTGTTGCCTTTACAAAATTTATTATTGCAGTCCATATCTCTCGTTCCCCCTCCTTTATTTAAGTAACAACGACATTGTGCAATTTTTTACAAAGACCATCATAGAATTAACGCAATTCACCCAATACGGTCGCCCATGTCAGGCCCCTTCGCTGTGGAAGCATCGACTCAGTGACGTCATCAGACACCTCCACACTGCCAGCCCAAGCACCCACAAAATTCATCAGGCAGCATCTCAACAGGGTTGGGAGTGGGAAGGAGAGTGGGAAGGGGGTGGGGGAGGCCTCACAGCATTGAATCCTGAAGCTTCTTTAGCGCTCTTTTGTCTGTATTTTCTGTTGTTTTGGACTCACCCCCACACCAAGTATACAATGTATAACGAGGCAGTGGACAGACCAGCAGATAGACGTACCCATGTACCTGGCCAGTCCGTACAAGTAGGGGCATGTGACCACCAGCAGAAGAGGATGACCCCCATTTTTTTCATAGAGATGGTTGAAAAAATTAGGACGTGTATTTTTATTTTAAAAGATAGCTGGGGGAGGTGAAAGTGTAGGGAAGCAAAAGAGGAAAGAAATTGGAGGCAAGAAAAAGCTTCTGGAATTCCCCCCGCCACCTTCACGGATCTGAACTTCCAGATTGGGATTGATGGGGGAGGGGAGTGAAAGGAGTGGGAGGCTTTCACTGGGAGCTGGGAAGGAGGTGGGGGTGGGAGCCATCCAGCTCTCGAGAAAGACATATCCATTCTGTGAACCACGCAGGGAGTTTGCGGCCTTACTTTTGCCACCTGCAGTTGCCAGCACAGCACATACATTCTAATGTGTTTCCCCTCCCAACCCCCCACCTGTTTGTCTCTATCTTTACCCCAACACTGCTTTTATGCTACCGAAGCATGATGGCGTGCGTGTGCGTGGTGGTGAGGGGTGTGACTGTAGAATGAATATGAGGGCCGTATTTGGTTTGAAAAAATGGACATTATATCAGCACATTCAGTGAGCTCTAGAAACTATCAGTGATGGCCCTTCTTCCTTGCTTTCTTTTCTCTTTCCTTCCTTTTTTCCTTCCTCGCCCTCTCCCTCTTCAAGCCTCAGTAGCCAGGCCTAGACTCGCAGTCGTTATACGCCCTGAAGCAGCAACCACAGCAGCGGCCTTAACACCGGTGGCGGCGGCGGCAGCGGCGGGGCCAGGTGGTGGCGCGGAGCTGGGGGGCGCGGCGGGGGCAGCCGCAGCGGGGCCCGCGCCCTGACACACGTACCATTCGCTCAGGTCGGCGCCACGCGCCGCCACCACCGCCGAGGAGGCCACCAGGGGCTCATGGCCGCAGTCCGACGAGGGCGACACGAGGGCAGACGGCGTGGCCGAGTCGTAGCCGGAGCTGGGCGGCGGCGGCGAGCGCCCGTGCACCTTCATGTGCTTACGCAGCGAGCTGGGGTGTGTATAGCACTTGTCGCAGCCGCGCACCTTGCACGTGTATGGCTTGTCGCTAGTGTGCACGTGCGAATGCTTCTTGCGGTCGCTGCTGTTGGCGAAGCGCCGCTCACAGCCCTCGAACTCGCACCTGAAGGGCTTCTCGCCTGGCGGAGGCAACGCAGAGACATTAGTGACCGCGGGCCGTCTGCCCGGCTTTCTCTCGTCACCATCCCCCCATTCCTCTTCCATTTTCTGGAAAAGAACCACAAAAGATTTTCAGAAATCCCTTTTCTCGGCGCCTGAGGGCCGACACCCCCTCCCCCGCGGAGAGCGCGCCCCCGGTGCTTACTCGGACGCGCCCCCGCCCCTCCCCCTCCCGCCCGGGCCTGGGAGGAGGACACGGAGGAGGAGCGACAACGACTCCATCTTAGTCGACTTTCCGTCCTCGAAAATCCCGATTCACTCGGGTTTTTTTCTTCCAAATTTTCTCCACGCGGAGCCAGAAGCACTTCCGCCCGGAGAATAGAGCTGACTGAGGAGCTCACATCTGCTCGATTAAAGTTGCTGTTCCAGCCAAACGTCTCTGCTAGCCCCCCACCCCCACCCCCACCCCCACCCCACCGCCGCCAAGAGGTCCACCCAGCACACGCCTCATCCTGGCCCAAATCGTTTCCTAGGTTTTGTGCAAACTCCAAGACGATGAAATGATTTAAGAATTTGCAGCCTTTGCACACGGGGTGTGCATAATGTGGATTCGTGCTGCAGGGAAAGGTATTCTAAGGAATGATTCACTTCAGAGGCGATTTTTACGGGAAACGAAGCCCCCACCCCCCTTCCCTTCTACCCCCTGAGGGCAGACATTTAGCAGCATTCTTCAAATATTGCCTAAACCGTTCGGGATCCCTCCAGATCAGTGCGCCGGCAATAACGTTTTATTTCGCGGCTCCAGCGGCCTCCCAGAGACCCTGCCGTGGGCAGCTAGCCCTCGCAGTCCGCACTGACTGTGCGAGGTCGCCCTGCCTCCCCAGACCACCCCCACACTGCTGTCCGGCCTCACGAGCCCGAGCCGAGGGGCCGGCGCGGCAGGGCCAGATCAAGCTGAGCGAGATCCGAGGTCTCTCCAGCAATCGAGCGCTCGAGCGCCACGGCTTCGGGATAGGAGCAGCTGCGGCGGCCAAGTCAGGCCAGCTCTGCGGACCGGAGGGCAGGCGGGCGGCCGGGGTCGGCCCGCGAGCGGCTCGGAGCGACGGCTGTGATGCCCTGTGGAGCCAAGGGAAGGCTCGAGCGCTCGTTAGGGTGGAAATATTGGCCGGCCTGAGCCCCAATCAGGGAGCTGACTGCCGTCTGGACTCGCTGGCGTGTGGGGGAGGAAAGGACCTGGAGAATCCGGAAGCCCAGTTTCCTGCCTGAGCTGCAAATGCTGCGGGAAGAGGGGAAGAGGGTGTCCCGCACTTTAAACAAGCGGCTGCCGCCCGCGCTCTAAATGAAGGCAACGACTACCTAGCTCCTGGCTAGGGAGGAAGAGACGCACGGCTGGAGGACTGTGGCCTTTGTGCTCTCGTCTCTCTCCGCTTCCAGGAAAGACAGGCGCTTTGAGGGAGGTTTGAACAAACAAAGCCGCTATTCCCGAACCCTGTTGAGACTCTGGCTGAGCCAGAGGTTTGCTCACAACCGGCGCCTCCACTCGGGCAGGAGGCCACGAGCTCGGGGCTCCGGCACTGCCGGTGGCTGGGTTCTCCCCCTGCAGGAATATTGCTAGAGTACAGTGGGTCCTATGGAAGATACTGGCATATGCAATATCTCGGGACACCAGCACCATTTTATGAAAAAGTGGAAGAAAGATGCAGAATAAATCAGTGTTCCTATTCACCCCCTTTCTCCCCTCTGATCCCTGCCAGCATCTGCAAAACCAAAACTTTCCTATTTCCCTTCCTTTCTTCTCTTTTTTCTAAAACGACTTACAAAAGTCATGCAATTCGGGGCCTGCAAAATAAAACAGAGGAGGAGTTGGATTTAAGATTGATCCTCCACCCCAGCCGGAAAAAATTCTCACCACACACTTATCCCATCTTTTGAGCGTCTAGTTGCGCATTCACGTAAAACAGAAACAATGATTTCGCTCCAAACGAGGAGCAGAGGAGGGAAAAAAAACAGGGCATTGAGGTGATACGGAAGCCGCGAAGTTCGCAGGCCCCGGGAGGCCAGGTGAGCCGCTCCCCGCGCTCTCCGGAGCTGCAGGAGGCGCCCTGGTCCCTCGCTTGCCACGTCCCCCGCCCCCTGCCAGCACACTGCCTCCCGCCCTTCCCCTCCCCTCAGGTCCCGGCGCTGCGCTCGGGTGGGTGGGTGAGTTTGGAGAGGCAGGGCTGTTCCAGGGCCCTGCAGCCCGCCCAGAGCGGCCTGGGCCCCGGGCTGCGCTGTGAAAGTCCTGGAGTCTCCTCCCAGAGGCTCGGGAGCCCGAAAGGCCTCCTCCCGGCCCCGCGCCAGGCCCGCCCGACAAAGTTCGGAAGCGTCTGGGCAGCCTGGCCAGCGCCATTTTCTCGCACTTGTGACTGGGTCTGGTTGTCCCGGCGACTCCGCCCCGGCGCGGTCCCTTCACCTCTACCGCGGATCCCCAGCCCTGACTCTCTACCGGCCGCCGGGGAAGGTGGGGCGAGCTCCCAGCCGAGGGGTCCCGGGAGGGGCGCCAGGCGACGGGGTCAGGCCCGAACGCGCGTTGGGCCCGCGCCTCCGTCTTCGCGGCACCATTGTTCGGGATCGCTGTGACCACTGCAAAGTGAAAGCTTTGGGCGCCGCAGCCGCCTCCGCAGCCAGGCCCGGAATTCAGATCCGGGAGAACCTCAACTCCTGAGAAATCTGCTCCTACTCGCCGCTTCCACGACTCGAGGAAATGAAACGCCATTAATATTTGAAAAGGCAATTATTTTCCTGTTGAATCGAGAACTGTCTTCATGAATAATTTGTGGTGAAGTCTATTGCCATTTGAAAAACATTTTGTTGGCTTTTTTCCCCCTTTCTCTTTCTCTTTCTCCCTCTCCCCTCTTTTCATTACTTAGAAGGCGGGTTTGAGGGAAACGCTGGAGCAGGCGAGAGGCTCTGTAGATTTTTTTTTTTTTTTAAACCCAAGGGGTTATGAACCAAGACCGAATTCTGACCTAAATAGATGCAAACCTAAGCCAGTCCGGGTGCACTGAACTTGCTTCTCTGCTGTAGGTCGATTGCGCTAAGAATTTAAACATTTTCTGCTTCACAGACTTCAAACAGTGGGCCGGCAAAGAGCAATAAAAGTTTGTTTGTTTAAAACCCTTGTCATTAAAGTTGAGTACCTTCTCCAGCTCAGGACTACGCGTCTACCTTCGTGGTGCCGGCCTCCAGCTGCTGGAGTAGCATGCCTGCGGGCCGGGATCAGGGTCGCACCTGTCCCCCCACCCCAGGGAGGGCAGATGCATATAAGAGGTGGGGGGGGGGGGGAGGCCCAGAAAGAGCTCGGGGGAAACCGTACACTCCCAGACATGCTCCGGAAATAAAGTACAAGACTCAAAGTGGACTTTGGTCTGGCCTCCGTGTGTGCCAGTGTCCTGGCTCCAGACCATTCTCAAGAAGCAGAGTTGGGGCGGGGGGGGGGGGGGGCAAGAAGGCGGGATTTAGCAAGCTTCTTTCCTCGGCAGTGCCAGCCTCGGGAGTTCTTTGCCTCTAACAATTGTTTATGTTCCAGCAATAGGGGTGAGTAAGGCAAGGCGCCGGGTAACAGGAGAAATGAGACACCAAGCTGGAACTTATTTTATCTCCTCTTCTCCCCAACTTCTCTTTCTCCCCTCCCGCCCTGATGGGGATGGGAGAAGATGCTAACTTCTTAAACTTCGAGGGAGGGGAAGCGAGAAAACCCTAGTGAAGGAGAGTATAAACAATGGCTGCTAAACTAATTAATGTAACTTCACAATCTGTTCTGGAAGTGTGAAAACTTTCTCCTTGCAATTGCATTAATTAGAGATGCTTCTGGCCAGAGGAGTTCAATTTTGCAGGCTCTTGTGTGAGGAGCCTTTTGTTTCTGTTAACTAGAACTAACAGATGTGGTTGACACATGTCCCCATTTCGCTTAACAGCTCGGTAAATGACATTTAAGGCGATGGGTCCCGTTGGGTCTCTGCTAAAATAAAATAAGGGTTCTCCAAACGACCCTGGTGTCGGGCCACCAAGGCCCCGAAGCAGGGCTAAAGTTAGCCCATGAGACCCCCAAATCCTAAAGAAAGTGCCAAGGGCCCGATGACCCCGGTTCAGATTGTAAGGCTGACGGGTGGAAGAGTTCTGCCACATGATTAGGAAGGGACTGGGAAAAGTTAAACAATTGTTCCTATATCTTTACGACTTTGGGGAACAGCGCAGTTTTTAAATACCTTGAAATCAAACTCCATAAGCAGGGAGCACACGTTTGCACACACAGGGACCCAGGCACATTCACCCTTGTCCCCAGAATATTAATCCTGCACCATCCCTTCCCTACACACAGCCTGCGGAAACTTCTATGATTCTAAGAATAGAAGCGCATAATTAATATTTTATGGCCTTTGCTCATGAAAACAACACCAAAATACCTCCCCCCTCCCCTTAGTTGGAACTTGAGGAAATCCAGCCCGCAGGGCCTGCTTCCTCAGAAGGTCCGCACGAGACAGACAGCGAAGAATACTGACCTGTGTGAGTTCGTTTGTGTATTTTGAGATTTTCTGATCTAGCAAAGACCTTCCCACACCCCGGGAAAGGACAGGGGAAGGGCTTTTCGCCCGTGTGCACGCGGATGTGATTTACAAGTTTGTATTTGGCTTTGAAGGGCTTGCCCTGGCGCGGACACTCCTCCCAGAAGCAAATGTGGTTGGCCTGTTCCGGGCCGCCGACGTGCTCCACGGTGACGTGCGTGACCAGCTCGTGCATGGTGCTGAAAGTTTTGGAGCAGAGGCGCTGGGGCGCGAGACCATCCGACGCCAGCCACTTGCAGATGAGCTCCTGTTTGATGGGCTGGCGCATGTAGCGGAAGAAGGCTCCGGGACCATGAGGCGCAGAGAGGTTCACCGTCAGGTTCACGCCCCCGTAGCCATGCAGCGCGGCGGCAGCTGCCAGGGCATCGCTGCGGGCCGCAGGCCCTGGCGCGAAGGACTCAGGCCGTGCGTACATGTGTCCGGGGAGCCCCAGACGCAGAAGTCCGTTCAAAGGACGGCTGGGGGAGGCCTGGGGAGACTGCTTGTGGAGGTCCAGGAACACCGAGGGGCTGGAAGCGGCGGCGAGCTGCGGGCCATGGTGTCCGGAGCTGCTACCTGTTGTCGAGACAAATAGCGCGCGTGAGAATGGGTGGCGTGGGCTGCACTCTTCCCCGGGCCCCGGGGGGGCAGGCCCAGCCCAGCTGCACCACGGTCTCTGCCGTCAGCGCTGTACCGCGAGCCAGACCGCACTAGCACTGAACCCGGTGGACAGAGCAAGGCCAAACGCCTCCGCCGCCGTCGAGTCGGGCTGCTGTTCGGCCGAGTCCCCTGCCAAGCCAAGAGCTGAAGAGGGATGGTGGCAGCGGGGCCGGGGGAAGGAGCAGTGGGAGGCGCAGGATTGAGTCCGGGGGATGCTGGGGACTCTGCTCCAGAGGGGTCTGACCTGCGCCCCAAGTACGGGGCGGTCAACAACCCTGGGTGTTCCGGGGCGCGGCGCCGTGCTGGGGAGTGGAGGTGATAGAAGTGGTGATGTTGGAGGTGCTGATGTTGAAAGTTGTGGCGGTGATGAAAAGCCCCCACCACATATATTAATTTCGGTGCCCTGCTCGTCTGGGAGAGGGCGGCGTGCTGCATCCCGGCCTGTGCTCCCCAGAGTTCCCTGTGCTGGGTCCTTCACGCCACCGTCACCTGACAGTGGGGAGGGGAAAGGACAACCACAAAAAACTTCTGCGAACTTTTTTTTTTCCATCAGGTTTTGGGTTTTGGCTTCCCCCCCATCCTCGGTTTTTAATGCCTACGTGAAATCCTGATACACTGCAGAGGCAACAGCAGGGCGCGCAAGGAAGTGAATAGAGACCCGGGCCCTTCGACAGGAACAATCGCCCAGGTCACTCATTGGCCCGCGGCCGGGCCCGACGTCAGCGATAAGTCCCGCCACACGCGGTCTCTCTATTTCTCTCCCTCTTACACACACACACACACACACACACACACACACACACACACACACACACACACACACACACACCACCACAACACACACACACACACACACCACCACAACACACACACACACACACACACACACACACACACACACACACACACACACACACACACTCCCCCCCCACCAGCATCTCACGCTTCTACTGCTCATGCGCTCTGACCCGGGCCCAGGTTCTTTTCTCTCCTCGAGCCCCCTCCCCCTCCTGCCCTGCAAGCTGAGTGGATCGGCTTTGCCTCCAGCTCCTGGAAGTCGGGGGGCTGGGTTATGTCTCCATTCACCACCACTACATGAAGAGGTGTGGCGCCGCGCGTGGTGTCCTCTGAGCAACCCTGTCGGGGTCGATGGGCAGCACCGGTGCGCGGATATGGCGGGCGGTCTGCCTGGGTACTTTGTCCCAGGAGCCGGGAGGTGGTGGCGGTCGGGTTCGAGGAAGGGGAGGAGGCTGCAGACCAGGCAGTCAGGAGAGGAGAAACTCCTAGGCTAGCGGCCCTTGTGCCTAGTTTTATTTTCTCGCTTTCTGAGGAATTTGTCATGTCCCTCATCTTCTTCACCCTCTTTCTCTGTCTTATTTACCCCAACGCCCCTACCACACTTCGCCTTCCTACGTGGACCCTGCATTCTCCCCTCCCCCTCTCCACCTCTCCGCTCTCGTCCCATTTGATCCTCGCCGGCCCCTTCTTCCACGAGCCTGGCGCGCTCAGGGGTGAGTGAACGCAAGAATCCGACTTGCCCTGAGCAGGAATTAAGCGTGGACGGGGGTGGCCCGCGACAGGCCCTCCTGAAAGGGCCCTCCCCACCACCAGTCACGCCAAAGAAACAAAGACAAGGGACGCGCAACCAGGAGAAACAGGTTCCCGTCCTCAGGTCTGCCCCGGCCATTCTGGGCTCCCGAGCTCTGTACCCGGCCCTGACACGGAGCCTCTGGGAAAGGGAATTTGCAGAGCTCTTCCTCTTTCAGCTCCGCCACTTGTTGGCCGCGGGCCGAGCCTCTGCCTCCCTCCTTGCTCGCCTTAAGGGTCTGTAAAGAGTGGGTGCTACATTTCCGGTCCAGGCTCTGAGAGGACCTTTGGGCCCAGGGACTCCTCCTGCCAGACGCCCTCCAGTGCTGCGGGTGCCACAGTGGTGCGGTGTGGAGCGGTCGGTTGAGGGGGAAACAGAAACAAAAACAAAAACTTCAGTTCTGGCCCAGTCGACTGTGGCATAAACGGGGGGTGGGGGGGGGAGTGTCCTTTGTCTGCACCGACTGGCAAGGGTCAGCTGCACCGTCAGGCTATTTAAAAGGGCTGCTGGCCTCACCCCTGCCTTACTCGCTGTAGCTGAAAATTCCAGCCCAAAGTGCTCGGGCCTTCCTGGCGGCTGAAGAAAGCGTCCCCAAAGTAGAGAAAGTCCTAAAATTTTTAAGAGAAATTTTAGGGATTGTGTAAAGATACTGTACCTTATTAGCAGAGGTGAGAAGTTTGGAAAGATTACAAAGTATTCTGACTCGAAATTTATTTTAATTTCCCACTAACCCCCAGCACTAAGGACTATTCTTATATGCCTCCTGGTCAGAATTAAAGGTTTCTTTTAGATTTGTAAAATAATTCTCTTATTTCTAATGGTTGGCACATTCTTTGAGACTTTCTTCATTTAATGCATTGTTTCCTGCTCATGGCTCCACTTTTTAAGAGATTAAGTTCCACAACAATTTCTCTTGGCTTTGACAAGTGCAGGTCTTACTGCCTCTCTGGTAGGAAGAACTTAGGCAACTCTACCAACAGACACTGCATTAATATTTAAGAAAGAGGGGGGGAGGGAGGGAGGAGGGAGGGAGGGAGGAGATAAGAGAAGAGAAGAGAAGGAAAGAAAAGTAAAGAAAAAAAAAAGTCAGAGGACAGCATTTGACTGCCGGACTCCTCCTGCTCTCCGAATCAAGAGTTTTGAGAGCACACAGCAGTTTTGAGACTAGACTCTAAGGATTTGCCTTTTTCTCTGGCTTTCACCCTTGCCCACACACTCACTTTTTGGGGTTTACCCCCCCACCCAGAGGCACATCTCTCTGGTCCCTTACCCTGTTTCCCCTTCCTCTAAGCACTGGCCAGGACTACTCACTAGTGAGGTATCCTGCCCCTCAGTGAGTCCTTTCAGGTCTTCCCACCCACTTAGGTGTCTGATGAGTGATGCAGTTGTCTAGTCAAGTCTGGGATGAACCTTTCAAAGGCTCAGAAACCAAAAAACACACAAAACAAAATAAAAAGACCAAAGTGTATTTCTCCCTGGGACCACTTGCCCAGATGTTTTGCTATCTATACCTCAAACACTGAACCTAGTCAACTTCTGTGATATTCAGACCTAAGTACAGGGACACTTCTACAATAGACCAACAATTAAAATATTTTTTTCTCCTGCTTGAACCTACATGATCTACAAAGTACGGCTCAGGATGTCTGTCAAATTCACCAACCACTTTAGCTTCCATTAAGACTGATTTGCACCAACATGGATCCCTTAGTATATACACTGCGAGCCCATTCCCATCAAAAACTTTGAATAAGAGACAGAACAGGAGTTCTCAAACTATTTTAGGCTGTGGCCCCCTGTGGAAACTGGGTGAGCCTGGTGAACTCCTAATAGTCTTGTGTTTGCTGCCCATATTCATAATAGAAGAAAAAGTTAACTTTCCATTAGAAGTTGTGGAAATAAAGAGGCACCTTTTTTTCCTATTCTCATGGACCCCTGAATCCTAAGCACTAACTCTATGAACTTCAAGGTTTTATACACATAGACTGTTGGAATACTACACAGCCTCTCTTACTAACCTTGCCCTTGAAAAGCTTTGAACATGTGTATGACTTTTTGTGCCATCAGCAAAAGGGCAGACACATCTGATTCAGCCAAAATCACTGACAGTAGCCTGGCCCCATGGAGCTCCTTCCCAGATGCAGCCTTCTCTTGAAGCTCTGAAAACATCTGGACACATCCTGGGTTGACTCTTCTGGAGTAGCCAGGGGTCAGCTGACCTGCAGGTCACTGAGGTTGTCTGATCCTTGAAAGTTCCTTCAAGCCATACGGTCCATACCTTGATTGGCTAAATACAGCAATGAGATCAGACATTCTCCTAGAAGGACATTTCCCCAGAGAGAGTGATAGGAAGAAGAAAACTTCTTTGTACCCACTAACATTTACAGACAAAGAAATTTGGCCAATTACATAAGCGTCTTCAAGATGTGTTTCTGAAATAAGTCCCAAAGCAGTATCTAACTAACCACACATGACAGGTAGAGGGGCACCAATCAAAATATGTCTGGGAGGCATATTTTAGTCTTCAGAGGGACTTCCAGAGCTCAGGAAGCAAGGAGCCCAGGATTCAGAGATTATCACTTGGGCAGGCTGAAGAGTGGTATTCCCTCAGTGGTTCTCAGAGTTTTTCTTTCAGAAACTTATCTCACAGTTGCCCCCAACAACAAATGCTTGACTGAAGCATTCTCTTCCTAACTATATCTGGGGTTATAAAGCTGTTAAGTCCACTTTCCTGATTTGCAGAGAAAAGAAATATCCTTCAACCCAGAGATGTAAAGAAAAAAAGCACTGGAAGTTTCCATGGGGCCTATTTGGAGCAGAATCCACCACCAGACCCTAAACATCCCTATCTCCAGAGCAAACCAATCATGCCCTAAGCACTTTTGTTCACCCCAGCCAGACCAATACAATGGTATAAACAAGTAATTTCCTAGTCCCTCTTTCTAGATTTGGTGGCCATACCATCTGCCAGAGCTCTTCACATCACTGGCTCAAATGTGTGACCTCCCTCCTTTAGAAAGAAAAAAATGGAGATTTCAGATCAATAGCTGAATTATTTTTCCTTTTGATCTTTTAAGCAATGCTAAATGATGATTATTTGCTGCAGCTTATACCTCAAGCAGGGTCCCAGGAGCTGAGAGCTACTGTACAGAGCCTGACTAAGCAAAAGACTTGTCATCAGAATGTTCTGCCTCTAGAACTGCAGTCACTTGTTTAGTTCTTTCTTCCCTGAGTCTGGTCAGGTTACCACCCAAAACAAGGTGCAAATCTCTTTATAGGCAATTTACAGATAGACTTCAGGATTCCTGCAGTGAGAGGTTGTCTCTAGTCTTATGAAAAGAAATAACTTAAGCCCCAGGAGCCATCCCATATGTCCAAGCCCAAATTGTGCAAAGATGAGATCTATCAGGATTTTTGGAGATAAAGGAGGATATTCTTCTTCTCTGCCATGGAAATTTGGGCTTTAATCATCATTAACAGAAATGAATATGGAAGAAAATATACGTGGATAGAATTTAATTTCTAGGCAAGGATTCTGCAAAATGTCTTTGACAAAAGATTAGAAAACATTGCTAAAGGATTTTCCAAAACAGCATTAAGAAATCAAAACAACTGAATTGACACAATAACCACATCTCCCTTGAGGCTTCTGCCATCAAATCATCCCCAAATAATAGAAGAGCCATTTCCTGTGTTGTCCATTTAACTTTTAAGAAGGTTGCTTTGCCTATCAACAAGAGAACAACTTTGGAAGCAACCATCAGCTAGTGGTGTAGTTGAAATGAAGGAAACTAGATGCCTGGAAGGGAAAATATCCAACCCTAAATCATATGCTTATTCTAAATGGAATATTAAATTAAATTCTTCACAATGAAGGTATTCCTGACAGAGCGGCTGTCAGTCACTCCCTGTTCAGACACCACATTGTGGGAACGTCGTCGCTGCCACATTGTAGAAGGCTGGTGTCCCTGGTAAAGATGATGCATATCATGTAAACCCCATCACCAAGATCAAAGTCTGCTTCTTTCATGGAAGCCAATACATGTCAAACCTCATTCCAATCAAATCGTCTGGAAATGAATTCAAGATGAATATGTCATAGAATAATGTGACAGTGGAATTGCAGAAGGTCAGGGGTGGTTGTTTCAATGAGAGAGTCATCAAATATTAATTCTAGAACGTTCAGATGAGTAGGCATTGAGGAGGATTAGCCAGCTGCTGGTGGGATGTAGCATCGTTGATTTGTGTGCAAATGTATTGAACACCAAGGTGTTGCTCTAAATTTCATTTGAACTCAGGAAATACCCCCCAAATTCATAACCCAACATAATCAAAAGACAAAACAAAGCTTCCTACTTAAAAAATCCAAAGGACAAAAACCTTCAGTAGACAATATTCAAAAGAGGATTTTCACTTACTTGTCTCTTTCAGGGTGTTTCGGTAAAGCCGTGATCGTTTTCTCATCACCAAGGAAGACTTATATCTCATTTTCTGACTTTGAGCCTGTTTGGGAAGAAAAGAGAGATAATCACTAGTTAAACAGTTTTGTACATGTTTGTGTGACAAGATTCTGAGGCCTGAATATCTAAGATGAAAGAAGGGGTTGGTCCGAAGAGAGCCTTTCTTTCTTTGACCATTTTCAAATTTGGAAGTAAAGAAAAGAACTCTGATGGGAACTGCCCTTACTTATTGCAAAACAATATATCTTTGGAAATTAAAAATATTAAAAAAATCATAATTTCCCAGCTGGACTTCTTTTCCTGAAACTCATTCATTGTTCTGCCTTGTAGGTAGAAGTAAGCACTCTTTCAGTGAGTGTTCAAAAATCTCTAACTTCTAGAATTTGAATTTATTGTATGAGGAGCCCCCAGCACTTATTTCAAGTTTATTAACTGAATTTAGTGAGAAGTGATGGGGATGGCCTACTGTTCTCTGAGAGGTTAAAATTCAAGTTATAAGAGTTGGAACTAAGAGTAGAGAAATTTCTTTGCAAATTTTCAGATTTGTTCTGCCTCTGGTAGTGCGAAATTCCATAGCCTCATATGATCCACACCCTCAGACCCATTTGGGAGCCATCACTAGTTGATTTTTCAAAGTTCATATAAAATTCACCAGATTATAAAAGTATCATTTTTATCATTTGCTCCAGACTGTCCTCATTTTATAGTTGAGAAGGTTAGAAGTAACATCACCCCCCATAAGATTATTTATCAGATTTACTTTGTGAGTACAGCCACCATGCCATTGGCCATCTTAAATTCTTAAAAGCATCCTGGGGACCTCTGCATCTGTCAGGCAAGGCTGGAGGCAGTGCAGCCGCCAAACAGAGACGATCCACCCAGCCCCAACCCTCAACTTGGCTAGAAAGACAAATAGTTATTGAAAAGGTCTCAGGCTGGACAAACACAGCAAGCCCTCTGTCAATGAGGACGGCTGCCTGTCTTGACACTCCAGCCTAAAGAACAAGCAGTTGTTTAACTTGTTGAACCACAGGCCAAATCCAAGTGGGGCTCTGTTATCTCAAAGGGTATCCAGTTCTCTAGGCTCAAAGATCTCTCTCTCCTGCTCAACCCCCATCTCGGACTCCAACAAGCTTGGTGGTTTTTACCTTTCCCTCTGCCTTCTTTTCTAGATCCAAGCCTGGGAGGTGGGGGTAGACTCACCTTTTCCCACAGGGCTTTATTTATTTTCAATTCTGTCTAACCAAAAGGCATCCTTCCCGAAAGGTAATAAGCTCCTTACAGAACAAATCAGGAAAAGAAGGAGGCCCAACCTTGCATCCCTACAGAAGGGTAGCATGCTGGGCGTTCTCACTCTGAAATTTCCTCATGGCAGGATGTCTGGCACGGAAAAGTCCTGGTTGGTTGGCAATAATAGAATTTACTCTCTTGCTTCTGAGAGAAATCGGTGTGAGGTTCTCAAGGGACTTCTGTCCACCCACAGTGTTGCCCCAGCCCAACTTTTAAGAGTTCTGGGTCACTTCTGCTCCCAGGTCCTGACAGCCCTTTGTGCATTACAAGCCCATAGGCATGCAGACAAATGTTGCAGAGTGGACTAGGGTGGGAGACCAGGGACCTTAACAGGCCCTCTGCAGCAGCTTCTTCCTCTGGTTTGTGCAGGGAACCAGGGTAAACTTCTCCTTTGGTTCAAACTCTGACACCGCTTAGAAAGCTGAAGGAGGAGTGAGAAAATCTGGGAGCAGTCCCTGGGTCCCTCTACCTGAGATCCCTACCAATCCTGGGATATAGGATATAGGAGCCTCCAAAAGTGATCCGTTAGGTTTTTTCTAAAAGCTTGCTCCTGAGCGTCTCTCCACAGAAGCAGCAGCCACCAAATCATGGGTCAGGAACACATCCTGGACACTTAACGGAATCTGCCTTCCTCCCTGCACCTTGTGAAGAGAAAAGGCAGCCAGGGAATCCGGTGATTGATAGTGCCCGAGGAGAGCCAAGAAGGCGGAGCGGCGGGTGCCAAAGGCAGCCCCGTGACTTGGGGGATCTCGGAGCTGAAAGTTGTGCTGAAGCTGGAGCTGCCCTGGCCTGCCCAGGGTCAGAGGTCAGCCTCAGCCGCGACTTCAGCTCCGGAGCTGCCCCACGCTGGTTAACCTGCAGGCGCTGGCAAAGGCGGGCTCGCCCTTTGGCTACAGCTCGGCCCTGGCCGGCGCAGAGCACAAGCCCAGCCAGAGACAAAACCGGCTGCAGGCCTCTGCCCGCCGCTCCGTCTGCAGCTGCAGCCCGCGCCTCCCGGGCTTCCCTCCGCTGGGCCCTCAAGTACCAGGAAGTTGAGCTGCGAGACTGGGTTGTGCGGGGACCTTTCCTCACTCCACTCTTCCCTGGAGGAAGGAGCTCGGGTTCCCCCATCTCCAGACTGAAGGCTAGGCAACATCTGGGACCCAGCGTAGAGTCTTCATCAGTGGGTCACCTGCAGGTTCGAACGCTTCCGCCGCCCCCACCCTGCAGGCGACTGAGATAGAGGATCGGGAAGCGGTACGGTGGCGTGGGGCGCTGTGAGGCCACTACGGCCGGCCGGACAGAGGAGAGGAATATGACCTTGAAATCCCAAGGGAGTTTCCTGCACACGGTGCCTGCCGAGGTGCAGCCCTTTAACGCCCCCTCTCCATTCCTAAGACTTTGGCGGCTCCCAACTGTCCCTATGGGCCATTCGTCAATCTCAAACTTTGAGGTCCAGCCTCTGAGCCAGTTCTAGCCTTTTTTTTTTTACAGTCTAACTCTGTTCCCTCCTCACTTGCCCCTAATTTCCGGTGCCTCTGGGTCTCGGGTAGTGGCCAGAAACCTCGGGGCTTTGGCCTGCTCCCCAGAGAGCTAGCAGCAGCCCCCGTTTGCATCCGAGAGGAAAAAAAAAGCCAAGTCCCAAACCCACGGCGGAGAGCGGATCCCAGCGGTCAGCGTCCTGAGGCAGGACCAGGATGAGGGGTCCAAGGAACCGGCCCGGAGGCTGACCCAGCCAGCATCTGCGCCAGGTTGGGGCGGAGAAGTCCCATCGTCTGCTAACTGCCGGACTAACTTGGCTCTTTGCCCCTGGGGGCGAGAAGTTGAGACCTTCCCTGCCATCCCCGTGGGAGCAGGGCAGAGAAGCTGCCTGCAGCCCCCCCTCCCGACACCCACCCTGCTCCCTCTGCGCAAAGAAAGCTCTGGGCCACCACTCCCTTCTTGTACCAACGGTGGGACACCCAGGCAATTTACAAAGAGGAGAGGAAAGGCGGGTGGGCAACAAGCCGCTCTTGGTCCCCGTGCCAGTGGGAGCCCCCATTTGTCCCCCTTGCCCTCCCCTCTCTTCCTGGGAAGAAGGGATGAACTCAGCCTAAGTGCTACCCTTCTGCGGAAGGGACCCCTCCTCCGCTTAGTGTCAGTGGGGTGGGGCCTGTGTCCACGGATGGGGGGCCAATGAAGGAGGGGATGGGGGAAAGTCTTGCTGGGCCTCTTCCCCCAGTGGGGTTTGAGTGCCGACAGCCCCCCATAAGGGTGCTTGCTACGCGGCCGCTGGGAGTACAGGTCTCACCTGTCTGCCCCCTGGACTCAGGCACTTACCCCGCTCCACCTGTTGCTGGGATCGCCTCATTTCTGCACATCACTTTGGGGTGGTTGAAGGGGAACCAAAAACCCCTCCAAGCCTCTCTTTCGTGGTTCCAGCGAGGCGGTCATCCTTCATTTCTCCTTTTCCAGCTTTCGGGAAGCAGTTAGGGGATGTATGATGAAGCAGAAATGAGCCGTCAGGATGATATTTTAATGGCTTATATGTCACGTTGGTGCATGTGGCTTTGAACTGGAGCCGCTCGCGTTTCCTGCAGAGAGCGCCGCAAATCCCACTTGATAACTTCTACAACCCACAACTTTTTTTTTTTCCCCTCACATTCACTCTTACCCTATATATTTGGACGCATTTCCTAAAAATACCCTCTTGTCAACGTCCCTGTTGGATTTTCGATGGACTGGAGAGGAGAAGGCTGACTTTTCTTATTCGAAGAATTATTTTCCCTCTCCCCCTCCCAACGCCTACCCTTCCCCCTCAGGTCCCCCCCCCTTGCTATTTTTTGAAAGGCATGCGAGGTGGGTTCAATATTTCTTCTCCCCAGTGAGAGCAGTACAGCCTCTAGAGAAAACTCCTCCTTGCAGATAAGGTTTTTGCAACTTAAGGGGAAGCGGGATCCAACTTCCCCCTTTAGGTAGCAAAAAAGACTGAGCGGCTCCGCTGTATCTTTTTTGGAAAAAGTGTATAACAATTAAAAAACAAAAACAAAAAACCAAAAAACACCCTCCAGCCCCAGCCCTTTCCCTCCACTCCTAACTCTGATTCACTCAGAGTTTGTGGGGAGTGCTGGGCTGCTGGACTCAGACTTGTTGCTGGGGACAGAACATTTGATTCTTTTTTTTCTCCCTTCTCGAATTTCTATTTCCCAGCACAACAAGCACAAGTGCTTGGCCAGGTCCCTTCAGACACCAGGAAACTATCATGGACACACAGGCCGACTTTTGAGCTGGGAGAGCCCTGGGAAAGTGCTGTCCAGCTTGCCAGTCCCAAATGAGGATCTAATCGGTAAGAAGACCAGAAAACCAGAAAGGCAAGGAGCGGCCAACGCTGACCCTGCCTTTCTCTAGTCCGTGCAGCCTGCTCTGGCAACAGGGCAAAAAATATTCATTTTCATTTTCTTCTCTCAGGGGCATTGGTGAGTTTCCTAACGGGCCGGCTGTGAAAGGATGAGTTGAGGTTTCTTTGTCTGGAAGAGGAGTTTAGCGCTCTGATTCAGCTGCAAAGAAGCCAAATGAAGTTAGAAACAAAGGGCAAATTGAAGGATTCCGACTCTTGGCTTTTTGTGTTTTCCTTACTAGAAAATAATTAGACCTAATGAATATGCAGACACTTCGGCTAAACCCTCGGCCGGCCAGGGCTGCTGGGTTTTAAACAGAACTGCGGAGAAATGTAACCTTCATCCCCAACCCCCTGCATTCGCGTGCATTTTTTGAAACGCATAAATGTTGCTCGGCTTAATTTATTGAGTCACAGAGATTTTTTTTCCTGCTTTTAAGTGCCATACTCCTCTACCTTTCAACAATCATTTTAATATATAGTCAATGGCTCTTTGTGGACGGGACAAAAAGCAACTACGCGCAGTTGTTGAATAGACTTTGCGCTGGGCAAAGACAGGTTAATCGAGGGCCGCATCGCGAAAACAAGCGAGTGTTGTATGTTTGCACTGAATCCAAATGTCTGCATTTTCCTAACTAAATCAAAGGGAGTGTTATTTCTTTTTCTGCTCACTCATCTGAAGGTAAGTAAATTTTCTCTGGCGATCAAAAGCCTGGTCGGCAACAAAGACCGCGCCCGCTTTTTCCACCGTCCTGGTGTGGCGAGTTGCGGAATTTCAATAACTGTGACAAGGGTGACTGATTTGTGAACTAGAAAAGGTTTGAATGTCACAAAATTTACATTGGTCCTATCTATCGGGGATTTAAATACCAAAAAAGTGTTCGGAGATCTCTAGGGAGCTTTGGGCAGCCCAGAGGAACAATGGCGCGTTGGGAAATTTACAGTTTTACCTGAATGAAAGGGGCCTGGGCTGGGAACAGGAGTGCAGGAAGAGGGGGTAATCGGGGGGCAGCCGAGGGAGACAAGAGAGGGAGAAAAGAGAAAACACGAGAGAGGGAAAAAGAAGACTGGCAACAAGGTTTCCAATTCGTCATTAGAAAACCACAAACCAACCAACCTCGATAACCTGAAAAGTTAACAGCTCTCCTCCACCGACGTTTACTGGGGGGTGGGGGTGGGGAGGGGGCACGCAGGAAGTCTGCTTTGATAAAAGCGAGAAGACTCGAGGCTGCCAGTTACACCCAGAAATCACACTTCTTGTAAAGAGAATGGAGTACCCGTGTGCTCCGGAGATCTTAAATTATAAACTGGAGGGGGACCAGGGAAGAGGGAAGCAAACATCAAAAGGAGCAAATAACAAAAGCCTCCTTTGCTGCCCTTGAAGGGGTAAAGGGGGTGGAAGAAAGAAAAGAAAGTTGCTGAATCGGGACATTCTGGAAGTGCCTTTGCTGTGTTTACCAGCCCCATTCCCGCCTCCTGTTTTCCGAGACGCCCGAAGTCTCTAATCCCTTAGAGAAGAGCAGGCTTGAGGAAGGACAAGACAGAAAGAGAGAGAGGGAGGGAGTGAGAGCGGGAGAGAGAGAGAGAGAGAGGGCACGACTGTGAAAAGGAAAAGGAATTGTGGCAAAAAAAAAAATTTTTTTTCCGTGACAAGAGGGAAAAAATTTGGCTAAAAAAAAGTTGCTACTCCTGGCAGCCCTGTTTGTCAAAAGGGATGTCAAGCGCTTTACAATACCTGGGATTGATGAGGCGGGCAGGCCAATGAGCGGCGCGCGGCGCCTCGGCGCGCCCTCCGTTGGCGCAGCGGCTGCGGGCGGGGGGAGTGCGGGCTCACCAATGGGCGCCCGCGTCGGCGGCACGTGACACCTCCCCCTGCTCCCATTCATCAAGGGGGGGACGGTGTCGTCCTTTCAATTCATTTATCTGCAGGAATGATTGCTGCTATCAGTCTCGCGCTCACCGCCCGGCTGAGGAGGTGAAAGTTTCTCCCCAGGAAGATAAACCGCAAAAGACAATATTGTGCATGATTTGCGCCTTTTCTTTGGCTTTTTCTTTCTTTCTTCTCCCCCCTCCTTTTTTTTTTTTTTTTTTTGCAAAAAGCAGAGAGGAAAAAAAGGAGAGTGAAGGAGCGAGGAGGCGAGCCTGAGAGAAAGGAGAGAGAGAGAAAAGAGAGGGCGAGGGGCTAGTGGAGAAGTGAGGAGGGGCACGCCGCGAGGCGGAGAGAGCGCGGGCAGCCGCGGGGCTGGCGCTCACGTTCCTCTATGCCACAAATCCGGGAGGAAGTTTTTTGGGGGGCTGAGATGCTCCATGCCTTTTCCCGGGCAGCCTTGACGCGGGGCCCTCTCGGCAGAGACTGAGAGGCGGGAAAGCGCGAGCCGGGCCAGCGGGGTCTCCGCGGCGGGCGCCGAGCCCGCCTTCCTCGCAGCCTGCAGCCGTCCGGCTTCCCCGCGCTCGGCCGGGCGGGCGTCCGGGTGTGTCGCGCCGCTGCCGGCAGCTAGGACTTCGCTAGGTGGGTCAACACCCCCTCCCCTCTCCTCCTTTTCCTCCTCCTCCCTATTTTACCTCCTCGGCGGGCGAGGGTGGGGGGGGCGGGGCAGGCCGGGGCTCGCCCCGAGCAGCCACGATGCTCCTGGACGCCGGCCCCCAGTACCCCGCGATCGGCGTGACCACCTTCGGCGCGTCCCGCCACCACTCGGCGGGCGACGTGGCCGAGCGAGACGTGGGCCTGGGCATCAACCCCTTCGCCGACGGCATGGGTGCCTTCAAGCTCAACCCCAGTTCGCACGAGCTGGCCTCGGCGGGCCAGACGGCCTTCACGTCGCAGGCGCCCGGCTACGCGGCCGCCGCGGCCCTGGGCCACCACCACCACCCGGGCCACGTCGGCTCCTACTCCAGCGCAGCCTTCAACTCCACGCGGGACTTTCTGTTCCGCAACCGGGGCTTCGGCGACGCGGCGGCGGCGGCCAGCGCGCAGCACAGCCTCTTCGCCGCTTCGGCTGGGGGCTTCGGGGGCCCACACGGTCACACGGACGCCGCGGGTCACCTCCTCTTCCCTGGGCTTCACGAGCAGGCGGCGGGCCACGCGTCGCCCAACGTGGTCAACGGGCAGATGAGGCTCGGCTTCTCGGGGGACATGTACCCACGGCCCGAGCAGTACGGCCAGGTGACCAGCCCGCGCTCCGAGCACTATGCCGCGCCGCAGCTGCACGGCTACGGGCCCATGAACGTGAACATGGCCGCGCACCACGGCGCCGGCGCCTTCTTCCGCTACATGCGCCAGCCCATAAAGCAGGAGCTCATCTGCAAGTGGATCGAGCCCGAGCAGCTGGCCAACCCCAAAAAGTCGTGCAACAAAACTTTCAGCACCATGCACGAGCTGGTCACTCACGTCACCGTGGAGCACGTTGGCGGCCCGGAGCAGAGTAACCACATCTGCTTCTGGGAGGAGTGTCCGCGCGAGGGCAAGCCCTTCAAAGCCAAATACAAACTGGTCAACCACATCCGTGTGCACACGGGCGAGAAGCCCTTCCCCTGCCCCTTCCCTGGCTGCGGCAAGGTCTTCGCGCGCTCCGAGAACCTAAAGATCCACAAAAGGACGCACACAGGTACGGAAACCGCTGTACAGCCCTTTCCCCTTCATTCCAGGCCTGGGACCCGAAATCCGAAAGTCAGCGGCCGGGGTGCATAAACCCATCCTCGGTGGGGTCTGGGCGGCAGATTTCTGCAGGCAGGTAGCACAAGTGCGAGCTGATTTTTAGTTTGGGGCTTGAAATTATGAAAAAAAAAAAAGAGAGAGAGAGAGAGAGAGAGAGAGAGAGAGAGAGAGAGAGAGAGAGAGAGAGAGAGAGAGAAAAGGAGGATGAGAGGGATCTGGGAATATAGACTTGTAAAGTGAAGAATAAAAAGGTCCGGGAGAACTGAAAGCCAAGCCTGGCTTGGTGGAGCCCTGGGTGCGCTCGAAGCCGGGAGAGGAGGCCGGCTGCGAGCAGCAGCAAAGGCGCCAGCTGCTCTGGTTGCAGACATATCTAAACGTTTGCTTGAGGCCCTCTCCACACACTTCATAGAGTACTGTTCAAAGGAGAGAGCTGAAGAAATTGACGAGATCAGGTTAAGGGGAGTGGGGGGAAAAAAAGAAAGAGAGAGAGATAGAAAGAGACAGGAGGCGGAAGGAAGTACAGGAAGAAAATAACTTGGGACTGAGGAGGCTTTTGGAGGCTTCTGCATATTTGACGAGCCCAGTTTTACCAGTGTCTGGTTTGAGAATGGGATTTAGGGTTGGGGAGAGTTCGGCGGTAGGTGAGTAAGTTCTTGTTGCCAGTAAGATTCAGTGGGGTGGTTTCAAAACATCGCTTCCTTCGAGTTGGCCTTTAAAAATAATCAAGACACAGGCAGGGAACAGCTTTAAAATCACGGCGACCTCGGGGCTGTAGTCTGGGGTCCGGCAGGACCTTCCGGGCCGCTTGTGCCCATGAGGCCAGGAATCCGGTCTCCTTCCCTATTCTGGTTTGCCGGGTGATATCTGAGAACCGCGCTTAGAACTTCGGGTTTAACTCCCGAGACAGGGAAGAACTTGCGGCGCTGAGCTCCCTTTGGCCCAGATTACGCTTTAAAATGTGAGTGTATGTAGGGGGTGGGGTGGGTTGGGCGGAGGGGGTGGGGTGGGGGGACGACGAGGGAGGTGCGGAGCGTCAGAGAGGGAGCAGGGAGAGGAGAGAAGAGCAAAACAGCGGGAGAATCAGCTCCAAACAGGAAAACTAGGAACCGGGAGCTAGGTAGAAGCAACCCGAAGTCGTGTGTATAGCCCGGGGCAGAAAAACCAGCATCCAGACCTCCTGCTACTCTGGGATCTAAAAAACTACCACCACCACAACCACTACCACTACTACTACTACTACTAAAACCTAAAAGTAAAATGTATATTTAATTCTATTAGAAGTTAAAATATATTTAAGATATTTATAATTCCACTGCACATATCTGAACTTATTGAAGTCCCAGGTATTTAAGATTGCAAAATGCTAAACCTGGGCCACTGTCCTTTATTTAATTTAATTTTTCCCCAGTTGTTTAATTTTAATAAAAACAGCCGCAGATTTATTTTAATCAGATCCCTCTCTTGCCTTTCATACCAGGGGAGAAGCCCTTCAAGTGCGAGTTCGAGGGCTGCGACCGGCGCTTCGCTAACAGCAGTGACCGCAAGAAGCACATGCATGTGCACACGAGCGACAAGCCATATCTTTGCAAGATGTGCGACAAGTCCTACACGCACCCCAGCTCGCTGCGCAAACACATGAAGGTAATCGCAGCTCTCTCGCCGCCCGCCTTAGAGGCAGGAGCCCTCTCTGTTCTTGGACCGGGGTCGGGCGGCGAGTGGCAGCCAGCTGGTGACAGGAGCCAGGGGAGGAGGGAGGGCAATGGTATCACTCTGTGGAGTGGGGCTGGGCAATTAGGGTGGGGACTAGAAAAAGGGATGGGGGCTCCCAACGCCGTTTTAAATTCACTGTTTCATACTAAAAGTAAAAAATGAACCCTCGAGCAGAGGCCGCGACTGATTTCGGGCCCAGGGCTGGGGAACTAGGGCTGGAGCAGCGGGGTGACGCTGCCGAGGCTGCCGCCACTGCGGCTGGCAGCGTTGGGTCCAAGAGTTAGGGTCTCGCGGCCAAGCCTGAGAGCTTGCTCCCCTGCACCTGGGCGAGCCACGTGCAGACAGGGAGCCACCCCAGGCTCTCGCCTCGCATCCAGCCTCGCTTCCCAGACCTCTTATCTTTCGTGAGTGCCGGGTCGCCTTCCCTCTCTGGAGCACGGCCTGGGCAGGACGGCAGGGCCGTGGAGCGGAGACCAAGCGCACGTCCGGCCGGTCGGGCTCCCCCGGCGGTCAGGGGGCCCGGCTCCCGTGAGGAGGGGCGCGCGGCCTTCTCCCTCCCGGAGCGGACGCCGCGCCAGCTCTTTATCTTCGTAAAAACGAGACTTTATTCCCGCAGGTCCACGAATCCTCCTCGCAGGGCTCGCAGCCTTCGCCGGCCGCCAGCTCCGGCTACGAGTCCTCCACGCCGCCCACCATCGTGTCGCCCTCCACAGACAACCCGACCACCAGCTCCCTGTCGCCCTCCTCCTCCGCGGTCCACCACACAGCAGGCCACAGCGCGCTCTCTTCCAATTTTAACGAATGGTACGTTTAAACTCAGAAACAAAACACCGAACAAAACCCTATTTAAGAGACTGAATACACACGTATATGCAGTATTACTCAAAGAACCCTGTGAATCAAAGCAGCCCCCACACAGACCCCACAGTCCTATTTTTTAGAATCCTACAATACACCCAGGACGAGTAAGAGAGAGGAAGCATCAAACCTTTTTAACAATTTCCTTTCACTTTCCTTCTTTTGCTTTTTTTGGTAAAGGGTGATAGCCAAGGGGTGGGAGGGGGTCGAAGACGAGGCGGTCGCCTGACCAAATGCCGCCAACCCCGAGGGCCAGTTTCCTGTCGGATCTGAACAGGTTCTCTGGGGCTTCGGGTTTTTTTTTTTTTTTTTTTTTCTTGTAAATACAGAATTATTAGCTTAAAACTGTACCGTTGGATTCTGTAAATAGTCATATCTCGGTTGGAGCGGGCGGGTGGGATCGTGGCGTTGTGGTCTTTGCATTGGGGGAGGGGCAGGGGCCGGGAGGGAGGGGTGGGGGAGGGGTGGGCGGTCGAAAGCCAACTGTTTGTACTGAATGGCAAGAATGTTCTAGTAAATGTGTGCCAACATGTGAATTACTTTGTACGATTACAGTCTCCACGTCGACCTAACAGAATATTATTGGTATTAATGTGCTTTTTTTGTATAAAGTGCAAACATTTCGTCCCAAAGTCTAAGTACTTTAGTGCAGTAAAATGTTGTTTCACGTCCTGTCAAGAATTCGTATAGTAAGAGCCTGGATCTGCGTGTCAAACTGTTTCATTTGTTTATGTAAAGTGATATTAAAAAAGATATAAACTATAACTGTCCGTTGCTTTTGGCAAAAGATACAACCACATAATGTATATAATTCATAGTTTTCCATATTTATCCGCATGTAAAGGGCCGGTTTATCCATGTTACAGCTATTCAATATTTATGGCTAGAAGAACTCGTATGTACACTTTAGTTTCCAGAAATGTTTGGTAACCTTTCGTACCTTATTAAAGATTCTTAAATCTCAGTGATTGTGGTAGGAATTTCTTCTTCGCCCCCCAGCAACCTGCTGCCTCTTCTGCAAGTCTTAGTGGGTCCTCCGGAAAAGCTCCCAGTCTCCCTTGCCTTCCCTTTCTGTCATTGCAGATCGTATAAACGTGATAAATGAACGCTACCCTGCTGGCTCTCCGAGCGGGTGTAATTAGTATTTATATCAAAATTTATGAAACAAATTTTCGGCCGCAGTATAATTTAAATGACCTTTGCAGACATAGAATAACAACCATAAAAATAACAGAAATAGATTGCACAGGCGACATCAATATTAATGTAGGCGAATGTCAGAAGCTCAGGGGCTTGCTCTGCAGCGTTGCAAATGAACTTGCACCGAAGGATTCCCCTACCCCCCAAATTAAATTCCCCAACTGAAACCGAGTTACAGATTTACAATATCATATTTTAAATTGCTGTCTTCAATTAAACCATTTATGGCTATAACTAATTTTCAGGATTTTAATGCATGCTTTTCCAGGCCTTCCTTCTTTGTACAAAAGTAAACGTCCATAAAGCGTTTCACTTATATTTCTTCAGACATGATGCTAATTTAAATTAATTACTTCCTATGATATGTTATTATTCCTATAATTTTGCCACTGTTAATAGTTTTCTCAAAAATATATCTAGAAAAGAGAATTATTTTATGTAATTTGATTATCTTTCTATCTCTTTTATTTATTTCTCATTTACTTAAGAAATTCGTTCCATTGGCTGGCGTTGATACAGTAAATTTGTAAATGAGGAGACAATATAAAAAATCTAAATTACTTGTGCTTAATGACTGTAGCAGAACGCCTTTTCTCTAAATCAGATTGTCTTTCTTGCAGTTTAGTTTGATAGATTTGCAAGCTATGCTGCTTCCACGAAGTTAGCTGTGCTGGTAGGAACGCGGGCTTCTTTGTCTCTGGTTGTAGCTTGCATGATCGCCCCATTAGGCAGACAACGTAGCCAGAGATAACAAATCAGACTCTTGGCTGTAGCTGCAAGGGTGTGGGTGTGTCAGAGCGGGCAGCAGAAACTGACCTCCCTGTGGGCAAGGAGTAACATGGATCTGCTTATTTAATACACTGTGTGTGTTCAGGAAGTCACAGGCCATACTGACTGAGAAGGAAAACAAGAGGAAAACCCCTTAACATATGAGAACCCCTTAAAATACTCACATCTATTTTAAGGCGAGATTAATTTTTTCAGATTATACCACTGACCAGTTACAAAATAAAAATGTTAAATTCTCTTTAAAAATCCTTTGTTGACTTGTCCTTCATCTCTTGCTATTTGTACTTGTCACTTTTAGTCAACAATGTCTTATTTACTGAGGAAGGGATTTGTTGTTCTTCCTGTAGCACATCAAAAACTGGGGGTGGTGGTGGTTAACTTTGAAAAAATGTTATTCTGATTACAACAGTAATATTGGCCTTTTGTGAAAAGAGCGCCACCTTGCAAGGTTTGGCAAGATTTAAGGAAGCTGAACACCTAAACAGGAAATGCTGCCAGCTCCAAAAATTTGTGAGACCAAAAGCTGGCCCCAATTGGCTTTGGAGGCTTGAGATTTATGAACAGTGTAGTATTTGAAGTGATTTTAAGACACTGGGCTCAATAGCTAATAATGGAAACAGGAAAAAAAATAGCTCATCTCTCTGGGAAAGGATAACACCTCAATTAATAATCCTTCCCCCTTTCATTAGAGATCAGATTGTCTGGGAACCTGATATGAGTAGGATAATAGTAATAATAATAGTACTTTTGTAATTTTGCTAGTGCATTTAAGAAGATAGTAAATGATGAGTTCATCTTTTCTTTGACCACTCCTAAGTGCAGTTTACTTCAAATTTGGAATTATAAATGACTCATTATTTGTTATGTATCTGATGCCTCTTTTGCTTTAATATCATAGTGTAGTAAATATTACACTATGACATATGATTTAAGTAGGATATTGTAAATATAAGTTTTAAGGCTAAATGTTTACTTCAAAACCACTTTATATTTCAAATATTAATTTGACTTTGAAGGCCAGATTTAAAAAACAAAACAAAACAAGGAGTACTGTGGGTGTCTGTGAATACTCTCACTCACAGCAAAAGGACTTTTATAATTGAAGTCGACATTTATGCCATCCCCCTTTGTATTCTTTCTTCCAATGCCCACCACAAAGAAAAAGTCATTAATGATGTAGGTTGCCTAAAATAATGATTCAAACTTAAGTGTAGTCTATTATTTTGCTGGTACCTTTAATGTCTGCTTCTTGAGATGTATTTTTCATACTTTTCTTCATGGGCTATTAGGTTTTGAAATACATGAATGTGAACAGCGAAATATATTGTTAGACTCTATTTAGCAGGAGCTGAAGATGCTGCAAATGGCTGGTTTCTGTGTGTAGCTGTGGATTTTGACTTAGGCAGAAAGCCATCCTGGTTCATATTGGGACTGCATTGTATTCTGGATGCTATGAAATGGTTAGAATAGCTAACAAGTTATTAAAAAGTTATATTGTGTCAACACAAAATGCCTGAGTACCAGCAATCATATTTGAGGAATGAAGAGAAATGAGTTGTGGTATGTGTGTGTACATTTATAGAACAAGCATATAAATATACAAGCACCATTTATATGGGGGCTAAGTAATTTTCAAACATTTCAGATCCTTTGTTTTCTTCTTCAGAAGCTACCCCCAACTGCTTTAAGCATTTGCAGCTGATGATTTTGATTTTTAAAGTCAAGCATTCAAGTTAACCTTTAAGGAGCAAACCACCTCCAAAAGAAAGATGTAACCTTTCAATTGCCCCATCTGCTTATCATTTTTTTTTTTTTCTTTTTTTTGCTTTAGCTGACAATGAAAATAGCACTAACCTTTTTTGTTGATCGGCCTGGCATTTAGATGTTTTTATTTGTTGATTGTTATATTTTCTCAGAACTTTTAAAGGGCTGGCAACAGAACTACACCCCCAAATGCTTCACTCACTCCCCAAACCTACTAGAAGTTCCCTTTTATTGAGGTAAAGATGTAATCAGTGTCCTGCTGATGGAGTTGGTACTTGATCATATTGCTGTCCAGGAAGTAACATGGTGAAGGCCGTGGGCCTTAAAGAGTGTATTCAGTTTAAAATATTTGGGGAAGTAACTGTAGGTGGTCTGGCATATTCAAAATATAGCTACTGAGCTTGTGCCCTGATTATTTGTGGACTAGACATCAGATTTTACACATTCCCAACTTACTTTTCTTTCCTTTTTCCTACTTAAAATACTAATTACAAATTTATCTCCTCCTCTCTAGGTACAGAGTTCTCACCTCTTCCTTGCATCAAGTGGAGTTCTTAGAACTATGTGTTCATATTAGGGAAAAAAAGTGTTGTTTTCATAAAGAGGGTCACAGTTGATATTACTTTTTGGTTTTAGAATTCTTGAAAACAGGGTGGCAATGAAATGATTGATCCCATTTATGCCAGTCAAGCCAGTAAAGATTCACATCACCCAAGGTGCTCTCTCTTTTATCTTTTTAACCGCCCCATCTGTAATATGTACTTGTTTAAAGTGGTTGGATGTAGAAAGTAAGATTTTTGTGGGGTAACAACTATACAGCAATCTATTTTTTTTTTCCCAAATGCTAACTACTTGTTTGGGGCAAGAAATGAGAAAAATGTTAATAACTTCTTATAACAGGTCACATTTAAGCTTCTTTGTCAAAGTTCATTACAAGGGTAATGGTATAATAAGAACAAAATATGTACAATGTTCTCCCTTAATCTATGCAAGGCTGGTTCACTCCAGACTCTCCCTTAGCAAGAGGTAACACATCAGACCAAACCAGAGGCTATTTTTACCATACAAGCTGGAATCTACCATAAGGTCCTAAGATTGATTTCCACTTTAGAGTGACTAAACAGTATGAAGTTTCCAGATGATTCTATACAAGAGGTGAATTTTGCAAGATGAAGAAATTAGATTTAGCTATCTAGCATAGAAGTGACATTTAGCATTTAGCAGGGGAGATGCCAGAGAGTTAGGACTGTCTGTCAACAATCCACAATATTTTGGCTGCCTCCGATGGTTGTTGAGCATTTCTGTAAGCATATGTAGAATACAAGGGTTGTGAAAGTCCCACAGTGACATTTTCACCCACAGCATACACAAGTATCAACTATTTAACATGGGTAAAAATAATCAGAATCATATCTTTAGAAACAAGAAAAACCACACATTCGAACACATGCGACCTTAGCAAACTTAAAAAATATACGTATTTTAAATGTCTTTTGTGTAACAATTCCCATTAAGCTACAGAAAACAGGGACGTAAACAAGGTGAGAAAAGCTCACATCGCGATTCCTTAAAATTTTTTCTGTCCACTCGGGAAAATCCTAGCTTCTGAATGAAAACTGCAAGTTGTGGAGGAAGGAAAAACCCCGGGAAAGGACAGGGGTGGGGTGCGTATGCGTAAAGGGACATTTCCGCCCTGGATGATTTCTTGAAACTATGGAAACACAGGCTTAGGGAGTGGGTGTGTGGGAGGTGTGTGAGGAGGGGTTGGGGTTGGGTTTAGAAGCAAGACTCCTCCACAGCACCTCCACAAAAGGCCGGGCAGCCAGCGTCTGAGGGACCTCCGAGCCACCCAGCAGCCCGGCGGGGCGTTTTGCAGATCATCGCCGCCGCCGGCGGGGCCGCGCTGGGCAGGCAACGCGCATGCGCGGCCCGTGGCCCGCGGTTCCACGTGCTGATGAATATGCATAAGGGCCTCAGCCCTCGCGGCGGAACAGCGCAGAGGCTCAGGCCTGTGAACGTTGCTGGCCGGGCTCCCAAAATAGTGCGGCGGGGAAGCTGCACGTGTTTGTTTTCAAGCCGCGCTGGTTTAAGTGAGTTCACAGTACCGAGCAGAGAGCAGAGGCTGCAGCAACCTGCGGCCGCTGCCATCGGAACATAGAGTCGAGCGGGCCGGCAGGAAGTCCCCTTCCCTAGGGGCTAGGAGCTGAGGCGTGCGCGACCCCCCGAGGGCAACAAGTCTGTGCCGCGGCTGGCTGGGCTCCTGGTTCACGCGGTGTCTACTGAGGATTCCCTCTCTTCCCATCCCCTCATAAGTGGGGAGCTGGCACCCTGGCTGTTCTCATATCTCTTAACTGCTCCGAGACGTCCCCTGGACTCACCTGGCCCCTGGACAGAGCCCAGGCTCGAGGGCCGCGCCGGGGGTTTCCCAAGAGTCCGCCCTTTTCCCTCGCCTAGATGTAGGTCTGGGTGTCTGCCTGTCTTTGTCTCTCTGCCTCTCTCTCTCCCACTCCTCTCTCCTGGTTCCTCTCTGGCTCTGTCCCAGCCCACCATGGCCCCATTTTGGGCACTATGAGCTGTTTCCTTTATCGGCTGCGCTAGGGTTTTCACTCACACTTCCCAAATAATTACCAGTTGGCTTCGAGCTGAGAAAGCCCTAAGTTCAAACATGCTTGGGTGGTGAAAACGTGGTGACTGGTGAAGGAACTGCCCTGGACTAGGGACAGGAGAGTATAGGGTTCGATGAGAGCAGCCGGGGTTCAGGCGCTGGATGATTGTTTCCCTCTCCTGGTGAAGTTCTTGGCGTTCTGTACACTGCCTGGTATTCTGTGGCCAATGTACTGACCTCTCCAGAGCGAGTGCATAACCTGTCTGGTGGAGTAGTCAGCACTAGTAAACAAAGGGGAGGGGCAGTGGAGGGTCCTTAAGTCACTCTGTCCTCCGACCGACCGACGTTCAGAGAGTTATGCCTTTGGATGTTCTAATCAAAATCCCGGGTCCTGTGACGTCAGAAATGGCCGCCGACAGGTTCCAATCCTCCTCTGGATTTTACTTTCATCTAGGCAGGTGCACCATCTAACGCAGCCTTTCACGTCCCCCACTGCCATCGGGAGAGGCCTTGGGTCACCGCCCAGTTCACACTGCAGTCTAACCCAGAACCGACTCCACCTGTGCTGTTACGGAAGGGGAAGAGGGCCATAACATCTTTCTAGCCGATATCCACCACGAGCCAAGTCTTCAGCTTTGAACCTGGGGGGTGGGGGGAGTGGGGTGTTGGAAACGTTTCTCACAGGACAAGGCCTTTCTTCCTACACATGCCTCCAAGACTCAATAACGCAAGGGTGGTCGGAAAAGAGCGTTTGCTGTGGGCCCCTTTGCCCGCCTCATCGCCCCTCGCCCACCGCAGTCGAGCGCTAGGCCCACGGAGGTGGGGCCTCCGCTCCCCGCCCCCCACCCAGTGACTGGGAGGAAAGGACAGGGGCACGAGGGTTCACGTTCTCCTGTCTGAGGCTACCATAGGCCAGAAAGCCTAGAGTCTGGTCAAGGGCGTAGAACCTCTTCTTCCACCACCTCGCCACAGAGGCCACCCCAAAAGGAAGCCCTTCACGATTTGGGTCCTTTTGTGTTTGAATATGGGGGTGGCGGTATCTAGACTCTACGGTCACCAGGCTAATGAAGACCTGTCTGGGGCTCGCTCTGCGCAGAAAGCTCCAGCCCAGCGTGGGTTCCCGCGTTTTCCCCAAAGACCGAGGCCCAAAGAACCCTTTTCATTTGGCCTGGGGCTTGCGGGAAGGGAGGGGCGGGGACGGGAGCGGGTCGGGGTCTGCAAGCCTGCGGCCGGCCGGGCGCAGTGCACTTGTCCGGCTGCTCAGTTTGGCCGCCAGGTCCGGGTCGTCAAAGAGGTTACCCCGTCCCGGGCTAGGGGGTGGGGTCACCCCTTCCCCTCCCGCTCCCACCCCCGGGCGTCCCCGGGGTCGTCGTCAGAGCCCGCACACCAGGAGGCTCTGTCTCGAAGGCGGCGAGGCAGGTTCTGGGACCTCCCCGGGCCAGGCCGAGCTTAGTCTGTGGAGGTGACGGCGGCAGGGGGCGCATGCTGGGGCCAAGGCAAGGGGGACCCCAAACGGCAAAGGCGCTTTTCTTCCCCCCACTTGCTCCTTAGCCCCTGCCCAAATTGCCGGTCTCCGGTAGGACTGACTCTATCTGCCCGGCCTCCCTCAGCTGCCAAGCTTGCCCGAATCTAGTCCCTAGATCTGGTAAGTCACATTCTTTCCCTACCGTGCCCTGCCACCCTCCCGGCGGCCGCGGCCCGCGACTGCGTGAGTGATGTGGCCTGAGGCGCGCACAAAAGTAAGGCTAATGTGCAGCAGCCGCGCCGTCCGGCCCGTGCCGTGGAGGGTATGAACCCCGAAACCCAGGGCAGTCAGAAGTGTGGTGGGGCTCCCTAGTGAGGAGCGAGCAAAAAGGGTCCGGCCTCGCTGTCCTGTTTTCTCTTCGGCCCTGCAGACACCCGAGCTGTCTTTTAAGAATAAGCTTTAGGCTGGTCTCTAACGGGGAGGGGGGGGGGGTGGGTGCTGCCGAGGATGAAATTGCCCCTTCCTAAGCAGTTTCTAATCACTAACTAAGGTCTCTAACAAAGTTTAGTCATGGTTTCCACGTGAATGCTGTGAAATTATTGTTGTTATTACTATTTTAAGATGTCTAAGATTCACAGCTCAAATATTCGTGCCTCTTGAGGACATTTTGATAGTTTCCTTGTCCTCTAACCCCACTCCCTTCACACTGGAAAAAAATAAACTCAATTTTTCAGTAGTTGCCTTAGGACACATCGTTTACATGGCACTAATGTGAAGAAAGAAGGAAAAAAAAGAAAAACAACCTTGGCATTTCTCGTTGGAGCTCCATGTGTTCTATTATTGAAATGTGAAAGATGGATTTTTTGGGGGAGGGGAGGCGGGGCGCTGGAGGGGGGCTTTTGAACCACGCTGCCCTGTTGCACGGGGCTGACCTTTGGCTGACACGGCCACGGAGCGGGCCGTTCGTTAACGAGGATTTGATACATTAGACATTCGAGCTGGGCGTGTAAACCCACATTCTGCATCCAGATTTTGCTCAAATTAGTGTTCGAGGAAATGATCTTTCTAAGTCCTGAGGCTTAATCAAGTGTCAGACGAGCCGATGGCTGCCTGAAAAGGGCAGCGAAGGACACCTGGTAAAAGACACATTTCTACATCTTAAAAACAACGACAACAACAACAAAACTTCTTTAAATAATTTCTAAATCCTCCATGCCACCACTTTGAGGAAATGCTTATAAATAAGGCAGATCATCTCTTTCTAATGAATTCTGATCTGTGAAATCCTAACACCAGACAAGGCTGTGAAGGCAGTGTCACAGATATGGCAATACTTTTTGGAGAGTCACACACACACACACACACACACACACACACACACACACACACACACACACACACACACACACACACACACACACACACACACACACACACACATTCTGTTTTACTCGCTGGAGATACTAGAGTGTGACAATTTATATCTGCCAGGCAGTGGAGCATACATAAAGGGAATAGTAACAGGTTTTAAAGCCTTTTAAAAGTTGACGTGCCTCAATTCAATTAGGTTCGACTTGTCCGCAGACTTTGGAGCCCAGAAAGGGAAGGCAGGCTGGCCACGAAGTCCCTGGCCTGGCACACCCGGCCGAACCTGCAGCGCCCCGGCCTCACAGATGAGGCTGCAGTTGGAGACGTCGCTGTGATCGAGACTGGAAGGCCACTTGCTTGGAGGGTTCGGTGGCTTCCGCGATATTTATTGACCGACTTTTTAAAAAGTTGTCATTAAAACTCTAACTTTTAAAAACGCACCCCCAGAAAATGCTTTTCTTCACTTTCCCGGAATGACAGAGCCCGCTCACTGCTCTCGACTGGAAAGGGGGAGAAATGAGTTCCTTCCCGAGTACCCAGCCACACTCAGAGTGGAAGCGGGAGGACCAGGCGAAACCGTGTTTTTGCTCTGTGCCCCTGAGCCCTCCAACCGCTGACTTCCTTCCGCTGCTGTCCTGGGCAGGGGACGGCAGCAGCAGCAGCAGCCGTTGTCCGCACCTGAGAGTTGTCTTTCGCTGTCGTGTTTGTCTGTGGCCGCGCAGGGGCGGTTCCTGGGACCCGAATTTGTTCCAAGAGAAAACTTACAAGAAGCAGTTTTCGGCCTCACATTGTCGCTCAGGGAGCCTCTGCCTCCACTTCTCCTGTGCTTCGGTTGTAGAAGAAAAGATAGAAAATTAAACGAGAAAGGCAGCTACTATCATGAAAAACAAACAAAAGAACCTTCTAGTGGAGAGAAATTCTCCAAAAGCCTACGCTGAAGAAATCCAGACAGCAGGATAGTGCCCAGGGGAGCTACAGGACTTGTTCCAGACCGAATTCTGTAGACTCCGTCCCAAGCACAGGCCAGTGACTCCCCAGACTCGGGTGTCCGACCCTTAGGGCATAGGCTAGGGTCGAACACACTTTTCTGGACGATGGAGGCAGAGGTTCCCTTCGGAATATCGAACTTTCCCATCATCTTGAGAACTCCCCAGCGTGCAAGGGTTGTAAAATCTGGTCTAAGGGTGAGGAGAAGAGTGAGGAAAGAAGGAAAGGTCGGGGAAGGGCGAGAGGGAGGAGGAAAGAAAAGTTGTGGCCGGTTAACTGCGAAGTCGAGTTCGTCCCTGCCAGGGGCCGGTTCCAGCAGCCTCGTTCCCCAGGCTGCGCTCTCCAGCGACCAGCGCACGGGCGCCAAACTCCCCGGAGAACCAACTTCCCAGTTATGTCAAGTTGAGGTAGAAACGGCGGGTCCATTTCTTTTTAAGGTCCACATTTTTGGATTCAGTTAAAAACAGTATTATGATGACTTTTATATGAGTAGAAGGAAAGAAGCGCTAACAACCAACTCCCACACTTGCCCTGCGTTTCTCTCTCGCCCTTTTCTCTAGAACCCCCACCCTCGTCCAGCCCCAGGAACCGGCACCCGGGTTTGAGCCTCCAGACCCGGTCGCAGTCTGGGGTGCCAGCCAGTCCCCCGAAGCCGCAAACGCTGCCATTCTAACTGCGACAGGACTTTCTGGCGGGCGCGGGGGAAGCCCCTTTCCCTGCTTCTGGGCTTTCATCTGGCCCTGTCCGGGTCTCCCTCCCCGCCTCCCCCACAGTTCTTGTCCAGGCCACCCTGGGGCTGTTAGGGACCTGACGCAGGCAGCCCGGCCGCTGACGTCAGGGGCGCTGGTGGCCGGAACCCGAGCCCCGGCCCAGGCGCCCGCGCGTGCAGGATCAATGATCAGGAACTAAATGCTGCAAAGAGAGCTCAGGCAATTCAGGCGGCAGGTGATATACAAACATACATACATACATATAATACATATATATGTGTGTGTACATGTGTGTGTATATATATATCCCCCCCCCGGGGGGGGGGCAGGAAAAGAAAAGGGAAATGGGAAGAGAAGCAGCAATTCCGTTTCTCAAAGTGTCGTTACCAACTTCTCACCCTCTTCCCTCCAGCTCTGCCCCTCGGGTCCACTCTTCTGTAGGTATGAGCTCTACGCTTGATACCTAGTTTGGGCAATTCTTGGTGAAGTGCCAACATTTGTTCATGTGGGAATCGCACCGCTGCAACGTCCGCACAGATTCAAGCACGAAGGGCTCCATCATCTCCATCAGCCGAGGCGGGTATTGCTTCCTAAAGCTGGATCTGGTTTGTTCATACCATCCTTTCCGTTTGGTAACAACCTCCGCCTGAAATCTGATATCATTATTGTTCTTGTTAAGTAAAAAGCAAGAAGAAGAAGAAAACGCCACACACCGATAGGGCCAAGATAAATGAACGGTGCAATGCGGCAGCAGTAACGGAACCTTTCATTTGCAACATTAAAAGCAGTTTTTCTTTTTCTTTTGTTTTTAAATGAGTTACACTTATAATAACTAGCTTAACATGGAATTTTAGGCAGCAATAACTTCTTCAAAATCACACCAGTTCTTGGTTCTAGTTCTAATACGTTTCTGAAATCCTTCCTCTGAGGAGCATTGCTGAATAAATACAGGGCAGAACAGGGTTATTGTGAGGCAAATTCTCTTTGGGGCTCTTTAGTGCAAAGGAAAAAAAAATCACTCTTTTTATAAAGGAATTCCACAGGTGATAGTGAAGTGATTTTCTTGAAAAAGAAAAAAGTGAAATTAGAATTATACTCAAAAACTAATCTAAACTAAGAGAATTTTTATAAGAGGGAAGAATAACCTGCAAATTCAAATGACAATATCATCTTATTTGTCAAAACTAATTTCCTTGAAATTAGCTGATTGAATTAAAAACCCATTTGGAAGATCCTGTATACAAAAATACAACTCATGTGTTTGCACATTATAAGTAAAATAGCAGCTCTTGAAAATATAAAATGATCTTTATAAATATGAATGTAGAATGTATTTGTCAGTACCCACAGGGTCAGAATAAAAAGCCTCTCTAGTTATATTCTATAGGAGGTAGAAATATTCAGAAAAGTACTTTATAAGGCAAGTGATTTCTTTAATGTTTAACAGACAGAAAATCAATAGACTAAATTTTAGTTTTCTTTTGGAACTTTAGAGCAATATAGACTGATTTTATTTAGAATAATGATGGTGACAATTTTAGTGTAAAATTAGTAAATTATTTTAAAACAATAATACATAGTAAACACTTACCACATGTATGTTGATGTCTTAGAAGTGTGCGATGTTTATAAAATATGAGTAAAAAGGAGGTGCACTCATACAAAGAGTAATATATTGGTAGTATTTAAATCTTCATAAAGGCAAATTTTAGAAAGCTTAAATGGTCACACTAATAAGTGTGTGAAATTCTATAAACATGCACCAACAAAAATTTACAGGAATTTTGTGCTTAAAGTATTAGAAAAAAGAGAAACCTGTGCACAAAAAGAAAAATGAAAAGGAACCTCATTGAGGTTGAGGGTAAATAAAAACAAAGATTCAGGGTTCAAAGTTGTTGTTTTTTCCTTTAATGATTGTTACCTTTTTCTTATGGCTTGTAATACTTAGCATTTTATTTAAAATTCCAAAAATATGTGTTAACTGGATTGAAAAATATTTGAAGTTGAGGACAAAAGTTAATCAGCATTCAATAACTTCAGTGCTGTGTTTCTGGTTTATGTACTGCTTCTTTTATGTACTATAAACTTTTCCAGAGGGCTCTGCTATTTTTGGTACGGCAGGTTGAAATTTATGGGTATGAGATATATTCCAGATTACGTGTAGTACTCTGGCTGGGGAAAACCCCAGGATATTCACTAGATTTAAAAAGTCAGCTTATATTATTATGATTCCTGAATCAATAAATATTTATAAATTTAAGGCAATAATTGAATTGAAGTGCCAGATTTCAAGGTCATTATGTGTGTTTGTCTATGTCTTCAAATAAATGATTTATACAATTTAGACAGTATTCTATGGAGGTTATGTGATTTTTGGTGCTGCCTCAGTCATGATTTCACTCTGTGACTTGGTAAAGTCAATTGATATCCTTGGCTGTTAGCTTTTTTACTTGTGAACTTTAGTGCCCTGGGAAAGATGCTAGTTAAATTTTTACACACTTCTCAAAGTGGTAATTTGGATTATTCTTCCTTATGGATTAAAATAAAAAAAAACCCTTAAAGATAAAGTTTTATTAATGAAAAAAATTAATTCAAGATAATCTACTTAACCAATTTGGATATAAATGCAATCGACTAGCAATTCCTATTGTTAAGGTCTTTCTTTTCTGAGAATCCTGTTCCGGAATATACATTCCAATAAACAAGGAAGGATACAGAAAACCTATCATTCCTTCATTCTTAGTTTGAAAATAAAATAAAATACTTTTCTAGTGTTTTGTTTATGTGAATTATGAAATGTATTTTCCTAAACTGGGGGTAGAGGATACTTCTGGGAAGAAAACAATATTAAATTCAATTGTTTAAAGGCATGCATTTGGTAGAGTGTAAACTTTAGGTTCTGGGCGTGGATAAATAGATGTGTAATATGTTTGTTGTATTCACTGAATCCTATATATATCCCACTATATAAAGTAACAAAAGTAGTAGGAAAGCAGAACAACTCTCTTGCACACTCTCATTGCTGAATCAGGGTGAAAGAACTAAATATACTGAGCATATTATTCAATCTACGGGTTCTGCTGCTGTTGCTTGTTACTTACCTACTAGTTGATTGCACCTGAAAGAATCAATTAATTGATTAATTAATTAACCCAGCAAATGTTAAAGGCAAATATGGTCATTGTTGTAGAGACTATGATATTTATAGAAAAAATTCCAAGTGCTTTTTTTCCCTCCAAGAATATAATAGGAGAGAAAAAAAAAAAAAAACAGTTAAAATATAAGGTAAAATATGACATTTGCCATAAGAGAAGTATACATAAAATTTGATTGGGGAATTAACTTTTTGATTATTTTTGAAGATATTGAATGTCACTTGCTCTTTTACATAAGAACAAAACATTTCAACAACTTTTTTTTCCCTCTCTCCTTCATCTACCCCTTTTTCCCTTCCCTTTCTTCTTGCCTCCTCCTCCTTCTTTTCTCCTCACTTTTGTTCAGGAACTTAAGGCAATATGAAATTTTCAAAAGACCTTTCTCAGGATGGTGGCAGTGGTGTTGTGAGCTTGCTGCCTAAATCCTCACCAGGCCTTTGTCTTTTGGGGGCAGCTGAGTGCCCATCTGCAGTCAGCTAGCCTGGGCTTCCATGGATGTGCTTAGGCTCTGTGAATGCTTGGCCCTGAGACTGGTCAGAGCTTCTCAGCTTCCAGGATGTCTATTTTCATGGTTGCAGTGAGTCAGACCAAACAGAGACGAAGTTCTGACAACTATTTGAAATATCTGAAAAAAGTCCAGTGTTGTTCATGCAGTTTGTGGAATTGCACAGAATTTCTGTCTCTTCTATTACTAGTTTGATCTACATACAGATTTCCTTGTCACTAACAAATAAGACTTTTTTTATTTTTGCTTTTATTGTGGTTCATTTGTTCATTTTTACTCAGTTTTAAAATATTTGCTATAAAAGTGTCGGCATATTGACTAATTTTTCATGAATTTTTGATCTATTCTGAAATATTACACCTTTGCTTTTTCTCTCCCTGAGGCTGACTTGATTCTCTGGCAATATTTCCAAGGAGATTTTATATCCTCCTTATGACATCTGATAGTCACCCCATGAAAACAAGGAATAATATATATTCCCTGAAACTGGTTGCATTCAAGTTCTGTAAAAGCTCTAAGTAGGACTAACCTATAACTAACTAATCAAAGAAGTAGAAATAACAGGTTAGCTTCTATATTATTCATATTCCTGATTTTCTTCTTTGTTGCTATTCCATGGGTCAGCTGGACAGTGGTACAACCTAGACCAGTCTGATAAGTACTTGCTAGTTGTTTGGCTGAGTGGATGTAGGCAGCACGGTTTGAAAAGTGTGTTTGAGGACTTTGTTTTGTGTGTATTTTGTCATTTTCATGTGATTCCTATCCACTGATAAAAATAATTCACTCTGAACAATTTTAAATATATACAGAAGTAGAGAGAATAATATAATATATTCCCACCACTCAACTTCAACATTTATTAACTCATAGTCAATATAGTTTTGTCTATAATTTCATCCGTTATTCCACAGGATTATTTTGAAGCATATCTTAGGCATGGTGTTACTGAATACATAAATATTTGTTATTTAACTAATATACAGTTAATGTTTGCTGCAAAACTGTGGCTTTTCAAAAGCAGCTAGTGAGTTTTTCTGAAACAATGCTTGGTTTGAGCTTTTAGGTCCTTATTCCCACTCCTTTTACCAGAGTGTAGCTTGTAGTATCAGAGCCCTTATTAGCCACTGGAATCAAGAAGCTCTGTAGTTATGAGAGAAAAAGAATAATTCAGGTGATTATCATCATAATCAATGAAAATGGAAGCATCAAGTGGGGAATCTCATAATTCCCAGGGCCTAGTAGTTAAAATGGAATCAGGATGAGTCACTCGAAAGTTTCTGAGTTTTTAGAAGATATGATGAATAGAAGTTTTTTTAAAAAATGGTTTACTCTACTTAATATTTACACTAGTCTCTCAGGGCAAAGCTTAGTATTATTTCCTTTTTATAGATAAAAAAAGTTAAAGCTTATTTAAAGTTTGCATAAATGCTCAGGGTCCCAAACATAGTAAATGATTGAATGTAGAAAGTTTGGCTCCAGGACCTGTGATATTCCTGAAAGTGATACTTGGTTCGGGTAACTGTGGGTAAGTCTAAGGACTCCTGAGAACTCCCTTCTATGCAGAAATTTCTTTTTTGATAAACATCATATGAACTTGTACTGGTATGGAAAAAAAAATGTGCATTGAAAACTGTTACTAAAACCATTGGATTTTAGCTTCAAACTGCCTAGGCCAACCTTGTAATTGTTAGTAAAATAATAAATATAAATTCATGCACTGTGATTTAAATATAATATTTTCTTGTCTCATTAAATTATATGAAGCCATATATTGTGCTTGTTTTTTTATTTTTAATTTTAGAAAGAGAGTACTCATCTTTTAGAGATGTATGCTGAACTATTTATAAATGAAATAATGTGATGTCTGGAATTTGCTTCAGATGGCTTTGAGTGGGGGGAGTGAGTAAATGTGAGAAGAAACAGGAGTTTCATTGCTGGGTGATGGGCACTTGGAAATTCATGATAATGTTCTCTCTACTTTTGCATATGTTTAAACTTTTTAATAAAATTGTTAAAAAATAAGATATAAAAAGACAGGAGAAATTCCACCAAAGTGCTGATCTATCTAATTATCTATCAGCAGAGATGGCAAAAGGCCAAACAAAAATATTTGGACTTTTAAATTAGAAAGGTAGAAGTTTATTTTCCTCATCCTGGACAAACTATGTGTCTAGCTGGACAAGCCAATGAACCTCTCTCAACCTTTGTTTTCATAAGTATAAAAATACTCTCTCTGGTTTAAATAAGGGCTAATATTTTTCCAGGCATCCCTGTACATTATACATCCATTTCTAACACCTTGAAAGAAAAAAAATACTGTTTAATAATTTAAACTTGCAGTTACTTGAATGTTTGCCATCTAATTGTTCTGACATCTATGGAAAGATCTAGTTGTTACATTCCACTTGTGGTTGTATTGTGCATTGTTTATGACAGTACTTCTCTCAGTATGTGGCAGAAATAATGATAGTTATAGATTTTAAAATATTGTTGCTATAGCATAAAGCTGAGCTGCCCACTTCACGGTGGAAATGTGGACTCCTGAAGTTCAGAGTTAACTCCTGCCTCATTGTTTCTCCTTCCACCACAGCTGTCCATCAGACCTCACTCCTGGGCCATTCCTGCTTGAGTCTGAGAACGCATCAGCAGCCTCAGCTCTAATTCATTATGGAAGCTGGGATTAAATGGTAACTTTTCGACTTGGGCTTTCATGGTGGGCCCTCATTTTTAGATTATGTTGCCTTTCCCATCTTCAAACCAGATATGGAATGAGATCTAGGGATGAGAAAAAGCGAACACTTTAAAGTAGCAAAATTATCTTCCTCTCAATCTTTATTCTGCCCACAGATTGGAATTCTGTCTTAGTTTTCTTTCTTGTGATTGCTATAACCAGGTTTTCCTGCCTGGGATCCAAATCTCCTCGAGGGTACGAACCAGCCCTACCATGACTAGGACATTAAAACCATCCTAGTTCTTTCCTCCCTGGAACTAAATCCTGGTCCACACATCTCTAGCAGCAGTGGTTCTTCTTACAGCACTCAGAATTAATGGCTTATCACTATGTTATGCCTGCTGTAACAAACCTTTTGTACCAAACTATATCTGAACATGCCAAGCTCGGAAGGTGTGCATTGAAACTCTGCAGCATTGAAGCATGTAAGCTGAGACAGTGTTTCTCTGAGAACTTACATCAGAATCATCTAAGGTGTATTTATTAAAAATTCATGTTCCTGGGCTTCAAGTCTAATGAATCAGAATGTATGGACGAGGGGTGGTGGTGAGGGATCTTCATTTTAACAATGTGAAGTTTGAAAATCATTGACTAAAGCCCCAGACTATGCCCTTGGATTAGAGTTTTTCTTTGGGCCCAAGTTTTCTTTTTTTTCTCCTGCTTCTAATGTGCTTTAAAACTACCTGATGCCGGCACTTTCTAGAGTATGGACTTTGTTAGAGATGCAGAACAAAACAAAATAGAACACTGGACTGTTTCTGAGCAAACAAGGCTGGTTGTCTCCAACATAAAGCTCATGTTATTACCATTCTCCCTACTACAATTCGCAGTCTTCTTGATCTAGCATTAGAATAAGAATATGTACATGACATTAGTAATGATAATGTGCATAAAAGTGCCTTTTAAAAAGTTAAAAAGCATCTTAGAAATGCAATATATTATTTAACAAAACAATCAGGTAGTGAACTCATATTCTATTTGGGGGCAGTGCACAACTTGCCCCCTGAACATAGTACAAAGAAAATGAAGTACATATTTTCTGCCCAAGGGAAGCCTATAATGAGGATAACATGCATACAATTGTGTTGCAGGAAAATAATTGGAAAGCAACTTATCTGATTTATATCCCAAATATGTTCTTTAGTTATATATTTCTGGGTGCCCTGGGAAATATAGAATAACTATGTGTTTATGTCTCAACCATTGTACCTGTTGATGAATCTATGTGTTCATCTCTACAAATATCTACTATTCACTGTCTCTCTGTATTTACCTGTCTTTAAAGTGAATGTTGTGCAATTAGAATGTAAGCTCCATGAGGGTGAGGATTTTTGCATGTGTTTTTCACTGATATATTTCTAACATCCAAAACATGCCTGCTACATAATAGATGATTCATAAATATTTGTTGAAGTTAATCAGAAAATATTTCCAAAAGGTGATGAGCATAAGGGAGATCTCATGGGTGCACATAGATTGATTGGGAATGGTTACACGGTGGGGAGGGGGGCTAGACTGCAGCATGATAAGATGGAACTGAACCTAGTGGTGAACGTCTGCATATTTAACAGTTTTAGTCAGTCTGCTATGGGCAAACTCAAAGACTTGCACAGGTGGTAATTGTGATTTTCTAGCTCAGAGGAGGATTTTTTCTCTTTTAGCTTTGAGACTCTTGTGAAGTGTGGATTAATTCTGTTTGGGAATGTAGGCATGGGAGGGAGTTTTTGTATTGAATATTTTCTTCCTTTAGAAATTGTGTCTGTTTGCATACACAGATACACTGGATAGTGACACACATTTGCCAAGTCTGAATAGGTATGGTTCGATTGTAGCAGTCTCATTTGCATTTCATTTTCCAATCTATTTAAGGAAAGATAGAAAGATTTTTTTTTGTAGAAATTAATAAATGAGGATAGTCAAAGTTCAACCAGCTACTGATCATAAGCCACTTTCACACAGACAAGATTCTACATACATCTAGAAATATAATTTGTCAATCTTTTGATCTATATTCTGTGTGAAACATTAATTGTTAAAAAACTACTTGCACATATAGCAATGTAGTTTGTTGTCTGTATCCCAGTAATGAAGAACAGTGATACCATGTGTGAGTATATATTTTCTAATGGGCAAAAGAGCTAAGTAGGCATTTCTCTAAAACTGCAATTTTCAACCTTTCATTTACTTGTTTAACAAATTTCACTAATGCTTTGTATGTGCCAGGACTCTTCTAGATTCTGCAGATACAGTGGTGAGCAAGTCAAAGTTCCTCATGGAGCTCACCTCCTAGTCAGGGGAGGAGTGACAACAATAAACATGGAAAGAGTACATATAAAAGGTAACTTCAGGTAGTCGTAAGTGCAGTGAGTAAGATAAAACAGGGTAATGGGATAGAGAGGACCTTGAGGGAGAGGAGCTAATATAATCAGTGGTGGCCTTTCTGAGTAGGTGACACGTGAACTGAGACCTAAATGATGTGAAGGAATCAATCATGAGAAGAACAAGGAGCAGGGGATTCTAGCTGAGGAAAGAGAAATGTAAAGATCCTGAGGTGGGAATTAGCTCAGCATGTTAATTAAACCACTCATTTATTCCTTTGTACAAATATTTGCTGGGAGTCTATTTTGTGCCAGGTGCTAGAACATATTCTAGGTGCTAGAGAAATGTGATGAACAAAACAGACATCTTGGGTTTCAGGTCTCATAGAATTTAGGTTCTGGTGGGAAAGAAAGACAAAACAAAAACAAAAACAAAAAATCAAACAGAAGTATTGGATGAATGAGATGGAACAATGCGATAGACACTTTTTGATTTGTTACCTTAGCATAAGGGGCCAGAGAATGCTTTTCTGAGTGAGTGATCTATATAAGAAAAAGTTGGCAATATGAGGCTCACACTGTATCACATGCTACATCTAGATATTCCAGATTATGGGTTGGCAGATAGCAAACCAGGCTGAGGGTAATGTGTGACTCTGTGAAGCTACCTGTAACCCAGGTTCTACTCCACTCATGAATGCTTATGGGAAAGCACAGAACTGTAGCTGTTTGAATTTATAGAAAGGGGAAAAAGTTAATACATTTAGGTACTTCATTATAAGTAGCAAATTATATGCAACTCTCCTCACCATGGGTTTGGGATATTGAGACTGAAAACAGCTGTTTTAACTGATGGGAATGTATGGCAGAATTAAGGAGCTTTTGCTGAGAGAAGAATGGTTTTAATAGCGATGAACTTAAAAATTAAATAATGAGAGTATGCAAATTCACGTGGATTTGAATAATCCTGCAAAGGCAAGAATCTGCTTTGGACTTAGCCTTCTCATACCTTTTTATTAAAAGCATGGATTCAGCAACAAACACATTTTCTGATATTTTGCCCATTTTTTCAAATGTTGGAATGTTGGCTTAGTTTATACTATGGGAAAGATATTGGGTATTTAAGTCAAGATTCTAATATTACAAGGAATAGAATTATATTTAAAGTAGTTTAAGTTAAAAAGTGTTTATTGAAGGGAAAGAGCATGGACAAGAAATAGTAAGTGATTTCAACATAGGAATGTCACTGAAAAGTAGGGGGCCACATGCATCTCTCTATATAAACATATACTCCATTTAGTCTCATGTTTTCCCTTTTACATAAGCTTTCTTTCCTTATTCACTGTTTTTTTCTCTCCATAAATTTACTTTATATGTGGCATTGGTCTAACTCAGTCTCAAATTCCACGAGGCCTGTAGTTCCAGTCCTCACAGTTCTCTGACTGAGTCTTTCAATGACCCAATTTTAAATTCAATTTCTGTGAGTGATAATCTGATTTTTTTCCAGCTTGAATTAGATGTAGGCTCCAGTCCGTAGTGTGCACTTATGACATTATGTAATTATTAACAAATAATTGCTCCCCCATTATATAAAAAACAATTATTGACTATGTCACATTTAAAAACTTGAAACAATACTTAGAAGGATAAAGTGCCATTTTGTCAGCCTCATCATCCACTGCCAATCATGACCCCTTCACCATTTCCCTACTTACTACCCTCCCTAAAGCTAAACTTGGTTTGGAAATGCATGCATGCACACGCATACACACACACACACACACACACACACATGCATACGTCATAGAAAATATATAGTATTATATAAATTCATTTTTCCATTTAACAAATATTAATTGAATGCACTGGAGATTTAGCATTGAAAAAAATGAACAAAAGTCCTTGCCATCACAGAGCTTACATTCTAGGGGAGGCAGACCGACATACAACTAAATAAATAAATATCTTATTGTTATGTGGTACTTGGGAACATCATAAGTGCTATGCAGAAAAACAAATCATGGAGATAAATAGGAAATAAATAGGGAGGTCAGAGAACAGCTCAATGTGAAGGTGCCATTTGAGCCAAGACTTGCAAGAGACCATCTAGAGAATGACATTGTAAGAAGAGGAAATAGTAAGTGACCAGCATGTTCAGACAACATCAAGGATTCCTGTGAGTCTGAAGCAGAACGAACAAGGGGAGAAGAGCAGAAGAGGTCAGATTGATTAAGGAATTTGGGGAACTGGGGAAGAAAGTTGAACAACTGATTATTTAGGTTCTTATTAATAAGTGAGAACTTTAGATTTTATTCTCAGTAAGGTGAAGACATGGTAAGGTTTTGAGCAAAGTAACTTGACCCGACATGTTTCAGGTGGATACTATGGCTTCTGTGTTGAGACAAGACTGAAGGGAATTGACAGCAGGCAGATGTTACGAGGCTATGGCGATGATTCAGGCAAGAAATCATAGGGACATGGACAAAGAAGTAGCGAAAAAGGTGGTAAGTATTCAAGATTCTGGATTGATTCTGAAAGTAGAGCCAGCAGGGGTTTCTTATGGTTTGAGATGTCAGGAAAAGAGAGAAATCACGTTTGACAAGTTTTTTACCTTCAATAATTGGAAGAATGGAGTTTTCATTAACTGAGGTAAGGAAGACTGTAGAATGGGAAGCTTTTTGGTGGGGGGTGTGTGTGTGTGAGTGTAGGGTAATCAGGAACTCAGTTTTGGGAATGTTAAGTTAGAGATGCTTTTAGACATTTGTGTAAAGTGGTTGAATGAGCAGTTGGATTTATGAGACATAAGCATAGTTATAATATTTAAACCTTGAGGCTGATGAGAGCACCAAAATGAATACAGAGATATAAGAGAAGAGATATAAGGCCTGAGTCTTGGGAACTCCAACATGCAGAGGTCGTAGAGATCTGGAAGAACTAGCAAAGGAAGCTGAGAAACAGTGAGTGAAGAGAGGGAACAAATCCAGGAGAGGGTGGTGTCCAGGAGGCCAAGTAAAGAAAGAAAGTGCTTCAAGAAGGAGGGAGTGATCAGCTGTGTCAAATATTGATGACAGGCCAAGTCAGATGGGGACAGGGAAGGGGTCATTCAATGCAGTGACAGGGAGGTTATCAGTGACTTAGCATGAACAGTAAGGGAGATGTGATGGTGGAGATAAAGGGTTCGAAGGAGACAATAGGAAAGGAGGATCTGAGATTGTGAGGATATAGAATGAATGACACAGCAACATTATTTATCATGCCACTTTGTAACTGAGCAAAATGCGCTGAGGATTCATATTCTCTGTAACACTAGCTTCTTTCTTTTAATCATTGCACCATTTTTAATTATTTGAATAACTACAAAGTGTTTAAGATGCTTGTCTAAATAGGCTCAACTCTTCCATTTTAGTACCAAGAACTTCAATCATCCCTACCCTAACATACTAGTATGGATAAAATATTCAGTGGAAATCTAGGGATAATGGGGAGGGCCAAGCATTTCGGCTGGTCATATGGGGGACAAACGTGAATATTTGCCTGGCTGCAGTGGGAATTGATTAATAGGAAATAAGGTCCCCCAAACTGGCCTCTCTGATTCTCATTTTCCCTGAATTAGGGCCAAGATTAAGCAGGCAAACATAGCTCTCCTCCTCACAAGAGACAACAGGCCAGGTCACAGATACTTTTGCCAGGAATATATATGTATATATTTTCCGAAATATAAGTCACTTATGAAACCATCTGTACCCCTCTGTTTCCTTTGTGTTAAAGAGTAAAGGTCTTTTTTCAATTGTGGTTTGGGCACCAATGTCCAGGATGAGCATCTTTGCTTTCTGATGCTATTCTCACTGTTCTCAGAAAAGCTCATCCTACTTTGGAATGCTTTATAGCTGAGAACTACTTTTATTTCCAAACTCTTTTTTATGAAGAAAGGAGCTGTCTCTCTCCAACCTCCCAAATTGCACAGCTGCTTATGAGGCTTGCAATTAATGAAGATTTGCTAACAACTGCACATCCATTGACATTCTAGGCTTGTTGAAAGAAGCAGCGTGGGCAGCAGTTTTTGGACTGGGGCCTTTAACTATGCACTTTGGCAACAGGCTAAAGTTAGGTAATTTTTGGTAGCTCTAATAATATAAGTTCAGACTAAATTTCCTTGGGAATTATGAAATGATCTGAAAGAGAAGAATCAAATAGGAATTTTCTGAATAAAATTAGCTTCTTCTGTTGGGCCTACTTAAAAAGTAGAAGTGCTATATCCCCTACAATTCTTCAGAAATTTTCAGATCAATTGTCTGGGCTTGTAAATTCCTATTTCTAACTGCTTATAAAACGACAACTTCTGCAGCCAACCTCACTTTCATTGTTCCAGTGCTGAGAGCTTGATCTAGAAAGAAGGTTGAAAACTTCACAGCCAAAGAAAGAATAAACGCAAAGCTGCCCAGCATTAGAAATCATTGGGGAGGGCTGGGGGCTGGGGTGGACAGGAGAGAGAATGCTGTGCTTTAGTCAGTGTCGCCATGTGAGAATGCCCACTGTTAACACTCCTCAAGTTTTTTAAGAGAAGCTAGAAATCTGGATTTTAGTATGACCTCTTTCTACTTGGAAATCTCAACTAACTCAAAGTTTTAAGACAAAAGCCCTCTGCAGCCCAACACACTGTAGGTCAAAACACACATATGCAGGCTATGTCCACCCCCTAGCCAGCAGTTTGCAACTTCTGGTCCAGAAGGATCAATAGTGATGGCAATAATTTGGGCCTGGTTCTTCACAGAGATGTCAACAACTGGTTGCTAATGATCTAAATGTTCTCAGTTGCAAGTTGTTCTTTCCATTTCCTGTTTTCTAACAAATCTTAAATCACATTAACCTGGTGGTTGAGAGTGGAGTGACCATATATCCTGGACTGCCAGGGACAGCCCTGGCTGAGGCTGATACTGGTTAAAATTATTAGTGATGCTCTCTTTCATTCTCAACACATCTCAGTTTGGACAATAAATTACACGGACATCTTAATTAAATGTCTCTTTTGTCCTTCTTCCTCATTTTTTGCTTTTTAAAAAAAAAATTCTTCCTTTAAAAAGATGTTATCACGGAACATCTTCAATACATAAAAAAACTGGACAGACAGTTTAATAAACTCTCATGTAGGCATCAACCAGCCTCAACAACAATCAGCTAATGGCCACTCATATTCCTTCCATACTCTCACCCCACTCCGCACTTCTGTATTATTTTGAGGAAAATGCTAGATTCCATATCATTTCAACCATCAATTCTTATACCGTTTAAGTCAATTTTATTTTAGTACCAATCCACCACTACACGTTTGAATTTCAACCCCCTTTGTTTCACACTGTTCTTACTTTTACTCAACACCTTGACTTCTTTTTAGCCTCTCTCTTTTCCTCACTGTTCACCGTGAGCCTGTGCTTTTGTTCCTTAGTACTAGCACAAGGGCACTTCCTTAACACTTCCTGAGAACCTTTCAGGCGTTATTAAATATTTGTTGCTGCTTAAGGGGATATCAAATATTTGTGCTTAAAAAGGACAAAAATAATTTTGAACTTTATTTTTTCTAGTCCTTCAACTGCATTCATGTTTTCAAAGTTTGATTTGCCAACTGGTTTGCCCCTTGGATGTTTTTTGGTGAACTTATATCATTTGGTGAATTTCTATCATTTTGATATTGTTGCAAAGTTGGAAGATTCTTCCCAGATTCCAATTCTCTGAAGATCTCTGTTATCTACTGTTACATTGTCATTTTGGTGAAATATGTGTATTCTACTAACTATGTCCTTTGAAAAACTTTTTGAGTTGCAAATGGTCATAGAAGAGAGCAAGCATGACCATTAAATGTTATTAAGGACTAAAAATACTTTTATTATGTTAGGGTCTCTTAAATAAAATAATCCTAGATTTTTGGATTACTTTTTGATTAATTTTTTGGATTAATATCTGTGAATATATGCCACATAATATACGTTATATATAATTTGATAATACAAATAATTGGTTCCTCAAATAAGCTTGTTTTATTAGTTTGTGTTCTATCTATGTGGGAACCCTGAATAAAAAGACTTATATTTTTACTCTGTTTTGATTTCCAATTGTGCTTTATTTATAATTTTTTCCAGTTACGATTTCATTCAATAATTTATATTAGGATTTTCTCTTTAATTGAGTCCTACACTGTTTCTTATTTTCATTACATGTTGGTAATCTCCATCTGCATTTTCTCCTCTTTATTCAATCTTCACACATGTCCATCTTCAACATTTTCTGAGTATGCATACTAGATACAGATTGATAACGAAGACTAGACTTAACCCATTTTAAATTCAACTAAATTATTAAATGTATTTGCAATGAACATATATCACGCATACTAGATTGAAAGCTCCTAGAGATCAGAATCTTAATCTTTTCAGGGCTGACTGTTAGCTCAGTTGGTAGTTGGTTAGAGTGCAGCCTTATAACCCCAAGGTCAAGGGCTTGGATCCCTGTACCTGCCAGCTGCCAGAAAAAAAAAAGAATTTCAGAATTTCAATCTTTTATATCAGCAAATCAGTATAGAGCTTGAATATGGTAGACTATTCAAATATTTGTTGACTAAAATTTTAAATTAAAAAAATCATGTTTTATTTCTATGTATTTGCCGACAGTAATATAAATAAATGAATATGTATGTGTCATGACTGTGCATTATATACATTTGAAGTATTAACAGTATTAGTAGAATTCTAAATAAAGTATAAAAAAGCTTTAGCTACCTTTTCACCGCTCAGTAAATAAAATTGGCTTTATTAATCTATTTTCCTTTTAAACTGCTATTTATCTATAAAGGCAAATAATTTCTACACAGATATAATTATTAGTATAACCTTTTTTTGTTTTAAAAATTAACTTTATTGAGGTTTAATTTACATACTATAAAAAGCACCCATTTTAAGTGTACATTTTGGAAAAGCTTCAAAAAGTTCTGACAAATGTATATACCTACATAACAATCTCTACAGTCAAGATATAAAAAACATTTCATCATTCCATCTCAATCAATTCCCCGAAGACTTGGATGCAGGCAAACACTGATATGCCCGATATCACTAAAGATTAGTTTTGCCTTTTCTAGAGTTTCACATCAATGCAAACGTGTAGTATGTATTCTTTTGTATATGACTTCGTTTTCTCAGTATAATGTTGTTGCTTATATCAGTAATTTACTCTATTTTATTGTGTGCACTATTCAATTATGTGAATATTCAAGTTGTTTCTCCATATTGTTCTTGATAGACATTTAAATTGTTTTCAGTTTGTGGATCTTAAGAATAAATGAGCTATGAACATTTTGGCACAAGTCTATGTTGTATATATGTTTCATTTCCTTTGGGTAAAGACAAAAGTGAAGTTGTTGGTTGCTATGGGAAGTATAAGTTTAATTTTGTAGAAGCTATAGAAATAGATTATTTTAATTTCTCACCAGAAATGGAAGAGAGTACTAGTTGCAATACATTTTCATATGGCATATAATTATTTTTCTTTTCTTGTTTAGTGTCATTTGGTAATAATTTTTAGTCTTCATGGTTAGTCTTTAAATATATTTTGAGCAAAATAGGTACGTGTATATATATTTAATTGATAAAAGGGTATTACAAGGCAAAAGAATTATTCTTTTTCTAGTTATTGATACAAATGTCTGTAGACTTACTGTACCTACAATTTTGTGTCAGAACAGACCTTGGTTAAAATTTGGAAAGAAGTAAATATCTTGCTTCAAATATCCTCTTTCCTCATGGAGTTTATCTTGACTTCCTGTACCTAATCATTTCAAAATGGCCTGTCATTATAAGTAACACCTCTTCCTGAGTTTTTCATCTCTTTAGGACAAAAAGTTTTTGCAGTTTATATTCCTGATGTTATACTTAAGGTGCTAATGCCTTTAGTGGTGAGATTTCAAGTCTCATATACACATACATACATACACACATACATGGTGTTGTTTGAAGATTGACACTTTCTATTGGTAAAATTAGCCCTGATAATGCATTTGGTAATTTCCAGATTTTCTTTGTCTTCTTGCAAGTATCCAATTCTTATCCTGCAAGAAGTGTATGAAAAGACAAAATATTGTGTGTGTGTGTGTGTATGTATATGTGTGTGTTTGTGTGTGTGTATACCCATATGTGTTTTACTGCTCTGAAAAGAGGTGGTATCTCTCCCCAGTATCTTCATAATATTCCGGTGTAAGGTCACTTTGGATATGAGTTTCCTACTTTTGAACTTTTCTAAATTCTTTAGGCCATGGACATTCCCTTCTTTGCCAGGCTGGGTAGATGGAGTGTAAGCCTGATGCGCTTCCCTGACAGAGTGACCTTTCATTCTCACAGGCATCTTGAATTAGATACTTCAGTCCTCAATCACTCAGTCACAATTCTTAGTCACAGGCTAGGTCACAGCCAAGCAGTCAGCCTCAGGGGATGGTCAAGTTCAAGTTCAACTCATTAGTATCAACTGCGGCCATGTTTTTGCTTCTGTTCCCATAATTATGTTAGGAGAATCCAGGAGTCAGGCTGCTTTAAAAAATGTAACCCTCCTCCTAATTTTTGTCTATAGAATAGTTATAAAGTATTGAACTTTGGAGTCAAGCAGACACACCTTTTTGTATGTATGTAAGTATGTGTGCTTTCTTTCTTCATTTGTGTATTTACTTATTATTGAAAAGAGAGTAAAGGTTGTGATAAATTTCAAATGACACAAGAGACCGTAAAATAAAAAGTAAGTATTCCCTCTACCTCAGGTCTTTAAACTCCTCTTCTAAAGACAACCATAGCTAGCCCTTTCTCTATGTACCATTCCATGCATTTTCTATTCACAATCAAACATATATTTGTATTTATATCTTTTAATTTACATTCTTTTAAAAAGCTCAGATGTATCTGGCTTATTTTCACGTAAAATGTGTCTTCTCTTGGGTATTGTTCCAAAACAGCACATACAAGTCTGCCTCATTTTTTAAAAAAGCTGTGTTTGGCTGCATAGTGTCCTGGTGAATGAATATACATATTTATTTATTTATATTAACAAAATAACATTTATTTTTAGGTTCTGATTACATTTAAAAAAATTGTACTTAGTCATATAAATAAAAATAAAAATTGTATGTATTGATGAGTACAATGTAATGTTTATATATATATATGTATATACTCATTGTGGAATGATTAAATCAAGCTAATTAACATATCCATCACCTCACGTACTTATTGTTTTGTGGAGAGAATATTTAAAATCTACTTTCTTAGCAATTTTCAAATGAATGTGCATACTTTATTGAACCAATCTCTTATGAAGGGACCGTAAGTTATTTCCAGTTAAAAAAATTGGTTTTGCTATTAAAAACAATAGTGCAGTGAGCATTCATAGAGATGTATGAGAATAGTTAATGAAGACATTTCTAAGGTGGATTGCTCTTTTTGAGCATTTAAATTTTGATAGTTATTGCCAAGTTTTCTTTCAGTGAAGTTGCATCAGCTTATCCATCCACCAACAATATTTGAAAGTGTTTGGTTTCAGGCTACATACTATCAAACTTCTCAATCTTTGCAGACAAAATCATTTTTCTTTAATAAATAGAAAGCTAACAGTCTCTCTTCCTTTCTCCATTCCTCTGCCATTTTTAATTTTCTTGGTTTTAACACCGAATAAGATATTAGAGGTTATAACTTATTAAGGTTGACCATAAATTCCAAATGTTGGCTATGTAATCACTCTTTATAAGGGAGAAAGGTGTTTCTCTGGGCCTGCTTTCAATTTCCATGCTTCAGTCTCTCTTTGCTTTAACTCTGCCCACATGCTGGTATGTGGCAGTGTTAATTGGGCATTCTGCTTTTTGAATCTCATGGAGAATGTTCATCCAACTCATTTACCACTAAATTAAAAAAAAATGAAGAGAGTGAACACAGCCATTAGAGTTGTTGTGAATAATTTGAGTTAAATGTAAATGTGGAGAGAAAACAGAAAAACTACTGTTAAGGACACCTTGCCTTTTGCAATGGAATAAAATACAGATTTACAATGTTAATTATTTCCACCATCTATCTATTTAAAAGTGGTGAGATTGAAATATGAACATGTCAGGTATTTAAATACTAATTTACTTAAAAAACATACTTTATTAAAATATCATTATGCATATTTTAAAGTTAAAACTCTGTGCCATGTAGATGTAGAAGTAAAATTCTCATTTATTGTCCACTGCATGTGAGGGAAATTGGATTTGTCAGGAAGCTGATTGATATCTCGAAGTGTTTTGTTTTCAGTGACTGGCACTGCCGAGTTACAACCATCTATCATCTAACAGGTAATTAGTCAGATTTCTCATCATGAGCCTTCAATCCTGCTGTTTTGTTATTGAAATACCACAAACCAGTAGGCAATCTGAATGCAGATAAAGTTCACTGTCATGGTCTTAAGGACAAAGACAACATTTTACAATTTAGCAGTAGTGAGTTTGAATAAAAGTCACTGAAACATAAGTTTGGGTCTTATAAAAAAATAAATATGAAAAATTTGATTTGATATCCCATTTGTCCTGTACAGTAACAACTGAGAAACTTGCTATTTGCAAAAGCAACCTAGTGTTCTAATATAAGCTTGCTTTGTTATAGCATTTTACATATAGAAAGTTAGGTAGAGGAAGGAACACAAACTGCATGAAAAATAAAGTGAGATAAAATAAATAAACTAGGTCTTCAGCTTTCATCCATTTTCCAAGATATTTTGAGAAGGTGGATAAAAGTAATTTGCAGTCATACTTAAAAGTAATTAGTAATTAAATAAAAAGGTATTTTAAGATGGTAGACAAAAATAATAAATAATTTGTAATTTGTAGCTAATAATGTGAAATGTTCACTCAGAATTGTTTTTAATAAGAAAGTCTAGATATTAAAATAACTGCAAACTCTAAGATATGTTATTTGTTCACTCTTAGACATGCTTTGTTTAAACAAACTTGCCTCTGAAGGTGAGAGTAAGATGCTTTTGGGGCCTTCTTTGCTGGTGTATAGATCTCAGGCACCTGATTCACATTACTGGTATCCCAACAATGGTAACTGCACACCACTGAATATTATTTTCTTGACTTAATTCAAAATAATTTATTATCTGTGAGAAAACTAGACCTCAAAATACTTCAGCTTTCCAAAAAGTCACAGGAATCATTACCTCTTAATGAGGTATAAATATAATGTCTTTTTCTTCAAACTTTTTGTCATGGGAATGAATACATTTACATGCTTTCTCAACTTGAGTTAAATAGTAAATAGTAAATAGACCATTGACTTACCTTATGGTATAATAACAATAGCTGATAATAACCGAGATTTACTGGTGGCAGGTGATACATTAGAAGCACATTTCCCCATTCGTGTGGTAGTATTATTTTGCATTTCTTGGATGAGATACTAAGGCTGAGAGCACTGAACTACTTTGTCCAATTTCAAGCAGCTAGTGAGGTGGTGGAGCCAGGATTTGAACGCCGGCACTTTGACACCAGTCTCAAGCAATTTGTCTCACTGCTTGCTAGTACCAACGCAGAATTATGGTTCTCATTCTCTGACACATCTGTGGCCATGAATTTTAGAATGGCTATGTCCATGGCAGTCTTCATCGGGGGCACTGTTGAGAGGTATATAGAATCATCATCTTCAATATCTCCTGATATACTGCCAGTAGTCATGTTTCTATAGGCCTCCTTTGGTCAGCACTGTTGTTTCTTTCTCTCTCTCTCTCTTTTTTTTTTTTAAAGATGACCGGTAAGGGGATCTTAACCCTTGACTTGATGTTGTCAGCACCACACTCTCCCAAGTGAGCCGTGGGCTGGCCCCTGTTGTTTCTTTTTATATATGACTGTCATCTGAAGCTGAAGCCCAAAGAGATAAAATGACCAGTAGAAGATCACACAACTATTACACGGTAGTGTTCCTCTCAAGAAACACAAATCATTTTTTTTACACATTTAACCTTTTTTTTTTTTTTTTTTTTTTGGAGTATATGGGAGGTAATGTGGCATATTGGGAAAAAGCATTAATTTTGGACCAGAAAGATCTAGTTTAAAATTCCGAATTCTATCTGTTCCTAGGACGATATATACTTGAGTGAGTTTCTTGACCACTCTGAACCTCAATTTTTAACTCTATAAAATGGGAATTTACAAGAACACCTGTTCTAGCTATTCTGTGAATTTGGTGTGTTGTGCAGGTGTTGGACAACGTGCTCTCTTCCCCTTCACCCCTGTTTCCTCCCATTTCAACGCTGCAAAAACTCTTCTGGCTCATATTTCAGTAAAACAAGACATAGCACTAAAACAACAGGAAACTTTATTCTGAGTTCCCCGACTTAATTTAACTCGGGGAAATTGTAGCCAGTAAATTCTTTATTCTCATGTATAATTTACTGAATCAGTTGGTTGATATTCATGAGCTTTTGGGAAGATTACCTAATAATACCAAAATTTTTAATAAACCTACCTATAAGAATGTCGGGTAGTACGTAAGGATATAATTCGACAGTGCTTGATCCTAGTATACTTATCGTTCTATAATGACTGTATTCCTTAAGGTGTGCTCTGTGGATGAGTAAAGTGAGAATCACCTGAGGTGCTAAATAAAGATTCAGATTCCTGTGTCCTCCTTGAGAACTACTGAGTCAGAATCTCTGGGAGACAGGGACAGAAATCAATATTATTTAAGAAAATATATTATTATATTAATTGACTTCTCTCTGCCTACAGTCTAACAGCAGCTAAGGATACACTAACATTCTAGATTCTGGGAGCTCATGGTATAAAGGAAATGCCAGACACATAAGCAAATTAATTGCAAAACAATAAGATAAGGGCTGAAGCAGAAGTATATGTGTGCTAGAAAAGCTTAGCAGAGGAAATGACTGATTGAGCCGTCCAGATTAATCAGAGTGATTGATTACCTCTGGGACATGGCAGGTGAGTTGCATTTTGAAAGAGAGGTAGAGTTTCACTAGGGAGAGAATGGGAGTTGAAGACAGGGAGGATCTTTCAAGCCAAAGAAACTGTACATTAGAAGTCTCAAACATGAGAGGTGGATTTTGAAGAATTACTTTTATGTAATGACCTTAAAAATATAAGTTGTTATAGGCTTTTTGGAGGTTAATTGTACTGTAACTGTTAAAATGAATTTGTACAAATATTTAACCCTGCATTTTTTAATATATACTGTAGGCAAGCACCCACACATATGTGTACATTCTAAGACATGATTTAAATGTTTACTCTTCAGGGAAATGGGTAATCATAGCGCCCTGACATTTATTTACCACGTGTTTACCGATATTCTTTATTGCTGATATTTAACTAGCTACCATGTGCCAGTCACTGTAGATAAAGGTTGAACAAAACAGACAAAAGTATCTGCCCACATGGATCTTACATTATAGTAGGCAAGAAACAAAATTTTGAGAAGTAAAGTATTGAGAAAGATTGTGGTAAGTGTTATGGAGAAAAAGCAAGCAGGGAATGAGACAGCAAATTCAGGCTCAAGTTGAGGACATGGGAAGGATGGTTTGCAATTTTAAACAGTATGATCAGAGAGGCCTCAATCAGAGGTGGCATTTGAAAAAATCCCTGAAGGATGTGAGGGAGGCAGCCATGCGGGCATTTTGGAAAGAGTGTTTCCTCAGGGTTCTGACGAGTGTGAAGACCCTGTGGTGAGACCACGCCTTGTGGCTTGGGTACAGCAAGGAGGCCGTCTAATGGACCAGAGTGAGTGAGGGGAAGCGAGGTCAGAAGTGGGGTGGTTTTGGAGGAAGGGCTTGTAGCTGTTGTGAGGACTTTGGCTTTGGCTCTGAATGAGGAGGAGCCATTGCAGGGTTTCAAGCAGAGGAGTGATGTGGTCTGTTTTATATTTTAGTAGAATCATGCAGATGATCTGTGGAGAGCAGACTGAATGGGGCAAGGGTGGGAGAAGGGGAAGCAGTTTGGAGGCTATTGCAATAAAGCAGCTGAGAAGGATTGTAGTTGTGACCAGAGTTGTGTTGGTTGATGTAGTGAAAAGAGCTTGGACGGTCGTGCACATACATGGAAGATAGGGCCACCAGAATTCCCTGACAAATAAAATGTGGGGCGATAGAGAGAGACAGAGAAAAAGGAGTAGGAGAGGATTCCAAGGGCTTTAGACTGATCAGCAAGTGGGAGGAGTGGCTGGGCGGGGGGAAGGCCAGGAGCACAGGTCATGATACGGTAGGTCTCAGATGTCTATTAGACTTCCTCTTGGGAATGCAGAATAGGCAGTTTTATACGAGAACCGGGAGTTCAGTGTAAAGGTCCAGCCCAGAGGCATAAATGTGATGTTTATTTTTATTTTTATTTTTGGCGGCTGTCCAGTACAGGGATCTGAACCCTTGACCTTGGTGTTGTAACACCACACTCTAACCGAACGAGCTAACTAGCCAGCCCCAGAGGCATCAACTTGAGAGCTGTCAGTGTGTGAGTGGCATTCAAGTAATGAGATGGATGAGATCCCCAGGGATTCCAGAATTTGGGATAATATTCAGTAATTAAGAGAAATAAGGAAGAAGATAGTGTCTGGTAGTAAGCCAACACATATGGAGTTTACATCATGTATCACACACTGTTCTGAAAGATTTTTATTTAAACCTTACAAAACCCTGTGCGGGAACTAATGTTATTACTCCCACATTCTGGATGAGAAAGAAACTCGAGACAGTGAGGAAGGTAAGTAACTTGGCCGGGGTCATGCAGGTGATAAAGGAGCAGAATTCAGGTTTGACTCTTGGTCGTCTCTTCTTAAACACAGACAAGATTACGTAAAAATATGTTTCAGAATAATGTTTTCAGCATGATATAAAGACCTCAAAAACTGTCATTTACTTCTGTGCATTAATGCATATGTAAATAATTGCAAAGGGAAGATCTGGACACATACACGTCAAACTGGAATGAAAGGTTTGGGGTAGCCGAAAGAAGCTTCAAATTCATTAGCAGTATTAGTTACATCTTTTGGGAAATGAAGAAGCACTTAAGTATGCCTCAGTTTCCTGTTGTATAAATAGTGTTTATTCCAACCTACTTCTTCACTCTTGAGCCTAAGTAACTTCTCACTTGAAAAGGCTTCTTGGACATGAATTAGAAAAATAATGCTTAAGGTTATTACTGTAGGTCAGACCAATCAAGTCCATACTTTTAATATAATTTTGCTACAAGAAAATTCCATCAAAATAAAACTTGTCACGGATTCATTTTAAATTGTGTAAGGTGTTGTGGTGTCACTTGCTACCTACTCATTAATTTGTATTGGTAATGCCTGCTTAAGATATAAAACATTTTCACAAATGGATTTTTGGATTTTATTTCAATGTACCCTATTATGCTAATATTTAAAATGTCTTTTGAAGGGAAATACTAATTCAATCAAAGGATACTCCACTGCTTAAAAAACTTGTCCATGCAAATATCCTTGATTATTAATTCATTGAATCATAAATAAAATATAAGTTAAATTAATTTCGACTTTGCATTCAGTTTCATCTTAAGGCCACATTCTGCCCTTTTGCATACCAGCTGATGTCCCCGGGAAAGGTTTGCAGCTGTTTCCACAACCAGCACTCTAATGACTCACCTGCCAGACCTATGCTTCACTCCTTGTGAAAGCCTGATGGTAGGATATTGATTTCTTGAAAGGCTATTAACATTCTCAATGATGGGGGTGTGAAGGATAAAGCAAAGGGAGACAGAAAGAAGAAACTTAGAAACGTTCAGATAAGTCTTCACAATGGAGATGCGTAGAGAAGTTAATCTGCTAGTTATCTGACCTCTACACCTTTGCAGAACATAAGCCTGGTCTGAAAAAATGCCTTTGTAAAAAATTTCCATGAGATTTGTCATCTTCTCCTTGAGACTAGAAGTACCAAGTGCTGTGTTTTGTTATTATTTTCCTTCTAGTAAAATGTTTATAATAAAATGCCTTATAAATGTTCTTATATTTGAAAAAAATATATTATTAAAGCTTGTTTTGGTCCATGATAATGTATGATTATCACCTAGTTATTTCTAAGTTGATGAGTTACATAAACATTTATTTAACTGGATGCTAAGCATTATGTTTAACGTGGCGTATTCAAAGCTGAATAAAGCCAGCTCCTCACCACCAAGGCAGGCACAATCTGGGCTGAGAGAGGAGAAACACCACAGACATGACCACACATCATAAATGTGGCAAATACTGTCCTAGCACATGAGTGACGATGGGAAAACTCTGAAGGCAGCAATGATTAATTCTCCTTCAGGTGGGGAAAACAGTTGGAAAATTTTAAAAAGGAGCTGACATTTGAGCTAAGACTTCAGCCTTTAAAGGTTGTAGGAAAGGGGGTGACAAGATCATAGTCATATAGGAAAGGTGGCTGAGATTGGTGGGATGAGGAGGACTCAGAAAGGCTGAGAAATTGAAGTGTGAGGCTATTGTAATGTCAGAGTCAAGAGGTGATGTGGGGCTGGATTTGGGCGGGGATGGGGGAGGAAAGAGATTTTAGAGGTATATCTCAGGGGCCCTGGAGAAAAGTTGGTGGTGGAGGTAGAAGAAGGAAGGAAGGGGATAGAGAAGGAAGAATCAAGGTTTGCTCTCAAGTACCTAGTGTAGGTTACCAGAAGACTTTTTACAAGGGAGGGGGACTTTCAGATCAAGTGATTATAGTTCCAGTTTTGTACTTGTAGAGTTTGGGTTTCCAGCAGATTGTTTAAGTAGAAATACTCTGTAGGAAGCTCAAAGCTGGACCTGGAGCTTAGGAGAGAAGAGCCAGTTCTTGAATTATTTGCATTGTGGTGAGGAGTCTTCTGGCTGATGTTCTCCAGAGTCACTCTTTTTGATGACCTCTCTAAGCCTCATTTTTTCAGACTTAGTTTCTCAAGTTCACTAAATCTGTTCCTCACCAGTAAAAATGATATCAAAATAGTACCTACATTATGAGTTATTGGTGAGAAGACTCATAAGCCAAAGCGTGGACAGTGTCTGGCACCTAGTAAGTGCTCAGTCCGTGTTATTTATTGTTTTGTTGTGATTGTTGTTATTGTTGTTGTTCTTATTTGTTCAAGAGCAGAGATAGTAGAGGGCTGGGGATGGTGAATATAAACCATTCCTCTAACCTCCAAGACCTGTAATGACGAAAAGCATGAGAGAAATGAGCAAATACCAGAGAAAGAAAGGCTTTTTTTTTAAAGAGATGGAGAAATAGTATATTTATATATTTATACGTTTATGTAGATGAGAGGAGAGATTGAAGATACAAGAGAGAGGTGGGAAAAATTTTAAAGTTAGGGCCAGGAGGAAGCCTAGTGGGCATGTTTTCAGACCCTCACCTGGAGTCTGACACACACGGTTGGGGGCTTGAAAGAAATGGTAAAGGTTTAGAAACGGCTTCGGTGGGGAATGAGAAAGGAGTCTGTCCTGGATGTCTTCCATTGTTGTCAGTCTTTAAAGTCCTGTTGATTTTACCCAAACGTAGATTTTCTTCTTCATTAATACCTTAGTTCAGTCCTCTAATATCAGACTCTCTATTCATGCCCTACCTCCCAGTCCAGTCTTTAAACAGCCAACCAGTCTTATTGTTAAAATGCACATATTCTGACACATCATTAATTAAACATTTCTGATGTCTTCCTATTGCCTACAGGAAAAAAAGAATCTTGATTTCTTAGCATTCTTTTATTCTCATTCATCTTCTCCAGTATGCCCAAAGTTTCAGTAATTCTGAACGATCACATGCTGTCTCATTAGGTTGGCCATATATTGTATTGTCCAAAAGATAACACTGTCAAGAGTGAATGGTGGTGTTAAATAATTATATCAAAACAATGGGAAAAACTGGATTCCAGTTGTTAGTTTCAGCGAGACAGAGAAAAGGAAGAGAGACCCGAGACAGGTGCTATTTTAACCAAGAAGCTTTATTCCACCAGCATGGAGAGGAGACTGAGTCCAATCAGCTCCCAGCCCTGTGCAGACTAAAAAGGTTTTATAAGGTCTGAATTGGAGGAAGCGTGTTGGGTGGTAATTTTTGCATAAGAATCTCTTTTGCACAAATTCCAGTTTTTCTTAGAAAACAAGGGGGTAATGGCTGGAAAGTTATTAACATGAGATAGGGAGGGAGAGTGGGCAAGAGGGTGGAAATTTGCTTTACATGGCTGTGCTGATGTTAAAGCTAGCCATGAGGCCTAATGCTAGTGTTTGTGGTTCCCCTGATTTCTCACATTTGTGTCATGTAATCTACTGTTCATTTTGCTTGGAATGTTTTGTCTGTCATCAACTTCATTCTCTCTCTGGTGAAACCCTACTTATCTTTTTTTAAAAAAAAAATTATTATAAGTATACTATTATTACAACTCATGATTTTTCTTTATGCCCTTTATCCATCTTTTAAAACCCAACTCAACTGCCAAGTGCCAGAGATAGTCGATTCCCTCTGAGTTCCCTGGGTGGCTTAACTAGCCATTTCCTCTTTGTTTTTATAGCATGCATTCTATAGACCTCTGCTTCGGCCCTTATGTTGCTTTGTAACTTATTTGCTTGGAAATAAGTTTTTGCCTTTAGCTCCTAGAATCTAGAATATTGATGCGTCCTTGTCTTCTGCTACAGTGTAAGGCCCATAGAAGTCATTTATAGCAAAATCACATACCCTTTGAATTGTTCTTGTCATTTGAGCTACTTTCCCAACTAGATTGTAAACTTATGGAGACACTGATTGCTTGCAGTTAATCCCTTTATCCTCTTCAGTAATAATAGCACATTGGCAGGTAGTGGGTCCTAAGCTATACTTGTTGAGTGGAAGAATAAAAAGACACTGAAAAATACAGTCAAGTTTCAGGCTATTAATATATAATTTTAAAGGAATATAGTATTTTTTAGAATTCTTCCTTGTTAGATACTTTCTAATCTGAGTTTTCAGCCTTGGGTTAATAATTCAAAGAGATTTAACTTGTGGTATTTTTAATGCGTGGACAGCAAATTCTTTTTGCCATCAGTTGAATTTAAGTGTGCAATTTCTTCTTATTTCACTCCCTGAATATGAAGTATAGCAACCTGTGTCCTAGGACTGATGTGGGTTCCTGAGCTGGGCTTTACTTTTTGTGTAGTGAGAGGTCATGGAGAGTTTTCTGTGACACAGAATTATAATTTTATTATAGACTATTACAATTTTCATATAGGAAGAACAGATGCTGTTTTGTAAACAACAGGCATATTAGTTGCTCTCCACAAGTTGCCTTTCAGCGAGAAGCCAGAAATATGCTCTTCCCTTCTGATGGGGAGACAAAGTGCTTGGGTATCTGCCTGAACATTTGGGAGCTTGCAAATGTTCTCTGATGGTGTTTGCTAGGTTAGCCTTTTAGCTGCTGTGCTTTGTACTAGTTTCTGTATTCAGATAAGGTAAAATAAATGAGGGAGGATTTTTATTTTGAAGTGGTTACTGCAAAATCTTCAAACTATTTAAACTAGTTGTTAAGTGACACTTCATTATTTGAAGTAATTGATGCTGTCAAAGGCCAAAGCTGTCCCGTTCATAAGCAGTTACCTCCCTGAGATGTCAGAGACCAAGGGAACTGAGATTTTTATTATTGGTTTTATTTTTAGCTTATGTCAGTTAGCCGTGCTGACTGAGGGCTGACACTAACACCAGCATATAATGAGATGTCATGATTTGTTACTTTTATGTATTCACCTTGGAACAGTCACACTAAGTGAACAGCTCACAGCCTCTCTTCCTGTGGCTCCTACTGCCTTCTCTGGTTCCTGCTGTTCTTGCAGTCATCTTTCTCCCTCTCCTGCCGGCACCATCTCTAGCTAGGGCTTTCCACCTCTATTGCTGATAGCTTCCAGCTCCTGGGGCTCAACTAATGTCTGAAGCTAAAGGCTGCTCTCTCATTGAAGTGCCATTTCCCAGAGTGTAGCAGAGTTGTGCTTGAACTTACTGGGGAAACACACACCTGCTTTACGTGCTGGTGTGTTCCTGCCTCCACTCGCAGACAACAGAGATACAGCCCATGACAGCTGGTCCAATGGGCACTCAACGAACTGTAGGGTCCAACTGTATAGCAGTCTTCAGAGAAAGAGTTTAAGGGTGGTGTCCAAACCCTAACATGACCTCCCATGTTTAGAAAGGACCATGATACTTTTAAGTGACTTTTAAAACTGCTATCTACTATTATTCTCGTTGAGTCCCAATTGAATTGATTTCTAATCTTTATTTGTGCTTAGGAGAGTAATAGTAATATATTTCTTATGAAAACTATTACAGTAATAAAATAAATATGATGGTGCTAAAGGATCTTTCTTTTGTTTGTCAACAATAGAATGAAAAAATAAAAAGTTGCTATAAAAATAATGTTGCTATGAAAATTTTTCTCCCTGTCTTTTGGTGAATATACATGTTCACATTTTTGTTGTTTACATTCCTTGGAGTGGAATTGTTGGATCATAGGGTATATACATGTTCTGTTTTAGCAGATACTTTGTTTTTCATTTAATTTTCAACTATAAATATTTTTATTTACTGCTACGTAATTTTTTAAAACTAATTTCAACAGTTACATGGTATTTTATCATGCGGTTATAACGCAGTTTAATTCTTTTTTCACTGGTTCAGTATTTTGCTAGTTTACAATTTCAGAACCCCTTAGAAAAGACTATAAAATTTTTATTAAGTTTGGATATGACCGTTTTTCTTTTACTTGTGGAATGCTCACATGACATTCTAGAGAAGACAGTCGTAGCATACATGTGCCCTTACTTACCACCTAATTTGACCCAGGCCTTGAGAGAGGTGCTGTGTTTATGAGGATTAATAAATGTGGTCTCAGGCACTCAGAGAAACTTATCATCATGTGTCTGAGGCAGAATCTCTTTCTCCGTCTCTCATTTATTTTTAAGCATAACTCAAAGAATACACTGTGCATTGTATCTGGATATTTTTCATTTAACAGCATATTCAGAGATTTTTTTTTCCCATCAGTACCTATAGACCTGCTTCGTTCTTCTTAATGGCTCATGACATTATAATTTGATGAATTACTTATTAGCATATTATTTTATTAAATGAAAATAGCAATAGGTTGAGAAATCAATAAACAACAATCAAGACATAATCTATAGATTTTGGGAGAACTTTCCAGTGTAGAAGAGGCTTTTCGGGCAACAAGGCCCATTTTCAGTAAACATTACTTTACATATATAGTTCATCCCTATGAAATGGCAAAAAATTAACTATTTAATTACTCAATTTTTCAGTGACTGGTGCCTTCACTGTTTATTTCCTTCAACAAACAGGGAGACTAAAATTCTGGTGTATTACTCAATTAAACCAAAGAAACACAGCAAGTGGCACTGAAGCTGGGGTTACAGTTCAGGGGCTCTCCTGGTTTCATTGACTGCTTATTAAGTCATGTTTCAATTAGGGCATCATTTCATATTCCCTGGTGCCTCATGCAAATGGAAAATGTTTAAGTTAAGGAGATTATATTTTTAAGAACTCCAAATTGCATTTGAGCTTAAATTCCAGGAAGCAGACTTACCTTCAGAATAAAAAAAAGAATTTATAAGAGGGTCATGCAGTTCTGTATTTGGGCTCACAATGACTGTATTTTGTCCCTTTTCCCTGTGGATATTTGGAAGTGGCCCCAAGGCCCCAGTGCATAGCTTATTGTGTGAATAACTCAAGTATGATCAAATGAGCTGGGAGTGTGTCTTAAGATTTAGAAGTAATATTTTTAATCTTCCTGTATTCTTTATTGTGCTGATTAGGTGAACCTTTCAATAGCCATAGAATCTAAGCCAATGCAACGTGCATAGCAGGTGCCTCATAAATACTTTATCAAATTGACTTTTTGTTTGACTTATATCTGCTTAAAAGGTTCTATTTTTTTACAAGTTTTTATTTTTAAGGTTTCATTTCTTCAACATCCATAGGTGTATTTGTCAAAAATAATTATAAAAAGTACAACATTTCAAGATAAATAAAATATTTAATATTTAAACCAATAGAAATATGTTAAATATCTGATGATCGACATGACAGTGGATGGAGAAATATTAGTATGATCTTGTTAGAATATTTTTAGTTACTGCTTTAAACAAGTACAAAATATTAATATGCAGTACTGAAGATTTCCTAATGTATCCAAAGGACTGTATGTACATGTGATATGTGATGTAGCTCTGTAAATCTGAAATCTGAAATGTACACATTATGTTATTGTGCAATTTCATAATTAAAAAAAAAATTATTACACCCTGCTGCTAAGAACAAAAGCATATTTAATTCAGTTTTCTATGCTTTCCCAATAATGGGATGTAAGCCAGCATACCCACATACTCAATATTTACTACATATTGAATGGTAAGTTTTCAGATGATGGACAAAAAATAAATTAAACTTTTTTTTTCTTTTAAAAACAATGTCAACCACCAAGCAGCTTTATTATGTCACTTTTCAACCACTGAACTGTTTCTTCTATTAAAAACAAATTTTCTTAAAATAAGTGGTATATTTTTGTGCCTATGAGTGATCTAAGGGTCTGTTTTACTTTTCCTATGGGAAAAATATAACTTTATTTAAGACCTTGAGTGAACTCTGCAAATAGGCTACATTAAAAAACAAATCCTCATCATACCAATAGCATCATAGAATTTTCTTGGTGAATTTTATCATCAATACAACAGTTAATTTTAGTATAATATACTAAAGAGCACCTTGAATAAAACTGAGACTCACTCCTGACAAATAAATATTTTCTGAGCAGAGTTAATTATTTTGTACTTTTTCAATTAATCAAAAAATATTTTAGAAACGTCAAAAACTATATATTCATTATACTTACTCTTTTAACACTGATATTATCTACTGAATAAGATTTTAATAAATAGAATATCTCTTTCATTAAAAGCACAAAGAGACATTGGATATGATAATAATGCTGTGGATTTTAATATTTCTCAAATTGGAAAGAAAAAGAAATATGTTATTTTGATTTTGTACCTACACATGCTATTCATTAACAAACTTTATAACATGATAAATTTTTTCGAAACTGGTACAGTTTGAAAAAATATTTGTCAAGGTTAGTTACAGAGAACAGAACCCAGTGTTGTTAGTTTAAGCCAAACGAGATTAATTACAGGATGTTAAATGGCTTGCTGACTCTTTGGAGGATCTCAAGAAACAGACTCTAGGCCGAGCTTCCAGGGATGCGTATTAGAGCCACACTCCTGAACTGCACTGCCAGGAAGCTGTCTGTTTAACTGGGAAGGTGCCACGTATGTCCCAGCTTCAGGCTCCACGCTGACTGTGCTATGATCTCCACTAGCAAACTCAATGTCTTGTGTCTTTTCTCTCCCATTTACTTCAGATCCGAAATCTTGTCTTGCACGACTACATCTGATGGTAGAAACTGATACCTAGAAAGCAAACTGCAAGGGAGTCTGAGAAATTCAGTGTTCAACTTTCTAGCCTTTGTGGTGGACAAAGACGCATTACAAGGAGACTGGAAAAGATATTCAAACCAATTTATTCCATACGCCACAGAAAAGAACAATAACATGTAGGAATGCACAGGTTAAATAATCACTAAAGGCTTAGACGATGGCAGATTTAGTTTATTAGCTTTATCATTTCATATTCAAGATACTGGTTCCTTTTCACATCTCTCAGTCCTTGCTTAGAAGTTCAAGTCCCACTTCTTTTTTTTTTTTTTTTGACATTCAGAGTTTCTAAAATCTGTTATTTCCATAACCCTTCAATATCTTAACCCTCCTTACTTCTTTATTATTATTATCATTGTAACATAGTTGAGTGTACATATCTGCGGGGTTGAATATTAATGCTTGTGTGCATTACATGATGTTCAAATCAGGATAATTATTATACTCAGCAATGTACACTGTCTTCACTATTCGTGCCCTTTACCAACACCTCGTTTGCTTCCGTCCCCAACGGATAGTACAGCTATACCTCCACCCTCACTTGGTAATGTTCTCTTTGGAATGCTCTCCAAGAGAGCATTTTTCCTTTTCTAGACTCCTTTAATTCCCATCCAGCTCTCTAGGGTCAACACAAAGTTTTATTTCTTCCGTGAAGACCTTGTCAAGCATCCATTTCACAGTAACAGTTTCCTAATTGTATTTGTAATAGCATTAGTTTTCTGTGCCCCACATGTTGCCTTCTGTGTTGGCATTACAGACTTCTTGGTTGCCAGCAATAGAAACTGACTCTGTTTATCTGGATGAAAATTAGGGTTTCATAGAATCATCAAAAGGCTGAAGACAAGGCTAAATAGTGAATAAAAATCAAGGATTAAGCAGCTTATACAATAGCAGTTTTTCTTTTTTTTTTGGCAGCTGGCTGGTATGGGGATCTGAACCCTGGACCTTCCAACTGAGCTAACTGGCCAGCCCCCCCAACAGCAAATATAAACCAGAGGAAGAGCCATTCTCATGCTTTCACTACACTTCAGTGAAATTTGAACTTCAATAATCTCCACATTGTTACGACATTAGTTCAAGATTTGAAGTCCCAAGTGTGGAGTAGTGTTTCTGATTGGAAAATTTAAGTCAAGTGAACAATCACTGGCAGGACAGGGGCAGGGATAGGGATATTCTTCATCCATGGACTCGAGTGGCCACTACCTTAAATACCACACACAATAAGGAGTTGCCCAGAAGGGAGATTTATTCACCGTTTGTGCATATCCTGCCTCTCCAATGTGATGATAAGATCTTGCCTTGTGTTTCCCTGTGTTTCCTTCTTTTCTTGAATAAGAACTAGAAAATGTATAGACATAATATAGTTACCTATTTATCTAGATTTGTTGAATTAATTAAAATAATCAAATATGATTTTTAAGGTTCTCAGAGCTTATAGTCACAAAATATTTACTAATTCATTCAGTTTGAAAGAAGGGTGGGGGAGAGAGTGAATTCAGAACTGCCAAGTGTCTACTCGTATGTGCAATCTTGTCCACTGAGAATAGAGGTTAATTGATTAACCTGCGTCCTGACTCATTTATGTTCAACCCTCAGTTTTCGTCTCTTCTGGCCACCCTTCAGTGATTTCGCATTTTGCTCAAGTTAAAGACTGGTAGGAATCTCTGTGATCTCAGTCAATACGTCTCTTACTTTATTTCCAACTATCCTTATTCCCACCCTTGTTCACGCCGACCTGCTGAATCAACACTCATCTACTCAGAAACTTGTGCCCACTCCTCGGCTTGGAACGCTCTTGCTCCACTTTCCCCCTTGGCTTACTACCTTGCTTTTCTCACACCTGTTTAAGTTAGATACACCTAGTCTGACAACCGTACATAAAATTATTGCTTCTACCGTCTTTCTTTGGTCACTCTGTTATTCATTCTCCCTGCTCTATTTTCCTTTACAGCATTTATCACCACATGACATACTATATTTGTTTATTGCCTGTGTCTTCACCCCTCCTCTAGAAAATAAGCCTCATGAGAACAAGGAATTTTTTTCTGTTTAGTACAGTGGCTGGCACATGACAGCCCATGGACCATACCTGACTTGTGGTTTTTGTATGGCCAGTGAGTTTAGAATGTATAGGTGAAAATTTGCAATTGATTTGATTATAGAAACACTAGCTTTGAATATCTATCAAGCAAAATGTTATTCTTTCCAGAAAAAGAATTTTGTTCATCTCATCAGTAGATCTGTATTACAAAATATGTCTATATATATATACTCAACTTTTGTTGTTATATTTTGAATGCCACTAATAAAAGATTGAGGAAATTTGGGGTCTCTTTTCTTATTTAAGTACCTGCATTCTCAATTTTGCTTCCTGGCCTGCAAAACCTAAAATATTTACTATCTGACACTTTAGAGACAGTTTGGTAACCTCTTGATCAGTTCATAGCTGTATTACCAGCACCTTCAGCAGGGCCTGGTATATAGAAGGTTCTCAATGAATTTGTTGGATGGATAAATAAATGAATTACTGCTGCGGCTGTTGGAAGGAGTAGCTTATGGAGAATGGGTTGTGAAGAGATCTGAGCACAGCTTTGAAAATTTCAAAAAGGAGCTGACATTTGAGCTAAGCCTTCAGACTTTAAAGCTTGTAAGAAAGGGGATGACAAGATCGGAGTTGTGTAGGAAAGGTGGTTGAGATTGGTGTGTGGAGGAGGACTCAGACAGGTTGAGAGATTGAAATGTGAGGCTATTGTAATGTCAGAGTCAAGAGGTGACATGGGGCTGGATTTGGGCAGTGAGGGGGAGGAAGGCAAGGCTAGGAAAGAGATTTTGGAGGTACATCTGATGGGCCTTGGAGAAAAGTTTTGAAGACTGGGAAGTGCAAGGTCCAGAGGACACATACGATGAGGAACTTCTCTTTAGTGGTGAGTTCCAAGGCAGCTCAGGGTATCACATGGCAAGGGGTGAGCAAGAGCATTTCCATACGCTTCTTCTCCTTATAGAGCCCTTAGCCTACTCTCTGATAGCCCATTAAACCATGAAGCCATTAATCCATGAATGGATTAATGCATTCAGGAAGGCATTGTCCACATAATCCAATCACCTCTAAAGGCCCCATCTTTCAAATATCATATTGGGGATTAAGTTCCAACATGAGCACTGGAGGGGACAAACATTAAAACCAAAGCAATTACAAATACATGAATACAAAATATATTTACATACACTCACATATACGAGGATACCAAGGAATTTTATAAAATTTTACCTTGAATATGATAGTAGGTCTCCTTTTTATGTCCTTCCATTCCTCAGCTTATATTTTCAGTAATTTGTAAATATATGTGCTTAATTTTTTATTGATAGCTGTCTTGCATACTTGACTGTAAACATAATATAGAGAGTGACAATGTCTGATTTATTTTCCATTATAAATCCAGTGCCTAGCACAGTGCTGATTACATAGAAAAGTTTCAAAAAATAACTTGAACAAATGAGTAGTTTTTAGAGTTATCCCTATCTTTATCTTATTCTACATTTTTTTCATAGATATTGGATTGAGCTGTTAACATTTATTTGTGTATTAGTTCAGCAGGATCTAACCTCACTTAAGCTTTTTAAACACAGCTAGCCCTGCTCATAGTCTTGTCTGTTTGAATGGCAGTTGTATTTTTATTTTTAACATCTGATGTCAAAAGGCAAATTGGCATCTATTCCACTTTCTAGCAGGAATTTATCTTATACAGTTCTGCTCTCTTTAGGATGCCTACCCATCCCTCTCCCTTTTGATCTTGAACATCCTGAACTAATAGAATTTATAAAAACTACTAATCCCAGTACGTGCTACAGCGTGGAGTTGGTTTGCAAACTTAACATTTTTATAGAGTACACATCCTAGAATGCAACTCGTCATTGCCCATCCTTCTACATGATTTCTGAGTGAAAGCGTTGAGCACACTGGGGAACTGAGGATGGAAAGAAATTCCTGTGTGTGTGTGTGTGTTCACGTGTACAAGTGAGTGTGTGTATAAAATAGTTTTCTGGATAAGTAAAAATGTAGTATTTTAAACCTACATGATATCCAGTTATCCCAGCACCATTTGCTGAAGAGGCAGTCCCTTCCCCAGTGAATAGGCTTGGTGCCTTTGTCAAAGATCAGATGGCAGTAAGTGTGTGGGTTGATTTCTGGATTCTCTATTCTATTCCATTGGTCAGTGTGTCTGTTTTTATGCCAGTACCATTCTGTTTTGGTTATTATAGCTTTGTAGTATAGCTTACAGTCAGGTAGTGTTATGCCTCCAGCTTTATTTATTTTGCTCAGCATTGCTTTGGCTATGCATGGTCTTTTATTGTTCCATATAAATGTCTGGAGAGTTTTTGCCATTTCTGAGAAAAATGTCATTGGAATTTTGATGGGGATTGCATTGAATTTGTATATCACTTTGGGTAGTATGGACATTTTCACTATGTTGATTCTTCCAATCCAAGAGCATGGGATATCTTTCCATCTTCTTGTATCCTCTCTAATTTCTCTCAGCAGTGGTTTGTAGTTCTCATTACAGCACTCTTTACAATAGCCAAGAGTTGGAACCAGCCCAAATGTCCATCATCAGATGAGTGGATACGGAAAATGTGGTACATCTACACAATGGAATACTACTCAGCTATAAAAACGAATGAAATACTGCCATTTGCAACAACATGGATGGACCTTGAGAGAATTATATTAAGTGAAACAAGTCAGGCACAGAAAGAGAAATACCACATGTTCTCACTTATTGGTGGGAGCTAAAAATTAATATATAAATTCACACACACACAAACCGTGGGGGGGGGGGGAGAAGATATAACAACCACAACTACTTGAAGTTAATACGACAAGCAAACAGAAAGGACATTGTTGGGGGTGAAGGGGGGAGGGAGAAGGGAGGGAGGTTTCGGTGATGGGGAGCAATAATCAGCCACAATGTATATCGACAAAATAAAACTTAAAAAAAAAAAAACCTACATGATAAAGTAACACATGATTCTTAGTTTGCTATAAATTGTGTGTATCTGAGTTAGAGAATAATTAATATTTTTCTCCTTTTTGCAGGTGGTCTCTATTTATGAAGATGAAGTATAGATGGTTAGAAAAATCAATACAGTATATTTACATTAATTGTTTAATCCTTAAATAGAATTTTGTAAAACATGCTGTGAAAGTTGATGATTGAACAGGACATCTCATTTTCTTAGAGGAAGAGCTACTTTTCCCTTCCCTCAAACCTTAACATGTTTAGGGGATAGGAAAGCATGGCCAGCTAGTACTAATTGTTGGTGGGAATGCTCTTTTGGATTACAACCACTGCTAGATCCCATGGGATGCTGAGTTGTGAGAGGATGAGTCAGCCAATCCTGAATTCCTTTTCAGTGAAAATCAAGTGGAATGTTTTGCTGGGCTACTCATTGGTCAGCCTGGATGGGTGACTATTTGACAGTTATGTACATATTTGCATGTCTAGCTCTGAATGGGAGAACATAATGTCTACTAGGCATCTTTGTGAACAACCAGTAATGGGCTTAATTACATGCACAATGCTTACACAGAAACTAGTCAGAGTAAGGGTGAAGAGTAACTGTGAATGCTACTGTTTTATAAGCTAAATAAGAGGGGCAGAAACTGCCTGAGAAATTCCTTAGGGTCCATCACAAATTAGGGACAGAATTAGAATGAAAATTCACTAGCACTGAGGTTCCAGTCTGTTGCTTAGTCACTGAATCTTTCCTCTATTCAGCATTCAGTCATGGTTTTCCCTGTAGACTGAAGGACAGATTTACTTATGAAAGTTGGTGCATATAGAGTTATGGGAATGAGCAAAAGTGAGAATCCAAGTGACGTTTCTAAATGTTTTGTTTGTGGACACTGCCAAATTTAGGCAGTGAATAATTTATTTGTCACTTCAGATTTATTTTTCATTTTAAAGAGGATACATGGCTTTAAAAAAAATTGGCATTATAGTAAGGGATGAAAGAAGAATAATTAAAAAACAACTGTCCAATCATCCCAATAAAAATTTAACATTTTTCCAATTTTCTTCTTTGAATACACACATGGAATTTTCTTTATTATGTATTATATTCTAATTTTACTCATCTTTAAACAATGCCTCGAAATTTAAAAAAATAATTATATAATATTTCACTAGATAATAATTATTGTAAAGATCAGAATTTAGTGGATGGAATTCTAAAGGAATGAACACTACTCTGAAATTGTACAAAATATGACATAAATTCACAGCTTGTCATATAGTTACATTGGAGTTTAATAAGTATTTGTTGAAAAAATGAACTTTTACATATATGTGTATGTATGTTTATAGATAACATTTTATCTTTATATGTATGGATACCCATATTTGGCTCCATTGACTGAAAAGAGACCAGAGAAAAATGCCAAAGTCTTTAATGGCATTTCTTTATCTCACAATATTATGTAATAATAGTGACTGTTTGTTATGCCCATATGGCTGTATACAGTACTATACAGCTATAAGTTCTCCTCATACGATAGCCAAGATAGATGTGCATAATTATCTCCATTTCACAGATGAGGAGATGGAAGCTGAGAGAGTTTAGGTGACTTCTACAAATTCACACGGGTAATACGTAGCTGAATTTGAACTACGTTCTATTTGATTCCAAAGCTTTACACTGTGCATCAGTAGAAGCAAAGTGATTTGATTTGAGATATACTTGAAATATAAAAAACTGTGCATTTAAAAAGTATATCATTTGGTAAGTTTGCAAATGTGTATCCACTTGAGACCATCGCCACATGTCCATCACCCTATGAAGTTCCTTCATGCTCTTCTGTAATCCCTGCCTCTCACCTTTTCCCCATTTCCCCTGCTTCCTAGACAACACTTACCTGTTTCCTGCCACTATAGATGTGACGAAATTGTATTTTCTAGAGTTTTATATACATGGAAATATACAGTATATATTTTTTCATTTGAGCATTTTAGCACAATTTTTGAAATGTATCCTACATTTTGTGTGTATCCACATCAACAGTGCATTCCTTTTTATTGCTGAGTACTGGTCCACTGCATGTACAGTCAGTCCTCATTCTCAGGTTCCACATCTGTGGATTCAACAACAGCCGATCAAAAATATTTGGAGGAAAAAAAACCTAATAAAAATAACAACACAAGAATAAAAATAATACAAATAAAAATACAGTATAACAATCAGTTACATTTTACTAGGTGTTATAAATAACATAGAGATGACCGGAAGTGTGCAGAAGTGTGTAGGTGATATGCAAATACTATATCATTTTAGATAAGGGACTTAAGCATCCTCAGATTTTGGTATCTGCAGGAGTCCTGGAATCAATCCCCTGAAAATACTGAGGGACGACTGTATTTAGCAAAATTTGTTTATCCATTCACCTATTAATGGATGTTTAGGTTCTTGTCAGTGTTTGGCTACTGCAAAAACATTCATGTACAAGCTGCTGTAAGGATACACACTTTATTTTCTATTGGATAAACACCGAGGAATGGAAGGCTGGATCACATTGTAGATGTACATTTAACTTTTTAAGAAATCAGCAAACCATTTTACGAAATTGTACTATTTGACATTTCCACCAGTAATGCATGAGAGTTTTAGTTTTTCCACATTCTCCTTTACACCTGGAAATGTTGGTCTTTTTAATTTTAGCCACTCTGATCTACCTATCATTTAAAAATATTAAGAAGTTACACAATCTTTTTTTTTTTTTTGGTGGTGTCACTATTCAGACGAGGGTAATATTAGGCAAAAAATGTCAAAAGAATAAAGTCTTCTGTCATTGTTTTATATTTAATAATGTCATGAACATTTATATTTCAGGGATTTCCAGTTAAAATTACAGCTATTGAGGTGGAGAAAATGTTACTTACGGGTTTTCTTTTTATGGCTTTAATGAAGTGTAATAAACCTCTTACTCAGTTTTTATATGTTTTTGTTAGTCTAGTTTTAGGTATTTTGTAAGTTTTTTTGTTATAATGAATACATAAACAAGTCAGGTACAGAAAGAGAAATACCACATGTTCTCACTTATTTGTGGGAGCTAAAAATAAATAAATAAATAAAACACAAACAAATTAAGGGTGGAGGGGGGAGAAGAAGACAGAGTAACCACAAAAATTCCTTGAACTATTTAAATCAAGTGAACATATATGATGGGGGGAGGCGGGGGGGAGAGGAACAGGTAAAGGGACATGAAAATCAACTACAATGTATATTGAGAAGTAAAATATAAAAAATTATATATTTATATATTTTTATATTTTATATTTTTATAAGGTCATTAATTGTGTACAGGAACACCATATTCTCCAGCCTCTTTGATAAAATTATTTCTTTTGATGGTTATATACAGGTTAATTTAAATTTTTCATGTAGGCAATCAGTTTGTCTGCAAATGGCATTTTTTATCTTTTCTAATCCTATATCTCTTATTTCTTTTTCATATTGCATTGCATTGAAATTAAATGCTTTTTTCAAAGGGAAAATTATTAATGTTATATCATTGGTGTTCATTTTGGATCAAAAAGGCATATAGTATAATGCCCTTCCTAAATGTGAATTTTTGTCCAAGCTGCTTACTATCTGCATAATCTTTGGCAAGTAATTTTTTAACTGAGCCTCGATTTTCTCATCTGAGAACAGGGATAATAAAAATATTTGCTAATCGACTTTACCAGGATGCTTTGAAGATCAAGTAAAATAAAACATATAAGAACAAATTTTAAACTGTGATATAACATGCAGGGATTAAATTATAGACTTACTATGGAGGAACTGCTGCATCTGTTCTTTGGGGGCTTGTATTAAGGGAGCTATTTTATCCTTAAATAAGTTTATAAATAGTCATTAGCCTATGTAAAAACCATATCTATTCAGTAATTGTTTCAGAGCCAGCTATAAGTAAATTTAATAAGAGAAATTAATATAAATATTGAAAAAATCATAACAGTATGGGGTTTCAGCAAAATGGTGAAAATATGAGAAAAAGTAAATTAGATTCATAAATGCATCACTACATACTGAAATGCTTTTAAAAAATTATTATTATTATTATTTATTTTAACTTCTCAATATACATTGTAGTTGGTTTTCATGTCCCTTTACCTATTCCTCTTTCCTCCCTCCACTACATCATATCTGTTAACTTGTCTGAAATGCTTTTGATAATAAGACATTGCCTTAGTTTAGAAATTGGGTCATATGAAAACCTCAAATATGAAATCTGGTCACTACAAGTGACATATTGAACAGAATGATCACCATTGCACTTATATTTTGGTAGTCTGTAGAAGTTCTATGCGCAGATAATGACATATTTTTAAGCAGTTTTCTTTTTTCCCTTTTTTATGTAAATAAGAAAAAATGAATATAGGAAAAATATATAGACACATACTATAGCTAAATGGACCAGTTAATACTGAATTACTCATCAGGCTGGCTATCGAGAAATTGTTCTGATCTTTGAAGTAAGACTTGTATTCTGATCACTGAACATTCACTCTTGTTGATCAAAGGCAGAGCAGTTATCAAAAGAAGAAAGAAAAACTAGGTCAAAAGGTGAAAAACAAAATGGGGACAAACTAAAAGAAAGTATCTCTGTTTCTCGCTCATTAGTTAGTTGTGTGGTATTTTTAAAAACATATTTTAAATATTTTATTTACTGCAAAATGCCATGAATTATGCTAGTTTTTCATCAATTTGGACCCAAGAATTTATGGTGATCTATACTACTAGAAAATGATTTTAAAATCTGACAGTCAAATGGAAAGCATACTTTGTAATAGCCGAAATTAGATCATTCTTGCCACTCAGAATCTACCTCAATTTTATAAATTAGGTTATTTTTTAATTACTGGTATATGTTTATGTAACATAGATAAACTAATAGAACACTAACTTTAAAATTATGCACATGCACCCAATTCCATGGTAGATACTGTTCAAGTAAGTAGCACATAGTTCTGTCCTTGAGAGTAGAAACCTTACATTTTCCTTGAGTTTTACCTACTTTGACTTTTTAAAGTGTTATGTGTGTTGTGAGAAGGAGAGGAGAAAAGGGAAATCAGAAAAGTATTCTGACAGGTAAGTCACTGATCATGGCTGAGTAGGGATGTCCACTGCACTGTTCCAAGTCCGAGCTACGGGGAGTGGTGTGTAGTCATGACTTAGATGTTGACCTGTAAGGCTTCTAGATGAATGTGTAAATTGGAGCTACTTGTTGCAGAATGTTATTTTAGGAGAGTCTTAAACAATGAATCACTATGATTAAACTGTGAAGTCCTGTATATACTCAACCTTTTTTATTATTTCTTCCAATTTATTGTAACATGATTTTCTCAGTCTTTCATCTGCTATGTCTACCATTTATTGGCTTCCATCCCATCACTCATTACTTTGATGACTTCCGCACAGTGTTCAGAATTTTTTCTCTACTTTACACTCTCACCACTATCTCTGTACTTGACTCATCCAACCAGGGACTCCAGTTTTTAGAACCACTTCAATTGTGCTGAGTTGAATCTTCAATTCATTTCAGCCATAGATCAACCACATCCTGCCTTAGATCATGTCAACATTTGGAACATCTGAATATCTTAAACTTATGACTTCCCTAGAAGTCTCTTAAAGAGCGATGCCATCAATAAGAGAAAACGCTGATGAATTGGCCTTCATCAAAATTAAAAACTTCTGATCTTCAAAAGACACTCCCAGCATTCAGGAAATGCAAATGTAAACCACACTGAGATACCATCTCACCCCAGTTAGGATGACTAATATCCAAAAGACCTTGAACGATAAATGCTGGCGAGGTTGCAGAGAGAAAGGAACTCTCATACATTGCTGGTGGGACTGCAAAATGGTGCAGCCTCTATGGAAAATGGTATGGAGGTTGTCAAACAATTGCAGATAGATCTACCATACGACCCAGCTATCCCACTGCTGGAAATAAACCCAGAGGAATGGAAATCATCAAGTTGAAGGGATACCTGTTCCCCAATGTTCATTGCAGCACTATTTACAATAGCCAAGAGTTGGAACCAGCCCAAATGTCTATCATCAGATGAGTGGTTACGGAAAATGTGGTATATCCACACAATGGAATACTACTCAGCTATAAAAAAGAATGAAACACTGCCATTTGCAGCAACATGGATGGACCTAGAGAGAATTTATTAAGTGAAATGAATCAGGCACAGAAAGAGAAATACCACATGTTCTCACTTATTTGTGGGAGCTAAAAATAAATAAATAAATACACACAAAAAAAACGGGGGGGAGGGGAAGAAGACATGACAATTACAATTTCTTGAAGTTGATATGACAAGCGAACAGATCTGAGGTTGTTGGGAGGGAGCGGGGAGAGGGAGAAGGGAGGGAGGTTTTGGTAATAGGCCACAATAATCAACCACATTGTATATTGACAAAATAAAATAAAATAAATAAATAAGCAAACAAATAAAATGAAAATAAAAAAATAAAAAAGAAGTCTCTTAATATATTGTATGCCTTAGCTTATTTTATTCTTCTTTTTTTTCAGAATATTCCCCATATGTTGAAATATTCCCCATCATCCAAAGACCATTTTGAACATCATTTACCTGACATGTTCTCTGATCTCTTCAGTTATAACTAAAAAAATAAAAACACTTTACATTTACAAGGGCCTTACCCCTACGATATTTTATTTTATTATCACCACACCATTGTGAATTCTGCTGTTATTTTATCCATTTTATAGAAAGCTCATAAGTGGCAGAACTGGACCTGTGGATGAGGTTTTACTCCTTTCTCAGTGCTCTTTCTGCTACCCAAGTACGCCAGAATCAAATACTTTGAATTCGCTTGGGATATCATTTGCATCATTCACTGATGCTTAACACATATTGGTTTATAATGTAGTTATTTGTATACTTGTAACAGCTCCCGCTTTTATTTTTTAAGCTTGAGATAATGTCTTAATTTCTATTAGAGTCCCAAGTGCCTGGCCTGGTGCCTTACACATAGAAGATGCTCAATATGTATTTGTTGAATAGACGAACAAATGAATTGAAGGACACCACAAAAGACAGAGTGCCGGAAGCCAGAGCCAGGTGCAGAGCAGCCTGCTTTGCACGATGCTATTTTGTAAGTAAAACAATTACAGCTCAAAGAGGGCAAAAGGTTTCTTGGGGTCACATCACAAATTAGGAACAGAATTTAAAAAAACATGCAGAGGCCCTGAAGTTCCACTCTGCTGCTTAGTCACCGAATCTTCCTTTCAGCTTTCAGTCATGGCTCTCCCTCTAGATTGAAAGAAAGATTCGCTTATAGAAAATGTTGCATGTCATGTGCTAGGGGATGCGAGTCTGGCCCCAAGACATTTCCATACACCCTCAACAAAGATCAGCTGTGTTCAGAATCTTTCTTTATCATTTTTTTTCTCCATTTCATGATAGTTCAGGTTAAAACATGGTTCTCACTTGAACTTATTCCCGTAGCTATAGGGAGGTTATGAACATTAGTGATGCAAGACACACAATATCCTGCAGGCTCCACAGAGAGAGAGGTATTACATAAACACAAAGCATGATTATTGCTGCCACTAGCAACAGAACTAGACTTACTGACACAGAGCTCACAGGCTGCTGGGCCACCAGCAGACGATATACACTGTGTTTTTTTTCTACATGGATTAAAGTGGAAAATATTTCTCATGGGATCTTTGGACCATTTACTCTACTTAAGTGTTTTATTTGTTTGTTTGTGGGGGGCGGGGCAGTGGTGAAGGAAGAGGGTTAGAAGTGAGATTATTTTAGATTAGAACATGCATATGTAGCCAAGGATGAAAACCAGTGTAAAGAAATAAATACTAAAAATAATATTAATGCGTGAAAAATGTGGCCTGTTTGTTTCTTGTGTTTCTTGTGATGCTGAGTTAATTCTGAAACAAAGTATTGTCAAATATATAGAGTTCACTTGGATGTACATAGAAGAAAGACTGTAAGGTCTTTTGGGAGGACTTTCTGTATCAATAAGAAATGATAGAATTTAAAGCTGATTATAAGAAACGTTATTTAATGAAAATAGTTTTGCATGAAATCAGTGATGTCACTTGATTTGCTGTGATTCGCCCTTCTCATTTCTGGAAGGGATGTGATTCTACGACTTAAAGGTCAGATAATAGTGGTAGAAAATAGGAATCACTTTTGTTTCACTTCTGTTTAATGCATATGCTGATATTTTGACATTTTTATATAAATTAACTTCACATCTCACTCATAGTGGGAAAGGAATCCATGTACTTTCCAATTTCCTGGTTTGATGGCTCCATGATGCAAATGGCCCTAGAATTTACTGCCAGGAAGATTGGCTCAACAATAACTAGGAAAAGTAAAGCTTATCATCTGACATATCCCTAAAAATAGAATAGTGAATACTAAATGTGTCTATATGCCTAGTCCATGTGTTCAGTGATCTGGCATATATTTGCAGCAAACCAAGTCTGGCATGCTAATGGAAAAGTAATCCCATGGCAGTGTTATTGAGGTCTTTCTGTGGCTAATGTGGGCAACTGGAAGAGTCTAATTTGTGCAGTTCCAGGTTGATATTAGACTAATTATACCAGGTGCAAATCTGGGATCTCAACTGAACACTTGTATAATTACTGAAGGTGAATGATGGTTGTTTTCTGAGTAGAGTCCTAGCTTTGCTCTCTTCCATGAAGTGGTAGGTGGGCCTTCTATAGAATGAGAATCTTGAATAGGCTTTTCAGGAACATAAAAATTGTAACAGTTCTACCTACTCATCTGAAATCCAGGGTATGTAGATGTTTCTTCAAAGAGCAATAGATCTTTGCCAGTTCCTCCTGATTTTTTTTTTGGGGGGGCAGGGCATGTGTGAGATGATTTTTATGCTCTGCCTGTATTCCTCACCCAAATAATTCCACGAGGGAAACTGAGGCTCAGGGAAGTGAAATATATTGTTCAAGATCAAACAGGTTGTCAAATCCAGATCTCTTTGATTCCAAAGCCTGTAATCTTTCCTATATGCTACTCTTAATCCAAAGTCTGACTATGAGAAGTGATTTTTGGGGTGACATTAGTCATCAACTTCTGTGGATACTTTTATTTTTTATCAGTGGCTCCAGTCTGAAGACAAAATGGCAATAAAATCCATCTACATTAACTTAGACTTGGTGGAATTACTCTTTCTGTCTTTAGCATCTATTGAAAAAGATCACAAAAAGCAGCAACATTCAGTCCACTTCTTTCTCAGAGGTCCCAGATTAAATCCCACAGGAGAATTTCATTTAGAAATCAAAGCCATATATGATAAACCCACTGCCAATATCATCCTGAATGGGGAAAAGCTGAAAGCTTTTCCTTTAAGAACAGGAACTAGACAAGGATGCCCACTCTCACCACTCCTATTCAACAAAGTGTTGGAAGTACTAGCCAGAGCAATCAGAGAAGAGAAGGAAATAAAGGGCATCCAGATTGGAAAAGATGAAGTCAAACTGTCCCTGTTTGCAGATGACATGATCCTATATATCGAACAGCCTAAAGCCTCTATAAAAAAAACTCTTGGAATTGATAAATGATTTCAGCACAGTAGCAGGATACAAAATCAACACACAAAAATCAGCAGCATTTCCATTCTCCAATAGTGAACATGCAGGAAGAGAAATCAAGAAAGCCTGCCCATTGACAATAGCCACCAAAAAAATAAAATACTTAGGAATTGAGTTAACCAAGGAGGTGAAAAATCTCTGTCATGAGAACTACAAACCACTGCTGAGAGAAATTAGAGAGGATACAAGAAGATGGAAAGATATCCCATGCTCTTGGATTGGAAGAATCAACATAGTGAAAATGTCCATACTACCCAAAGTGATATACAAATTCAATGCAATCCCCATCAAAATTCCAATGACATTTTTCTCAGAAATGGAAAGAACTATCCAGACATTTATATGGAATAACAAAAGACCACGCATAGCCAAAGCAACGCTGAGCAAAAAAATAAATAAATAAAGCTGGAGGCATAACACTACTTGACTTTAAACTATACTACAAAGCTATAATAACCAAAACAATATGGTACTGGCATAAAAACAGACACACTGATCAATGGAATAGAATAAAGAATCCAGAAATCAACCCACACACCTATAGCCATCTGATCTTTGGCAAAGGCACCAAGCCTATACACTGGGGAAGAGACTGCCTCTTTAGCAAATGGTGCTGGGAGAACTGGATATCAATATGGAGGAGAATGAAACTAGACCCATACCTTTCACCATACACTAAAGTCAACTCAAAATGGATTAAAGAATTAAATATACACCCTGAAACAATAAAAGTTCTTAAAGAAAACATGGGAGAGACACTTCAGGAAATAGGACTGGACACAGACTTCATCAATATGACCCCAAAAGCACGGGCAAACAAAGGAAAAATAAATAAATGGGATTATATCAAACTAAAGAGCTTCTGCACAGCAAAAGAAACAATTAACAGAGTTAAAAGACAACCAACAGAGTGGGAGAAAATATTTGCAAAATATACATCTGACAAAGGATTAGTGTCCAGAATATATAAGGAACTCAAACAACTTTACAAGAAAAAAACAAGCAACCCAATTAACAAATGGGCAAAAGAGCTGAGTAGGCATTTCTCTAAGGAAGATATACAAATGGCCAACAGACATATGAAAAAATGCTCAACATCACTCAGCATCTGGGAAATGCAAATCAAAACCACACTGAGATACCATCTCACCCCATTTAGGATGGCTAAAATCCAAAAGACTCTGAACAATAAATGCTGGCGAGGTTCTGGAGAAAAAGGAACTCTCATACATTGTTGGTGGGACTGCAAAATGGTGCAGCCTCTATGGAAAATGGTATGGAGGTTCCTCAAACAATTGCAGATAGATCTGCCATATGACCCAGCTATCCCACTGCTGGGAATATACCCAGAGGAATGGAAATCATCAAGTCGAAGGTATACCTGTTCCCCAATGTTCATTGCAGCACTCTTTACAATATCCAAGAGTTGGAACCAGCCCAAATGTCCATCATCAGATGAATGGATATGGAAAATGTGGTATATCTACACAATGGAATACTACTCAGCTATAAAAACGAATGCAATACTGCCATTTGCAACAACATGGATGGACCTTGAGAGAATTATATTAAGTGAAACAAGTCAGGCACAGAAAGAGAAATACCACATGTTCTCACTTATTGTTGGGAGCTAAAAATAAATAAATAAATTCACACACACACACACACACACACACACACAAAAAAAAAACCGGGGGGGGGGGGAGGGAAGAAGACATAACAACTACAATTCCTTGAAGTTGATACGACAAGCAAACAGAAAGGACAATGTTGGGTGGGAGGGGGGAGAGGGATGAGGGAGGGGGTTTCGGTAATGGGCCACAATAATCAACCACATTGTATATCGACAAAATAAAATTAAGAAAAAAAAATAATTAAAAATAATGAAAAAAGAAAAAGAATATAGAACCTAAGTATTAGAAATTTCAGAGAAATTGATATGCTTTTTACTTTCAGTTAATAAGAACTATACACAACATTCTTGTTTGTACTGGCTGTTATGTCAGCACCACGCTCAGCCAGTGAGCGAACCGGCCATCCGTATATGGGATCCGAACCCGAAGCCTTGGTGTTCTCAGCACCGCACTCTCCCGAGTGAGCCACGGGCCGGCCCTTTTGTACTGGCTGTTATGAACCCCAGAGTTAAATTGAGTACTTTGTCATATAAACTATATAATGTTTTTAGTTATGATGTTTATTTTGTATTCTCTCCTTGGTTTTGGTTTTTCTAATTTAGAAATTGTATTTTGCATGTTATTCATTAGAACCATCTCAATTCCTGTCAATAAATAAGAGTAAGCACCTTTATAAAGAGAACAGAACTTAATCCTTCTTTTACCTTTTATCTTCTTACTCTCTCTTCAGGAGACATTATATGCTGTACAATGTGTCCTTTAATACAAGAGGTAAAGATACTAGGGAGAATGACCATTTTGAACATAAAGAATCCAATTAAACACATCCAATGCTTTTTAAGTACAGACTATGTATTAGGCATTGTGGGGTATTAGAAACATTAATATAAACATAAACATAGCCTCTGACAGTTCCAGCTCACAAACTAGAAAACAACAAAGAATGGCATATTATATAATTAATTTTATAAATAGATAAAAAGACCTTAAAGAAAATGAAAAATCTCTAGAATGTTTTGCATTATGTTAGTGACTTTTCAAAAACTTGAAACCATCCAAGGTAATAACTTAAAGCTTCTGTTCTTGAAACTGTACAGAAATAGCTCATCAACCCATTCTAAAGTGTGATTAACCTTGTGTTCTGTTCTGTTGTTCTTTATGTTCAGTTTTTTATCCACAGTGACACATGTCATAATGCTAATCATGAACAGCACTCTATACACAGGCAATTGCATTGATACTGCAGCCTGTGGATTATGTGTCATTTTGGGCACACCAACTCATGCTCTTTTTTTTTTTTTTTTTTTTTAATTCAAGAAAGATGTGAATGCAAGTGAGGGTGATATTGTTTTAGGGATAATCTTGAATATGCTCTCATTTATATGAAAAATGAATTATGTACAAACCACAACCTATTTATGACTACAATATGTCAAAAAATTGCTTTGCTACACCAAAACAGGGTCAAAATTAATAGGTTTTAATTTTGATCCAATTACTAATTCTTAGTGCTTTACTGATGTGAAAAATACTTGATCACTATCTCTCTTATAGAGTTGTTGCTTCTTTAAACTTAAGCATTTCAGTTCCTTTCAACAATTCCTTATGTCTTATTTTTATTGTAAAACAACTCAATGCCTATCTATGTGTTAGTAGCAAATGGAAGACAAGACGACTACTAGCATCTATCAAGTAAGCATTCTAAGCAATAAAAAGCTAACTTGTAAGGATTCATTCTGTACTAGTTACACTGATTGCCTGCACAGTCAGATCACTGGAGGAGGAGGGTCTTGTTTTACTTGACTTTAGAGATAGTAAGGAGATCAGGATTGTGAATCTCGAATGTATTACTTTGTGAATTTGACAAGACTTTCTTGTGCCCCTCAGGATTCCTGGTACTTCTGAAATTTATTGGTTGAAGAATATAACTAATTTAAAATGTAATTTTACATATTTGACTAAGGCAGACAGGCAAACAATTTTGGTTGGGCTTTTGGAAAATTTTTGCGGTAATGATAATTAAACAGAAGAATTAGATAGATTAGGTTATGCTGCGGTACCACTCTCTAAACCTTAACAGTTTAAAACAACAAAGAGTTGTATTTCTACATATCACTGCAGGTAGTTGCAGGTGGGAGGTGAGCTTGCTGAAACCACTCAGGGACCTAGGCTGACAGTTGTGTCATCGTATGATGCCACTATCTCAACATGGAGATTTGCCATTGTAATCACGGAAATCATTGTCAGCTTAATTTTAAATGCTCCACCTGGAAGTAACATGGTACTTCTGCTCACATGTCATTCACATTTCATTTCAATCAAGCCACATATAACAAACTTCAATGGGCAGCGAGGCTTGATCCTCCTGCAACAGCAGAAGGGGAGGAGCACTAGTAAGATCTATCATACTTACTGAGGTTCACTGCAGCATCTTTGTGTGGAGATATTAAAAAAAAGAAAACTGTGTTTAAGTAATTAATCTATATTTTAAAATATTCTCATAAATCTTCCAATATCATATTATAGAAAAAAAGAAGAAAAAATGATACTACCACCACTTTAAAGTAATCCTTGATAGCATTTACTTTTCCTATATATTAATTATTTTTATTTAGTTGTAAGTATACTGATTTTATAATTTTATGACTAGTTTTTGTAATTTAATGTTATAACAAGAAGCATATCTCTATAAGGCTAGTCTTTATGACTAATTTTCAATGGTTGCATGAAATCACGTTTAGTAGATGTCCCCTGATTTACTTAATCATTCCCCATTGTTGGGCACATTTATTTACTATTGCTGGCCATTGTGAAAACAGAAAGTTGCAAAATCTTCAACAGCTACAGCTCCTAAATCTGTAAAACAGGGATGAAAATTCCTACTTCAATTGTTTGTTGCGAGATATATATATTAGATCTTGGATATAAAGAATCTGTAATAACGCCTGGAATAAATGTTTGTTTTCTTTTCCTTGGATGAAGTCTACTCTTTACTTTCCATTTTTACTATTAGTCTCACAACTTTGATTACATATATTTTCTGTATCAAGCCCAGATTTAGTCTGCCATTTGGATGCCCCTCTACCTGCATTAAGTCCAGTAGTTCTTAATTGGGGTCGATTTTGTCCTCCAGGTGATATTTGGCCACATCTGAATATATTTTTTATTGTCACAACTAGGGGGTGGTGAGATTACTATTGGAAGCTAGTGGGTAGAGACCAGTGATCTGCTAAGCATCCTAAAATACACAGGAAAGCCTCCCCTAATACTCCTCCCCACACCAATACAGAATTGTCTGACTCAAAATGCCACAATGCCCTGTAGAGAAATCCTGTATAGCCTAACTTTCTGGTTTTGACTCTAGCTTCTCTCATATATTGCAGGTGGTTTTGAACTCTCCCTGCAATGCACCTGTCTGTATTTCTCTGACGATTCTTTGAGTTATCTCTCCCATTCTACCTTGAGGAGAGGAACCGTGTCTTATTTTTCTTAGTATTTCCTAAAGCGGGTGCTGGGTCTTTACTCTTAAGAAGCTCCGATCTGATATTTACTTAATATTTACTTAATTAATACAAGATTCTGGGCATTATTAGTATATGAAAGTAAAGTTATTTCATAAATAATATTTTCTCCTAGAATGCTTAGCTTTGAGATTTTAGGAATTTGGAGATGGTGGTAATAGCAGAAATGAGCAGGCATGCCCATAAATGTCTTTCTTCAAACAGGAAAGATAGTCTTTTTAGAAAGTGAATTTAAAACACAAAATAAAAAATGTGTCTTCTTTGAATTACTCACTAATATAAAAATAAATACAATGTTTATTTATGCTTTCATGAAGTAATAATTTTATTTAAGTATTCTTGTAAAGTTAATATTACGTAGTATTATTATATCTAATCATGTCGACATATGAATTTTATATTTCCTAAGCTATTCTGTGATTTTTATATTTTATTAAACTATTCTGTGGCTATTCTATACTTGAGTGAAAATAGAATAATAGGATTTTAGCATGTAAACATGCATAGTACTTAACAATCATTTTTATTCCAACTAGGAGTCAAAATTTTCATCAGCATCTTTATTTTTAATTTGTCTTATTTGTGCTACAGTGACATTTCCTCTCTTGTTCTAATAGCAGGTAGAGGACTTTCAAGGTGATATATTCCACAGTTAGAAAGTTGAGAATGGAAAATGTTATGAAAGCAACTTTTTTTTTTCCTGGATGGCTAGCTGATAAGGGGAACTCGAACCCTGGACATTGGTGTTAAAACACTGTGATCTAACCAACTGAGGTAACTGGCCAGCCCAAAAACGATGTTTATGGGGTGATGTGGGTGGAAACTACACACGATGATTGAGAAGTGAGTGAAAAGTTGGCTAATGTAGACGTCAATAATAGACAACTCTATTAAGAAATTCGATAGTGGAGGGGAAGAAAGAGTGAGGTGGAGGGAAAATTTATTTTTTCACTGGAGAGAATTTACTGTGTTCACAAGCCACCAGTGTCAATGCTTTTGAGTCCTTTTCCTCCCAGTTATACCATCAAAAATCCTTTTCAGTTTAAAATGTTTACATATTCCTCAACACTCTACAAAAATTATAATGCAAATTATATGCACCATTCACACTCAGCAATTACTAATTATTGGAAATAATTACAATATAATACAGCACAAATATATCTTAACTGATCCCAATATATAATATTGCCAATTTTTATTGCTCATAACTTTTCTTTCATATGACAAGTTTTATTTTCCCAACTTATAAGCCTTTAATAGGCATGTTCCTTTCTTATATTTATTAATAATACTGTTCATTGAAGAATTATTGTTGAGGACATAGTATTTTATATCATATAACAGACTGTCCTTAATGAAGTTTTGTCAGGTTTCAGTTCCACAAAAAGCTCTATTTTTTCAAGTAAATAGCCTGTAAACCTTGTGTCTGTTTGCATTTTCTTCTTGTTCTGTATGCTAGAAAGCTCAGCCTCAGAACCAAATGCTGGGTCACTTGTAACACTGATATGAAGGCTTATCTATGAATTCTTTTAATGCTGGGCCTTACTACTGGTCTCACCTTTGTTTTCTACCTTATTTCACTTCTGTCTCATTTCTGCACTTGTTTTGTTTCTTGTTTTATTGTATGTTTTCCTAGTAATTTGAGGGAATTATTTGGAGTAAAATAATAAATTGTAAATAATATAATTATTATTAGGAGTAGGTTTCTTTGTATGCCTTTATAACCTGATGACTTGTACACAGTAGCCATGCAATAAATATTGATTGTTGTTCCTGATGTTAATGTGGAACTCTATAAAGGGATGAAAGTCCTACTGATCAGCAGAGTTGAATATATCAAAAATTAATAAAACACTAACAACAACAACAACAAAATATATCTCAATCGTGGCTTCCTTTTTAAAATTTCTGAAATCAATGAGGAATTTTTTTTTCAGTTATAGGTGTAGTCTTCCTACAGGGTGACAGGAGCTATAGACTGCTATCATGATAGACTTGCTTCAGTGACACCTTTCTCCCTCCTAAATTGTATAAAAAGTGTATTGATCAGGGGAGATCTCTGCATTTTCTCCTTTCAGAGCTATTTAGTGCCTTGCTCATGGAAAGTGTTTCATGGATTATTATTATGTTTTGGCATAATCTGGGAGCTGGTTAGAAATGCATATTCTTGGTCCCCACCACCCATCTACTAAAGAGTCTTCAGTTTAATATGATTCACCATGATTTGTATACATGTTAAAAATTTGAGAAGCACTCATTCAGACTATTTTCTGCAGGCCAACTTTGAGTAGCTTTAAGAATAGATGACTTTGAGCAACAGAATAGTGATTCTAACTCAAAACTTAGATTTACTGTTTCTCTAGTTTTATTTCTCTAGGATTTTTTGAAAAAACAGTCAAAGTTTTCAAATTTTAAAAACATCTAATTTTGTTAAAGTCAAAATTACCTTGTAATTAACTTTATACATGTTATAGCTAAAAACCAATATAAATAGTTTATATAAATAAATACACATATGTTTGCAGTCTGCCCATATATCCATGGGCAGAAAGACATTAGTATACTTAGAGAATAGTATACTTAGAGACATAGTATACGTAGAGAATAGTTTTAGTGGTTAGTTTATATTTGTTCTCTGCGTTAGCTCATTATATTTCAGGTACATGTCAGCTTGAAAAAGGACAGTGAATTCCAGTTGATAAATTTATGGATTTAGTTTGATAAAAAGATTCTGTGTTCTGATATTTATCTCTATCTATCTATCTATCTATCTATCTATCTATCTATCTATCTATCTATCTATCTATCTATCTATCTAATCTACCTGTCTACCTATCTACCTATCTATATACCTATCATTAACAAGTTCTGTTACTTCTATGCCAATGCCTAAGTCTAGAATAAGTAAATATGTATTATATATAATTATACATACATACATACATATGAATGAATTTGTGACATCTTAGTCAACTCATAAACCATAGGAGATGAAAATGGAAAATGTTATCTCACAGATTAATTTAGTCCCTGGTCCCCATTGTGGATCTAAATCTGTCATTCCTAAACTTTCTGATTATAAGATCTCCCTGAGCCATCGTGTCCTGAAATCTCTATTTAAACAAACTCCCAAGGGGATTCTTATGGCTCAGGTAAGCTTGGGAAAAAATACAATTAATGAGTAAGTAAATTCATAAATTATTATCCTTTTAGAAAAAAAGTACTCAGGTAATATTGCAATAATATTGTATTCTTTTTAGTTTGGCTAAAAGGTGAGCCAAACTAAGAGTGAGCTCATGTCGGCCCTAGTCATGTTTTTAATATAAATTTAAAGTTAACTTGGAAACTATATTTAGTATTTTATCATTTATAAGAGCCCAAAGCCTTTTGAAAAATCATAAAAAATTAATCTTTAGTGGATAACTTTCATGTTTCCTAAAAAAAACAAACTAAAGATATATGGTTCATGTTGTTTGTGAAAGCGGATATTTTTTGGATTATGAAAGATTGAATTGAGAAAGAATATACTCTTAATGTGAGCAGTGGTGTGGGGTGTGTCATTAACTTGTTTCTTGTTTGCCTTATTTGCCTTGATGTTGACATCTATGCGTTCAAAGTTAGGAGGCGGCAGGATCAGAATATATTGTCTACATCTTAGAACCTTGCAGGGAGACTTCAATTTGGCCACTGAAAAAATAAATGAAAAACAGGGAAGGGAAAAGCAGATAGAACAATTATCTCTCTTTAGCTTAGGGGTACAGCAAATGTTTATGGTCACGTGTTTGGCAAACTGGGTTTTTTCATATTCTTTATGGTTCAGAAGTCAAAACCATATGCTACATATAATAATGGACTTGTCCAGGACACAAAACTGTTTATGTTCATGTCACAAGAAATGTTTAAATGGGAGCAAAATGCTCTAGCATCAGAATAAATCAGTACTATCTCAGAGTTCAAATTTCCATATGCTTCTTTGGCATAATAAAGAAGAAAGATTCTGATGTTGTATAAAATTGTTTAATTAAAACAAAACTTTTCTACAAATCATGGAAGTTCCTAAATAGTGCAGATAAATGAATTATTTTGCCAGATTCTAAATGTTTATCATCGTCATGTGGAAATAAGTATAGAAGCTATAAAGTAGATATTGTGTACTTTTTTAATTTCTGAAAATATCTATTTATTTTAATCAATTAAGATAGAATTGGCTTGGATTAAGTTTTAGTAGTTGCATTATGTCAGACTGCATCAGGAAAACCTGGACTGTGTTGTCTAGGTAATACAGAGGTACCTAAAGCATTTAATTCCTTAAAAATTGAGTTGTTTGGATCCTGATACCGGTCAGCCATTAAAAAAGAAAGAAAGAAAAAGTTATAAATAGAGGTTTTAGTCCTTAAGAAAGCATCTAACCATTTTTTATGTTTGCAAATTTATGCTTCTTAGGGTTCATTTTATCATAAATATATTATAATTTATATTAATAGTTGATAATCTTACTGTTATTTTAAAACTTATTTCACAGTTTTTTGATGCTTCTCAATGAACACAGGCCAGAAATAGTGCCTATAATTAAGAAAACTTTCAAAATAGAATCTTCACCGTGATAGGGAAATATTAGCCAATATACTTGTGAAAACATAGAATTGTATTATAGGTAATAAGTGAAGAGAAAACATAAAATATCATTCTATGTGATAAGTAATTTAATATAAGTGTTGATTCTTTCTGGGAAAAAGTCATTTGAATTATTCAGAGATACCCAGAATAACCAGTAGTTGTTTATCATTTTTGTAAAATATTCTCTTGAACAAAGGTGGAATAAATAATAAAATCAATGTGCATTTTAAAATTGAAGTTTTAGACAGAAGTTACTGAAGGAACCATTACAGAAGTGATATTGGAATACTTCTTTACAAATAATGCATAATTGAGTTAAATCATCCAAATCTAGGATTTAGTTTAGTCAACAAACAACTCCACTTGACTGTTTAGATTAAAGTAATCTTGGATTTCTTCTTACTCTGAAAAAGTTAGTAGTATAGTTACTAGTTTCATGTAAAAATGACATGAATCTATTTTGATACTTATTTTTTGATAGTAATTGTAAATAAAGTAATAAAAAGGAGTATTTCAGAATTCCCACCAGTAATACTGATTGTTTTCAAATAGAAAAGACAGGATATTTTATTATCCCGAAAAGAGATAATGAGAATTACAAAGCACACAGCTTCCATTTGCATGGGTCTGAAATTTTGAACTCATTGGTAGTAAAACTTCACTTTCACTACTGGAAGGGGTACTTGGACTTGAACGAGCTTTCTAAGTTAGCCAGAACCAAACAAATATAAAGTTTTGCATATTTTTTTTCAGTACACTTTGAGTTGCACCTGGATGTAAATAGCTACCTAGAATAGACTAATGATATGCTTAGTGTTGCCAGCGCCTTGGAGTAAGCATCTCTCCCTGTCTGCATCCTCCAGTGAACTTTTAAACCATTGACTTTTAATTCAGGAACACACTCCAAGGAATGTGTCCCCTGCTTTTTATTGCATTCTGGGGGCAGCTCCATCAAAGTTCATCACCATCATTTAGAACAGCATTTACTCTCTCTAATAAAAAAAAAACACCCCAGGTGCTATCTTGAAAGGATTATTACCAACAAAAGATTCCAAAATTTGGTTTATGCCCCATTCTTTCAAGATTCAGGGCAGGCTGAGGCCCCAAATGTGTTTTATGAATGCCAATATGGCAACTGAAAAAGACGTGGCCTGATGCATAAAGATGGTAAGTAGAGAGCTGTATTATGACCCAACGTTCCATATTGTTGACTTAGGAAACCATTTTGGGAGAAACAAAGATAGTTAGTAAGCCCCTTTGTGCAAATGGCATTGAAGGCAAAATGGTTGAGAAAGAAAAATGAGAAACAGCAATGGTGAGAGTTTGAGAGACTGAGCAAGTCAGCAAGTAAGAGAACACCAAGAGGATCAAGAGCGCTGAAGAAGTAATTCCTTAGATACAGTAGTTACCTTCAGAAACGAGTTACCTTCAGAAAGGACTAGGCATTATGTACTTACTCTTGTTTTAATGATAAATCTTTGTGTCAAAACAGATTTTCGTGTACATAATAATTCTTTGAAGTCAAAGACGAAACTTTGCATGGTATGCAGTGTGAACCCTTGCCTGCTACCTCCTTTCTTCTTTTACCAGTCTCGTACCTTAAGTTCCAGTTGTCACATTTTTATGTTCTTTTTGTAGTGGAGGTCCTATTATTCTCCACGCATACTGTGTAGGTTTTCTTTTTCTTTCTCATTTCTGTGGCTTTACATATCATCTCTTCTGTACTAGGAACATCAGCCCATTTTTTGTTTACCTAATGCAAGCTCAATGTCAAGGCTCAGATGAAGGGGTGCCTCCTAGAAGCCTTCTTTGATGTTCTCACCTCCACTCAGCATGTCTCTGTGCACCTTAATACCCTCTGCATTTCTTCATTTTATTATAATTACATTTTTCTTTTCTTTCTCCTTAACCAGTTTCTGACTTGTTTGACTACAGAAACTGGCTGGAAGCATCTTTAAAACCTATTTTCCTGGAACTTAGTGGATATTCAGTAAATTGTTTTAGAAGAAAAATGAATGACTGAAGTATTTTTAGTAAGTTGTACATCTATTGCTAAGAAAGATTAACTTTGACTACTTTATAAAGGAAAATTATTTTGGGTCCCAGTTTTGTAATAATTGTGGGCTCCAATGTAAAGCCTTTAATTGCTGGCTAGGCAAATCTAGGGTAAGAAAGATGTTCTCAGTAGGTATAGAGACATTGAAATAAATATTCTAACAGAACTAGAAAAGTTGATACATACTGCAATGAGCCATTTTGAATTTTATTTCATTTAATGTTTTTTAGAAATGGTTTAGCTTCTGTCATTCATTCATTTATACATTTATTTTTGAAAACACATAGTGAGTTAGACTCTAGGGAAACAAGGCTGGATATAGCACATGTTTTCTCTCTGAGGTCTCACAGTCTGGTCAAAGGTAATTTTATGGCTTGCAGACAGTCCTACAGGGATGAAAGCTTTTAAGTAAAAATGCAGCCTAGTAAATGTAGAAAAATCTTCAAAGAGAAATAGACAAGTAAAATCTGCAGAATGAACAGGAGAAGATGGGGGAAGAGGATGGGAGAAGGTGGTGAGGGAGAAGTTCTCAGGAGGCATCAAGGCAGGCAAGAGCTCATATTTGTGTCATTTATTTTCCTGCAAAGAACTTTCATGGGAGGAAGAGAAGACAAACAGTGGAAAAGGTTGCCTGGCATGGATTGTGGTGGTGGAGGTGGGAGGGTTACACTTCCGTTCCCTGCAGGCTTGTAACACTGATGTGAACTAAGCCTCAGTTTCCTCATCTGTAAAGTGGGAATAAAATAAGAATGATTAAAATGTAAAATCCTTATGCAAAAGCAAAGTGAAAATCAGACAAAATGCTGTATTCTTTACATGCTTACTAAACTTGCTAAAGACACTTCATTCATATCAGCATGCTTTTGTGCACAGTCTGTAAATGCTCTGAAATACACCAATGGGTGTTGTTTGGCTCTAGCTGAGGTGTTCATGACAGCAGACACTGTGAGCCCCCAGCCCAGACCGAGATGGCTGAGCAAGGCGGCACTGAGTTCCGCAGCCCGGCACTGCCTTCTCCTCTCCACATTTGTAGATCGAGGCCTTAACCTTTTCTCATTATTTTAATGATGTTTTTATGTTTAATTTAACTGTAAATCACATTAACAGAGTTTTGACTGTTATGTCAGAGGGCTTAAAAACTGAGTTAAAGTCATGTTTAGAACCAGAAAGCTTGTCAGGTCTGACATGCTTAGTCAGGATGATCCAATCCAGGGTGGAGAGGTTGGAGAGATGGTGGGGGACGGCATTTAATTTGTTCAGGATTTGAGGGATAGAAATGAACTCAGAGTACAGATTTTGCTCTGCTTTAGCAATGGTTAGGAGGATAATTTATGGCTTTGGTTAAGGACATTAACCAAGGCGAAAATGCCCCTATAAAGCAATTAATCATATATGATGCTCAAATTATTTTCTAAAGAATACAATCACATTGAACCATCGCATAATTTAGGAAGCATTAGTGAAATTTTATACTTCTTTTGTATTGCATAAGCGTATTACAGTAGTAAATGATAGGCGTTAATTTTTCTATATTTGGAAATGATAACTTTAGGTGTCAAAAATCCCATTTGTGACATTTTGGCTACCAAAGACTTTGTTTTCTTAAAACATTTTTGATTGTACCTCCATTTATTTAACTAGGTAAGTCAATTTCTTGCTAAACATTTTGGTTATTATGCATTTTCATGAATATATGCAACAGTTTAAGAACATTCCTGTATTTTTGTATACTAGCATACTAGCCTGGTTGCTTTCTTAAAAAATTCCCAGAAGTGGAATTGCTGGGTCAAAGGATACATACTTAAAAAAAAAAAAAAAAAAAAAGACATTTTTCTCTTTGGTAATGGGGCCTGCAGGTGGAAACAAAATCACACTTAGTACTCTTTTTATTTTAATATGAATTAAAGAATCGATCATCAAGTGCTGATTGAACATCTACTAGGTGAGTAGCTTGTGCTATAAGGAATTATAAAAAAGTATTTAGGGTTGTTTTTATTAAAAAAACAGTACTCTATTTTATATATATAAAATTAAATGAGAGTTTCAGTTTCCTGCCTTTACCCTGTTCAGTAACTGATTAGTTTTTACCGTGGTTATAAAAGGAGTTGGGAGAGGTAAAGGTGTTTCTTAAAAGTATAAAGGATGAGGAGCTTACTCTATAACAATATAATTAAAAATAGGTATTTAAATTTATTCTTAAAAATTATTGTGATAATGAGTTCAACAGTATTCCCAGGTCCAATTGCCTATAAGTCACAAAATTAAGTAAAGACACATAAGTTTGGTAAATAATAAACACTAGTTTGAAGAAGATGGTTGAGAGATCACCTCAGAATCATGCATCGGCATTGGATTCATGCACTTCTTGAGGAAACAGAATATAATTAGATCACTATTATCATTTTAAGTTATAAATTCCTAGTGCCAGTAGTAACCAAAGACAACCTTAATTTTTAAGTTTGATTTTAAACATCAAGAATAATTTTTAAAAGGTGTGAAATCTGAGGCATCTTAGCTTTTTAACTTTTGCTCATTATTTTGATGATCATTTTCATGATCCTAAATATTTAATCTACATTATATCCTCCTTTAAAAATATAATATCTGAATATACTCCAAAGCCACACAGATTGATTTTATTTCAATAATAACTACAATCTTTACTTCCACTATTTAAAATTACATTTGGGTCTTGGCTTTTATTTGAAGTTATGCAGTTCCCAGATTTAAATTTCTTGCCACAATTATGTGTGTATTAAATGGAAATAATTTATTATAACATTTGTTAATGAAGATTTTCATTTGTTTTTAAACTGTAGGATGTATAAATTTTTAACAAAAGTAAAACCTTGACTCTTGCTGAGATGTAGTGTCCATAGAAAAGTTTTTTTCACAAAATTGAAATAAATACAGTCTGTTATTAGATACATGAGTTATAGGTATGCACATATGCACCACTATGATATATATGCACTTCTATGAACAAATAAACTGACACATATTATGCAGAAATCTGAAACTTTTCAGATAGATACCCTAGTCTCTAAATACTCAGAATGGCCCTGGCCAAGCTCAAAGAGTAACTGTAGCGAATTGAGTTATGTTACCCCAAATCCCATTAAAGCTTGAATTGTGTCTCGAAATTTTATGTATTAGAAACTTAGCCCCCACTGTGACTATTAAGATGGTGGGAAATACTATTATGGTAATTGAAAGGTGGAGCCTTGAAGAGGTGATTGGATAGTAGGACAGTGCAGTAGTGAATGGATTAAAAATGGTGGTCAGGGGTGTGGTTCTGAGGGCTTTAAAAGAAGAGGAGAGTCTGTTTTGCTCTCTCTGCTCTCTCTGCTTCTACTGTCTTGCAATGTGAGACCCCTGGGTTGCTGTCAACACCACCAGAGGGACTTTGGACTTCCCAGCCTCAGAATCTGCAAGCAATAAATTTCATTTTTCTTTATAAATTACCCAGTTCCAGGTATTTTGTTATAAGCAACAGAAATGGATTAATACAGAAATTTGGTACCAGAGAAGTGGGGTGTTGCTTATAACAGATGATTGGAAATGTGGAAGTGACTTTAGAACTGGGTGTTGAGGAGAGGCTGGAAGAATTTGGAGAAGCAGTCTGGGAAATGTCTAGATGTTGATGAAAGTTTAGAAGACAAGCAAACCAGGAAAAGTTTGGAATGTTTTAGATACTGGTTAAATGGTGGTGAGCAGAATGTTGGTAGAAATATGGACTGTAAAGACCATTCTAAGGAAGTCTCAGGTAGAAATGAGAAGGGACTTATTGATAACTGGGGCAAAGCTTACCCTGCCTATGAACTGGCAAGGAACTTGGCTGCATTGTGTCCACACCCTGGGACTTTGTGGAAGCTGGGACTTAAGAGTTGTGAACCAGAGTATTTGGTGGAAGAAATTTCTAAGCAGCGAAACATTCAGGAAGCTGCATGGTTACTCCTAACAGCCTACTCTGAGTTATGGTGGCAAAGTCATAACATAAAGCTAGAATTTAAAAGGGAAGCAGAGTGTAAAAATTTAGAAAATTTTCAGCCTGGCCATTTAGTAAAGAAGCAGAGAGCATGCAATGGTGCAGCCCAGCAACCCTTAGCTAAGAAGCTTAACACAAAAGAATGGAATTATCAAGAGAAGGGGGAAAAGACCCTGAAGACACTGCAGAGACCTCTGGGGCTAAACCTTCCTTTTCAGGCCCAAAGGCCTACGGAGGGAGAATGGTCTTGGGGAACAAGCCTGAGGTGCCCTCCACAGGCTCGCTGTTCAGGGCCACTTTCAGGAAGCTGCTTCCAGCACATGCACCCCAGCTACTTTGGCTGCTCCAGCTATGGCTAAATTGGCCACAGGTATGGCTGGATATGCAGCTTTTGAAAATATAAGCCAGAAGCCTTGGCAGCATCCATGTGGTGTTAGTTTTTTTTTTTTTTTTTTTTTTTAAAAAGCTCACTTTTATTTATTTTTTTGTCGTTTTTTCGTGACCGGCACTCAGACAGTGAGTGCACCGGTCATTCCTATATAGGATCTGAACCCGTGGCAGGAGCGTCGCCACGCTCCCAGCGCCACACTCTACCAAGTGCGCCACGGGCTCGGCCTCATGTGGTGTTAGTTCTGCAGGCTTACAGAATGTCAGAGCAGTGGAGGCTTGGGAGCCTTCACCCTGATTTCAAAGGATGTATGGAAAAGGCTGGGGGCCAGGAAGAGATCTGTTGCAGGGGCGGAGTCACCACAGACAGGTTTCACTTGAGCAATGCCAGCAGAAACGTGGGGTCAGAGTTGCAACAGAGAAACCCCAACAGTGCCATGTTTACTGGAGCCATGAGAGCAGGACTGCCATGGAGACTCCAGACCTGTGAAGCTACCAGAGTGGAACACCAGCCTGGGAGAGCTGAAGTGTGGCCTGAGACCAGGAAAGCCATAGGAGCAGAGCTGCCCAAGGACTTGGGTATCCACACCCCACACCAGCACGCAGAGAACATTGAACATGGAGTCAAGGTACCTAATTCACCAGCTTTGAGATTTAATGCCTGCCCTGCTGGGTTTTAGACTTGTTTAGGATCTGTTACCCCTTTCTTTTGGTCTATTTCTCCCTTTTGGAATGGGAATATATACCCTATGTTTGTCTCACCATTGTATCTTGGAAGCAGATGACTTGTTTTGATTTCACAGATGGGACATTGAGACTTTGGACTTTTGAGTTGAAACATCTTAAGTTTTGGGGGATGAAATAAATGTATTTGCGTGTGAAAAGAACATGAGTTTTGGTGGGCCAGGGGCAGAATGTAGTGGATTGAATTATGTCCCCCCAAAACTCACTGAAGCTTGAATTGTGTTCCCCAAGTTTTATGTATTAGACACTTAGCCCCCACTGTGATTGTTAAGAGGGTGGGAAATCCTATTTTGGTAATTGAAAGGTGGAGCCTTGAAGAGGTGATTGGATTGTAGGACCATGCATTAGTGAATGGATTAAAAATGGTGGTCATGTGTGTGGTTCTGAGGGCTTTAAAAACAAGAAGAGAGTCTGTCTCTCTTGTGCTCTCTCTGCTTCCACCATCTTGAATGTGAGACCCCTGGGCCACTGTGATCACCACCAGATGGATTTTGGACTTCCCAGCCTCAGAAACTGTAAGAAATAAATTTCATTTTTCTTTACAAATTACCCGGTTCCAGGAATTTTATTATAAGCAACAGAAACAGACTAATACAGTAATAGAGTAATTTTCCTAACTAATAGGCATCCATACTAAGTGTTGAGATAATAACTATAAACAACAAACAGATAAATCATGAAAAACAAATTCACATTCTTAAACCATCTAAAACAAAATTCTCAATTTCTAAACTAGTCTCACAATTACTTAACTTCCAAGATCTTTAAAAAAAAAAAAACTTATACTTGCCTAAGTCCATTTATTTAATTAATCAATCAAGCATCATTATATGTGAGATATGTGAGCACTTTTCTTAAGACTTTTTAGTCTGCTGGGGGAGACAAACAGAGAACTATAATTCAAAATAAGTGCTTTTAGAGAAGGAAATTCGGGATATTCCGGAAATATAAGAAGGAGACTGAATCTGGAATACCAAAGAAGGATTCCTGAAGGAGGTCTGAGGTCAGATATTATTTTATATTTGCATTGATAATAGTCATATTTTGAAGCATTTGATAATTAGTTAGTTTTGAAAGCATCTAAGTGAGTTATCACCATTGATAAAGAATCTTCTGACCATTCAAAGAAGAACACATATAGCTGTTCAAGTTTCTGAATAAATATTGTAAGAAGTACTGGAACACGGTCTATATTGAACCATGGTGGTCATTTTAGCTTGTCATCTTCTTACATCAGTTATTATTGATGTTACTATTCTAGACAATACTATTTACAAATATTGTTAAAGTACATACATTGTAGAACTTATAAAAATTTATACTGTTTTTATATTCATGATTATGAGGATATGCAAGCAGTTTTGATTGTTGATATACAATCCTATAATTTTACAAGTGACCACAAGCAAGTCCAAATAGGCTTGAAGTGGCTTAGGTCAAAGGGTATTAGAAGGACTTGGATTGGCCTGAGAGAATGTCAGGAAGAATCAGAGAATCTGAAAGCAAGGAAACAACATGGGATCAGAGTTGCTGTAGATAAGAAGACCTCTTTAGGTAGAGGGAGATTCTCTGTAAAAGGCTCCCAACAGCTGGGTTGTAAAAGGTACAGCTGGAGCAGTAGGAAAATCCTGAAACTTCAGAAGAATGAAGGAAAAATGAGATGCGCCTTGCTCTGGACAATAAAAGAAAAGCAGAAACAGCTGCAGGGTTTGGATCTGAGATGCATGGCAAACTCAGCCACAGAGAAGGCCTGAATGAACAGCAATGGGAAATGTGTATACATATATGTGAAATCATAGAAGACAAATACTCAGGAAGAATTAATATACTTAGAAAGTTCTGAGTAATGAACTGTGGAAATGAAGATTAAAAACTACAGAGAATTGTATTGACAGATATTTTGATTATGCTTTCAGGTTAGCAAAATAATGTAAGTACCATGCTAAGAAATGCTTGGAACCCTCCAATGGCTACCTAAACCAATTATGTTCAGAGTTTGGTATATTGCAAGTTCTTAATTGGAGCATTTAAAACATTCCCTAGTCTATTTATACATGGACTAATAAGAAATCAATTTAACTTGCTCTACAAATAGTTTTAAAATATTAAAACATTTCCATAATTTTGAGATATTTCTCATCTTAATTATAATAGAGTACTGTAGTCAATTAATTTTTTCCTTCATTATTAACAATGAGCTTTTATGAAATTGCTGCTTGGTGCAAGAGCTGCTTTTTATCTTTGGGTCATTAGAGTTGCTGATATGAATTTAAAGAGAAAATAATATTAATCCCCCCAAATGTCTTTTCTTCAAATTATGTAGCATTGCCTCTTTTATTATTTTTTTCTTTCTGTTTTTGCACTGCATAACATAGTCTGGCAAAAAGTAAGTGCGATCTTAATTGTTAGACTTGTTTATTCCAGGGAGGAACCAATGGAGCACTTACAGTAATTAACATATTTTCTCTGGTCTTCTCATTTTGTTAATGACACCTTATTGAAGGCTGTGCAGTAATTACTGCCCACTGAGGTACATACACTGAAACAAATTAATGACCAATGACCAATAATGATTACACTTGTAATTATGTATTGTGAAGTATAAACAGAAAAAAAATTGAAATTAAAAACAATGTGCTTTGAAGCTAAAATTAAAATGTTTGGTTAAACCGCTAAAAATCATATTAACAACTCAATAGAGAAGCGATATTCCACAACTTTACCATTTTCATTAGCTTCCAATGAGTTACAGAGACTTCCTTTTCCAGTGTTTCACAGTTTCACTCTTTGAGAAGGGAAAGGAAAAGCATGAAGAATAGGGCACATTTTAGATATACTTTTAGGTATTTGCAGCACTTTTAACATTGGCAACATGATTTTCAGTGATTTCAAGAAATTAAACTAATTTTCTATACTAGAAAACAATGTTTCCTTTTTCTTTCTTAAGGGGAATTCCCCCCCCCCAATTGCTTCTCTTTATTTATGCTTAAGAAATACCAGGACAGTTACCACTTTTAACAATTTCAATACTCTGTAATGCTCAAACTTTATCTCGTGAGTTTATCAAAATAAAGAGTAATTTTCCTGTGGTGTCATACACTATAACTTGAGATAGAGGTGGTAATAGATGTTTAAACAATTTCATATGGTACAATTTTACTTCATAAAGTTGAAAAGCTTAAAACTCCTCTTTATATTACCAACCGTGTCAGCATATATATTCCACATGTGGAAAATAGTCATAAATTTTAGCTGAGAATTAGCATAGTGTAATGTTGGGATTTCCTGGACTGAAATACAGGAGACCTGGGATTCCACATCTGTGTCATTTATTACATGGCCTCACTGCCTCTGGGCCTTGGTTTTCTGAACTGAGAAATAGGCTCCAAGATCACTCATAGGCTTTCATGTTATATGATAAGTGTTATAATAAAGACCTTCACTGAAAGTTATTTCTCTTATCTCTGGTTAAATTCTTGTGTAAAAACATTTTATTAAGACTTTTAGGTGATTTTAATTATTTGGAATTCAATTTACAGAGTCAAATTTTCTTATCTGTAATTCTCAGGCCTTACCAAATAGTTAGGATATTAAATAGAATAATACATTTTTGTTCACTTGAGTAGGAAAACCTGGATGGCTAGCATCTAAACCTGGATGACTAGCTTAAAAACATAGAATATTTTAAACTAAACTTCAAAAATAATCTTTAAGTAAGTGTGTTTTTTAGCTATAATAGTTAATAAAGTATAATTTTATTTTAGTGCTTTGTTTCTCATGAGAGTTTGAGTTCCTACAAGATCAGAATTGTTTTGATATATTTTTTGTACTTTGACTATATATATCAAATATATGTTGTTCAATACAGATTTCTTGAAAGAAAAAAAATGAATGCCCAATATTAGGTTTGGGACCTTCTGTATGTTGCTATTTTGTTTTAAATTGTTTTGAATTGTCAATATCTTCTCTTCCTCAAATAAGAAGTTGACTTTCTATACAATAACTCAAGTGTTTTACAAGGAAGCAATTAAGGCTTGACTCTTTGAGTTAGGGTTTATCATTTGGATGGATATCAGGATGAAATTATGATCTTACTGTTAGGAGTTGAATATCACATCCAAGTTACTTTTTTTTCACATTTGAGAAAATTGGACATAATAAGAATATAACTGGCTAGATTATTATTATCTAAAATGTCTGCCCTGGACATTTTAGTCTATTATAATTTATTGATATCTTCTTTAGGACCCATTAGCATTAGATGAGAAAATTTGTCATCTGGCTTTAAGAATTTTCAGGACTTCTTCTGACTGGTTTTATTTTTTTCTTTCAGTTCATGGGAACTGGTCTGGTACGCCTGGCTGAATTTGGTTTAGATTTTTGACAGGTTGTTATTTGTATCCTTTTTGGATGTTTTTCAAAATGTCCTGACTATTCACATTACATTTGAATAAGCACTAGCCAATGGTTGAATTCACATTGTCTGGCATACCTCTAATTAGTATTGTTAATGCTTATAGATTATTCTTCATAAAATAAAGTTTTGTGTCAAGAGTTTACTAGAGAAATTATCAGAAGTTTTATAGAAAAATTTGTTTTTAAAAATTGACTTTGATAGAAAACTTTTGGTTGGGGTAAAATGAAAAATGACAGAATAGCCAAAATAACTATCTCTTATAATAAAATTCTCAATCTGAAATAATCTTGATAGTCTTGTATTAGTATATGTAGACTTGGCAACATTAGCAAACTGATGATTATAGAGCTGCGTATAGAGAATACTTAGCTGCTAGCTTTGCTATACTATTGGTTTTAATTATGTCCAAATCCAGTATATGCCTGCACGTTGGTGAGTATTTTAACAGTTATAAAAAGGCATTTCGCTACTATATTAAGCTATGTATTGTTTCCTGTTCTAACTTCATCAGTAATGAGTGAAAGCAGTTTCTGAAAAAAATTATCTAGAAGTATGCTGGAAAAATATATGGTTGTGTGTTTCTAGCCCTGAAATCACAAAATGTATTTGTTTATTTTGCTCAAGATCATTTAAAAAAAGTTATTTAAGAAAGCAAGGCAAGAACCTGAAACTAATTTAATTTTTTAAAATCATGACTTTAAAAAGGGAGGATTTGGACACTTATGCTGTGGTCTTGTCTCTCTCCTAAGCTGTGTAATGAACTTGAGCAAGTGGCTGAACCATTCAGAGGCTCAATTTCATCATCTGATGCCCTAGACTCTTCTCTTCCGGGGCATCACTAAAGTCCTTCAGAAACTATTTGCTACATGTATATTGATGTTAATGGTTTTAGTTTATGTGTATATCATTACAAATCCCCTTAAAATTTGTATGAAATTTACAATTAAAAAATTTAAATTTATGTATAATTGGCATATGAAAGAAAAATAATCCAAATAATTTTCTTATTTTGTTTACATATTTACAATAATTCCTCCATTTCACTTTCCTCAATGAGGTGTATATTGGAATTATGGTCATAAGAATATCTCATTAGTCTCACTTGTATGCGGAATCTAAAAAAAAAAGTGTCATTGAAGTAGAGAGTAGAATAATGGTTTCCAGAGGCTTGGAGGGAAGGAAGAGGGGGAAAGGAGAAGGGATGGACTAATGCGTACAAAGCTATGCTGTTTACCCTAAGTGACTCATTGTGCAGTATATGCATGTATTTAAACAATACACTGTGCCCCACAAAAATAGATATGAATGAATTTTTTTACAAAAGCTACACAAAACAAAAATAAATAAATAAAAGAATATCACATTCATTATTACTTATTTTTTTTGGAAACATTTCAACATCTCTTTTCAAGAACTGGCTGGATCATGTTTACAGAGGCTGTTCAAGGCATCTGTTCTTAGCCACAGCTGAGAATGGGGCCCACCGTGCAGACTGGAAGGATCCACCCAGAATTTGTTGAATTAAGTCCTTGCACCTGGATATAATTGTCATGCTGCTGTGCTGGGGTTTTCTTAAGCTACCGGTAAAACAAATTAGTTCAATTTAAACTGGCATCCAGTAGAGAAGCAACAACTCACCTCATATAATGTATTTCAAATAATTATTTTTGTATTGCCAGTTTTACCTCATGAATATTTTCCTGGGGGCTGGGTGAGAAAAAAATGTGGCTAATCCAAAGATGTGATAAAAATTCTGCTCATGTTATACGCTTTGATATTATTGCAGTGTAATTAAGACATGGGTAAATATGTGATTATAATTTTGATTAAGCTGAATTTTCCCCCCACTAAACAACACACAAATTTAGATATTTAGTGGTCAAGTAGAGTTTAAGAAATATTTTCAGATCTGTATGGATGTTTCATAAACCATTGCCACATTTCCTGTGGATTTAATGACATCTCTTTTTACAGATAGATGCCCCTAAGAGTCATGATAAGCAGGAGACAAGATTCATTTATGTTTGTTAGTAGAGTCTGTGGATCTCATTTATGTTTGTTAGTAGAGTCATTAATACTTGGCAACAAAATTCACAAGCTTTCTGGAAATCCCACAAATTTAAAACTTTAGTGACTGGTAAGAATGGGACTGGTGCTTATGGGCTTATGGGACTAATACCCATATATATGCATTCAGTTCTTATCCATCTACTACAAATTTCATGGGTACTAAGTAGGTGTCAAGCAGTATTGTCAGCACTGAGAACACAGCAGGGAAAACATGGGAAGTTTCTCTCTTTCTGGGTTTACACTTTAACTGAAAAAACAGACCAAAAAAAGAAAAAACAAACAAATTAAGAAAATAATTTCAGTTACTGTTAAATCCTATGAAGCACATAATGTGTGCTAATTAGAGAGTGGAGGAAAGGCACAATTAGATTGTCTGGTCAGGAAGGTTTCTCTGAGAAAGCTTTCATTTTCGTGTATCTATCAATAAACATATATATTATCTGTATTCATATAAGCATTTATTTCTTAATATACCTTTGCATTTCCAGCACCTTGCACAATGTTTAGCATGAATGAAAGAAAAATGCTCTACCTGATTGGAGATGGAAGGCATCTAGCATTTAGAAAAATCTGTGCATGTGTGTAGGGGCATGCATACAAAAGCTGTTGATATAATTTTTTCCCCAAACATGACACAGGGAACATAACAGGCCAATATTATAAAATGATTTATTACAAAGGTTTGGATATAAAGCCCTACAGAACCTTGCTTAACCATTTTTTTTCCTTCAAAAATTGTCACTGTTTCCTCTAGCATAATAATTTGTACGTATTTCTCTTATAATACATCCCACATTTGATTGTCTTGAGTTTTATAAATGTATTTTCCTTTCTAGATTTTACTCCCTGATTTTGTTTTTCTTTGATATGACTTTGTATTTCCAAGGCTTTATAACATGTCTAGCAGCACATTAAATGTGTTTCAATAGAAGTGTGTGATAGAAGGAATTCTACTGTATTTCAACTAAAATGTTCACTACTGATTACATAGGAATGTTCTGAAATGGAATCAGTAGTGATTACATAAGAAAATTTTGCTTATATGTTGGTATTCTGACAGTAAAATATTGTATTTAAGAGGCAGAGGTGAATTCCACATTTCGGCCTCCCAGCTAGCTGGCTTGTGCTTATTGTTGGCAACAAACATTGCAGCTGAGTTTGATTGTCAATCACAACACTACTCCTGCTTATGGAAGTGTCTGCCGTTGTTTCATCCCTTTTCAGTGTTAGCTATTGGCAAGTACATACATTGTTTTATCAAGTCCTGACAATCATCCTAGGCAGGTGTTATCAAACCACTGTACAAATCAGTAATTGAAACTCAAAACTAAGAAAGAATGAAAAACTGCCCCAAATCACCAAGTTTGTTACAGATTTGTTGGGCTGGATCAGAGACCCTTCTACTCCATCCTGTGCAGGTCCTGAGCCAGCTAGTCGAGAGAAAACCAACAGCTACTGGAAAAGTAGACATGCTTTATTTTTAGACGTGAGCTCTGCCGACCAGTAGGTCAGAGCCGCTGCCTTCCATGCCAAAGTACACAAAAAACTGCAATGAACCAAAAGGGTACCCAGGTGCACATGTGCACTAACTCTACTCCCATGCAACTTGTTTATAAAGGATGTGCTGAATCATACCCAGCCAGATATGAGGTTAGGGGGCCTGACCAAACCAACTCCACTTCCCTCACACTCCACCCCTTCAGAGTCTCTCGCTATACAATCTACACGTCTGAGATCTTCCACAGTGTTCCCTTAGCGAGGACAGCTGACCCTTACATCCATATAACCTCCATATTTATTGTACATTCAATACACCTTGAGGCTTGTCCCCGTAGCTCTATCCTTTCAACTATTAGCCACAAAATCCCCACCCATATACATGTCCAGTTAGCAGTTGTCATTGGGGTGATTTTCCACAGGAATCCTGCAGCCCCACTGGTAGAAAACTTGGTGTGTATTCAGCAAGCCCACACATTGGGCACATGAACATATGTGTGTGTCCAGTTGACTCTGGTGCCCAGTGCTATGATCAAAAAGACAATAAGGTCACTGACACCAATAGAGGGAGTTCTCGTCCCTCTGGCAGAATACATGCCAGCTTACCATCCTGGAAAGAATGGTTTCAGGAAGAGCTGCTGCAGCTCTATGCAACAGAGCCTCCACTGGAGAGGCCCTGCCCTTGTGGGTCTCTCATTTAAGATCCTGACAGTTGACCATAACCACCGTGTCCATCCCTTCAGTGATGGGAGTTGAGCAGATAGTCTTATTCCATTTTTCAGAAGACCATTGTACCATTCAATCATTCCCACTGCCTGGGAATGATACGGCACATGTAACTTGCACTAAATGGACAACTGGGAAGCCCACTTCTGTACTTCATGTCCAGTAAAGTGGGTTCCATTATCACTCTATGATTGGGGGTCAAGCGGACATGACTGTAAGGCTCTTCAACACATTAATAGTGCTTACCTGGTCTGGGGCCTTACTAGACCATACAAACAGTAGACCAGTAGCCATATCAATGGCTGTGGAGATACACTTGTAGTTCTCTGTCTTTGGCAGTGATCCCACAAGATCCACCTGCCACCATGTTAGGAGCATCCTCCTCTCGGGTGTTCTGCCTGTCTGCATGCAGCACCTGGTGAGCTATCAAGGGTACATCTGCCCATCATTTGGTCATTCTTTCTTAGGTTTATGCAGCACCTGGTGAACCACCAACCACATGGTCTTGCAGCCAGCATGCTGCATTCTCCAATGTAGCCACACAGCTACATCAGCTGCGGGAGCTCTCTCCAGCCATCTTACCTTAGCCAGTGCATCAGCTTCATCATTGCCCAGACTGGCTAAGGGGGAAGTGTCCTGTGACATGGAAAAGAGTTACTTCCTTTTCATGTCCTAATTCCCATAGCTCTTGCCACATGGCTTTTCCCCACAGGGGTCAGTGGCCTACCATCCACCACTGATATTTCCAAGTACATATCCAAAGGGTAAGACCCTTATATGTGGCCCACTCACATTGTTCCAAATGACATAGCAGCATTGGAGCCGCATTGGTTAAATCTGCAAGAGAATCAAAGGTTAGTAAGACATCATCTATGTAAGGAAACATTGTAACCGTGCTGGGCCTAGTCCACTTGGCTAGGTCCCCAGCCACAACCCATGACAGATGGTTGGGCTATATAGGTAGCCTTGGGGCAAAACTTGAAAAGTCCATTGCCTTCCTTCCCAGGTGAAGGGAAACTTCTTGGTTATCAGCCATACATCATCCATCCTGGCCATACATGTGTAGGATGGACAATGCCAACTTTTTCTAACTCCAGTATAGTGGCACCTATCTCCACATGTCCTCCTGGCAGGCAATATTGTTTCACATTTTCCACATGCTTTGGATTGGGTAATATCTGTAGGTCATGTTTAGCATGTCCCCACAAAACAGACTTCACTGTTGCTATCTGCAACAGGAATCCTCCAAACATTGTTTGCAGGCATAGCCTATAATGCACATCTATGCCTAAGATGTATTCAGATACAGGAGATACATACACAGTATATACACAAGGGGGCAATTGTCAAATGCTCAGCAGCAAAGACACAGCTTTGACTGTAATAGTCTGTCCTCCATAACCTTCAACATTCACTATGGCCCCTGGAAACTTATCTGGGTTGCTATATTTCAGGCTATGTTCTGTGCCAGTATCCACCAAAGCTAACACACGCTGAGCATTTGCTATCCAACCCTAGGTCCCACAGCTGTAGGAGCTATGCTGTTTCTGATGCACAACAGGTTGTGCAAGGAGACACACAAGTTCTCCCAACTCACCCTCAGGGTCGTCATTGTTCTCAGCTTCAGGAATGGGGGTGACCTGTCACTGTATGTCATTCTCCAGTATGTCTGCCTTTTGCTGTGCTGCCTCATGGAGTACTTGATCCATATTGGCTTGCAGTACAGCAAACCACAACCAGCCCATGCAGCCAGCCATTCTCCAGGACCCCTCATCTTTGACCATGGAGCTCAATACCCGGAGAGCTTCCTCTGTGCTCTCAGGGGACCCATCCACTCGGTCTCATGTTTCCAGTGGAGCCCAAATCCACAGGAACACTGCCACCAGGTACCACATACTAGAGGGCAGCCATATCTCCTCCCCCTCCTAAGGGGCTCATGGCTCCCTTACCTGCTCCTCATGCCAACTGCACCAATTGTCAGGCTGGATCACAGACCTTTCTGCCCCGTCCTGTGCAGGTCCTGAGCCAGGTAGTCTAGAGAAAAACTGAGTAGCCTCCAGAAAAGTGGACATGCTTTTTTTTTCAGATGCGAGCTCTGCCAACCAGCAGTTCAGAGCCACTGCCTTCCATACTGAAGAGTACACAAAAATGGCAACAGCCAAAGGGGTACCCAGGTGTGCATGCACACTAACTCTATCCTTATGTAACTTGTTTACAAAAGATGTGCTGAATCATACCCAGTCAGATATGAGGCAAGAGAGCCTGACTAAACCAACTCCACTTTCCTCACAAGACTGAAAGATAATAATGTGTGTGCTGGTTATATTTATGAAGTGCATGATGTATAATAAAAATAGTTTAAAATTTCAAAATAAAAGTTTATAAAATGGCTGCTTTATATATCTAATGTGTGTGTGATATATGGCAGTGGGATATCCTTCAGAATGTTTGGTGAGGAAAGGGTATGAAGTGGCAGGGATGTGTACTTGGGTAAAGTTTGAGATAGTGTGTTTGTGTGTGTAAATATATGTGTCATATGCATAGATATTTGCATACTTATTTGATACCTCTAGCTTTGAACGACTTGTACTCATTATGATGTAATGTCTTCCTCTCTACAAAATGGACTTTGGATAACAGGGGCCAAGTGCTGTTTGTCTTCATGTCCTCAATGTATAATACAATGCGTGCTACAATGCAGGTATCTACTCAATGCTTGCTAAAAATTAAAAAACTTGACAAAGTAATTTTAGCACAAAGGTGATCCATCGTATAGTAGTCCCTAAGATGTTTACTTCCATTGATTTTTAAAAGCAGTCTCAGTTCCAAAAGCTCGGTGGAGGTTTTTTTTTTTTTAAATTATGATAATTAATCTTCAAAATTAAGTAAAAGAATATTTTTATCTCCCTATGGAATGACGAAGGTGAAGTCGTTTCTCACTGGTGGTAATTTATTTTGTTTATGTGTCTCCAGGCACAGAGAAAGTAGAAATTACCCAGAATTCTTTGTAAGGGTTTAAATACTCAGACTCAACCCTGTGCCAATCAAAGTGAAGAAATGGTCTGGATGTGAATGTGGGTGTTTTGGATACAACATCTCTCTTTTACATGATTATGCATTTTTGGCATTAGAAAAAATAAGAATATGATTCTCTGCTTAATGGATTCAACTTCAGTAATCACTGAGTACAGATTTAAAGAAGGTTCAGTCCACAATCTCTGTTAATTAGGAGTAGAAGATAATTTTTGATAGAAGCTCCTTACAGACTGTGTGGTACAAGTGTACAATTCTCAAAGTTAAAGAGAGGCACTTTATGAGGATATGCTTATTCTCATTTTTTGCTGGGGGGGTCACCTAGTTTATTCTATGGAATTGGGGCCATCTTAGGAGTAATCTATCACAGAATCACATGACAACTCAGACATCCCAGTGAAAGCAAGTCTCTCACAGTTCTAATATTTTTCTTTAATTAATATTTAGAACAAAATGTAAATGTGACAGAACTTAAAATTTTCCAGATTATCTGGTCTTAGTATTCCAGATGTAAATCTGAAGAGAAATTAAATTGTAGTTTGTTGAAAGATAGTTCTGTAGAGACTTATTATAAGGCTTTGGAAGTTACCTGTATGTCATGAAATATTTGTATTTATGGGACTGGATGATATATTGCATATTTCATAGAAAACTCTATGTTTTCAAATTTCTGATTTCCAAAATTTGATTTTGCTGACTGGTGCCCATGGAGTGGTTTTACTAAAGTGATGTGAAGACAGGTAATTGGAAATGAAGAGGTGAACAATAATATCGTTGCTTCAGACAAAACCCAAAGAAGCATCTTTGATTTTTTTTTCCACCTCTTCATTGCTGCAAATGCTCTACATTTTGCTTTCAAAATAAACATTGTGATTCTATTGCTTTTTCTACATCTTCACTTGTACTGGCCACCTTCTTCTGTCACCTGGACTCTGTGCTGACTTCCCTGTCTCTGGCCTCCCACTTTAGACACCCTGAAATTCATTCTGCATTCATGAGCCAGAAAGATTTTTTTTGTTTTTGTTTTTTAAGTTTAAGTCAGATCATGTCATTCCTTCTTTAATGGCTTTATTCATAATGGCCCAAACTAAAAATAACCCAAATATTCACCAACTAGTGAATGGATACACAAATCACAGCACGTTCATGCAACAGAATTCTTCCAGCATCACAAACAACCGATGCATACAACATGGATGAATCTGAAAGGCATTTTGCTAAGTGATAGACGTGAGACACAAAAGAGTACATGATTTCATTAATACGATGTCATGGAAAGACTACAGGGACAACAGTCAGATCAGTGGTTGCTAGGGGATGGGGAATACATATATATACACACACATACATGGAGAGAGAGAGGGAATCCTAATCCCATAGGATGCACTGTGTCCCCCTAGAAAAAAAATAAGAGAATAAACACAACTTCATAAAGTGCCTCCCTTTACCTCTGAGAATTGCACATGTGTACTCTAGTCTGTGAGGAACTTCTACCTCAAATTATATATACATGAGGTCAATTATAGCTCAATAAATGTGACTTAAAACAATTAAAAAAAAAAATTCTATGGCTTCCTCCTGCACTTACAGCCTGAGAGGCCCCCTGTGAACTTACTTCCACCTGCCCTTCACCTCTGCTCTATCCCCGCCCCACCCCGCTCTACATGATTTAGTGAATTTTCTTAGACATTCAATATTTACCTTTAAAAACAGATAATTAGCATTCAAAAGTAACATTTAATATTATTTATGAGGATTTAAAGTTTAAAGGTATGTATTAATAATTTCTTGACATAATACCTATATTTTTTCATACAAATTAAAAGCTCTATCTACAAAATTGCTGTATTCATCATAATAGGCATACTGATTTTTAGTTCATGGAAGAGAAAGAGAAGAGGCAGGAATTTTAAATATCTGAGATATTCAGCTTAGTCAATGGTTGGGTATTTTCTGTCAATGAAACATGATATAAGATAAGATGAATTTATGTCTATTAATTAAACAAATGATTTATAATATTTATTACGTAACAGAATACATAAGGGGGCCATTACCACCTTATAAAATCTTGAAGATTGAATTCCATTAAATAATAAGCTCTCCTTTTTATTTTTTTAACATGCAAACATTCAATTCCATATATTTCAGAAATACACCTTCTTGTATGTTGAGTGTGGGTCAATGTACATACATACAGGCAGGTACAACATATAAAGGGACAGAGACTGTGTGTAGAAAAGACGCATACTTACACCCCCACGCACATTCTGTTCAGTTCTAAGAAAAATATGCTTTTTCAAGAGTGGAAACATATAGAAATAAAAATTCAGTTCACTTATGTCTAAATTAGATTTACAAAGCATAAATGCATTAAAACAGATTCACATAAATCACTAAAACATCATCTTGAAAAAAAGAAGTCATATCTATTATCTGATAGTGTAACTTATCATGTTGGTCACATTTACATATCATGCACCCCAGGAATAAGTCAGGAATAAACAAAATTTTCAGCTCATATGAGAAATAGCAAAATACAAGTTGATGCTATAGTGTGATTATGGGACCCAAATTTTATAAGTTGTTTAATTTACTATTTTCTTCCTTCCTCCCTCCTTCCCTGCCTCTATTTCTTTCTTCCTCCTTTCCTTCCTTCCTCTCTTCTTTCCCACTTCTCACTCTTACTTTTCTTCTTATGCTTATTGATTTTTTTACCGTCACTGCAAGAAGTTTCTAGTTATGGCTCTGGAATATCTTCGGTTCACCAGAAATTTCTGCTATTCTGCATAAATATAGTAGGATACAGATTGCTTGCTAGCCTAAGTCTCAGAATTTGTTTCTTTCTTTTAGTTGATTTTCTTTTAAAGTATTCAAGAACAGGATAGCATTACTCAGGAAACATCTCGTGCAATGATGCCATGTTCATCACTTGATTAAGAGGTTGTCTTTGACTTTATGAACCAGCAGGTGACCTTATGCTCCCAAGAGAGGGTCTAAAACACAGTGGGCAAAGCTCTGGCTCTTGAAATAGCTGTTTAGTGTTAGATGTTCGGGTGACTGACTGATAATTTCCTCTTCCTGTATGACAGCTCCCAGGAAGCTGTAGGATGTGATTTTAAACTGGAATTACTCTCAGGAACTAGGTTTGATATGGCATGATCTCAAGGCATCCCTAATCTGAAGTTATTCCAGCAGGTTTAGTGAATTCTAAACCTTCCCTGGCAAACCAATTTGCTCTGACAGCACAGGCAGGGAAACAAACAAGGGAAATGTTAAGATCAAGATCTTCCTGGGTGTAGTATGACAGAGTGGTTAATAGCTGTAGCTCTGGAGTTGAAATTGCTTGGGTCCAATTGATGGTTCCACCCCTTCTGGCTGCATGATAAGAATATCAGTTCCTCATTTATAGCAATAATGACAATAATAATAATAATAATAATAATAATAATAATAATAATAATACTTCTACAATGAAATTATTGAGAAGATTAAATAACTAACACAGTGCCTAGCACAAAGTAAACATAAACTAAATATTATTTATTAGTATTGTTGCTATTGCTATTATATTGTTATTCTAAGCTTCAGCAGATAATTTGGCCATAGCTGAATGACAACTAGAGATTTTTTCATTTTATTAATTATAAGAATAATTTATAGAACAGTTATAATAAACATATATGTAGGGACTAAGCTTATTAATAAATACAGTTTAAAATGCATATGGGGGCTGGCTGGTAGAGCATTTTGCTGATAACAAGGATTCAATCCCCGTACCAGCTAGGTGCCTAAGACTAAAATACAAGAGAAGAAAGGGTAAAATGCATGAGGGTGCTGGAATTTAAAATATGCATAATCAGTTTGTGTAGAGATGGTAACATTTTGCATTTGAGGCAATTTATCTTATTAGATTTGGGCACAAACATCTCATTTTCTTGGTTTTGTAATTAGAAATAATAATTAAGGGCATCGAAATATTTCTTAAAGGAGGAGGCAGTTTGAAAAGTAAACCAATATATGTTATATTTTTGTAGGATAACATTCTGTGAGAAATTAGATTAGGTGAGAAAAATAGAATTTCCTTAGACTTCCTTTGGCATTTTGTTACCCTTTACACAAAATGCTAAAACCAAACAAAAATCCTGTTTATCTCTTTAGTTCATTTTTTTTTTTTTTTTTTTTGGTAAATTCTATGCCAGGTGTAGGAAGCTAATTATTGAAAATACATCTTCCAACAAATAAAAAGGCAAATATTACTACGTTGCCTTAATATAAAATTTGAGGTGAATTTTCAATGAAAAATATTTAATATTACTTTATGTCTACTTCATCTTCTTTTTCATTATTGTTTTCATTCTATTACTAATATTATAGCTGCAATTCACAGAAATGACACATTGCTAAATATCAGCAAACACTGAATAAAGCTTAAGCAAAATTAATCTATGCAAGAAAACTCCAGCTAGAAAAGCAGGAAGACTTCTTCTGTTTAACAAATGCATTATTTGTACAGGTCGTTTGTACTTGCTAAGTATTTCCGGGCATACAAACAATTGTTATTCTCAACCTTCTCTTCTCATCTCTTGACCAAGCTAAACCACGAAGGGTAAGCAGCTCAGCGACTAGCGAGTGCTTCTCAGCTGTCCCCGTAAAGTACTCTGAGGAAATCCGAAGAGTTTCTCAGCAGCCCTGAAAAGACACAGCAGTATCGCTTAGCAGAAAGAAAAAGGCCTGGATTAATGTTCATTTGGGTTTCATCTTCTGACTTTGTCATCTTGGGCGAGTTACTTATCTTTCTCCAATTTCTCACACATTAGGCGAAAGGAGTAAGACTTCCCTTACAAACTTCTTTTTTGTGAGAAACAAGATAATGTTTGTAAAATGTTTGTTAAGTGTAAAATGCTAATTACAGTTAAAGCTATCACAGTAGTTAAAAGTGTGCTATTGGTTTGAATTCCGATTGTAAAGTTGGAATAATAACTACGTCTACAGCTCAGGGTTGCTGGGAGGCAGCTACTACATGTAAAACAGGTTGGCAGTTCTTTATACATTTTAGTGCTTTTTTGTTACAACTAATGAATTCCACCAACTCTTGTTTTCACTCAGAAGGAAATCAAGTGGACATACTTCATACAGACTGCAAGAATGCTAGAGAGATGAGATTAATTTTTAAAAATAAAGTGAAAAGGAGAATAATCACTTATTGTTCATATGTGAACGTGTATGTAGTGATAAAATAATTTCAGTTACAGTAATATTAAAGATAGAAATAATTTTGGTCATTCAAGTTTATGTGTTCCTTGGACAGTCTCACGTGAGCACAAAATGGGTTGGCTTTAGAGAGGCTGGAAATGTTTTTGATTGGATGTTATTTTGCATTATCTGATGGAGTTTAATTACTCTAACATCTTTAGTAATTTGTGCAAGTAGCACTGGCTAAGTGGAATTTGAACATTCAGGAATGTTCTTTATTAAGTAAAAAAGATCGTGTTTTATGATACATATAAAATATGCAAGCTCATATGCTCTTTTAGATGGGATAAAAGAGAATAGTTGTATTCTATATTAGGAAAACTGGGCTAGTGCTTTCCAGATGTTAATAGGTACGATGAGGATAACAAAATAATCTGCAATAAAATCTTTCTCTGGTCAAGTTGCAGAAACACAAGATTAATCAGACCTCTAGAGGTGGGGGAATTAGTGAGAAATTGGTAAAGGGCCATAAAAAATGGTGACATTGTATAATGTTGAATATACTAATTATCCTGATTTGAGTATCACATATTGCACACTGGTATTGATATTCAGTGCTGTACCCTACAGATATGTACAATCAATCGTGTTTCAATAAAAAAATAAATAAAATGAGGCTTTTATTGCAAAGTATTGCTCAGAATCTTTACTGTATTACTATGTATTGTGAATCTCTAAGGATGGTAGTAGTATGTTTGCTAGCATTATTTGATTATTGAATCCTTTTCCTGAGGAGTAATTGCCAGGAATTTATTTTGTGAAGTACTGGATTATAAAATCATCATGTTTTCTTGTCTTCATTTTTAAATGAGGAGAAACAAAATTTATCCAAATCCCAGGATGGCATATGAGTTTAGAATTTTCCACTTCATTCCCACCTTCTTTGGTGACTTCCATTGGAGACATTCTTGTAATGCTAGTTTACCAGGCAATTTCTACTGAAAAGGGATTATGGCTCCTGGCTTCTCTTTTTCTTCCTTCTCTAAATTTAAAAGTGCAAGTTATTCCACAGGCTACGTCCTGAAAAATGCTGGTTTTGCCTCTAAGACTGTATGATCTTGAGGATGGAGAACTAGACCAAAGCAGCATCTGTGATTTGAAGTATGAAGAGAAAGAGACAACACTTCAAACAAAAGTTAATATCCACAAATACAATCCTGAACTTTAAAATATTATTTTAGATGAAGAATTAGAGGCATTAGTAAAATCACATCCGTGATAATAGTAACAATTATTATTATTATCATGGGTTTTATCCATCATCTTCCAGGAAGGAGAAAAACAATAGAAAAAGAAAATCTCAATTGAGAATCCTGTTTTTGTTTTATATAGTTTTTGTTTGTTTTGTTTTTGTCTTCCAACCTTGATGCTGTTGACATTCTGGGCCAGGTCATTGTTTGCTGTGGAGGACTGGTCTGTGGCCCTGTAGCATGTTTAGCAACACCCCAGCATCTACTCACAGATGCCAATAACTCTTCACACCCCACTTATAATAACCAAAAACGTCCCCAGACATTGCCTAATATCTCCGGGGGGACAAAATCACCTGTGCTGAGAACCATTGGCCTACTCCTTTCCCATGGTTTTTTGCCCTCTTTGGTACTAAAAGATGAATTTAGAAAATTGAAGAGCATTGTACTAGATATGTTCATATAACTACACAATAAAACTGCAAATTCTTTCATGAAGAATAACAATTCTGTAATGGATTTTTTTCTCATTTTACTAAGTCTCAGTCTAGAAGTATGAGACCACTTTCTAATTTCCTGCTAGCTGACTTATTTTTCTTCCTTCTGCCCCAAGTGATTACCTTGCCCATTTACAAAGATATTAGCAAAACTTTCACTTTTCCTCTTAAAATCTTTAAGAAGGAAATTATTAAAACTATGGCCTAAAATCTCTTCTGGTTGGTAATCTTTCTGAAATCAATGAACATCAATCATTTAAATAAAATAAGTTATTGCCAAATATATTGGTTAAAGCTATAAGCCAAATTGAATGATGGCATTAGTGCTTGGCCTATTTATATTTTTCATTCTTTGGGGCTAGAAATTCATACCTATTTTTCTCTTTCTCAGTTGTTTTAACCTTCTATATTGGTGTTTGGGACAGTGTTACAAAACTGTAAATGAAGCGGTCCCCATGATAGGTTAGAAAAGAGAATGCCTGTGAAAGTAAGCTTGTGATTTTCTAGCACAATTAAGGCTAAAAATGTGGACTACAAGATTATTATTTTAATTATTATTTCTGTTTATTTTTATTTTGAATCTTTGGGACTGAATATTTACTTCTGGAAAGGAATATGGTGAATTTAAAAATTTATATCAACTTATACTATATTTAGTAACTCCCTTAAAAAAAAAAAAAAAAAGGAAGAGCTAAAACGGAAAAGAAAGTTTGTGTATCCTGATAGCCAGTTAGATTTTCACAGCTAATAACCATGATGTGCTCATGGAACAATTAAACATTTTGTCATAATGTCTTCTGTTTAAGAAACATTCAAATATATCCTTTCTAGTTTAAATCCTCTAATTACAGTGTAGGTAGAAAGGTGAGCCCTAAGGAAATATATATATACCTTAACTTAATAGCAGAAGTATTATTTTCTTTTTTGCTTTCCAAATGTTTTTTTTTTTTTTTTTTTTTTTTTAGTACAGGGTTTTAAAATGATATGAAATGAATTCACCACCCAGTATTCCTAATGCTTGCATTGGTCTTGAATAATGAAAAGCTTAAAGTCTATTTTTGAATTTTACATATCATTACATTTAAGTTAATCTTCTTTATTTGTTTTCCTTTTATAAAATGATACTCTGTTACCTCTGTCAGATTACATTAGAGGATTTAGGTGACATTCTCGTACTAGGGAAACTACAAACACTTCTACAGTTTGTGTATTTATGCACACACAATGGGCATAATCCTATTTTTATGAAGAACCAACAAAATTGAATTAAAATAAAAATAACTGTCTGAAGTCACCTATATTCTATCCAGTCCAGTTAAAAATATATAACTTAAAAGCTCGTTCCAAAAATTTAAATTAGATAAGTCAGCATAATCCTTTGCCAAAGGTCAAAAAGATTGCAGGAAAAATCCAAACAGAATATCACTTGGTACCTGACAAGGCAAAGGAAGTGGACGATTCAGATGAATTTATTTTTGAATACACATTTGCTCATCTTTGCTCAAGGGTCATAAACTGAGAATTATTCTGGAATAGAAACGGTGACTATATGACCTGTTGTTTAACGTTTGTTTCTAAACTGGTTTATAATTACCAAATTAATCTCAGAATCTGTTAAAAACCTATTTGCACAAGCTAGGTACAAGTAAAGGAGAGAGCATAGCACCTTCCCTGCATTGATACAAAGCATCGCATAACAAGTATTTGTTTTTGTAGCTATTGTGGCTTTGGGAACAAGTACATGTAAACAGCAGGAAACACAAATACAGAGTCAGTGCAACTGGAGGTTGTCAGGGAGCAGTATGGTGGCTTTAGGAGCTGAATTCTGTTTGAAATAAGCTTTGTCTCAGTACGCGTAAGAGGCTTTGGTGCTGTATCAGACCTCTGGGGCCACCACTCAGCAGGGCAGGGATTATCTAGTGGTTTACTATAGTCTGTGCTTCCCAGCTCATAGAAAACTTGCTTCCCTGTCATACTCTTACATTAACTCACTAGGTACTAACTTTCCCATCTATGTATTTTTCCTTCTGGGATTTCAGGTCTTTTGGCAAAAACGAATAGCAGATGTTAATTCAAAATGTGAAAAGTATTTAACGAACATGATTGAGAAGACACCAAACATTCGACATCTATAGATAGCAAGAAATAATAACCATGGGTAATTTTGCAAGCTGAGTAATTCTCATTTTCTGAAATTGATGTTTCTTTTTTATTGGTGGCCCTACCAAAAATGTCCTAAGCTCAAATTGACTATATTTTAATGTAACTGCTATTCACACAAAATTCCAAATATATTTCCACTCTAACAATGAGATGCATTCTTTTCTTTTCTTTTCTTTCTTTTTTTTTTGAGGCTTGACAGGATTAATTCCATTTAGCTGTGGGAAGATTATGCTGTGGTGGAAACCCCACGGTTATTCCAAACGCATGACCATCAAAGAACCAGATTAGCTGTGTGAGGAGGGAAAGGAAACTGTGCACTTCCTGTCTCTTAATGAAGCGAAGATTATAGAAGTATTTAATAACCATTGTGGGTTTTAATAGGAAATTGTATGAACACTTTTGGTAAGTCACTCAATCTACAGTTACCATTGAAGATTGTTTTTGTTTAAGCTAGTTTAGATATCTAGAAAATGTAAAATCAGGATCCTATTACACATAGCGCTGCTAGGTAATCACACATAAAGACATTAAAAGTTCTTTTTGGATATCTCATTTGCACAGAGAAGAGTGAGTTGCACCAGGGCTAAAGAAACAACAGCAATTGTTTCATAAGCACTGTGAAGACAATAAAATGTAGATTCCTTATGTAGGCCCAAATGTAGCAGCTGGATCTGGCTTTATGAACCATGAAAAATAGTTCCCATCTGGAAGTTGATGTTGAATAAAGATGCAACAGTAAGACAGCATTTAACATGAAACATTTTACGCATGTCTAGCATAATTGTTGGTACTTTTTAGTCCAATTGGAAAATAAATTGAAGATCAATGAGTTTAGAATCAAATACCCAAAATTTTCTTAATCTTGGTGTGGTGTTTGTTTTCTTCATTAGAAACAAGCTAGGCAACAGCTAAATCATTTTTAAATTTTCTTAATAAATAATTAACACTTAATAGAAGTTATACAATTATAAACAGTCACTTATATGGTGGTAAATTCTTTACTTATTGAAAAATGTGTGGTGATGTGTGCAATTCACTTCTTTCTTATACAAAATACTACAAACTATTAATATTTTTCTTTGAATTAATTATTTTTCAAGCCTTCTGCAGAACTAGTATTTGAAGTTACATATAAACTAGATCTTCTGAGGTTACTTTACTATCCCCCTGCTTTTGAGAAGGTTTATACCAAAATACAAAATAAATATGTAACCTATAAAACCTTCTAATCCTTTATAAGATTAGAATAATGCTTCTCAGAATGTTCCAATCTCCCCCTGAATTTATTATGTAAGTTGATAAAAATTATTGCCTACCGCCAACTCTTTTCAGTAGATATTTTGCATTTAGCAAAAACAGACATAATTTGTCCCCTTTTGGTAGTTGTTTTGACCATATTGAAAATTGAGAGTCTGAGCAGATATTGAGGAGGTTGATAATATTTATAGACTATAATAGGCATTGCATCATTTGATAAAGGCTGATCCAACTTTCTAAAATTTAAATTAAAAAATTTTATTGTTTAGGTTTTTGTACATTGGTTCTTTAAAACAGATAAAGATTTTAAGTTATCAGCATTTTAGGTATTTTTCTCTTTTTAAAAATTGCATTTTTGAGTTATTTAATAATTTCAGATAAAACAAAGTGAGCTTTAGTATATCTGCAAATTGAAGATTTCTTTGTAGCATATTTGAAGTTCAATAAAACTGCAATAAGGTCAGGAAGAATATGGACAAAACAGGAAGTGTAAATCTATTAAAATTTATTAAAACTTGACAGAATTTACTAAGTAATTATTTCCTAAACTTTTTGTTTTTTATTAAATGCTTATTTCTAATTTCATCTATCAGCATAGAGGGAGATCAGTAAATTTTAGTGTTGTTATTTTTTCTTTCAAAGTAATTTTTCTTCATGTGGAAGTTCCACATGTTATGTTTACCTGATTGAAATATTTCATGTTTTCATGCTTATTACCTATCAGAATGAGTAGAGTGTGGAGGAGATAAGTGTTTGTAAAGTCCTTAGTACAGTGCCTAGCCTATAAGAGTTCAATAAATAGTAGCTATTAAAAACAAATAGATTAGTAAAGGGCCAGGAAAAATGATTATATTGTATAATGTTGAATATACTACTTATCCTGATTTAAGCATCACATATTTCACACAGGTATTGATATTCAATTCTGTACCTCACAGATACATACAGCTATGTTTCAATTAAAAAAAAAAATACAAATGGCCAGTTAGCTCAGTTGGTTAGAGCAGAAAGTTATAACACCAAGGTCAGGTGTTGTGATTCCTGTACTGGACAGGCACTAAACAAAATGAACAAACAAACAAAAGACCAAATAATGGAGAATTTTTCTTTTGTAGAGTAATCACTTTTGCTTTAGATGTTAATTATTAATATTTAATTACTTAACAGAAAATTAAGAATAGCAATATTTAGAAAGTAAAAGAAATTTTTAAGTCAAAGTAGAACAATAATTGGTGTATGTAATATGAATATGAGCTCTACTTACGTGAAAATAAAAAAACAAATTTACGAGACTTTACATGATCTATTTTGATAATTATTCAAAATATTGATTTGCTAGCTTGCTTTTTGCTAAGCCCAAAACTCTACAACTTAAAATTTGTAGACTGCAAAATATTATTTCAGACTCTTTTAAAAAATGTGATTAAAATTTGAAGGATGAATGAATGTCAGTAACTGAAGAGAAATATTTAAAATTTGTTAATATAATTAAGCATAAATTCTTTTTAAAACTGGGAAGAGAAGAATCCTTTCCTCATTTTTTTTTTTTTTTTTACAATTCTTCTTCTAGGATTTCATTACCTGTGCCTCTGTAGAGATGGAGCCAAATGTTTTCTTACCCAGTGTTTTCTCTTCAAACCCAACTTTGAAGATGCAGCTGGAATTGTAATATTCTATAATGCCTTTCCTGATTCTTTGTTCATGAGCCCTTTCACATTTGAACTTGCAGATCTGGGATTGTCTCAATAATTCCTCAGAAAATTACATAGATATGTTATATCATATTTGTGTAGTTTGTATTTGTATTTATAATCTACTCTTTAGTATTCCCACAAGTAAGTTCTGTATCTCCAACCGAGTATATGTAACTCTCTTAAAACCAAATCCTGTATTTTCACAATGTAATAGCTCATAATTTGCAGCTTTGTATACTATAGGTAAACAACAAATATTTGTTGCTTCTCTATCCATAATGAAGCATTGCATTAGTGATTTTGCCCCTCGGTGGACATTTGGCAATGTTCAGAGATTTTTCTTTTGTTCTCACAATGGGGAGTGGTGGTGGAGGAGTGAGGGACTGTGCTACCGTCATCAGGGGGAAGAGACCGGGGATGGCACTAAACACCCCACAATGCACATGACAGCACACTTGTCTCCCCATCATACTCTTATGTAAACTCCCTAAGTACTAACTATTCCATCAATTATTTTTCCTTCTGGGATTTTAGGTCTTTTGGCAAAAAAGAGTATATCCTAAGACAACAAAGAATTATACAGGCCACAATTTCAACAGTGCGAAAGTCAAGAAACTCTGCATTACATCAAATTCTATGGCCCCATGGTTAAACAATAAAAATCCAAAAAGAATCTTTGGTGAGGAAACAGAACACCTTTGTAAAAATCAAAATATATATAATTTTTCCTTTGCCCCCAATTTTACTTGATTTCTCATAAAATCTGAAATATTAGTAACTTTTTGTCTTTATGGAAATCACATTACCCTTTTCCTTGAAAATTTATTTAATGAGCATATATTTTTATGTAGATTTTACCATTTTGCCAAGTAGTATTTTTTCAGATTTAAAAGCAGAGATCTAGGAAAAAAAATTAATAAAAAAATTATAGGAATTATATGTTTTCAAGAGGCATAAAGAAAATAAAACTTGAGGCAATTCCTTAATTTTGCCTATTTTAGAAACATGATTAATTTCAACATTTTATGTTCAAATATTTTATCCACTTTTCCCTCCCCCAGCCTGAGCTCTTTACCTCTCACTACTGTATTTTTATCTTATCTCCTTTACAAATATGTAGCAAAGATTTCATTAAATTCAATTCTAATTGTGCTGGCTATAAATTTTAGAAAAGCAAGTTCACCGGAACATATTTTTCTGGCAGGTTACAAAGTCACATGGGAAGGGAGTGTCAGCTTTATCTAAGGACAATGGTTGGTTGAAACTGCAGAGCATAGTTTTGAATATAGTGAAAGGTTTTTATTGATTTTGTTCTCAGGCCCTGTGATTCTATCCCTCTTCTACACATGCTGAGACTTGTGTCCTGTCGAGAAAACCTGTCTTTGTCGCCTTTGTCTCTCCAGCACAAGAAAGCCCCAGCTGATGAGGGAAGGGGGTGTAATAATATTCGCTTTGTGAATATTGGTGTATTATGTATTTTCTTTTCAATATTCTAATGTCTCTCCTAATCTGAGAAATGGAGATATCTGGAATCAACTTCTAAATTATTTTTTAAATACCTTTCTATTTTGGTTTCTGGAATACCTTTCATACCTCCATAAATACAATTACAGAGAAATTTTAGTAATGGTAATTTCTTACCAGAAGCCAAGAATAAATTCTATGCTGGTATTCACATATTTAAAAACACCTTCAGAGTATTATTCTTAGAAAAAAGTTGTGAAAGTTGTGATTTAGTAAACTAAGTATGTAATTTGTGTTATATAGAAGTTTTAAATCCTTAGGTCTATCTTGCACTCTAGACACATCAATATCTTCTTTATTGGAAACCAAACTTTGTTATAAACATTTTAAATTTCCAAGTAATAGACTTACTCTATATAAAGATCGTTCCTGGTTATTAAGATACTGTCAACAACAACAAAAAACCTATTATGCATCTTGTTCCGTAATACCATGTTTTAAAAAATGAATTCTTTTTCTGAGAAGCAATTTCAAGAGCCACTATACAAAAGGTGCATTTATTCAGATCCCAAACTTTTATAACAAATGCCCACATCTATTTCCAAAATCCTGTTTGCTATTCTTAGATGACCTCTTTTTCTCTTTTTTGTCTGTCTTTCTCTCTGGACTTTATTATTATTATTATTATTTTTTTTTTGGAAATTCTTTGTTTTTAGAAAACATGCACTTATACTTGGAAAAATACAATATTTTTGCAAAATTCTCTTAAATATTTTATTTCTCCCCTTCTCCTGTCATGATTCTATGTCTGCTACAAATGCACATTAAGTTGTCTTTGAAAATATTTGTCTCTGTTTTGAGCTTACTCTAAAAGAGAATGATCAATGAATAACCATATAGTAGCTATCATTTATCATTCTAGTTGGTAAATGGAGACTACTGTTTAATTATAAAAAGTAATCCCTTATTGCTCATACACATGGAAATGACTCACTGTTTTGCAAGTCATCTGTCTTACTGCTAGTGAGTTTGGTTTGGCCCAAACAAAAATGTGAATGCAAAAAAATAATGTGGACATCTTTAATGTCAAATGGTATTTGACTTTCAATTGGACTTAGTATTTAGGTTATAGATGCAGAATCAGGTAGAGAGTATTGAAAATCATGGGGTTAGAGTGAGGAGAAAGATAAAAGGTAATATGGTTCCTCTAAGTAATTGAAAGATAATTTGCAAAAAGATCTAAATAATATATATTAAGCTAGCCAACAAGTTGTTCCATTCTTTTATTTATTTATTTATTTTTTCTTTTTAAGTTACCTGCAGGACCTCCCTGCTACCTAATTGTCTTTTATTCCTTTACATACATAGCTCTCCAACCACATTAAGAATTCCTGAGGGTAGGGATTGAATTTCACTCTTTATTTTCCCTGGGTTGAATGAAGTAGCAAGTACGTTCATTTGTATAATCGGAAGACATGAAATGTCTGTAAGAATATAGTAGTTCTGGGAAGTCATCACTGGACTTTAAAACATATTAAGTAAGTCTTTCAAAGCTACAGAACAGTATAGAAATAATATGACAAACATGTTATATACAAGCAAACACAAAGACTTAACAGATGTTGACATTTGCTATATTTGCTTCAATTTATTTTTAAAAGTAGTTAACATTCCTTTTCTACCTTCTTCCATCCCCTTCACCTGCCTTCTTCTCCAAAGACAATTGCTGCTCTGATAGTGCTTATTTACCTCTTTATCATGTTTTTAAATACATTTTAAGATATAATCTATAAGCAAAATAGTATATTTTCTTCATGCTTAAAAATTTACATAAATGGCATTACACTCTATGTGTCTTTCCATGTCTGAGGAATTTAAAGTGTTTAAAGAGTGTAAAATAGAATCTCATTGTTATTTTAATTTATGTTTGCTTTACCCTGATTTCTAGTGAGATTGGAGAAATTATACAAATTATTTGCCCTATGAGGTGAATTGCCTATTCTTATTCTTTGCCCAATTTTGTACCAAAAAAGTGAGTTATATGCACTGTCAATATCTTCTTCTTGTCAGAGTTGTCCAAAAATACTTATAATGGCCTTATTGTACAGGTATTTTAATTTTAAAGTGGACAAATCTATCTTATTTTTTCTGATAGAAGATATTGTTTTACTCAAACAACCTTTGCATAAAATTGTACAGAGTATTTTTTTTCTTTTCTCATTTACGTCTTTAATCCATCTGGAATTTATTTTGGTGTATGGAGTATTTTAGAGATCTTATTTTATTTTGGGTCATATGATAACCAATTTTCCTGGCCTTTTTCCTTGAGTACAATATCCTTTATTCATTGCATTGCAATGTTAAATGTGAAATCCTCATATATGTATGGGTTTTTTCTGGGATCTCAGTCCTCTTGTTTCATTGATTTATTGATCTATTTCTGCACAAATGCCCCATAGTTTTAATGAACATGTAAATATATTATGTCTCAATGTGTGCTAGAGCAAGTCCCAACTTTTAATATTGGTCATTCTTGATTTTTTGTTCTTACATATGAATTTTAGGATAAGCCTATTAAATTAAAACTTGTTAATATTATGATTAGGTTTGAATTGAAACCATGTATCGGTTATAGAGAAAATGGCATCTTTATGCTATTGAGTCTTTTCAACTGTGAACACTGTATATCTCTCCAGTTTTTAAAGGCTTTTTAAGATGTCCTTCTTTAAAATTTGATAATTTTCATTATAAAGGGCTCACTCTTCCCTTGTTTACTTTATTCCCAACCACCTTATTGATTATACTGGTATTGTTAATGGGATTTTTTTCCTGCTGTAGAATAGACTGGGCTTAGAAATTTGGGTTCTGAATCCAAGGGTCTGTTTTCGAATCAAGTGTCTGGTTTCACCACTTTCAAGATATGTCTCAGTTTATTTACCTCTAAATTATAAATAATAATAGCACTTATTCAATAGGATTGTTGTGAAGAGTAACTGGGATAATGTACGCTTACAATATAGCATTTAATACGTTTGAGCTATTAGCACTACTCTGACTCCTATTACACCTATTTCCTAGTTTTTGCTGTTATAAAGGATGTTATTTATTTTTGTGTGCTGGCCTGTAGTTAATCTTGGATTTTTCTGATACAAAATCATATCATGCATGAATAATGACTATTTTATTTTTATTTTGTATTTATTTTTACTACTTCTTTCTTCTTCTTGCCTTATTGTGTTGGCTAAGACTTCTAAGATAATGTTGCATATAAGTTCATTACTAGATCTTTACTTAAACAAGTCAGAGTTTTAGAGAACATTTTTTGTGTTTCCCCTTTTACTAATAGTTAATAACCATGAAAGTTGTAATCTATTATTTCTGTTTATTTTAGATATTTTGCCAAAACAAAATGAAGTCATATATCAAGCTTTCTTTTTCAGACTATAGTGTTTTTCATCTGTCATATTCACCTCCTTAAATCCTATCCATCTTTAAGACCCAGTTTAAAAGGAACCTTCTTCTAGGTGGAAGTAACATCTCCAGTTCCTTACCTGTTAATGCTTCATAAAAATCCCTATTTGTACTCCAACTTACGTTATGGGTTTTGTACATGTTTTATCATCCCTTCTCAGATTCTAAGAATTTTGAGGTCAAGATCGCATATTTTGTTTTGAATTTTCTTTCCTGCTCCCAGCTACTATCAAAATTTGCACTTACAAAATAGCAAATCAATAAATGGAAGAATAAATAATATCTGGAACTGAATGTCAAAAAGATCTAAAGTTTATTAGGAAAGAGGCATAAAAAAGAAACACATCCTTATTCCTTATTTGTGATAGCTTGCTAATATTCTTAAGAAAATGTTTGTGTCCATGAGTATACCTACATAATTAATATTCTGCAGCAAAGTAGGAGTTTGACTACCACTGTGATTTCTGATTAGTTAGCTCTACTAGAATTTGTGACATGTGGAATATACTAAAAAGCATATGTACCTCACAGGGCCTGGATTTCCAAAGTCTTGCCATTTCAAATATTGACCTTGTGGAGGACTGGAACTTTTCCTCAGAATATAAGTCTCTGTTGCAAGATAAGAATTGTGGCACAGCAAGGTTGCTGGCTCAAGGACAGAGAGGTTACTGCTTGATATGTGTAGGTACTGGAAAATTTCTAGAGGGAGAAGGAATGTTTGCTAAGATCAAGCTTTTGTTGATAGCCTTACTGGAATGTCATCTGGCTTGTTTCACTGAAAGTTACCAGCCTATATTGTTAAACTATGACCTCACCTATGTTCTCTTCCTGTAACTACCTGGTCTGGAAAATAAATGCAGGAAGAGAACTCCAATTCGGTGTTAATTTCCCAAGGAAGGGTTACCTCTTGCTGGAGGGTGCCAAGGAAGTTAACCACTTCGGGGCTTCTCACTGCTCAGAAGAGATGGGCTTTGAGTAATCCTTTGCATCTTCGTCACCCAGGTGAAGTAGGGTGACAAGTCCATGGGGAGTGAAGCAACACAAAGCAACAGTGGCAGAATAGAAAGATAGTACAAGAGCACTCTCACGAGGAAAACAAGGATGCACAGATAAATGCCATTCATCCCCATTTGATAGAAAACTTAATCATGTATTCAGCTTTATTCTCTCCAGCTTAATTCAGGCTATTTCAGGAGTGTCCTGTGGAGAAATATTTTTCAAGAAGTAAGATGACTTAGGTGTTTGTAAACATGGCATTTTTATATTTTCTCCTCTATTTTTCTACAGTATTTTTTTAAGCTAGAGGAGGAAGTCCCTAATGGAAAATATATATGCAGTGATTCCTGTCATCATTCAGTCTTTGAGTTTTCTACAGTTGCTTTATCCTAAATGGATTTGTTCCTTTGAGATCTCTAAGTTCTCAGCATCTAGACCAGTTATTACAGAAAATAGAAAATGTCTGGCATAAACGGCATGCTGTTTCTTCTCTGAGAAGAAATAGAACCCATGGTTTTATTCATGAGCCCCACAGAAGCTTTATAAAAAATGTTCTAATTATGTATAGTGTCCTACAGGTAATTTCCCAAATTTTTAATTTATGTCATGTCCATTTTTAGAAACTTGATCTCAACTTTATTTCTCAAAATATACCTGCAGAAGTCTGCAGGTTTCTGAAGGCCAGCATCTGCTCCTGGAGGCAAGGCTTCCAGCTTGCATTCACTTTCAAGATCCTCCTTCAGGTAAACACCTGGAAGCAATCATCTGCGGATGCTAGCCTGCAAGCAGATGTATAGGGTAGGACAGCAGCACTTTATGTCATTAGCACAGCTGGTAGGAGAGGAAAATGAATGTGTTCTGCTTTTCTTTGTGTCATATAAAACTCCCTAAGAGCATTCTCACCTGGAACCCATTTTCCTTTTCTTCTGGTCTTGGCTTGTTTTGATGGAGAAAGAAACTTACCTCACTCATCCTTCTAGGTTAAGAGAAAGTTTGTCCTTCCTTGTTACCAATCACCTTGGTTGAGAATGTTGCTCAGCAAGCATGCATGCATTTGCCTAAAATGTTTTCTTTTCCAGAAAGTGAGCTCCTTGAAGGGATTACCTGTAATGCTGCAATTATTCTACTGTATGGTGCCTAGTATAAGTCTAAATATACAGAGACACTCATAAGTAATTATTTCCAATTTACATCTCAAATGTGGCTTAAGATTTAATGTGAATGAGTTTATTACTTTAAAAAAATTTCTCTGACCTGGTTTACTAATGAGATTTAGTCTGGAAAAAGTATTATCGAATTTGATATAACATTTGAGAAACATATTAAATTTTCTTGATTTTAACACTTTTAATCAAAGTAATATGTTGTCCAGGTAAAAATATCAAATAGTAAAGAACACAAAATAAAAAAAAAACAACAACATTAACTTTCTGCCCATTCTTCCCTGCTTTCCTATCCAGTCCCTAGAGGCAGCCCTTTTAATTGCTTCTGTTTAAGTTCCTCTCTTATTTAGCTCCATTAACACAAATTAATATGCAGATACCTCTAATTTCTTGATTTATTAACTTAAGACAACATCAATTGTCTTCCAATATGAGAAATGAGAATTAGCTCACATTTATTGGCTTAAAATCCAATAAGTAAAATTTACATTGTAATAATGTAAATAGAGTTTATTATAGCTATTTTGTGATAGCATTACATTTCTTTGTGCTAGTAGAAGGAGAATATTCTTGACATTAAAATGGGTGGATTCTCTTAACTTAATTGCTTAGTTTTTTTATTTAAAATTTCATTTAGCGTTTTTTAAAGGTAAAATTTTCTTACAATAAAATATTCATATTTTAAATGGTCAATGTAAAGTTTTGACAAATGCAAATGCTCAGAGAATGCATAACCCTATCAACATATAGAACATATTTGACACTCTAGAAATTTCCCTGGCACCCTTCTCAGTCTTTGCTGTCACTCCAAGAGGCAACCACTTTTCTGACGTTCTTCACGGTGGTTTAATTTTACCTGATCTAGAACTTTATATCAATGAAACAGTAAAGGATTACTCTTTTGTATCTTGATTGTCTCATTGTGGTATCTTTGAGATTCATCCATATTATTTCGTGTATCAGTAGTTTAGTGTATGATTTTTTTTTTCTGATGGTATCCATTGTATGAATAGACCAGTTTGTTTATATTCTTCTGTTGATGGACATCTGGGCTATTTTTAGGTTTTGTTATTTTGAATAAAAGTGATATGAACATCTTTATGATAGTGTTTTGGGACACATTTTTATTTTTATTGGATAAATATCTAGAAGTGGAATTGATGGATATTATGAAAAGTGTATGCCTAATTATTATTATTATCATTATTATTATTTGCTTCATTTCAGTTTTCTCTTTTTTTAATTATTAAAAGCTACAGTAAAATTGACCTTTGTTAGTGCACAGTTCTGTGAAGATTTACAAATGCATAGTTCAAGATATTGTTATGACAGTCTCCACAATTTTCTCATGCCGTGTTGCAACCAACCTTTTCTCCTACTTGACTCCTGGAAACTTCATTCTGATTTCCATTCCCATAGTACTGTCTTTTCCAGAAAGTCATGTAAATGGAATCTTTCATATGTAGCCTTTTGAGTCTAAGTTCTTTCACATTGCTTTTGAGTTTCATCAGTGTCTTTGTGCGTATTAGTAGTTTGTTATTTTTATATCTGGATAGTATTCCATTGTAGGGATATGGCAACCATCCATCAGTTGAAGGACATTTGGGTTGTTTTCAGTTTCTGTTGGTTATAAATAGAGTTGCTATAAACATTCACATACAGGTTTTAATATAACCCATGGTTTTGCATTTTATTTGGGTCAATATTTAGAAACGGAATTGCTGCATTATGAGGTAAGTGTATACTTAACTTTATAAGAAGTTATCAAACTAGTTTCCAATGTGATTATACCATTTGGTATTCCCATAGCAATACACAGCAGAGTTCCTGTTGCTCCCCAACTGGAGTCTTCACTACTGAATTAGCCATAATATCTAATACCTAATTTTATATTCACTATTTTATTTAGTATGACAATAGCACTCATTCATTTTCTAGCTTCTCAGTATATGAACCTTCTATTCAGATAAAAGTCACAGAGACAACCTGGATTTTCAATAAGGAATACCATATATTTAATTTAAATGATAGTTCTGCCATTTACTAGCTCTCTTATCTTGCTTAACCCTTTTGAAACTCAGTCATGAATTTTAAAATAAAGATAATAATATTCATCTACTCAAAAAATCTCTGCTGACTACATGTCATGCTCCAACCCCTGCTCTTGGCACTGAGGTACAACAGTGGACACAACACAGCCCCTGCCTCAAAGAATCTAGTGGAAGTTATAGTGTGTTAAATGCCATAATAAAGACAAGAACCAGCTACTACAGAAGCATATTCAAGGATCAACTCATAGAATGGTGAGGAACATTAAATTTCATATTGTTTATAGAAAACTGGCACAATACCTAACACATACTAGATACAACTAATTGGCTCCAGACAGTTTCAAGATTCTGCCTTGAAATTTCTTTCATAACTTCTGACATTTATCTGAATGGCTGATGATATAGTTTTGCACTTTGAGAGTGGATTCAATTTTCAGAAATGTCAGAAGATATCTGTTTGCCAGGCCTGGTAAAATAAGGTAGAGATCTGGAAAGAAAATACCTCTATGTCAATGAAACTGAGTTGTACTTATGTAACTCTCTTTAGACCTCAGATTTCAGGGAACAAACCCAGGTGGATGTATATATTCTGGCATATCTGTCAAAATCAATTTTATTCTTTTAAAGTCAACTCTCATATTAAGTTGTTTGACTTTATAATGCAACCCTCTTGTCTTTATAGATATTACAGTTCATCTAATGTACATTTAGTGGTGGGCCATTGAATTTCATAATTAATAATCAATGTTTATTTATTGTAAATCTTTATTTATTGAGGGTTTCTATCCTACTGTAATTCTGAATTATATAATCCTCTTTTCTGAAGTTATTTTTGAAACTATTATTTTATTTGACTAACATTTATAATAGAAAATAAAATATATGTCTTGGTTTTTTCTTTTAGTACTTGAAAGAGATGCAATTGCTCTTGAGATACTGTCAACTTTTGAAAGAAAACAACCTTTGAAAATTACCAGTAAGTGATCCAGAAGAGTGCTGACCACATAGCAAGAACTTGTTGGATGTTTTATGCTGTACTTGTCTCACCTTAATATAAATGACTTAAATGACCAGTATGTAATTATACCACTGTTTTATTAAATACTAAGCAAAACCATCTGAAAGTAAAGCATATTGATAACTACCAAGTAGTATTTAAATAATTGTACATTCATAGTTGATTAGTAGATACAAGTCTTCTTGTAAGACTTAGATAACTTAGATTCTTTCTTAGAGAATTTAGAATTTTTCTCTCTAGAAAGAAAAAACATAGTGTTGGAGGTCCGAAAATGTGCTTTTTACTGTACCAGTGATGCTAAATAAAACTTACTGTGGTCTCTCAGACACCCAGTTTCCATGCATATACCAAAGGCATCAAATCTAAGAGGGTACTTGTGGTGGTGGCTGTTTGCCTCTCAAGAGTGATTCAGGTAAGGTTCTATCAGTCCAACTTCCTTTAAAAATTCAGTTGAGCCACACATCTGCATATTTTAATGTTTAGTACTAGATGGTAAGGAGATTATTCTCTGGTGGCTAAACCTAGTTTTACTGCCCCAGCAGTAGTAAGAACTTCACCACTCCTCTGACCAGTTGTGATTTTTCTTTTTTAAAAAAAAAATCATTTATTTATTTATTTATTGGTTATGAATATTTATGAGATACAAAGCTAAATGGACAACAGGTACATGAAAAAATGCTCAACATCACTAGTCACAGTGAAATGCTAATTAAAACTACATTGAGATACCACTTCACCCCAGTTACACTGGCTATAATCAAAAAGACGGTGAATAACAAATGCTGGCGAGGGTGTGGAGAGAGGTGATTTTCCTGTTGACTCGCCAAAGTTTGAAGTTTAGTTCATGGCTTCTGATGTTCAAGAAAGTGAAATGAAAGCCTTCTAATTTGGGAAAATCTTTTCCTGGAAAATTGTTTCCATGTCTCAGTGAAGCAAGCATGCAGTACCCAGAATCTCTACCTCTCAACGGTCCACATTAGAAAGTCAGTGACAGAACCTGTTTGAACTCACCTGCCAAGGAACTGTTTTGTCCTGTGTGGTGATGCCCTGAGTCTCTTTTTTCCAGGCAGAGGTCTCTGACTGAAGGACCAAAAAAAAAAAATCCTTGATTTAGTGTCTTCCCTTCCTATATTAGGAGCCTTCTCCCCAAGATTATCATAAAGTTAAGCTTGTGTCTTTCCTCTTCATATATTGGGTCAACAGGAGAATGCATAAAGGTAGAGGAGACTGAGGGGGCAGAGGCAGCTACCTGGATTTATAATCTCACTTGCCTATCAAGGAACTTATTCTCATTTATTATGAAAATATTATCTGCTATTGTAACCTCTTCTTTTCTATTTTATTATTGATTTTAAAATATAATAGTGATTTGGCAATGATTTCTCGGATATGACACCAAAAGCACAGACAACAAAGTAAAAATAGATAAATTGGACTACATTAAATTAAAATCTTTTGTGCATCAAAAGACATAATCAACAGAGTAAAAAGGCAACCTACATAATGGGAAAAATAATTGAAAAACCTATATCTGATAAAGGTTTAATATCCACAATATATAAAGTATGTCCACAACTGAAAAATACAAAAACATAAATAACCTGATTGAAAAATGAGCAAGGGTTTGGCTACGCATTTCTTAAAAAAGATATACAAATGGCCAATAAACATAAGAAAAGATGACCAACATTACTAATCATTAGGGAAATGCAAATCAAAACCACACTTAATATCTCTTAGGATGATTATTATAAAACAAAACCAAAAACAAACCAGAAAATTGCAAGTGTTGGTGAGGATGTGGAGAAATTGAAGTATTTTTACACCATTGACAGGAATGTGAAATACTGCAGCTGCTATGGAAAACATACGGATTTCCTCAAAAAAATAAAAATAGAATTACCATATGATTCGACAATTTCACTGTTGGGTATATATCCAAAATAATTGAAAGCAGGGTCTCAAAGAAATATTTTCCCACCATGTTCACAGCAGCATTACTTATAACAGCCAAAAGGTGAAAGTAACTCAAGTGTGTATTGACGGATGACTAAATGAACAAAATATGGTCTATAATTCAATGGAATGTTATTCAGCCTTAGAAAGGAAGGAAATCCTGCTACAACATGGATGGACCTTGAGGATATTATGGTAAGTGAACTAAGGCAGTCGCCAAAAGACAAATATAGTAGGAGCCCACTTATATGAAATATCTAGAGTAGTCAAATTTGTAGAAACAGAAAGTAGAAGTGCAGTTGCCAGGGTTGGGGGGAAAGGGAAATATAGAGTTGTTTAATAGGTATACAGTTTCAGTTTTGCAAAATAAAAAATTTCTGGAGATTGGCTACACAGCAATGTGAATATAATTGATATTACTGAACTTAAAAATGATCAAGATGGTAAATTTTACGTTATTGTATTTTACCACAACTTAAAAGAGTAGAGGGGCTGGCCAGTTAGCTCAGTTGGCTGCAGCACAGTGTTATAAAAACAAGGTAAAGGGTTCTGATCCCCATACCAGCCAGTTGCCAGGCAAAAAATAAAATATAATATAATGAAAATAAAATAAAATAAATAAATAAATAAATAAATAAATAAATAAATAAATAAATAAATAAAATAAAAATAAAATAAATAAAATAAAATAAAATAAATAAAATAAAATAAAATAAAATAGTATAATGGTAACATATTTGTTGTTTTTTAAAAAAGTGCAGTCATAGTGATGTATGAAGTTAAATATTTCCTTGGTCCTGCTCCTGAGAGGTATCCAGACTAAACAGTTTAAAAATAGCTTCTCTTATGCCCAATAAGTGGAGCATAAAAGCTCTATCTTATTGGTAAAGGCCAACCTCATCTATAAGGAACCCCTCTTTGTAATACCTACACAATCGTCTGTACTTTGATACAATCAACATTTGGTAGGTAGTGTCATTTTTTTCTAGGCAATGCTATGTAGAAAAAAAAGGATAAACTAATACTTCTTAGTATCTACTATATGCTGGGCACTGTGTCAGTTGCTCATAAACAATATTTAATTTAATCTTCCTTACAATGCTACGAGTAGGTCCGTAGCAACTGGTTCTTGTCTCTGTCATGGCCCTGGACACACTGTAACCCCCACCAGATTCCTTGAGACAGGAGCTGTGTTGTGTCCATTGTTGTATTCCCGGTGACTGGAGCAGCGGTTGGAACATGACATGTACTCAGCACATTTTTGTTGAGTAGATGAATATTGTTATCTTAGTTTTAAAACTCGTGACTCTTAGTTTTAAAAGAGTTAACAAGATTGGAGAGCTAGTAAACAGCAGAACTATCATTTAAATTAAATATTGAAAATCTAGGTTGTCTCTCTGATTTTCATCTTACTAGAAGGCTCATGTACTGAGAAGCTGGGAAGAACTGAAGGCCATTGCCATAAACTAAATGAAATAGTGAATATTGAATTAAGTACCCGATTCAGTGGATTCAGAAGCAAAATTAAGTCTGACGTGTATGATGATAACAGTTGGCATTTGCAGTAACTTTATATGACATTATATATTCATTAATTAGTCTACATAATACTTCATTATGTGAGTCTTCATTACTGAATTTTAAGTACCTCAAAAACAGCACTGAATTAGCAATTAAAGCAAGCCACATGAGTAAACAGACACAGTACAGCATTCTATAAAGTCAAAATGAGCATTCGTGTACTTGGGAGTAAGAACTGAGGCGTCAGACCTCTTTCCATATTGTAAAGAAAACTATTTGTTTCTCCCTTCTCTAGAGCATTATTTCTCATGAAACAGCTAGACAATTCAATGAAGCATTCCAGTTAATTGGATTTTTATATTTAAGTTAATTTTTTGCTAAGTAATCAATTTTTTAAAAGTTTATTTCTGATTTGAGGGATATCAGTTATTAAAAATTTTATTATCCAATTTGTTTTTTCCATGTAAAAGTTTTGTTCCCTGGCAATGAAAATAAAGAAGAATAACTGTTTAAAATATATATTCTTTAATCATACCAAAATTTTCCAGGTTGAAAGTAAAATGAATTTAACTAGGACAGATTTTGCTTCAATATTAAGAAGTAAGGAAAAGGTAAAAACAAACAAAAAAACAAAACAAAACAAAAAAACCTTGAAGAGTAAAAAGTGTGGTATAAATACCAAATATCAACCAAATAAATCTTTTTACCTCCTCTTTTATGGGAGGTAAATGTTGGAATAGGTACTTTGTTTCAGAAAGAGATGGCTCAAAAACAGGCATGTTCTAGTTAAAAGGGGATTTTGGAAAGGGAAAATCCTTTTCTATGTGTTTTTTTTTTTTTTTTTCTCCCTATAATAAAGGAGCCTCAGGAGATGATCGAGCTCCTTTAGAGCCTTAAGGTAATGACAGACAACAATGGCAGGTGAATCAGACGTTCTTCTGTGAATTCTAATTTTCTCAGGGCTTTCCAGAAGGAATACTTTTGGAAGCTTGGAAAAGAAGCTCAGATTCTTGCTGCTTCTTCTGCCTGGGGTGAGAAGAGGGAGACTAATTACAGAAGTTGTGTAGGGCACTGGCCCCACGACGATGTTCTGGTTTTGTTATTTCTACGGGTGAGGTGGAATTATTTTTAAATGATTGAAACTAAAACAGACCATGATAGTAGTTCAAAAATCTATACTATGAATAGTTGCTGCTCTTTAAAAGATAAAAATTCTAGGTATTGGTTAAGCAGAAGATATCCAGGCCATTTCAGAACCTTGTCTGGAGGGTGGCTGGTACATTTGTCATTTCAAGTCTTGAAGCAAGAGGAGTACATCTGCACTATTGAGAAAACAGATTCATAGAAGTTCCTTGAGGCGCACACAGCTAGATGAGAGCTAGCTGAAGATCACTCAGATGGCATGGAACTAGTACATCTCTTCTTGATGTCTCTGACTCCTGCTTGAGATGGATGAAAAGAAGTCACTCTGTCTTTGGGGACCCTGTAAGTGCCAATTTGGCCATTAATATTACTCATGAAGCGGGGATCATAGATTGTAAGAGATAGCATTGTAAAGAAAAATGTAGTCAAAACTTCTGTAGAAATACTGAGAGGGATGCCTTCAATTATGAAATACTTTTTAAAATGTTTAAAATAGAGCCACACATTTCTTCCTCTTAAAAATTGCCTGCCAAGTTAGTGGTAAAGAATTGTGAATGAAATATGATAATTTGTAAGTAACTGATTCAAAACAGAGTTTTTAGGGCAACCAGATGCAACTGTGGTATAGCCATATGTTACACTTGCACACTTTTGTGTTATTCTGCTTAGGCCAGATTTGTGTACTGCTGTGCAGGATTTTTTTTGTTTGTTTTTACTCTATTTTAGAATTGCCTAGGCAAAATGTGCATCAAAAACTAATTCTGAAACTTCATAAGAAGAAATGCAGATGGGCAGTATATAGATAAAAAGATGTTTAATCTTTCTATGAAAGAAACAAATTTAAAAAATTTTGGATTGTCAGTTTAGAAAAAAATTAAGATAGATATTTTAAAGTTCTCGTATTAGCAAAGACAAAGCAAAGTACACACTTTCCTGAGCTGTTATACTTGTATAAATCGGTGCAGTCTTTTGACAATCTATGTCAAAATTGAACTTTTATACCCACCTTGATTTAGCAAATTAAATTTTGAAATTTATTCTCAGGAAATGACTGAACAATATGCAAAGATGACTTGAATATTGGAGTGGCAACATTATAATAGCTGGCAAATTATCTAAATATCCATGAATTGGTCAAATAAAATATGGTGTATTCATATGATAGAAAACTCTGATTACTAAAAATGATAATTGTATTTTTACATTTATTCACAGGAAAAGCTCTCTATAAAATGTTTTTGAGTGAACTATATAAATTAAAATCCAACATTTATATTAAGCCCTTTGAAAATTACATATGTATGTATTGAGAAATATTTGGAATTATGTTTCCCAAATGTGAATTGAATCTTCCCTGATAGTGGGATTGCAGGTGATCTTTAATGTTCTTGTTCTTTGTCATACCCTTTTGTTTGAACTTTGTACAATGAGTATATGGACAAAAACTCAGAAAACCTACACATTTTTTAATTTTGTAAAGGAAATCCTTAAATATTGTAACTATATATACTTTATTTTCAATATTAAATAAAAGCAAATTTCACTGGAATTAAGATTCTGTTTATTTGCTCTCCCTGCTCCCATTTCCATGGAGATGTTAATTAGACAAGCTATTTTATTTGTATGACTTCTATGAGGTTTAAAAAATCAATTTCATCCCCCAAATGATGCAAAGGGTAAATTGAATTGCAAAGATTTCTACATGTTTGATATTTGTTCTGGAAATGATTTAAGCACAGGTACTGTTGCATGGGACTAACAGACTACAGTTTTTTTTGTTTGTTTGTTTTGTTTTGTTTTTTTTACTTTATTTTCTGTGAAATTTTAGTTTACTTTTTTATGCTATTTCCTAAAATGACATTGATGCATTTTTTTCCCATTGCTACAATGTCCACAGTAAAAGTCTTTATTTCCAACTTTGTTCATTCTTACTTTTACCTGGGGAATTTACTTTTGATAAATAAAAGAACATTTCAATTTGTTAAAGTATAGAATACTTACATGTTAATAAAGTTACAAACAGAGCTGATTGTAATCAAATACTCCTAATAAAATCTAGTTTTAATGACAAGGACAATAGTAACAAATTCTAAGAATATATGTACAGCTGACAACAAATGAAAGCTTCAGTGGATTTTCCTGCCTTGAGTTCAGGATCTTTCAGCTGTCATAACTCTGCAGGCTTCAAAATTAAACACTCATTATCTTGTAAAAAAAAAATGAAATGCCTAAAAACAGTAGAATGAAGATTAATAATTATAAAAATCTTTTCATAAATTATTTTATATCATGAATAAACAAAACCTAAACTGGAACATAACAGTAGGTATCATTCAACATGAATGAAATTCTTTTCTATGATGCAAATTACAAAAATGTCGTGAGTAGACAAAGAATTCTAAACTTTGCTAAGCAAATAAGTACTGCTTAATTTCTTACGGGAAAAAAAAGAATATTTAGTACTTATTAGATCTTGTTTTATCTTTTTTTATGGCAACTCCTTTGTATAAAAGTTCTACTCCAAACTGAAAATAAATCAATTTGAGGTAGTTAGTCATGAGGTAATGACACTATTGGGTAAACTATGCTTTAATATTTCCGGGCTACGTGGAAAATTTATCATGTTTTGTTGATAAAACTTTTCCAAATTCTTTCCTCGCAGGTTTTTACTAATTATTTCTGTGTTAATAATATACCTTATCCTATTTATACCGTAGTTACTTCTTTTTAAATAGGTTGCACCTTTTATGGTATGACCTTGGTGAAAAGATTGTCTACATACTTTGAATGAAAATATGACAACATAGAGGCTTTGATAATGGGACTAAAATAACAGGCAGTTATAAACAGAGACCTTTGAGTTGGAAGAGAGTTAATGATCATGTGGCTGGAATGACATAAGAAATTTAAGGACTTAAAGACTAAATCAGTGATTTTTTTGATTGGCATTTGCTTGTTGCTTAACTAGCAAAACAATCAATGATTTGTAAAAACTCAGTTGATTAATTGACATGTAATTTGAATGAGCTAAATTAACACAAGGTTAATTAAGCTGAATTAACAGAAGATAAAATTGTTTGGGTTGCTCTCCTGTCTGACTAAAGGGAGGCTTTCTTTCACTCACATAGTCACTTTTAGAAAATAAACTATCCAGGCTTTTTTTCTTTTTCTTTTTATTTGTCTAAGAAAATAGCTTGCCAGGGAAACTTATAAACACTTTGTTTTATATTATATTGACTTCAGTGTGCTATTTCCATAGATTATAGATAACCAAACTTATAAAACAAAATGTAATTATAATTTAGCAAAAGTAGGAAATAATATTTTTTTTTTTTTTTTTTTTTTCGTGACCGGCACTAAGCCAGTGAGTGCACTGGTCATTCCTATATAGGATCCGAACCCGCGGCGGGAGAGTCGCCACGCTCCCAGCGCAGCACTCTACCAAGTGCGCCACGGGCTCGGCCCGTAGGAAATAATATTAATCATAGAATCTTTACCACCAGGTATATCTATCTTATTATCTCCTAAAATGAGTAGAAAATAGGGTTCTCTAAAACTTAGTATTCATTGATTACATCCATATATGGAACGTTCAGGTAAACTCTGATTTCATTTTAAACTACTGATTTCATTGTAGCTTCCTTGAAATGTAAGGGAAAACTTCTTGCTTCATTTGGAAACCTGTAAGTTTTCAACTGAACCTAGATTTTACTTAAAACAGAGACTGAAGTTTTTCTGATAGAAATATGATGATAATGACATATTCCAGTATTCTTTACAGCTGACATATAACTGAGAAACCTAGATCATTATAATTACTATTTGAAGTTACTAAGTATTCTCTCTGGAGGCCTTGGATAATATACTTTGTGGGGTTTTTGTTTGTTTTGTTTTATTATTGTCAATGGTACTTGAAATTTTCAGAACAAATAAGCTTCCAGGAAGACTTATGGTCTACTTTTGTCCTCTTTTTTCCTTTGAGTTCCCCTTCTAGTTTTAGAGATTACAAGCGTAGTGCTTATGCCTATCAGATAGTTTTATGTCCTCACATGTGTCTGGTTATCTACTATTGTATGCTGGTCATTGTGTTTGAGAAACTGTTTGTAGAAAATGTCTGTGGTTGATATCTTCCTCCAAACAGAATTTTCTTTGTTTTTTCTTGGCAGATGAGAATGCTTAGCAAGGCATGACCACCTTAATCCAAATTTAGATTTTGACATATCCTGCTATGCAGAAATGACTTGAAGCCAGGCAGCAGTCCATTATAAAAATGGCTTACTTCAAGTGCAAAGTAACTCCTAGAATGCAGCTCTTTGAGTCCAAGTTTAGTGGGCATTAGTTTATCAAAGTGTTCACCCTTTGTGAGCCCAGGACTGTAACTTTTTTCTCTAGTTGTCAGTGTTCACAAAAAGAACAGCTCAGCTGATTACCTCCCTCTTTAGGTTTGGCAAATACAGGATACAGACAATCCAAGGGCTATATTTACCTCTCTGGGTTTAGAGGTGGTAATTAATGACCATATTGCTATCCCTTTAAAACATTTTAAGAAATATTTAAAAAACATTTTATCTAACTTTTTAGTTACCTTTGGTGGAGGAGTATCTCCAAATTACTGTGCCATTAACAGAAGTGGAAGTCCCATTTTCCTTTTCATTGTAAATATTCCATTATGTAATTTTTACTTGGGTGTTCTTCCTTGTGAAATTACTGTTAATAATTATTACATTATCATCACATATATGTATGCATGCATATGTATAAATATGTACCTATATAAGTTTTGGCCAGTTGATACTTAGCTTTAATAGAATAGAAATTGGTGAGATGCTAGCTACAGTTTCATTTCTTCACATTCATGAGTGTGCATGAACTTTGTTGTCAGAAAGACTTGCATTTGATTCTTGTACTTACCATTTACTAGCTATGTTACCTTGATTTAGATAGAATAATAAAGTCTATGAGCTTAGGTTTTCTTGTGTATTAAATAAATGTCTTACAGTTAATGAGATATTCTATGTTATTTCCATTAAGTAATATTTGCACATGATAATAGTACAGGGAATTTCCTATCTCTACCTCTCACATTTAATCAGTCTCTCAGGATTAAAGAGTTAGGTCTTCAAGAAACAGGCTCTTACCAAGTATTCTTTTCCCTTCACAATCCCTTGAGCTATTATCAATGATCCAGTAACTCCCCCTTTCAAAATTTATTATTGTTTTACTTGTCCACTTTCTCTAATTAATGGTAAAGTTCTCAAGGACAGGGTCTGTGCTTTGCCTCTCCGTATCCCCAGAACCTAGTACAATTCCTCCCACATTTATTTGAATGTGATCCACATTTATTTGGATCAATATTTTTATGTGATTGTTTCAGGGATTTATAACATATCTGTTAGATTTTACTTCATCTTGAATGGCAAAAGAAAACTAAATATTTGTCTGTAAATAGTGTATTTTGCTCCCACAGTTGCAAGTTACACTGTTAATCACATTTATAAGAATACTGGAATAAAAATTTAATGTAATTCTAGGAACATAGGAATTATTGAATCTGTTTTCCTCATTTCTTCACTTTCCCTCTTTTCTTTTGTCCTCCCTCTTTCTTCTCTCTTTTCCTCCTCCCATGCTTTCTTCTATTTTTTGATTGCAAAATTTAACATACTTTCAGAAAAGTGCATTCAACACATACATATATTTAATGAATGATTATTTAGCAAATGCAACTACAACCCTGATCAATAAATAGAACACTTGTATTTTGTTTCTTTTGTTTTATATTATGTTTGTAAACTCATCCATGTAGTGGTGAATAGTTTAGTTTATTTGTTTTTATTGCTGTTTGGTTTTTCATAATATATTTTTATTATACATTATACTGTTGATGAATATTTATTTCCAGTATTTGGTTACTGAAAACATAACAGATGTAAACATTCCTGTATATGCCTCTTGATACATAGTTGCATGAGTTTTTCTACAGTATGTAAGTGGGAGTAGAATTTCTGAATCATAAGATGTAGTATATTTAACTTGAGTAGATAATATTAAACTTCTTTTCAATGTGTATATTATTTTACACTCCCATCATAGTATGTGAGTGTTTCCAGATATTCCAAATTCTTTTGCTATTGAAGACATACTTTTTGCCAACGTGGTGGAGTAGTTATATCTCATTGAGGTTTTAATTTTCATTCACAAACATTTTAATTAGGTTAAATTTCTGTATATTTTTACTGTCCGTTTGGATTTTTACCTTTTGCGGAGTGCTTGCTGTCTCATACTTATTTTTTTAAATTGTATTGTTTCTGTCTTATTGATATGTAGGATTCTAGGCTTTGGTCCCTTGATTGTGCTGCAAAATATCTTCTCCCACTATGACTCTTGCTTTTTCACTATCTTGATGTTTTTGGATAAGCAGAAGTTATTTATTATAATGAAGTCAAATTTATTAATCTTGTCCTTTACGGCTAGTACTTTGTAGGTCCTGTTTAAAAAAAAAAAATGTTTTCTACCTTGAGGTGATGAAGATTTTTTTTATATAATCTTTTCAACTGTCTTTTACTTTTTTTTTCAACTTTAGGTCTTTAACCCACCTGGAATTGATTTTTGTATATGACGTGATGCATAGGCTCAATTGCATTTTTTTTTTTACATATAGATATCCAATTGTCTTAGTACTGCTTATTAACAAGACCATCTTTTCCCCAATGCTCTGCCACGCCACCGCTGTCATATATCAAATGCCCATGTACATGTAGTTCTGTTCTGAGCTTTCTGTCCAATTACGTTTCTTTATTTTTCTACCTCTATACAAACATGACACAATTTTAAATATTATAGTATTATAATAAATACTGATATCTAAGGAGGGCAAGTCCACCGAACGTATTTTTCAAGTGTATAACAGTTATTCTTTGCCCTTTGCATTTTCACATAAATTTTGGAATCAATTTGTTAAGATACACTAAAAACAAACCATGCTTGTTAGAACTCTGATTGGGATTGCATTTAACCTATGAATTAATTAGAAAAGAACTAACATCTTTATATTACCCAATCTTGTAATTCCTTACCATGCTATATAATCCACCTACCTTGTAGGGTTCTTAGGCGGAATGAATGCTAGTAACTGAGCAACTCTCAGTAAAGCATTATATATATATTTGCTTGATCAGCATCATCATTATTAATAGCAGGATTTTATGGTATAACACTGTATTTGGGCTTTCTTTTTTGTTTCTACAAAAATTGATTATTTTTTTCTAATTTTCTCTGTAGAGGTTCTGCACAACTTTGATTTATTCTTAGGTACTAGATATATTTTTATGCTTTAAATGGACTTGGTTATATATTTTATTTTGTATACATTTGTTGCTGGTACATAAAAAATAAATTGATTTCTTATGTTGATATAAGTCTAACCACCTTGCTACACTCTTCCATTAATTCAAATAATTAACCTACAAAATATCTTAGATTTCTCTCGACACTTATTATTATCTGTTAACAGTGACAAGACCATTTTTATTTTTTTCTTTACAAACCTGAACTTTACTCTTTCCATTACTTTTGTACTAGCCAGCTAGGACCTCCTGTAAGCACTGAATAGATAATTCTGACTGTAGCCGTTTTTACCTTTTCACTCATCTCTAAGGGAAAGCTTTTAAAGTTTCACCATTTAATATTACGTTCGCTATAGGTTTTGTAGACAATTCTCATCAGGTTAAGAAAGCTCATTTCTGTTCCTAGTGTAGCACAGATTCTTATCATCAATAGATTTTGAATTTTATCAATGCTTTCTCTACATGTATTGAACTGATAATATGCTTATCTCCTTTTTCCTGTGGATGTGGTGATGAATTAATTAACTGATTGTTTAAAAATGTTAAGCCCACATTTAATGATGGGATAGAGTGGAATTGTTCATAATACATTATGCTACTTATATTTTAATGGATTTGGTTTGATAACTTTTTTAAGAAGAATTTTTGCATTCTATGTTAGACTGTGAAATTGGCTTTTAATTTTTTTTTTTTCATGTTGTCCTTCAGGTTTGGTATCAAGTTTATTTTAAAACAAGTTGAGAAGTATAAAATGTTTCTCTATTCTCTGAAAGAATTTGTATAAATCTGTCTCAATCTGTTTGGGCTACCGTAACAAAATACCATACACTGATGGCTTAAGCAACAGAAATCTATCTTCTCACAATTCTGGAGGCTGGAAGTCCTAGATCTGGGTGCTGGTATAGTTGGGTTCTGATTGGCGATCTTGGACTGGTAGACAGTGGCCACCTTCTTGCTGTGTCCTCACATAGCAGAAGGATTAAGGGAGAGAGAAAGAGAGAGACAGAGACAGAGAGAGAGACAGAAACAGAGAGAGACAAAGGGGGGGCAACAAACTGGTGAGCCAGCTCATCAAATCCATATTACGTAATATCATCATGAGGGCCTCACCATCATGACTTTATCTAAACCTAATACCTCCCAAAGCTCGCATCTCCAAATACCATCATATTGGGAGTTAAGGCTTCAACATATGAATTTGTGAGGGAAGGGGGGACAAAATTCACTCCATAGCCATTTGTAATTTTCTTCAGTGATTGTTTTGCAAACTCATCCATAAAGCTAACTGAGCCTGTAGTTTTCCTTGTGGGAAAATTTTTTAACACTTTATTCAATTTATTTAAAGGATAAGTAGGGTTTTCCATTTCTTCTTGCATCAAATTTTGTTAAAGACACACTTTTCTCAGAACTTATCTATAAATTTGTTCATATCTCCTTTTTATCGGTTTTGTCTGTAATGTCCACAGTGATTTCTCCTGTGTCAAAATCCTCTTGCCCTCTCTTCCTGCTTCCCTTTCTTTCTCTCTCCCTTTGATAAATCTTATAACAGGACTTGTCTTTTCAAACAGACAACTTTGGCTCAGTTGGTCTTCTCCACTTTATGTTTTGAAATCATTTTATTAATTTCTATGTTTATCTTCCTTTCCTTCCTCCACATTTCTTTGGTTTTATTTTGTGATTATTTTTCTAACTACTTTAGACTGATGTTTAGTATGCTTAGTTCATTAATTTTCAACATTTCTCTTTTCTAATACATGCATTTTGTGCTAATAATATTATTTTATCAGCACCGCACTCTACCGTTTTTTTTTTTTTTTTTTTTTTTTTTTTTAAGATGACCGGTAAGGGGATCTCAACCCTTGGCTTGGTGTTGTCAGCACCACGCTCAGCCAGTGAGCAAACCGGCCATCCCTATATAGGATCCGAACCCGTGGCCTTGGTGTTATCAGCACCGCACTCTACCGAATGAGCCACGGGCGGCCCCTAATAATATTATTTTATATTCTGTTTTAGATCCATCCTGTAAGTTTTTCTTCATAGCATTTGTTATTATATAGTTCAAATATTTCATAATTTCTTTTATATTTTTGATCCATGTAATATTTAAAAAATATATTGCTTGGGCCGAGCCCGTGGCGCACTTGGTAGAGTGCGGCGCTGGGAGCGCTGCGACGCTCCCGCCGCAGGTTCGGATCCTATATAGGACTGGCCGAGTGCATTGTGGTCAGAAAGCTTACTTTGTATAGCTCAGATATATTTTTGAAATACTGTGAAACATGAACCACATACAAAAATGTGCATAAGACATAGCTATATAGCTGAACAAATTATTATAAAGTGTTCCTGTTACTACCATTTAGGGTAAGCTATAAAATAATGCCAAAACTCCAGAAACTCTCTTGTGTCCCTTTTCAATTTTCTTTGTGATTCCAATCTTTTGATATTTGTCAACATGCACTTTATGACACAGTATGTAGTAAATTTTCTAAATGTTCCACATGTGCTTGAAAAAAATATGTACTCTACAATGGTAAAGTATAATGTTTGTAGATCAAGTATGTTAAATATATTTTTAAATGTTCTATAGCTTTATTTTTCTCTGTTTATTCAATCAATAACTAAGAGAGGTATATCACAGTCTCCCACTCTAATTATGATTTGTCCCTATTTTGGGTACTGTCAATATTTACTTTTATTTTTGAGGTCATGTAATTAGACACATAAATATTTAGAAATACCATTATTTCCTCCTGGAATTTTTTACTATACCCTTTTGTCTCTTCTCTATGTTCACCATTTTTAATCTTTATTTGTAATGCTCTTGATATTATCTCCTGAACTCTCTTCCAGTTTATTACTTTTTGCTACTCTTTTTTACTGTTCCTGGTTTGCTGCCAAACATGTCCATGGAGGATATTTTTAATTTTTTAAATTTTATTTTGTACATTTTATTGTACTGAATTGAATTTTTGCAATTACTTGGTATTTTATTTGTTTTTATAGTATTGTATTTTATTGTAATTTTTATTTCTTCAAATTGTATTTTTTTTTAAATCTGGCACTTTTCTAGCTTCTTATACCCTGCAGATATTTTTGAGCTTGTTGTATATTGCTTTATGCGCAGTAAGCATAGACATTTTGTAATTTGTTTTGTGATAATATCAATATTTGAAATCTTTTTTTTTCCTGAAGTTTCTTATTCATAATTTTTTTTCCTTGCATATTTGGTTATCATTGATTCTGATTGCCCTTGAAAAGTCGTTTTTAGGGATTACCCAAAGATTAAGATCTAGGCACCTTTTACTTTATGTATTTATTTGTTTGTTTGTTTGTTTATTTACTTATTTATTTGAAACAGTTTGCTTATATGTCAGTGGGCAGTAACAATCTGAGACCACCTTAAACTAATTTTGGAGATTCAAGTAACAAATTTGCACAAAAACCAGGAATAAGGTTTTAGGGTAGAAGATTTCTTAACCACTATGACATGGTGCTTCCTTAAAATATAACTTGGACAAATAAAATGATGAATTGACTGGAGTTTTGTGGCAAGAAGGATTTCTCCCAACAGGAAAGGGCTCATGCCCCACAGGCAAAGTAAAGCATTTCTAATAATAGAAATATTAATAACAGTAATAGTTCTATGTTTTGAACACTTATTCTATGCCAGCCATTGTTAAACACTTAATGTGTAAAATATTGTTTAATTCTTAACATAACCCTGTGAGATATTTACTATTATCTTCATTTTGCTGTTAAAGAAATAAGCTCTGTGAGTTCAACCAACTTGCCCAAGGTCACAGTTAGCTAAGAGTAGAGCTGAATTCATCTTCGGATTCCTCAAAAACCTATAGTATCACCCTGTATGACTCTTTCACCATTTCTCTGAGGCAAAATGAGAGTAGTCTATATGTTCGTAGCATTATTTTTTTTAGAAACATACAGGCAGAGAGAATGAAAAAAAAGTATCATCTTTGGCATTTTTCCAAAAAGTACATTAGTATGTTAGTATAGAAACAGTTGTTGGCAAAGGAAATACCTAAGCTCTACCTTGCCTTGCTGTCTTATTTAGACAGTTAATTCATTTTATCCAGTCTTGAATAAATTCTCATGGTGCACTGAGCTATTTTTATGGGTGAAATAAAATATGTTTGAATACTTCTGGATTAAAAAAAAGTAAGACACACTTTTATATTTGATTCATGTTACTGCTGCCTAAAGTATTACTGATGGCATTTGAAATTGATCCAGCATAATTTCATATTTTTTAAAAAAGGAAATAAAAGAGTAATTGAGAAAAAAAATAAATATTTATTTATTTCATTAGTTTGTAAATGAAGACTTTAAATGGTTAATTCTCAGTTTTAATGGAGGAGTGTAAGCACAAATAAATAAGCCAATCAAAAAAGATGAAAAATCAGGAAAGATATATGATTTGTTAACAGATACTGGCCTTTTGTGAATCATAGTCTGTTTCTCTTTCTTTCTTTTCTGAGGGGCAGGGATAGTGTTGTTTTGAAATCCTGAAAAATTTTATTTATTTTGCTGCATTTAATTGTATTACTAACACCTCAGTATGATTTTTAATATACAAAATCAGCTTTAGAAAAACTCAGCACTGATTTGCTCTGCTATGTGTCTTACAATTTCTTATGAATTATTGTTGCTGTTTTCTTGAATAGTTGGTGACAGTGCATTCAGAATTATCTTTCCAAATTATAAATCTGACCACGAATTTCCCTTGCTTAAAATCCTTTATTAACTTTCCTTTGCCTATGTGATAAAACAAATGTTGTAGCTCGTATACAGTATCTTTTGTTTTCTGGCCTCCGGCTAACCCTCCAATCTGACTTTAAAATTCCTCCATAGTTCCTCTGCCTTTCAGATACACTAAGTTACTTGTTATTCCTCAAAAAGGCCATCCTGTCCCAGGTCTCTGTGCTGTACACATGCTGTTTGGTCTGTCTGTAATGCCTTTCCTTCCTGACTTCAGCCACTTTTCATCCTTCACAACTTGATTTACCTCTGGCTTTCTCCAGGGAGCTCTCAGGCCCACCCAACAGAAAGCTGCTGTCTTCTCAATCTCTTCAGCCTCTCCTTGCCCTGGCTTCGCTATTAGTACTTCTTTATTGTACTGTTATTATTTACATGCTTAGAACTACTTCCCCAGTGGGCCTGCAGCCTGGCACAATAGCAAAAGTAAAATATATCTTATTGAATAAAAAAGTGCATGGATGATACCTAATTCACAAAGTTTTTATAAAACTATGTAAAACAATGGATGTGAAACTCTTTGTAAGCTATCAGACACTACAGAATGGCTATTTATATATGTACGTATCTATTTTCTACCCAAGTGCTCAGCATGCAAGTCAGGCCAGACCACTCTATAATGATATTTTGAGGGGGTTGCAAGTTATACATTTTCATGGTTAAGGCTGTAAAATAAGCAAAGTCTGTAATTAGTAATTAATAATTTAAAGATCACTCTCTGACATCAGAAAGCCTACCATTTATGTTGTGGGACAAGACATAAAACACCAAAATCTTTGACTAACAAATAATACAGGATTGCCTATGAATGAGTGGAACTTTGGTGCTGTAGGAGCTACTGACAATTGTAGTAAGATTGGAAAGTCATGATGAAGAAGATGGTTTTGACCTGGGTCTCAGATAGAGGAGGTTTATGTGTGAAGAAGGGTCATGGCCTTTCAGTTGAAGAGTGCGAGGAGGCTCAAGAAGGAGCTCCTATGCTGTTTTCCATTAAATTTGATATACTGTGAATACAACTTCCTCTTAGAAATCTCCTTCATGGATTTTTGTGGCCTTAACCACATGATAAAATCCTGTTTAATCTTTGAGGTTTAGCTCAAATGCTACTAAAAATCCATGCGAGTTCTCTCTTTTTTTCCCCTCTCTCTGAATTCCCAAGAGTATCATATCATTTAGGATTAGGTTCAACTTAATATGACAAAGTTGCTGCTCCCTGCCCCCTCATTCCCCAATAGTCTAAGCAATATGGATTTTTTTTTAAAAAATGCTTCCAGAGTCATAAAGAGTTCAGGCTCCTTTTATTTTTCTGCTACTTCCTGGCTTCCATTTTAAGTTATCTTGTCATTCAAGCTGGTTGCTGGAGCTCTAACCACCTTGTTAAAGTTTCAAGCAGTAGGAAATAGGAAGGAAAGAAGGACAAAAGGGATGTGCCACTATGAAGAGCTTTGTAAGGAATTCAACACAACAACTTTAGCTTTCATGTCATTAGCCAGAGTACCACATGGCTATATCAGCTGCCAGTAAACTTGGTACAAGGCATAACTAAGCACAAGAATGGCTGAGAACATCACAGGCCAGGATAAAACTGGAGTTTGGTATTAAGAGGACGGGAAGCCTGGATACTGTGTGGGTAGCTGTCGGTCGCTAGCACAGTATACTCTTTCTGTGTTTCTTGGTGCATTTATTGTCATCTTCTTTTCATGCCAGTTACTTGTAACAGTCTTTTTTCCCCTCACTAGACCCCAATTCCTTGAGGGAAGGGTCATAGCCTATTTTTGGTTAAAGGGAATTAGTTGAGTCTGTGAAGACAGAGAACCAGATAGGATCAAAGGATGTATGCTGTAAAGTATTGCGAGATACGAAAGAGGATGTAGATTAGGGCCAGATTATAAGAGTAAAGAATAAATAATAATGTCATTGTTCAAAGTTGTAATCATTTACTTAAATTTCTACCAAAGACATACTTAGAAACTACCTCTCAATTTACTTTGAAATTTGTATGTTAACACAGTGACAACTAGCAGTCTCCTTTTTTTCCCAAGAGGAGAAAGTGGATATGACATTGATCTATCTAAAGTTGATATGGAAAAAAGAAAAGTTAGCTGATGCAAAATCTGGTTATCAGTGAAGTCTACACAAAGAAATGGCCTGTGCACATGGATCGTTTCCTTCAGAGATAAAATGAACAACACACATGACATCTTATAAAAAAACTTTTCTTCTTTGGAAGAGATGAGCTGTGATTTTTGTTTGCTTTGTAATATAATTTTGTTTGTGTGTGTTAATATCAAAGTAATCACACTAACAAGCTTTTCAAAAGCTTTTCGGTTACCACTTTATCCACTGTGGGCAAAGTAATTTTGTTTCCTACGTTAGCAGTCTCCAAGTTTTAAAATTATAGATCTTTAAGGGTAAAATATTTTCGACTCCCCTCAATATATTAATACTTACATTTTTTTAAAAAATTTTATTTTGTCGATATACATTGTGGCTGATTATTGCTCCCCATCACCAAAACCTCCCTCCCTTCTCCCTCCCCTCCAACAATGTCCTTTCTGTTTGCTTGTCGTATCAACTTCAAGTAATTGTGGTTGTTATATCTTCTCCCCCCCCCGGTTTTGTGTGTGTGTGTGTGTGTGTGTGTGTGTGTGTGTGTGTGTGTGAATTTATATATTAATTTTTAGCTGCCACCAATAAGTGAGAACATGTGGTATTTCTCTTTCTGTGCCTGACTTGTTTGCAGCCTCTATGGAAAATGGTATGGAGGTTCCTCAGACAATTGCAGATAGATCTACCATACGACCCAGCTATCCCACTGTTGGGAATATACCCAGAGGAATGGAAATCATCAAGTCGAAGGTATACCTGTTCCCCAACGTTCATCGCAGCACTCTTTACAATAGCCAAGAGTTGGAACCAGCCCAAATGTCCACCATCAGATGAGTGGATACGGAAAATGTGGTACATCTACACAATGGAATACTACTCAGCTATAAAAACGAATGAAATACTGCCATTTGCAACAACATGGATGGACCTCGAGAGAATTATATTAAGTGAAATACTTACATTTTAAAATTTATGGCAAAATTTACTACATGTGCTATAAAGCGATATGAATATAGAAATTAAAATATAAAATATATATCACTGAAATTTCACTATTTTCTTCTTACCCTGCAGTGGGTCATCTTGCATACTTTATATCTTGAAATACCAGAGAACAAACCTTATTCAACTTCCAAGCCCACCTCCACTGACATTTCATCGCTTTCCCTTTAGCCCCAGAGAGTTAAGCAGTGTTTTTCCAACTTTTTGGACTTAGCAGTCTTTCAATCTCTTAAAAATAATTAAGGACCTCAAAAAGTTTTTGTTTATGTGGATCCTACTGATTAATATTTACCATATTAGCAGTGAACATCAAGAAGTCTGAAACATATTTATGTACAAGAGGACTTCAAACAGCTTTTGGAAAAACAAAATTAAAGGATAAAAATAAAACAAATATAAACTTGATTTTTTTCAACATAAAGTCCATCAAGTTCAAGGCAATGTAAGTGATGATACCAGCCATTTAGTCCATCCCTAAAGGACTGAGGGTCCTGGGCATTTAACCATGTCAATGCAGGCTTTTTTACATTATTAACTGAAGAAAAATTGGTGCCCTTTAAATATTTATTAAGTTAGGTAACAAAAATAATTCAGAAGGATCCAAATTAGGACTGTAGGGTGGATGTCTGATAATTTCCAATTGAAACTCTCACAAAATTGCCCTTGTTTGATGAGAGGAATGAGCAAGAGCATTGTCATGGTGGAGAAAGTCTCTCTGGTGAAGCTTTCTTGGGCATTTTTCTTCTAAAGCTCTGGCTAACTTTATCAAAGCACTCTCATGATAAGCAGATGCTATCTTTCTTCAGCTCTCCAGAAAGTCAACAGTGAAATGCCTTGAGCATCCAAAAAAACATTGTCATGATCTTTGCTCTTGACAAGTCCACTTTTGCTTTGATGGACCACTTCCACCTCTTGGTAGCCATGGCTTTGATTGTGCTTTTTCTTCAGGATTGTAATGGTAAAGCCATGTTTCATCTCCTGTTGCAATTCTTCAGAGAAATGCTTCAGGATCTTGATCCCACTTGTTTAAAATTTCCATTGAAAGCTCTGCTCATCTGCAGCTGATCTGGGAGCAAGAGTTTTGGCACCCATCAAATAGAAACTTTGCTCAACTGTAATTTTTCAATCGGAATTTTTTAATCTGAACCAACTGAGATGTCTATGGTGTTGACTATTTCTTCTGCTGTTAATTGGTCCTCTTCAATTAGGGCATTAATAAAATTCATTTTTATCTTGCAAATTGATGTGGCTGGTCTGCAGCAGCAGGCTTCATCTTCAACATTATCTCATCTCTTCTTAAAATGAGTTATCCATTTGTAAACTGCTGCTTTCTTTGGGAGCATTATCCCCATAAACTTTTTGTAAAACATTATGATTTCACCATTTTTCCACTCAAGCTACACCATAAACTTGATGTTTGTTCTTGCTTCAATTTTATCAGATTTCATGTTGCTCTGATAGGGGCTCTTTTCAAACTGGGGTCTTATCCTTCATAGTATCTCAAATTAGATCCTGTTCAGAAAGGTTGTAACAAGTTAGTATGAGTTTATTTTGGTGCAAAGAAATTTTGAAACCCATGTATAGTTTTTTCATAATATGCATTTTCCTTAAACCCTTTGATGACCCCTCATATTAATTCATTTAAAAATAACATTAATAACCTATTACATATTGTAATAAATTGCATCCTTAAGAAAGTAACTATTTTTAAAAAATAAAAAAATTAAAAAGAAGGGTGGGATTGTTTTACCTTTCTGCAATTTCTTTAATATCTGTCAAAACAGGAGAACTAGGTTCACATATGTGCTTCTGCATTTTGTCTGTTGGGATATTTTGTTTAGATGAAGAAAATATGTCTTCAAATGGATATGTTGTTGGAAAATGGAGGACCTCGTAGACCCCTTGAAAGGATGTTAGAGACCCTCAGGGGTCCACACTTTGTCGAGATAAGGTAATATTTAGCTACAAAATGTCAAAACCCAATAAAGGAACCCAATTAGGATTGCTTTTATTGTAAAGGGAAAAAATTGTATAAATAAACATGTTATTATTTGTTTGAAAGACTCAGTTCCATCAGTTTATGGAACTTGGTTTATTTTACTGCCGTCGGTTTGCTTCTGTTTAGGATGAGGATACAGAAAGCAAGTCTTGCTTATATAGTTCTAAGGAAGAAGAGCGTTCTGTCCAATATTATCCATAAAATCTGTTAAAAACATTTAAACACATGCTTAATTTTAGAAAAGAAGATGTCTTTTCTTAAAAGTCATTTCATATTAAAATGAGATAATGAATGTGAAAGTGCTCAATCCTCCCTCTCTCCCTCCTCTGACAGCCACTCGGGGAGACGCCCTTCAGAAAGAAAAATAATATTTTGAGGAAAAGTTTTCTTTATTATTAAAAATATATGTAAATATATACACACATATCCATGCTCCAAAAATGTTCTGTTTGGGTAATCTGTTTAAGGAAGACATGCATACTTGGGCCTGTTTTTTACATTTAATCACGATTCAGTGTGGCTTATGTAGTTGAAAGGGGCTCAATGTGGAATAAATAGAGCCTGGAAGAGGACTCAAAGTTTCATGAATTCCTTGGAATACTCCACGGGCTCTTGAGGGCCGATGGTAACTTGCTCATTCTATGGCTGGGCTCACTACGGTTTGGAAGGGACATGCGCTTTGCTCAGATATGTCAAAGTGCATTCTGTGCAGTAGGAATGAGGGAGTATGAAACTCTCTCTTTCCCTTCCTTTAACTGGTTCCTGTCTTTCTTTGTGAAGTCACTGCATTGTCACACTAGTTTATTAGTTTCCTGTTGCTGCTATGAAAAATGACCACAAACATGGTGGCCTAAATAATACAACTTTATTATTTTACAGTTTTGTGGATCAGAAGTCTGACACAGATCTCGCTGGGCTAAACTCAAGGTGCCAGTGGGACTGCCTTCCTTCATGGAGAATTTAAGAGAGAATCAATTTCCTTACATTACTTAGCTTCTAAAGGATGCTGGCATTCCTTTGTTTGTGCCCCTTCCTCCACATTCAAAGCCAGAAATGCAGCACAACTCGATGCCTCTGTCATCATATCTCTTTCTGACCTCAGCTGGGAAAGGGTTTATGCTTTTAAAAGTTTGGGTAATTATATTGGGTGCACCCAAATAATTCAGAATAATCTCTCCACCTCAATGTCTGTATCCTTAATTACATCTGCAAAATCTCTTTTTGCCATGTAAGACAATATCTTCACAGGTTCCAAGGACTAAGGTGTGAACTTCTTTGGGGGGCATTTTTCTGCCAAATACATCCAACTTAAATCTCATTGGCTTTATTTTTATTAAACTTAATTTTTAAATTGCCAAAGCAAAAATAGCAGGCTAAAATAGGGAAAAGTACATGGAAGAATACTATTAATGTTCTCAACTATAGTAGGGAAAACATGTTTAAAAAATCTGTTATCCCACATATATTTATATTAAAACAGTAGAATCCTGTTATTGATTGTGTTTATTATATAATCAGTTTTAGTATAAGTAAGACAAATGTCTGCACTTCATATTCAGCTCATGTGTTATTTGATCCACTGGTTGCCATGGAGATTGCTCATTTTAAGTAAATATTAGATAGCTTATGGATCTACACAGGAGGATGTGGTGTGAATGGGCATGCATTCTGATATTTGTGGGGTTTTTTTTTTAATTACTAAAAAGGTGTTCTTTTTCTTTTATCTATTTTTTATTTGACCTCTTACTTCTTTGCTTTATTGAAATTTTCAGATGTTGGAATGGCATATATGTTTTATTTACACATTTAAATGGCACTAAGAAAAGGGAAACTCCATTTCCTGCTTTCGATCAAATTGTTGAAATCAGTATAAAGATAAACAATTTGAGACAAATTTTAGATAGGTCATGTTAAGTAAATAAACATTAGTTAGGGGCTGTACTCAAACTGCAAAATATGTATTTTAAATATTACATACTTCATTGCATATGTCCATATGTAGTTCATCAGTCTAAAATTTCAGTGTTAATTTGCTGCATGTGTCAGTTGTAAACCATGTGTAAATAAAACAATAATTATTTTATAGATACATATAATAGTATTTTATTGTTGTCAAAGAAATCTCTTGGTTATTACCATATACTTTGAAGAGTGAGTAGGAGCAGGTTACCAAGATGCTCTATGTAGGGTTTTATTTGTTATATAAAAATACAAATGAAATTAGCTTGAGTACAAAGAGCACTAACATATCTTTGAAAAGAGAAAGCGTAAAGCTGAACCTCAGAGACAACTGGACTGAAGGACTTGAATGTTGCAGGGCTCTATTTCTCTGTTTATTGCATCTTTTCTCTTTATGTAAGCTCAGACCTCTCAAGTGCATACTGGCTTCTCTATGATAGCATATGTGGTTACTGCATATTAAGTCTTACCATCTCTGACACCCACCCATCCCCCAAACTGGTACTCTTCTCTTAGACCTAACTCAGAAATATCTCAGGGAAAGGATTTGATTGGGTCTGTTTAGGTCAGGTCCTCTATTAACCAGGAACATATAAAGGTGAAATGTTTGGGGAAAAGTTAATGAGGAAAGTAGGTTCAGGGAGAAGTGATTAAGTTGTTTTGAATTTGTTGCTTTTGGAGATCATCCAATTGGTAATATTCAGTAAGAAGGTGGAAGATAGATATGTCGGTAGGTAGGTAGGTAGGTAGGTAGGTAGGTAGGTAGGTAGGTAGGTAGGTAGACAGACAGACAGACAGACAGACAGACAGACAGACAGACAGACAGACAGACAGATAGATAGATAGATAGATAGATAGATAGATAGATAGATAGATAGATAGATAGATAGACAGCTTGCTCTAAGTGGCAACAACTATGGAAATGGTGATGATTGAATACATAGGAGGAGATGAATAGCTCAGGAAATGCAGGACAATTACAATGGACAAGTCCCTTTTCTGAGTCCCAGAGGCAGATTAATAAAGCTGTTGGCTAGAATGTTCTCCCCATAAAGATCTGTATAATTATGAAGTATAACATATTCTTAAAAGTGCATAAATGAAAAAGTAAGAAATGATCCATTAATGTAACCATCACTCAAGTACAAAATTGAACTTTAAGGCATCCAGCAGCTCCTTATGTGTCCCTTCTTGATTATACTCAGGCTAGAAGTAACCATTTTTTAAATGTTTTATTGTAATCACTACTCTGAGTCTATTTTCTTTTCTTTTTCTTTTTTTATAAAGAACAGAGGTTTATTTAGCTTATGATTCTGGGACAGCTGCACCTGCTGCAGGCCTCAGGCTGCTTCTACTCATGGCAGAAAGAGGCAGGCAGCTGGCAGGTACAAGCAGATCACAAGGCAAGAGGAAGAAGCAGATTTGAGTCTATTTTCTCAAAGTTTTAATATTTACGCATGAATCTTAAACAATATATTCTAGTTTTTTATAAAACTGTATATAAATGAAATCATGGTGTAAGTGTTCATTGGTGTTTTCCTCTTTTATCCGGAATTATGTCTGTAAGACACTTCTTTGTTTTCGTAAGTACATATAACTTGTTTCTTTTCATTGCTATATAGTGCCCAATTGCATGAATATAACAAAATTTGTCTATTAATACCACTCTTGATGGACTTGACTTACTTTCAGTTAACATACCTTTCTTCAAATTGGACACTAGAACTGGAATAGCTGTGTTACAGCACATAGAAAGTGATTCTTGACTCTGACTACATGAGGCCAAATTGTCTTCCAAAGTATTTGTGTCAATTACATTCATACCATACACATGTGATGGTTCCTATTGCTCAGCATTCTTGCTAACATTTGATATTGCTGGGCTTTTGAATTGTTTTTTATAATCTGGCAGGTGTTTAAACATTTTTTATTATAATTTTAATTAGCATTTCTCTGATTTTTAATTAAGTTGAGGAGCTTTACTTTTGTTTATGGGCCACTTGTATGTCTTATTTTATGAAAGTCACATTGAAGTCTTTTGCCTATCTTTCTAGTTTTTGTCCATCCCCGGTTTTTTGTTTTCTTCTTTTGATTTGTAGTTATTCATATATTATGGATATATTTGTTGCAAATATCTTCTCCACTTCTGGGGTTTATTTTTTACTGTCTTCATAGTATCTTAGAAAAACAGAATTTGTTTATTTTAATGAAGTACGGTTTATCAATTTTTATTTTTTGGTTACTTTTATTTTTGGTGTGTGTGTGTGTGTGTGTGTGTGTGTGTGTGTGTGTGTGTGTGTGTGTGTGTGCGCGCACGCGCGTATGTGTGTGTTTCATTTGAAAAACCTTTCCCTATCTCAAGGTTCAAGAAGATACCCTTCTCTATTAGGTCTTGCTATGGTTTAAGTGTACGTGTCTGTCCAAAATTCATATGTTGAAACTTAGTCACCATGGTGATAACATTAGAAGGTAGGGCCCTTGAGAGGCTATTAGGTCCTGAATGGGAAAAATGTCCTTAAAAAAGGGCTGAAGAGAACTAGCTAGGACCTTCTGCCTTTGTGCTCTTTCACCACATTAGGACACATTTGTCCCCTCTGGAGGATGCAGCAACAAGGAAGGTGTCATCTTGGAAGCAGAAAGTGAGCACTTATCATATACCAGATCTTCCAGAGCTTTGATCTTGGACTTGCCAGCCTTCAGAACTGTAAGAAATAAATTTCTATTATTTATAAATTATCCAATATGAATGGACTAAGACAGACCTATAACCTGAAAAGAAGAACCATAAATCTTCCAGGAGATAATTAAGAAGAGCCTTTATGTGATGATGGGGTAGAAAAAATATTTCTGAAACAAGGTACAAAAATATCTATTTCCTGAGTTGTTTTTATTTTGTGTACAATGTAAAGTTGGGGTTAAATTCATTTTTTTCATATAGACATCCAATTGTCGTAGTGTTAATTTATTAAAGATGATTCTTATCCCACTGTTCTGTACATTGCCTTCGTCATAATTGTTCTTCTCTGTTCTATTGGTCTATTTGTCAAACTCGTGACAATTATACACCTTTTCAATTGACAGCTGATGGAGCAAGACCTTACACCTGGCTCTTCCTCTCCAAGAGTGTCTTGGCCAAATGCGGTCTTTTGCATTTCTATATAAATTTTAGAATTAGCTTGTCAAGTTACACAAAATGCCCTGTTGATATTTGATTGGGATTGTATTAATCCATAGAACAATATCTGAAGAGTAAACATAGTTTCAATATTGAGTCTTCCAGCTTGGAAACTTATATATATTTAAAGATTTCAATATCATTTTGTATTTTTTACAGGAAAGAAATCTTATACATTTTTATTAGATTGACTCATAAATAGTTGGTATTTTTTGATGCTGTTGTATATGATTTTATAAAACTCTATTTTCTGTTTGTGGCTGGTATATAACAATTAATTGAATTTACGTTTCAATTTTTTCTTCAACAAACTTTATTATATCTCATTAAATTTAGTAACTACATATAGACTTTGTTGGATTTTCTATGTAAATAATCACATTGGCTGAGAATAATGACATTATTCTCATTATTATCATAATTATTAGCATTATTATGAATAATGTTTCTTTTTAATTCTTATGCCAGTTACTTTTTTTCTTGTAACACTGCACTGGCTATGACATAACTAAATTATTGAATAGAGGTGTGGATAGAGAACATATTTGTCCTGTTCTCAAAATTTTACATGTTTCACCATTTATTATGGTGTTTGCTGTGGGTTTTTGTAGATATGATTTTTTGGTATTTCAAAGATCCCTTCTATTTTCTTTGGCTAAAAGTTTACTTTGTAAATTTTTTTTTTTATCACAAACATATGGTGAATTTTACTACATGCATTTTCTGTATCTATTAAGATGATTGCGTGATTTTATTTCTTTAATTTTTTAATGTGGTAAATTACTTGAATATCTAATGTTAAATTAGCTGTGCATTCCTGATAGAAAATTAATTTTGTCATGATGTATTATCATTCTTATATAATTATGGGTTCAGTTTGATAATATTTTGTTTAGGATTTTTCCAGTTATGTGTATGAGATTAGCCTCTACTTTTCTTTTTCTGTCCTTCCCTTGTCCAGGTTGTGCTAGGCTCATAAAGTGAAATGAGGAGTATAAATGTTTTTCTACTCTCTGAAGGAGTTTTATGTTTGAATTACTTCTGCCTTGAGTATATGGTAGGATTTGCAAATGCAGCCACCTAGATTTTAGTTTTCTTTGTGGGAAAATTATTGATCATAATTTGGTTTTTAAAACAAATCAGCTTCTTCCCAAATTTTTCTAGGAATTAGTTTATTTCATTGGCATTTTCAAATTTATTGGCATTAAGCTACTTGTACTATCTTCCCATAATTATTTTAATTATGTATAGAAATCATCTGTGGCCTCGGATCATGGAGTCTTCTTTAAGAGAGAATTTTCATTTTCTGGGTTTAGTTCTCTGGATTTTCAGGGTTTAACATATTTGGCCTGTTATTTCCTTCAGTCTCTTACTTGATATTTTTAAGAACATGTTTTAAAACTTTATTCCTGCCCTTTTAATTGTTTTCAGCCAAAAATTTGGTCTGAGTTATTTCATCTACCTTTACTGAAACTATATGTTCTAACAAATGTTATATTTTACTTACTGTGTTGTTTATTGCTTGTCATCTCTCTTCTCTACTTTCCCCCATGTAAGGAGGGATCTGAGACACTTGTATTTACTACTGTTCCCTATTGTATTCTCAGTATTTAGAACTCTGTGTACATATTAGATGCTCCATAAATTTGTTAAATGAGTAAATGAAGAACTGGTCTTTGCTGCTCAGGAGCTTTTAACTTTATTCTTTATATGGACTAATTCTGTGCACAGCCCTTAAAGTCATGCTTTTAGATTCATGAAATCTTGGACCTAGAAAGTCATCAGGGATCAAGTCCACTTAGATTTTTCTTATAGGGAAACATAGTGTCAGAGAAGATGAGGAAAATTTATTTTGATTTTAGGAAAAAAGTTTTTAGTCAACATTTCCTTCTTTAAACAGAGATTAAAGGTTTGTTTCATGTAGAGAATCATAAATAATTGCTGAAAGACTTTTTGAAGTAATTTATGCTAGCGATTTTTAACATGAGGTGCATATATGGACTTCAGGAGCCATGAATCTCTTAAAATTTGTATATATACATTTTTGAAATATGAACTTGTTCATTTTGCTGTGACTTAGGTCCAGAGATTCGCCTACTTCTCACAAGTGTTTGAGCTCTGAGAGTTTGCCTTCTGGCTGGGTTTGTGTTGCTGATGAACTTAAGGTTTTCAGCACCCCAGAATATTTTTTAAAATCTTTATACCAGGGCCGAGCCCGTGGCGCACTTGGGAGAGTGCGGCACTGGGAGCGCAGCGACGCTCCCTCCAAGTGTTCGGATCCTATATAGGAATGGCCGGTGCACTCACTGGCTGAGTGCCGGTCATGAAAAAGACGAAAAAAAAAAAAAAAACACTTTATACCAGTTCAATACCTTTGACCCTGAGGATCTGAAAACAGAGGCCCATTTATGGGTAAAAGGTGATCCAGATGAAGTTCTGTGTGTATTCTGTATCTTTGCTTTTGCCCCAGTTCTGTCATTTGGGAAGAAAGTATTCTTTAGATTGGACATTGCAGACTTCCGGGAGCCAACGGGAAGATCTTTTTCACAATCAGTATTAGTTGTGAAGTCCTTTGAAGCACAATCTTGTTATGATCAGGGCTAGTGTTATGGGTAGGAAGCCAACGATCTCTGTTCACTTTCAAATATCAGAGGTGGAGAAGAGTTCCTGATAAGAATCTCAAAAATTCTCTTATCTTTAATCTCTGAAATTTTTTGTTCTTCATGTTGTATGGGTAGCAAACCTCCTTCAAACATGTTTGTACTAAATCTTTTAAACTATTATACCATCGTATCTGATACGTAGCTTTAGACACGTTATGTTAACGTAAGACATTCTAAAGCCCACTTGTGCAACAGTGAGTTGGAGTTTTGCTGGAACTGCGTGATTCGCATTCGTGTCTAGGTGCATTATGATACAGTTGTCGGAAGAAAGCACTCCAGGACAACAGTAAAATAAACAGCACAGCATATTGAAGACTAAGCATGTTCTAAGATAACGTTTTCTGATGACAGCAATACACCACATATATAGACATGATTTAATCTAACCCAATCTCTTCTTTTCTTTTTAAAAGAAACGTTTCTATTTTAAAAACTGCTATGAGTTTGTTCTTCCTACCACATAGCAGGTAGGAAGAATTCATCTTTGGAGAGAGCACACAGCTCTGGGTCCGCTGAGCCAGGGGCTGGTCCTGAGCTTTGGTTGTCCTTTAGTTAATTATTTCATCTTCCAAGCTCTGCCTGTGTTGCTTCCAGCCTCTGATGACCATATTCTTGGGGTGTTTTGGGGTGATGCTGGCCAGACAGGGGTTCACTTCTGCAATGACTCTTCTCTTACATCCATGTTATATCTCATCCAGTTTTGAGATAAGGGAAGTAGAACCAGACACATTGTGATTTGTACAAAATGATCTGGATGGTCCATGCCTTTTAGGTAGAGAATATTTTATAGTATTTCATTCTTTCATTGTTTCTTTAGCATATATTATATCCCAGGCGTAGTTGAATTATGTTCCCCCCAAAACTCACTGAAGCTTGACTTGTGTCCCCCAAGTTTTATGTATTAGAAACTACATCATCACTGTAACTGTTGAGGGTGGGAAACCCTATTACGGTAATTAAAAGGTGGGGCCTTGAAGAGGTAATTAGATTGTAGGACCATGCAGTAGAGAAAGGATTAAAGATGGTGATCAGGGGTGTGGTTCTGGGAGCTTTGAGGCATTTACAAGGCATAAGAAGGTCTGAGTCTTTCCCGAGAGATGAAATGGCATGCATAATAATAGCATGTTCAGAAAAGAGTATGGACTTCGGCAGAGTGGGAAAGGACAGTAGGAGACATAGTTAAAAGACATTTTGAGAGTGGGCATCCTTGTCTAGTGCCTGTTCTTAAAGGAAAAGCTTTCAGCTTTTCCCCATTCAGGATGATATTGGCAGTGGGTTTGGCATATATGGCTTTAATTATGTTGAGATACTTTCCCTCTATACCTAACTTATAGAGGGTCTTTGTCATGAATGAGTGCTGAACTTTATCAAATGCTTTTTCAGCATCTATAGAGATGATCATATGGTCCTTGTGTTTGAGTTTATTAATATGGTGTATCACATTTATTGATTTGCGTATGTTGAACCAACCTTGCATCCCTGGGATGAATCCCACTTGATCGTGATGAATAATTTTTCGTATGTGTTGCTGTATTCTGTTTGCTAGTATTTTAGTGAGGATTTTTGCATCTATATTCATCAAGGATATCGGCCTGTAGTTTTCTTTTTTGGTTATATCTTTACCTGGTTTTGGTATCAGGATGATGTTTGCTTCATAGAATGAGTTTGGGAGATTTGCGTCCGTTTCAATCTTTTGGAATAGTTTGTAAAGAATCGGTGTCAATTCCTCTTTGAATGTTTGGTAAAATTCTGCTGTGAATCCATCTGGACCTGGGCTTTTCTTTGTTGGGAGCCTTCTGATAACAGCTTCAATCTCCTTTATTGTTATTGGTCTGTTCAAATTTTCTACGTCTTCACGGTTCAGTTTTGGGAGCTTGTGTGTGTCCAGAAATTTATCCATTTCCTCCAGATTTTCAAATTTGTTGGCGTATAGTTGTTTATAGTAGTCTCGAATGATTCCTTGTATTTCAGATGAATCAGTTGTAATATCGCCTTTTTCATTTCTAATTTTTGTTATTTGAGTCTTCTCTCTTCTTTTTTTTGTTAGCCATGCTAATGGTTTGTCAATTTTATTTATCTTTTCAAAAAACCAACTTTTTGATTCGTTGATCTTTTGAATTGTTTTTTGGTTTTCAATTTCATTCAGTTCTGCTCTGATCTTAATGATTTCTTTCCATCTGCCCACTCTCACCACTCCTATTCAACATAGTGTTGGAAGTACTAGCCAGAGCAATCAGAGAAGAGAAGGAAATAAAGGGCATCCAGATTGGAAAAGATGAAGTCAAACTGTCCCTGTTTGCAGATGACATGATCCTATATATCGAACAGCCTAAAACCTCTACAAAAAAACTCTTGGAATTGATAAATGATTTCAGCACAGTAGCAGGATACAAAATCAACACACAAAAATCAGTAGCATTTCTTTTCTCCAATAGTGAACATGCAGAACGAGAAATCAAGAAAGCCTGCCCATTTACAATAGCCACCAAAAAAATAAAATACTTAGGAATTGAGTTAACCAAGGAGGTGAAAAATCTCTATAATGAGAACTACAAACCACTGCTGAGAGAAATTAGAGAGGATACAAGAAGATGGAAAGATATTCCATGCTCTTGGATTGGAAGAATCAACATAGTGAAAATGTCCATACTACCCAAAGTGATATACAAATTCAATGCAATCCCCATCAAAATTCCAAAGACATTTTTCTCAGAAATGGGAAAAACTATTCAGACATTTATATGGAACAATAAAAGACCACGAATAGCCAAAGCAATGCTCAGCAAAAAAAATAAAGCTGGAGGCATAACACTACCTGACTTTAAGCTATACTACAAAGCTATAATAACCAAAACAGTATGGTACTGGCATAAAAACAGACACACTGACCAATGGGATAGAATAGAGAATCCAGAAATCAACCCTCACACTTACTGCCATCTGATCTTTGACAAAGGCACCAAGCCTCTTCACTGGGGAAGGGACTGCCTCTTCAGCAAGTGGTGCTGGGATAACTGGATATCGATATGCAGGAGAATGAAACTAGATCCATACCTCTCACCGTATACTAAAATCAACTCAAAATGGATTAAGGATTTAAATATACACCCTGAGACAATAAAACTTCTTAAAGAAAACATAGGGGAAACACTTCAGGAAATAGGACTGGGCACAGACTTCATGAATACGACCCCAAAAGCACGGGCAACCAAAGGAAAAATAAACAAATGGGATTATATCAAACTAAAAAGCTTCTGCACAGCAAAAGAAACAATTAAAAGAGTTAAAAGACAACCAACAGAGTGGGAGAAAATATTTGCAAAATATACATCTGACAAAGGATTAATATCCAGAATATATAAGGAACTCAAACAACTTTACAAGAAGAAAACAAGCAACCCAATTAAAAAATGGGCAAAAGAGCTAAGTAGGCATTTCTCTAAGGAAGATATACAAATGGCCAACAGACATATGAAGAAATGCTCAACATCACTCAGCATCCGGGAAATGCAAATCAAAACCACATTGAGATACCATCTAACCCCAGTTAGGATGGCTAAAATCCAGAAGACTATGAACGATAAATGCTGGCGAGGCTGCGGAGAAAAAGGAACTCTCATACATTGTTGGTGGGACTGCAAAATGGTGCAGCCTCTATGGAAAATGGTATGGAGGTTCCTTAAACAATTGCAAATAGATCTACCATACGACCCAGCCATCCCACTGTTGGGAATATACCCAGAGGAATGGAAATCATCAAGTCGAAGGTATACCTGTTCCCCAATGTTCATCGCAGCACTCTTTACAATAGCCAAGAGTTGGAACCAGCCCAAATGCCCATCATCAGATGAGTGGATACGGAAAATGTGGTACATCTACACAATGGAATACTACTCAGCTATAAAAACGAATGAAATACTGCCATTTGCAACAACAGGGATGGACCTCGAGAGAATTATATTAAGTGAAACAAGTCAGGCACAGAAAGAGAAATACCACATGTTCTCACTTATTGGTGGGAGCTAAAAATTAATATATAAATTCACACACACACATACACACATACACACACAAACCGGGGGGGGGGAAGAAGATATAACAACCACAATTATTTGAAGTTGATACAACAAACAAGCAGAAAGGACATGGTTGGGGGGGAGGGGGGGAGGGGGGGAGGGAGAAGGGAGGGAGGTTTTGGTGATGGGGAGCATTAATCAGCTACAATGTATATCGACAAAATAAAATTTAAAAAAAAAAAAAAAGACATTTTGGAGGTAGAATTTGTAAAATTTGTAACATCTGAATGTAAGAGCTGATGAAAGGATATTGCCAAAGATGACCTGAAATCTGGGCTTCTAAGTTAGTTAATCAAGAAAGAGAGTATTTAGTTCTGAACACATTGAGTTTTTGAAGTATGTGAAACTTACCTGATGGTATTGGCAGGACTAAAATTCTAGTCTGAGATTCAGGAATGTGGATGGGCTGCTCACAGAGACTGGACTGCATCAGGGGGTCATGAACACGATCCAGGTACTTGCCATCATAGACAGGCCTAAGTGTACCCTGTGGGGCAAAGAACAAGACAGAGCACATTTACTCTGCATTATTTTTAGGTTTTTAAAAAATGGATTATTTTTAACATTTGGAATTATCATGTTAAAGAGAAATCTGAGAGACAGAGAAAATTATAGTATATGGCTTCTCCATTGTTAGATATAATTTAAATAGAAAATAAGGAATTTATATTAAATTTCTTTAGAAGGAAGGGAAATAAAGTGATCAAAACAGCTCATGGCAGAGATGATATGCCCATCTGCATTTTTTTCCACTTCTGTATTTTTAAAACCTTCAATGGAGTAAAACAAAATTTGGGTAATTTGGGGGTAATGGTAACTGGTGATCACTTTGATTGTTTAAAGATAAAAAAGAATTACTTGTAGCCCCTCTTAAAATGCACAAAAAGAGAAAATACCATTAGCTGCAGGACCTTGTTGTATCCATACTCTTTACTAGAACTTTAATTATTTGCTTGAGATACCTCTTGTTAAAGATTTGTGCCAAATTTAAAAACAATTGTGTATGTTTCAGAAGGGAACGTAATGGGGGCTTCTGTGGTGTTGATAGTATTCTGTCTCTTGATCACAAGTATTACTTGATTCAGTTTACAAAATTTATCAAGCTGTGTACTCAAGATTTGTGAGTGTTTTGCTATGTATTTTATGTCAATAAATTGTTTGCTAGACAAACCAATGGTACATGTTCCAGACTTACATAATGTGGTTATTTCTTATACTTCTTTTTTTAAAGTACATGTTCTAGAATAGTATGATTAGAAATCCTGTGTACAGTTCCTCATTTTTGTCTTTGGATTTGCATATGTTTTCAGGTAGTCACATCAAAATCGCATTAACTCTGGAAAATTGGCTTAAAAAATACAGAATGAGCTCTATGTGTGTCAGGTGATTTAAGGTTTTCCAAACAGTGTTCAGAGATTCCATTTATGTATCCAAATTGCAAACTAAAACTTAGAAAAATGCTTCCCTGAGGTGAAGTTAACTTGCCTGGGACAGAAGACGTTTTTAAGGATGCCAGTTTGCCCACTGTATGGCCCAAGTGTTTATTCAGCTGAGGCTTGGATGAAAGCCACCACATCAATGTCACAGTCTCTCAGCACATGTGAGGAAAATACATGTGATACATAGCAAATTAGGTGTCATGCTCTGAGAAGGGCGGAATGGGATTGATTTGCCACTTTTAGCAATGCTCTTTTACTGTCAGCTGTGGCTTTGAGAAAAGCATTAGAGATTCTTGTCACAGATGTTTCTTTCATAAACTGTTGTGGGAGAATGACATTCTGCAAAAATGGTTTACTACTCTTCTTTCTTCTCTTGGGGAAACAAAGTACGCTTGCGATCCTAGCCAAATGGACTCAAGGAACGCTCTTCATTTATACCACAATAGCATTAAGAGTCATGACATTTACAAAGTTGATTTTAGAACTTTGTTGGCAAATGTAGTGCGTTGAGGTATTTATTCAACGTATGTGCTATTGGGGAGGTTCAGTGAGACTCACTGTGGGGAAAGTAGAAACAAGCCCATTGGTGTTTAAAAACTGAAATGAAAAATGTTTGTATAATTTTTACTAAATGGTTCACAATCAAAGTAATTAATCTTTTTAGCATATTGTATTCCATGCAAATGCTAAACTATGAGAAGTTAAAAATTCTTTCCAGCTCAGCCATTTTTGTTTTTAAGATGATGCAGTTTATGAAGAACAATAACATTTATATAAAAAAAAAACATGCTTAATAGAATTATTTTCTAGTAATTTTAAAATTAAGGGACAAGAACTGCTCATTCACTGAGAATTTTAATCCATCACTTTCATTTGGTAAAATTGTCACTGAGAATTTAGTGAATAAATGTAAGCATTCTGTACCTAAGTATTATCCTGCTGAACAAAAATACAGTTACTATAGCAACTGTAACATCACATGAGATCTGAGATACAAAGGCTATTTTACAAAAAGCATGTTATCCGTGTGTATGTTAATGTTCCTACTTTGTACTATGTACGAGTCAGGATATTTTCCTCTGATGCTATGTGGATATCCAATGTTTCACTACTCATTAAAGTTTATTATTTTTTTCTTAGATGTTCCAAATTGCCTACAGAATTTTTTCTGTTTTTTGAATATATGTGCACACACGTGGAGTATGCAAAATGTCATTTGCCAGCTTAGATACTGAAGGTGAAAAGAAGGCAACTGCCTATTTTTAAAGTGAGTTGGCCATCTTTTAAAATTCATATGAAAACATAATGGGCTGTATTATTCTGAGGAATAAGAGAATAAAACTCTGTTAGGGCAGATCATACTTGCTGATTGAAACACTTTCGTCCTCTTCCACTAGGTTGCTAATATGGTCTTCAATGTTTATTTTGAAAAATTTTCATCCTGCTTGCTGACAAAAAATTATTATTTTTGATTGAGTATAAATAAATTAAAAACAGATGGTAAAATTTTATTTTTGTACAGATGAGTTTAAAAGTTATATTTTCCTAAATTGTTTTTAAAAAGCAAACACACAAACACCTAGCAAGTTCCTCATTCTGAAGTCTAGACTAAATTTCTGTAAAGCAAAAACATGACATGAAGCTTTTCTGTATAACTACATTTTAATACTATATTTTACAGTCTCAATTCTTATTGCATTTTGGAGTCTATCTACAGTAGAAGGATTAGGGTATTTTCTCAAAATCATATTTCTGCAACTGTTACTTTTTTGAAGCAGACTGTATTCTCTGGAAGTTTTCCTAGATAACAGGCTCACTGCACTAGTGTGAAAGTAGAATCATTTTTTTTCCCCCTGTAACCTTTATTTGTGAAATTCCATATTCACATGGTGTAAGACCAGGGCTTTAAAAGTGAGGTCACTGAGGAGAGACTGAGAAAGGTGTTTGGATTGGCTCTTCTCTCTTCCAACCTTTAGAAAATACTTTGGTATTTTACTGAATGGAGATTTAAACTGGAATTGTCGGAGCCACAGACAGCAATGCCTGTAACATAAACTAAGGGATATTTTGGATGAAAAGTGTCTTACAAGGTTGGAAAAAAAATCAAAAAATAAAAATGCTTCGGCGGTTATAAAACATTTGTGGAATTGTGTTTGTATACATATTATTTCTGAAATATGTTGAATCATAGTCCAAAATGGTAGTTTTACATATTCTTTTACAAGTTTGCTTCATGTTTTCACCAGCAATGATTCACAGGCAATGTCTTGTCTTCTGGAGTTTAACTTTAAGGGGAGCAACGTGCATATCCTAATGTTCTACTTCCTCAGGACTAAAAAGGGCGTGTTTCATTTGGTGGTATTGGTACCTGTCCTCTTTGATTAGAAGTCGCTTGATTGCTGTAAGAATCTGCTTTTTTCCACCCTGCATTAAAACAACAACAACAACAACAACAACAACAACAAAAACAATTTAGCTTTAGAAATTCATATTTAAATCTTCTTACTTTATTTTTATTAAGTAGTTTTGGTTATTTGTGATAAATCTTGGGTATGATCTTCACTTGAAATAGTGATAACTTTGCACAAGCCTTTTTTCTCTCACTCTGTGCTGTTATTTTGATAAAAATTTGACTGAATTTGCCAGACAAGAAGGTGTGGGTATTCTCTGTCTTTTAAGAGGTGAATCTCGACTTCTTCACAGCCTGAGGGTGACCAGGATCTTCTGCGTGTGTGTGTGTGTGTGTGTGTGTATGTTTGTCTGTGTATATGTCTGTGTATATGTATATATATGTGTGTGTATGTGTGTGCATGTCTGTGCATATATGTGTGTCTGTGTGTATGTATGTGTATGTGTGTGCATGTCTGTGTATATATGTGTGTATGTGTGTACATGTGTGTGTATGTGTATGTGTGTGTTAACAGCAAAGCTAGTGAATAGAGTGAAGGTGTGCACTGGTTGCAAAGGACAAAACAGGGTAACGGTCCTGATGCTGGGCTTACTGCCTTCACTGCCAGGAATTGCTCAGACCCCGAGTAGCAAAGCAGCCATGTGGTAGCCACGTGGAAGACTGAGTACACAGGTCTTCAGGGTTGGCTGGCTTTGAAGACAGACTTGTTTCTGTAAATGCTTTGTCTGGAAGTTCAGGCAATGACCCCTAGGTAATGGTGGTGCCATCTCATGGCACATATCTTTGTAGTTTAGTTTTCTAAACAGATGGAGAAGATGCAGAAATAGACTGATGCTTGCTCTTTTCAGTAATATAATTTTTATTAATATAAAAATCATAAATTAAATAAGTACTCAATAATAAGTGGTTGATCAAAAGAAAATACAAGATATGAGGCAATAAGAAACCCATGCATCATTAACATGTTTTTCTTTTGAATCCCATCTGGAAGAGCAAACTTACTCAAAGTTAGGGCCAGTCCGTGTCACTACTGTCTTTCTGTGGTAGTTCTCCAGGATTTCCACTGTGGAGTCCAAAGAACTTGTTGGCTCTCAATGATCTCACTAGAAACTTGCCTCGCCTTCTGTTTTGGCCTGTACTTACTGTGGTGAAGTGGTCAGTGCTTATCTTTCTTGGGTTGGGGCTGAGGCTGCTAGAAAACAACCACCAGAGAAGAAGATTGTGCTACAGGCACCAGCATCTCTACAATCAGTCCACATACAGTAAGAACTGGGCTTAAACTGACTGCCAAGCAGTGTTAAGACCTCTGGATTACAGTCATTCCTTTTTGTGCACTATTTCTCATTTCCCTCTCTCTGCATGTCTTTCTTCAAATACCCTGGATTCTTAAAGAGACCACATTCTGAACAAGTTTTGTATATTCAGAAGAATTTATAAACTGTTTTAAAAAGTGACTTTCCGACATGTACTTACGTTTTTAAAATGAACCCAGGAGGATGACTGTTTCCACAGAGCCAATTTCATAGTGACAGAAGAGACATCTGCTCTATGATAGTATTGGGGAACCTGATCACACCTCTCAGCATTGGACAGATCATTTGGGCAGCAAATCAATAGAGTAACCATTATTCTTTCAGAGGGAGAGAAGAAATCTAGGGTAATTAGAAGGGAGAGGGGGAGAGGAAGGGCATGGGGTGGGATTAGACAAGGGGAATAAAGAATAGTTACAATTTGTAGCAATATATATACTACGAATATTGATTTGATCAACATATCTCAATGTTGAACTCCCAAAATATGTATAATCAATTTTGATTTAATAAAAATAAATTAAAAAAAGACTGAAGGGGTGAGCAGCAGTAATAAATAAATAAATAAATAAATAAATAAATAAATAAATAAATAAATAAATAAATAAAAGTAAAATGAACCCAGATTTTTCCAATTAACCTGACTCTACTTTAATCACTACTGAAAACTCAGATTAAATTCATATTGAAAACAGAGAATTAGAAAATTCTAGAGTGAGAACAAGGCAATTTTGCTTTAAGATTTTTTTCAAGATTTCTATGAATTGTTTTAAATATTTTCTCACCAACTCTATTTTAAGCTGTTGAGAACATAGATGATCTTAGTCTGCAAACAGTAGACTGGCAGTTATATTCGTAAATTAAAAGACTTCTTCCGAGTGCAGTCTTCTAAATGTGTTTATAAAATATGACAAAATGAACAAATGCTTGATATAAAATTGTCAAACACTACAAAAATTAAATTAAAAAAAAATCACTCTTTACCTCCTCTCTCAATTCCAATCTCTTCCTCACAGAAAAGCAACTACCAGTGAGTAAGTGTCCTCAGGCCTTCTGTATGCATATGTACACAAATGTACAGCTCTATAAAAGAAGCATATTTTTGTGCATCTTGTAGATCTTTTGACGTCACTGCATAGATTTATCTCATTCTTTTTAACTTCCATACAACACAATAGTTTAACTATTTTCTTATTATTAAACATATTTTAATTTTTTAATGTTATAAAAATACCATAAATAAATATTTTGTTCATACATGAGGATTTCTACAGGATACATTTCTAGGAGTTGAAATGCAAATGCAGTTTCAAAAAATTGTAAGTGATGCAGTTTTATAATGATTCTTATATTTCCAGTGGGCGCAGAGGCCCTTATTGAAATTTGAATACACTATATTCAGTCACTGAATGCTAAGAGAGATATAAGGAGGTTTAAGAAAGTGGTTTAGGGACGATGATAACAGTAATTAAATAAACAGAGAATGAGACCTCTGGGGATAAGCTGGGAGTAAGGGCAGTTTAGCCACAGAAGAGAAGACCTTTTCAGAATGCTGCCCACTTGTTTTCCACTTCTGCAGAGATTTTGTTGTGGATTTATATTTCAGCAATTGAATTCAGCCAAACATTGTAAAGACTTCATAGTTATACCTTTGCTATTGCAGGGACTAAGTATGAACGGAGGTTATAAAAGCTCTGATCTTGGAAGTCTGAAAATTGAATAGGCATCTGTATTTCTTAAGTGTTTTTTATAAAAATTCCTTTGTAATTAGTGTAAATCCTTAACTCTTTTTTTTTTCATTTACCTTCCCATTACCTAATTGGTTAAATAATAGTGCTAATTTTGAACATAAATCTCATCCCCGTAGGAGTTTCAAATAAAAATGTGACTCAATACTCCCTTCCAAAAACAATGATAGTATCCTCTGAACTCTTGTAGCTCTGGTTTGTCTCATTCATATGACATTTATCACAAAGCATTCTGTCTGGAACTTATTTGGGCACTGTCTCATCTCCCTTCAGAGATGTTAGGCTTCTTGGTGGCAGGGAGAATGTTTTATCTTTGTATCCTGCCCAACATTCAGCATAGTTTCTTATGCACAAAAGATGCTCAATAAACATTCTTATGAATAATGGGGGTACAAAAAAGCGTGTTTCCACTGAGCGCAAGATTTCTTAGAAAACCTAAAGCTGCTATGAGAAATGTAATTTAAGGAATGTCATGAATGACAGAAAATCGGAATCATTTTTCCTCACAGGAAGGACAATATATTTTTATAAAAATAATTTTTAGCCTGAAAAGAGAAAGTGATATAAAATCACAAAGAAAATTAAAGCAATCTTCTCCAAAACGATTATTGATTCTGTTTACATAATATACGTGTTATAGAATGATATGTTCAAAATTCTGTGATTCTATTATTCTATACTTTGTAATTTGAATTTTCTAGGTTTACCAAAGTATTTTTAAGTGACTATTAGCCCTTTAAAGTGCCTGTATTTAATGACTATTTAGGAAAAGTTTTTGAGTCTTTATTCTCTAAAGAAGGAAACATACCGTACTTTGAAGCTCAGTTAAAGCATTAACACAAGAGAATAATGTAACATAGAGACTGTCTCTTAAGTCACCAAACAGATGCCACCAAAATTAAAATGGGACCATCAGTATTAGCAGAGGCATTTTAAAGGTAAAGTGTTCGCTTCTGTTTACCTTCGAAATGAAGTGAATATTATTTTGACAGGCAACAAAGAAAGGAATGATTAAAAGAAATCTTCCTGTGATTAAAAAATATACCCCACAGATAGGCACAATCAACTATGTTACAATAAGAAAAATTTTTAAAAAGAGAAGTAAAAAAGAAACAAAAATATTACAATCCATTTTCAAAGCATTCCAAATAATAAGATCTTCTACTCTTTTAATAGCAGGTATAGATATAGTTTTATTGTAACTGGTATGTTGGCTATAAATTAAGTTAGGTCAACTTTTGATGTCATTCCTCATGTTCTTTGGTAAATTAAACAGAAATGCTTTTTTTTTTTTAAATAGTGAAAAATCCATGTTTCAGGATCCCTCTTAGGGAAGAGGGGAAGAGCATGGGTATGGATGGTGATTTTCAGATTAATATGTGCAGTCAGTTGCTAGGAGAAGGTTAATGGGAACTATGCCTGCAGCTTCCAGTCTTGGCACATCTGCAACCTTCTGTACAAATGGATGCTGAAGGCCTGGTGGGATTTCAAGGAATCTTACTGGTCTCTTTACCCCATGACTTTATAAAATTATGAACCTGGAAGACATTGGAGCCTGAGATCGACAAGATTTGTCTCCAGAACTGATTGGTGAATTATGAAAAATTTGTTAGGAGTTTCTGACACAAATGACAAGGGGAATGGATTAACTATCAGGCACTGAATTTTGAGAGGAGCCATATATTTTTTCTTTCTTCATATATCCACAGTGTTAATACATTTTGCTTTTTGAAGATACATTATCAAAATACAGATGAAATTATCTTTAAACACAGCTTTAGTAATATAATTTCTAATGAAAACCACCATTTGACATGAGCTCGGGGATGAATCATTTTTGCAAATAGCTAATGAGACTTCACCACAAAATATTCAATCAAATGGGTTTCTTAGAGATGTAAACCGGATGCCATGTTAAATGGTTAAGAGTAAAGTCATTCCCTGACTAGAGTAGAGTTGCTTTTGGTTAGTCTTGACAAATACAACAAAATTCCATCTGATCTACAAATAGAGAGCTTTGAGAAAATTTTAAATTAACAATGAAGAATATAAATAACATTAAACTAATTTTTTGGTTTTTTTGCTTTTTAGTGAAGAGATAGCAGAAGTGTTAACCATTCCATGTTGAAGTAGAAGTGTTCTCTAGTGGATTTTTGCTCTTTAATGTAAGCTCTCTGACACATATTTTTGTATGTGGAAAGAGTGGGGTACATAATAATTGTAGTCTTTGTAATCTTTTTTTCTTTCCAATGGAAAGGCCTAAATTGCATCCAATAAAAGCTTTCTGCTTGGCCAAAATTTGGTGAATAGGATTTTCCCAGAGTGGGACTAGTAGCACTAAATCACAGTAATTTATTAGAATTTGATCCTGTAAGACACACAGAACTATTTCCCAGTGCCATATTTATTTCCATAGTCTCTTTCTTTGCCAACTATGAATCATTTAAGTTTACAAAGCATACATACTATTCTGCCTAGAAATAATTAGATGGCCACATTGATGGGTTCTGAATTTTTGGAACCATTATGACACAACCCTGGAAGACAATTTTTTAAAGTCTTATTCTGGGTAACTGGATGAATATTCACTGAAAGAAAAAAATATTCTATTTGCATAATATAACAATACGTTCATTATGTAAACAGAACTAGTGGAAATGTCGATGGTAGAACTATCTTCTGCTGTTTTACAGTGATATGCAAAATGGTCAACCCTGACTTTTTCTTAAAGTACAAACTTTTCACTCTGAATTAGAATTTCAAACTGTTTAACCTTTTCCCTAAATCTGCAGATAAATTAAATCATATCCTATGTCCCTTGTATTTAAGACGTCAATGAAATTTGCAGTGACTCATTTAAAAGGCCAGGTTTTGTTTGGTTTCTTGTTTATCCATTTGTATCTGCCTGTTATGAATAGTGTTGCTGTGGATATTGGATTGTGGTGATGGTTGTGTAACTCTGTAAATTGACTAAAAATCATTGGATTACACGCTTAAAGTGAGCAAGTGTAACGGTATCTAAATAAAAACTCAGTGAAGTTTTCTTTTTAAGTGTCCAGATTTAATTATGGCTAGATTTATAGCTCTAGTTGATTATTTGTGAGATGTCAAGAAGGATCTCTTGCCACCAGTATATTTTGCTCAATTACCTTTATCAGTATCTGACATTTCACCACTGGAGACGTTATTTGGATTATGGACTTGACCATACCTAAAACGCTATTAATAGGGGTAACACTTGAAGGCTAATCACTTTGTTGTGGGAGGCACAGATCAATGATTTGCGGATTAATTAAACATGTATAATTGGATATAGTCTGAGGAATGAGTTTGTAGGACTCTGATTGGAATAGAACACAAGAGGGATGGAATAAAGGTCCAGAGAGGGGTGATTTCTCAGGAAGAGAAGATGTAGGTTAGGTACTACTAGGAAGGTCCTGGAAAAGCAGAAAGACACTGGAAGCCCTGGGGAGGGTGTCTCAAGCTTGTGGGGAAAAGATTCAAGAATGGCGGTGATAGCTTCATATATGTTTTACAAATGTGCTTACACATCAGTATGATATATATACTTACATATATACATATTTATAAAAGATTTAAAATAAAACAATGAAGCAGTGGGTTCTACCAGCTTGGTAGCGGTGGTCAGATTCCCAAGCGAAAGAAGGCAAAGTGCTTAGAGTAGTGCTGCAGAGAAAGCTAGGTCCAGGGTAATCTTATAAAAAAGGGTACAGAATGTCCCAATGCAAAGGAATATCATGCTATATTTTTAAGGTTTATGCTATGCCTTTGAATTTCTGAGGGATTCTCTTGATTGGAGATGGGACAAATATTCCAGAAAGGTAATTATGTGACTGTGTGGTGAATTATGATCTAAACACAGTGCTTCTGATGACATCAGTTGTAAGGAAAATAGGATAATTTGTCAGGCTCCCTCACATTTCTTGTAAACAAGTTGTGTGTGTGTGGACTTAGTGTGCATGTGCACCCATGTATCTTTCTAGTAAATTGCTTTTGTGTGTTCTGCAGTTTGTGAAGCAGGCTGGTGGCAGAGAGCTGGTGTCTAACAATAGAGCATGTTTACTCTGTTGGCAGCTGCTCAGTTTCAGTTTTTCTTTGGACTTTGCCAGTAGCAGTTGAGTTTCTGAGTTTCTCTGTGGACTCCTTAGCTCATAGTGTTGTGTGTGCTGAATAAAGACTCTTCCTACTTCAGCCAAGGCTCCAAGGACCATTTTTGCTGGTTACCTCGCTCACAGCGCTGCGTGTGAAGGGTTTGTGAACATGCTTGAGAAGTCTATAAGCTCCAGACCCTAGCTCTAGCTCTACAATTGGCGTAGTTCTGGGACAGGATTTTGAGCAGGTACAGGAACCAGATGCCCTTGGAAGAAGGAGGAAGTGTGGCTACTTTTGAACATGTTGTGCTCCGTGGCCACTTTCCTGTTGACCAGGATCTGGTTGCTGCTCTCTGTAATGCATGGCAGCATAGACCGGGCACTGAAGCAGAAAGCCCATTGGGAGGGGGAGGAAATGTGGCTGTCTTTGAGTGTGTGGTGCCCAGTGGCCAGTTTTCTGCTGACTAGAGCCTGGCTTTTGCTCACTCTGCTGCAAACTAATCGAGATCTGAAGTGGAAAGCAGAGTTGTTCGAAGTGCGGAGAGATGTCCTGGAGGATGACATGCAGCAACTGGCCACTCCTGCCTCTCACACCAGGGAAGATGACGAACCCAGTGGTGAGTTGGGGGAGACCGTGCGTCCCCAGGTACAACCTGTTGTTCATCAGAAAATGAAGCATGAGCAACCAGTGGGTGATACACAGGTAACCCAATTTACCACCTATGTGCCATTTACCCAGGTTGAGTTAGTTGACTTGGGGAGACAGTTTCGGCAGAAACAGGGGGAGGCCCTGGCTGCTTGGCTATTGCGGTTATAGGACATAGGTGTGGATAGTGTGATATGCTCTCGTGAGGAGATGGAAAAATTGGCCTCCATCACCATGCACCCATCCCTGAGGCAGCAGCTACAGAATAGCTGCAGGTATGCACAAGGACCAGGTAATCACTCCTTAATGGACTGGGTGAATGTTGCTGCCTGAACCGTGCGGGCAAATGCTAGAGAACTGCCCAAGATTGTCAGTAAATGGCAAACGTATGTTGAGTTAGTCCAAATAATTTGAGAGTTAGGGATGCAGCAGTCCATGTTTAATGTGAACACTCGTGGCCTGGACAATGACAATTTTACAGGCAGCATGAGAGACATAGTCCTGTAGAATGCCCCATTAATGTCCTTTGGGTCATTGATGGCCATGCTGGCCCCATACATTGGTCATCCTATACATGAGGTAACGACCATGATAGCCAGCCTGGGTGAAGTAGAGGATAGCAGACAAGCAAAAGAGGTCCGAAAGGTGGCTAAGACCAAACCCCCAAGAAATACTCGGGATTTTATCCCAAAGGGACCAAGCAAGACTAGCTGTAAGCAGATGTGGCTTGACTTGCTTGCAGCAGGGGTTGATAGGAAGAAAACTGACTGGCAGCCAAATGCAGTCCTGTTTGCCTTGTGGCAGCAATTGCGCCTTGAACAGCATTTTACTAAACATTCAGAAACAGGTAGCAAGGTACGCTCAGTGGATATAAAGGATTTTTTTATTGTTCCTGAGGGGGCAGATGAACTGTTCCATTCTGATTAGGGAGCAGGCCAAGGTGCTCATCTTTTGGGGGCAGGCGAGAACCAGAGGCCTCATGTTGAATTGGTATCATCGGCAGGATTATGCTGCATCGGGCAATGCTGATTATGGTGATGTTTAAGGCTAAACTGCTACTCAGGACAATTTTTACTGATGAATTTGCCTTCTTATGGCCACCTGTCATGTAGTAGAGTATTTGCCCTCAGCACAAAGACAGCCGTCTCTAAATACTTAGCTGCAAGTCCAAAGCCACTGGGCTATTCCTTCTTATCTTCTACATTTAATGTCTCTGGGTTTTTATTAATAATTCTAAAACAAGCATGAGAGATTGTAGTGGATAGAGAATTACTTTTGTACAAGCCTTTCTGTTACTATTTCATTGGAGCTAAATGAGGATGGGACCAGTTGGTGAGTTATTCATCAAATGCAGGGAAGTAATGTTACTCTACTCCCTGAACCCCTGCAGAGTTCCACAGATTTTACTAAAATATTTTGTAGATTTCTGTTTTTTTTAAGTTAAGAATATGGAAGACCAGAATGAAATGGATAGGTCTTCTTCAAGAGCCAAAAAAATTCAATTTCATTGCTCAGCATGCAATATTTCTTTCCCTGGGTTTCAAATTATGTTGTGAAGTAGATCTCCATGAGTTTTTAGTACAGAAAATTAGTACTGTACATTAAAAAAAACCATACGCTAGAAGAGTTCAACCTTTGTGATTATGCAAACAGAGTAATTATATACTAGCCTTTTTGGTCTCATGAACCTAAATACCTTTTGCAAAGAGTGTTTTCAGGACAACTCTAAAGGCTAAGTGTGACTTGGCTGAAATATTTCTCCCAGGCCTAGTAGGAACCCTATTGGAAAATAGCAGCATGACAGGAAGATGGCCCATATAAATGCCAATTTTTTAAAATAAGTTTTTTGGTAATGCACCAACCACTGTATTTTGTATATGAGACAAGTGAAGAGTTCTTTTGCATTTTACAACAGATGATATCTGACAAGTATGTCTAAGTCAATTTGTGGCTGCTAGAACAATCAGTTGCTATGTCCATACATATCTAGAATGTGCTTTCAAGTCCAAGTTACCGTAATCTATCAATAGAAAAGCTGTCAGACGAGCACTATTTCTGTAATTATAATTTGTAAAATGAAAGTTACTTTCAATACTTGTTAAAGGCAAAGGCAGTTCAGGAGGCAGTTCAGGTGTCAGTTCAGGAAAGTGAAAGGCTAATGCAGTATGTTTTATGTAAACAGCACTAATATCTAACATTATTGAACCTTTGTTACGTGATAGGTACTGTGCTTAATATTTCACATGTATTTTCACAGTTAATGCTGACAAGGAATTTGAGGTAGATACAACTTTATGAAAGTTATTTTTTTTTATTTTTTAACAGATGCAGCAATAAGCAAAGAATGTTATCTGAGAAAACACCATGTGGCAAACACTAGGACTGTCTATCCTGTATTTATTTCTGCCACCAGAACCCCTAGTGCAGCTACATGTGATGGGTCATTACAGGTCTAAACCAGGATCAGAAAACTTTTTCTGTAAAGATAAGATAATAAATATTTTAGGCTTTGTGGGCCAGGAGGTTTATTTTGCAATTACTTAACTTTGCTGAAGTAGCATGAAAGCATTCGCAGATAAAAGAGGGTGTGTGAGGCTGTGTTCAAATAAAACTTTATTTACAACCCAAATCACAGGCAACATTTGGTTTGCGTAATGTAATTTGCTGTCTCCTGTTCTAAGCCAATCATTGTCATCCTGTTCCTCAATTTTTCAGCCACTTGTGGTGTGATCTTGTGATACTGCTTGAATGAAGGAAATCTAGGTGACACCCTCTGGGAGGGTGTTGGGACCTATACAGTTGTCATTTTGTGACCATACGGCAACAAAATGGTGTGCTAAGAATGGAAGAACAGAAAGAAAGGGAGTTTGATTTACCCCATGCCAAAGATGAGCAGCCGGGACACTGCACACATCTGCCTGTTTCTGGACCTACTATTTTAGTAGAAAAATAAAATTTACTTATGTACAACACTTCGGTTTGGTTGTAGTTAGTTGCAGAATAAGGAAATTCCAACTGATACATTAGTCTAGAAATTTAAACACAAATGCATAATCCTAGAGGGTTAAATTATTTGCTGTAATTTTCAAAGTATAATGACATTTTTCTATCTAAACATAATCGTGATCTACATTCAGAGCACACTTGAACCTGTGATGTCTAGCTTTAGAGACCATGAATTTATACTTTAGTACAAATTACTGTTTTTTAGACCTTAACACTTTCTGGGAAGTCATTTAAGTCTCCTTTCTCACCTTTTGTATCACTGGTGGTTCTCAAACTTAAGGGAGTATGCGAAATATGGAGAACTTGTTAAACATTCATACCCCTGAGTACCATTGTGAAACTTTCTGATATAGCAGCCTTGTACGTAAGTCTACATTTTAACTAAATATTCCAGGTGAATATAAAACAGGTAGCCTTAACAAAGACTGTTCTAGAGTCTAAACTAATTTATCTGGGTAACCAGGGATGGGGTAGTAGTAATTTTTATGAATAGATGTACTAACAAATTATTTTACAAGAGTACTGTCTTATTTCCCACCAAAAAACAACCATTTATATTAAAGTAATAGCTTTTAAGTGGAATTTCTCTTTTGTTGACCAGTAATTTGATTCAGGTAGATGTATGATCCTTTTTCATTTTGGCTGAATTGTGTTGAGTAATATCCAGGAGATTCAGTCATGGGACAGCCTTGGAGGGTTTGGTTGTAGGCATGGAGGTGTGTTTTTCTAGCTTTGGTCAGGAATGCTACATGGACAGTACTTAGTACTTTGAAAATAGTAAAAGTGCACAATAAATATTTGTTGAACAGATTGTAGTTTTTAATGGTGGAATTGGCATATAGGTTTCGCCAACATTTGATCCTAAATTTTTTATGTTTATGAACAGTAAATCATTCAGCATGAACAGCACTCTGAGATCCAGCCATATACCATGGAGCTTAAAACCACACACACTGGAGCCAGAGGTTCTAGATTCAAATTTTCATTCTATCATTGAGTGGCCTTGAGTAAATCACTTAACCTCTCTGCACCTCAGTTTTCTTATCTGTAAAAGGAGAATGTATCTCATTCTCCACTTCGTAGGGATTTTGTGAGAATTAAATGAATTAATATATGTAAAGCAGTTAGAACAGTGCATAATGTCTACTTATTACAACGGTGAACACCACATTTATTGACTGTTTGAATCTTAATGTATTAGATGGGAAATGTATTGTCCAGATTGTTGAAGTCCTTGCCACTCTCTTTTAATTGTCTCTGTGCCTTTCACACATTTACGTTAACTGCCTGGCCACTCAAGACTAATATTTGGGACCTTTACTTACAAATTATTGTTATGGTCTAATTAACTTTCAAAATACAAGAAAAAAGTTGATTGATCTGCACATAGAAAGGGAGTTAATGAGGGTCAGGAATAAGCTTAGATTGATCAAGGCCTACAAAAGCACAACTCAGTCATTGCATTTGAGAAAGCAGATGCAGGATCTTTCTAAAGGACTTATTCCAGTTCTTGCTTTAGTCATACACCACAGTGTCAATTCGAGGTAGGACACTTACAGACTGCATGAGACTGTATAGTTCTTAAAAAATGCAATTCAGAGAGCTGCATTAAACACATGCCTCAAATGTGCCTTCTGACTGATTCTTTTGTGGTCTTCCTTCAAGCCTATGTCCTGGTAGGGCAGGGAGTGTGGTTTGAGCTATAAATGGCTTTTAAAACATTCCTGTTTTATTGCCTCTTTCTCTGTGTTGGATAGCCCCCAAATGAAGTCATCAGTAGGAAATGGAAAAAGTAAGAAGGCCAAGATAGGCTGCTTGCTGAGGGTGTGGCCTCGAAGCTCTTGCTAATCTCACTGGTAAGTGCTATACTTCACATATGGTCTTATTCTTACTTATAGATTATAAAATACAATAATTGCCACATGATAGGTGTGCAACAGTTACTGCCAACTATTATGTCATTCTTATCTCCTAGAGGGAGCAACTATTATACATTTTTTTACTCCCTGGTGTCTAGCACAATGTCGTGAGTGTAGTGGGGGCTTACCACATTTGTTAACTCAATAAATCTTGTAAGTGGTTGGGAATAAAAGAAGGGACTGGGCATGTGGAGAGGGTAGTGGATACAACTGAAGAGAAGAAAGTATCAGAAAGGGGAGCAAGTGGATGAAAAGGCAAATTTCATTGACTGAAAATTTTGTTGCAGAATGTACCTTGACCTTATGTGTTTGGACCACAATAAGCTGAGAAAAAAAGATATTTCATGTTCTGTCATAGTAGGACAGTGGGAGTTAGGGTCACCATCAGTGCCACCCTTTTTCTGTCCACTTAATCATCCGATGAAAATTATTTATTGAACATTTGTGCTATGTGCTGAATGTACAACAGAAACAAAAACAGGCAAGACCCTTACCTTTGCGGAGCCTACAACCTGCTGGGAGAGTTAGATAGTGATTAAGTAATCACATGAATAAATACATGATGAATCATTATTTATCTAAGTGCTTTTATTGTATATTATTCTATAAGAAGGAATTGCCTATTATTCTCTAAGAGTGAAATATAAAAGGACCTGACATGATGCAGGACCAAGAATGGTTCCCTATGGAAATGGTATTTGGGATGAGGTATGAAGAAAGAATAGATGTTAGGTTAACAAAGGTAGAGGATGGATTAAGGTAGAGAAGAGTACTTTCAATTGAGGGGATATCACCAAGGACTTTCTGAGAGATCATGACACATTTGAAAAATGTGACTTAAACTGAATGCTGCTGGACCACTAAAGAAATTGGGAAATGAGGCTGGGAGGGAGTTTCCTCAGGGTCTTGTAGATTTGGATTTTATTCAGAGATCAATAGGAAGTATTTTAAGTATGGGGTCACATAAGATTTGCATTTAAAAAATTACCCTGGGTGCTGCAGAGAACAGATTGGAAGTGGTCTAGAATGAATGTGTCTAGATCACTTAAGTTATTTGTTGTAGCTTTGGTGAGAGGTGAAGGCAGCTTGGTGAAGAGAGAAGTGAATGAATTTAGGAGATTGTAGGGAGTAAAACTGAGAGTGACTGATGGCGGGTAGGACATGGGCGAGAGAGGGGGAAGTGTAGTGGATGGCTTGTACAACTGGATAGATGGGGACACTATGCGTTGAGGAAGGCAACCCTGGGCAAGCATCAAATTTGTACAAGATCAAGAGTAAATCTGGGAAGCAGTCGGTTATACTGGAAATCCATATTCTATTGGCTTTCCAAATACCTTTCTCATCATGCATCAATTTTTTTTCTAGAGATGATTTTCAATGACCTAAGCAAGTCATGCCCAAATCTATTTTGTATTATCTTTAATTATTGTTCCATGTCTATACCTTCAGCAAGGGTAACACATACTTAAATAGTGAAGGGGAGCAGGTATTAACATACCACTGAACGCAATTACGGACGCCAGGTATGTTTTTGGCTGTTGATCACCATTAAGAAAAATGACAAGAAAGAGAAAAATAGTCATAATCCTGTCATCTCAGCATATTGTTTTCATTTATTCATGTTTTTTTTAAAAAAATAATGTTCTCATTAACATTTATATTTCTGTATAGTTGTAATCAAAGTGTACATTCCATTTTGAAGAGGAGTGTAGAATAATAGGAAAGAATATACTTTGGCAAGTATATTCTTGCCAAACCTGGATGAAAATTGCACTGTTTCTTTCTGACTGTGTAATATTAAGCAAAAGCATAACTCGCTAAACCTAAGTCCCTTCATCTGGAAAATTGGATGGGAGAAGGGGTAATTTTTCTCTTCATTCATTTTTGTGGTAGTGGCTAAACAAAGTAATACCTTGTATAAAATATTTAGTGTCTGGTACAGAGTAGGTGCTTAATAGAAGTTAGATATTTTCCTTTTTCTTTGCAGCTTGCCTTCTCCACATAGCAGTATATTGTAAACGTTTGAAAGACTGGTATAATGTTTATAATTATACTTTTATTTACTTCACTATATTTCAGTGAGCTTGTTCATTTTCTTTAATGATTTTCCTACCATTAGATACTATTTTTTTCAGTTTCTGTCAATTACAGATAATATTCCATTAGTGCAGTTATTTTGGGCTATTTCTCAAGATTAATTAATTAATATTATGGTTATATTAAGTAAAAATATGGTGATTTGTATTTTGGGGGGAAGTAAGATACTTGTATTGCACTACAGAGGTATAAATGTATAAATGTGCCATATCAAAACTTTGCACTAGTGCGGCATGCTTCATGGGCTTTGTGTTAGTTGGGAACAGTAATAACACAGTGACGAAAGCAGTTCTGAAGTCAGTCTGTATAGGTGGAAATTCCTCCACTTATGTGTACATTTTGGCAATTACCTAACTCTGTAAATGTTCTTTTTTTCATCTGTAAAACTGGGGATAATATAGAACCTTCCCTTAGGGTTTCTGTGATAAGTAAATCATAATGAGTACAGTGTCTAATACATAGGAAACATTGTGTACATTAGCTTTGTGTTGCTACTTACTGTAATATGTACCCTATAAATTAAGCAGCTATAACAAATAGACTGACTTGATATGATAGAAATATGACTCAATATGTAGAAGACTGCTCCCCTCTTAAGTGACACAGTTAAACATATAAAGACGCAAAATTATTTTCTTTCTTACTCTAACTTTTCTTTCTTTCTCACTATCTTTTTTAATAGTAGCCTCAGAGTTGGCCAAGCAACATGGAAATAGTGCTGTGATGAACATTTATTGAAAAAAGTAAACCAGTTCCTGATCTCAAGAAGCACACAATCAGAAGGGGAGAATGTTATTTTTACATGGCTATAATAAGAATTATAAATTTACACAATAATGTCAATCCCATAGAAATGATCAGTCTTATGAACTTAGAAATGAGCCTTCTAATGAACATCTAGTTCACTCTGAAACATACAGTGATTGTAAATTGCAAGCACATCATCTAGAAAAGGGTCAAACATAAAATTCCTTGGAAGGATATGCATGGTTAGGGGTTGTAGAGTTTTGGTCATCCATTCACATTTGGTTATCCCAATGGTAATGATCCCCCTGGAAACGAAAATAAACTTCTCAAGAAATCAGGTAGGTCAGTGGTTCTAAACAGCTGGATAAATGTTAGAACCATCTGGAGAACTTTTAAAACACACCAATGCCCAGAGCTCTGTCCCTAAAGATTCTGATTTAATTGGTTTGGGATGAAGCCACAGCACTGATATTTTTAAAATACTTTTTATTGAAGAATAATGTACATTTAGAAAAGCGCACATAGGTATACAGTTTGATAAATTGCCGTGAAATGAAAACACTCGTTGCTCAGCACTCCAAATAGAAAACCAGAATATTACAAGCCCCCTCATAACAGCAAGGATTGAGAACCACCAATCTGACTGATGACTGTATAATGCTGAAGGACTTTAAAGGAGATGTCCTTTCAGGTTGTGTGGAAGGACGAAGAGAAAATTTTTGCTCATTCCATGGAGGATGAGACGTCTAAGATTGGGGTTGAAAGATGGCAGAATTTGGAGATGTGGTTTGTAGGATGTTTATAGTTAAACTTATGTGAGTAAAAGAAGAGTGGTAGAAAATAAATGTGATGTAGGTGGAACAAGGGATGGTTTTGGTTGGTTGCACAGGAGTACGGGAGAGGTAAAGTAGAACAAACCTAGGGTGGAAAGTTGAGTATTTCTAAATAAATTCCAAGTCAATGTGGTACAAATCAGCACACATAACATAGCATTAAATTGTTTTATTTATGGAATAAAGGTAGCTTTTAAAAATAATTTTAGGCATTTCATTTCATAACACTGTGTTTATCAGTATAAGAAAAAATATAATTAATATAAGATATACATATGGCTTGTCACATTCACTAGATAATATTTTGCATGGTTTTAAAGCTTTATTTATTTACTCATTTTGAATAATTTACAAGGAATTTTTAAAAAAATCCTAAAGCTATTAATTTTAATTCTCTTTTTTTTAAAAAAAAGATCCTCCAATTTGTATACTATGTGCAATAGTTTTAGATCTCCCAGTAGCATAAGAAGGAAGAGAAAATCATTATCCCAAGCAAAGATAATCTTTTATTTCAGGTGTATATGAACTCTGAATATAAAATTCATCATAATATAAATAATTAGCCCTGTCACTTAAAAATGATAATTATCTCATTTACATGTCTATGACTTTGAAAATGAATCATACTACTTCAATAAATTACATTCTGGATCATATCAGTATCTCTTCAGGAAAATGAAGTTAAATCTTTGTAGTAACCAGTAGCTTAATTTTCATTAGGCCAGCTATTTGATAATTAGTCATGCATCATAAATCAAACCCCAAGTCTTCTTCTAGCTTCTTAATTGAAAATTATTGTTTTCTTGGCTTTCTGGTTAAAAGTGCAGCAAGTGTGAGAATGATCGATGTGGAATCCGGCACAAACAGTTTGAGGGAGTCAGAACTTGATAGATCATTGCCCTGAAGGGACTGGTAATGGTGGTAGGCAGAAATCTCCAAATTAAAGATTTGCCTTTAAAATTGCAAGTGTGAAGATAGTTCCGGTATACCAAAACCATTTTGACATTTTGACCACCTTTCTTTTCTTTTCTTTTTAATTTTTTATGTCAATTAAAATCTATTCATTTGAACCAGTGACAACGGAAAAAGAATAAAATTATTGGAAAATCCAACTTTTTGTTTGGAATAAAATACGAAAATATTTCTCACTAATGTCATGAACAAATATTGAATTTGTTGGTATTTTACAGCAATTTGAAAACATTGACTAAAAACGTTCTGCTCATCTGACAGCTAATCTGAGAGAACAGATGGCCACCCAAGTATTGCCCCCAGTCATAAAATCATTTCAAATATGACACTGTTGAGGCTAAATAAAAGACTTTGCAAGTAATAAGGAAAATATTGCCTCATTGAATGGCTACAGCTTGTTGCCATTTTTCTTCTGACAATCTAGGAGGATTTGCAGCGAACTTTGGTCATGTTTGCAGTTCTTTAGTTAAGAACAGCCACAGGGTTTTCCAGAATTCATTTCTTGTTTCCTAGTGGCCTGGCAGCCAGGACCTGATGAGGGACACAGCAGGGAGTACTGGGTAATGCACCATAAATTTCAATGTGTGAAGTAAAAAAAGCTAAAAAAATAAAATCTGGGCACAAGAACCATCGTTGGAATTTGAAAATTACCTGGACAAATGTACCCTGAAATAAATATAGCATTTTACCAGTTACATGTAAAGTGAAGTGGGTAGTAAAGGTGGGTGCCTTGCCAATAGTTCATAAAGGCTAATGTCGATATTGTTTAATCTAGAATCATCACCCTTATTATTAAGTGATTTATTTACATAAAACCTTCTAGATGGCACATTCAAATAATTTTAGTTGATTTTATAAAAGGAATTTAAATAAATGCCTGTGGCGATATGATACCTAGCCATGAATTATACCTTAGATTTTAAGAGTTCTCATCACCCTTCAAAGAAAATCTAAAAATAATTATATACATATATTTTACTATCTTTAAGAATTTGAACAAGTTGTTAAAAGTCTTTAGGTATAAGTTATCTCATCTATAAAATAGTGGAGTTATGGTCATTGAGCTTCATTATTCTTTTCTATTCTAAAATCCTGTGATTTTGAGGAAAATTTGTCATGTAAGGCTAAATTCCTCATTCTCAATTATTTTGGGTTTCAGCCTATAGGGAATAATTTAAATCCATATTCACTTGAATAGGAAGTGTGCGAGTCTGTGTTTGTTGTAAGTCAGGGTATTTGTAGACAGGTTCACAAATTAGCTGCATGAGACCTGATTCTGTCAGCAGATGTGGTTTGTTTTTATTTTTATTTTTTGGCCAACACAGTGTTTTAAAAAATCTTGATAGCTGCCAACATTTCAAAATCCAAAAACATCATATATAAATTGGGATTTCTAACTTGTTTTAAAAAAAAATAGAAAATAAGGAAATCTTTCTGCAAAAATATAGCCACCTAGAACTGAATAGCAGTTTCTTCCTCCCATATATTACTGTTTTCCCAGTATTAGTTTTCTTGTCTATTCTAAGTCTGGGTGTCAGTTGCCATTTTTTAGGGTTCTTGCTCTGTTCCACACTTTGTAGTACATAGTTTCCTAACTCATTTATGCTGTATATCGTATTGGCCATGGCCTGAAATGAAACCTCCAGTAGGCCTGGTGATAATACCAAATAGACTGTGTAAAAAATGTACGTTCAGCACATTACATTTTTCTTCCCTGGCAATAAGGTAAGCCCCTGAGTGTTGACATGCTTCTCTCCTATCCCCCAATCCAGCCACTGTCGTCTCCCTCATCCCCAACCCCCATGGGGAGCCTGAGGTTCTAAGATTCTCTGACCTGCCTGGTTCTTCACTCTGAGTGCTGCCAAGCCTTTCAAAATTTGAATGAAATTTAGAGGATCCAGGAAGAAAATGGGAGCTGTGTGTCCGCTGAATGACATCCTGGATCCAATAATTAATCTTTGCTCCACTTGTTTGCTACATCAATAGCAAACTGAAATTAAAACAACTTCAATGGTGTTTAGGTAATGGTTTAAGCCAGTCTTTGAACCTAAACCAGCCATTGCAGATTGATCCAACTCACCTAATTGGCTAGTCTTAAAGATACTATCTGGAGTACTTTTATTGCTACATTACAGATGCTGATAAATTTCTCCAGATAGCCATACTTCTTTCCAAAAGAACCTCTCCAACCCTGGTAGTCTGAGAAGAGAAAGACAGGGATAAGTCACTATGTGGCTCAGTAAAGCTCAGATGTCTTTCCAGAGACTGTGTTCTAGGAGATTTCCTGTTATTAACTATCATTTAATTAGCAAACAAATGATCTCTGACTACATAATTACACTGAGATTTTCCTAGATAAATTTCTGTGAAGGTAATCATTAAGTCAAAAGGTCCTCTTCTTCTTAAGGCTCTTCACATATATATATATTTCTAAATACTTCTTTGGACATGTTGAACTAATTTATGCTCCTACAACCATTTTCCTATACTGAAAACATGCTTCTGGGGAAGTAGATGTGTAAAATATATATATATATATATATATATTTGTATGTGTGTGTGTGATAAATATTATATGAGCCCTCTTGAAACTTCTGGTGTCTTCTTGCATATATATTTTACAAAAATACATGGACATTCAATCAAATACAGCAAACCAAAAATATATTTACTACCACTTTTTCCTCAACTGCAATGACAGGCATATAAACTTACAAACCCATAGGGCAGAAAGTGTGAAAGAAGAAACAACAGAGAGGATGTCAGCAGATTTTTAGAATGTGTAAAGTAGATGGAAGGGTAATAAGTGACACAGCAGCATGAAAACAGTGGAAATTTACATGCTTTCAGAAGGAAATAACAATCAGTAGTATCTGATCTGCAGAACCTTGGCAAGGCTTAGAATTTGGAGACTCCAAATACCACATGGAAAAGAATGAGACTTGGAATGCAAGGCACAGAATTGGGAGTGAGAAAGACAAGTGAAATGGTGGCTTCCCCAGATGAGTCACCTCACTTGGCCACCAGATTCTTAACAGCTAGGCTAATAGTCACTACAACTGATTGACTACAACTGAAAATATCCACCCAGACATACATCTAATTAAAGCTAGGGCTTTCCACAACAACAAAAAAAATGTAGTTTCACTAATCTTTAAGCCCTTCCCACTCAAGCAGAGCCTCTAATCAATTTTTGGTGATTCATTCTTAAATATGAATGAAGAGTTAAGGATCCCCAGACATTTTAGGAAACACTTAAAATTTATAATACAAAGACCAAAACAAACAAACAAAAAATGAATTATAAAGGCAAACAATTCAGGGAAGGGAAGAAAAGAAGCCAATCAATATCATCAGAGAGACAAAAGAAGCTATAGCTTCAATAAAACAAGAACAGGATATTATTTTTAGAAAAGAATCAGGGAATGAGAAAGAGCTCTTGGGAATAAAAACAAAATTAAACATATAAATAGAGTTTCAAGATGGCGGCGGCTGCGGCGGCTGGCGTGGAGTAGCTGAGGTGGAAAAGGTGGCCACTGGGCCTCAGGCAGCCGGGAAACTTGTGGACCTTCCTCTGGCCATCTCTTAAGGGAGGACTGCTGCTGCTGGCCGGTCGTGGGGGCTCAACGCCACTTTGCCCCCGGCAGGAGAGGCTGCCTCATTTACAGGCAACAGCTTTGAAGTGTGGAGCAGGAAAAGAACTGATTCTTAGCTGCAAAAGTGAGTCTTGAAACAGGGAACACGGCGCCAGGGCTGCTGTGGATGCAGCCAGGATCCCGGAGGCTGGGGCCGCACTGAAGGCGGCCAGCTGCCCTATCCAGGATTCGAGGTTTCAGGCCGGCATTAAAGAAGATTCCTGGGAGCGCCCGAGCGGCGCCGCGACTGAACAGCCCAAGGCGGCAGCGCCGAGAACACGGAAGGCAACAAAACAGAGACAGAGCGAGCGCCCGACCTGGCACAGCACTGTGAGTGATCCCTGGCACAGCTCTGTTCGGGGGGTGGATGCCCACGCGGCTCCCGCCTGCACCACCAGGCCACTCACTGCCCCGGTGCTGCCTCCATTTTCCCAGGTGCGGGCAGCTCCGCCCTGCTCGGCCATCACTGAGCCCATTTGCTTGGCCTGGCGCGGGGCTTTCCGGACCCTGCGGGCCGACCTCCTCTCCCACTCCCTCCACGGTTCTCTGGCAGGGCTGGGGGTGTGGGGCGTCCCGACCAGTTTTGGGAGGGCTAGGAAGTACGGGCGGGCCGACTGTCACTCCACCACACCCTGGACTCCGGCCCCGGTAAACTTCCTGTTACTGGGAGGCAGATACCATCTCTGCGACCACCAGTTTGGAAAAAAGCCTAACGAATTTCTGGTTGGGAATAGTGTGGTAGGAGAGTTCCCAGGTCCGCTTGAACCTGCCGGAGAGCAGGCTGCAGGCGGGCACTAGACTCGGTTTATACCGGGGGGATACAAAGGTGAACAAGACCCGAGAAAGATCTACACAGTGCTACAAAGGCACCCAGAGAGACCGGTCGTCTGTGCCTAGCAGAAACCTGGTAGACTTCTTGGGCGAGGCGGTGCTGAGCAGGGTCTTGAAGGCCCAGCTGATAGACGAGGGGTGCAGAAGACACGCCCCAACCCAGCACAGTGTGCACAGAGGGGGGAGACGTGCGGCCAGGGAGGCGGAGACTCGACAGAAACCACACACCCGGTGGGGTCGCCACTGCACGATCTAACAGCCTGGGCCAGAGCACACGGAACGGGGAGAAGTCCTGTACAGAAAGTGAAAGCTCAACAGAGATCACACACCCTGTGGTACGTGATCCACCAGCCCAGCAAAGTACAAGCTGACCAGAAAGGTGGATCCCCGGAGAAGCCCAAGACCCGAGGCAACCACACACACAAGACACTAGAGGCCAACTGAGCAGTCACGGCGGGAGCCATACCAAATTGGCAACCACAGCAACATCCTAGTCAGTCATTAGTCTTAAACCGGTGGACTGTGAAATCCCCTGCCACAATGAATAAACACCAAAAAAAAGACACCAGAAATACAAAAAATCAAGAAAGTACACCACCAAAAGTTAATAAATCTCATACTCTAGATCCTATAGAACAAGAAGCCCTTGAAATAACTGACAAGGAATTTCGAGTGATAATTCTAAGGAAACTGAATGAGATACAAGAAAACTCAGCTAGACATCATGATGAAATGAGGAAAAGTATACAGGATCTGAAAGAGGAAATATACAAGGAAATCAATGTCCTGAAAAAAAATGTAGCAGAACTTGCTGAACTGAAGAAGTTATTCAGCGAAATAAAAAACACAACGGAGAGTTTAACCAGCAGGCTTGTCGAAGTTGAAGAGAGAACCTCTGAACTTGAAGATGGGCTGTTTGAAATAACACAAGCAGACCAAAAGAAAGAAAAAAGAATCAAGGACATGGAAGAAAATCTGAGAGAGATATCAGACAACCTCAAGCGCTCAAATATCCGAGTCATGGGTATTCCAGAAGGGGAGGAAAATGGAGATTCCATTGAAAACATATTCAACAAAATAGTGGCAGAAAACTTCCCAGGTATAGGAAAAATCACAGATCTTCAGATCCAGGAAGCTCAACGATCTCCAAACGTATTCAACCCAAAAAGGCCTTCTCCAAGACATGTCATAGTCAAATTGGCAAAACTCAGAGACAAAGAGAGAATCTTAAAAGCTGCAAGAGAGAAGCGTCAAATCACCTATAAGGGAGCCCCAATCAGGTTAACATCAGACTTTTCATCACAAACCCTAAAAGCTAGAAAGGAATGGGATGATATTTTCAAAATACTAAAAGACAAAGATTGCCAGCCAAGAATACTCTACCCTGCAAGGCTATCCTTCCGAAATGAGGGGCAAATAGTATATTTCTCAGACAAACAAAAACTGCGGGAGTTCACTACCACAAGACCACCCTTACAAGAAATCCTCAAGGGAGTACTGGGTTTGGTTCCTGAAAAATAACTACCACTGCCATAAAAACCTAAGAAAAATCTAAACCCGCTAGTACAATAAAAATGGCATTCATGAAGAGAAAACAAGCTAACAAAAACACTATCTACAACCTAAGGAACCAACAAACAAAGAAACCAAACAGTAAATCAGAAAGCAAGGAACAAAAGACACCTAAGACAACCAAACAACCAATAAAATGCTAAGAATAAATCAACACCTTTCAATAACAACTCTTAATGTTAAAGGCTTAAATTCCCCAATTAAAAGACACAGACTGGCTGACTGGATCAAAAAGCAGGACCCAACTATATGCTGCCTACAAGAGACCCACCTCACCCATAAAGATTCACACAGACTAAGAGTGAAAGGATGGAAAAAGATTTACCATGCAAACAGAAAAGAAAAACGAGCTGGAGTGGCTATTCTTATATCTGACAAAATAGACTTTAAACTAAAAACCATAAAAAGAGACAATGAGGGACACTACTTAATGATAAAAGGACTGATCCATCAAGAAGACATAACAATCATAAATATGTACGCACCCAATGTTGGAGCAGCCAGATTTATAAAACAAACTCTATTAGACCTAAAGAAGGAAATAGACACTAATACCATAATAGCAGGGGACCTGAACACTCCACTGTCAATATTAGACAGATCATCTAGGCAAAGAATCAGTAGAGAAACACAAGATCTAAACAAGACTCTAGACCAATTGGAATTGGCAGATATCTACAGAACATTCCACCCAACAACCTCAGAATATTCATTCTTCTCATCAGGACATGGATCATTCTCCAAGATAGATCACATATTAGGTCACAAATCAAGTCTCAATAAATTCAAAAAAATTGGAATTATCCCATGTATCTTCTCAGACCACAATGGATTAAAACTAGAAATTAATAACAAACAAAACTCTGGAAACTATACAAACACGTGGAAATTAAACAGCATTCTACTTAATGACATATGGGTCCAAGAAGAAATCAAGCAGGAAATCAAAAAGTTTATTGAAACTAATGAAAACAATGATACATCATACCAAAACCTGTGGGATACTGCAAAAGCAGTATTGAGGGGAAAATTTATTGCATTAAATGCTCACTTCAGAAGAATGGAAAGATGGCAAGTGAACAACCTAACACTTCACCTTAAAGAACTAGAAAAACAAGAACAATCCAATCCTAAAGTTAGCAGACGGAAAGAAATCATTAAGATCAGAGCAGAACTGAATGAAATTGAAACCCAAAAAACAATTCAAAAGATCAACGAATCAAAAAGTTGGTTTTTTGAAAAGATAAATAAAATTGACAAACCATTAGCATGGCTAACAAAAAAAAGAAGAGAGAAGACTCAAATAACAAAAATTAGAAATGAAAAAGGCGATATTACAACTGATTCATCTGAAATACAAGGAATCATTCGAGACTACTATAAACAACTATACGCCAACAGATTTGAAAATCTGGAGGAAATGGATAAATTTCTGGACACACACAAGCTCCCAAAACTGAACCGTGAAGACGTAGAAAATTTGAACAGACCAATAACAATAAAGGAGATTGAAGCTGTTATTAGAAGGCTCCCAACAAAGAAAAGCCCAGGACCAGATGGATTCACAGCAGAATTTTACCAAACATTCAAAGAGGAATTGACACCGATTCTTTACAAACTATTCCAAAAGATTGAAACGGACGCAAATCTCCCAAACTCATTCTATGAAGCAAACATCATCCTGATACCAAAACCAGGTAAAGATATAACCAAAAAAGAAAACTACAGGCCGATATCCTTGATGAATATAGATGCAAAAATCCTCACTAAAATACTAGCAAACAGAATACAGCAACACATACGAAAAATTATTCATCACGATCAAGTGGGATTCATCCCAGGGATGCAAGGTTGGTTCAACATACGCAAATCAATAAATGTGATACACCATATTAATAAACTCAAACACAAGGACCATATGATCATCTCTATAGATGCTGAAAAAGCATTTGATAAAGTTCAGCACTCATTCATGACAAAGACCCTCTATAAGTTAGGTATAGAGGGAAAGTATCTCAACATAATTAAAGCCATATATGCCAAACCCACTGCCAATATCATCCTGAATGGGGAAAAGCTGAAAGCTTTTCCTTTAAGAACAGGCACTAGACAAGGATGCCCACTCTCACCACTCCTATTCAACATAGTGTTGGAAGTACTAGCCAGAGCAATCAGAGAAGAGAAGGAAATAAAGGGCATCCAGATTGGAAAAGATGAAGTCAAACTGTCCCTGTTTGCAGATGACATGATCCTATATATCGAACAGCCTAAAACCTCTACAAAAAAACTGTTGGAATTGATAAATGATTTCAGCACAGTAGCAGGATACAAAATCAACACACAAAAATCAGTAGCATTTATTTTCTCCAATAGTGAACATGCAGAAGGAGAAATCAAGAAAGCCTGCCCATTTACAATAGCCACCAAAAAAATAAAATACTTAGGAATTGAGTTAACCAAGGAGGTGAAAAATCTCTATAATGAGAACTACAAACCACTGCTGAGAGAAATTAGAGAGGATACAAGAAGATGGAAAGATATTCCATGCTCTTGGACTGGAAGAATCAACATAGTCAAAATGTCCATACTACCCAAAGTGATATACAAATTCAATGCAATCCCCATCAAAATTCCAAAGACATTTTTCTCAGAAATGGAAAAAACTATTCAGACATTTATATGGAACAATAAAAGACCACGAATAGCCAAAGCAATGCTCAGCAAAAAAAATAAAGCTGGAGGCATAACACTACCTGACTTTAAGCTATACTACAAAGCTATAATAACCAAAACAGTATGGTACTGGCATAAAAACAGACACACTGACCAATGGAATAGAATAGAGAATCCAGAAATCAACCCTCACACTTACTGCCATCTGATCTTTGACAAAGGCACCAAGCCTATTCACTGGGGAAGGGACTGCCTCTTCAGCAAGTGGTGCTGGGATAACTGGATATCGATATGCAGGAGAATGAAACTAGATCCATACCTCTCACCGTATACTAAAATCAACTCAAAATGGATTAAGGATTTAAATATACACCCTGAGACAATAAAACTTCTTAAAGAAAACATAGGGGAAACACTTCAGGAAATAGGACTGGGCACAGACTTCATGAATACGACCCCAAAAGCACGGGCAACCAAAGAAAAAATAAACAAATGGGATTATATCAAACTAAAAAGCTTCTGCACAGCAAAAGAAACAATTAACAGAGTTAAAAGACAACCAACAGAGTGGGAGAAAATATTTGCAAAATATACATCTGACAAAGGATTAATATCCAGAATATATAAGGAACTCAAACAACTTTACAAGAAGAAAACAAGCAACCCAATTAAAAAATGGGCAAAAGAGCTAAGTAGGCATTTCTCTAAGGAAGATATCCAAATGGCCAACAGACATATGAAAAAATGCTCAACATCACTCAGCATCCGGGAAATGCAAATCAAAACCACATTGAGATACCATCTAACCCCAGTTAGGATGGCTAAAATCCAAAAGACTCTGAACGATAAATGCTGGCGAGGCTGCGGAGAAAAAGGAACTCTCATACATTGTTGGTGGGACTGCAAAATGGTGCAGCCTCTATGGAAAATGGTATGGAGGTTCCTTAAACAATTGCAAATAGATCTACCATACGACCCAGCCATCCCACTGTTGGGAATATACCCAGAGGAATGGAAATCATCAAGTCGAAGGTATACCTGTTCCCCAATGTTCATCGCAGCACTCTTTACAATAGCCAAGAGTTGGAACCAGCCCAAATGCCCATCATCAGATGAGTGGATACGGAAAATGTGGTACATCTACACAATGGAATACTACTCAGCTATAAAAACGAATGAAATACTGCCATTTGCAACAACATGGATGGACCTCGAGAGAATTATATTAAGTGAAACAAGTCAGGCACAGAAAGAGAAATACCACATGTTCTCACTTATTGGTGGGAGCTAAAAATTAATATATAAATTCACACACACACATACACACATACACACACAAACCGGGGGGGGGGGGGAAGAAGATATAACAACCACAATTATTTGAAGTTGATACAACAAACAAACAGAAAGGACATGGTTGGGGGGGAGGGGGGGAAGGAGAAGGGAGTGAGGTTTTGGTGATGGGGAGCATTAATCAGCTACAATGTATATCGACAAAATAAAATTAAAAAAAAAAACAAAACATATAAATAGAAGGGTTGAAGGATAAAATAGGGGAAATGTTTGAGAAAGTAGTATAAAAAGACAAATAATGAACCATAGGAAATAAAAGAAAATTAGAAAAATTTCCCAAAAAGCCCAATATCAGAATAAATAGGAGTTCTAGAATGAAAGAACAGAGAGGACAGAGATATGATACAAGAAAATCCCCAGACTTGAACAGATTGGGAAGGTCTACCATGTACTTAGCACATGAAATTTGATGCAAATGATTTCAACTTAAAAATCTCTCTGCAGCCAAACTCTGGTCAAGTAAGAATAAAGACGTTTTCAGACACAAAGTTTCAGCAAATTACTTTCCATATGCTCTTAATAAAGTACTGCAGTTCCACTAGAATAGAAGTTACCCAGGAAAGAGACAGACCTGGGCACCATCACAGGAGAGAGGTAAAGGAAAGTTCCAAAACAGCAGCTCTCCAAGAGGCTCGGAGAACCAGCAGATGAACCTTCACAAGAAAGCAGAGGACCCAAGGAAAAGAATTTATGGGGGAAAATCATTTTGATTTGATCTGGTTCATTTTGACCACGTGGAAAATTGTATTAGATTTGTTTTACAATTCTATTGAAAATTTTAAGAGGAAATAACTACAGGGAAATAGTACAACAAGCAAAATAATATACTAACTTTAAAAAGGCAAACATTGACTCAATGATTCATAACAAGTAATGTGAGAAAGGAAAAATGATGATAGCACTTTGGGTATCATTTGACTCAGCAGGGAACAATATTTATATAACCCAATACGGATAAATCTTAAAAAGTATGGAATCACAAGAAAAGGGGATATGGGATGTTTGTGTAAATGGTACTCACCATAATACAAAGTCAATACATATGTATAAAGTTGATAGATCAAGAAATATGAGTGTAAGGCAATTATTTAGAAATGTAGAGGCAAATAGAGAGATATGTAAAGAATACAGTTGTTCTTGAGGAAAAGAATCTGTTGGGTTAAGAGATATGAGATCATGTTTCTTGTTATTTTTGTTGCTTTAAGCTTTTAAAACCGAATGCATTAGTTTGATAAATTAAAACAGAACAAAAATTTCTCTTCCACTAATAGTGTAAATAATCTCAAGGATATAAACGTGTATGGATATATCTCTATTTCTTTACATGAGTAGTAGTAATCTATTCACTCCCTTCCACAATGTTAATGACATTTAACAGTATCATTTTAGAGATTATTCTCTATCTGTCTACCTATTGCTGTCTACTTTTTCTTTGATAGCTGCTCTAATTACATTTTATGAATGTGCCTTGATATATCCGATATTAGAAGTCATCCTCTTAAAATGTACAAGGCCTTATGTGGTCAGCATTTATATAAAAATTTGTGTACAAATTAGTTTTGCATGAATTAAAATTTCAGTATCCAAATGGCATAAACTCTCTTGAAGATTAAATGAGATGATGTTTATAAAAATAATTATAAATGCTGATTAAAAAATAAAAGTTTCAGTGAATAACCATATCTTGTTTTATCTTTTGAGTAAATTTTTGTTTCTTCAAAATGGCTTTGCTTAAAAGAAAATTATCACTTAATCAAATTTTCATAAGTATCTATAGTATGTATAGTAAACATGCAGAGCTCTGAGGGTGACATGAGTGAATCATGATGCATTTACTTCTGAACATAGTTAAATTGAAGGGGCACCTCTTATATGAAAAATTTAATAATTAGTATTTTAACATATTTTTATTCAAAGAGAAAATTAACAACTTTGAAAAACATTTAAAATACCTCAGTACAGACAAAAATATTAGAAAAATACTTCTTTATACAGAGAGCAAGGAGTAATAGTTATACTGATATTATTCTTTGATTCTTCCTTTTTAATTATTTTATTTCAGATAATAAAGTCTGAAAGTACAATAAAAAATTTTTAAGAAACAGTTATCTTGGTGACTAGTGATAGGCAAGTATAACTCTGACTATAAGTATATTTTTATTAACCATAATCTTTAAATTGAAAAAGAGTCTAAAACAATTCAGTTGGGCTTATCTGGATTTGAACATTTAGGCAGCAATAAAACTTACATGCTCACAAACTGTAGGGCAGATAATAAAAGGAAAACATGGTATTTCAGCATATAAAGGAGAATATAGCTTGAATGAAGTGAGAAGGAATCTCACACAAAAAAAACATTAATCAAGTGTCTGTAACTAAATTCAATCCAGTTCAACAAAATTTATTGAATATTCATTGTGTGCCTGGGACCTTTGCCTGATGCTGAAAACACAAAGTTATAGGCTTTGCATGTATGGGCATTATTCAATAATGCCTTGTTGTAAAAGAATGTATAAAGTAAAATGGGAAAATAAATGTGGGTTCTTACTTAAGAGGACTTGGGGATTTAAGTACAATTTCTTAGAATTGCCCAAGGCTAAAAAAAAAAAAGTAGCCTCAATGGGATTAAATATTCATTATGGAAAAGAGAAAACTAATTATTTTAAAATAATTTTATCTCTATATCTCTATTTTTGTATCCACACCTTTATGTATGCCTTAATCTGAGTTTATATTTTTTTGCCAATTTACATACCACATGTTATTTATATGTAATATTCTTCAAAACTGATACTAGTCTCTTTCGCACTTTACTAAAAAAACTGAAGGATGGTAAAGGAAATAACTTGACCAAGATCAGACTTAATGAGTAATGGAGTTGGGATATCCTACCATTTTTCAAACATGCACCAAGGCAGCATTGTTCCATGGAACTTTCTGCAAAGGTAGAAATGTTTTTTATCTGAGCACTTACATAGCCACTAGTCACATGTGACTATATTGAGCACTTGAAATGTAGGTAGTGCAACTGAGGAAGTGAATTTTAAATTTTATTCAATTTTCTGTTTCTGTGCATGGCTTACTTCACTTATAATTTTCTCCAAGCTCATCCATGTTTCTGTGAATGGCAGAATTACCACTTCTCCTCAATCATAAGTGGGAGCTGAGAAAGAAACAAAGAAAGAAACAACGACTGCAATCATACATTGAACTTTCAGAAGGAGAGAACAGAACTATGGTTACTAGAGGTGGGAAAGGAGGAGAGGAAGGGGGGTTATGGAGAAATTGGGTCATGGACACAAAGAATAATTACGATTTGTAATGATTAACATGCTAATAATACTGATTTGATTACCACATATTGTACACAAATACTGAGAGTCAACTCTACACCGCATAAATATGTATAACCAATTAGGTCTCAATTTAAAAATAATAAAATAAATATATAACTGAACAATTAAATAAATAAAAACTGTGTTTGGCTTTGGGAAAAAAATTAAAAAATGAATTTTACTTAATTTGAATGCACTTAAATTTAAATAGCCAGCTCCAAACCTAAAGAAGCAGACTGGAGGTGCAGGAGGAAAAGGGTGAGAACCGACGTAGCAAAGTTTTGAGCAAGTGCAAAAGATAGGGCCTAACCCTGCATGGAGGAATTGGGCTTTGCTAGGAGAAAGAACACTTTTTCCATTGTTAGAGGAGGAAAAAGGAGGATGGAAATAGGACAGGTCAGTGGATGAGTGGGAAATGAGGGCGAGAGTGAGGAAAGGAGCAGCAGATGCTTCAGTAGGGGCTGCAGTGGTTGATTGTGTGTCTTGTACATCCGTAAGGACACGATGAATAATCACAACCACATGACAAAGGTTACCTGCGTAGACGGTGGGGGAAACTGGTTAAACGGAGAGAGGAATAGAAAAGAATTTTCACTTGTTCATATTTTTATTCTTCATTTTGGTTGCTGAGCACAAAGAAATGTATTATTCATTCAAAATATTAAATACAAAATTAAAATACTAGATGAGAAGACTGAGAAATGAGGTTACCTGATAACAATAAGCAGAATTGCTGGGAAGTGTTGAGAACCCTGCAGAAATTTCAGCTTTAGAAGAACCAGTAACCACGTATTTTTGTTTTTGTTTCTCTTTTTTTAAAAACGTATTTTCTAGTGCACATCATTAGGGTAAATGCTGACTTCATATGAACAACAAAAAAGTTTTACCTGATGAGATATTGTGACAAAGTAGTGCAGTTAAATGCATTCTATTTAATGAATCTATTGATTCATTATGAATCTGTATATATGTATAACCAAAGGCTGCAGGTGGGCATGGAAATAGGATAGTGCTTACAGGCAGGTACAGTAATTTTAAACTCTAACTAGGTTATGGATCTTTTGAAACTATTTTTAAATAGTTTGTACTGAACAACTGGGGCCTACTGAAAGCTAAATACCTAGTAGGGATATTTCACGGCATGCTTTGTATAAGGTGACACTGCCAAAACCCCAAGCTTGTTGGATAATGATAGTGTATTATCAAGGATTTTTATGTCATTAAAATAATCAGCTAAAACCTTAAAAGCAGGTGTTCTTTCATGTTCCTGTTTCTTTTCATGGCTGAAAATGTTTGTTTCTCTCTTTCTCAAATCATCTTTCCTTTACTCATTTCATCTACATTAAGAACACTGCTGTCCTATGGCAAAATCGTGCAGTGGGCTCCCTGGTACCTGGCCTGGGACCTGGGGTCACGCTGCTTCAACATAAGATGGCAAGAATGAAAAGAAAGACGGCTTCTGCTGAAGTTCTCGCACACTTGCCCTCATCCCATTTTCAATAGAATGGGGCCTGTGGGCATCGCTGTGCCTTCTCTTAGATATTTAATACACCAAACGCCGTTTCTTCTTTTTTCCAACTTTCTGTGGAGCTGGAATACTCTGTCAGGCCCTTCACTGTGTGTGTCAAATGAGAGGCGGTGCAAAAAGGAAAGTATCTTAAATGCAAGAAGAGTATAAAAAATCAGACACCTTTGCTGTCTAAAATCTGTATTTGTGTGTGAGATCTAGGGGTAAAGATGTGTATGACATCAAAGAAGTATTATATATTAAAACTTTTTGTTAATATTATATTTAATGGTGATCATTCTTGAAGCATCTACTGGATGAAACCTCTGTACAGAGCAATAATCATTGCTTATTAATGAAACACATTGCTTAGCCTGTCAGAATACTCTTCTGTAAATACTTCACATGTGCATTTTCTTTCAAGTCAGTAGAAAAATTTATAAAGAAGCTTGCACCTACAACTGTGTAAGATTTTAAAGGGCAAGGCTGGTTGTTCTGGGTGGGTGGTGGTAAGGGTGTGTGTCAGGGGAGTTACTACCTACTCCAGAAGATAAATTTCCCTGGCTCAGTGAGAGGTTCTCCCTATTTTTATCCCCAACTCCTAGAAGAGATGACATCCCTTTGCCCTAAGACCAAAGTAAACATAACACGTTGAAACATTAATCCCTAATAGCCCATTGCTATAAAGGATGACATTTGTTATTTGATATTCAACCTCAAACATACCAGGGTATTAAGTGAAAATGAATGGTATTTTAGGGACTTGCATTCTACAGTCACTCAGTAGCAGAAAGGGATCACTATTGTAGGATATTGTCAGAGGGCACTTATCCTGAGATTGAGAAAGATAAATGAAACCTAACACCAGTGTCTCTTCTGACCACTCTGCATAATCAAATGTACTTAAACTCTTCCTGCAAAATCCTGCTGCTTTTCTGTTGTTTGATTTTCTGACCATTTTTGAACCCTTGAACTTTGACAGAGAGGAGGGACTTGGAGAGGTTGTCATCTGATCTATGTTAGAAGGCAAAAGGAATAGCTTTCTCTCTAATAGCACTTTTATCTGTTTAGCAGTTAGGAGATTAAAATGATCCAGGTAAATATGGCTGGTTAAAGTTTTGGGGACATCACTTTTTGGGGAGGGCTTGTCTGCATGTTAAAATGAGGCAGATCATTAGAATTAGAACATTTATTTTTTCCCTCTTCTTTCCTGAGATACATCAATAATATTTTTCTGCTTATTCATTCATTTTTATGATTTACTCCAAGTCTTGGAGGAGAATGAATTCCTGCCATGCTACCGTCCAGCCAGGATCGTGGTTAGATGCTGACATTCTGAGTTCTAGCCATATTAATTGCTGGATAAAGGCTATAATCCCTCTCTCTTTGAAGCCCAAGGCTGATTTTTAGGCAATACTTCAAAAGCAGAGCACAACTGAAGAGGCATATTTCCTTCCAGCACTGAATTACCATGATTGACTCAGCTTGCATTGGACTACATGTGCCTTACATTTTTGGCTACTCAACAAAACAGTTTGAGTTTGATATTAGAAACCAAAAGAAAAGAACTTTTGTGATCCAAAAGCTGATCTATACACTTCCTTATGAGATATTTAGATGGTTGTTTAAACTACCTTAGAAATAGAAAGACTTAAGTCATTCTTTTCTTACAGTAGAAAACACTGTGCTTAAAAAGTTCTTTCCCCTCTCTCTCCCCAACCCCTCTTATTTTTTCTCACTTTTATGTTTTGGCGTAACATCATATGAAGTCATCAGTCTGAGTCCTCTATGATTAATGACAAAAGTCTATGTAAATAAGCCTTTTCAGACACTCTCAAATTATTATAACCCTTGGAAGTCTTTTTTAAAAAAATTTTGACATCAGCTATTTAAAATTTTTATCCAATACATGTAAAGCAGTTGTAAGTGAGATTTTAAAATAAGGAAATGTGATGTATAGATATCCTGTGAGAGACTAAACAAAAATGACAACCACCAAAACCAAAACACAATGATAAACAAAAAAACAACAAAAAAAGACTCAAATAAGTTAAAAATTTATGATCAATATGGAACTTTCTATTGGTGTCTGTTTCACTTAAGCTTGTTCCTCTCTGGATCTGTACCACAGGGACCTTCTCGTATAAGATTTGCCAAGTTTACTTAGAATGCTATGTTTGAGAAAGATTAACAGTATTTCAGATCAAAGGAGGACCCTGCTGCATGGTCTTACGAGATTGTCATTCACTTCCATTATGGCTCATTTGCACAAGATTTTCATGTAATATAAGCCATTGTTTTGATGGCAGTGATTTGACATAAAGACAGGGCTGAACTGCATCTCAGCGTCCTAGTCAGTCAGGCTGGGGGGTATCTTGGTCCCAAAGAACTTGCCAATCATAAAAGGCAACTGTTACTCAGTTATGGATTGGCCTTACCCCCCAATTCCCCCTTGTTTTTAAGGGGGGAAAACTTCTTGAACATGCACGGATACCATAAAAATCAGACAATGCCTGCTTGTGCTAGATTAGATACAGTTAAACCAGACAAAGTTTCAGATACCCTATTCAAAAGACCAAGTTATGAGACATTTTAGTGAACTGCTTTTTCTTCTTGTGCTCTCTGCCATGCTTATTTTGCTTCTAAACTTGAAGTGGTGAAAAGTTATGCCTGAGCTACATTCAAAACTTTTTCTTAAGCTATATTTGTGTTTTTCTAGTGATTTAGTTTCATGGCTATGCATAGAATATATATTTACAAGTAGTAGTCACTAACATTCTCTCCCTCTTTATTTCTGCAAGTTAGATTTAAAAGAAAGAGAGAGGTGTTATTGCTGCTTCTGTGGTGCCTAATGATGTAAATGCAAAATAAATATTTAGTCAAATATTGGGATGATCTTAAATGTGATTTTATTTGATTAGAGAAAATATCTTCTTATTAACTTTGTCAAAATATATTACAATATAACATATATTTAGATGTATTAAATATACAAACAACAAAAAAAGAAAATTTTTGAAATGGTTTATTCTAAGTATTAAATGTAAAGAATTAAGAATGAAAACTACATTAGACTGTAATTTACTTTTAGTATTTGGTTTGAGTTTTCTAAGCTAATGCATTTTAAGTCTGAACTTGTAACTCTTACACAGCATTTACCATTACTGGCAAGGTGCTAGTTAGTTTTATGTGACATTTATTTAATACAACTATGCATACAAATTTTTATATTGTAAATATTTATTTTGTGAATTATATCAATGTCTTACCTAAGTTTTGTGTTTAGAGCAAGATTGACTATAATTTGTTTTTGTGTTTTTGACTTTAAAGTTTTTTTACAGCATTCATAATGTCACAAAACAAAAGTAAAGGCATTTGATTTCATGATACTTAAGAAAATGTTTAAAAATCAGAGAAATCACTATTACATGTTCACTTATATTTTGTAAAGATAGGGGCGGATATGATTTGTATTTTAAAATTATTTTCTCTGTTCAATTTCAAGCAATTAATGGAATGAATGGTATATTTGTCATAGAATCAGGATAAAATTTCATATTTAAGAGCACATTAAAAGTTAACCATACAGAAGCTAACATGCTCAATGAAATATTTTTTCTTAAATACATATTTTCTAAGAAAAATAATTTTAAAAAATAACCACAAAAAATAAAATTGAGACAGGCATCAGAATATCCACCCCCTGAATTTTAGCTTGAACAATTCCAAACACACAAAATGTGCAAAGTTAGTACAGCAAGCACTCTCATGTCCTCTACCCAGAATAAACAATTTTTTGCTGCATTTACTTCATTTTTTCCCCTAAACCATTTGAAAGTAATAACACTCCTAGATTTTTCAGCATGCATTTCCTGTGCACAAGGCTATTTATTAATGTAACTACAATAACAGAAAATTGAAATATTTCTATAAAATCTAGTAATCAGGATGTTAGAATGCATTATAGAACTATACAAATATACAGGGATAATTAAAAATACATATATTCTTAATGGCAAATACAACAACGTTAATGATCTACTACATAAAATTTTTTCCACTTATTTTTAAATTCAGTTTACATGTTATTATTTCCTCTAGAATTTATAGATATGTTTTGAAAAACAAGTACTAAATTATTAGCTGAATGTGTTTTGCTTTATGAAACACTTTCAAAATACATGAACAACAGCGCCCTCTACGTTTGGATAGCCTATGGTGAAAAAGATTTTGCTACTTGAGAAAAGTAGCGTTTAACAACAATCGCTGTGGGTTTGGGGACAAATGATGTGATTGTCATACATTACAGAATTGCATGGCAATCTCTCCTTTGAGTTTACAGTATTTTAAAACATTGATTTAGTATGGAAAATCAAAATCTGGAAATTCAATATTGCACTGTTCAGCAAACAAACTGACAGAAGTAATATCAAGAGGAAATAGAAGGCTCTCTAGGAAAATACATAAACTTGCCTCAAAAATAAATTTAATCATATTATTTAATAGATTTTTAGAAGTCACTTGCAAGTAGCTAAAATTGTATTATTTTCCTTTCTTGTTTATATAAACAGAAACTTAGGATGTTTTCAAATTCAGAAATTGATCAAAGCCTTTTAAAAAATGCTTTCTAGTTTTCAGTATTGAAGAAAATATGAACTTAGAATGTAACGTTTAATAAATTTGCATAAAATGAAATAAAATTAATTGGTGTTTAAGTAAGTTTTTAAAAAATTCTTTTTCAAATTGTCATAATAAGGTTGTTTATGGAATTACAAAGAAATATACAAATATAATCAGTCATCTTATATGTAGACCCCCCTGTCTGTCATTAATTAGCAAAAATCCCCTAAACAATTAACAGAAAAAATATACAGAATAAAATATACAAATAACAGAAAAAATATTTTAAAAAATTTATAAATTAAAAAATATAACAGATTTTTGTTACAAAATTTTAAAATATATTTGTGTTTCCTTTTTCTAACTATAAACACTTTATTATGGCACCTGAATTTTGTCTACATGGTCAACTTAGTAAAAATGATGTGCTTAATAGAGATAAAACTAGTCCAATGGACTGGCACTTGAAAGGTTTAGTTTTCTGTTTAGTTTTGTTTTTTCAGTCCAACTTTTTCACTTAAGAGAAATAACACTTATCTTAAAAATACATTTCACTTAAATATATTCTTTTAAACACAGTTCAATAGTGTGACACTATTAAGTTTTGAGGGCAACTTAAATACTATAACCTAAAGTAAAAATCTTTTAGTAAATTATTTGTAAGCTTTCAGTGGTCAAAGAGTGAATTAAGAAAGTTAAAAATCAAAAACATGTTGTGTTATTCCTCATCAATTAAGTGCAAGAATTTTAATGTCTAAGCCACTGCATTTAAAATAAAAAAACAATAACATAAAAATTACAAATTAATAATTTATAGACACATATTTTATATTTTAAAAAGTCAACAACTCAAATATCTAAAATTAATTAAACTCCTGCAGACTACTTTGCGCATTTTAAGTAACAGCAAACCTGAATAATAAAATATCTTGTGATAGAGAAAAAAAAAAATGCTCTTTGAAATTATCCCTTTAGTCTTTTCCTCTGCTTACAGTGCCATGAAAAATCTTAGAGCATGCTCTAAATTTCTAAAGACAAAATGCCAGTGACTCTGGGGATCATCTTGTTCATTTTAAGAGCAAATTAAAACAGTGAAAGAATGGTGCAAATAATTGTTTCATATGTTCTTTGCTTGTGACTGCTGTAATCATCGGGCCTGATTTACAAATGCAGACTTGAAGGTTTCTCAGCTTCCTGCAGGGTAGAAGACTGTTACTTTGGCACTCGCCCTCTCGCCCTTGTAATCACCACTCAAAACTGTGCCCTGGTACTTCCAATTCCCAGTCTCTTGATTGAACACCTCATTCTGTGCTAACAAGGTGTCCAAGGTATTTGAACAGGGGCTCTAGTCGGAAAATTGTTAATGGTTTTGCTCATTAAGAGTTGCAGCACCAGTTTTGGTAATTTGGTAACTGTCTAAATTGCAAGTTGATTTTCCCTCCTTCAGCTTAAAGGACGCTAAATTTAAGACGGTAACAGTAATACTTCTATTTCAAAATTGGCAAGGAGAATTGAGTGCTGTCTGCATTATTATGCAATAGATTTTACAGGATTAATAAAATTATCTTCAATGTCCAGGTTTATTCTCTAGTTATTTTCAAGATATAATTAAAAAGGAACTAAAAGTTGAAGATATAAAATCTTTACAGGTTGTATCTATGAAATAGCTAAGATTTTTTAGAAGTTTAAGGGATAAAGAAGCAGCCACAAACATGGTTTCTTTAAAAATGTAAGAAACAATAGTTATGACAGTATTTTAAAATACTTTACCTTAAAATAAAAATGATTATTCCTATTTTTGACACCAACTCTATTTCTACAAATATACAAGTACGTCTTAAAAACGCATATAGCCTATTTTATTTTAAAAAAACTATAAATAATGTTAATTTGCTTCATTTACTATTAAAATAGCTTTTTATGATCATTAATTACAAATTCCATTTTTATTCAAAGACAAACAATTTTAATAAGTATATATTTCTGCTAAATAGTTATTTAAAAAATAATTTCAGATGTGATCTGAATGCTTAAAATTGGCTTTTACAAATATACATCAATGTCCTGAGAACATTTTTCGTGAGTTAAATTCATTTGCCTCCATTGAAATGATCTGGCAATGCCAAATTATTTTACTTATATAATTCATTTCTTTACACTGTTATACTTTATAAAAGATATATTTTCCAAGTGGAATTAAGAAGGCTGAATTAAGAAGAAAATCAATACTTATAAATTCTTCGGTTCAGTTTACAACCTGTGATATACTTCATCAATTCAAATTTAAAAGGGAGAGCATTTCTGAAAAGAATATTTCTTATGCATTCTCTGTTTCCTTCTTAATCGTGAAAGGCTATTACTAAGTTTGGCAGCAACGTCTCCAGGGATTTACTTTAAATTATTTTTAGTGGTTTGGACAGCTGCCATTTTATCATAGAGATGAAAAAGTGGGAGATGAAATTCAGCTGAGGATGGAAGTTTCTCCCTATACCAGGCAAAGGGCTATTTTAAAGTGATTTATGTGGCAGTTTTCTTCTGTGTCACCATTATGTCCCTGCTGCCTGAGTGTGACAACGTGGTGCTTGCTAACATTTTGGTAATAATTTATTGGGATGAGATTTTTTTTGCCTGGAGTTCAGCCTGCAGTCCTTTTAACACTCTGCTAAAAGGCGTAAGTTCTGTACAGGCTTATTTATTTTTCACTTTGGAAATGTGCACTCACACAAAAACCTGCCTACATAAATCTGCAACTTTTCTTTTTGAATTGGAAGTTGAATGCAGACCATGACTTGTGCATATAAAAAAATGCAGAAATAATGCCCCCCTACTGTGTAAGTATTTTTGTTTTTCGTGAATCGAGCCCAAAGTTATTTAAATTAATTCTAGCCTCATCGTGTTAATAGAATATCATTTTGGGGGGCTTCTTCAAAATACCGATGCATGGATGTAATTTTGCTGGTTATTTGACCAAGTCTCTCATACATTTTAAAATTCTGTAACACAAAGGAAAAAAACCTGATGGCTACAGCTTCGTGTTAACAGACTTTTTAATCAGTCAACATGAAAATACAATTTTTGATGTTTACAAACCGTTTTTTTACTATATCTTTGAAAATCCAGAAACAAAGAATTTATGGGTTGTTTTCCCATGTTTACACTGAAAGCTCTTCAATTGATTAATCAATCAGTAAATCTGAAATTTTGCTCTTTGAAGCTGGGTGTTAATTTAGAAATTCTATCACACTTCTAAGCTGGACACATTTGTTTAAAAATAAAGGCCCTGACTTACCCGTGTGTTTGGCCATAACCACAGACAGATTAAAAATATAGTCTAATGTGTTATACTTAGATGTGGTTGTAAGTAAAAAATAAATTAGTTTTTTTATTTTTAAACTTGAATTTTTCAACACCTGATTTGATTGATCTTTCTATTTGTTTGGTACTGTAGAGAGACTTCAATATGTCCATGAATGTATTAAGGTAATTTTTGTTAATATTAGCAGCAAGTAGCTGGGGATTGAATTTTTTTTTTTTTTTTTAATATTGGGGGTAATTCAACAAATCCCTGCTTAGAAAATACCATTGACATTCATAGTCATGTACCTCTAATTAGGATATGATCAAGCCATAAATTGAAAAGGTGAATAGTAATTACTGGGGTTTCCAGCTTTAAAAATTACTTTTGGAGTTTTCCATTGGCTCTGTAATTTTTTTTTTTTTTTTTCGAAGAAACTAAGTACTGCCATTTCAAAGAAGATAAAATTGTTTTATAATGCTTTGGTGCAATGGTATCAACGTGTGTAATAAATTTATGTAGTTTCTATACCTGATCTGGGGAATTTCTCAAAACTTAGTTATATTTTTGTATGGACACAGTAATTATGAAAGACAGTGGAAGAAACTATTATTTAGCTAGGTTTTTTAAAAAGTTTGACTAATGTTTGGTGTTTTATCATTGGCTGTGACTTTAAATCATGAGCGCCATTATAAAACAGGGTTGGCTACACAAAGGGAAGATCACAGAATTTTTTTATGTGAGAAGCTAACTTTGCATGTTCAGTGCTTAATGTATTTGTTTTTAATAATTGCTGAGATACATGCACATAGATAGTACTCTAATTTCTATAAGAAGGTAATGCATTATTGATTTAAAGGCTGGTACCTAACAGTGAAAAGACAACGAACATTTAGATTCTTATTTTTATCAGCTTTGTTTATGTTATTGCAAATAATAATACAACCATTGCTCTGATACCCCAAGTCTCAAGTCATGATAATAGTAAGAAATCTAATGATGTGGCTCACTAATCTATAGAGAAGAGAAAATTTTTGCTACAATATAATAGTATTAAGAACTATCTTTTAAGTGATTAAAATACAACAAGTTTCTAGGCCTGCTAACATTTTGCCTAGAGTTAATTTATTCCAGTGTTTGAGAATGCTGGCTTCATGTCGATGCTCAGCAGAATTCACATTTGCTTTATCTCATCTGTCGTAGTTACTCAAATGTAAAAAGCAAAGTCGGGTTGGAGGCGTTGGAAGGGACACTAAAGGTCTATTTACAAATGGGCAAGATGAGATACAGAGTTAAGGTAAACTTGCACATAAGTTTTTTTTTTTTTTTAATAGATCTTGAATTTTAGAGTCAGAAGGGAATTTTCAAATTAATTAACCTCAGGGCTTCATATTAAAGATGAAGACATTGAAGGCAGAAGAGGTTCAGGAATTTTCCCAAGTTTTCATATCTGGTGAGCACTCCAGGACTAGAATCTGGGTTTCCTACTTTACAGACCAGTATTCTTTCCATTCTCCCTAACCTCCCCAGTCACATCAAAATTAATGCCTACCTGAATGGTTGCACTGAATGAATAAAAATAGCAGTTGAGCTGGTTTGGATTACCCGGACTGTTGAAGATGGCTTGGTCCTACTCATCTTGTATTTGTTACTGGTTAAAACATCGTTAAATCATTCTTGCACACTAACTCATGGTGCAAAGGTCATAAACAGGACTACAAAATGAAATTCTGCTAAAGTCACTAGCAAGTTTAAAAAGCAGGTTATTTGTGATTTTTAATTAAAGTTATCTTGAATATGGGGAAATATTGAAGAAGGGAAGGAAGGAATTTCATAAGCTTGACAGTGGTTTAATTTTCATGGTATTTTGATGCCACTGGAGATAACACATATTTTAGAGGAAAGATTTATGTGTGTGCATATGCGTGTGTGCGTAGCTGGTTAAGGATGTAGGGTTCATCTAACACTCTCTATACTTCTTTCTAGAAACAACCCATACAAGCCATGATTATCGGAAGCAGAGAAATAGTCATAGGATGCAAATTTCTGCAATCCAGCCGGGCAATGGGGGCTGTTATATGATGATGGTATGTGGAGGTATGGTCTAAGTCTAGGGGAACAGACACAGGAGAGCTATTACAGAATAAGAAATGGACATGGAAGGCTTCACAGAGAAGGTGAAATTTCAGATAAAGCTTGAAGGATGGATAGATCAGTATACTAACAAGCAATGTAGAGAAAGTTTTCAAAATGGGAGCCCACTGCGTTCTCTAACCTATTACAATATTCTTTGTATTTTGAATGTGCAGGGTGCTTTCACACCACTGTGGAATATTCTCACGCTCCTCTTTCTGTCTAAAATATGAGGGTACTTCAAAAAGTCTGTGGAAAAATAGAGTGAAAAGATAATATAAATCTTTCCATGAACGTTTAAAAGTACCCTTGTATACTTGTTCTTGTTTTGTACTTGGAAGATGCTCATTCATCTTTCAAAACCTGTCTGAAGTGATTCTATTGCTCTTTAGCTCTCCTAGATTTCTTTTCTTGCCTCAAACAAAATTACAGGCTTTCTAACATACTATGCATCACATTTTATGTTTTTTTTTTTTTTGCACATTACATTTTATTCTAAATGACAACAGCAATAAATGTTTATTTAATTGTGTGTGTGTGTGTGTGTGTGTGTGTGTGTGTGTGTGTGTGTGTGCATGTGTGTGTGTTTTGGTGGCTGGCTGGTACAGGCATCTGAACCTGTGACCTCAGTGTTATAAAGGCTGTGCTCTAACCAATAAATGCTCAGTTAGGAAATAAACATTCAGTATCCTCCCACCAAGGAAAATCATGTTAATATTTTGGTACCTTTTTTTATACATACAAATACACACATGGACCTATAGACATTCTATGTACGCATTATGCATATTCATATATAGTTGAAATGATACTATTTATGTATTTTTTAAATTCTGCTTTGCTTACTTGCTATCATACTGTGAGCATTTGTCCTTAGAAGTATGTCTTCCTTATTTTGGTAATCCAATAAATTCTTTTTGAGTTAAACAGATGTGGATTTTAGAAAGAAAACTGGAGGTGGTGGGGAAGACAAATTGGAGGGAAACCAGTTATTACAGTGCCTCAGGCAAGAGCTGTAAAGTGTGAAGCCGGAGCAAAAAGAGCAGAGATGGGTAAAGGCTTGGCAGTGTCACATGTGCTAGAGGGAGGTCAAGTGAGGTGAGGATCATAAGGGGGCCCTGAACTTGGCAATTAGTAAATTGCTAGTGATGTTTGTGATGATGGTTTCAGAGAAGCAGAGGGGCAGGAGCAAGTTGGCCCATATAGAGGAGTAACTGAAACATGAGAGTTAAATGCTACAATATGGATGCTTATCTGAGAATTTTGACAACAGGAAAAGAGATAGGTAGGTAAGGAGCTTGAGGAGGAGAAAGGGACCCAAGAAGTATTAGTAGTTGTTATCATTGAAAAAGACAATAAATGCATTTGGATTCAAACTGGGAGAAACCCATGGAAAGGGGAACAGTTGGAGATCCAAAGTAGGTAAGAGTTAAGTTGAAGAATGACACCCAAGGACATAAGAGTAATAGAACACAGAGGAAATTGGCCTATTTATAATCCAGGTCTTTTTATATTTGTAGCTGGGCATTTCAGAATTTTGAAACTGAGTTTATGCAACAGATGTTTGTCATGGGAAATTTTTATTTGAGGATTATAAACCTCTCTGTGATTTGAAGCTAGCTTACATTTATTGCGTCATTCCTTTATGGGGCTGCAATAATTCAGTCCTTGCGATAACTTTATAAGGTAGGCCCTATCAGTATCCCCATTTTATAGATGAGGAAACTGAGGCATAGAAAGGTTAAATTGCATGCCCAAAGTCAAAGAGTTACTAAAACATGGAGTCTGCATTCAAATCTAGACAATATAAAGCCAAAGCTCACATTCCTATATTGTCTCTCTGTGCTTCTACTGAATGTGCGTATAAAGAGGAGTCCAGAATTATACTTACTCAGTACTAACTTTGATAGCTCCTGGTTGGTGGGATTTGGTATGCTTTTTACTTTTGTTTTTGAGCTTTGTAGTAAAACACTTGGTTCTTTTCTTTGTGAAATAAAATAAGGTCCTTAATCTAAAATTCTAATTTAATAGGGTATTGTACTAGATGATTAGCAATTCCCATCCAGCTCTGTTTTGTTATGCCTAGTGTGCTGTTTATTATAAATTATAATACTAAACTTTGGGCTCAGCTCTGATTTTTGTTCCACTATGGTGGTTTGGTTTGTAGTCTTTGAAATCAAATTGCCTGCCTCTAAATTCCAGCTCTGCTCCTTACATGTTGGGCAAGTCACTCAACTTCTTTCTCTGTCTCATCAAATGAGGGAACAATAATACCTATCTCTTAAGGGAGTTTTGAAAATTTAATGAGATCATCTACAGAAAGTGTTTAACATGATGCATGGCAAACCTTAAATTTTCAACATTCTTCTAAAGTTCTTTCCATTTTGCTGCCTGCAGAATGCTGCAGTGGATATCAGGGAGTCCACCACAGGTACTGACATTTGTTCTCTCTCCCAAGTTAGACTACAGAGTCCTCCAGGGAAGGGTCAGCCTTATTGTCTTTTTACACCCTGTATCTAATGCAGTACTGGAACCTCTTAAGGATTCAATATATCCTATTGATACCAGAGGAGAGGGTCTGGGGAGACTCTATAGCTGGCCTCAACCTATCCCATCCTCTTTCCAGGTTCTTGACTCTGCCACAAGAAAGAATTCAAGGGCAGAGTCACAGTAGAAAGTGAGAACAGGTTTAACATAACGAATAAGAGACAGACTTCACAGAGAGAGTGCAGCCTAGCTCTAGAGACTGAGCAGGGCCCACACCAAGTTTAACACAAAAGTAAGAAGTACACACTTAAAGTTCAGTACAGAGTGAAGGCTGGCTCAAGAGAGTGAGCAGCTGCTTGCTGAAAGGAAGCCTAACACAAAAAGAAAGTATACACACCTCAGCAGCCCCAGGAAAGTGAGCCACAACGCTGTCTCCTACCGGGATTCCACTTTTACAGTCTCACTATCTAGTATATTTTCATGCTATATAATGAATACTCAACTGGGGGGTGGTTCCCAGTTATGTAACATAGTTTTGTACATGCTCAGTTGGTCTCCTTTAAGGGCATGTTCATTAGTCAAATTCTGTTACATTCACCAAATATAGAACATATTTGAGAATATTCTGTGCTCTCTAGCACCTCTAGTGAAAGGTCATTCAAAGGATAAACTCCACTTTACTGAGCATGTTCTGCTGTTAGGTTTGTACAACCCCTTTCTACTGAGCATGCCCAGTCACTGGATCTGCATATGTCAGGCCCCTGAGGTCTCAATTTCCCTGTGTTAGTGGTGAAAATAGGCCCAATAAGCAACAGTAACTCTCCTCTAGGGGGCGCTTAGAGGAGGGGCCTCAGACCTTGGGGAATGGCTTAGAACCCAGAGGTATGTCCTGCAACCTGAACCCAGGGAAACTGAGCACCTCCTATCTCACTACGAAATAGGATCACTTAGAGAACAAATAAGTGCTTTCAGAATTAAACCCATAATTAAATACAAAAATATAAAATTTGGTAGAAAGGGTGGCATACAAAGCTAACAATATTTCCTAAGAGATGAGACTAAAAAAGAAAAGAAAAATAAGAAAGAATGATCAGAGACATGGACGTTCTAGTGCAAATAATGATGGCTGGACCAGGCCTGGCATGTTGGAGTAGGGACAAGGTGGACAGCATGAGAAATATAGTAAGAGGGCATAAGAGAAAGAGGCAGGGTAGAGAGGTAACAGGTGGTCACCTCCAGTGATGGTGGGGCAAATTTTCCCATCCTGTGTAATGCTCAATTAAGAAATATCACCTAAAGTTTTACAACAAGATATAGAAGTTTATTATATTACTCAAATTTTATTTACTAATTATATTATGTAAATAATATAAAGTTACAAAAATAGGTAATAGAGGATTAAAATTAGTGCGAAACTTTACTAAGAGGAGAAAGTAAGATAAAACTAAGTTCCTTATCTTTCAAGGCAAAGTCTATAAATACGTGTAAATTAATAAGAAAGACAGGCATAAGCATTTTATTTATATTCATGGTACTAGCTAAAGAACGAATAACATTTAAAGTGTTTAGGTCTAATGAGTTAAAGTGGGGGTAGTGTACTTTTGCATTTTATTTAACACTGTCCTTTGGTACTTGAAATGATTTATCACATGCATGTATAACTTTTATAATAAAGAGTCTGTAGAACAAATAAATGAGTTGAGCCTGGGTAAAAGAAGTAATAGCATGTTCCTCGGAGTTCTGGTTCAGGTGCATGAAACACTGGTCCAGGTGTTCAGCATAGCTGAGAAATTAGATTTGTGGTTTTGACCTTCACTTTACTAGAGCAGTTGGGTTTTTTTCATTTTTTTAGAAGAATTTTCGTATTAGATTTAATTTGAATAAAGAGTTTTGTTTATACATTTTTTCTCTCTTTCTCTCTCTTTTCCCTCCCTTTCTTCCCTCATTCCTTTGAAAACTACTGCCAAAGTGCAAAGTACATAAATCTAGATACAGACAGATTTATTTTTTTTTCTGTGACTTGTTCTTTGTGTGATCTTGACATAACTCTGAACCTCTCAGTAACTCAGTTCATATACATTATACATAAAATGGGATCACATTGTTCTTATACAGATGTTTAAAATATTATATGAGATAGTTTATATTAATCACACAAAGAAAAAATGTAATCATCTTCATAGATGTCCAAAAGATTTGATTACAAAATTTAGCATTCATCCTTAATTTCTTAGTAAAGTAGAAATAAATTTTTTTAGATGATGAAAAAATTTATACTTCAAGCATAAAGCTTAATAGCAAAAGGCAAGAACATTACTTCTACCCTTATTATTTAAAATTCTTCTGGAATTAATGGCCAAGGCAATAAAGAAATAGAAGAAACGGGGTTAAAATTTGTTAAGGAATTGGAAATATTAACATTGTTTACAGATAGCATGATGACATACTCAAAAAACTCCAGACAATAAAATGAAAAACAATTACAAAAATAGGAGAGTGTCATACTATTGTTCTGATTAAAACACATAGGCTTAGGTTCTAAAATGTTTTTTCTCTATTACTGTTTATTTACACCACTCTTCTTACCAACAATGTAATTTTGACTCACCTATTTAAAATTACATTTTACCTAAAAGTTTCTTTATCTCGAAAATGTCATTGTGTATGACTTCTTTCAGTCTGATTTCGTGTCATTGGAGAACCCCTCCAGTGTAAACAGTACTGGAAAATTTTTGGCACTTGAATTATCTTGAAGCCTATGCACAAATTTGAGATTCTTTATGGTCTGTTAAACACCTTTTCGTTGAATTGTTTCTACTGCTGTGGCCGTGGTAAGAGAGTCTTGCCCTGGCCTCTGGACAGACTCTATTCATTTTGCACTGTGGTAGCTCCAAGTTCTTATTGATAATGAGAGTAATGGGAAAGGAAGCTCCACACCTGAATTCTGACTCTATCACTAACCACCTGGATAAGTTATGTAATGCTCTGGGTATCATTTTCCATTCTTCCTCACCTGAAACAACTTTTCCTTTTCACTCAGAAATTCTTATTCCTGGAGGCCTGTGTTAGTTTCTATTTCTGCTTTAACAAATTACCACAAATAACACACAATTACTGTTTTATAGTTCTGGAGGTCAGAAGTCCAAAATGAGTCTCAGCGGGCTAATACCAACGTGTCAGCAGAGCTGCATTCCCACTGGAGGTTCTAGAGGAGGGTCTGCTTGTTTCCTTGCCTTTTGCAGCCTCTGGAGGCTGCCCTTCCTTGTGTGTGGCCTTATTCCACCTCGATTAGATCACTCTGAGCCCTGCTTCCGTAGGCAGGTCTCCATCTCTGATCTTCCAGCTTCTCCCTCTCTCAGTTATAAGGACTCCCGTAATTACACTGGGCTCATTCAGATAATTTAGGATAATCTCCCATCTCAATGTCTTTAACTTCATCACATCTGCGAAGTCCATTTTGCCATGTGAGGTAACATATGCCCAGAATCCAGGTATTAGAACATGGACTTCTTTGGTGGGAGGGGGAGGGGGAGATTATTTTGCCCAACACATGGACAGAAAAGATACTCTGTATAGATTTCCATCTCCCCACCCACCATCTACAGGGAAGAATATTTCTTTTATGGAAATTCTTCATGTGGGTGTTTCCTTTCTGATTTATTTGTATAATGAAATGTCTCTCTAAAAATGCTGAAGCGTAAGGGTTCCATGAGTATGCGTGAGCACTAATTAACAGGGACACTTGCTCTTACCTCATTTGACTTTCATGGGTTTTGTCCATCAATAACTACACTGTGGAGCTGATGATTCTCCCCACCGCAGCCTCTTATCATTATCACCTACGTATGGCTTCATGCTAACCAAAAGGTTAGATATTACAATTATTTATGCTAATTTCAATTTGCTTTTGTGCTGTAGATGGGACAAATAAAGCTGCCACCATTGATTACGCACCACTGACAGCAGTGAACATACAGCTTCATCAATAAAAAAACTGAGTCATGTAACAGCTCAACAGTCGTGTGCAGCCTCATGAGAACGACAATCAAAACCAAGTCATAATGATATGAATATGTATTGGGTACTTCATCCTGGTTTGGTAATTTTAATAATCTGTTAAAAAATAAGTGTAAAGGGAAGCATTTCTGTTTTTATTGAATATTCTCTTTTAAATACAGTGCATTCGTATTAGACTTTCTGGTCCTTTTATATTAGTCTTCTTGTTTTCGGGTTTTATTTTTCTGTAGTCCTAATAATTTGATTTGATTTAATCCTATTTAAACATCTATATTTGTAAACACGTATTTGTCTTTGAATCGGGTTCATTGTTGTTTCTACAGCATAGTGTTTTGTTAAACTAGACTGAGGAATAGTTAGAAATGAAATAAATCTGTAAAAATGATGTATTAAACAGTTAGATATCTGTAATATTTGTTCATCAAAATAATTGTCAAAGGTTTTGTAGTGACTTACTGAAAGTATAGAAATAGAACTCATGACTTCTGAACTCTTAGAGGGAAAGAAAGGAGGAAAGAGAAAATGTGCTGGGTTCAATACAAGACTGAAGAGGAAAGAAAAAATCAGAGAAAAATATGACAAATACATTTAGTTATTTAGCAAATATTTAATGTGTCTGCTATAGGCCAGGAATTTTCCTCTGAAAATGTCATACAAACAAACTGATAACCTCAATGAGTGTAAATAAGTTAAACTCTGTTACTGAAGGTCAAAGACTTTCAGGTTGGATACAGTTTTTCAAACTCTAGATATAAATAACACACCTAAATCAAAACAAACAGAAAGATTTATAAGAAGGAATGGGAAAAGTTTATGAGTGTGCTTCACCTAATGACATAAACTTGAAATGCTTATAGGTAAAGCCAAGATGGAGAATTACATGGTAAACACAAGAAATGCAAAACCATAGTGGGTGCCTTTTTAAAGAAACATATATCAAAAACAAATAAAAACAAAAAACAAATCAATAGATCAATCATAACTAAATTTAGTAAGGATTAAAAATATTCCAATGTATAGACTAGATTTTTTCAATTAAAGGTTATCATAAAAATTAGTAGCATAAGGCACATCACTTTCATTTCTAGTTTTTATCGACTCCATTGTCAGTCATCTCATTAATCTATTAAATCTAATCTGGCTAATAAGCCTTAAGAGACCTTCTTTCTGAATTTCCTTTTCCATTGCTTTTCCATCAAAAAGTTATCAGAGATTAAATCTCTGCCCTCAGAGGAAGGAGGACACAGATGAGAAAGTATCTACTTACCAAAGCATCCTCTAAGTAAAGGAAATCACACTACTGTATCTAATTTTGTAGGAGATAGATATCTTCTGCATCTTTTTTTTTTTAATTTTTATTTTGCAGTCCCACCAACAATGTATGAGAGTTCCTTTTTCTCCGCAACCTCGCCAGCATTAATCGTTCAGGATCTTTTGGATTTTAGCCATCCTAACTGGGGTTAGATGGTATCTCAGTGTGCTTTTGATTTGCATTTCCCAGATGCTGAGTGATGTTGAGCATTTTTTCACATGTCTGTTGGCCATTTGTATCTCTTCCTTAGAGAAATGCCTACTTAGCTCTTTTGCCCATTTTTTAATTGGGTTGCTTGTTTTCTTCTTGTAAAGTTGTTTGAGTTCCTTATATATTCTGGATATTAATCCTTTGTCAGATGTATATTTCGCAAATATTTTCTCCCACTCTGTTGGTTGTCTTTTAACTCTGTTAATTGTTTCTTTTGCTGTGCAGAAGCTTTTTAGTTTGATATAATCCCATTTGATTATTTTTCCTTTGGTTGCCCGTGCTTTTGGGGTCGTATTCATGAAGTCTGTGCCCAGTCCTATTTCCTGAAGTGTTTCTCGTACGTTTTCTTTAAGAAGTTTTATTGTTTCAGGGTGTATATTTAAATCCTTAATCCATTTTGAGTTGATTTTAGTATACGGTGAGAGGTATAGATCTAGTTTCATTCTCCTGCATATGGATATCCAGTTATCCCAGCACCATTTGCTGAAGAGGCAGTCCCTTCCCCAGTGAATAGGCTTGGTGCCTTTGTCAAAGATCAGATGGAAGTAAGTGTGAGGGTTGATTTCTGGATTCTCTATTCTATTCCATTGGTCAGTGTGTCTGTTTTTATGCCAGTACCATACTGTTTTGGTTATTATAGCTTTGCAGTATAGCTTGAAGTCAGGTAGCGTTATGCCTCCAGCTTTATTTTTTTTGCTCAGCATTGCTTTGGCTATGCGTGGTCTTTTATTATTCCATACAAATGTCTGGATAGTTTTTTCCATTTCTGAGAAAAATGTCTTTGGAATTTTGATGGGGATTACATTGAATTTGTATATCACTTTGGGTAGTATGGACATTTTCACTATGTTGATTCTTCCAATCCAAGAGCATGGGATATCTTTCCATCTTCTGTATCCTCTCTAATTTCTCTCAGCAGTGCTTTGTAGTTCTCATTATAGAGATTTTTTCACCTCCTTGGTTAACTCAATTCCTAAGTATTTTATTTTTTTGGTGGCTATTGTAAATGGGCAGGCTTTCTTGATTTCTCGTTCTGCATGTTCACTATTGGAGAAAAGAATTACTACTGATTTTTGTGTGTTGATTTTGTATCCTGCTACTGTGCTGAAGTCATTTATCAATTCCAAGAGTTTTTTTGTAGAGGTTTTAGGCTGTTCGATATATAGGATCATGTCATCTGCAAACAGGGACAGTTTGACTTCCTCTTTTCCAATCTGGATGCCCTTTATTTCCTTCTCTTCTCTGATTGCTCTGGCTAGTACTTCCAACACTATGTTGAATAGGAGTGGTGAGAGTGGACATCCTTGTCTAGTTCCTGTTCTTAAAGGAAAAGCTTTCAGCTTTTCCCCATTCAGGATGATATTGGCAGTGGGTTTGGCATATATGGCTTTAATTATGTTGAGATACTTTCCCTCTATACTTAACTTATAGAGGGTCTTTGTCATGAATGAGTGCTGAACTTTATCAAATGCTTTTTCAGCATCTATAGAGATGATCATATGGTCCTTGTGTTTGAGTTTATTGATATGGTGTATCACATTTATTGATTTGCATATGTTGAACCAACCTTGCATCCCTGGGATGAATCCCACTTGATCGTGGTGAATAATTTTACATATGTGTTGCTGTATTCTGTTTGCTAGTATTTTAGTGAGGATTTTTGCATCTATATTCATCAAGGATATCGGCCTGTAGTTTTCTTTTTTGGTTATATCTTTACCTGGTTTTGGTATCAGGATGATGTTTGCTTCATAGAATGAGTTTGGGAGATTTGCGTCTTTTTCAATCTTTTGGAATAGTTTGTAAAAAATCGGTGTCAATTCTTCTTTGAATGTTTGGTAAAATTCTGCTGTGAATCCATCTGGTCCTGGGCTTTTCTTTGTTGGGAGCCTTCTGATAACAGCTTCAATCTCCTTTATTGTTATTGGTCTGTTCAAATTTTCTACGTCTTCATGGTTCAGTTTTGGGAGCTTGTGTGTGTCCAGAAATTTATCCATTTCCTCCAGATTTTCGAATTTGTTGGCGTATAGTTGTTTATAGTAGTCTCGAATGATTCCTTGTATTTCAGATGAATCAGTTGTAATATCGCCTTTTTCATTTCTAATTTTTGTTATTTGAGTCTTCTCTCTTCTTTTTTTTGTTAGCCATGCAAATGGTTTGTCAGTTTTATTTATCTTTTCAAAAAACCAACTTTTTGATTCATTGATCTTTTGAATTGTTTTTTGGTTTTCAATTTCATTCAGTTCCGCTCTGACCTTAATGATTTCTTTCCGTCTGCTAAATTTAGGTTTGGATTGTTCTTGTTTTTCTAGTTCTTTAAGGTAAAGTGTTAGGTTGTTCACTTGCCATCTTTCCATTCTTCTGAAGTGAGCATTTAATGCAATAAATTTCCCCCTCAATACTGCTTTTGCAGTATCCCACAGGTTTTGGTATGATGTATCATTGTTTTCATTAGTTTCAATAAATTTTTTGATTTCTTGCTTGATTTCTTCTTGGACCCATATGTCATTAAGTAGAGTGCTGTTTAATTTCCATGTGTTTGTATAGTTTCCAGAGTTTTGTTTGTTCTTAATTTGTGGTTTTAATCCATTGTGGTCTGAGAAAATACATGGGATAATTCCAATTTTTTTGAATTTATTGAGACTTGATTTGTGACCTAATATGTGTTCTATCCTGGACAATGATCCATGTGCTGATGAGAAGAATGAATATTCTGAGGTTGTTGGATGGAATGTTCTGTAGATATCTGCCAATTCCAATTGGTCTAGAGTATTGTTTAGATCTTGTGTTTCTCCACTGATTCTTTGCCTAGATGATCTGTCTATATTGACAGTGGGGTGTTCAGGTCCCCTGCTATTATGGTATTAGTGTCTATTTCCTTCTTTAGGTCTAACAGAGTTTGTTTTATAAATCTGGCTGCTCCAACATTGCGTACATATTTATGATTGTTATGTCTTCTTGATAGATCAGTCCTTTTATCATTAAGTAGTGTCCCTCATTGTCTCTTTTTATGGTTTTTAGTTTAGAGTCTATTTTGTCAGATATAAGAATAGCTACTCCAGCTCGTTTTTCTTTTCTGTTTGCATGGTAAATCTTTTTCTATCCTTTCACTCTTAGTCTATGTGAATCTTTATGGATGAGGTGGGTCTCTTGTAGGCAGCATATAGTTGGGTCCTCCTTTTTGATCCAGTCAGCCAGTCTGTGTCTTTTGATTGGGGAATTTAAGCCTTTAACATTAAGAATTGTTATTGAAAGGTGTTGATTTATTCCTAGCATTTTATTGGTTGTTTGGTTGTCTTAGGTGTCTTTTGTTCCTTGCTTTCTGATTTACTGTTTGCTTTCTTTGTTTGTTGGTTCCTTAGGTTGTAGATGGCGTTTTTGTTTGCTTGTTTTCTCTTCATGAAGGCCATTTTTATTGTACTAGTGGGTTTAGATTTTTCTTGGGTTTTTATGGCAGTGGTAGTTATTTTTCAGGAACCAAACCCAGTACTCCCTTGAGGATTTCTTGTAAGGGTGGTCATGTGGTAGTGAACTCCCGCCGTTTTTGTTTGTCTGAGAAATATAGTATTTGCCCTTCATTTCGGAAGGATAGCCTTGCAGGGTAGAGTATTCTTGGCTGGCAATCTTTGTCTTTTAGTATTTTGAAAATATCATCCCATTCCTTTCTAGCTTTTAGGGTTTGTGATGAAAAGTTTGATGTTAGCCTGATTGGGGCTCCCTTAGAGGTGATTTGACACTTCTCTCTTGCAGCTTTTAAGATTCTCTCTTTGTCTCTGAGTTTTGCCAATTTGACTATAACATGTCTTGGAGAAGGCCTTTTTGGGTTGAATACGCTTGGAGATCTTTGAGCTTCCTGGATCTGAAGATCTGTGATTTTTCCTATACCTGGGAAGTTTTCTGCTACTATTTTCTTGAATATGTTTTCAATGGAATCTCCATTTTCCTCCCCTTCTGGAATACCCATGACTCGGATATTTGAGCGTTTAAGGTTGTCTGATATCTCTCTCAGATTTTCTTCAATGTCTTTGATTCTTTTTCTTTCTTTTTGTCTGCTTGTGTTATTTCAAACAGCCCATCTTCAAGTTCAGTGGTTCTCTCTTCAACTTCGACAAGCCTGCTGGTTAAACTCTCTGTTGTGTTTTTTATTTCGCTGAATAACTTCTTCAGTTGAGTAAGTTCTGCTACATTTTTTTTCAGGACATTGATTTCCTTGTACATTTCCTCTTTCAGATCCTGTATACTTTTCCTCATTTCATCATGATGTCTAGCTGAGTTTTCTTGTATCTCATTCAGTTTCCTTAGAATTATCACTCAAAATTCCTTGTCAGTCATTTCAATGGCTTCTTGTTCTATAGGATCTAGAGTTCGAGATTTATTAACTTTTGGTGGTGTACTTTCTTGATTTTTTGTATTTCTGGTATCTTTTTTTTTTATGTTTATTCATTGTTGTAGGGGGTTTCACAGTCCACCGGTTTGAGACTATTGACTAACTAAGATTTTGCTGTGGTTGCCAATTTCATATGGCTACCTCCGTGACTGCTCAGTTGGCCTCTAGTGCCTTGTGTGTATGGTTGCCTTGGGTCTTGGGCCTCTCCGGGGAGCCACCTTTCTGGTCAGCTTGGACTCTGCTGGGCTGCTGGATCATGTACCACGGGGTGTGTGATCTCTGTTGAGCTTTCACTTCCTGTGCAGGACTTCTCCCTGTTCCATGTACTCTGGCCCAGGCTGTTGGATAGTGCAGTGGTGACCCCACAGGGTGTGTGGTTTCTGTCGAGTCTCCACCTCCCTTGCCGCACGTCTCCCCACTCTGTGCGCACTGGGCTGGGCTGGGACATGTCTTCTGCAACCCTCGTCTATCAGCTGGGCCTTCAAGACCCTGCTCGGCACCGCCTCTCCCAGGAAGACTACCAGGTTTCTGTTAGGCACAGACGAGCGGTCACTCTTGGTGCCTTTGCAGCACTGTGTAGATCTTTCTTGGGACTTGTTAACCTTTGTATCCCCCCGGTATGGATCGAGTCTAGTGCCCGCCTGCAGCCAGCTCTCCGGCAGGTTCAAGTGGACTTGGGAACTCTCCTACCACACTGTTCCCAACCAGAAATTGGTTAGGCATTTTTCCAAATAGGTGGACGCAGAGATGGTATCTGCCTCCCAGTAACAGGGATTTTACCAGGACCGGAGTCCAGGGTGTGGTGGAGTGACAGTCGGCCCCGCCCGTACTTCCTTGCCCTCACAACACTGGCCGGGGACACCCCACGTCACCAGCCCCACCAGAGAACCGCGGAGGGAGTGGGATGGGGGGCCGGCCCGCAGGCCCCGGGAAGCCCCGCGCCAGGGCAAGCAAGTGGGAAGGCTCAGTGAGGAACCAAGCGGAGCCGGGCAGGAGCTGCCAGCACCTGGGAAAATGGAGGTAGCCCTGGGGTGGTGAGTGAACCGGTGATGCAGGCAGAAGCCAGGTGGGCATCAGCCCCCCAAGCAGGGCTGGGCCATGGGTCACTCACAGGGCTGTGCCAAGTCCGGCGCTCTCTCTCTACCTCTGGTTTGTCGCCTTCCCTGTTCTCGGCCGCTGCTGCCTTGGTCTGTTCAGTCGGTCCCGTGGCGTGGCTCGGGCGCTCCCAGGAATATTCTTTTATGCCGGCCTGAAACCTCGAATCCTGAATAGGGCCGCTGGCCACCTTCAGCGCGGCCCCGGCCTCCGGGATCCTGTCTGCATTCACAGCAGCCCTGGCGCTGTGTTCCCTGTTTAGAGACTCACTTTTGCAGCTAAGAAACAGTTCTTTTCCTGCTCCATACTTCAAAGCTGTTGCCTGTAAATGAGGCAGCCTCTCCTGCCGGGGGCAAAGTGGCGTTGAGCCCCCACGACCGGCCAGCAGCAGCGGTCCTCCCTTAAGAGATGGCAAGAGGAAGGTCCACAAGTTTCCTGGCTGCCTGAGGCCCAGTGGCCGCCTTTTCCACCTCAGCTACTCTGCGCCAACTGCCGCAGCCACCGCCATCTTGAAAAACCCCCTTCTGCATCTTTTAATACACTCAGAATGCATAAAAGAATGAGAAAATGCACAAAAGTTTTGAATTGAAATATGTATTTTCATAGCCAAGAAGAAAATCATAAGATGTGGGCATTCTAAATTTATTTTGGTAAGTAATCTTAATAAGAAAATCTTGTTAATAATAAATATAATAAGATGCAATATGAAAAAATTATTATATTCAGCAATGTATTTGGTTGTTTAAATTGGGCTACATTATTTCGTTCTGAAGCTTGCTAGAGAATGTGGTGCTTTGTCATTTGGATTCCTTTTTAGTGAAGTACATATTGGATATTTAAACACAAAGAATGCCTATAGCAACCAGTTATATCGTGTTTTCCTGACTTAGGGATGTTCTCTTTTATGTATGATAACTAGTGAATACAATATACACAATGAAATTAATAGGCAACCTAAAGCTTAGCATATATTAAAGCATAGCATCCCGTCTTCAGATGGGAGTAATAAAATTGAACAGATCAATCAGAAAGATAAAACTATGAAATTATCATTTCAATTTATTTACTTATTTATGTTGGCGTTTGTATCTACATTGTATTGCTTACTAACTGGCTTTTCTGATTGTTATGTGTTAACTTTCTGCAAACTATTAGTGATACATGCAAAAAATAAGATGTAGTCTCCAAAGCATTGTTAACCTAAGCATAATTATTTTGTGATTTAAAAGGTTTGTCTTTACTACACATTCCCGAACATGAGCATACGTTGCTTGCCTCAGGACTTTTAACATTTGTCATATTAATTGATTATCCTAGAATAGGACAGGTCAAACTGGCCACAAATGAGAAAGGCATCTTTGGATAATTCTAGAACTGCTGACCTAATGATTAAGAATAAAAGCCCTAATTAGAATCTCTTTTCCCTGTCTAGGAATTCATTATGTTTTCTTTTTAATATCCTTTATTCCCATTTGTTATTCCTATTTTTATTACTGTACTGTAAAACTTAAAACACTTTGCTTATTTTTTATTTTTTTTCTGAGTGGTCTTCAGTCTGTAACTTTATTCTATTATACATGATTTCATTACTGATATAAAGTGTATGATAAACCCTTAGTCCAAAGAGATTAAGGAAGAATAGGATAAGTAAATCATAATACTACTTTTATTGTCATCATGATGGGCCAATGAATTATTTTGGTTAAATATCTTTTCTTAATGTGACTAAATAAACTTGTTCAAATTAGTTTGATTGCTTCAATTTTAGTTAGCTGGACCAGCATTCTCCTACCAGGTCAATATGGAAAACTCTTAATAGTCATCTGTATTAGTCAGTTTTCTGTTTCTTATAGCAGAATAACTGAAACTGGGTAATTTATAAGAAAATGAATTTTTTTTCTGACAGCTTTGGAGGCTGGGAGGTTCAAGGTGCAGGGGGTACATCTGGTGAGGACTTTCTTCTTGGTAGGGACTCTCTCCAGAGTCCCATGATGAAGCAAGGTATGACATGGTGAGGGCTGAGCAAAAGCATGCTAACATGCCTCTGCTACTCCTTATAAAACCACAAGTGCCACTCGTATGATAACCCATTTATCATTAACCCATTGACCCTTGAATGGACTCATCCATTCATGAGGGCAGATTCCTCATGATCGAATCACTTCCCAAAGGCCCCACTTTTCAAATACCAGGGTCTAATTTACCACCCCCTTAACCCTGTGACAATGGGGATCAAGCTTTAATGAGTTCTGGTGGGACATTCAAACTGTAGCAGTACCTTTTCAATTTTAGTTGAAAATGTCATGTAACTTTATCATTTAAAAGAACAGCTTTATACTTGCAGATTATTACGTAAAAATAAAAATATAAATGTTCCATTAATAGTATTTTTTCTGTTCAACAACACAGACTTAATTTAAATAATATATCCCATATGGTGTTAGTTCTTAAAATATCTCTTAATATGGATTTTTTTACTGAGTGTTTTCTTAAATATTATTAAAATGTATGGTTTGGAGAATTGTTCTTTTTGTTTATCCCTTTTTATTTATTTATATTATTATTTTTTACATTCTAAGATGTTGCAGAGCAGTTGTGGGGAAGGGAGAGGGAAGTATGGTGGAAGGAGAAGGGCACGGTCGAGGCCCATGGCATCCCCCTCATTCCAGTAGGGGAGACCAGGGGGCTTCCAGCGGCAGCTCAGTCATTGCTGGGCTGATGCAGATGTCAGGGGGATGGCTGAGGCTCTCAGCCGCTCACCACCCTGGCTTGGTTCGTTTCCAGTGACAGCTCGGTGGTCATCACTGTTGTTGGTCTGTTTGTTTTATGGAGTAAGGTTCTTTGATTACATGTACTTTATGAACTGAAACTGGGATTACATTTTCTGTTTTATGCCATATGAATAAAACCTTTAAACTTATGCATAATAATAACAGTATAAGTTTATCATAAATTTTTACAATCTTGAATGTGGTTTGGAAGACAATAACACTGTGCTAAGCAATGACACAATTGAATTAACAACTAAGTCAACCCTTCAGCCATATTAAATAGAATCTAAGTTCCTCAAAGCAAGGAGGTAATAACCTGATTCTAATCTAAATGCTGGTATTATCGTGTTTGTTTCTGGGTTCCACTAAAAGGAATATAGAATCCGTTTGGTGGTGAGACAATCAAAAAGACTGAAAAAGATTCTAAGAATCAGGGCACATGAGGAGCCATTTGAAGAAAAACCTAAATGAAGACTCTGAGATTATATGATAATCCTTAATAATTTACCAAATAAAAAAAAATTTACTTTTTTCTGTGTATTCTAGAGAATAAGTTCAGGACAAAAATTTGAGATTAACTGGAAGTAAAATTGGATGCAATAAGAGATAATTTGAGCTACATAAAGTTGCAATGAGGTTGTGTTTTCCTCCACGGAAGCCAGAATAATCAATTATGGGAGCATTTGCTGTGATTCGAGAGCTGATTAGATTACTTCTCAGGATTTTCTCAAACTGTATATTTTATTTCTCTATATTTAAGGATAAAGAATGGAAGAAATTCTCTACAAAAATTTTTCCTGGTCATGTGAAGCATTTACCTCCTGTCAATTGTATAATAATAAGAATAAGAATGATGGTAATAATAATAATAATAGTGAGAGAGAGATATTTTTATTACTTCTGCTCTACAGATGAATAAATTGAGATCAAGGGATGTTCAGCACCTTGGCCCATCACAGCACTAGTGAATCACGGAACTGAAATTTTACCCCAGATAAATTTGACCTCAAGCCTGAACTTTTAATGCATACATTCTCTTGCCCACTCATTGAAAAAAAAAGGTTAAATCACCAATGTGATCTCCAACTTGTGGAAAATTATTTCATTCAAAGAAGAATAAAATGACAAAATGTGTCTTGTGATTTCTTATGTCAAATTTATGGAGGACATAATAATGATAGTGAAATTTACAGCAATTATAATTTCTCCTGAAACTATTACTACTGTCCTAATTTATCGTGATTTATGTAGTCCCAGGCAGTGTGCTAAACACTTTCAGGTATTATCTTATTTAATCCTTAAAAAAACCCTTCCTATAGGGTAGGTATGACTGTCTCTCTTTTACACATGAACAGGCTGAGGTCCAAGGTGATTCAACTCCAGGAAATGAGAGATGCTATATTACTTAGAACAATTATCTTTTATTCACTCAGTGTAGTCATTTATTCTATACAGAATTATTAGATTAGTCATAACCATAGAACAGTTTATCAGCCAGTCAATCACTGAATTAATCAGCAATCAATTAACAATCAATGTACTATTATGCACTGTGAAGGATGCAGCAATGATTCTACAGTCAAAGAGCTTAACCCTTAGCTGAGTAGTCAGAAAATACAGACCTAAGCACAGTTAACAATAAAGGAAGTCAAATGTTTGGTACAAATGGTAAAAATTTTTCAATGAGAGAGAAAAAAACATTATGGTGGACTGTGAGTGCTAGGGAAAACTTCATGGGGTTTATCCTGTGTGTAGATGAATGACCTATTCAGATGAGTAGAAAGGATTAGACAGAGCATTTGACAAAGAAGGAATAGAATGAACACTGATGAGCAGTTTGTAGGACATTCATCTCTCAGTACCTGTGGGTGATTTGTTCCAGGACCTCCCATGGATACCAAAGTCCTTGATATAAAATGGTGTAGTATTTGCATATAACCTGCGCACATGATCCTGTGGACTTTAATCTTCTCTAGGTTACTTATAATACCTCATACAATGTAAATGCCATACACATAATTGTTACACTGTATTGTTTAGGGAATAATGGCAAATAAAAAGGTTTGTATATGTTCAGTACAGACATAATTTTTTGTTTTCAAATATTTTTCGATTCATGGTTGGTTTAATCCATGGATGTGGAACCCATAGATAGGGAGAGCCAATTGTATACAAAACAGACTGCAATGATTGGGCCAGGGTGGTTTTCAGTTACTTGATTATTTACAATGCTACAGTTTATTTTAGAAGTAATTCTTTTAAATTCTCCTTAATAAAATGTACAATTAATAACAATAGATGCTAACTGTTATTGACAATCATGAATAACAGGGACACGTGGTAAGGTGCAAAGGCTAATTTGTTCAATAGTGACTGACTGCAGGAGGGCTCTCCCAGAAAAAATTTGGCCTCTGGCATAGCTCAATAAATTTGATTATGTCTCTATGCTTAAATTGCTTAATCCTGGTGTTGAAATTTACATACATAGCCCAAATATTTGACATTTATTTTTACTTCAGGGAGTTGGGTCTTGGTCACATCCCCTTGAATTTGAGTGGAACCATGACTGCTTCTACCAAGAGAGTATAGCAGATGTGACACCACATGACTTCCAAGGCTGGGACATTAAAAGCCATGCAGTTTTGTCCTTATTCAGTGGAACACTCACTCTTGAAGTGTCAAGCCACCATGGAAAAAGTCTGTCTACCTTGAGGTTGCCATGTTCTCTAAAGGGAGAGGCCATGCTTGGGCACTCTGGCTGATATAACCAGGCTCACCCCTGCCCTCAGCCATCCTTGCTAAAGGACCAGACATGTGAGTAAAGCCATGCTGGACCCTCTAGAACAGCACATGTGCCTATTGAGTACAACTCAAGCTTCAGTGCCACATTAAAGAGAATGCATTACTTAGTTGGGACTTGTCTGAGTTTCTAACCCATGAGATCATGTGGAATACTAGCTAAGACACTAAGTTTTGGGGTTCTTTGTTATGCGGTAATAGATAAATAAAGCATCTGGTCAACTGTAAGGCATAGCTCCTGGCTCCCACCCTTGAGCCCTGCCATCACGCTGGAGGTGTAGCTTTTGTTGCCCTAGTCAGGAAGCCTGATACGGCAAATACTGTCACTATCTTGCACTAAACTAGAATGCAGTATGCACCGAGGGAACTGGCTCTCTGCTCACACTCCTGTCTGTTTTTTCCTGATGAATACTGCCCTAGGAGACCTGGAGAGTGCACTCCTCAATATCATTCCTTGTTTGCAGGACACATGGGTTTTTCAGTGTTTCATGAGGCACTGTGGGACTGCATTAGATAATCTAGAAGTAAGTTGGATACCAAAACACTGAAGAAAAATATATTCAAAAGCAGGACACAGATTACACCATACTATTGTGAATTTTCTGGGACAGCCTGATTCCAAATGTTCTATCTTGATCACCAAAAATTATTGAAACATTGTAGAATTTCCTATATTTTTGGTGTCTAACTTATTTATTCTGGACTATCTTTTTCACTTGGAGAGGCATGAAATCTTTTGTCAGACTTTATGTCCCAATTTTGTGTTCAGAAAATAGGCCAATGTACTTTTAACTCAGAATTACAGTTCAACAAATTTGGCACCTATGATAAGAGTATAGAGGCTGAAGGCCTGCTGGACACTATAAAAGGGAAAAGTGGAAGAGAAATGGTTTCTATATAAAGTCTGTATTTAGTTCATATATACAGATATCCTGAAAAGGGAATAATTTAGCCTAGTTTTTTAATAGTTGAAATCATTTTTATAAGTCAATCTGGTAGGTGTGCATTTTTCAACAATATTTTCTTACAGATTTTAAAAGATGTATTTTTAGTATCATAAGAGAAAAAAAAAATTCATCTCAGAAAGAAGCTATTGAAATTCTTTAGCCCATTTTTGTGCTTGTCTTTTTCCCTAATGACTTACTAGACTTTTGAAATCATGGTGGACCATGGTCACTGCTGCCATGCAAGTTGTACCTTTGTATTCTGGCAGATTAGGAGTGAAAGGAAAGCCAGCAAAACCCCACAGCACAGTAACTGAGCTAGGCTCTGCTCCACAAAGGTGTTTATGGGGCTGACATTGCATTGACATGTTACTGCTTACCTTATGTAGCTAAACTTGAATGAGGAACCTCCTCATTAGAGATTAGTGGAAAAAAATATCTGCCAACTAAGTTATTTTGTAGGATGTAAAGATCATCTAGGTAATTTAGACAATGCTGGATTTCATAATTAAAAAATTAAAAAAATATTTCTCCCCCATATTGCTATATGTGTAATTATACTAGGGAGTAAATTTTGCTACCATGTCACCCTGCTGTCTTCTCTCTAACTCATCATTACATTTTCCCTTAAACTTGTTTTCATTACTTCATACATTGGATTACCCTGTTGAACAGTAGTGGACTATGAGATGAGAAGAATCATCTATACCCTGTCGGATAAAAAAGAGATGCCGTAATACTTGAAAGAGACATGACTATTCTCAGGCAATATTTTAATATCACTTACAAAGAAACCACATAGTTGTGAGGTTTTAAAGCTTTTTGAGAAAGTGTTTATTTAAAAGAAATATTTTTTAAAGGGGATGGCCACTTTAGGAAATAAGAAATGATGTCAGGAGAATGTGGGTTATAAAAACATATGACTTGGACAAAAAGTGATTCTACTAATTGGGTACGCTTAAAGGAAGAAAGGGAAAGTTAATTAAGTAAATGAGTTATTCAGTTTCCAACCTTCCTGATTGGAAGTGACATTAAAAGGGCTTGAATAAAAATTTGCATTGATTAGGGGGAAATAGTTTAACTGTTTCTCCATGTTTTTTGTTTCTGATAGAGAAGAGAAAAGATCTTGAAACTGAGAAGGTGGTAAAAAAGGTTCTTGGAGGCCTGACTCAAGGTTAGAAAGCAAGCCTGTTTTTAAGGGCCTTACTGCTTAATTAAAGGTAAACACCAGGACTGAGGAAGTTTAGCTATCAGTGATTCTAAATTAAAGCAAAATGTAGGAAAAGTTGCTCAAATGACTTTTATAGCTCACGCTACAGGCAGCTTGCCTGAAGTTGTGGACAAGAAAAGGTGACAGGGTATTTCAACTCCTGAGAGCTCCGTATTGAAAGCAAAGGCTTCCCAGGAAAGAAAGGCAGTCCAGCAGTAGTCAGGAAGTGATTGATAACAGTTTAGTGAGATCAACTGTATTAGCAAGCATTTGCATTTATTTAACTCTTGACTCTGGCTTGACTTAAATACTTTACAATATGCAAGATGTAGTGAAGAGCATGCGGGATCACAATTAAATAACCTTCCAGAAATTCTAACTCTGCTCCTTATCATTGTGTGATTTATAAAGTGAATATGATTGGTTGTTGTAATAAATAAATAAATTCTTTATAATTCTTTATAAATTCTTTGTAAAATTCTTTATAAGTTGACATAAAATGACAACTTTTACCTTATGCTTTTACTATATCATCAAGTTAAAACATTAGAGAAGGAAACATTCGTTGGAGTGTAGACTGCCTTATAGTCTCACCTATTTATGCCTAAAAACAAAGGGGTGGGGAAAGCAATTAACCTGTCTTGAAACTTACTGTGTGCCAGGAATGGGGCTATGCATGTACTTACTCAATTCCTGAGAAGTCTGTGAGACGCCTGACTTATCCCCATTTTATAGAAGAAGAAACTTAGCTTCAGAGAGGACAAGTTCCAAGTTTTTACAGTGATGGTTTATACAGTTTGATTGAGAATCAAACTCACATCTGTATGTCTTCAAAGGTCATGCTTGTTGTATTCTACCAGCTTCCTAATAAAAACTGTATGATATAGCAGGCTTCACTGCTCTATCTGGAAAGTATAGGCATAGGGCCTGGGAGGAAAAAACTATTCTTTGGTCATTAAAGACAAAAGCTACATAATGACAGATAATTACACTTACGTGGAGTGAGTCTTCAATTTCTCCAGCAATTTTTGTTTTCATGGCTGTTACAGGGGCCAATATTTTTACCCTCTCCTGCTCTCCTGCAATTTCTGAATATTTGAGAGTCATTAAACATTAGTTTAAATTTGACTTAGTGTGTGCTAAGTTTTCCAGCAAGATTTTAATTTTCACTATTATTTCTAGTAAATGTAATAATTTTTATTACCATTTCTAGTAATGGTGATAATTTTTAAGAGGCACCCAGTCATAGCATGTTATGTGCCTGTTGCTGCGCATCATTTCGTTTACACCTTGTGATAACCCATGAGGCGATTTATGATTATCATTATGTCTTAGATACAGCAATTAAGGCTTGAAAGGTTGGCCATGATCACACAGCTCGTCAGTGGTGGAGCCTGCATTTCTGATGCCAAAGCCCTTCTTCTTGGGCACTGTGCTGTTTCTGTCAGATTCATGAGGAGTAACCAATATCTCCTGTTAGCATGATCACTGATACAGTATTCATGAAATATGGGAAAAATTTCAGGAAAGGAAATTTTCCTGGGGCTCTTGAAAATATTTACTTAATGCAGACCCACAAGTGGTCAAATAAAGAATACACACACACACACACACACACACACACACACACACACACACCACAATATTTAAGGAAAGAACTGATGAGCCATGTGACTTCTCAAACACATTTCAGGAAATGATTTTCAGGACTGCTTAAATGTAACAAATATTTCCATTTCCATGCCAGAGAGGTGTGTTTCTGAAATCATATTCTAAATCTAAATCTAACTTCTGTTCTGGAGAACAAAAGAATACCCTACATGAACAGCTACAGTATCAAGTTTATAAGTAAGAGGAGAGCATTTCTGCTGCCTCACTTAGAATGATGGTGTGTGTGTGTGTGTGTGTGTGTGTGTTGGCATTTCTGAATTCAAAATTCTGCATGACTTCTGAATTTTCTCACCAAAGATTGGCTTTCAATTTCCAGCCACACTCTAAGAAGGAACTCAGATACATTTCGTTGTTGTTGTTTTTAATGGAACATCTGCTGTTCATTGGCAGTATGCATTAGAGATGATTTTCAATAAAATTGATACCAAAGTCTTGATGGAGTATGAAATTATCTTGTATATGTCATTCTCTTTGTGTCAAATCCAAAATTCAAATATTGCTTCCTACCTACAGTGGCATCTGAACACATAAAAAGCACAGTCATGAGATTTTAGAGATTTCAGCTAAAAACTATGCAAAATATCAAGATGAAATAGTCGATAATTCAGTAATAACAACATTCTATACTGTTAAATATATCTCTAAATATTTAGGAAAAGCTACTCAGTAAAAACACATTTTCTTTTTTAGCATTCAGTATAGCTGGAAAGATCCAAATCCTAATTCCAATTCTAAATGTGCAAGTATATTCCCTCATGAACCAATCTTTCCTCAGCAAGCTGATTTAGATAATAAAATGAAAAAGACATAAGTGAGAGGATCCTCAAACCTCATGCTTTAGGAATTGGAGCGGGAGCCCCTCCAGGTTGCAGAGCAATTCTGAGGCTGTTGAAGCTCTCTGAACAGCTGTTTGGTAGTAGTCTCAGCAGAGCTCGTTAGCACGACTCCTGGTAGGGACCGTGTTAACTGGATCCCTTTACTGTCGCCACCACATTCCCTTATATCATGTCTCTCCATTATCACTTGGCCCCTCCCCAGCTTGCTCTGTTAGCACTTCTATTCTCCTGAGAGGAAAGCATTTTTTCTCTCTCTGTCTCTCTTCCATCTCCTTCTAACTAGTTCTTTCTCCTCTCTCTCACTTTCCCTCTCTGCCCTACCCTATGTCTTTCCCTTTCTTCTTTCTCTCGTGGCTGCTACTCCCAAACCAAATGTGTGGGTCATTTTTCCCCTCTGTCAAGCACTATTTTTCACTAGTTTCAATTCCTGTCATGGAATAAACCATCTGAATACTTTAAATCATCAGCCCAGGGGTGTATCCAATGCTTTTAAAGGGAGGTAGTAAGCAGAATTGGTTACAAACACAGGCTTTGAAATTAGACTACACGTGGACTTCGATCTCAGTTTTGGGATGCCGTGGACTCAGGCTCTCTTACCTTCCATCTCCAACTCCGTTAAATGGGGACAATAGTTCTTCCTAAAAGTAGATATAGCAATTATGGAAACAATAGTTATAAATGCACTTTATGCAATACTTGAAACAGAACCAGCAGGCAATAAAGAGCAGCTCATGTGACTTTTACCTTGATCAGATAGGATTGGGCTCAAGTTTGGCTTTTCTAAGTTCTCTTTAAGCCTTCCATCTTTGCCCACCCTAACAAGCCTGTCCACCCTGGAGGCACCTCATTCATTAATTTGTTCATCTGGGAGCCTGTGTAGAGGATATGTTATGTCTATCCCTAGGCCAAAATTGACCCCTGCTAAATTATCAATTGATAAACTTTAAAGCATTATTCCTTCCAGCCTCTTAAATAACCTGGAGGTGCGGGAATGGGAATGGGAAACAAGAAGGAGAAAAGGATGGGATATTAAGGAGTTCCTTTAACTTCTAAAAGGTCTTTTATTCCCAAAGAGTAAAACTGCTGAAAATGGACCAGATTTGTGGGAAAGGATCTCTTCTTCTCTGCCTTCTCACTAGCAAACCTGTTTCCAACATCGTGCTTCCTTTTTGGGGCAAATAACAGCTGTGTTTATTTTCTATGTGAATGTGTATGCATTGCATTTGTGCTGGGTGGGTGAAGTATCAGGAAAACTAGTATGATCCTGATACCATATTAAATATGCTTAATTTTTGGTGAATCCTTTGTAATCTCATTTAATCCTCACAACACTTGAGGTAGGTATTTTTATCTCCATCTTACAAAGGAACAAATTGACCTTTAGAGAGGATAAGCAGCTTGCCTTAGTCACTCAGCTAGTAGTTGGCAGAGGTTCTTCCGATGCCTGAACTCTGGCCTCACATTCTACCCCATGCTCACACTGCCTGTCAGTTGAGAAGCTCTGAAACATGAGAGCTCTCTACATTCTTTCTCCCCCAATCACATTTAATTTATTTTCCGAGATGGAGACTTTTTCAAGTACCAGACAGACTGTGATCTTCCTAAGTAATACCTAGGAGCCACTTTTCCTCACTAGGGAGGAGGAAAAGCTTAAAGAAAGAGCTATGTGACCCCTGCACAAAATTCTGACTCCTGATCTACAGATAGCCGTGAAGCTTTCTTCTCCAACTTCTCCTAGGGCAGTGATGCTCTGATCAGGTCCTCATTTGTTTCAAATGAGAAGTAAAGATGTATAATATATTTTCATTGTATTTAACCATGCTCGTAGTATAATTGTTCTAGAAGTGGTCTGATTTTCTGTAGGTACAAATACTAGACCAGAGTTTATATCAGAGTTTTATTAAGTCAGAGGCAAAATGAGCACCAATTTATGTTCCTGTAGAGTAGTATACACTTGCTAAACACTTAAAAATGGGTGGGGGAGGGAACCAGTTATGACATTTATATAAACACTATGCCTTTTTCTTGGCTACATGAATGCCTACATTTTAATTTGTGAAACAAATTCAACCACCTGATCACATTCAGGACATAAAATTCTACAACATTTTGTGTAATTGTGAACTGATGAAATTACAAGGGCCATAAAACACTGATTTTTTTCAACTAGCACTATTAATGGTAAAAAGAAAAAGCACAGGTTCTTGTCTCATCAGAAAAGAATGAAGATTTTAAGTCAGAGGTAATAAACTAACAGACTTAAAGCTGAATCCCATCAACAGACATAGATGGTTTAGCTCACCAAGTGATTTTGGCTTGATTTTGGTTTTGGTTTTTCCTTGAATTAATTGCCAACATTTAGAAATCAATAGATTTCACATACAAATCCAGATTTCCAGTATCACATAAAAGATCAGAAGACTTTGTAATAGGGTGCCAAGAGTAGCAACTTCACCTTAAAGAATGAGAAAAACAAGAACAATCCAATCCCAACGTTAGCAGACGGAAAGAAATCATAAAGATCAGAGCAGAACTTAATGAAATTGAAACACAAAAAACGGTAGAAGAAATCAATAAATCAAAAAGTTGGTTTTTTGAAAAGATAAATAATATCGACAAACCATTAGCATGGCTAACAAAAAAAGAAAAGAGAGGACCCAAATAACAAAAATTAGAAATGAAAAAGGTGATATTACAACTGATACCTCTGAAATACAAGGAATCATTAGAGACTACTATAAACAACTCTGTGCCACAAATTTGAAAATCTGGAGGAAATGGATAAATTTCTGGACACACACAAACTACCAAAACTGAGCCAAGACAATGTAGAAAATCTGAACATACCAATAACACTAAAAGAGATTGAAGCTGTTATCAGAAGGCTCCCGACAAAGAAAAGCCCAGGACCAGATGGATTCACAGCAGAATTCTACTAAACATTCAAAGAGGAATTCACACCAATTCTCTACAAACTATTCCAAAAGATTGAAACAGATGCAATTCTCCCAAACTCATTCTATGAAGCAAACATCACCCTGATACCAAAACCAGGCAAATAAACAACTAAAAAAGAAAACTACAAGCCAATATCCTTGATAAATATAGATGCAAAAATCCTCAATAAAATAGTAGCCAGCAGAATACAGCAACACATAAGCAACATTATACACCACGATCAAGTGGGATTCATCCCAGGGATGCAAGGTTGGTTCAACATGCACAAATCAATAAATGTGATACACCATATCAATAAAATCAAACACAATGACTATATGATCATCTCTATAGATGCTGAAAAAGCATTTGATAAAATTCAACACTCGTTCATGATAAAGACTCTCTAAAAGTTAGGTATAGCTGGAAAGTATCTCAACCTAATTAAAGCCATATATGATAAACCCACTGCCAATATCATCCTGAATGGGGAAAAGCTGAAAGCTTTTCCTTGAAGAACAGGAACTAGACAAGGATGCCCACTCTCACCACTCTTATTCAACATAGTGTTGGAAGTACTAGACAGAGCAATCAGAGAAGAGAAGGAAATAAAGGACATCCAGATGGGAAAAGATGAAGTCAAAATATCCCTGTTTGCAGAGGACATGATTCTATATATCAAACAGCCTAAAGCCTCTACAGAAAAACTCTTGGATTTGATAAGTGATTTCAGCAAAGTTGCAGGATACAAATCAACACACAAAAGCCAGTAGTATTTCTATTCTCCAATAGTGAACATGCAGAAAGAGAAATCAAGAAATCTTGCCCATTTACAATGGCCACCAAAAAAATAATATAGTTAGGAATGGAGTTAACCAAGGATGTGAAAATTCTCTATAATGAGAACTACAAACCACTGCTGAGAGAAATTAAAGAGGACACAAGAAGATGGAAAAATATCCCATGCTCTTGGATTGGAAGAATCAACATTGTGAAAATGTCCATACTACCCAAAGTGATCTACAAATTCAATGCAATCCCCATCAAAATTATAATGACATTTTTCTCAGAAATGGAAAAAATCTATCCATTTATGTGGAATAACAAAACACCACACAGAGCCAAAGCAATTCCAAGCAAAAAAAAATAAAGCTGGAGGCATAACACTACCTGACTTTAAATGATAATACAAAGCTATAATAACCAAAATGGCATGGTACTGGCATAAAAACAGACACACTGATCAATGGAATAGAATAGAGAATCCAGAAATCAAGCCACACAGCTACAGCCATCTGATCTTTGACAAAGCCACCAAGCCTATACACTGGGGAAGAGACTGCCTCTTCAGCAAATGGTGCTGGGAAAACTGGATATTGATATTCAGGAGAATGAAACTAGACCCATACCTCTCATGATATACTAAAATCAACTCAAAATGAATTGAAAAATCAAATATAGACATTGAAACAATAAAACTTCTTTAAGAAACATATGAGAAACACTTCAGGAAATAGGACTGGGCACAGACTTCATTAATACCACCCCAAAAGCAGGGGCAACCAAAAGAAAAATAAACAAATGGGATTATATCAAACTAAAGAGCTTCTTCACAGCAAAAGAAACAATTAACAGAGTTAAAAGACAACCAACAGAGTGGGAGAATATATTTGCAAAATAAACATCTGACAAAGTATTAATATCCAGAATATGCAAGGAACTGAAACAACTTTACAACAAAAAAACAAGTAACCCAATTAAAAAATCGGCAAAAGAGCTAAATAGGCATTTCCGAAAGGGAGATATATGAATGGCCAACAGGCAAATGAAAAAATGCTCAACAACACTCAGCATTCTGGAAAGGCAAATCAAAACCACACTGAGATACAATCTCACCCCAGTTGGGATGGCTAATATCCAAAAGACTGTGAATGATAAATGCTGGCAAGGTTGCAGAGAAAAAGGAACTCTCATACATTTTTGGTGGGACTGCAAAATGGTGCAGTGTCTATGGAAAATGGTACGGACGTTCCTCAAAAAATTGCAGATAGATCTGCCATATGACCCAGCTATCCCACTGTTGGGAATATACCCAGAAGAATGGAAATCAAGTTGAAGGTATGACTGTTCCCCAATGTTCATTGCAACACTCTTTACAATAGCTAAGAGTTGGAACCAGCCCAAATGTCCATCATCAGATGAGTGGATATGGAAAATGTGGTATATCTACACAATGGAATACTACTCTGCCAAAAAAAAAAAAAAAAAAAAGAATGAAATACTGCCATTTGCAACAACATGGATGGACCTAGAGAGAATTATATTAATGAAACGAGTCAGGCACAGAAAGAGAAATATCACATGTTCTCACTTATTTGTGGGAGCTAAAATAAATAAATAAATACACAAATAAACTTGGGGGAGGGGAGGGAAGAAGACACAACAATTACAGTTCCATGAAGTTGATACAACAAATGAACAGATATGAGGGTGTTGAGAAGGCAGAGGGAGAGGGAGGAGGGAGGGAGGCTTCGGTAATTGGCCACAATAATCAACCACATTGTATATTGACAAAATAAAATAAAATTTAAAACGAAGGAAGGAAGGAAGGAAGGAAGGAAGGAAGGAAGGAAGGAAGGAAGGAAGGAAGGAAGGAAGGAAGGAAGGAAGGAAGGAAGGAAGGAAGGAAGGAAGGAGAAAGTTAGAAGAAAAAAAAAAAAGCTCCCCAGGTGGGAAAAAAGGAAAAAAATTCCAGATTTCCAATGTCACTTGAAAGGTCAGAAGACTTTGTAATACTGGGCCAAGGGAGGCAACTTCTGGCTTTAATAGGGCACACACTCTCCATCTTGCCAGAGTCCTCCTCTGGCCAATGTAGTTTACCTGTTGAGGTCTTGTTGGCATTTGAATTTTTGGTCCCACATTTAACAGTTCCTAGATTGCACGTCAAACAAATTAATTTTTGTTTTTCTAAATCACCTCTGTCTCCCACTGCCTCCACCTTATTCTCAGGGTGGATACTAAAGAGATGGACTAGTGGCCATACTGGCTTCCAACAACCAAACACCAGACAGCTAGAAAGACGCAGGGCACCAGAGTGCAACAGAAGGAACCTGAGCCTCCTGCTTGTCCATGCTTTAACCCTTCTGTTTCTAAATGGTGGAGAGATTAGGGGAAGGGCCTTTCTAGAAGGGTTTCCACCAACAAAGGTAAAGGTAGGCACTCCAGTATAGAAGTGTTCCGACATGTCAACAAATAGGACTGCTGCTGTGCTGGTTCCTACCCACTGAGGATCAGCCCTACCAGGGTTTGAGGTAAAGTGCACAATGTTTTTAACTTTGAACACTAGTCTTACTCTGTGCTTTTGACATGCATCTTTGTGTTAGCCACGTGTGTGTGTGTGTGTGTGTGTGTGAGTGTGTGTGTGTGTGTGTGTGTGTGTGAGAGAGAGAGAGAAAGGGAGGGAGGGAGGAGAGAGAGAGATTTACTTATTAGATTTAAGCTTTACAAAGGTAATGCAGTGCCTTGCATAATGTAGACAGTCCATAAATGTATTTTAAATGGAATATATTGAACTATTTATTTGTTCCACAGGTTTTGTAATGCTCCTAGGCATACAACAAAGCCACATTTGGTTTCCTTATGGATGTGTGATTTTCATACACTTAGATTTCATCCCAAGAAGAAATCCAATCAGCACTGTTGTATAGAAATACCTCTGACCAACACATAAAGCATCTTAAACAAATTAACATTTAACCTTTAAAACTGAAGTATAAACAGGAGGAGAATTGATGGATTTGCTAATTTTCTTATCTTACTGTGGACTCTAGCTGGCATTCTGTCTTTAGCTATGATGAATGCATGCAGAGATGAATGCAGAGTCTAGGAAAATTAGCCTAAAAGTTTAAAGGTCATTTTTAGATCTCTAGATATTGATAGTGCCTCTTGTACCATTTTCTGCTATAATTAAGCTTTAAAGAAATTTTATTTATTTATTTATTTTTTTAATAGTAACATTTCTCTTTTTTTTAATTAAAAAAAATTTATTATGTCTATATACATTGTGGCTGATTATTGTTGCCCATCACCAAAACCTCCCTCCACCCTCCCTCACCCCCAACAATGTCCTTTCTGTTTGCTTGTCTTATCAACTTCAAGTAATTGTGGTTGTTATATCTTCTTGCCCCCACGCCGGGTTTTTGTGTGTGTGTGTGTGTGTGTGTGTGTGTGTGTGTGTGTGAATTATATATTAATTTTTAGCTCCCACCAATAAGTGAGAACATGTGGTATTTCTCTTTCTGTGCCTGACTTGTTTCACTTAATATAATTCTCTCAGGGTCCATCCATGTTGTTGCAAATGGCAGTATTTCATTCGTTTGTGTAGATGTACCACATTTTCCATATCCACTCATCCGATGATGGACATTTGGGCTGGTTCCAACTCTTGGCTATTGTCAAGAGTGCTGCGATGAACATTGGGGAACAGGTATACCTTCGACTTGATGATTTCCATTCCTCTGGGTATATTCCCAACAGGGGGATAGCTGGGTCATATGGTAGATCTATCTGCAATTGTTTGAGGAACCTCCATACCATTTTCCATAGAGGCTGCACCATTTTGCAGTCCCACCAACAATGTATGAGAGTTCCTTTTTCTCCGCAACCTCGCCAGCATTTATTGTTTAGAGTCTTTTGGATTTTAGCCATCCTAACTGGGGCTAGATGGTATCTCTGTGTGGTTTTGATTTGCATTTCCCGGATGCTGAGTGATGTTGAGCATTTTTTCATATGTCTGTTGGCCATTTGTATATCTTCCTTAGAGAAATGCCTACTTAGCTCTTTTGCCAATTTTTTAATTGGGTTGCTTTTTTTTTCTTGTAAAGTTGTTTGAGTTCCTTATGTATTCTGGATATTAATCCTTTGTCAGATGTATATTTTGCAAATATTTTCTCCCACTCTGTTGGTTGTCTTTTAACTCTGTTAATTGTTTCTTTTGCTGTACAGAAGCTTTTTAGTTGGATATAATCCCATTTGTTTATTTTTCCTTTGGTTGCCCGTGCTTTTGGGGTGGTATTAATGAAGTCTGTGCCCAGTCCTATTTCCTGAAGTGTTTCTCCTATGTTTTCTTTAAGAAGTTGTATTGTTTCAGGGTGTATATTTAAATCCTTAATCCATTTTGAGTTGATTTTAGTATACGGTGAGAGGTAAACAAAACTCTGGAAACTATACAAAGACATGGAAATTAAACAGCATTCTAATTAATGACATATGGATCCAAGAAGAAATCAAGTAGGAAATCAAAAAATTTACTGAAACTAATGAAAATAATGATACATCATACCAAAACCTGTGGGATACTGCAAAAGCAGTATTAAGGGGAAAATTTATTGCATTAAATGCTCACCTCAGAAGAATGGAAAGATGGCAAGTGAACAACCTAACACTTCACCTTAAAGAACTAGAAAAACAAGAACAATCCAAACCGTTAGCAGACGGAAGGAAATCATTAAGATCAGAGCAGAACTGAATGAAATTGAAACCCAAAAAACAATTCAAAGATCAATGAATCAAAAAGTTGGTTTTTTGAAAAGATAAATAAAATTGACAAACCATTAGCATGGCTAACAAAAAAAAGAAGAGAGAAGACTCAAATAACAAAAATTAGAAATGAAAAAGGCGATATTACAACTGATTCATCTGAAATACAAGGAATCATTCGAGACTACTATAAACAACTGTACGCCAACAAATTTGAAAATCTGGAGGAAATGGATAAATTTCTGGACACACAGAAGCTCCCAAAACTGAACCATGAAGATGTTGAAAATTTGAACAGACCAATAACAATAAAGGAGATTGAAGCTGTTATCAGAAGGCTCCCAAAAAAGAAAAGCCCAGGACCAGATGGATTCACAGCAGAATTTTACCAAACATTCAAAGAGGAATTGACACCGATTCTTTACAAACTATTCCAAAAGATTGAAACAGATGCAAATCTCCCAAACTCATTCTATGAAGCAAACATCATCCTGATACCAAAACCAGGTAAAGATATAACCAAAAAAGAAAACTACAGGCCGGTATCCTTGATAAATATAGATGCAAAAATCCTCACTAAAATACTAGCAAACAAAATACAGCAACACATATGTAAAATTATTCACCACGATCAAGTGGGATTCATCCCAGGGATTCAAGGTTGGTTCAACATACGCAAATCAATAAATGTGATACACCATATTAATAAAGTCAAACACAAGGACCATATGATCATCTCTATAGATGCTGAAAAAGCATTTGATAAAGTTCAGCACTCATTCATGACAAAGACCCTCTGTAAGTTAGGTATAGAGGGAAAGTATCTCAACATAATTAAAGCCATATATGACAAACCCACTTCCAATATCATCCTGAATGGGGAAAAGCTGAAAGCTTTCCCTTTAAGAACAGGAACTAGACAAGGATGTCCACTCTCACCACTCCTATTCAACATAGTGTTGGAAGTATTAGCCAGAGCAATCAGAGAAGAGAAGGAAATAAAGGACATCCAGATTGGAAAAGATGAAGTCAAACTGTCCCTGTTTGCAGATGACATGATCCTATATATCGAACAGCTTAAAACCTCTACAAAAAAACTCTTGGAATTGATAAATGATTTCAGCACAGTAGCAGGATACAAAATCAACACACAAAAATCAGTAGCATTTCTTTTCTCCAACAGTGAACATGCAGAACGAGAAAGCAAGAAAGCCTGCCCATTTACAATAGCCACCAAAAAAATAAAATACTTAGGAATTGAGTTAACCAAGGAGGTGAAAAATCTCTATAATGAGAACTACAAACCACTGCTGAGAGAAATTAGAGAGGATACAAGAAGATGGAAAGATATCCCATGCTCTTGGATTGGAAGAATCAACATAGTGAAAATGTCCATACTACCCAAAGTGATATACAAATTCAATGCAATCCCCATCAAAATTCCGATGACATTTTTCTCAGAAATGGAAAAAACTATCCAGACATTTATATGGAACAATAAGAGACCACGCATAGCCAAAGCAATGCTGGGCAAAAAAAATAAAGCTGGAGGCATAACACTACCTGACTTTAAGCTATACTACAAAGCTATAATAACCAAAACAGTATGGTACTGGCATAAAAACAGACACATTGATCAATGGAATAGAATAGAGAATGCAGAAATCAACCCACACACTTACTGCCATCTGGTCTTTGACGAAGGCACCAAGCTTTTTCACTGGGGAAGGGACTGCCTCTTCAGCAAATGGTGCTGGGATAACTGGATATCCATATGCAGTAGAATGAAACTAGATCCAAGCTTTGAAGAAATTTTAATGGGGACAGAAACAATGAGAAGAAATAATTCTAGAGGAAATATTTCTATTAAAGTGTTAGATTATGGAGAAGGTAACATATTTTCTGGATGAATACAAGTTTTCCATGCACGGATGTAGAAAGTTCTTAAAGTAATAGTAAAAGATTTTTCCAATAAAATTCAGTAAATGACTTTGTATTTGATATAAAAGATTTGGCTCAAATGTTACACATACAACAGTGCATAGTACTTTCTAACTGAAACTTTTCCTTTTATTTGTTAAGAATATTCATGAGATACAAAGCTAATTGTTACCCCCCGTGCCCATGATGTGAGTGCCAGATTCATACTGGGGGCATACCCATCACCAGAAATTACTTTGTACCCCGTATCCCTACCCAATTATACCCCAACCTCCCTCCCCTTCCCCCCTGCACTCCACTTTGTAGCCATAGGAATGTTCCTTCCCTGTGTAAGACCATCACACTACAGTGGTCTTTCTTTCCTTCCTTCTTTTCTCACTTAGCTCCCACAAATGAGTGAGTACATGCGGCATTTGTCCCTCTGTGCTTTGCTTATTTCACTCAACTTAAGTTTCTCCAGGTTCATCCATGTTGTTGCAAATGGGAGTATTTCATTCTTTTTTATGGCAGAGTAGTATTCCATAGTGTATATACCACAGTTTCCTTATCCAATTGTCCATCAATGGACATTTAGGTTGGTTCCATATCTTGGCTATTGTAAACAGAGCTGCGATGAACATGGGAGTGCAGGTTTCCCTTCAACATGATGATTTCCATTCCTCTGGGTATATACCCAGAAGAGAGATTGCTGTATTGTATGGAAGATCTATCTGTAGTTGTTTGAGAAAACTCCATACTGTTTCCCATAGTGGTTGTACTAATTTACAGTCCCACCAACAGTGCAGGAGTGTTCCTCTCTCCACACCCTTGCCATCATTTGTTATTCACCATCTTTTAGGTTACAGCCAGTCTAACTGGAGTGAGGTGATATCTCAGTGTGGTTTTAATTTGCATTTCCCTGATGACTAGTGATATTGAGCATTTTTTCATCTATCTGTTGGCCATTTGTATGTCATCCTTGGAAAAATGTCTGTTCAGCTCCTTTGCCCATTTTTATTGGGTCATTTATTTTTTTTTTTATAATTGCTTGAGTTCCTTGTATATATTATGGATATTAATCCCTTGTCGGATGCATTGTTAGCAAAAATCTTCTCCCACTCTAGGTTATTGCTTCACTCTGTTGATTGTTTCCTTTGCTGTGCAGAAAATTTTTAGTTTGGTATAGTCCCATTTGTTTATTTTTTCCTTTGCTGCTTGTGCTTCCAGGATAATGTTCATAAAGCCTGTGCCCAGACCTAATTGTTGAAGTGTTTCACCTATATTTTCCCTTAGTAATTTTACAGTTTCAGGTCTTATACTTATGTCTTTAATCCATTTTGAGTGGATTTTAGTGTATGGTGAGAGATGCATGACTAGTTTTATTGTTCTGCATATGGATATTCAGTTTTCCCATCACCACTTGTTGAAGAGGCAATCTTTTCCCCAATGTAGATTTTTGTTGCCTTCAACCAACATCAGATGTCTGTAAGCCTGAGGAGTGATTTCTGCATTCTCAATTCTACTCCACTGGTCTGAATGCCTATTTTTATACCAGTACCTTGCTGTTTTGGTCACTACAGCTTGGTAGTATAATTTGAAGTCAGGCAGTGTTATGACTCCAGCTTTAATTTTTTTGCTATTTTGTTTTTTTGCTACTTTGGCTATTTGGGGTCTTTTGTTGTTCCATATGAAAGGTAAGATTTTTTTTTTCCATTTCTGTAAAGAATGTCATTGGTATTTTGATGGGGATTGCATTGAATCTGTAGATCACTTTGGGTAGTACAGACATTTTCACAATGTTAATTCTTCCAATCCAAGAGCATGGAATATCTTTCCATCTTTTTGTGTCTTCTTTAATTTCTTTCAGAAGTGGTTTGTAGTTCTTATTGTAGAGGTCTTTCACCTCCTTGGTTAAATTGATCCCTAGGTATCTTATTTTTCTTGTGACAATTGTAAATGGGCTTACTTTCTTTATTTCTCTTTCTGTTAAATCGTTATTTCAGTACATAAATGCTACTGATTTGGGGGCATTTATTTTGTATCCTGCAACATTACTGAAGTTATTAACCAGCACTAGGTATTTTTTGATAGAGTCTTTAGGTTTTTCTATCATGTCATCTGGAAAAAGGGAAAGTTTGACTTCGTCTTTTTCAGTCTTGATTTCCTTTATTTCTTCCACTTGCCTGATTGCTCTGGCTAGCACCTCTAGTATTATGTTAAATAGAAGTGGTGAGAGTGGATATCCTTTTCTTGTTCTGTCCTTAAGGGAAAGGCCTTCAATTTTTCCCCATTCAGAATGATACTGGTGGTAGGTTTGTCATAAATGGTTTTTATTGTGTTGAGATACTTCCCTTCTATACCTAATTTGTTGAGAGCCTTTATTATGAAGGGATGTTGAATGTTGTCAAATGCTTTTTCAGCCTCTATTGAGATAATCATATGGTCTTTGTTCTTGAGTTTGTTGATGTGATATATAACATTTATTGACTTTCATATGTTAAACCTTAATTTTTTAAATATGTTGCTGTATCTGATTACTAATATTTTGTTGAGGATTTTAGCATCTAGGAACATCAAAGATATTGGCCTATAATTTTCTTTTTTGTTGTTGTCTTTATCTGGTTTTGGTATCAGAGTTATTTTGGTCCAATAGAATGAGTTTGGAAGGAAAGCATCTGTTTCAATTATTTGGAATAGTTTGAGAAGAATTGGTATTAACTCCTCTTTAAAAGTTTGAAAGAATTCAGTTGTAAAGCCATCCGGGCCCAGACTTTTTTTTGTTGGAAGATTGCTAATTACCACTTCAATCTCCTTGCTTGTAATTAGTCTGACGAGGTTTTCTATCTCTTCTTGGTTCAGTCTTCGTAATTTATATGAGTCTAGAAACTTATCCATATCTTCCAGATTTTCATATTTGTTGTCATACAGTTGTTTATAATAGTCTTTAATGATTCTCTGTATTTCTGTGGTATTGGTTGTAATGTCTACCTTTTCATTTCTGATTTTTGTTATTTGGGTCTTCTTTCTTCTTCTTCTTCTTCTTTTTTTTTTTGTTTGCCTAGCTAATGGTGTGACTATTTTATTTATCTTTTCAAAAAACCAACTTTTTCTTTTGTTGATCTTTTCTATTTTTTTTTTTTTTGGATCTCTACTTCATTTAGTTCTGCTCTGATTTTAATTATTTCTTTCCATCTACTACCTTTAAGTTTGGATTGTTGTTGTTTTTCAAGTTCTTTGAGGTATAGTGCTAGGTCATTTATTTGAAGTCTTTCCATTCTTTTGATATAAGCATTTACTGCAATAAATTTTCATCTTAGTACTGCTTTTGCAGTATCCCACATGTTTTGGTATGATGTATCTTTATTTTCATTAGTTTCTAGAATATTTTGATTTCTTGTTTAATTTCTTCTTGGACCCATAGGTCATTCAGGAGTCTGTTATTCAGTTTCCATGTATTTGTATAGCTCCCAGTGTTTTGCTTATTGTTTATTTCCAATTTTAGTCCATTGTGGTTAGAAAAGATAATTGGAATGATTTCAGTTTCTTAAAATTTGCTGAGACTAGATTTGTGACCTAATATGTGGTCTATCCTGGAGAATGTTCCATGAGCTGATGAGAAGAAAGTGTATTCTTTAGCTGTTGGGTGAAATGTTCTGTATATATTTGCCAAGTCCAGTTGGTCTAAAGTGTAGATCAAATCCTGTGTCTCTTTGTTGACTTGTTGCCTGAAAGACCTGTTCCATACTGAAAGAGGGGTATTCAAATCACCCACTATTAATATATTAGGTCCTATTTCTTTCTTTAGGTCTAAGAGTGTTTGCTTAATATATCTGGGTGCTCTGGTATTGGGTTTATACATGTTTGTGATTGTTATGTCTTGTAACTGGACAGATACCTTTATATAGTGGCCTTCTTTGTCTTTTTTTTTTTTTTTTTTTTTGCTTTTGGTTTAACGTCTATTTTCTCTGATATAAGAATAGCTACTCCTGCTTGTTTTTCTTTCCATTTGCGCTGTATATCTTTTTCCATCCATTCACTTTTAGTCTGTGTGTATCTCTACAGGTGAGGTGTGTCTCTTGAAGACAGCATATGTGTGGGTATAGCTTTTTTTTTTTTTTTTTTTTTTTTGTGACCAGTAAGGGGATCATAACCCTTGGCTTGGTGTTGCCCACACCACGCACAACCAGTGAGCACAGCAGCCACCCCTATATAGGATCCAAACCTGTGGCCTTGGCGCTCCCAGCGCTGCACTCTCCAGAGTGAGCCACAGGGCCGGCCCTAACACTCTTTTTAAAGGGATTAATCTCTTTGTCAATTTCCTCCTTCATATTCTGAATATTTATTCTTGTTTCATTGTGTTCTCTAATTGAGTCTTCCTTTATTTCTTCAAGTTTTCTTAAGATCATTGCTTGAAATTATTTTTCAGACATTTCAAGGAGTCCCTATTCCATGGAGTCTGACTTTGGAGCATTAATATATTCTTTTGGTGGTGACATTTCTTCTTGATTGTTTGTACTTCTAGTATTTTTTTTGTGTGTGATGCTTGGTCATTTGGTAAAGGGTTTGCTTCTTCTATTACACTGAGGTTGGCTGTGGAGTGGCCCTGGTAGCTACTGTGGAGGTGAAATGTCTTTTCTTGACAGTAGGTGTGGTGGTGGTTATGTTAAACAACCTTGGTTCCTGTTCCAAACTCTGAGGTTGTAGAATGTGCCCCTAGTGCCATATGGTTTGGCTGGGCACATCTCGGCAGATCAGATCCCACAGGCTGGTGCTCCCTGCTGGGTGCAAGAAGTGGGGAAGGGCCACCTTTAGCTGCCACACAGTTGTGCTGCTGCTGGTGCTGCTGTTCCCAAGAAACTTTTTGAGGAGCCTTTTCATTGTTTCAAGGAATTTCTTTGTACTTAGTACTGTGAATAATAATTTGTGCTTACTGGGTTTAAGAGAGTATTTCTCTTTGAGACAATGACTATTTTTCTAACCCAACTGCCTTTTGTAAAATAAAAAAATGTATTTGAAGATATTGGTAAGATACACACAGTTATGAAATGGATTTTATTAAATGAATCTGCTCTTATACAAAAAAAAGTTTACATGTGTTTTGAAATTTGATAACTTCAAAGTTATTTTTAAGAGAAAATGCTAGTAATTGATGCAGAAACTAATCTTTCAAATCTCAGAAGATATCATCTCTGGGTAACTGCACACACACGCTTCATTTTACTATATGCCAATAGGATTCTTGCATTTGTTTTGTTAAAGTGATCTGTAATTTCAAAGTCTAGATTATATTAAAAAATGGATATTTATGTTGCTCTAAAAACAACTGTAAATTGGTACAAAAGTGTTAAAAACTTCTAACTAATTTAGAATTCTATCAATGAAGGGAAAGGGAGGGTGGAGCTCTGACTGCAGCGGCCTGGTTTGCTGCCTCTGTTCACTGTCCTGTCCAGAATGCTGGGCTGAGTCCAGGGTCTTCAGCTAGAGCAAGGGTGATGGGTGAATCCAGAATCTATGGGTTCTGCTGCAGCAGCTTGTGAACTTTTGAAGATCCCAGGGTTAGCCTGGCTCTGCCAATCTTAAAGTTATAGTATTTCCAAATGGGACATGAGGAACAGCACCAGAAATACAGGCCTTTTTTCTTCAATGAAAGATGAAAATGTTCTCCTTATTTCCCCATACCATGCAAGCTGATTGGTTGTAAATTCTCATGAGCTTTTACGGTCAAGCCCAGTTAAGTGCTGCCATTAATTGTTTTGCCCTAGTTTACTAAGACTTCTAGGTTAAGCTGACCCTTTGGTTGAGTTCTCCAGGAAGTTTTAAAGAGTGACTATAATACCATGGTGAGTATTCAACGTATCTTCTTAAGCTTCTTGGCTTATTTTGCTAATGTCAAAATATTATTTTTCAGCAGAAAAGTCATTGTCTATGCCACAGGGCTGAACCCTAGAGGTGCAATTTAGGCAACTCATGGATTTGTTAGCATATGAATCAGCTTAGTTTTTCAGAGAATGCCAGGTTGTTTGGTATGAATGAAAGATCTTTACTCCTAGAGCACTGAGTATAATATTAGTGGAAGCAATATGGGACTCTGTCAGAAGACCTGAGAACTTCTCCTGGATTGCTTACTTGACCTTTAAACCTCATTTTCCTCCATTTAAAAATAATTTCTACTTTACAGGATTGTTATAAGATTAATAACAAGCTGAATGCACCTGAGATAACTTGACATACAATAAAACACTAGACAAATGTCAAGTGATATTTTTAAAAATGTTTGGCCTATAGGTAGAATCAAGAGCCAATGGGCAGCAGGACTTCATGGTAAGGATGTCTCATACCCTCTAGGAAAATTTATGAGGTTACTTCAAAAAGTGCATGGAATGCAAAATCTATTTGTCCACAAACTTTTTGAAATACACTTGTATTTTCTTTTTACCCTTCTATTCTGAGCTCTTGAAATATCTAACTATATAAAATATAAGCTTACTTTCTGAAGATTTCAAACTGTAGAAATAAGGGAGGTAACATATTTATAATGTAAATCGTTTATCTCTTGTTTCTTCTCTATATCCTTCCATGGGCTCTTTTCCTTGCTTTTTATTCTTTCTGCCTCTCTTCACTCTTTAGTTCTTTTCTCATCATAGCTTTGTCACACGGCATGAACTTAATGACCTCTTATATACCAAATATTTCTCCATCTATATTTTTAGCCCAGAAACTTCCCCTGAACTGTAAAGAGTAACATACATCTAGGTATTCCACATATACCTGAGCTATGCTCTCCCTGCTCTCAAGACCCTAAACTTGTTCCTCTTTCTATATTTCATTCCGTAGTCACACCCCACTCAAATCCACTCTCTACTGGAGTTGAGGATTATCTTTCTTAAATGTAAGTATGATTATATTATGCCCTAATTTAAACACTTCTAATTGCTTTCCATTATCTTTGGAATTCATGACTTAATATCTGTGTATCCAGAATGGGTAAAATAGAACTACCATATGATCCAGCAATCCCACTACTGGGTATTTATCCAAAGGAAAAGAAAGCAGTACACCAAAGAGACACCTGCACTCTGACGTTTATTGCAGCATATTTACAATAATCAAGATACAGAATCAACCTGTGTCCATTAACAGATGAATGGATAGAGAAAATGTGGTATATATGCACAATGGAATACTACTCAGCTATAAAAAAGAATGAAGTCAAGTCCTTCATGGCAACATGGATGAGCCTGGAAGACATTATGTTACATAAAATGTCAGTCACAAAAAGATAAGTAATGCGTGTTCTCAGTCATATGTGGAAGCTAAAAAAAAGTGAGCTCATGAAGTACAGAGTAGAATTGTGGTCATTAGAGGCTGTGAAGTGTAGGAGGGAAGGGAGACAGGGAGAGGTTGGTTAACAGATACAGAATTATGTCTAGGTAGGAAGAGTAATTTCTAGTATTCAATAGCAGTCAGTGCTAGGTAACTATAACCAACAACCATTTTGTGGAGGGTACTAACATTAATAAAGCACATATATTTTACAGGGCCTAACTTTTTAGAATTGCGTGTAGAAATGTTAAGCTTGCAAAAGACAGAAAACTTACCCTGGGCTGAAGTCTCTGTTGTAAATGAAGAATTGTAACACAGCAAAATTGCTGGCTCTAAGGGCAGATGTCCTTGGTGCAGCTAAACCTAAAGATTGTTGCCATGACAATTATATTACTGTTCTTTTTGTAACCATCTATGTTCCCTTTCTGTCACTCTCTGGCCTGTAGAATAAATACTGAGAGAAAACCCTAGTTTAGGGTTATTTTTCTGAGGAATGATTCTCTATTGAGGGTTCCTGGAAATTAACCCCTTTGGGGCCTCTCACTGCTCAGAAGCAATGGGCTTTGAGTAATCCTTTGCATCTCCATCACCCTGGGAGAAGTGACACCATTTAATGTATATTTTTCAAATGGCAAGAAGAGTTCAAACGTTGTCATCACAAAGAAATGATAAATGTTTGCGGTGAAGGGTATGTTACCTTGCCTGATTTGATCATCACACTGTGTATATATGTATCAAAATATTACTCTGTACCCCATAATTATGTACAATTATTATATGTCAATTAAAAAATAAAGTTAAAAATATAAAATAAAACCTGTTTATCTCTCCACTCCACTTCCGTCACTCCTCACCTCACAGAGTGTGGTTTTGATTGTCAGGCAGCTTCTTGCCTTCGCAGCTCATGCCACTTTCTCTGTCTGGAATGGCCTTTTAGACTTTGCTTAGCAAACTTCTATTTAACATTCAAGCACTCAAAATATCTTTTATAATAACTCTCACTGTATCTTCTAAGAAGTCTGCTCTGCTTTCCTCTTCCTTCCTCCAGAGTTACTTACTTCTATTATTATACTTTGTACACTGTATTGTAATTATTTATTTAAGTGTCATTCTCCCTTATGATACTCTGAGTCATTCAAATCTAAGGTCCATGCCTTATTCATCTTTGCATATGGCTTATAGCACAGTTCTGTACATGCAGTAGATGCTCAATAATGGCTAGGACAGCATTTCGAGGATGACTGCAGCATCATCGCTCCTGTGATCTCTGGGTTGGTTTGAATTTATCTGAGCAGTGAGGAAACGAGGTTATGGAGAGGATATTACTTTTGTCTCTCACTTCTTCACCTATGTTCCTCTGGAATTTATGTTCTGTGTTGAAGAGAATTTCTTCCTGTGTGGAAAGAAGAAAAAAAAGGACCTTTAATTCAATACCGTCAATGGATATTTTACTATCAAGAAATACTACCTTTAACAACAGAAAACTGCTCATTAAATATTATTTACAGAGAAAGCACATGTTTACTGAACACCTACTGTCTGCCAGACACTGTTCTGATCACTGGGAACAGAGACGTGAACAAGGAAGATCCAAATCCCCACCTTTTAAAAAAGAAAGAAAGAAGGGAGGAAAGAAGGGAAAGTAGGAAGGAAAGAAAAAAGGGAGGGAGGAAGGAGGGAAAGAGAGGGAGGGGGAGGGAGGGAGAGAGAGAGAGAGAGAGACAATAAATATAGTTTATTAACAGAGAGAAAGTAATTTATTTTTCCGCAGGTATTATATCATGTTTTCTTTCCCCAAAATCCTTTCTTCCTCCTCTCTTCCTTTCTTACTTTAGAATGTTTTACAGGCTTTTAAGAAATTGCAATATTCTTGGAAGGGCTGGCTTAGAGGTCACAACAAACATCAAGAATGGGATTTTTCATAGTTTGTAGAAAACTAAGAAAAGACCGCCATTGTGTTATGATTAACTGAGATGCCAAGCACAGAAAATTAGCATGTTGTGCATTAAAGGCATAACTACTAATCCATGTTTTGGTGAAAGTAAGCTTTTAAAAACATGCTTTGGTAAGTTATTGTATTCTTGTCTGCTCAGAGTGAGTATATGTGTGTGGTTTGTGTAAAGTCAGCTCTTTAAAGTTAAGTTGATCTGGTTCTTACACTACTCAAATGAGTGTGCTTCAGTAACTTTCCACTTAAACGTACAGCATGTAATATTCAGCCATCCCAAGCAGTGGTAACTTGTACTCCACACTTTCTGACGGCTCTTTCAAAGGCTTTTTGATCAATACGCGTATCATGTGACTATAAGAGTTATGTTTGCCCATTTTTCATCTTTTCAATTGTATATAGTTTTGTTACTTAATACTAAAGAGTTTGCAATGCATAACCACACTGGAGAATGGAAACAGAATTTTAATGGATGCCAAGCAGAAAAAGCAGCATATATCTAGAGAAAAGTGTTTTACACTTCTCTTGAGTAATGATAGTGCCATTTACATAAGCATAAGCCAGTTCTTTCTTCTTGGCTAGGAGGCAGTTTTTAATAGTGCATGTCGGGGACACAAAACAAAGTTTTCCGTGCACACCCACAGAGGCGTCTCACGTTCCTGCAGTAATGATTAATGAAGTTTACGCAGCAGAATTTTAGTCATGTGGATTTTATTTTCTTCTTCATTTAGTCACAGCTTTTCTAATTTCTCTTTACGGCTAGCTCCTGACTTTGGAAATGACAAAAACACACTTAGGCAAAAGCACAAGGACAATAGTTCTGCAAAATGTAGGCCAATGTTGAAGAGAGCCCTTGCCAGAAACTAATTTTAGTTAAAGAGCTCTAACTATTTTAAAACCATTCACTTTCTACCCTTCCCTACCAACCCTGAGCTCCACAGATGACAGCACCTCTTTCATCACTTCATACCAAGCTCAAAAGTTATGTCAGGGGTTGGTGACCTTTGGCACATACAAAAAATGGACTAATATGAGGTGCGACATCTTGGGTACATTTCTCCTTGCTGACAAATACTCCTGTCCTTTCTCTACATATCCCTCTTATCCCCAGGAGAACTCCATACGCACCAAAACCCTCCCCCAGTTTCTCTTTTAGTTTGGTTTTCAGATGCTTACGTGTTAATTGATAAATAAAATGAGTAAATTAAGGGCAACCACATTAAATACATTAAACAGCATTAAATACATTTGCATTTAAAAGGAGACACTAGGAGCTAGAAGAGCCTTGAGGCAGCTTTAAGACTGGAAGGGGAGAAAGGGTGCTATGTTTAGATTCAGGCTGCGCCTGCACTGCAGCCAAGGTTGTAAGTAGATGGTTACAAATAGCTTCCTTAGGCCCAAACTCCATTTTTAAAACTAATTTCTTCTATTCATAGTTTTAACAAAGACAGTCTTACAAACATCAAAATCCTTAAGTCAGTCACTCCTCAGACATCCTGTTTTTCATTTTAACCGTTTTAATTCCTGTTAAGATTTCTTTTATAGTCACCTTTTCTAATTCTATGACCAGTGTCCCTGCTTTCTTCTGAATTGTCTCCGAGGTACATTTTATCGCTCTACTTGTATGGTTAATAGCCAGGTATATTTCTACAGTAATATCCAACATGCAGAGAAGTTTGAAGCCAAAATTCCTACAGATAATACTATTACTTTTCACGGTTTTAAATTCATTTTATTACTTTCAAGGGTAAAACTGTACATGAATTTCAAACTATTCCTTTATTTGTAACAACATCAAGCAGATTCATGATGGCTTTTGGGGGATTAAAAAAAAACTGGATTGAAATATTGCTGTCTCTTCTTTAATGGAGCACCTGTCTGAGCACTAGACCCTTAAAACTTATGCAAACCATACACAGTATGTTTTTATTACACATTTAGGTAATTTAATTTACTTTAAAATTGTGCCATTCAATATATGTCTCTTGAAATTACTCAACCTTGTTCCAATTACTTTTCCAAATTACTTCGATTTTTCTTGAATTTTAATCAAATTTTCCAAGGGCTAAGCAACACCTCCTTCCAGGATTTCATCCTTAAAATGAATAAACAGGATCCCTGTTTCATAATCCACATCACGGATAAAATTTGTAAAAGCCTTTGGCCTCAGTACACGCTGCTGCAGAACATAGCCAACCTGTCCTTCTCAGTTGGTGTCCCAAAACGTATAAATAAGAAATAATATTTCTCTAATGCTTAACCACAGCCACCATGGTCTGGAAAATGAACATCGAATTTCCAATTTGCTTGTCCAACTTGGACATCTCACATTACTAGGCAGAGTTAGGTAGACAGAGTACCGGTGAATGTCCTTGGCAATGCTACAATGAGACAGAAAGTTTTCTGGGAGAGTAGAGTGGCATGGGATGGGGGGGACAAATTCCTGAAAGGCAAGAGCCCTGTTAAGTATAAATTGAATTCAGAACAGTCAGTGCATTATCCCATGCTGCATCTGAAGAACTACTCAACATTAATTGGTAGGAATTGTGTACCGTATAGGTGCATGAAGGTAATTTATTCTTAGTGACAAATGTCAGAATTGATTCAGAGAGAGAGAGAACTTGAAATTCAGTCATACGATTGACTCTTGTCCCAGCTGAATGACTTTTTCAGCAATGAGGAACCACAAATAGACCAGTATCACAATTGGTTAAGGATGAGCTGGGGCTAAGACCTGTATTTATTAAGTGATAGGCCAGTGTCCTTTGAACATCCTGTCACCCACACATAACTTCTTTAATCACTAATTTTCAGTCTAGCAGGTGCTCTCAGAAACAATCACTAATAATTTTACTATAGTTTGAAATAGTTGAAATGTATCTGCCAGAATTGGATCTCTCCTCAATACATTAACAACTTTTGCTGTGATCTGATAAAAGTTTTCTTAAAAGTAACAATCAATTTCTATTGATTCCATTGCTCAACTTCCTTACCTTTCTTTCAAATTTCATTTATTTTTAATCTGACTTTTCTCCTTTTTTCTTTTTTTATTAAATAAAAGTAAAGAAGGCAAAAAAAGGTAAATCTCATATGTACCCATATCAAATGATTACAATTTTTCAGTTGTTTTATTGAAACATTATAAAATATTTTCCAAAAATGCATTTAAAATGCTGAATTCTAGCTTTACAGCATATACCACTTCCATCAAGAAAGAACAGAAACATGCATGCAGTGCATGCTGCAGATGTCTTCCTCTATGGATTCCTTCCCCCACCACTTTAAACAGCTGCTATTCTAAATTAGAATATGTAATTTAAAAAAAATACACATTTTTTTAAAGTACAGTGTGTTTATAACTGTAAACACTCAAATATTGTGTATGTCCTGACAGGGAAAAATTTTGGATTTTACTGGTAGTCAAAGATATTCTAATTCTATGCTAATAATTTTCATGGCTGCTAATTGGAGAAATTTTCCACAGACTGACTTCTGGCTTTGGTTTCTTTACCACAACCCACGGACCTCCTGCTGTGGACACCACAGGTATGTTCACATTGCAATACAATCTCTGGCCCTGCACTTTTATTTCCTTGTACTGAGTAAGTCAGCACAGTGGGCAGTTGGAATATTTACAGAAGCCTAAATGTGTATGGCTAACAATAACTTAGTTATACGTGGAAGTGACTGCATACCTCATAAGTATATCCCACTAAGACAAAATAAATGCATCTGCAGTTCCGTTTCTGTTAGCCAAATCTTAAATATGCCCACAGTTTCTCCAGTAGAATGGTGTGTGGTAAATTGTACTACAGTATAAAATATATGAGTACATATGAGGATAGTTTTACAAAAGTTCATGGATAAATGGATTTAAAAGATAATACAAATATTTCTATGAACTTTTTGAAAACCACTCATATATGTACATACATTTATTGTACATTTTGCTTATATAAAGGATGTGTAGCACACGATTTACAAATAACATACGTTATAGTTTCATATTATAAAGTTTGTATAGTCAGTTGATTGTCACAGAAAATTTTCCTTTTTATTTGCTAAACTCTTGCATTAGTGGCCAGCCTATGGTTTCAGTTCAACCGTGATTTGACAAATGTGGTTGCATTCCTTTTGTAATAAAAGAATAAAAATTAAATGAAATAATGAAAGCAAAAAACAAAAGCAAAATTTTAGCTGAAAAGAATGATAGCCACTGGAGTTTTCACCTTGATCCCTTTTGACACCATTTCCAGACCCTAAGATAGCCCCTGTTAGCAGTTTTCTTCCAGGCATTTTTAATAGACAGCCAAGTATGTGTGATCTCAGGCAAGTTACTCTACCTATGGATTTCTTCATTTGATATTAGGTGCTATAATAGCACCTGCATCGTAGGGTTTGTGTGAGAATTAAATTAGTTGATATGTAGAATTTGGCACTTAATTAACAATTAATTAACAGAGTAAAAGAATTAGTAAATACATTTAGTACATGGAGGAGGAAAGGACAGATACAAAGATGAAGAAAGATATAAACTTTGCATATAAATAAATTTACACATAAAAATTGGAAACTGTTTTGGACTTTGCAAAAATACTCATGGTATAATGCAAGCTGAGGTCATCCTCCTCCTCAGCTTACATTCATTGATTCCTACATGTAGAGAGTGTCTGTTTAGCAGACAATGGGTATAAGATACTGCACCAAGCATCATGAATACATGTAAGGATGAATTATTGTATTCTGCTCTCGAGAAGCTTGTATCATAGTAGTAAAATGTATACATATACGCATACACACACACGCAGAAACAATAAAGAATACATCTGGTAAGTGTATGAGCAGATACAAAAGATATACCTGTGAGTTAAGAAATGGGAGAAAGAGAGAGGTTATAACCATAATGGTCTAGAAAAGGAATCTTAGTGGTTGAGAATCTGGCCTGATTCACTGAGGCAGAAAGAACAAAACGATGACTTAAAGGCTACATTTGTTACCAGGTAAAAACACACTCAGTATTTTAAAGGATCTTTTTTTTTTTTTTTTTTTGGTATTATTTGCTGGTATTTAAACATTTGAAGTTTTCTCATAAATTCTGTATTTTGGGTTCTCCTTATAAAACTGGAAGATCTGGCAACACTTAACCTTCATTCCAGCACTGCCACTATCACTGGAGGCAAGCGATGGTTGCCCCTGTGAGAGAGGCGTCCACTCTCTCCACTGCGGTGCAGCAGTAGCAATATACTCAGACTTGTGAGCTGGATCCCAAGCTTGCAGCCACTGAAGAATCAGTGGTACGCACGAGTTAAAGACTTCAAGTCCAGGTTTACACAGTGCTTGTTGCATACTGCCTGCCAATCGGAATCACTTTGCACCTGTTTGACTCTTTGCTGAGAGGCAGAAATGTGCCCAACGATGACACATCACATAATTGAACTTACCAAACCCTCCACATGTAGATCAGTCATAGGCTGCATTGTTCTAAAGGGAACTGGCCACACCTTCCAGAGTCTGTACCATATCAGAGGAAGGTTTGCTACCCAACTAGCAAGGCCACCTCTGAACTGTTCCCCTTCTCCCCACTTGCCCCTGTCTTTATAGTCATGTGTTATTTTTATTTACTTTTTTATCGTGGTAAAACTTCTGTAACATTTATTGTGTTATTCATTTTTAAGTGTACAGCTTGGTGGCATTAAGTACATTCACATTGTTGTGCAGCCGTCACCACTGTCCATGTCCAGAACGCTTTTCATCTTGCAAAACTGAAACTCTGTGGCCATTAATAACTCTTCGTTTCTTTTCCCTGCAGCCCCTAGCAACCACTATTCTATTTTCTATCTCTGTGAATTTGACTACTCTTGGTAGCTCATAAGAGTGGAATCATAAAATATCTGTGTTTTTATGACTGGCTTATTTCACTGAGCGTAATGTCTTAAGGTTCATCACTGTTGTGGCATGTGTCAGACTTTCCTTCCTTTACAAGCCGAATAATATTCCATTGTATATATACACCACATTTTATTTATCCATTCATCAGTAGGTGAGCCTTGGGATCGTTTCCACCTTTTGGTGATTGTGAATAACGCTTCTATGAACATGGGTACACAAACATATGTTTGAGTTCCCACTTTAAATTCTTGGGGTACATGCTCAGAAGTGGAATTACTAGATCATATGGTAATTCAATATTTAATTTTTTGAGAAACTGCCATACACTTTTTTATAATGGTTGTACCTTTTACATTGCTACCAGCAATGCCCAAGGATTCAAATTTTTACACTGTAGTCATGTGTTCTTTTATATTATCTCCTCTCCCTGTAGGAAACTTTCTTCTGTGTGGCAAGTTTGAGGTCTGCCTTAAGAAATGGTGTGACCAAGGAAGAATATTCAGGTAGGTGTCAGAGTGCGATTCAACTTGAAAATTCTACAGGACTAGCTAGGAAAATATCTCTGTAAAATACAGTTTTTCTAGGCATGTGGAAAGCCCTAATCCCCCGTCTTCCAAGGAAAAGAAGTTTGATCCCTTCTAGCTGGAGAGATTTAATAGGTGTTAAAATGATTGAGACTTGAGCTTAAGGAATTACAGAATTTTATACCTAGCATAAAACATCCAACACAAGCATGCTTAACAATTCTATACAACACAGGAGGAGGAAATTGGAGGAAAGAACCATTAAATGAATCTCTTGCATGGCATGAAAAGGAGGACTGGGGAACCATTTTTATGCCTAGGTTTTCTAAATTGTACAGTAAATATATTAATTGGAATGGTGCTAGATATAGCTTTTAGATATAGCTTTTAGTTCATAATCCATTTTCATATGTAGTCCAGAGACTCAGGGAATCTAAAGCTGAAAAGGGGATGTGACTGCTCTTGGAGAAGAAAAGGTTTTGGAATTGATGATCTACCTAGTTCAAGAGACTGTGGCAATGGGGAAAGTAGTTTGCAAGGCTTTATATCAAGTGTCCTACTGTAATAGCCCTACTACTACTGTAATAGAACCAAGTATTTTGGAGATAAGGGAAGTTGCCCTGTATTATGGGTTAGGCTTAAGACAAAAAGACACCCTAATTTCAGATAAGGTACAGTGGAATACATTATTTTATTTCCCAGTTTCAAGACAGAGGACCTAAAATGTCATGATGCAACCTATAGGAATGCCATTGAGTGGTCTATTAGAACGTTTGGCCACATGTCCATGTCCTAATGTAGGAAGACTGAATGCTCTGATGTTAAAAGCCATACTGCATAGAGTTGGGATCTGTAGAATCAGCAAGACAGAGCTACTGTGCTACTGACTAGATCCACATGGAGAGGCTCACACCTGGGATCATTTCTCTTCCTGCTCCAGGAGGAGGAAGAATGGTGGTCTTTAAGATCCTTTTGCTCTGGCATTTTTAAAACTCTTCTTACATTTCCAGTGTATGGTTCATCTTCCTTTGGAGTTATTACATGCTTTGTTTTACTACCTCTGGACTGGGATGGCTCAGAGAGTTATCATTGTCATGTTTACGTTTATTTATTCCAGTAAAATTCTTATTTATCCTAATTAGTTTTTATTTCTATGAGGTACTTCAACAAGTTTGTGAAAAAATGGAATTAAAATATAATAAGAATATTTTCCTGAACTTTTTGAAGACGCCTTGTGTATGTAGGTTTTAATACAAATTTCTTTTTCTTTTTCTTTTTTTTGTCCTTTGTTCGTGACCGGCACCCGGTCAGTCCTATATAGGATCCGAACCCGTGGTGGGAGCGTCGCCGCGTTCCCAGCGCAGCACTCTACCAAGTGCGCCACAGGCTCGGCCCCAAACTTCTTTTTCTAAAGCTTGGTTGATTCAGGCACTGTTAGTCACCTTACCACTTTTGTCTGTCTTCCATACTTTTTTTGAGAGGTAGCATCAGTTGGTCTAGTTATAAGATGAAACACCCTTGCACAAAGGAGACAATTAATTTGTGAACTCTCACCATACCTGTTATTTAACCAAAGAAATTAACCTTTGGAACAAAATGTGTCTTTCTCTTCAATCAGCAGTTACTTTGGTGTTCCCAAACCACATATGTGCTGTGCTTTATAACCATATTAGAACTGACAACAATTAGTCACTCGTCTGAATTTTTGACGGAAAATAAAAATGAGCCCCTGTGCCCAGGAAGTCCAAAATTCATCTTTCTCTCGCCTAAGGTTTTCTTTCCTCAATATCCATTCTCAGTTTAATATAAGATTGTTGACTTAACAATGATGTATTTCAAGCTGAAGGCAGAAATGAATTTTGCATTAATAAATTGTTTTGAGATGGGCTCAAAGAGTATTTCATTATATAAGAAGGGCAGCTATAAAACATGATTCGTGGTCGTTCCATTGTTACTACCTGTGGCCCATTTGTGGAGATGACATTTATCAGTGTCACAGGGAATATTAAGCAAGTGATAGACAGTTATTAGCTGAAGTCCTGATATATTTACACCATGGGAAAATGCACTTGGTATTTTCTTTCTGGCAACTGGTCTGCTGTTCATAATTTGATGGAAAATTGATTAATCACACATTTAACTCAATGCAAGATCTTCTGCACTGTAATAAATTATGGCCATTAATCAATAAGTACAAAGTAATTCCAGGAGTCTGGAGACATGCTGGTTTCTAATAGAAAAACTTGCACTTAGGCCTTCCTGCCAGTGACCACTTCATCTGAGGTATTTTGCACCTGCCTCAATCCAATTAGATGACATAATTAATGAACCTCAGTGCTCTTGATAATTTGTTATACAAAAGAAAGAATGTTTTGGCACATCCATTAAAACCTGATGTACAATACTTTGTAGAAAAAGAAAAAAAATGATGAATCGAAGCAACAGAGGGGCTTATAAGAATCTTGGAGTTCATGTGTAAATGTGGAAAGCCACATTCTTACTTTATGTTGCATGAAGATTCAGTTGCATTTGTTAAAAGAATACAACGAGATCTTTTTTTTTTTTTTTTTCCCATTAGAAAAGTGAACTCGGCCTGTGTGCAAAGTTTCATGCCATCTTGTTTCTTTTATGACAGATTAAATGGTATGATTAGAAAAAGTATTCAGGAAGTATTGTTTCAGAGGCAATCTAATAAATGTTTCCTTGGTTAAGTATCAGTTACAGTTTTACATATCACAGCCATTTTGCACCTGTTTTATGCAGCTAACAATAGGCTCTCAATAGATTTTAGTGAGAGAAAGCCTGGGAAGATAAAAAGGAAACCAGTTTGCAGCTAATTCTGTCACTAGGAAACACCAGGAGTAGATTGTGTTTAGAGACTTTGAAAAACAATTAGCTATGGATTATAGGACTAAAAGGCCTTTCCTAACTGTACCTGGAAAATACTTTGCCTGTTTAATGCCTTCTAAGCTGTCACTGAGCTTGAACTTCAGTCCCAGTGATTAATGAAAAGCTGCAGGGCACAGCTAGAAGCTAAAGTCTCAATTATGAAAAAGCAGTAACTAGTTTAATGTGCTGATGCTTTTATACTTAAAGTGACAGCTATGAAAAATGGCAATATTTCCAATCATGCTTTAATAATTTATCATTCATTTATTGGCATGTCCAATGTGCTTTACTCCCACTGTTCTTTTTCTCTTTCTAGGCTCCTAATGTTATAACACAGAAGAACACAGAATGGTCTGATTCCTTAAAAAGCAGACTTGGCTTTTTGGAAGCTGGGGACCATAAGTATAAAGTTTGATTATCTATGCATCTCTCTGTCCATCCTATCTCCCATCATCATCTCTCTGTGTAATTTCCAGTTAGTGCCACCATGTAGCAATAGAGTTTTTGAAACGAGCATGGTTCAATGACCCTGGTCCACTTGCAGGTCACAAACTGCCACCTTAATTCCGGACAGACACTTTGGATTATATGGCTTTGGTTACGAGAGAAACTAGATGAGGTTGAATGGAGGAATCAGTTTGTTTGCCCTTGCCAAGGGGAAATCAATCCAGATGTGCAGACGGTGGACAGTATAAGCAAATGATAGAGCAGTAAATGAGATGGAGGGGAGAAAGACACATTTTTGAGGGTAATGGTACCAACATTATTTTGTAAAATTATTTAGGATTAATTTTACATTTTTAATTTCAGCAATAAATTGTTTGGTCAACAGCTATCTATAGTTGTTCCTTTGACATGGCTTTATTAGATTACTTTAGACTTCATTTACTGTACTACATGCAGGGCTTACTATAGTGCTGGCATGTCTGATGAGTAAACAAATAAACAAATGAATAAGGTGAATCCCCAAAGCTGGGCTGCTATTTAACTTCAATTAAATTTCTCAACTCTTGTTTTGAGTGCCTACTGTACATTCAGACACAGGCATACAAAATGAGTGAGACTTAAGGAATATGCATACCACAAGTACGTTTATAAGAATTTCAAATTGAGATTATAACACAATATCATAAAGTTTTATATGGGTTCTGTGCTGATTGGATGATAAAATATTTTCCACTGCTCTCCTTAAATTGAATGAAGGCACAAATAAATATATTTGATAGTTATTAAATTATAACTATCTAGGATTTTGCTGAATTGGCTTCTAAAAAATAGAACAGATTATTAGTACTTATGAAATGCTTATAAACCGTATAAATGATATTTAAAATTCACCTTAGGTTTGTTTCTTGTCTAGAGGATTTTCTTTTCTTAAAAATATTTTTTGTAATTAAACAGCATATCTTCCTGTTTTAAAAAAAAACATTTATGAATGTCAAACACCCAGTTTGCAATTTATTTGTTCAGTGATCTTAAGTAAGTAGCATAAACTCTCTCAATTTTAATTTTCTCGTCTGTAAAATAGGAATAGTACCTGCCTTGCATGGTATTTTTGAGAATTAAAACATAAAGTACCTTAATAAATGACAGTTATCCTGCCTTTCGAGTAATCAATACAAAATATTCTTTATAAATAAAAATTGTTTAATAACTAAAACACAATTCAAATTAAAAAAAAAAAACATTTATACTTTATAACAGCCTGTATAACTTCTCAATAAAACAAATTGTAGATGGATATAAGAAGAAAAGATATAATTAAAAAATACCTTTCTTACAATCTGATATATATATTTATACACACACGCACACACACATACACACACACACACACACACAATAGTGTATATAACTTCTCAGTTAAACAAATTGTAGGGGATATGGGAGAAAAGACTTGATGTTAAATGCCTTTTTTATAATCTGATAATGGGCAACATATTTTGTTTTCTTTAATTACAATCATCAATGATGCTAGGTTCCATGCCTCCAAGGCTTCAGGTCACAAACTTGTAAATAAATATATCTACAAATGAGGTCATAAAACTTAAGTTTCCAAACAGGTGGCAGTTTTGCTGTAAAGTATTCAAGGAACTCCCTTGCTCTAAAACGGGCTTAATGCCCTTCCCACTCGTTTGTCCCTGTGGAGACCCACATACCAGGAACACTGCTTGCCAGCCATGTGGGTCGTGGTGTTCAATGAGCTGTCGGGGTGTTGCATGAGTCCAGCGATAGGAGTGGCACACGTCATGATTTATTTGGTAAATAAGGAAGTGTATTTAATCTGCTCCTATAAATAAAGAAGAAAAAGGTCAACCTTTTCACAGCAGCTTACCAAAACTGTAAAAATAAGCCTGGAATCTAGTTTAAATCCAATAAGCTGTATATTTTTCTTTAGATAAGATACAAAAACAAAATTTTTATCTGGTGGGCATTTTACTTGGGGGTATTAAATGCATTTTGAAAAAAGAAAACAATGTAACAATACAATTACATGAAAAAATGATGCCCCTTTGGCAACTGTATTTAACCAAATGAAGAAGTACATGGGTTAATTTTTTTTCTGACTTTTCGTTTTTAAAGGCTAGGTAGAGAATGTGAGCCTGTGTTTATTTCATTACTTTCTCTGAGTCTATGTAAATAACTTGTTAGTAAAACTCTCCTTACTTTATGTGCTGTTGGTGTCTTGAACAAGATGTTGTACTCTTACTTCAACTGTTCATATGTAGGCATACCTCTGTGGACTTTTATTTTTAATGATCCAATTGTCTTCTCGTGCTATTTAACTCATCTAAGAACTTTCTTTTCAAAATGTCTCAAATCACTTTAGAGGGTTATTCTTAAATTTGAAGCTGGTCACATTCTATCTTTAGGCCTTTGTTATGGTTCAGATCCATTCCTTGAGCATAATCTGGATGGCATCTTTGATAGGTTATACTTTCCTATTCTTTTCTCTAAATGTCTGTGAATCATCTAGCACACATTAAAATGTATCCACGGTGTTACCCTGTTCTACTGTGTACACATTGGTTCGGGCATCTGTCTTTAGACTTTCACTTTCTCACATACGTTGGTGCACACACACACCACTCACACACACATCCCACAAACACACACACACACACACACACACACACACACACACATACATTTTGCTTTAGGCGTGAATAGAATTTCAGTTCTTTAATCTGTCTATCAAACTTTTTTTCCTTTAGTCTAGTCCTATATAGAACTTAAAGGTAAAAAAAGTGATGGTTCTCTAAATTAATCTTCATTGCTTCTCCTTTGAGAGAAAAGAAGAAAGAGTGGTTTAAACCCAGCTACTTGGAGTACAGTGACGAGAGACATATCCCCGGGTGCCAGGAAGCAGCCCTAGGCTCTCTGGGTAAGGATGACATGATCCCATCATAGAATTTTGGGAAAATTTGGAATTTTCAATTAAACTGCTCCATCTAGGGGTAGTTTCCTGAAAGATATGGGGCAGTTTGCCCAGATCCTTTTTCTACCAGGTCAGACAAGGTTAAGACATGGGAGCTCTGCCAGAAGCTTGGGCTATTATGTCCAGCTGTAGGATTTTATTTTTTGCATCTGTTTTGTGGGGTCATTTCACCAAACCCTTATTTTGATTGATACTTCCTACTATAGCAGACAATTTTCCCCTGGGAACTAGCTAAGCAATCACCACAGACTTCAATTTTAGAAAATTTTTAGCTAACATTTTCATAATATTTTAGGTGGCCTATATATGTAAACTTACGCACTTTTCATAATAATAACAATAATGATGATTATGGTCATGATAATTGCTGACTTTTTAATATATTTGTATATTAATATATTAAATTTTCACAACAACCTTGTGATTTAGTTATTATCCACACTAGATGTATGGGAAAACTTACACATAAAGAGTTTTAGCATCCTGCCTAAGTTCATATAACTGGTACCTGGTGGCAACCGTGTTTTCATTACCGTAACATCCATCAGATTCCCATTATTTATCCTGTTTCTCCCTTATCTCATATTATATCAAAACTGAATGTGAACATAATTTTTTGGAAATTACTTGTTTATACCTGTGCAAAATATTTCCTTTAGAGCACTCATATCTCAAGTTCCTGACTGGATTCATATCCAACTTTAAGCAAATGTCCCATATGTTTTTGTTTTATCTTTATATTTTATGTTCTGGTATAAAATATTTTACACCTGCTTTTAAAACTCTGAACAAGATGCCAAATTTTCAAAACTTTATATACAGCATACTAGTGTAGTACATAAATGTAGCAAGCTTTATGTATTGGCATTTTTTGAATATTTTACAAAATTGTCTCATTTGCCAATTTTATGTCTTCATTTCTTAAGAGAATTATCTTATCTTCATATTTTATAATATAGCTTTTATTTCTGATATTTGAGAAATTTAAAACTCTAGCATCTAAGGAAAAAAATTAAGTGTTTTAAATATAGCATGTTAAGCTATTATAAAATAGCTGCATTACTAAGAAATTCCACATTTTCCAAAAATTCTATCATAAATATTTATTTAGTCAAAAAAATGTTATGAGATTTAGGGTTTCAGACCTATAATAAGAAGGTTATATTTCCTGCCTGATTTTAAATGGTAAAATATTTTTTGTTATTGAAAGCTAAAATAATGAATCAGAAAATCAAATTCAGCAACACTCATTGAATTCAGAACTAAACAAATTCAGTGAGTGAAGGTTTTTCCAAAGAGATTAGCATTCGGATGAGAAGACTAATGATGATCACCCTCACCTCTGTGGGCAGGTATCATCCAGTGCGCTGAGGGCCCTAAATGAACAAAAAGGCAGAGGAAGGGCAAATTATTTCTCTCTTTTTGAGCTGGAACATCCATTTTCTCCTGCCCTTGGGCATCTGTGCTCCTGGTTCTCAGTCCTGTAGGCTCTGGGACTTGTTCCAGTGCTCCCTGTGTCTTAGTCCATTTGTGCTGCCTTGACAGAATACCTGAGACTAGGTAACTCATAAAGAACAGAAATGTATTTCCTTGCAGTTCTGGAGGTTGGGAAGACCAAGATCAAGGTACTAGCATCTGGTCTTCTTAGAGTGCTCCCACATAGCAGAAGGTAGAGAGGCAAGAGAGAGCAAGAGAACAAACTCACAGCTTCAAGCCCTTTTTATAAAGGTATTAATCTACTTACGAGAGCAGAGCCTTCATGGCCTCAACACCTTCCACTGGGCTCACCTCCCAATACTGTTGCATTGAGGATTAAGTTTCCAACACATAAATTTTTAGGAGACATATTCAAAACCTATCCTCCCTCCCACAACCACCAATTCTCAGGCCTCAGACTTGGACTGAATTACACTAGCAGCTTTGCTGGTTCTACAGCTTTCAAATGGCCTATCATGGTCCATAATTGCATGAATCAATTCCCATAATAAATCACCTTTTATATATCTCTATATAGCCTACATGTTCTGTTTCCCTGGAGAACCCTAAATAATACAGTAACAAATACTAAACACTCACCACTTCCTAATTATTTGCTACATTTTTACTATTATTTATGTTCTTGAGGTTATTTATGTCTATTGTATCCATATGGTGGAAATACTATATAATGGTGTGCAATAGTGTACCTTTTCCCAACTCCACATTTGGTGGTATCACATTGTTAGCCTGAAACTGAGTAAAGTGGGAGTATTTACAAAACAGAAATTGATGAACTATACAATTTAAGACAACCTCCAGTCCTTCCACTCATCACCGTCTAGAAGTAGTTGTTAAACACTGACCAGCACACCACTGGCTTTCATAGAAATCTACTTAATGTAATGAGATTTTACCTCAGTAAGAATTTGGTATTTTTAACATTCATCATAAACATTAACAGGAGGTTAGTTGAACTCCATGAACAATCTTTTTCTTTTTAAACTCAGAAACGACACTTAAAATTAATAATAGATAATGCTTACCGTCTATCAATTAACAGGTGTCCAATCAACAAATATTGCTGAGCTCTGTGACGTTGGCTACTGTGAATATTCCATTAGAAACAGCTGTATGAAAGTTTTCTTGTGTATTGCCTTACGCTTTTAAGGATATTGTCCATTATATCACTTAAAGAACCCACTTTGGAGCACAAACAGTGTCAGGAAAATTTTCTCTCAGAAATGTGTGTGAAAACGTTTGTTTTTTTGTTTGTTTTGGTTTGTTTGGGGGATTTTTTTTTTTTAGCTATTGCATAATTTTATCTCATACAAATGGTGAATCTTGCAGCTGAGTATGTTTCCCCCTTTAACAATTGTGCAGGACATTCTGATACACATTTTTCTGTAGCAACTTTAACACCAACTTTATTTTATTATTCTGTCTTTCTTTTTTGTTTTGCATGTTTTATCTGTTTACAGTGGATGTATACGGAACTGTCTGATGAGTATTTCTTATCCAGGAATTTCCCCTTCCCCACAGCCTCACGGATCTACTTATCCTGATTTAACTTGACTCTTGGCCACAGGTGATTGGGTCCTGACCTAACTTGGAACAAATGAATCTCTTTTCTTTGGTTTGACTCAGGGCAGAGAGAGGCAAGTCAATCTTTCTACAGAGACTTCTAATAGAATTCAAACTCGGTGCTCTCAGTGACCGCATGCCGCCTTGTGGACCAAGAACAAAGGAAGGCAGTCAACAGTGAGAAAGCAGGACAGAGCGGATGTTGGGCAAGGAACACTTAGGGAATGTGCCGACCACATCTGATTCTGCGTCCAGTTGGTCCTGAGGCAGAGCTGCTTTCCTGTCCTCGGATTCTCTGAACCGTCCTCAAATCCTTATAATGAATTCTCTTTTAGGTTGTTACTTCTAGTTGCTTTCTGTTTCTTGCAAACAAAAAGTTCCTGACAACCACACCACGTTTTATTCCGTTGTGCATATTTTTTTTAGATAACTCTGTTTACTGCTAATGAGGCAGACGTAAATAAATAAAATATTTATAAACAGTGCTATATGATTCTAATATTTTATATTAACAAAGTTTTCCAAGGGATATTAAGAGAAGTGTCTAATGAAGATGAACCTAGTTCTTCCCAGTTAAGTACATGGAACAACTCTATATTTTTTCATTTATAATGGAGAAGAAAATAATTTTGCAATTTTGTTTTGTGGCTCAAAATTTTGCTACCTCTATTTGAGCCCTTCCTCACATGATTTCTTCTCCTCTTCTACTTTGTCCTTCTTTTTTTTTCTCCTTCCTTCTAGTTTTATTGTTTTTCTTTCCCATCAGCCATTATAATTAAACTTATACGTGAATTCACACCATATGCACTTCATTTCTATCCACATCTTGTTATCCAGTCTATGTTCTAACTCGGTGTGTAACTTTTCTATTGCTGCCATCACAGATGACTGTAAACTTAGTGCATTAAAACAGCAGAATTTATTATTTCTGAGCTCTGTAAGTTAGACGTCTGCTATGGATTCCACCAGACTAAAATAAAGATGTTGGCAGGCTGTGTTCTTTCTGGAATCTGTAGGGATTGGTCTGTTACCTGTTCATTATGGTTGTTGTCAGAATGCAATTCATGTGGATGGAGGACTGAGATCCCAGCTCCCTTGCAGGCTGTCAGCTGAAGAGTTTTCCCAGCAACAAGAGGCCATCTGCATTATTTGCCTCGTGTCCCCTTTTCTCCATCTTCAAAGCAAGCAACAGCAAGTGGAGTCCTTATGTCTCATCTCTCTGACCCACTCTCCTGCCTTTCCCTTCTATTTTAAGGACTCATGTGATTAGTCTAAGGCCATGTGGGATCTCCCCATATCAAGGTCTTCAATCACATCTGCAAAGTCTCTTTTGCCATGTGAGGTAATATATCCACAGGTACCAGAGGTTTGGGCATGGACATCACTGGGGGGCCATTATTCCTCCACACTTATTCTTGGTCCTGCCTTCCTGTACTCTTGGGTCATAATATGGATTTTTCTATTTCAGCCACACACGTGTAAGAGTCTCATTATACCCAGTTGTGGCAGTCTGCTGCTGACATAATGCATCATTTTGCCCAACAGAGCTGATTCTAGCGATGTTATGCTTTCGTTAACTGCTCCTTTTTCTGTATTTCCAGCGATGGTTATTGGTACTAAAATTCGCCCACTCACCCTATCCTTGACTTCAACCTCACCACTGTTCCTAACTTGAAACTTGCTAAATCCTTTTGATTCTCTATCTACCATCTCTCTCAGACCTGTTCATTCCTCTCCATCCCCTCTCTCTCATTACACCCTCACCGGCTCTCCCCTGATATATGGAAACACTCCTAGGTTTTCTGTCTGCCTCGTATTTGCTGCCTTCCCATTGTTTTCCAACACAGTCCCGGGTAGTCTTCGTTAGTACAATCTGCTCATATTTCTTTTTCTTCCATATTTGGTAGCTCTTTATAAATGGTGAGGGCCGTCTGCGACCTGGCTTCTGTCTGGTTGTGTATCTTTATCTTCCTTTCCCTCTTCCTCATGCCCTCAACCTATTCACACCTGGTTCTTGCAGTGTCTTGTTTTACCTGTGCACAGTCTGTTCCTTTTCTCTTCACATTGTTATTTTTTCCTTCTTTTTCCCTCTGAGCCCCTGCCATTTGCTTGGTGAACTGCTGTTCACTTGTTAAGACTTAATATAAACCTTCTCTGGACTCCCTGGCAGAGTTGCTCACATCTCCCAAATTATCGCTGTACTCTGTAGGTAACTCTTTTTAGCATTCTTCATAGTGCAACTAATATTTTAGTATATATATTTTTTCATGTTTGACTCTCCTTTTGGATTTTATCTCTGTGAAGTTAGTCATCACATGTCTTTCATCTTTGTATACCAAAGGTCTTAGCATTGTGCCTTACACATAGTAGGCACACATGGCCTTCTAACTGGACATGTAATAGTAACAGGATATAGAGCACACATTTCTGGAATACATACTCCATATCCAAATTTTTAGCCACCTAATCAGTTCTGGCCTGGAAAACAGAATGCAAACCAAAAGTTCAGTTTTTTCTGACACTAGAACTTTAGCAATTGGAAAGACAAACTTTTATTTGGGGGGGAAGGTTTTACTCACCAAATGATGCCAGGACTCCTGAAGATTTTAAAATTTCTGGATAAACAAGTTACCACTAGTAATGGGTTTAGATATTCACAGCAAACCCATTTGGTAAGCTTGTTTCAGGATCATTTTTAATGCTTTTTCATTCTATCAGTTATAATTAAACTACTTCATATATGTAATTATGTGACATAGTGACCAAGACAATATATTATGGAACTGTATAAAACAAGGCATACAGATTTGCACTTCTTCAGGGCCCTGTTAGTACTTAATCTGTTTCTGGCCACCCACTGAGCTGGCCTGGAAGAAGCTGCCTTTTGATCACTTTTATAAAATGACCTTCGAGGGCAAAAATAGATGAGAATAAACCTTAAAAGGTTTGTTATAAATATTCTGTTTGGCATCATGAATCTTTCCAAAATGCCAGAATAACATACCTAACTATAAAGGATAACTTTAATGTCTTAGACAAATAAGGCTAAGACCACTATTATAGGCTGCTTAGAATGTGCACTAGTCAACAAATTTGCCATAGAGCTCCCAACAATTCCCTTGTCCAGGGGCTATGGCAAGCAAGGATGAAGAAACTTCCAGGCTTACAGTCCTGGAGCTGATCTGTTATTATTTTAGCATCTTTTTTGCCCTATAATCCTCAGTATTTGCAGTCTGTGTAACCAGCCAATGCTTCCATCTGTCATTAGGACCAACATATGTACTCAGAAGGGAGGAACAGTTCATATTAATGATGCCAAACTGCTTTGTCCTTCTTTAATCAGAAAAGTCTTAGTTAAAGCCTTTGTAAAGGCTGCAGGTGAACACAGCTTATGACTGCCAAACACAATGTTTCTGAGACTATTATATATATATATATAAGAACAGTGACTGTTATTAAACAATTCTAGATTTTTCTGGAATAAATAAGTATGGAAGGAGGGTTGGTTCCTTCCTTTAGTGTTTAAATTGCTGGATTAGGTTAGCCTGCTCATTCTCCATCACTTATTTAATTATTCAGCATATACTTATTGATGACCTACTATGTAAGAGGTGCTAGTTGCTGTAAGTAAAACAAGGATCCAAACTCTCTACACCAATTGATTTATGCTTTGTATTCTCACTCTTATGGGTCAAGGTTACCATAATTCTTTTTGTGCACAACTGCTGAATGTTCTTCACATGTGTTTTTTTATCTATGATTTATTCTAGAACTGTCTTCTATTTGAGTTCATTTTTGATCAAACTGCCTCCTGCAAGATAGAGACACTTGACAGTGCCATCTCAGAGAAAATGACTTTCCTAATGGCTCGGCTGAAAGGATAAGGTGGAACCCCAACCATAATAGTAACCCCTGTTGAAATGGAAGAGTCCAGAAAAGTGTGTTAGAATGTTTATCTAGGGATGATAAAGTTTTGTCAAGCAGAAAGTTAACATGATGTTAAAGGGACAGTAAAGACCAGAAATATTTGAAATGACCTAAAGGTCTCAACAAGGAAATAAGAGGGAAAATGAGGCCATAGATAAAGTTAATCATTCAGAACACAGGAAGGAAAACAGAAAGAGAAATTCTAGAACAAAATGCAGATTTATGGAAATAATAAAGAGAAATTTAATATCTGATCTAAGATAACAGCAACTCCAGGAAAAGTCACACACACACACACACACGCACGCACACACCTCTTCTTTTTCTCATTCTCTCTCTCAGGAAAGAGAGACCAGGGAGAAAAGCTTATGTGAGTGAAGGAATTAGTAGAGAGCAGGAATGAGGAATATGAGAAAATAAAACCATTCTAGTACAGAATAAGCAAATTTGGAGAAAGCCTATTTAAAATGTCTTCCATGTTTTTATTTTATTTTTTATTTTTTTTATTTTTTATTTTTTTTGCTTTTTATTCATCTATTTATTTATTTATTTATTTATTTATTTTAACTTCTCAATATATGTTGTAGTTGATTTCTTTTTTTTTTAAAATTTTTTTTAATTTTTATTTATTTATTTATTTATTTTTTAAATTTTATTTTGTCGATATACATTGTAGCTGTTTATTGCTCCCCATCACCAAAACCTCCCTCCCTTCTCCCTCCCCCCCTCCCCCCCAACAATGTCCTTTCTGTTTGCTTGTTGTATCAACTTCAAATAATTGTGGTTGTTATATCTTCTTCCCCCCCCCCCGGTTTGTGTGTGTGTGTGTGTATGTGTGTGTGAGAATTTATATATTAATTTTTAGCTCCCTCCAATAAGTGAGAACATGTGGTATTTCTCTTTCTGTGCCTGACTTGTTTCACTTAATATAATTCTCTCAAGGTCCATCCATGTTGTTGCAAATGGCAGTATTTCATTCGTTTTTATAGCTGAGTAGTATTCCATTGTGTAGATGTACCACATTTTCCGTATCCACTCATCTGATGATGGGCATTTGGGCTGGTTCCAACTCTTGGCTATTGTAAAGAGTGCTGCGATGAACATTGGGGAACAGGTATACCTTCGACTTGATGATTTCCATTCCTCTGGGTATATTCCCAATAGTGGGATGGCTGGGTCGTATGGTAGATCTATTTGCAATTGTTTAAGGAACCTCCATACCATTTTCCATAGAGGCTGCACCATTTTGCAGTCCCACCAACAATGTATGAGAGTTCCTTTTTCTCCGCAGCCTCGCCAGCATTTATCGTTCATAGTCTTTTGGATTTTAGCCATCCTAACTGGGGTTAGATGGTATCTCAATGTGGTTTTGATTTGCATTTCCCGGATGCTGAGTGATGTTGAGCATTTTTTCATATGTCTGTTGGCCATTTGGATATCTTCCTTAGAGAAATGCCTACTTAGCTCTTTTGCCTATTTTTTAATTGGGTTGCTTGTTTTCTTCTTGTAAAGTTGTTTGAGTTCCTTATATATTCTGGATATTAATCCTTTGTCAGATGTGTATTTTGCAAATATTTTCTCCCACTCTGTTGGTTGTCTTTTAACTCTGTTAATTGTTTCTTTTGCTGTGCAGAAGCTTTTTAGTTTGATATAATCCCATTTGTTTATTTTTCCTTTGGTTGCCCGTGCTTTGGGGGTCGTATTCATGAAGTCTGTGCCCAGTCCTATTTCCTGAAGTGTTTCTCCTATGTTTTCTTTAAGAAGTTTTATTGTCTCAGGGTGAATATTTAAATCCTTAATCCATTTTGAGTTGATTTTAGTATACGGTGAGAGGTATGGATCTAGTTTCATTCTCCTGCATATCGATATCCAGTTATCCCAGCACCACTTGCTGAAGAGGCAGTCCCTTCCCCAGTGAATAGGCTTGGTGCCTTTGTCAAAGATCAGATGGCAGTAAGTGTGTGGGTTGATTTCTGGATTCTCTATTCTATTCCATTGGTCAGTGTGTCTGTTTTTATGCCAGTACCACACTGTTTTGGTTATTATAGCTTTGTAGTATAGCTTAAAGTCAGGTAGTGTTATGCCTCCAGCTTTATTTTTTTTGCTGAACATTGCTTTGGCTATTCGTGGTCTTTTATTGTTCCATATAAATGTCTGGATAGTTTTTTCCATTTCTGAGAAAAATGTCTTTGGAATTTTGATGGGGATTGCTTTGAATTTGTATATCACTTTGGGTAGTATGGACATTTTCACTATGTTGATTCTTCCAATCCAAGAGCATGGAATATCTTTCCATCTTCTTGTATCCTCTCTAATTTCTCTCAGCAGTGGTTTGTAGTTCTCATTATAGAGATTTTTCACCTCCTTGGTTAACTCAATTCCTAAGTCTTTTATTTTTTTGGTGGCTATTGTAAATGGGCAGGCTTTCTTGATTTCTCCTTCTGCATGTTCACTATTGGAGAAAAGAAATGCTACTGATTTTTGTGTGTTGATTTTGTATCCTGCTACTGTGCTGAAATCATTTATCAATTCCAACAGTTTTTTTGTAGAGGTTTTAGGCTGTTCGATATATAGGATCATGTCATCTGCAAACAGGGACAGTTTGACTTCATCTTTTCCAATCTGGATGCCCTTTATTTCCTTCTCTTCTCTGATTGCTCTGGCTAATACTTCCAACACTATGTTGAATAGGAGTGGTGAGAGTGGGCATCCTTGTCTAGTGCCTGTTCTTAAAGGAAAAGCTTTCAGCTTTTCCCCATTCAGGATGATATTGGCTGTGGGTTTGGCATATATGGCTTTAATTATGTTGAGATACTTTCCCTCTATACCTAACTTACAGAGGGTCTTTGTCATGACTGAGTGCTGAACTTTATCAAATGCTTTTTCAGCATCTATAGAGATGATCATATGGTCCTTGTGTTTGACTTTATTAATATGGTGTATCACATTTATTGATTTGCGTATGTTGAACCAACCTTGCATCCCTGGGATGAATCCCACTTGATCGTGATGAATAATTTTACGTATGTGTTGCTGTATTCTGTTTGCTAGTATTTTAGTGAGGATTTTTGCATCTATATTCATCAAGGATATCGGCCTGTAGTTTTCTTTTTTGGTTATATCTTTACCTGGTTTTGGTATCAGGATGATGTTTGCTTCATAGAATGAGTTTGGGAGATTTGCGTCCGTTTCAATCTTTTGGAATAGTTTGTAAAGAATCGGTGTCAATTCCTCTTTGAATGTTTGGTAAAATTCTGCTGTGAATCCATCTGGTCCTGGGCTTTTCTTTGTTGGGAGCCTTCTGATAACAGCTTCAATCTCCTTTATTGTTATTGGTCTGTTCAAATTATCTACGTCGTCACGGTTCAGTTTTGGGAGCTTGTGTTTGTCCAGAAATTTATCCATTTCCTCCAGATTTTCAAATTTGTTGGCGTATAGTTGTTTATAGTAGTCTCGAATGATTCCTTGTTTTTCAGATGAATCAGTTGTAATATCGCCTTTTTCATTTCTAATTTTTGTTATTTGAGTCTTCTCTCTTCTTTTTTTTGTTAGCCATGCTAATGGTTTGTCTATTTTATTTATCTTTTCAATAAACCAACTTTTTGATTCGTTGATCTTTTGAATTGTTTTTTGGTTTTCAATTTCATTCAGTTCTGCTCTGATCTTACTGATTTCTTTCCGTCTGCTAACTTTAGAATTGGATTGTTCTTGTTTTTCTAGTTCTTTAAGGTGAAGTGTTAGGTTGTTCACTTGCCATCTTTCTATTCTTCTGAAGTGAGCATTTAATGCAATAAATTTTCCCCTCAATACTGCTTTTGCAGTATCCCACAGGTTTTGGTATGATGTATCATTGTTTTCATTAGTTTCAATAAACTTTTTGATTTCCTGCTTGATTTCTTCTTGGACCCATATGTCATTAAGTAGAATGCTGTTTAATTTCCATGTGTTTGTATAGTTTCCAGAGTTTTGTTTGTTATTAATTTCTAGTTTTAATCCATTGTGGTCTGAGAAGATACATGGGATAATTCCAATTTTTTTGAATTTATTGAGACTTGATTTGTGACCTAATATGTGATCTATCCTGGAGAATGATCCATGTGCTGCTGAGAAGAATGAATATTCTGAGGTTGTTGGGTGGAATGTTCTGTAGATATCTGCCAATTCCAATTGGTCTAGAGTCTTGTTTAGATCTTGTGTTTCTCTACTGATTCTTTGCCTAGATGATCTGTCTAATATTGACAGTGGAGTGTTCAGGTCCCCTGCTATTATGGTATTAGTGTCTATTTCCTTCTTTAGGTCTAATAGAGTTTGTTTCATAAATCTGGCTGCTCCAACATTGGGTGCGTACATATTTATGATTGTTATGTCTTCTTGATGGATCAGTCCTTTTATCATTAAGTAGTGTCCCTCATTGTCTCTTTTTATGGTTTTTAGTTTAAAGTCTATTTTGTCAGATATAAGAATAGCCACTCCAGCTCGTTTTTCTTTTCTGTTTGCATGGTAAATCTTTTTCCATCCTTTCACTCTTAGTCTGTGTGAATCTTTATGGGTGAGGTGGGTCTCTTGTAGGCAGCATATAGTTGGGTCCTGCTTTTTGATCCAGTCAGCCAGTCTGTGTCTTTTAATTGGGGAATTTAAGCCTTTAACATTAAGAGTTGTTATTGAAAGATGTTGATTTATTCCTAGCATTTTTTTGGTTGTTTGGTTGTCTTAGGTGTCTTTTGTTCCTTGCTTTCTGATTTACTGTTTGGTTTCTTTGTTTGTTGGTTCCTTAGGTTGTAGATAGTGTTTTTGTTAGCTTGTTTTCTCTTCATGAATGCCGTTTTTATTGTACTAGCGGGTTTAGATTTTTCTTAGGTTTTTATGGCAGTGGTAGTTATTTTTCAGGAACCAAACCCAGTACTCCCTTGAGGATTTCTTGTAAGGGTGGTCGTGTGGTAGTGAACTCCCGCAGTTTTTGTTTGTCTGAGAAATATACTATTTGCCCCTCATTTCGGAAGGATAGCCTTGCAGGGTAGAGTATTCTTGGCTGGCAATCTTTGTCTTTTAGTATTTTGAAAATATCATCCCATTCCTTTCTAGCTTTTAGGGTTTGTGATGAAAAGTCTGATGTTAACCTGATTGGGGCTCCCTTATAGGTGATTTGACGCTTCTCTCTTGCAGCTTTTAAGATTCTCTCTTTGTCTCTGAGTTTTGCCAATTTGACTATGACATGTCTTGGAGAAGTCCTTTTTGGGTTGAATACGTTTGGAGATCGTTGAGCTTCCTGGATCTGAAGATCTGTGATTTTTCCTATACCTGGGAAGTTTTCTGCCACTATTTTGTTGAATATGTTTTCAATGGAATCTCCATTTTCCTCCCCTTCTGGAATACCCATGACTCGGATATTTGAGCGCTTGAGGTTGTCTGATATCTCTCTCAGATTTTCTTCCATGTCCTTGATGCTTTTTTCTTTCTTTTTGTCTGCTTGTGTTATTTCAAACAGCCCATCTTCAAGTTCAGAGGTTCTCTCTTCAACTTCGACAGGCCTGCTGGTTAAACTCTCCGTTGTGTTTTTTATTTCGCTGAATAACTTCTTCAGTTCAGCAAGTTCTGCTACATTTTTTTTCAGGACATTGATTTCCTTGTATATTTCCTCTTTCAGATCCTGTATACTTTTCCTCATTTCATCATGATGTCTAGCTGAGTTTTCTTGTATCTCATTCAGTTTCCTTAGAATTATCACTCGAAATTCCTTGTCAGTTATTTCAAGGGCTTCTTGTTCTATAGGATCTAGAGTATGAGATTTATTAACTTTTGGTGGTGTACTTTCTTGATTTTTTGTATTTCTGGTGTCTTTTTTTTGGTGTTTATTCATTGTGGCAGGGGGTTTCACAGTCCACCGGTTTGAGACTAATGACTAACTAGGATGTTGCTGTGGTTGCCAATTTGGTATGGCTCCCGACGTGACTGCTCAGTTGGCCTCTAGTGTCTTGTGTGTGTGGTTGCCTCGGGTCTTGGGCTTCTCCGGGGAGCCACCTTTCTGGTCAGCTTGTACTCTGCTGGGCTGGTGGATCACGTACCACAGGGTGTGTGATCTCTGTTGAGCTTTCACTTTCTGTACAGGACTTCTCCCCGTTCCGTGTGCTCTGGCCCAGGCTGTTAGATCGTGCAGTGGCGACCCCACAGGGTGTGTGGTTTCTGTCGAGTCTCCGCCTCCCTGGCCGCACGTCTCCCCCCTCTGTGCACACTGTGCTGGGCTGGGGTGTGTCTTCTGCACCCCTCGTCTATCAGCTGGGCCTTCAAGACCCTGCTCAGCACCGCCTCGCCCAGGAAGTCTACCAGGTTTCTGCTAGGCACAGACGACCGGTCTCTCTGGGTGCCTTTGTAGCACTGTGTAGATCTTTCTCGGGTCTTGTTCACCTTTGTATCCCCCCGGTATAAACCGAGTCTAGTGCCCGCCTGCAGCCTGCTCTCTGGCAGGTTCAAGCAGACCTGGGAACTCTCCTACCACACTATTCCCAACCAGAAATTCGTTAGGCTTTTTTCCAAACTGGTGGTCGCAGAGATGGTATCTGCCTCCCAGTAACAGGAAGTTTACCGGGGCCGGAGTCCAGGGTGTGGTGGAGTGACAGTCGGCCTGCCCGTACTTCCTAGCCCTCCCAACACTGGTCGGGACGCCTCACACCCCCAGCCCCGCCAGAGAACCGCGGAGGGAGTGGGAGAGGAGGCCGGCCCGCAGGGTCCGGAAAGCCCCGCGCCAGGCCAAGCAAATGGGCTCAGTGATGGCTGAGCAGGGCGGAGCTGCCCGCACCTGGGAAAATGGAGGCAGCACCGGGGCAGTGAGTGGCCTGGTGGTGCAGGCGGGAGCCGCGTGGGCATCCACCCCCCGATCAGAGCTGTGCCAGGGATCACTCACAGTGCTGTGCCAGGTCGGGCGCTCGCTCTGTCTCTGGTTTGTTGCCTTCCGTGTTCTCGGCGCTGCTGCCTCGGGGCTGTTCAGTCGCGGCGCCGCTCGGGCGCTCCCAGGAATCTTCTTTAATGCCAGCCTGAAACCTCGAATCCTGAATAGGGCAGCTGGCCGCCTTCAGCGCGGCCCCGGCCTCCGGGATCCTGGCTGCATCCACAGCAGCCCTGGCACCGTGTTCCCTGTTTCAAGACTCGCTTCGCAGCTAAGAATCAGTTCTTTTCCTGCTCCACACTTCAAAGCTGTTGCCTGTAAATGAGGCAGCCTCTCCTGCCGGGGGCAAAGTGGCGTTGAGCCCCCACGACCGGCCAGCAGCAGCAGTCCTCCCTTAAGAGATGGCCAGAGGAAGGTCCACAAGTTTCCCGGCTGCCTTAGGCCCAGTGGCCACCTTTTCCACCTCAGCTACTCCGCGCCAGCCGCCGCAGCCGCCGCCATCTTGAAACTCTCTCCCATGTTTTTATTTTAAATGAACAAATGACAGTTTGCTAACTTCTGAAACATTAGAGTATATAAGTATGCAAAATTCTGGAAATATCTAAAATATAGTATGAGTTCAAATCTGTAACAACACGAAATTATTTAAAAAGAAATAATTACTTATTTTTAACCTGCTACTTTAATAAAAATGGCATAAATATGTTGACTTAAATTTATTCATTTTTAATATTATTAACACATTATTTAATGTAAAAGACCTTATCCACAAGACTTCTAATAATAATCTATGACATCACTATTCTGTTATATACATATATATATATATATATATATATATATATATATATATATATATATATATATATATATATATATATACACACACAGATACTTGAATAACTTGGGCCAATAACAAAAGTTAAAAATACACCTAGGCTTTAATTTCTTGTGGTGGTAAGCATATATTCTACAGACAATTGAAGTTAGCCTGAAACCTTTATTTATTCAACGTGTTTGATGGGTGGAAAGAAAGGATAGCAGAGTGTTAAATAAATTTAAAAAAAAAAAAGAAACAGCACAGGTTATTTACTCTGTTTCACAGCAATAGCTATTGCTTGTATTTTAGTGTATATTTTTTTCATATTTTTTCTATGTACACATATATCTATATATTTGTACTTGAAAAACACACTATATAATGTATGCTGTGTGGTAACTTATTTCTCTACTCAGTATATCATGAATATCTTTTAATATCAGTAAAGAAAATGATGGCTAAATATGTTCTATGCTTTAAAAATATATTGTAATTTACTACAGTATTGATGAGAATTGTGTCATTACCAAACTTCTTCTCTTTAACCTACATCTTCTATATATATCCTTATACCTCTACAAGCATCCTTAGACATGTTGGGAAAATATACATGTTTAAAATTTTGTAAAACTTTGCTAAAAGTTGTTAAGAAGATCAAATTAATTTATGTACTCACAAGCAAGATAGAAGAGTTTCATTTTCCTAAACTTTGGACAATAGCAGTTATTTTCATTATGTTTAATCTTTGTCAGCTTGGTTTTGGAAAAAATGACACTTTCCATTAAAATTTCAAATTTGCATTTTGAACTAATAGAAAGGTTGAACTTTTTTCCATATATTTATTGGCCCATTATATTTCTTCTTTTGCATAGTCTCTTCAATTCTATTTCTTTTTTTTTTTTTTTTTCTGCTGAGACGGTTTTGTTGATCTGCAAGAACTCTTTTATATCAGCAGTTTGTTTCATATATTTTAGATGTGTTATCCCAGTTCAGCATACAAAGAACAATTTAAAAATCTAATTTTCCATTGAAAATTAAGTTCAACCATAAGACAATAAGGAAACGCTTATTTGTTACTCTAAGTTCAAATGGAAGGGAAAATGTTGGGGTAGTTGATTCTACATTCTTTTTAAAAATAGATAACAATTTGAGTTAATTTATCATTTCCAAGATGCATTACACACTTAATATTTGAAGTGTAGTATTAACTTAATTACTTATGCCATTATTAAATAATAAACTGTTTTAAATATTGGGCATTCTAAAAGAATTATTGAAACAAAAGATGTAACCAAAATGACTGGAATTTAACCTTCGAAATGCTTCATTTCCAGCCTCATATTGTGACTTGTCTGATGTTGGATACAGAAAGAAAACCTTGATCCTTAGCGATCTACCCACAGGTAGAAATGCCTACCAGTTGTCCCTTCCCCAGGACACCCATAATGCATAGCAATTAGATCATTGACATCTGTGTAGTCCTTCTGCCACATATTATTTTGCTTCTTTCAATGAACTGAGTCTTTTCACTCTTTTTATTTGCTGACAGTAGAAAATATGCCTACAGTTCATTCACGTAATGAATGGGGTGGGAAATTAATTCTATGGGGACTAAGATTGTTTGGTTTGTCATGAGACATACTCGACATTTACAGCTTTTTCCCTTTTGTGCTATTGCAGTACACTGTTAAAAGATTGTGCCATAAATCTGAAAGCATGTTTTGCAAAGTTCATATCTGCATTTGCTACCTTTAATATTAATAGGAGTGTATCTTTAAAGTGAGTAAATTGAGAAAGTGGCTGAAACTATAGTTTATAAAAGAAGATTAGTGGGTTTAATATGCACTGGAGAGTAAAAGAAAAATCTTATTACTGTATGGAGAAATTACCTCATAAAGAAGCTAATACAGCAGGCTAGGGAGTAATTTTTAACAAGGTTTTTATGATGCACAAGTGTAGGCAAGTTAATGAACTTATCTTTCTAGTTATTTTCAGATTGTAACGACGCTCTTCTTTTCTACTTCTTGTGCTTTAAAAAGTAAAATACATTTAATCACCTACAATAAAACTAATTCATTACTTTAATAAATCAAGTACAATCTTAAACTGTACATTTAAATGTTGCAATAATGCTGGAAACCAGATCAGGTGCTAATGTTGAGCATGGATCAGAGCAAAAGGTAACCACGGAGCTTATTTATTATTTAAATTAAAGTGTCTCATTTTGACAGTGCACAGTCATTTTCGGAAGATTTGACTCCCTTTTCAGCTATTGGATGCAGGAAGTGGAGACAAAGGAATAAGAAAATGCTTTGTTTTAATAATCACACACTTCTTTGCAGCATGACCACGTAGTCTTTGAAATTCCTACAAAAAATTCTGAAGAACTGCACATTCTACAGAAAAATAACTTGGGGGAAATCTAGCAAATGTAGGATGCCCATCTGCCAGCACCCTGCTTGAAATAGTTGGGGATTATTTAGGAACAGCATGTTTGCGTTTTTCTGTTCAAAGACAATAGACAAATGGCGAAATCCTCACACTAAATGCTGAGATACTTTCTGTATTAAAAATGTGATGACTTTGTTAAAATAAAATGAGGAAAAAGACAAATGGATAAAGAAATGATGTGAAAAATACAGCCTCTAATACTATCTAATCTAAATTGGATTTACGTAACAGCTTCACCATCCCATCATTCCAAATTATGACATGTAAGGTACAAGCACACACACCCATGCACATGCACACAAACAACAATGCCTTATTTTAATTAAAAATTTTCTTCAACATTAGAATACCAAAGAAAATAATTAGAATTAGAATGGCCAGTTTAGAATTCTACATATAAGCCACCTTAGATAAATTGGTACTAGATTTAGATAAACTTGTGAAGTAGGTGCCCACTCTCTCCTGATTTTATCAACCTGACAATGGAGTCTTTTGTTGCATAGAGGTCCTTATGCCCTGCAGCCAAACACTGGTTGCTAGGGTCTCTTGTTGTGAGAGTGCTGAATGTCACTCTGCTGGACATTTTACCTCCTTTTAGTCTCCACCTGTCTCCAAATCAATACTTTTCTGTCCTGTACTGTTCCCTTGGCAGCTTTTCTGCTAAATCATGTGGGTCTGCTATGGTTTGAACGCCCCCTTCACAACACGCATTGAAATTGAATTGCCATTGTTACAGTATTGAGGTGGGACCGTTCAGAGGTGATTAGGCCATGATGGCTCTGCCCTCATGAGTAGATTAATACTATCTCAGGATTGGGTTTCTGATAAAAGCAAGTTCAACCTACTGTTGCTCTCTCACATGCATGCTCTCTTGCCCTTCTGCCTTCTACCATGGGATGACACAGCAAGAAGGCCCTCACCAGGTACAGACCCTCAACCTTGGACTTCCCAGCCTCCAGAGACATAAGCCAAATAAATTTGTTAATTATAAAATATCCAGTTTGTAGTATTCCATTACAGTAATGTAAACTGGACTAAGACAGGGTCATATTGACTTTAAGTAATTCATGCTGAAGTGCTAACCAGCTTACAGATTACCATTTACTGATGTTAAACTTCTTCATGCACTCTTGTATGATGCTGATCATGGTAAATTTAGGCATGATAGGAGGCTGATGAAAGTACTGCATTTTCATCAGTGTTATGTAGGGTTTCCTTAAATTATTCTACACAAGTAATGACCTACTCTGAGTTTCTGTAAGGTTGACTTTGCCTGTTAATTAGTGTTAGATAATAATAGAACATACCCATGTTTGAAAGAGTTGTTTGCTCCACATAAAATAATTTACAAAATACACTGGAGGGAGTATTATAAGACAGGAGGGAGTGGTATAAGACAGAAAATTATTGATTTGGAGACAGGTGGAGAGTCAAAGGAGGTAACAAATGTCCAGCAGAGTGACATTCATTGTAAAATTGATCATGTATTGATAATACATGTGCCTATGTTTGAAATAAAAATAGGCAGAGCAAGAACATACTTAATGCATCTAAGAACTCACTGTATGTGTTCTGTCTAGGGATTGGTTTCTGAGTTGCAGAAATTAAATCTCTTAAATGAGATCCATATAATGGAAACCCAACCAAACCAGTTTTCAAAGGTAATAAACTGATACAAAGAAGGTAAAACTTCTTGATACCAAATTATTTTTTTTATGGTGAAATAAGTACACACAGGTGTGTTTTTCCATAATAAGGGGTTTTAATCCTAAAGTAATTTTTGGTTGTTGGAAAGAATTTGTTAGATTATATGCACCTTCTCCTCTGGTCCTGGCAGATTAGTCACTAGTGGGGAAAGTGTCACAATCAACTAAAGGCAGTCTGGAATGCTTAATCTCACTATGGAGATTTTGTTGGGTTGTTAGAGTTCCATCGTCAACACAGAACTGAGCTCTTCCTATGTCATGCCAATCTTTATGCTCTAAATCATTCTTGTCTCTTTGTATCCCTAGGTCTTACCTCTCTAAATTTTCATGAGTGTTGTCAGTGTCCTTGTTCTTGTTTTTTAAAGGGAATGAGCACCTCTGTGATGTTCTTTTTCCAAAGCTAGACCCAGAAAACCCCTCATAAGAAATAAGATATGTACAATGGGGCAATGGGAAGAAAGCAGACAGAACATTGAAAAGATAGTAGGTGTGTGCTTCAGACCTGAGAACCAGTGCAGTGGAAATTGAGTTGGTCCCTGTGGGTTTGGCAGTGAGAGCTTAGCCAGGATGGGCCTGGGCCAGAATAGATAAAGGCACTGGGTGATAAGGTTGAATAGAGATAGTCTGCGGCCTGTCCAAAGCCTCTCTAAATCAGACAGGTGACCACTTGGCAGATGCTCTAATACCTGATGCAATAGTAGGAGTAAGTAAAAAGATTAGTTCTCTTTCTGTGCCTGGATTATTTCACTTAATGTAATTTTCCCCAAGTTCATCCATTCTGCTGCAAATGACAGAATTTCATTTTTTTATGGCTGAGTAGTATTCCATGGTGTATATATACCACGTTTTCCTCATCCAATTATCCATCAATGGACATTTAGGTTGGTTTCATATTTTGGCTATTGTGTATAGAGCTGTGATAAACATTGTATAGAATAACAATTTTCATTGTTTTTTTCCTTAATACAAAAGAGATTAATCCCATAATTTGGGGCATTTAGGCTTGAAGACTTTTTTTTTCTTTCCTTCCCTAACTTCTCTTTTCTTATTTCCCTTCCCTGTTTTTCTTCCCCTTCCTTCCTTCCTTTCTTCCTTCTTTCCTTCTGATTATAAATAAGCAGGACACAATTGTTGCCTAGGATAAATTCTAGAAATAAAACTGTTGGATCAAAATATATTTAAAAATTAGAGGCTCTTAAAAATGTTTTTAAAAGATGTTCTTCAGTAAATTTGGCCACCTTGCCCTTCCTCCAGCAATATATGAGTCCCTATTTCTCCATTCCCTCACCTAGAGTGGATATCATCATTTAACAGTACTTTTGGTATTTTGATTGCTATTAGCTTTGTATCAGGAATACAACTCATCAAAACCCAATATTTCCTAGAAAATGGACCACAATTTCCCATGATGAATCATGAGTGGCAATGATATTTCTAAGAAATAATTTTATATTCCATTCCCTTGAATTACCCCCTTGATACTGAGATAGTTCAACAAGATTCCTTTTTTCATAATGTGACAAAATTCTCAATATGACAATTTTAATGTGCGGCTTAAAAAATTTAAAAATCCCTACTCTGTGGTTACATTATGGCCTTAAAACTAATTAATTGGTTTTAGGAATTCCTTTTTCTCTTGTGTCCTTTCCCAGGTCATCAGAGGTCCCCAGACTTTTTGTTGTCCTTACTTTTCCTGATGGTGCTCTATGTGCAGTCAATTTAAAAGTTAGTCACAAGTGCAACTGCGTGTAAGAACTGTGATCAGCTGATGTTATCATTAGTGATTATCCACAAAGACAGCAAATATCTCAGAGGTATTCCACTTGCAATAATGGTGTTCAGGGCCAAACAGCATGAATGCATGCATGTGTGTATGTACATGTGTATTTTTGCTGGGATTGAGGGTAAGAGAATATTAAAGTAAATAAATGACTGTGTAAATGAAAGTTTAAATGTGAGGTGGATTTTCTTCTGGGAAAATAGTGTATGTTATTACTTTATTTGTGATCTTGTTATTTTTCCATTTTTTAAAAATGTGATTTTAGCAGCCTCCATAGCTCCATCGTCTAGTCCTGTTTAACACGTGTCGTATCTGTTCTATGCTTCTCCAACTCTGCAAAGTCCATTACACTTTTTTGAATATTGAGTCCCTTTTTGTCCAGAAGCTCAGTTAGGAGCCTGCTGAAGGTATCAGCTCATGAACAAGAGGTATACATTACCTATCCTGCCTTTACTAATATATTCCACGTGTCTCTGGCCCATTTTATGAAATAGTTCCCTTTATCTATTCTATTTGTCTACATTTCTTACTGTTCTGAATACAGCCATTCTCTTCCATGTTATTTTCCACTGAGAATATTTCATATAAATGTTTTCCATTCATAAATTTATTTTACAGATAAATAATGATGCTTTCAATACAGCTCATGACCACTTAGGGCTAATCCTCCTTGAACCATATGTTATAAATTTTTTAACTTTACGTATAGTCTTTAAAGACAGGGTTTCAACTGGCAGGGAAACAGTCTATTTAAAATCTGCTGCTCACATAGACATTGAATAGCATCACACATTCTCACTTGCTATTAGCTGTTTGTTATTTTGAAAACCTTTTATATGGATAATCAACCATGTAAGAATTACAAACCACTTTACAAATCCATTTATTAAAGAAGATTTGTCTAGAGTGTCTCTGAACAGAAGGCAAAGAGAGGGTGGATATATTCACACACAAAGAGGGAGACACAGAGCCCTTGACTGTAATACAAACTGGAGCACACCTTTCATCTAATAAATGAATGTGTTTTGCTAATCCGAATGCTCTCTTGATTCATTATCTGGCCCACAACATAACACACCCTCTTAAGATGCACAGGGACTAAACACTCTCCTTCCTTACCTTCCTGAAATCAGACGTTTATTTGTAATTAGGCTGAGAATTACTCAGCCGGAGCTGTCAGCCTCCATGGTCACCAACTGAAGCAGCTTTCAAAACTGCTGAGAAATCCACCAGTGGAGATGCAGCTGGGGAGACTGCACACGAGGGCCACGCTGGCCTTGCGCCACTCGAGACTGGTCACAGGACTGTGTTTGCATTTCTGGGTTTGGTGCCAGTCCCTGGGGAATGAATACCTGTCTCTTTTCTACTCCCTGTGGATGATATAGAGACAGCTCTGACCGAGGAATTAGACAGGGCCTGGGGTAGCCTTAAACCTGCCAGGAGCTAAAGACAACTTACTTCACTCTTTCGTTTTCTGTAACAGCTAAGTAGGTAACAATTCTTACCTCACCTATTAATAGGGTCATTGTGTGGGTAAAATTAGATAATGGGCATAAAAGTATTTCAGAAGTTTAAGTGTTCTTCAACTTTGTGCTTTTTTCTATTTACCTTTTTTCAGCAATAAACATACATTACTCTTTTAATACAAAAGAGCCAACACATTCTATTTAAAAAAAATTCTACCTACATATGGTATGAACATGTTCTACAGAATGTTTGCTGGCATATTAAAATAGTAATTAAGAATGAATAGTAGCAGGAAAGGGCAACTTGGTTACAAATATACACAGAGTAGAACCCAGCACGAGGTAAGTTTATTTTTAAAGGTTTTAGAAATAAATCTGTGCAAACATATACTTTCTGAATCTTAACCACACTCTCAAAACAATCTAAAATTATAGTGTTAGCTCATAAAAGATGCTGTCCTATACTTCACCCCAGTGTTATTTAGGAATCAACTGCAAGAAGACAATTAGGAATTTGGGAGTCTAGGGAAGAGCTTCAATAAGATTCTCTTTTGAGATCATAAACCCTCCACCAAGCAGAGTAACAAAATTCTGGTACCTCTATAACCTGGAAGTTACTTGTACTGTTCCTGGTTAAGCCTGTAAAAAGAGAAAGAGCAGAAAGTAGGAGCTGTCTCTTCTAAGAACTCTCCTGCCAGCCCTATGGATAGTCAAGCTGCATAGCTAGTCGATCTCCAGCCCTCTCCTGGCCATCACATTTAGACAAGTCCTTTCCTTACATTGTCCACATTTATTTACATATCTCGACTTCTTTACACTCAGCATTTCTAAAATCACATGCTATCCCATCTGAAAATGGCTTCTTCTTATTAGTAGAAGTGTGGACACTTGAAAATAATTATCATCTTATCTATATTTCCCAACAAAAATTATAGGAAACTAGAACTGCCGAAAAGCATATGTAAGAGGAGAAAGAATCTGTCATCCTCTGGCCAAACAATGAACCTACTTAAGAGGCATGTTGGTTACATTTCTAATGGTGTGTTAAATTGGCCTCAGGCAACCAGGTCACAAGGTTAGTAGAGGGCTGTATTAGTTGGGGAAGAGTTTTGAATTTCCTGAAGCAGGTAATCTTCCCCACTTAAAGGCAGTCAACAAAGGCACATAAAGAGGACCCTTCAAAAAGTTCATGGAAAGATTCATCTTTCATTTTACTTTTCCACAAGCTTTTTAAAGTATACTGGGATACCTAGAAAATCTAGATTTTTAAAACAAATCTAGAATTTAAAAATTTTTTTGAGTGTTTCAGCCTCATTTCTTGACCTGTGATAGTCTCTTTACATTTTCACTTCAAGACTTATCTCAAATTCTGTTCATTTCTGAGATTTAAGTGACCATAGGTCCAAATGGCATCAAAATCAACAGAACACACTTCCTTTCACAGAGCCCACAGCTTTCCCTCTGGAAAGGAAATGGAGCGGTGGGTATCACTTTCTCTTGAGAGGCAGGAGAGAGATTGGTTAGGGAGTGAAACAAAGTAAGAGAGCAATCCCACAAGCAACACAGTTAATACGTGTTACTACTTACAGGTCATCTTCAATTTTGGGTAAGGATAGAAGGTACTTTCATTGACCAGTCTTCAAATCAGGACCACCAGCACCTAAGCTGAAATTTACTAGAAGATTTGAAATAAAATACCTGTTCCATTTCCTGCAGCTCTTCTATCCACTATGGTTCAAAAACTTCAACAAAATTTCTAATTTATATTTTTATTTCCTCTCCACAATCAATTATCAAGTAGCTGTGAATTTTCCTTTGAAATGTCTTGATATTTATTATTTATCCTTTACTGGCATTGATATATCACTCCAGACTAAATCCTTTTCACTTTAAATACCAAGTAACTGAAATATTATTTTTGATTAAATAATCATGTGATGATATAACATGGTGATAAACTATTGCTCTATCATGGAATAGAAATACCAAAAATAGTCACAGACCATAGAAAATAATGGAATTCTGGCAGAGAACCTGAAGCAAATGGAAATATTTCAAAATAAAACTACTACTTATTTTAGCAACTGTGATGTTTTCAAGTGATAGGACAGCCTTCAAAGAAATTGATATTTTTACCATAGTCTAGAAGGAAATACATGTAGGGACCTTCCATGTCAGTAATGAAAAATGTTTGTGATCAATTTCAAAGCCTGTATAGTCTTGACTATTTAATATACTTCATTTGTTTTAAATATCAATACTACTACTATTACTACTACAAATAGCTCTATTTTGGAGACCCTGTAATTCACTTTAATTTATTACATTATCTCTTTTTGTACTGCCTTAGTGTGTACCACCACAGTGGAAGGGTAAAATGTGTGCATGATTTTGAAAGAAGTATAATGTTTAGTTTTGTGTGTAAGGGTATATGTGTGTGTTTTGTTAGCAGTTCTAGGGTTGGGCAACAAAAGAAAAAATAAATAATGGGACTATATCAAGCTAAAAAGCTTCTGCACAGCAGAGGCAACAATCAACAGAGTGAAAAGACAGCCCACAGAATGCAGAAAATATGTGCAAACTATACATCTGACAAGGGATAAATATCCAGAATATATAAAGAACTCAAACAACTATACAGTAAAAAACCAAATAATCCATTAGAAAATGGGCAAAGGAGATAAATAGAAACTTTTCCAAGCAAGACATACTAATGGCCAACAGATACATGAAAAAATGCTCAGCATCACTAGTGATCAGAGAAATACAAATCAAAACCACACCGAGATATCATCTCACCCCAGTTAGACTGGCCATTATTAAAAAGACCAAGAATAACAAATGCTGGCAACGATGTGAGGAAAGGGGAACTCTTCTACACTGTTGGTGGGACTGTAAATTAGTGCAGCCATTATGGAAAACAGTATGGAGGTTTCTCAAACAACTGCAGATAGAGCTACCATATGTTCCAGCAATCCAACTACTGAGTGTATAACCAAAGGAATGGAAATAATCATGTTGAAGGGATACCTGCACTCATATGTTTATTGCAGCTCTATTTACAATAGCCAAACATGGAACCAACCTAAGTGTCCATTGATGGATGACTAGATAAGGAAAATGTGGTATATGTATATAATGGAATACTATTCAGCCATAAAAAGAATGAAATTCTGCTATTTGCAGCAATATGGATGAGTCTAGAGAAAATTATGTTAAGTGAAATAAGCCAGACAAAGAAATAGAAATACCACATGTTCTTACTGAAAACTGGGTGTTAAGAGAGAGAGAGGGAGAGAGAGAGAGACTGCAGCAATTCTTTGAACTTTCAGAAGGAGAGAAGAAACCTAAGGTTACTAGAGATGGGGGGGGAAGAGGGAGGGAGAGGGTTTGGGGAGGAACAGGTCAGGTAAAGGGCATAAAGAAAAATCGTGATTTGTGATAATGAATATGCTAATAATAAAATAAATAAAATAATAAAATAAAATAAAATAATAAAATAAAATAAAATAAAATAAATACTGAATGGGGCCAAAATATAAGACAATAGTGTATGGTAAAATTTAGTCTACGTGCATTGACAAACTCCATTCTTCTTTCTTGGAATGTGGGTTAAGTTAATGAAAACTCAGGGAAAGAACCAGAGGTAATTGTCTTCTTCGGCAGGTCCAGATTTTAGGCAAATAAGGGAACAGCTTCATCCTATGTTTTGGAGAGTGACAGAGAATTGAGGAACAAGAAGGTGGGGCAGTCAGAGAGTCCTTGAGGCTGCTGCTTTATTTCAACCTGTCAAGGCACCATGTTTAGGGGGTAACACCTTTTTGCACCCCAACAATTTTAAACCCAAGCAGGCCTTGGCTTAGTTTGAAGTACATTTGTAAGGAATATAAAGTATTAAAACCTCAGCCACTGATATAAAAGTAAAAATAAACTATGCACATTTTATAAAAATTAATTTTTTACAAAATTTGTATATTTTTAAAATTTTAATTTAGCAATATACAATTTAGTTGATTTTTCTGTCTCTTTACCAATCCTCCTTTCCCTACTTCCCTATCCCCACCCCCACCATCAACACCATATCTGTTCACTTGTCTTAACTAGTTCAAGGAATTGTTGTGATTGTTGTGTTTTTCTCCCTCCCCCCTTTGTATATTTATTTATTTATTTTTCTTAGCTCCCACAAATAATTGAGAACAGGCGGTATTTCTCTTTCTGTGCCTGGCTTATTTCACTTAATATAATTTTCTCTAAGTCCATCCATGTTGTGGCGAAAAGTAGTATGTCATTTTTTTTTTTTAATAGCAGAGTAGTATTCCATTGTGTAGATACACCACATTTTCCATATCCATGTATCCAATGATGGGCATTTAGGCTGGTTCCAACTCTTGGCTATTGCAAATACACTGCAGTAAACATGGGAGTACAGGTATCCCTTTGACATGATGATTTCCACTCCTCTGGGTATATTCCCAGCCGTGAAATAGCTGGGTCATATGGTAGATACATCTGTAATTATTTGAGGACCCTCCATACCATTTTCCATAAAGGCTGCACCATTTTGCAGTCCCACCAACAGTGTAGGAGTGTTCCTTTTTCTCTACATCCTAACCAGCATTTGTCATTCTCAGTCTTTTGGATATTAGCCATTCTAACTGGAGTGAGAAGGTATCTCAAAGTGGTTTTGATGTACTTTTCCCAAATGCTGAGTGATGTTGAGCATTTTTTTAATGTGTCTGTTAGCCATTTGTATATCTTCCTTTGAGTAATGCCTCTTAAGTTCCTTTCCCATTTTTAAAATTGGGTTACTTGTTTTTTTCCTATTAAGCTATTTGAGTTCATTGTATATTCTGGATATTAATCCTTTGTCAGATGTATATTTTGCAAATATTTTCTCCCACTCTCTTGGTTGTGTTTTTGCTCTGCTAATTGTTTATTTTGCTGTGCAGAAGCTTTTTAGTTTGATATAATCCCATTTGTTTATTTTTCCTTTGGTTGCCTGTGCTTTGGGGGTCATATTCACAAAGTCTGTACACAGTCCTACTTCCTGGAGTGTTTCCACTCTGTTTCATTTAAGGAATTTTATTGTTTCAGGATGTATATTTAATTCTTTAATCCATTTTGAGTTGATTTTAGTATGTGGTGAAAGGTATGGGTCTAGTTTCATTCTTCTACATATGAATGTCTAATTTTCCCGGCATCATTTACTGAAGAGGTGGTCTCTTCCCCAGTGTGTAGTCTTGGTGCCTTTGCGAAAGATCAGATGGCTCTAGTTGCATGGGTTGATTTCCAGATTCTCTATTCTGTTCCTTTGGTCTGTGTGTCTGTTTTTATGCCAGTACCATGCTGCCTTGCTTACTATAGCTTTGTATTATAGTTTAAAGTTAGGTAGTGTTATGCCTCCGGTTTTATTTTTTTTTTGCTCAGGATTTCTTTGGCTATTCATGGTCTTTTGTTCTTCCATGTGAATATTAGGATTGTTTTTTCCAATTCTGAGAAAAATGTCATTGGAATTTAGATGGGGATTGCATTGAATCTGTAGATCACTTTGGGCAGCATGGATATTTTCTAATGCTAATTCTTCTGATCCAATAGTATGGGATATCTTTCCATCTTCTTGTGTCTGCTTTAATTTATCTCAATAGTGGTTTGCAGTTCTTCTTGCAGAAATTTTTCACATACTTGGTTAAATTTAATCCTAGGTATTTTATCTTTTTTGGTGACTATTGTAAAAGGGCTAGCTTTCTTGTTTTCTTTTTCTGCTAGCTCATTGTTGGAGTATAGAAATGCTCCTGATTTTTACATGTTGATTTTGTATGCTACAACTTTGCTGAAATTGTTTATTAACTCTAAGAGTTTTTTTGTAGAGGCTTTAGGCTGTTCGATATATAGGATCATGTCATCTGCAAACAGGGACAGTTTGACTTCATCTTTTCCAATCTGGATGCCCTTTACTTCCTTCTCTTCTCTGATTGCTCTGGCTAGTACTTCCAACAATCTGTTGAATAGGAGTGGTGAGAGTGGGCATCCTTGTCTTGTTTCTGTTCTTAAGGGAAAATCTTTCCATTTCTCCCCATTCAGGATGATATTGGCAGTGGGTTTGTTGTATATGGCTTTAACTGTGTTCGGATACTTTCCTTCTATACCCAATGTACAGAGAGTTTTTATCATGAATGCATGTTGAATTTTGTCAAATACGTTTTCAGTGTCTGTAGAGATGATCATACGGTTTTTGTCCTTGACTCTATTGATATGGTGTATCACATTTATTGATTTGCATATGTTGAACCAACCTTGCATCCCTGGGATGAATCCCGCTTGATCATGGTGCATAATTTTGTGTATGTGTTGCTGTATTCTTTTAGCTGGTATTTCATTGAGGATTTTTGCATCTATGTGCAGCAAAGATATTGGCGTGTAGTTTTCTTTTTTTGTTGTATTTTTGTCTGGTTTTGGTATCAGGGTGATGTTTGCCTCATAGGATGAGTTTGGGAGCATGACCTCTGTTTCAATCTTTTGGAATAGTTTATAAAGGATTGGTATTAATTCTTCTTTAAAGGTTTGGTAGAATTCTGCCATGAAGCCATCCAGTCCTGAGCTTTTCTTTTTTGGGAGATGGCTGATTTCTTTGATTGTTATTGGTCTGTTTGGATTATCTATGTCTTCTTGGCCCAGTCTTGGTAACTTGCGTGTGCCAAAAAATTTATCCATTTCCTCCAGATTTTCAAATTTGTTGGCCTAGTGTTGTTTATAGTAGTCTCTAATGATTCCTTGTATTTCTGAGGTATCAGTTGTAATATCACCTTTTTTGTTTCTAATTTTTATTTGTGACTTCTCTCTTCTTTATTTAGTTAGCCTTGCTAATGATTTGTCAATTTTACTTATCTGTTCAAAAAATAAACTTTTCATTTCAGTGATCTGTTGTATCATTTTTGGGGTCTCTGTTTCATTTAGTTCTGCTCTGATCTTAATTATTTCTTTCTGTCTCCTAACTTTGGGTTTGTATTGTTCTTGTTTTTCTAATTTTCTAAGGTGAAGTGTTAGGTCATTTACTTGCCATCTTTCCATTCTTCTGAAGTAAGCATTTAATGTGATAAATTTCCCCCTTAATACTGCTTTTGCAGTATCTCACAGGTTTTGATATGATGCATCATTATTTTCAATAAATTTTTTGACTTCCTGTTTAATTTATTCTTGGGCCCATATGTCATTAAGTAGAATGTTGTTTAATTTCCATATATGTGTATAGATTCCAGAGTTTCAATTCTTACTGATTTCTAATTTTAATCCATTGTTGTCTCAAAAAATACATAGAATAACTCCAAGTTTTGAATTTGTTGAGACTTGATTTGTGACCTAACATATGGTCTCTCTTGGAGAATGTTTCATGTGCTGATGAGAAGAATGAATATTCTGAGGTTGTTGGATGAAATACTCTGAAGATATCTACCAAGTCCAATTGGTCTAAAGTGTTTTTTAGGTCTTCGGTTTTTCTGTTGACTTTTTGCCTAGTTGATCTGTCCAATGTTGAGAGTGTGGTGTTTAGATCCCCTACTGTTACGGTATTTGTGTCTATCTCTTTCTTTAGGTCTAATAGTGTTTGCTTTATAAATCTGGCTGCTCCAATTTTGGATGCATACATATTTATGATTGTTATGTCTTCTTGCTGTATAGATACTTTTATCATTATATGGTGGCCTTCTTTATCTTTTTTATGGTTTTTGTTTAAAAGTCTATATTATCTGATATAAGAATAGCTACTCCAGCTGTTTTTTCATTTTTATTTACATTGTATATCTTTTTACATCCTTTCACGCTTAGTCTATGTGTGTCTTTACAGGTGAGGTGGGCCTCTTGAAAGCAGCATATTGTTGGGTCCATCTTTTTAATCCAATCAGTTAGTCTGTGTCTTTTGAGAGGGGAATTCAATCTTTTTACATTAAGTTATTATTGAAAGGTATTGATTTACTCCTGGCACTATACAAATTTTTGTTTGGATGTTTTAAATCTTTTGTTCCTTTCTTTCTGATTTCCTGTTTGTCTTTTGTGTTTGTTGATTTCTTGGGATGGCGGATAAACTTTTTTTCTCTTTATTATTTGCACTTTTATTTTACTGGTGGGATTTGTTCTTTCTAGAGAATTCACGGTAGTGATGGTTATATTTGAGGTACCAGACCCAGTACTTTTTTGAGAATTTCTTGTAAGGCTGGTTGTATGGTGGTGAACTTCTACAGTTTTTGTTTGTCTGACAAAAATACTATTTGTCCTTCATTTCAGAAGGATAGCCTTTGTGAAGGTTAATTCTAGGTGTCAACTTGGTTAGATGAAGGAATGCTGAGAAACCTGGTAAAACTATCTTTTTAGGTGTGTCCATGAGGGCATTTCCAGAAGAGATTAGTATGCGAGTCTGATTGGCCTGGGTGGGACCCATCCAATCTGCAAAAAACAGAGCAAAGAAGTGAAGCTCTCTCTGGATCTGCTGGAGCTGTGATATACTCATTTCTCCTGTCCATGGACATCAGAGCTTGAGACTCTTCAGCTTTTGGGTTCCAGGACTTACACCAAGGACACCATCAGCTTTCCTGGTTTTGAGGCCTTTGGACTTGGACTTGGCCATGCTACGAACATTCAGTTTATAGAAAGCCTATTGTGGGACTTTTCTTCATAGTCAAGTGAGCTAATTCCTCTAATAAATCCCTCTCATATAATTATAACGTATCCTATTGATTCTGTCTCTCTGGAGAACCCTGACTAATACAGCCTTGTTGTGTAAAGTATTTTTGGCTGGCAATTTTTGTCTTTTAGCATTTTGAATATATCATCCCTTTCTCTTCTGGGTTTTAGAGTTTCTGGTAAAAAGTCTGATGTTAGCCTGATAGGGGTTACCTTATAGATGACTTGATGCTTACTTCTCTCTCGCAGCTTTTAAGATTCTCTCTTTGACTTTGAGTTTTGCCAAATTCAGTATAACATGTCTTGGAGAGGACATTTGGGGGTTGAATATGTTGGGGGATCTTTGAGCCTCCTGAATCTGAAGATCTGTATTTCACCCTATACCTGGGAAGTTTTCTGCTACTATTTCATTGAATATGTTTTCAATGCCATTTCCTTTTTCCTCCCCCTCTGGAATACCTATGATTTGAATATTTGAGTGCTTAAGGTTGCCTGTTATCTCCTTAAGATTTTCTTCAGTTTTTTAAGTTCTTTATTTTCTTTTTTTGTTCTCCTGTGTTATTTTGAACAAGTCCTCTTCAAGGTCAGAAATTCTCTCTTCTGCTTGTTCTAGCCTACTGGTTAAGCTCTCTGTTTTTTATTTTTATTTATTTATTTATTTATTTATTTATTTATTTATTTATTTATTTATTTATTTATTTATTTATTTTGTTGTTCAATGAATCCTTCAGCTCTAAAAGCTCTGCTACATTATTTTTCAGGGCATTGATCTCTTTGTACATTTCCTCTTCCAGGTCCTGTATACTTTTTCTCATTTCGTTGAGTTGTCTGTCTTCTTGTATCTCATTTAATTTCCTTAGAATTGTTGCTCAAAATTTCTTGTCAGTTATTTAAAGGACTTCCTGTTCTATTGGATCTAGAACTTGAGAGTTATTCTATTCCTTTGGTAGTGTTGTACTTTCTTGGTTTTTCATATTTCTAGTATCTCTCCATTGGTGTTTAGTCATTGTGGCAAAGGCTATCTCAGCCTACTTGTTTGCCTGGTGTCTGCAGCAATGTCAGGGAGTTTTGTTGACACTCAGCTGCCTGATGCTGCCTTGGAGGCCAGGGGTTGATGGCTGGGGCCTCTCTTGGGGGTGGGGACTTTCCTGGCATGGCCCGTATCCTGAACAGAGGGTGGTGGGTCTTGGAGCCACCACCTTGGGAGTTGGTGTCTGGGGCCATGCAAATATTTAAGTACAAAGCTAGCATATACTATGCAGGAATAAGAAGAGGCTGGTTTCCATTCCCTGCTCTGTGAAAGTGCACCAGTACCCTAACAACAAAAGGGCAAAAAGATGAAGGAAAAGCACACAACTACAATGGGCAACATCTTTATAAAGTTATTTATTCAACTTATTTTTTGATATAAGAACCTTGTAAAATAACCTTATAAAATAATATAAAATAAGGCTATAAATATTAACATAAGGATTCTTTAATTTTTAAATGATTGGAAAAAGAAAGGAAAAAATGAATAAGTAAGAATAACCAAGTTAAAAGAAAACAGTTCTTATGGAAATGATATAAATAAAACATAATTATATAATGCAAAGAATAAATAAAATACTGCTTTACATTATTTTATGATTCACATGAAATACCCTTAACAACTTTTTGGAATTAAAACAATACTCCTCATAATTATTTAAAATGCTGAGCTTTTTTCATATTTGCATATGAAAATAGAGTATTTAATTTATAAAAAAGGTAGAGTTGGGAGATGAAGAAATAAATAGCAAAAATAAGTTAAGGAGACATTAGAGGGGTTCCTATGAAATTGCGTATTGGCTACCCTATTAAAAGAAAGGGGAGCATTTGACAACTACAAGCTGTTCTTTTCCTTTTTCTTCTAAATTCAATGCTCCACTCTAGTCAGTTAAGCATCCATCTGCATGGGAGCATGTATGTGAAGAGATAAGACATGTTGCAGAAGGCACTCAGAAAGAAAAAATGCAAAATAGGATTATGCATCAAGACAGTGCCTTCATAAATCCAGCTATTGCCTTGAAAAAGGATTTTCCAAATTCCTTAGTCTCCTCCTTTAGCATATCACAAGCTAAGCATTGAGCTCCTGGAATTTTTGGTACAGAAAACATTCTCTTTAGGCTGCAGATGGAAAAGCCAGAAATCTTGCTGCTGCTCCCTTGGAAGAATGAGAAGAAGACAGAGAAGAAAAACAAAATCTGGCAGTTATGAATCTGGGGCTTTGGCCCACAGGAAATAAGCATATGAAAGAAAACAGTATTACCCCTATGGATGAAGTATGCAGGGAAGATAATCTTAAAGAAATCCCAGTTCATTTAACTTTATGCAATGAAAATATTGCAACCATATTTTGTTTGCAGTAGAACTTTAGATTGCATAGAGATGTGTACATAGACTTTAGTACCCAGAACAGTCCGTGGTATGTGATAAATGCTCAAAAAAAAAGTGTGATTAATTAAGGAATATTTAGATAATCCCTCACATTGGGATGCAGCTCTCCTTCTATATTACTGGTACTTTTTGAAAGCCATCGAAGAGAAAACTATAATGTATCTTTTCGTTATGTTGTCTCAGTCATATTTTCTATTGGAACAAAAAATTTATAGTACAAAGAGTATTCATAGATCACTCTAAAAAATAAATGTGATGAAAATGCAAGTTTTAATATATTCTATAGGGAATTTTTAAAACTATTTTTGCGGGAAAGGGGGGATCATTAATGTCTAATATTTTGTTACTAGTCTCAACTGATGCCAATTTCCAAGCCCAGGCTAAAAGCTGTGAGCAGGACATGTATGGGGAATTTCACGGCAGCCAGTGAGTATTGCACAGGTATGTCGTGAGTCCTTAATGACAGCCAGCTTCCAGAAATACAGGAAGAGAATAGACCAGAGCACAATTTTAATGCAGTTCAGTGGTGCTATGTACTGTAAGAGTAAAATAAAAATAAGCAAAAATACCATCAAGGAGATTTTCAGGGGTTCACATAATTATAACGTACAAGATGATACCAGAAATATGAGTGTGTTTAGCCTACAAGTTTACTTTGGCTTCTTTCTTTCTGTCCCTCACCCCCTTCTTTCTTTTGCCTAGTTCTGATGCAGCAGGACACAGACAGCAGGTGACATGAGGGACTGCACTGCAAAGTGAAGTAAGCCTAGAATGGAATGAAGTGTTAAAAGTTTCTTTTTAGGGCCGACCCGGTGGCGCACTCGGGAGAGTGCGGCGCTGGGAGCGCAGTGATGCTCCCGCCGCGGATTCGGATCCTATACAGGAATGGCCGGTGCGCTCACTGGCTGAGTACTGGTCATGAAAAAGACAAAAAAAAAAAAAAAAATTCATCAGACATTCATACTCAACTTTACAAATCAATGATCAGTGTATGCAGTACTTCAATTGAGGACGTGAGGAAGTGCATTAATGGCTGTCAGGAAACAGAAGACTAGGGCATCACTCCAGAGCCAGCAGTCCTGTGAAATGGCAAGATTCAACTGTGAAGGACATTTCTTGGAGACTGATGGTGTCTGCTTCTAAATGTTTCTTTTACTGCTATAGAAAATATTTGCCCTGCATTACTGATATCTCAATTCATAATATGTAGTTTTGTTATTATTAGTATTATTATTGTTTGTGAAAGACCCAGAGATAAATATTGAGATAAAGGAAAATTTGGGTTTTGATGGTTTTTCATTTTAGTTCAAGGCTTTATTAGTAGTTGAAAAGAACAAATTATATCGGAATAAATGAAGTAGACTTAAGATAAGAGATGTTAAATTTAAATTATGTACAGGTTTTCCAAACAAAAAAGAGGAATTGGGGGTGGGGAGAGCTATGGAAAAATTATAGACGCCTAGTTAGATCCAGACACTGCAGCACGAGCTGCATGGGTGGGTCCCTGCCCACTTCTCCATCTCCATCTCCTCCTACACAGGGCTGTCTTCATGGGATTGTGACTTGCTCAGTAGCTGTGTTAGTTAGTTTGGGCTGCTATAACAATTTACCATAGATTGGGTGGCTTAACCCACAAACATTTGTTTCTCACAGTTCTGGGACTGGGATGTCCAACATCAAGGGGATATTAGATCTGATGTCTGGTGAGGGCTATTCCTGGTTTGCAGAGGACAGCCTTCTCTGTATCCTCACATGACGAGAGCAGAAAGGGAAAGCAAGTTCTCTCCTGTCTCTTCTCATAAGGGCACTAACCCCATCATGAGGGCTTCATCCTCATGACCTAATAATCCCCCAAAGGCCCATGTCTAAATCCCATCACATTGGGGATCGGGTTTTCAACATATGAATTTTGGGAGGACAAAAACATTCAGTCTGTAGCAGTTGCACAGGGCTCATGTTTGGTTTAGTGCTCTGCCATTGCCATTCTGAAATTTTTAATAATTTTATCTTTGAATTTGTGTTTTGTAAGTAATGTTTAAGGAGACAATGGGGAAATGTGTGCAATGTGTACATCCCCTGTTTCTTGATGCCCCAGTTCTCTGTGCCCCAGAAGCACAAAATCCTGCTGGACTCACCATTGTGTGGCTGCTCAGTGAGACTCAAAGCAAGTTCAGGCAAGTGTGGTATCTCCACAACTGAGTAAGTGCAGGAGCTCACAGCCCCCAGAGGCTACCTTTGCCTTTTGAACCAGACCATGCTTCAAGTAAAGAACAGCAGCAATAGCATTCTAAGAAACCCAAAGGACCAAGAAACCCTATCATATCCTTCCTTACCCCCTCTTCCCTACTTCAGCCAATTACCTACACTGAAAAAAATGATGTAGAAGAAATATCATCCTGAATGGGGAAAAGCTGAAAGCTTTTCCTTTAAGAACAGGCACTAGACAAGGATGCCCACTCTCACCACTCCTATTCAACATAGTGTTGGAAGTACTAGCCAGAGCAATCAGAGAAGAGAAGGAAATAAAGGGCATCCAGATTGGAAAAGATGAAGTCAAACTGTCCCTGTTTGCAGATGACATGATCCTATATATCGAACAGCCTAAAACCTCTACAAAAAAACTGTTGGAATTGATAAATGATTTCAGCACAGTAGCAGGATACAAAATCAACACACAAAAATCAGTAGCATTTCTTTTCTCCAATAGTGAACATGCAGAAGGAGAAATCAAGAAAGCCTGCCCATTTACAATAGCCACCAAAAAAATAAAATACTTAGGAATTGAGTTAACCAAGGAGGTGAAAAATCTCTATAATGAGAACTACAAACCACTGCTGAGAGAAATTAGAGAGGATACAAGAAGATGGAAAGATATCCCATGCTCTTGGATTGGAAGAATCAACATAGTGAAAATGTCCATACTACCCAAAGTGATATACAAATTCAATGCAATCCCCATCAAAATTCCAAAGACATTTTTCTCAGAAATGGAAAAAACTATTCAGACATTTATATGGAACAATAAAAGACCACGAATAGCCAAAGCAATGCTCAGCAAAAAAAATAAAGCTGGAGGCATAACACTACCTGACTTTAAGCTATACTACAAAGCTATAATAACCAAAACAGTGTGGTACTGGCATAAAAACAGACACACTGACCAATGGAATAGAATAGAGAATCCAGAAATCAACCCTCACACTTACTGCCATCTGATCTTTGACAAAGGCACCAAGCCTATTCACTGGGAAAGGGACTGCCTCTTCAGCAAGTGGTGCTGGGATAACTGGATATCGTTATGCAGGAGAATGAAACTAGATCCATACCTCTCACCATATACTAAAATCAACTCAAAATGGATTAAGGATTTAAATATACACCCTGAGACAATAAAACTTCTTAAAGAAAACATAGGGGAAACACTTCAGGAAATAGGACTGGGCACAGACTTCATGAATACGACCCCAAAAGCACGGGCAACCAAAGGAAAAATAAACAAATGGGATTATATCAAACTAAAAAGCTTCTGCACAGCAAAAGAAACAATTAAAAGAGTTAAAAGACAACCAACAGAGTGGGAGAAAATATTTGCAAAATATACATCTGACAAAGGATTAATATCCAGAATATATAAGGAACTCAAACAACTTTACAAGAAGAAAACAAGCAACCCAATTAAAAAATGGGCAAAAGAGCTAAGTAGGCATTTCTCTAAGGAAGATATCCAAATGGCCAACAGACATATGAAAAAATGCTCAACATCACTCAGCATCCGGGAAATGCAAATCAAAACCACATTGAGATACCATCTAACCCCAGTTAGGATGGCTAAAATCCAAAAGACTATGAACGATAAATGCTGGCGAGGCTGCGGAGAAAAAGGAACTCTCATACATTGTTGGTGGGACTGCAAAATGGTGCAGCCTCTATGGAAAATGGTATGGAGGTTCCTCAAACAATTGCAGATAGATCTACCATACAACCCAGCTATCCCACTGCTGGGAATATACCCAGAGGAATGGAAATCATCAAGTCGAAGGTATACCTGTTCCCCAATGTTCATCACAGCACTCTTTACAATAGCCAAGAGCTGGAACCAGCCCAAATGCCCATCATCAGATGAGTGGATACGGAAAATGTGGTACATCTACACAATGGAATACTACTCAGCTATAAAATCGAATGAAATACTGCCATTTGCAACAACATGGATGGACCTCGAGAGAATTATATTAAGTGAAACAAGTCAGGCACAGAAAGAGAAATACCACATGTTCTCACTTATTGGTGGGAGCTAAAAATTAATATATAAATTCACACACACACATACACACATACACACACAAACCGGGGGGGGGGGGGGGAAGAAGATATAACAACCACAATTATTTGAAGTTGATACAACAAACAAACAGAAAGGACATGGTTGGGGGGGAGGGGGGGACGGAGAAGGGAGGGAGGTTTTGGTGATGGGGAGCATTAATCAGCTACAAAATAAAATTAAAAAAAAAAAAAAAAAATGATGTAGAAGAAAAGGGACAGATAGGGCAGCCCATAGTTTATTTTCCACTTTGTCCCTCTATTCATCAGTAAGCTGACAGCAGTGAGTGTTGTTAGAATGTTTCTATCAAGAAGTGAAATAGGAACAGCTGAGTTCGTTTGCGCAGTACTCCCACTGTTCTGACAAGAATGAAATACATGTGTGTGTGAGCTTTAAAATGCAAATTGTGTAATTCACTGATTCTGCACAAAGTGCTCTTGCAGTCATATTTAAAAGTGGCATCGCCCAACATAAAGTTAAACAATAAGATTTGTGCTAATGATTTAACATCCTAACTTTTTTAAAAAAAAATTTACTTAGGATGATATCAAATGCAAACAAAAAGCACTATGACAAATCAAAAGATAGACATTGGGAAAAGGAAAATACATATCAGGAACTTTAATGGGACTTTCTTCCTGCTTTGAACAAGGTGCAGCATTTTTATCTTGTACTGGGTCCCACAATCTATGTAGCTCACTCTGCTTCCACTCTTCTCCTTGACCACCCCATGAAATCATTCTTTTTTACAAACTCAATAGTTCTTTCTGACCTCCAGTCCTTCCACCAAACTCCTTCCTGTGCTGGAACACTTGCCTCCCTGCCCTTTACCTAGTTTGGCTTCTTTCCCATATTAGTTCAAAGACAGTGTTCTCTGTCACTAATCTCTGCTTGTTTGCTAGTGCTTACTATTTATAATGACGAATTAATTCTTAATCTATTTTAAAAAATCCATCACCCAATTACACTGTGAGCTCCTCAGGGAAAGGGACTATTCACTAAATGTGTACTCAGTATGGACAGAGTAGATAGCTAATAAATATTTGTTGAATTAATGAATTAATAAATGAAATTCGAACTGAAGAAACTTTCTACTTCGATAATGAGAAACATAATGTAAAATCCCAGAGAAACATCATTTAACAATTTCAATGTCTTCAAGTGAGAATGCCAAATAAAGTACAGGATGCCCAGTTAAATCTAGGTTTTTATTTCCTAAATCCTGCAATCCATCTGTGTTTTTATTAGTTAAATTTGGCAACCTTACCCTAAGAAACTATTTTTAAAATATTTGAGTCTCTAAATAAATGTGAGTGTGATGATAGTACAGTGCAGTAGTCTGGACCTTGTTCCAGTTGTGAACCCACTTATAGATCCGATAAAAGCTGGAAGCTCAGAAAAATATACACAATCATATACATTTTCCTGTCTGGGAGAAAGTCTGCAGACTCTCTGAAGCTTATTCTTGATACCTCCTGCTCTCACAATTTCATATCAAGTTGATCTTCAGATCTCTTAAGTATGCTCAAATCTATCCTCTTGTTCCTGTTTCCAGGACCACTTAGTTCAAGCTATCATCTGTCATCTGGATTAATACAGTGGCTTCTTAGCTGGTCCTTCCATTAATTCACTTTCATATAGCCTCTAGACCAGAATTTTTCTTTCTAAACATACATTCAGTCTACCTCTCCCTTACTTAACATCATTGCATTACCTTCAGAAAGTCTTTACAACAGCATAGTAAGTTTCGATTGTTGTGTACTTGGTGATAACTCCTCCCGGTCCACTTCATTAGTACTGGATTCTCCAAAGCTTCCCAATTCCACTCTGCTGCTCACTAATCCATTTGCTGTGCTTACTGTGCCCTCCGCATAGAATGCACTCTTTCTTACCCACCATCTGCGAGCCAGCTGCTTCTCTGAATCCTTGTATGAATCTCCTCCCCATCCCTACTCCCACTTAAGGCTGACTTGGTGACTCTCAGTTTACCCCTGTTCCTCATAAGTGCATGGCACTCAAAAGATATTGTTTGCTCATCAGTGGTTTCCTGTAGTTCCTGTAATTCTTGGGGTAATGACTGTGCCATTCAACTTTTTATTTGTATTTCTTGCACAGTGGCTGATATGTAGCAGATACTCAATAAAATTCTGACAAATAAATATATAAATGTTTACATGTGTTTAATAATTATCATCATCGCATATACACATACACTTGATTTTTTTTGTCATCAAATCAAAGAGCAAAGGGACGATTAAAGAGATATTTACGTGGGTCATGTTGGCCCTTTCAGGATTTATTTCAATGAAAGACATTGTAATGAGGATGGTGAAGTAATCCTGAGTGCTTTGCTAAGCTCTAAGCTTATTAATTATATATATTATATTATATATAAAATATATATGATTTAATAATAAACATATAAATATATATATTATATAAACATATAAGCATATGTACATTTTAAATAATAAAGATAAAATATTAAAGATCTGTGAAGATTTGACGATTATGACCTGTCAATCTGTTTGAGTTGCTATAACCAAATACCATAACCTCAGTAGCTTATAAAAGACAGAAATTTATTTCTCATAGTTCTGAGGGCTGGGAAGTCCAAGATCAAGGTGCCAGCAGATTTGTCATCTAGTGAGGCACTGTTTCTTGGTTCATAGATGACACCTTTAGGTTGCGTCCTCATGTGCTGGAAGCATGAAGGCAGCTCTCTGATGCCCCCTTTATAAGGGCACTAATCCTACTCATGAGGGCTTCTCCCTTATATTCTATTTATCTTCCAAAGGCCCCACCCCTCATACTACCACAGTGGGGATTAGGTTTCAACATATGGATTGGGGGGGGGGCATAGTATTTAGACCATAGCATGACCTAAATGATTGTCTCATGTAAAAATAAATAAATACAATTTTAGGCAGCAAAGTGTTAATTTTTGTAATGTATGAAAAAAATCATTAGGTAAATGTTTTTTGTTTGTTTTATTTTCTAAATGCTAAATTCTACAAGAAACACGCTAATCTGGTAAAAGAGATTGTATTAGGCTTATTACAAAAAATGCAATTCAAAGAAATTGGAAGTATACGTGAAGCCAGTTTATTATAGCAGGATAAAATATGGATATAATGACCTGCCTTGTTCAAGGAACTGTTCATTAAGTGAAGCTATAAACTTTTTGTTATAAGGGTTATGGGTTGTTTTCTAATTAAAAATAGTTCTGAATGCACAAGTAATTACTCCATTCTTATTACAAAATTGAAGTGATACACACGTGTATATAAAGTTAAATGTGAACCATTTCCTCTTGGTGGAATCTGCTCACACCCTAAATTTGTATTACCTTTCCAAGAGGTAACCACTGCTAGCATTACGCTGCCTAAATTGAAGACCTTCTTCTGTTTTATATATATATACATATATATTTATGTATTTCTAAATAAACTTTCTTACACAAATAAAATTATACTACACACACTTACCTGTAAAATTATTTTTCTGTTCTTTTTTGAATTGAAACATAATTATACATATTTGTGGTGTACAGAGTTGACTATCAAAATTTGTTTACAATATGTGATGATCAAATCATGATAATTAGTATATTCATCATTATAAAACATAATCATTTTTTCTGTCCATTAACCAATTTCTTGATAATCCCCACACCCTCTCCCTTTCCCAACTCTAGTAACCACAATTCTGTTTTCTCCTTCTGAATGTATTATTATAATTGTTGTTTCCGTCCTTCCTTCCTTCTTTCTCAACTCCCACTTATGACTGAGAACATGTGGTATTTCTCAGTCTGTGCCTGGCTTATTTCACTTAATATAATTTTCTCCAAGCTCATCCATATTGCTGCAAATGGCAGAATTTCATTATTTTTTTTTTATTGCTGACTACTATTCCATTGAGTATATATACCACATTTTCCTTATCCAGCCATCTGTTGATGGACATTTAGGTTGGGTCCATAACTTGGCTATTGTAAATAGAGCTATGATAAACATGGGAATGCAGGTGTCCCTTCAACATGATGATTTCCATTCCTCTGGGTATATACCCAGTAGTGGGATTGCTGGATCATATGGTAGATCTATCTGCAATTGCCTGAGAAAACTCTGTACTGTTTTCCATAGTGATTGTACTAATTTACAGTCCCACCAATAGTGTACGAGTTCATCTTTCTCCACATCCTCACCAGCATGTTTTAGTCTCTGGTGTTTTGGTTATAGCCAGTCTGACTAGGGTGAGATGATATCTCAATGTGGTTTTGATTTGCATTTCTCTGATGCTTAGTCATGTTGAGTATTTTTTCATGTGTATGTCGGCCATTTGTAAGTCTTTCTTTGAGAAATGTTTATTCAGCTCCTTTGGCCACTTTTTAATTGGATTATTTGTGGGGGTTTTTGTTGTTTTGGGTTTTTTTCTTTTTTTTCTTACTGTTAAGTTGATTTCCTTATATGTTCTGCATATTAATACCTTGTCAGATGCATTGTTTGCTGTGGAGGATACCAAGATTAATAAAGCAAATGTATTTTACAGGTCCTAGCTTATAGCTTAGTGGGGCCACAGCCCTGTAGTTTAGGGAATTGCCTAACTTTTTAATATTGTACATAGAAATGCTAAGCTTGGGAAAAACAGAAAACTTTCACAGGACTAAAGTCTCTGTTGCAGATAAGAAAATTAACAAAGCAAAAATGCTGGCTCTAAGGGCAGTCCGCCTTGGTGCAGCTAAACCTTATGAAGGGAAAGAATGTGAGCTAAAGGCTTCAAGGTTGATGGTTGGGGGATGTTCTTCATCTCGTCTTCAGCCTTTTCTTTGAGTTTCTTAGGGAACTAAGTGTTGCCACAATGATTATCTCATTGTTCTTTTTGTAACCACCTGTGTTCCTTTTCTGTAACTTTCTTGCCTGGACAATAAAAACTGAGAGAAAAACCTGATTCTGGGTTACTCCTAGGAATTCTTCTCGCTTGAAGAAATTGTTCCTGGGATTAACCCCTTCTGGGCCTCTCACTGCTCTGAAAAATGGGCTTTGAGTAATCCTTTGCATCTCTGTCACCCTGGGTGAGGTGACAGTTTGCAAATGTTTTCTCCCATTCTGTAATTTATCTTTTCATTGTGTTGAATGTTTCATTTGCTGTACAGAAGCTTTTTAATTTGATATAATCCAATTTGCTTATTTTTGCTTTTGTTGCCTGTGCTTTTGAGGTTTTATTCATTAAGTGTTCGCTCAGTCCTACATCTTCAAGTGTTTCTCCTATGTCTTCTTCTAGGAGTTTTATAGTTTCAAGTCTTATATTTAAGTTTTTAATCCACTTTGAGTTGATTTGAGCATACAGTAAGAGGTATAGCTTTAGTTTCATTCTTCTCACATGGATATCCAGTTTTCCCAGCATCATTTATTGAAAAGGCTGTCCTTTTCCCAGCATATGTTCTTGGTGCCTTTGTCAAAGATCAGATGGCTTTAAGTATGTGAATTGATTTCTGGGTTCTCTCTTCTGTTCCATTGGTCCATGTGTCTGTTTTTATGCCAGTACCATGCTGGTTTTGTTACTGTAGCTTTGTAGTATAACTTGAAGTCATGAAGTGTAATGCCTCTGGCTTTATTTCTTCATTCAGTATTGCTTTGGCTATTTGGGGGGTTTTTGTTGTTACATATAAATATTAGGATCAATTTTTCTGTTTCTGTGAAGAATGTCATTGGTGTTTTGACAGGAACTGCATTGTATCTATAGATCACTTTGGGAAGTATAGACGTTTTCACAATGTTAATTCTTCCAACCCAAGAGCATGGAATGCCTTTCCATCTTTTTGTGTTCTCTTTAATTTAATTCAGTAGTGATTTGTAGTCTTTGTTATAAGAAATTTCACCTCCATGGTTAAATTTATTCCTAGATATTTTAGTTTTTTGATAGCTATTGTAAATGTGTTTGCTTTCTTGATTTCCTTTTCTACTAGTTCATTGTTGGTGAATGCAAATGCTACTGATTTTTGTACATTGATTTTGTATCCAGCACCTTTACTGAATTTGTTTATTAGCTCTAAGAGTTTTTTGGTAGAGTCTTTAGGTTTTTCTATATATATAGGGTCATATCATCTGCAAACAGGGACAATTTGATTTTGTCTTTACTAATTTGGATCCCCTTTATGTCTTTCTCTTGCCTAATCGCTGTGGCTAGTGCTTCCAATACTATGTTATACAGGAGTGGTGAGAGTGGGCATAGTTGTCTTGTTCCTGTTTTAATGGAAAGCTTTCAGCTTTTCCCCATTTCAGGTAATATTGGCAGTGTATTTGTCGTATGTGGCTTTTATTGTATTGAAATATTTTCCTTCTGTACATAATCTGTCCAGAGTCCTTATCATGAAGAGGTGTTTATTTTGTCAAATGCTTTTTCTGATTATCATATGGTTTTTGTCCTTGATTTTATTGATATGGTGTATCACATTTATTGATCTGCATATGTCCAACCATTCTTGCATCCCTTGATTCCAATTGATGAATGAGGCCAAGATGAATCCCAAGATGAATCTTACTTGATCATGATCATTTTGATGTGTTGCTGTATTCGCTTTGCAAATATTTTGTTGAAGATTTTTATGTCTATGTTCATCCAGGGGATTGGCCTGTAGTCTTTTTTTGTTGTGTCTTTGGTTCTGGTATCAGGGTGATGAGTCTCATAGAATGAGTTTGGGAGAATAGCCTGTTTCAATTTTTTGAAATGGTTTGAAAAGGACTGGTTGGTATTAATTCTTCTCTAATGGTTTGGTAGAATTCAGCAGTGAAGCTATCTAGTCCTGGGCCCTTGTTTGTTGGGAGACTGCTATTCACAACTTCAATTGTGTTGCTTGTTATTGGTCTGTTCTGTTTTCCCATTTCTGCTTGGTTCAGTCTTCGTAGCTTGTATGTGTCCAGAAATTTATCCATTTCCTCCAGATTTTCAAATTTATTGGTGTATAGTTGTTCATTATAGTCTATAGTGATTATTTTTATTTCTGTTGTAATTTCTCCTTTATCATTTCTATTTTTGTTATGTGGGTCTTCTTTCTTTCTTTTTTTTTTAGTTAGTCTGGCCAATGACTTGTCTGTTTTGTTTATCTTCTCAAAAAAACAATTTTTTGTTTTGTTGACTTTTTTGTATCATTCTTTTGGTCTCTATTTCATTTAGTTCTGCTCTGATCATAATTATTTTTCTCCATCTACTAATTTGGGGATTGAATTTTTCTTATTTTTCTAGTTCTTTGAGGTGTCACATGAGGTTGTGTGGAGTCTTTCTACTCTTTTGATATATGCATGTATTGCAATAAACTTTCTGCTTAATACTACTTTAACAATATCCCATGGGTTTTGATATGATTTGTTATTATTTTTATTAGTTTCAAGAATTTTTTTTTTTATTTCCTGTTAATTTCTTCTCTGGCCCATAGATTACTTAGGATTATATTGTTTAATTTCCATGTATTTGTATAGTTTCCCAAGTTTTGCTTCTTACTGATTTCTAGTTTTAGTAACTTGTAGTCTGGAAAGATATTTGAAATGATTTTTATTTTTAAAAATTTGTTGACACTTGATTTGTGGTCCATCCTGGAGACTGTTCCATGTGCTGATGAGAACAACATATATTCTGAAGATGTTGTATAGAATATTCTGTAGATGTCTTTCAAGTCCAATGGGTCTGAAGAGTAGTTTAAATCCTTTGTTTCTTTGTTGATTTGTTGCCTAGATGATTTGTCCAATGTTAGGTGAGGGGTGTGAGGTCTCCAGCAACTATTTTATTGGATCTATTTCTCACTTTAGGTCTCATTGTGTATGCTTTATATATCTGGTTGCTCCAATATTAGGTATATATTTATATTGATGATCATTATATCCTCTTGATGGATAGATCCCTCTACCATTATATAATGACTGCCTTTGTTTCTTTTTATAGTTTTTGGTTTAAAGTTTATTTTTTTAATACAAGAATAGCTACTTTTGCTCATTTTTGATTTCCATTTTCTTGGTATATCTCTTTCCATTCCTTCATTATTAGTCTGTGAGTTTTTATAGGTGAGGCGAGTTTCTTGTAGGGAGCATATATTTGGGTTTAGTTTTACAATCCATTCAGCTTTTCTTTGCCTTTTGAGTGCGGGTTTCAATTCATTTACATTTAGGGTTGTTATTGAAATGTATTGTCTTGGCATTTTATTGATTTTCATATGTTTTAAATATCTTTGGTCCTTTCTTTCCCTTTATTGTTTATCTTTTGTATTTGTTGGCTTTTTGGGCTGGTAAGAAATAGTTTTTTACTCTTTCTTGATTGCATATCTGCTCTATCAGTGGGTTTTGTTCTTTCTCATGTATTCGTAGTAGTGGTTATCATGTTTTGGATTCCAGATGCAGGAATCCCTTGAGGATTTCTTGTAGAGCTGGTTATGTGGTGGTGAACTACCAGTTTACATTTGTCTTGGAAATACACTATTTCTCCTTCATTTCTGGAGGTAGCCTTGCTGGGTACAGTATTTTTTGCTGGCAGTTTTTCTTTTAGCATATTGAATATATAATCACATTCTCTTCTGTCCTGTAAGGTTTCTGCTGAGAAATCTGCTGTTAGTCTGATGGGGGCTCCCTTATAGATGACTTGATGCTTTTCTATTGCTGTTTTTATGATTCTCTCTTTGTCTTTGACTTTTGACAGTTTGACTGCAATGTGTTTTAGAGAGAGCCTCTTCTATTGAACCTGTTTGGGGATCCTTGAGCATTTTGGATCAGGAAGTCCATATCTCTCTCAATACCCAGGAAGTTTCCCACTATTATTTCATTCAATAGCTTTTCAATGCCTTTCCCTTTCTCTTCCCCTTTTGTAACACCCATGATTCAGATGTTTGTGAGGTTTAGATTGTCTGATAGGTCTTGTAGCTTTTCTTCATTTTTAAAAACTCTTTTTTTTTTCTTTTTTTGGTCTTCCTGTGTTATTTCAAAAAGACTGTCTTTGAGATCAGAAATTCTTTTTTCTGCTTGCTCTAGCCTGCTGCTTAAGCTTTCAGTTATATTTTTTATTTTGTTGAATGAATCCTTCAGCTCCAGGAGTTTTGCTATGTTCTTTTCTAAGGTATCTATCTCTTTGTAAATTTTCTCTTTCATATTCTGGATAATTTTTCTCATTTCGTTAAGTCTTCTTTCTGAGACTTCTTATATGTCATCGAGTTTCCTTGTGATTGTTGCTTGGAATTCCGTTCCATTCATTTCAAAGTTTTCCTGCTGCTTAGAGTCTGGTACTTGAGAATTATTGTATTCCTTTCATGGTCTTGTATTTTCTCATTTTTTGTATTTCTAGTATCCCTACATTGATGTCTGGTCATCTGGTGGAGCAGTTGCTTCTTCTATTACTCTGGAGTGGATTTTGAGAAGAAAAGGCTAGATGGGCCCCCTCATGACAGCCATGCCTAGTGGCCCTACGCACTTCCTGAGAAGTGGCTCAGCAGCTCTGCCCTCATCAGTCCAGCTCCTGAACCACAGAGGAAAGTATGGCCTCACAATCACCACTATTTCCACCATTTCACTGCCACTGCTGCTGCCCTTCTCCCCGCACAGCAGTTCTTGCCACTCTGCACTGATGCCCAACCCAGGCATCACCATCCTCACCTCATCCAGATGCAGGGGTTCCCGTGTCTTACCTGTGTGAGAAAAGAGAAAAGAGGGAGAAGCAAAGGCCCAGGTGAAACCTCTGCATTAAAGAAAGAGGAAAGAGTCATCCATTCAATCTAGGGAGCTTCAGTACACCACAGTGCACCTATCAGGGTCACAGGACACTAGCCAGGATACCAGCAAGTTCACCCACCTCAGCCAAGGAACAACAGGGCACCCAGGCACTTCTCCCAAGAACTTGAGATCTCACCTATGTCCTCAATGACCCAACACAATGTCACTCACTTCAGCAAGGATCCACTGAATGCACCAGTGCATAAGCCACAGAGGCACTCACAGACAACTCTAACATCAAATGTGGTCAAAGTAAACACACAGAAACTACACTACTATGACTACCAGGAACCAAAACTAAAACGCCCTACCCCTGCAGTCAATATAAAACATAACCATCTAAACCAATGAGAAAGATGTGACATGATTGAGCATTATAAGAAACTGGAATAGTTGCTTTGCGAAGTCAGGGGACGAGGCCTTTCTTTAGACTAGATCTAAGTTTTATATCTTCAAAATTAAGCAATAAAGCAGAAATTTCAGAGCATCATTGTCTCAGTACTGTCTATTCAAACTAGTATTACATATCATTAAGACTTATAATCTAATTCGGTGTGTTGCCTGAATGTAAATGTAAAGAGAGTAGAAAGTCAACTCTAGGGATATAAGGGACATGACCAAGTTTTTCTCAGAAAAGATAGAAAAGCCAACTTTTTCATGAGAGGTATCAGAAAGAACTCCTTTCCCACTGGAAATGATCAAGGTGAGGAAGGATGAGGTCTTGATGCTCTTGGGATTCCATGAAACAACCCCAGTGTCTACCTGGCTTTAAAAACTGTTTTTACTTAAGTCGTTTGAAATGAGTTTTTGTCAATTGTAGTCAGAGTCCTGACTGATGGAGAGCTTGTGATGCAAAGATAAGACATGGCTTCTTAACCTTAAGGAGTTTATAATTTGATAATAGAGGCAGAAAATGGAATGGAGAACTACAATGAAGGGCCAGAGGTGCACATGCAGAATGGACATCTAAAAGATCCATGAAGTGTGGAATCTTGGGGGATCCCATGTTTATTTTTACCATTTCCATTGAATTCTCAGTTTTGTAGCATTTTAATATCCATGTTCTCTTTGGTTTTCTTCATTTCTAGTTAAACAGGGAATCCAACTCCCATCACCAAGTCAACAAACCTACCTATATCTGCACCCACATATTTTGTCTTTTCTCCTGTCATAACAGATAAAATATTTGCTCTAAAGCCAGCTCCACCAAATGTATACTAAAGCCCCTTCCCCTAATCAAGGACCTCAGTCCTATAATTGTTTTGTCTCCTCCTTTTTTCAAGTCATTTGCATTTCCTCACTATCAGAGTGTTTTTTTTGTTAGCATAAAAATCAAAATTTAATAATAATAATAATTCTTTTATCAATTGCCATCAAAAATAATTCTTGATAATGACCATCTGAAAAAATAAGTAAAAAGGCCTCAAAACTCACACTCCCCTTCCACTTGTCCATTGTTGCTTGGATCTACTTCATTTAAGTTTTTGTCTCCCACTGTACCCAAGATTCTCTTGTTAATGTCCTTAATAACCTCTATATGCTAAATCTAACAGTCAATGTTCAGTCCTCAGCTTATTTGACCTATTTGTAGTATTTGGAACAGCTCACAACTTACTTTTTCCTGAAATCCTTCTTTTCCTTGGCTTCTTGGACATCACTCTCTCCTGGTTCTTCTCTTTCGTATTTGGCTGTTCCTTCTCAGTTTCATTTACTGATTCTTACTCATCTTCTGAACCCATAACCATCAGAGTGCCCAGGGTCTCTATCCGCCAGATTCATTTCTTCTCTGTCTACACTCAGTCTCTTGGTGAATCGCATGCCCCAGCCCTTTAAATCTCATCTATATGCTAATGCTTCCCAAATGTATCTCAGAGCCCAGACCTCTTTCTCAAATTCCAGACTTTTCCTCCACCAAATACCTACTCTTCATCTGTATTTGGTTGTCTAATATGCATCCCAAATGCAGTATGTTCAAAACCAATCTCTTCATTTCAAAGCTCCCCAAACTGCCTTCTCATTGACTTTCCATCTCTGTAAATGGCACCTCCATTTTCCAAAACCAAAGCCAAAGTTTTTAGTGCTTTTCTTACCTCTTCCCTTTCTTAATACCAAGCCACCAGCAAATCCTACTGTCTTTAAAAAAGAGTTTAAATTTCACCATCTTTAGTTCTCTACCCTGTCCAAGCCACATTATCTACTTTGAAGCTGTAATAACTTTGTAAACTACAAATTAGATTTTGGTACTCATTGATCAAAAGCCTCCAGTAGCTGCGGGTATCATTCAGAGTAACATGTAAAGTCCTTACCATGAACTCAAGACCTTAAGTGATTTGGCTTCCTGTAAATCTCTTGACTGCAATGACTAGCACTCTCTTTCTTGTTTATCCTACTCCTTTTACATTGGCTTTCTTGCTGTAATTGAAACTTTCTAAGTACAATCCATTCAAGGGCCTTTGCTCTTGCTATTTCCTTAACAAAAATACTTTTTGTCTGTAAAACCTCATGGTTCCTCACTTATTTCAGACACTTCTCAAATGTTATCTTTATTCATTTGAATATAGATTTGGCTGCTGTAACAAAGGCCAAAATAACAATGAATTAAACAAGATAGAAGTTTAGCTCTTTTTCAAGTATTAATCTGAGTGTTAGTTGCTGAAGGCTGTTGGTGCTGCTCCACAGTGTCAGAGACTCAGGCATCTTCAATCACGTTGCTTAGCTGTCCTCAAAATGCAGCTTCCATCTCTTCCCATCATGTTCACCTTCTGGACGCTGGAGAAGGAGCGGAAAGGCGAGGCTGTGCTCAGTTACACACATCACTTCTCCTTACATCACACTGGCCAGAGCTTAGGTACCAACCTCAAGGACTGCTGGGAAGTGTAGTCTCCGCTGTGTGGCTGTGTGGCAGCTAAAACTGAAGCGTCCCGTAACGTAAGGAAAAAGAAAATACGGATATTGGAAGGCAATTAACAGCTTTTGTCCCAATATCTTATCAGAGAGGCTTTTTCTGACCTCCTTATACAAAACAATACTTCCCTCTTCACACTACAATCATCTTTAATCTGCTTTATGTTTGTTTTTAGCACTTATTATAATTACCTTATGTATTATGTTTATTTGCTGATTTCTTTTGTGTCTCCCACCACTAAAATGTAAGAGTCTTGAGGACAAGAGCTTCATCTGCTTTCATCATGGGATTCCCATATATGAACGCTATCAGTATACTTTGAATGAAGGAGAACTCTCTGAATATTCTCTCTGCATTCACTATTCCCTCTCATCCCCATGCATTTCCACTCCCTGCTCTTTACCTGGACTTCCTTATTTCCCTTCATTCATGTAACACTAATGTCTATTTAAGACTCAGTTTCAGGCATCAGCTTGTCTGTAAAGATTCCATAGTAACCTTGGGGAAGCCACTGGGTTTCGTCAGCTGATATCTGGATTGTTTTAAATACACAGATTCTCTCTCTCTCTCCCCCCCACACACATACACAAATAAACATTTAATTTAAAGTCAGATAATGTGATACCAGTATTTATTAACTGTAATACTTGTGGTAAATTGTATCTTCTCTCTGAGCTTCTATTTTATCTGAAAAATGTAGATAATATTACATTTATATATAACTTACAGATTTATTGGTCTAAATCATTTGTAGATATCTCTATTTGATTTCCCATGTTTATCCCAGATATTCAAAATTGAAATATTTTCTTCTCTATTTTCTCCACCATATTTGAATGAATGGACACTTTCATGGGCCAAATTATCCAACTTTTCTACTTGGAATATTCAACCTAGACCTCCATTCCATTCTTCTACCATCTCAAGTTTAATTGACTAACAAGTCCTGAAAATTCTACCCCCTAAAAATGTCCCCTTACCATCAATTATGTTTCTAATATCTAAAATCTAGGTCTTTGTAAATAAATAACACAACTTCATATTCTTCTCTTTAGATGTTTTAATTTAGTTCTTATAATTTTCTAAATTGTGTTTGTTATTTTCATTGTTGTGTTCTAACTTTTTCTTCTTTCATAGTTTTACTTTTCTTAGACTTTAAATGAATTCCTCGACCATTTCAGCATTTCTTGTTTCATTTTTTTCTGTATATGGTTTCTAACCCTTTTTATTAAATCTTTATCTACTGAATATGTACTAATGTGTACTAAATGTCAAACACCTTAGATTTTGTCAGACTTGTAGAATTTTGACCTTCACTTTGGAACTGTGTTTCTTCATCTGGATATCCTGCTTACCCCTGCTTCTGAATAATGAGTCACATAGCCTTATGAGTAATTGGACCTTTTGTGCAATTAGAACTTTTCACTTTATTATAATTTATGGCATGGTTGAATTGAGCAAAGCGTAATGAGTGATTTTACTGAGGCTTTTACAGAAGTTATTTCTGAAGGTCTGCCTAAAAGGCTAAAATAGGTTTGAATTAAAAAGAATGACAGGCTGCAATCATGACTATAAAATAAAGGTGCTCAGTAAGCAGCCCTATTACAATCAGAAAGTGAAGAAAACGGATCTCTGTCTTGTGTGCAGAGCCAGAGGAAATGATGAATACCTTAGGTAACTCATTCGGTGCAAAATCAATCTTTCACTGTCAATTTTAAATGAACTAATTTGTTCACAAATCTGCTCAGTCAGTTTGGAAGCATACTCTGTTCATTCATATTAGCAAATCCTTTAATCTTGACTAGTCCACTGAGTAAGAAATCTAGAAATGTGTTAATATGATTGGACATATGTAGTAGGATAAGAATTGATTCTTTTAATTAGTGTCTGCTCAACTTAGAGTCCCTTTCTTGGCTGAACTATTGACCCACTAATATATCAAGAGATTATGTTATGACTAACATGTATCCAAAGTTCAATTTAACTCTTTCTTTATTAGCCAATATTGCAGTAAACTTTCTAGAGACCAAATCCTTTGTTTCTTTTTCAACATATGTTTAGCTTCAGGTGTTTTATGCAAAGTAGCAAATGCCTAAGTATCTGACCATTAATTCATTATACCACAACATATCTACAAATTCTGCATTGGTAGTAGCTCTCACTATATGGGGGATCCAAACTTACCATAAATTTAATTGTCATTTATTTATTAAAATGTAAAGATATCAAATACTATATTTTATGAGTTTCACTTTTCAACAATGGGAATTTATATGCAAATTTATTCCATGGTGTTATAGAATAATATGAGAAAGAAATCTAGGAAGTACTGTATGAATATAAGATTTTGTTAAGAGTTATGGAAATAAGATATTTTAAGTATTATGACTCTTTCTGTTATTTTACATATATTGGCATTTACTGAATAGGCATGTGGATTTTGAGCCAGAAAAGGAACAATACGAAAATTCTGCATAAAATGGATGGCTATAAAACCTAAAGATACATTTCAAAGCTATTTACTTTTGCTTAAATGCATTCATTAAAAAATATGTATTTTTGAATTATATCTATGTTAAAAAAAACTATTGATGGAAATATTAAGTTATATGTGCTTATATGCACATCCTATTGTATTTTTTAAAATCCATGTTATAATCTCATAAGGCTATTTTACCAGTTTTAAAAAGTATTTTCTTAGAGGTTAAACAAAGCATTTAACAATGAATTTGAGAGAGGCTATGTTCATATACTTTACAGACACTATGGGGAGAAAGGTTGAAGGACTGAGTGCATATTGATGCATTCAGAAAATACTCACTTTATATTTTGTGTGCAATGTCCTATGGTAGGAATTTCGTGGGACTTCAAAAACTGTCAGACAGCCCCTGACTTAAAGGAAATTATAATTTGAACTTTACTGAGAGGTTATGCATATGTTAATGTGAAAATTGGGTTTACACTTTGCTCAATACTGATAATCTCATCTTCATCCTCAAAACTACTTTACCCATTTTCCCATTTTACTTGAGGCAACTCCATTCTTTCAGTTGATCAAACCAAAAATCTTTGAGGTCATCTTTAATGCAATACAATCCCTCTCACTCTGCACCCAATTTGGCAGAAAACACAATTGCTTTTATCATAAATTTTATCCAGAATTAAAGTGTTTCACAATCTCTGTGGTTTCCTCGTTGGTCTAGGCTACCACCATACCTTTCTTGGATACTGAAATAGCCTCTTAACTGTTCTCCTTGCTTCTTTCTTTGCCCTTCCCCACCCCATGTTCTGTTAACACATTTCAGAGTGATCCTGTTAAAACTCGAGTCAGATCCTAGCATCTCTCCGTTCGAAACCTTTCAATGTCTCTCTGTTTCACTCCTCACAAATGGCTAAGCACTTACAATGTCTTACAAGGTCCTCGAAGAAATAACTGCCTGTTATTTCTATGACTTCATCTCTTTCTCCTTTCCTTCTTGCTCTTTTACAGTCACATTGGCCTTGTAGCTTTTCCTCAAGCTCACAGATCATGCTGCTGTGGTAGGGCCTGGCACCAGCTATTCCTTCTGCCTGGGTAGCTCCTCACCCAGATAGCGCATGGCTAACACTTACACCTTCAAGGCTGCTGGCATGTCTCATCTTCAGTAAGGTCTGTCATGACAGCTGTATTTAAAATTATAAAATTTGCCTCCACAATACAAGTCCCCCTTGCCCTACTTTATCATTTTTCTTCTTAGCACTTACTAATTTCTAGCATATTACAATTACTTACTCACTAGGTATATTGTTTATTGTCTCTTTTCTTGGAATCTATGTTTCGTGTGCTGATGATATTCTAAGTATCTTAATCAATGTCTGGTACATGGTAATATTCAGTAAATATTTGTTGAAAAAAGAGTTAAAATTTGTGCTAGTTTGCAGTTGAAGTACAAAATCTCTTCAGTTTTTAAGAATGTGACTATCTTGCCTTATCTTATTATATGGTATTATCTTAGTATTTAATTTCCTCTTTTATTTATAAAAGCATCATATAGATTTCCCTATAAATCATTGATTATCTGACTGTATTGATGTCTCCGTGGGCATGTAACCATGATGCTATAGAATGAACCAAGTGTTAATATATTTGTCTCAGTAGTTTTATCTATTGCTGTCCTGATCTCTTGATTTGTGGTTGCAAACTCAGTGAGCTCTATTCTCTAATTCTTTTGGTTTGTTAGTTTCATACTAGCTGATGCTAGTATTACTAAGATAAGCTAGCATCTAACAGAAGATGTAAATAAGCCTTAATATTTTTAAGATTACAACTTCTAATTATGTGAAATGGCTTATCTGTTTTGAGCATTTCAAATTACAGTTGCTAACACATTCTGTTGGCGAGGATCAGGAGAAATAGGCATACTTGTGCCTTTATGGTGGAAATACAAAATGATACAACCCACATAGAAGAGAATTGGTGATATCTCACAAAATTGCATGTACTCAGAACCTTGGGTCTAGTTCTCCAAAAGCAGGACCCTGCAATGAGGATTCATGTACAAATGGGTAATTAAGGAAGCGCTTTGAGAAGACACAACTGACAGAGAAAGGCAAGGAAGGGGAAGATGCTTGCAAGTGTTCAGTGCAGGCAACATCATCAGAAATGAGCTTCTGTCTGATTTCATAGGGATGTCTGTGGCATAGGAGTTGGGCTTTCACACTTTGACACCAGTTTATCCTTTGCTAAAAGCCACCCTTGAAGGATAAGAATTCCTAGGTACTTCTAACAATCTGAGCATGCAAGACAGAACTGCTCCAGCAGCCTGAGGGCAGTCCTCCAGTTACAGCCAGCGGGCCTTCTTAGAAAGGAAGACTCACAGAAGCTGGGGGCAGACTGCACAGAAATTAGAAAAAGGGAGATCCTGAGAAAGTATAGACTGACTGCTGTATTCAGCAATCCCATCTCTAAAAATATATTCCAAAGATATACTGGCAAAAATACAAAATGACAACTTCAGAAGGCTATTTATGTGGTATTATTTATCATACCAAATAATGGAACTAACCCAGATGTCAATCAATAGAAGACTGCTTGGTACATCCATATATTGGAGAATTTTACATCTGCAAAATGAATGGGGAAGATCTCTATCTACTATATAGTTTTATCCAGGTTCTATTGCCAAGTTAAAAAAACACGTATGCCAACTTTTATCTAAGAAAGTGGTGGAAAGATAAACATAGATTTACATCGATTATTTGCTTATATTAAATAAATACATAAATACATAAATACATAAATAAATAAATAAAAATAACCCCCAAATTAATAATAATGATTTCTTTTGGGGAGAGCAAAAACAGAATAGATGAGAAAGGGATAGAAGCAAAGTTTCTGTGAGTGCACGTTGTTATAGAACTATGTAACTGTTTAACATGATTGAAACACAAATTTAAATGTAAAAATTTCCTAAAAATTGAAAAATGAGTACAACAAGTGAACCTAAGTTTATATCAATTGGAGGAATAACAACAAAGGGAACAGAGCATTATTTCAAGTGAATTTGAAATATAACTGGGTATCATTGGTATACTATGTTCAAAGGGTGAAAAATCTTGAATTTTATTCAACATTCTTAATTTTAGGGGTAATATTTATGTTTTAATTTTCAACTTATTATTATATGTATATTTAAGAATAAAGAAAATAATTATGTTAATATCATTGAAAACCACAAACTTTTGAGGTTAAAGTAAGATAAAATTATAAAATTGGAGAATTTTATAATTCTCTATAACTTTACATTTAAAATATCAATATTAATTCAAATTCACTTTATAAATATATGTATATGTATATGTGTGTGTGTATATATATATCTGGGTTTTTTTCCCTAGCTTTGCCACTGGAAAGCAAGCCATCAATACTCTGTGGCAGTGACCACCCCTAGAACCCAGGTTGTGGTCTCTAACTATCACTTGACACTAAAGGAACCAAGGTCCAGCATTCCTTGCAGAAATAATTGATTCTGAGGCTGAACCAGGGAATGTTTAAACAAACACTGGTCATTTGTTATACCTGAAAGAAAAGAAGCACTCAGAGATTATTAAGCAAACATATGTCAAAAGGATAAGGAGTCAAATTGAAAATCTTTCGTTGACCTAACATGGGGCAGTTGGACATTGCAATTCCTACAAAATCCCAGCTGACATATTTGCTGAAGTTGACAAGCTTATCCTAAATTTCACATTGAAATGGAAGAGACAGCAAACCCAAAAGATCTTGCAAGAGAACACTGGAGTTGGTGGATTTATACTTCTCTATTTCAAAACTTACTAGCTATAAAATTATGGTAATAAAGACAGTGTGGTACAGACTAAATGATAGGCTAAGGATTTATGAAACAGAATTGTGAGTCCAGAAATAAAAATTGTCATTTATAATCAATTAATTTTTGACACAAGGGCCAAGACAATTCAGTGGAGAAAGAATGTCTTTTCAATAAATGCTAGTGGGACAATTGGATAACCCATATATAAGAGTATGAATTTAGATCTTTCCTCACACTATACACAAAAAGCAACTCAAAGTGGATCATATACCTAAATATAAAAGCTAAAACTGTATAACTCTTAGAAAAAAAATATAGGAGTGCATCTTTAGATCTTAGGTTAAGCAATAATTTCTTAAATCTCAAACTAAAAACATAAGCAATAAAAGGGAAATTGATAAATTGGATTTTATCAACATTAAAACCTTTTGTGCCTCAAATGACATCATCAAGAAAGTGAAAAGACAATACACACAATGAGAAAAAAAATACTTAGAAATTATACATCTGATAAGGGATGTGTATCCCTTAAAACAATGATAGAAAGAAAACACAATCATGAAAATGGGCAGAAGATTCCAATAGATATTTCTTCAAAGAACATATATGAATTGGTAATAAGCATATAAAAAGACATTCAACATCCTTAGTCATTTGGGAAGGGTAAACTAAAACCACAACGAGATATCACTTCTGCCCCAGGGAATTGGCTATAACAAAGGCAGACAGTAATAAGTGTTGACACAGACATGGAGAAATTGGAAATCTAACTCATTCCTCATAGGAATATAAAATGGGCAACCACTTTGGGAAACAGTTTAGCAGTTCTTCAGAGTGGTAAACATAGAATTATCACATAACTCAGGAATTCCACACCTAGTTATGTACCCAAGATAAGTGAAAATGTACATCCACAGAATAGCTTGTACACGAATGTTCATAGTAGTATTATCCATAATAAACAAAAAGCAGAAACAATTCAAATGACTATCAACAAATGAGTGGAAAAACAAAATGTGGTATATTCATACAGTAAAATATTATTTGTCAATAAAAAAGAACAAGGCACTGACAGATATTACCACATGAATAAACCTCAAAAATATTACACTCACTAAGTAAGAAAAGCAACTTACTAAAGACCACTTATTGTATAAGCCCACCTATATGAAATGTCCAGAATAGGCAAATCTAAAGGAACAAAAATTAGGTTAGTCATTGCCTAGGCTAAGGATGGGGTAGGGAGAATGGGGAATGATTGCCAAATGGTAAAGATTTCTTTCTAGGAGTGTGAAAATGATCTAGAGTTAGATTATAGTAATGGTTGAACAACTCTATAAATATGCCAAAATTCATTGAATTGTGTACTCTGAAAAATATATCAATGAGTTCATAATGATACCTAAAACACACACACATGCACACACACACACACGTTTACCAGTTTAGTTGTTAAGATACCAGCTTACCTTTCTGAAAATTTATATAACAAAATAATAAAAAATTACATTTGTCAAATTGTCGATTTAGCCTAAGCAATATTTATTTGTAATGCCACTTTAATGAGATATAACTTGAAAATGTTTTCTACCAAGTCTAAAATAAAAAAGTTGTAAGTTATAAATTTGACAGCTTTACTCACAGTGCATACAGCTAAAATTCAATAGTTAATAAAGTTTTTTATGTATGATACAGATTCTAAATTTTAAATAATATTTAATTTTTTTCTTCATAAGTTTAATTTTTTCATTCTCTGAGTTTTTCTCTTTGATTTCTTTGCTTTATATTTCATGGATTCAATCACTCTTAGGAAAGACTAGGCCCACTGAAAAAAATTTTCAGTGCTAACTAGAGACTGATTTATTCACACTTACGTGCACAAACAACTCATGGGACAGTTTCTTTCCCTTACAAATAGCATTAATTTTAATCCAGAAGTTTTTGGCAAGATGCTTTCTAACAGCCATGAAAATCAATCGACACCAGCAAAATATTATCATGTCATAAATAAAGAAAAACATTAGATGGAAGCAAAAATAAATTTCAATTTATACTAGAACAGGAGAAAACTGATATAATAATGTTCTTAATGATTGTTAGTAAAAATGAACAGGAATTAGAACTCTATGGACCTTTGCACTCTTAAATTTTGTTCAGAGGTATAATAGCTTTAGCAATGTAATGTCTTTTTGAGAGACTACATATGTATATATGTTGTTTTATTTTAGGTCCCTATTTGACTTCCAGAACCAGTCCTAAAATTTATATCAAAAGGCTGCAAAAACCCAGTTCCCATTTTGCTGTTACAGGAAAACAGCACAAGGGAAAGAGTGGCAAGAAGTGGAACTGGTCAGTGCATATGCTGTCCCCAGGTGCTGTCTGGGTGAGACTCGTCAGTCCTCTGCGCCTTGTGCACTGATGCTGAAGACGCCCCACTGACCAGATCCTAGTCATTTGCCAGGCTCCCCCCATCATGGGGAGTTACACTGGCAACTGATCCTCATGCTCACCCTGCTGTCAAAGCATTCCAATTTTTAATCGCTACATGACTTGTCAGAATGAATATGAACCACATGCCTGCAATACAACCTCTCTAATAATGAGAATGCCAAAAAACGGAAAACTTTGGGCATGTCTCGTGTCACTGTTCACATTCCAAAACTACATTTGAGAGAGTTCTACAACTGAAAATTATGTTTACACATCAAGAAACTAAATTGTTATTCACTTAATTCTCACATCAAACCACTATAGTATCAAAAGCCTATGCCTGCACTTACTGAATGTTTACAAACTTCTGGCAGATGCTCATGGAGTACATTTCCACTGTGAAAAGAATCCATCTCCCATGATTAGAAGAGAAAGCAGCCAAACTTCAGCTCCAGATCTGTACACCACACCTGTCACTTCCTCACCTACTGGGAGTCATTCTCATCTTGGCTGTATTTCGTTGGAAGTGCTAAAGCGTATTTTAGGAATTATTCTTAGACTCTGGATAATGAATTTATTTTCCTGAGAATGTTACTTTAATCATAGACTAGGGTATTTCTTCCCCCGAGTTTGATTTGGAATTTCCACAGAATTGAGAATTAAGATAAAAATGACATGGACGTTTTTATTAATTAAAAATTAGAAATAATTTATTTGCATTTATGTATAGATATTGATCTTATGTTTTGAATGTGTTTAGAAGAGATGTGCCAAGTGCTGTTATTTACTGGATTCTGACAAGGTTTTTCTATGTAGATGAAAGTCACACCAGCCAAGGTACACATCCGGCTCTTCGTGGAAAAGATCTAATATATATGTATGATAACTGCAGATAGCCAATTCTACAGCATGTCCTCAGCATTTTTCTGAAATCAGGTAAAAGATAAAATAGTCTTGGAGCTCTAATGCTTAGTGAATGCCTTGGAAATGGGGCATTTCTATTTTTGGCTTAATTCATAAAAAGTAATCAACTTCTATCCTGGTTTCTCAGAGCTTTTTTTTTTTTTTTTTTTCCTCAGAGAAGTCATTTGTGTGTCGTTTTAGGTTTTTGTGTTCTGAATGCCAACAAGCAGTGAAAGCTGTAATGTGTTAATCTATAGTTCTATTTTAAAACAATACCCCATCAGGAGCTTTATTATGGAAAGTGTGGGCTGAATAGTCAAATACAGGAGGAAGCAATAAATGTGTAAAATCCCCCATTACCAGATCTTCTGCATTTTTGTCGATTATCACAATACCTCAAACTGGAAAATATTTTAATGATTTATGGAATCCAGACTTCCATTAACCTTCTTTGGAATTGTCGAGCATATCTCATTTGAATATAAAAGCTCAGTTCTTCATTTATCTAACAAGGAAAACAAGGACTAAACTCTACCACTTTCCTTTCTACTTGTTACAGGCTAGTCCTAGTCCAAGGAATATCTTGAAAGAAAATATCAAAGCACATCTTTTTAAGTACTAAAATTTATTTACCCAGGGCAGAGCATTTACAAAATCCCTACCTCGCTTATCAACACAGGACTATGGCTGCCCTTCTACAGATCTGGCATACCAAGGGGCATCACCATGTCTTATTAGTCTTTGTGTCCAAAGTGGAAATGCAGTTCCTGGTCAAGAATGAAGTAGGTACCAGCTAAATGATTACTCAAAAATAGAAACGAATTCCTATTAAGTCAATAGAGAATCCTCATCCTTACTATTGTGATCCCTAACACCTTTTGAATTATATATATTGAGGAAATCATATCCCTAGAGTTTTCTCTTTACTTATTCTTTCTATTATTTTTTATTTGTTGTTATAAACACTGGAATTGAATACAATACAGCATTCTGACCCTTAAATTTTCTACGCATCACACTAGTACAAGCCTTATAAATTTTCCAGGTCTAGTTAACTTATCAACAGAGTGGAAATATCCCATGCCCAGTGAACTAAAAACATAGAATATTTCCCATTTAAACTGCACAATGAAACTGACACCCTTCAAACTGGGTTTTTAAAAATTTAACTCAAAGTACACACAGTAAAAAGTAGAGTTTGATGGGATTGTACTGAAATTCCCAGTTTTGATTGGGTATGATCATTAGAAGCTTAGCCACATTTGAATTAGTTGGCTATTTTCCTCCACTTTGGTAATAAAACAAATGAACTGAGTGTGGTATCACAGTATTAATCTACACCACTGATTTCACATCTACGACAACCAATTTTATGTTTACTACAAAAATTCAAATACTAGAGTTGGGGGTTATGCATTGAAGAAATTAAGTTACATCCACTATTTGTCCTTTCCATCTTTTCATCTTTCAGCATGGCTTTCCCATTTACCTGGAAGAGTTTTCTGCTCTGTTCAAAACTTTTTGTATATGTGGGAAGAAAAACCCTTCCCTGTGAGAGCGCTGACATGGGGCATTGGTGCTGACTGAAGGTGATTCTGCACCTACAGCCTCACATCATCAGCAAATCTTATTCTGCTTTACATCATGTGTTTAAAACCACTTAACTCACCATTTAAAATAATGAACATTACTATAACAATGTTTAAATTTATTTGCATATAGTTTTTTGTTTGTTTGTTTGTTTTGTGACCGGTAAGGGGATCATAACCCTTGGCTTGGTGTCGCCTGCACCGTGCTCAGCCAGTGAGCGCACCGGCCATCCCTATATAGGATCTGAACCTGCGGCCTCGGCGCTCCCAGCGCTGCACACTCCCAAGTGAGCCACTGCATATAGTTTTAAAAAAACATTTCATCTGGCAATCCCATTTGTTGATCTTGATGAAGCATCTATGTTAAAAGTTTATAGTAAAATACTTTTAGAACTACAGTACTAGAAGGCTGGAAAGGGTATGAGGAAGGGAGAAGATAAGGAGAGGTTGGTTAATGGATACAAACTTACAGCTAGATAGAAGGAATAAGTCTATTGTTCTATGGTAGTGCTAGGTATTTATAGTTAACAACAATTTATTGCATTTTTTCAAATGGGTAGGAAAGAGAGGTTCAAATGTTCTCAACACATAGAAATGATAAATGTTTGTGGAGATGAACATGCTAATTACCCTAAATTGAACATCATACATTGTATAAATGTATCAAATTATCACTCTGTACCCCATAAATATGTATAATTATTATGTGTCAATTAACAAGAAAGTGTAGTTCTGAAAATTGCCAAAACTAAAAAAAAAAAAGAAAGAAAAACATTTCTAGAAATAAGAAAGGCACCACCATAAGTATCCTTTTTACATGTGTCAGATGAACTGAAGGCCAGATAGTATCTGTCAAAAGTAGAATAATCACAGAGTAAAAGCACAGTTTGGGGTGACTTAGTTCCCTATTCCATTGTCATAAATGTATTCATTCATTGCCTATCTGTGATATTTCAGGAACAAGCTATAGGAGTTCCAAGTGTAACCCAGGCAGCAAAAGTCACTTTGAAGTTGAGTGGAAAGCTCTAACACTCACAGCCATGGAAGTGATGACATTATTCAGGAATTATTAGTGAAAAAAAAAAAAAAGAGGCCCAGAGCAGAAACTTATAAACCTCTGCATATAAAGACTGGCAGAAGAAGACTAATCTATAGAGGCTGAGAAAAAGTAACAAGGACAGGAGGAAGCATTGGAAAAATGGCTGATTTGAGGACAAGGAAAGACAAGAGATGAGCCTGCAGTACCTGTGGTGGCAGAAAGAAGTACTGAAAAAATGATGTGGAAATGTCACTAGGATCCAGGAGACAACTTCAAGGGACTCCCATAGGCCCAAACAATAGTACCATGTTATAACTCATTAAATAAAATTAGATTTCTTGACTCTTTACTCATAATAACAAATAGATAGGTAGGTAGATAGATAGACAGATGAGAAGGAAAGCTTGTTCCTTATGGTGAAGTGCTGAGCAGTAAATATAGAAGGAATGATGGAATTAGAAATCACCACTTTACAACCATCATTGTAAAAACTTGATTAAGGAAAGAAATGGATGATAAATCTAGGATGTGAAGGAGGTTAAACGAGGTTCAGAATACTCACATCACATTAAGAATCTCCCCACAAATTCTTTATTATCTTCATGACTCACAGATCCTTTACTCACAAATTCACCTGCTTGATAAAATTTATTTGTAACCCCCAAATCAATATTCACTGCTGTTGGAGTTAATTATGGGTGTGCAGAGCAGTGACAAATTTGAATTGCCCAACACACATGTTGTCAGCTGAGGTGGAACAAGAGAATGCTCTGTTTTCTTATTTCAGCTCTTTTTCTGCAAATAAACGTTCCTTCTTGGTATATTTAGTGTCCAGTTTTTGCATTTTTGTGATCTTTGTTAGTTATCTTGCTGTTTAAAATGACCCCAAAGTGTAGTGATAAAGTCCTTCTTAGTGCTGCTAAGCATGAGAAGTTTGTGACATGTCTTATGGATAAAATACACGTGTTAGAAAAGCTCTTAGGCATGAGTTATGATGTTGTTGGCTGTGAGTTTAATGTTAATGAATCGACAGTATATATTGAGTAAAGTGTCTTTAAACAAAAACTGACAAAATGCTGTAATTGGAGGCTGACAAAAATGTTTTAATCAGGGGCTCATGAACACTTGATTCTGATTTCCTCTGGGAGCAATGTTTCAGTATTTGCTAATTTGGTATTGCAGAGATTTTATAGAACATAACCATCACAAATAATGACACTCGACTATAAGTATAAAAGGAGAAATAATAAATATACAGTGGAGAAATTGAATAAAGCTTAAACAAAGTGATCCAAATTAATATTAATGGTCAGGGACAAATGAACATCATGGTTCACTGGATTTGATATCCTGAAAAGCATATGATATTTCTTATGCAGTATTCCAGCCTCAAATATTTAAATATTGAATTTAATATTGAGGAAACACAAGAGAACTCAAATCAAAGGACATTATATGAAACAATTTTCTCATGTTCTTCAAAATTATCAATGGCATGAAAATCAAAGAAAGACTGAGGAACTGGTTCAGATTAAATAGACTGAAAGAGACATACAACTAAATATTTTGAGCAATTCTGTATCAGAAAAATGTGCTATAAAAATATTAGGAAAATGGATTGTGTTAGATAATAATTTTATATCAATACTAAGTTTTTTATGAAATTGATAATTGTACTACGGATATGTGAGTAATATTCTCAGCCTTAGGAAAATATATATAGAAGTTTCACGGGGAGTATTATTCAGGGTTCTCCAGAGAGACAGAGACAATAGGATATGTATATAAATATGAGAGGGGATTTATTAGGGGAATTGACTCATGCGATTGTGAAGGCTAAGTCCCACAATAGTCCGTCTGCAAACTGGATGCCAGTAGTATGACTTAGTCCAAGTCCAGAAGCCTCAGAGCCAAGGAAGCCAATGGTGTGATTCTCAGTCTGAGGCTAAAGACCTGAGAGGCAGAGGTGCCGCTGGTGTTAAGTCCTGGAACCCAAAGGCTGAAGAGTCTAGAGTTCTGGTGTCCACGGACAGGAGAGAAGAGAGGATCCCAGCTCCATCAGCTACAGTGAAAGATCTGCCTTCTCCTCCATTTTTGTTCTCTCTGGGTCCCCACTGTGTTGGATGGTGTCCTCCCATATTGAGGGAGGATCTTTTCCACGCAGTCTGCTCAGGCTTACACACTAATCTCTTCTGGAAACACCCCCATGGACACATCCCAAAATAATACTTTACCAGTTTTCTAGCTGTTCCTTAATCTAGTCAAGTTGTCACAGAAAATTAACCATCACAGGGTAAAGAAGATTAATGTACATAAATTGTGTTCAAAAGATTCAGAAAAAATTAGCATATCTATATCTACATCTATATCTATATCTACCTGTGTATCTATCTAGAAAGAGAGAAAGAAAGACATCGAGAGCATACATACAAAAGCAGCAAAACATTTCAAATAAGTGAATCCAGGTAAAGGAAATTATTTGCACTCTTCTTGCAATTTTTGTATGTTTGAAATTATTTCAAAATATAACATTTAAATAATGAGGAGAAGGAAGCTCAGGAGGATATGCTATCAGAGGCTGGAGAAGAGGAAGTAGTAGCAGCGTCATGTGCTACAGAGGTAAGTAAAGTTTTGGATTTAGACCAGATTTAGCAACAAGGAGTTGCAAGTGATGCCAGCTCAATGGCTTTGTAGAGACAGAGGCCTGATTATCACGGGTGGGAATGAAGTGGTATATGGAAATATAAACACCAAATTCCAGTATTTTAACTGTAAAGGAAAATAGAGAAATATAATAGAAGGTGGAGTGAGAAAGGGAATTATTATATTTATTTACTTTTAAATTGGAGAGATATGAGCATTTTTGAATGGTGATGTGGACTCACCTTCGGCCAGTTGAAGACAAATGGAAAGGAAATAATAATTGAGAGAGGAAGGGCTCTACTGGAAAGTGGAGAAGGGGCAAAAAACACAGGTAACATAGAAGAAGGCAATTTTGAATTCAATTTATTTAACTGGAAGTTTGATCTTTTTTAAATAATTGAAATGGCATTATTGACATCTTTTGGGTTTTCTTTAGAAAAACTTTTCAATTTATGAATTTTTTGGATTATATTTTTAAAAGTTGTGTATTAGTTAGAATATATATATATTTATTTTATGGCTGGTTAGGGGATCCAAACCTTTGACCTTGGTGTTATAACACCATGCTCTAACCAACTGAACTAACCAGCCAGCGCATAGAGAACATGCTTTAAAACTAAAGCTTATGGGATGTTTTAAAATCGGGCAAAAGTAGTAATTTATCTTTAATATTGTGATATTTCAAAAGAATATAAGGATATTAACTACAGTCATATGTCTTGGACATCTTTTCTTTTCTCTCCAAAATATCTCCATTGCAAATATATCCTTTCTCCTAATTTTGGCTCTTATCTTTGGAAGAATGACTGCCTGAATTTCTCCAGTTCCAGGCTTTCATTTTTAACTGCCTTTAGGAGTTCTGCAGTTGGATGTTTCACTTTAACCTCCATAATTCTCTCTCCCCCAAATCTGCATCTTTACATCTTTTATCATACCTAATTGAGGTGAACATGGCACAATTTAAAATATTTTGATAGACCTGGTTTGTTTTCCATGAATGAGAAATTGCATAATTCAGTCTTCCACTCTTCCAGGAGCCTGAGGCAAGGAGTCATGAGTCCCAAGGAGAAGAAGAGTGTCACATTTAATTTATTTTTGACTATATAACTGAGAAAGTGGTGATTTATTACTTATGGAGTAGCCTGAAAAGCCAAACCACACTATTGTAAAGTCTATTTTAACAACTCATTAAATGCTAAACTGTAGAATTAAAATACTCAGCTTTGGTGCTTGTGTTTGAACCTCAGCTGAAATTGAACAAGTGAAAAGGCTTTGGCTGCTTTGACATCAGACTTGTCAGCACCAGCTCCACAACAACCCCAAAGTGACTTAAAAAAGAAAAGTGTAGATAGATTATAGATGTGAATGGTAACCTGTAAGACAACTCTAATTGAAAATAGTGTAAAATTGAGTTCAATATGTTTATCTGAGAACAGGAGGAAGTGGTAGAGAAAGATAGAAAAAAAGAGAGGGTTATAGGGACAAGTATTTCTCGAGGAAAAATTGAAAATATGGGTCTTTTATTCTGGTGTTATATGTCAGAATATTAGTTGACTATTAACTCTCTGCTTATTCTTCTCTGAATTGTTGGAACCAAAGTCATGTGACATTTGCTCTACAGCTTCTTTGCATGTTACATTTTTAAATTTTTTGGACAAAAGCCCATGGCAATTTACTTGACTGGGGCAACAAATATACAAGCTTTCAGAATCTCAGAATCTATCAAATGTAAGAAGACCATTTTATTTTAGCATTAAATTAGAAAAATGTATGTTTCTAGAGGGACTATTTAAATTTTTTTTATCAGAAGGTTCTATTTGAATAGGAGGTTCTATGAGAAATTGTTATAATTTTTTACTGTTGCTCTTTCTTCAACATTGTAAAAATGTGTGTGGTAATGTTAATCTTGCTCCCCCAGAGCCGTGTACCCCTTCTTATCACCCTTTTATGACATGAGACCATTAACACTTGTGAAATCACTTCAAAAAGACATTAACTATAGAGGACTAAAAGAAAACAGTTTTAATTATTGAAACAGATCCACCAAAAAAATCTCATTCACAAAATAATGGTCCTTTGTAATTTTTGTTCATTTGGCGCTCGAAATTTGAGAAATGTGTTGCTACTTGGATCATTTTAAAAACCAAGGTTTGAAAAAAAATATGGTGTGAGTTGTAATTCTTTCTAATTAAAAACTAGGCAAGCCCTTAGGTGGGAGTCACAGTGAGCTGCCCTGAGTTTTTCCCAAGCCTAACAAAAGAGAGAAGGACTTGCCACCACTTGTGCCTGCCAACCGTGTATTGTTAAAGGAATCAAAATAAAGAGGCAAAGAGGTCAAGGGTTAGGAGCTCATATTTCCACTCTACATGACCCCGTCTCAGGGCTGGGGTACTCTTGTCATCTGTTTCTGAAGGTTTCTCAACACAAGACTCTACTCCACCCCTTTCAGGAGACTCCTGTGTGGACTAGGCTGGTGATTAATGAAAATAACTCACAAGAGACCTTAAAATGCTTTGGACAAAAGGGTCCTCAGCCTTAAGACTTCAGAAGAATACCTGCAGACATTACTGTCTTGAGAATATAGTGGAAATAGCTGTGTTTTCCACCAATTCCATCTTTTTAGGACATGTCTTATAACCTGATTAATGGCATGCCACTTTCTATTCTTGTTATAGGCTGTCACCAGAATACTTACTGAACTTTTACACTTTATGAGTTGTGGAATAGTTAGTTAATTTTTATATTGTTTTCATTGTTTCAAACTAGGATAAAGGTGACTGTTGGATTTAATCCCCAAATTTCACATAGTCCACAACTAGTGGAAAATTATAATCATGTTCTAGCAAATACGATTGAGATGTATAAAATAATTTTTTAGCAAAATCTGACAAATTAGAATATAAGTTATTAATATTTTTATTGTGACAATATAGGAGCCTGAATAAAAAGCAAACAAAAATATGCTTCATTGACATCTAAACTTTGAGTGAGAAACTGGTAAAGGGCCACAAAAATGATTACAATGTGTAAGGGTGAATATACTAATTGCCCTGATTGCATACAGGTATTGATATTCAACCTGGTACCGCACAGATATATACAATCAATTATGTTTCAATAATAAAAAAATACAATAAGTTTAAAAAAAAATTCATACTTTGCAAACTTCACATGCTCAATGGCTACCTTACCAGAGATTTCTCAAGAGAATATTAAACATATTAATGAAAATACAAAAGTGATTTTAAAAGATTTTTTTCCAAGTACTTATACCTCAGTGAAATTGAACATGCTGTGGCTGTTATTTTTTCCAGTGGTTTAGGACAGTGAAATAAGACCCCGGCTCTAGCTCTAAGAGCTATCAGGGGTCCAATTTCTGGAAACCCTTATGGCTAATGCCTAACCTACAAGTGTACTGATTAGGACAGTGGCTCACCAATTCCACACTGTTTGTGCTAATGAACCTACAGAAAACTAGGAATTATCAGTTAAAGCTGCTGCTAAGCTTCTCCCCTCACAGTATATTAGCTATATGACTTTTCTTACTATCATACAATTCAATATAGCATCTCTCAAAATAGTTGGCTTCTAGTTAACATAGAAATTTGTGGGGGAGGAAGAAAGGAAAGGAGAGGCCATACTTGCCTATGACTATGAGTGTTAAGTGCCCCCACTCCAGAGCTGTCATTTTAAAAGTGCATTCTATCAAACACCATCCCTTTACTCTGTCTACATGGTATTTTCTAAAAATATAACTGAATGAATGCATCCTTTCCTCTTATTTTCTGGGCTTACCAGCTTTCCAAAGCAAAAGGAGTCCAAATTTCCTAACCACTGAAGTGCGGACTGTGAGGCAATTCTGACCCAACCGAAGAGAACAAGAAAACAGAACAGAACCTCCTTTTATTAAATGTACCTGGATATCTAGAAGCAAAGCAGTTTCCCCTGTTTTATCAAAGCATTTAACTAACTTCCAAAATAACCATTGCTATGGCAAATTAATATATGTGTATCTTTGAGAGTGCAATAACATTTGCTGTATAAACTGAATTGTAATTACAGAATAGTCTTAGTTTCAGAGAGATACAGTGCAAATTTTCAGGTTGCTGAAATACTGGTATGAGGGGAAGAGTTAACACAACTCATGTATACAAGCAGAGAAAAATAATGAAAGAAAAAATTTCAAGTTGCTAGAAGGCTCCTTTGATTATTTCGAGGGATCATTAGTTAAATTTAAAGTTTCGACTTAGAGTCTCCTTTTTCTCTGAAACAGTTCTTTGATTGCCCCCAGCTAAATGTTCCTTCTGCCTTGTCTGGTCTCATGCCCATGAATGTCTCTCACCACCTGGATGTCTCTCCCTCTTGTCTTGCTATTGTAGGTTAAGAAAGTGGTTGTGTGCTATCATGGGTAAGAATCCAGATGCTGGAGCCAAACTTCCTGAATCTGGGTCTGAAACTTGACTTTCTTTTATCATCTATGTGAGCTCAGAAAAATTACTTAACAAACCTATGCTTCATTTCTTCATATGTAAAATGGAGATCAAATAGCTAATTTATGTAAAACACTTAGAATGGTGCATGGAATATAGTAAGCACTATATTATCATTACAGTCATTTGCATGCAGGCAGTTGCCATACAATTCCATGAAGGTGAGGGCCAGGTTTTCTTTTCGCTTTTTAAAAAAAAAAAATCCTGAATTACTTTGTTCAGTGTCTGGTAGTAGTAATAGCCCTTAAGTGAATACTGCATAAAGGAAATAAAGTGACTGTATGTATGGTTAGAAGATCATTTGACAATCTGTCCTGGCTGTACAGGCTTCCACCTAGAATGAGCTCAGTAGCCTGTCTGCAGCCAGAACCCAAAGCTGGGGCACAACTTCTGAGTTGACAGGTCCTTCTGGAGAGAGGAGAGAAATGATGAGAAGGAATTCACATTAGCAACATACGTCCAGCACATGTCAGTGTGAACTGAGATCTTAAAAACCTACAATGTTTTTGAGATCTTGGAACTGATTCTCTGTGATAGTTATATAAGTAACAAAAAACTTTATAAAAAATAACCCTTAAATTTGGAAACTAAATCAGTCGTTTCTTAAGGAGAAGGAGCTAAAGTTTTGCAGAGAGAGGGCCAGCCACTTTTCACCTGTAGAAGTGATCTCTAACTTTACCAGAGTGATGATTCTACAGATACATTTGAATTTCAATATAAATATAATATCAGGCCTAGATCTTCTTTGCTGGGCGCCTCTGTTGGCAGTCACTCACATCACCCTTATGGGTGAATGCTGTCATAATTTTGTGTTGTCATCACTTCCTTGACAGAATCAGATAAGCACCTGTAGGGATTTTAAAAAGAAATTTGCTCTTTATCTACAAACTGTCAACACCTTTGCTTTTAAACACTCTTGCTTTATTTGCACAATATAGGTTATTAGTTTGAAGACTTGAATTCATGGGATGTTGAAAAATGTGGGGATAGAGAACTAAATGCCAGTAACTTAACTGAAGCAATGCACCATTTTCACTGCATTAGGGAGGGCCATCACGGACTAGCCACAGAAGTAAATAAATAAATATTCCCAGAGATTGTCTTCTCATTTAAACTGCAGGTGCAGCAAAATTCCTAATTTCATGTATTAATGCCAGTCGATGTCAACAATTAAGGAAGACCACATCAATTGTTTGACCAACTACTTGGCTTATTTGAGATGTAAACAAAATGCCTTTTATGAACTGCAGACTGACTTTCTTCTTTGCAAGCATTAGCCCCTGATTATCTGTTAGCCTTTATCACATAAACATTGCTATATTACTCTACTATAAAAAGCTTCCCACTCAAGAAACCCAGAAATGCTAATATCTAGCATTATGGCATTCTCACAAAGAATTAGTGCCTAGGGGAGACAAAACAGAACATTGGTGGCAAGTAACAGAATTTTTGAGTCAGCCTTCTCTTTTCCTTTTCTCTCTCTGTCCCAGCCTTTATTTATTAGCCTTCAAATTACTTTAGCATTTTTTTGTGCTGAATTATTAAAAGTGGTGTATTTTTTTTAATATCTAGGTAGTAGATTGTTTATGATGGTTTCACATTTTCCCCAAAAGCCACCTCTCATTTAAATTTCTACATGTTACTATTGCTATGGTTTAATTTCTAAGCAGAAAACAGATGATATAATTCTTAGGAATGGATTTTCTAAGGGCACATTGATTTAGTAGCTGTACTGACTCTGTCAAGGAACTCTTAAACCATTGTCAAACATTTCTGGGAGTTGATAAGAGATATATTAAGAAACTCTCATAAAGCAGTTTTCTGTCACTCAACTGTGTGAAGTTGCACAAGTCACCTGACTACATCTAAAAAGTAATGGCCTTGAGTCAGATGATTTCTTGAGTTGCTTCTACAAGGGAGTCATGTTAGACTCTGCTGGTGGACAGGAAATCTGAGGCCCTCGCTCATGTGGTTTGACTGGAACTTAGTAATAGAAATGGGAGGGAAGATGAGCTTGAGAGTGAAGCACTTCCCATGAGATAAAGCATTCTGCATACAAGCCATCAGATATACAATAAAACTTGTAAACCAACGTCTTCCATAAAGTTATAGCTCCAATAATACATCTGCTTTTTAAACTGCAATGTGTAGGGCTCAAGCATTCCATTTCAAGAAGACCACATGCAAAGTGGCCATGGAACAGATTAAATAAACATGCTTCTGGAATCATTTTTAAGAATTAGGTAGGACGAAATCACTGCCATGTTCTGTACTTTCATTGAAATAAAACTATCCTTTTTGCTTATTAATATGATCACATACTAAAGATACTTTCTTTGGTTTCCAATTGCTTAGAAAACCAGTGATATTCCAACATAATAAAAAGAAATTCTGTGTAAATATGCCATCTATTGCCCTTAGTTAACAGTTCTATCAGTTATGTCACTACTTCCTCTCATACAAATAACACCAGTGAAATATTTTTCCTAATTTAATTCAACCAAGCCACCTCAAGGTAATTGTCTGATTCCCAAGTCTCTCAGTTAGTTGTACAACTAAAGTTCTCGCTTAAGTCAAAACTATCATACACATAAGTTGCCATAAATAACGATCCATAGAGAAAAATGTGGGTCATAAACAGAAAGAATGTAATACAAAAGACAGTTTCGAACATATGTTGCTTCATTTCTGTTCAAATAGTCTGGATAGCCTGTTAAGATGTTCCAACTTCCTGTAATAGACAGTCAAATGAACATTTTTCTAAAAAATGTGTCCCTCTTGGTTATTTAATGTAGCAGAACAATAGCAAAATAAAATACCAGCAGAATATCTGATAATTTTTTATTGAGGAAACAGGGAAGTTAGGATGAAATGTAGTAGTACTCTTCAAGTTAACAGGAAAATACACTTATAGCTTTCAGGCCCACCTAAAGATCTTCTACCATTTATCAAAAAAACTCTTCAATTTTCAAAAGCCCTGTAAAGACTTCCTGGGACTATAAACAAAGGCCATATTGTATCCTTGGCTGAGGCTTGTTAAGTGGCTCATGAATAATACTAAATACATCCTCCCCACATAAATCTCCTTGATGTAGGACTACTGTTATCCAGACACAAACTTCACTGACATCCATCATCAACTCGGAGATGGGAGATTTGCAACATGCATCCAAAAACCTGCTTCCAACATCCCATAGACGTGATTCTCCTGAACACTTGAAGTCAGAGAAAAGTGAAATGTTGGGACTTATCTTTTTTTCTTTATTGTAGTGTAGTGAGTTGAAACACTTTAATATTCTCTGGGCTGATCTTTCAGAACAATAATTTAAGGTCATGAATCATTGGAACTTACATTTGCAATAGCATTTCATTCAGAGTAACTGGAAAGTACTGGGTGTTGTGAAGAGTTATTTCAGAGACTTTGGTTTTTTCATTCTTTAATACTTTTTTTTTTTTTTTTAAAGAGGAAACCACAAATAGATGCCTAAGTAAGTTGGAAACAAGTTGGAAGTGTTCCTTCTAATGAACAAGCTATTTCTGATGCTCTATTTGTGACAAGAAGAAGAAATGGATGCAAACAGTACCTGGGCATGTCCCAATTATGGCTGCAGAGGAAGAGGGAGTCCACAGAAGAATCACACGTTCCCTCTGAGATTAGCAGAATCTGGTGGTAAGTTCAATGTCATTTGAAGGAAGTATTACTCATCCTTCTTCTTTAAAGCATATTTAACATGTAAAGCTATATAGTTTCAACAGGGAAAGGATTTATTTAATGTCACACAATGGACTCTTGACTTTCAGGACAAGCATAACCAACATAGGTCACTTTCAATATGTCAAAGAAGTGAAAGACCGTGTAAAATGTTTTTCAACCACTGTCCTGTGATTTAGATTCACTAGGGAAATATTGTAATGCCTGCAGTAATAATTCAATCATATCAGTGTTCTTTCCAGGAACTATGGATAAAGTTAAATTTGCTTTTCATTTTGTTAATGCTTCCAAACAGAATGTGACTTGCTGACTGCCTCAGTCTTAGTACCTCTTCAGAGTGAATATAAATCAAGCTATAGATATTTATTTAGACAGATGCATATCAGCCTACAGTTGTATATGCATAGAAATTTTGTTTAATTCTTCTAGGAATCAGATGACATAGCTTATCTGCTTGTCAATGCACTGTAGGCTAACTATAATTTTGGAGTAAAACAAAGAAGCCTGCAAAATTTAGCATGTTCTTATTGTAGTAACTTAAAATGATGACTATGGTATTTGCTGGTATAGACCAGGAATATCGGATTAACTGAGAGTTATTTTGTTGCTTGTGTTTGCAGACCTGCATTTGGGAGGTTTAAGTGAAATTATTTAAGAACATATTTGAAACATTACAATGAGTTTATTAGTGGATACAAAATTACAGCCAGATAGGAAAAATAGTTCAATCTATTGATGCACAGTAGTGCTAGGCATCTATAATTAACAATAACTTATTCCATGTTCTCAAATGGCTAGAAGAGAGGAGCTCAAATGCTCTCATCACAAAGAAATGATACATTTTTGCAATGATGAATATGCTAATTATCCTGATTTGATCATCACACATTGTATACATGTATCGAAATATAACTCTGTACCCTATAAATATGTACAATTAATATGTAACAATTAAAAATAATTTTTAAAAAAGAAAAAAAATGGGAACATCATTAATAATATTATTATATTCACTAAGATAAATTACAAAAGATAATATTTATTTGCATAAGTGGTTGCACAGAGAAAAATTCTTAGTTCAACAGAAATATTTAATTTGAATTACAAATTTTTAGTGCTTACATGAATCTATATAAAGCAAAATACATTTTAGAAGCTTCAACACTCTTGTATTCAGTCAAATACCTACTAGAATTATAAATCAAAGAAGCGTAATTATACCTACCAGCCTACTCCCTGCCTCCCTCCAAGAAAAGTCTTGTTTAGGATAAGATTTCCAAGCTTATGGGCAATGGAGGTCACATTTTGCATCATTGGCCAAGTATATCAAACTTGACATGCAATGTCAGCCTTCCAAAAGGAAAGAATATTCTGTTGATACAGCTGTAGCAGAATATGCTTTTCTATGTACAGAAGCAATTGTTTCTTTACTGAAAATAACGAAACTGTAAGGGATAATCTCCCCAACAAACTTACAGTATATCCAGCACATATTTAAACATTAGCAAAACAAAAATGATCTATTTGCTTATTGTATTTTTTAAAACACCTTGTGTGAATGCACATACATGCGTGAGTGTATGTATGCGTGTGTGTGTGTCTATTTGCTTTACAACTTTTAGTAAGTTATTTGTCTGGAAGTGGTGATGATGTCAAGAGCTCTATAAAAGGACAGTGTTTATTTTCTACTGATAGCAGCTAATAATAAAACTGAGAAAGTTTTCCTTGTCCTAGAGTAGAAGATGACAACATTAATATGTAAAGACCCAGAGAGTAAATATCGTAGGCTTTGAGGGCCATTCAGTCTCTGTTGCAACTATAACTCTGTTGTTGTAGCACAAAGGCAGTCGTAGATAATACTAAATGAATGAGTAAGACTCTGTTCCAGTAAAACTTTATAGACACTGAAACTTAAATTTCACAAATTTTCACATATCACAGAATATTATATTATTATTTTTTAATTTTTTTCAACCATTTGGAAATGTAAATACTATTCTTATCTCATAGGCCTTACAAAACATGTACTGACCTGTATTTGGCAAGTGGGTCATAGTTTGCCAATTTCCATCCTAGAAGAATGTTTGGACAGACATTTTCTCCATAATTTGGTTTATTATTGTACAGCACTCGGGCTCTTGTCGGAATCCTGCCCACAGCGACAATTGTCAAGCTCTTTTACCTGCTGGCAGTCCTGCACCAACTGGGCCAACTGTCGAGCTAAGGCTGGGTCTGGAGCTCAAAGATCCTTTAATCCCATTCACAGACTGGGCCACAAACCCTTGACATGCCAGGCTGGGTCCCCAGACCTCTCACACGCAGGTCCATGAACTAGATAACCAGCAAACAGGTCCTTGGAAGCCGTAGGTTGGGGAGCACGGCCGAGGCAGTAAACGCCAGCCCAGGTGGCAGCTCCGAGCAGGGGCACTAATTCCACCCTGCCCCCAACACACAATCTGTTTACTGAACCACCCCTTACCGGTCCCCAGGCGAAAGGGCCTGATTTAATTGTTCTATTTTCCCAACAATTATGCTTTAATTTTGGTGTAATATTTTGTTTCTCTCAAAAAATCAGGTTCATACATGTCTTGAAATGTGTACATATATACAATTATTATACGATTTCATATATATCCCTTCAAGTTTTTTTTTTTCTAGAAATGTCAATAATAAGTTTAGCTTGACTTTCCATTTAGTATAATTGAGGCAGAATAGTTTGTGAGATACTGATTTGTGTTTTGCTCTCACTGCAGTAGGTATTCCCTTACCCACTAACCTTTCATCTAAAAAAGTCAATATTTCAGCATTTTGGGTTATCGTGACACAATGTTGTTAATGGCATCAGAGAACATCTCTCTTAGTGAGATATTTGAGCTACTTTGTCTGGTGAAGGGGGATGGATCCTAGGATTGGAAGAAATAGAAATGGACTCACAAGATTTATCCCATAATAATGCTGAGGAATTACCACACTTGAAGCAGATCAGGTAAGGAACATTTTCCAGGAGGTTCAGTAACTTTGGCCAAAGATTGCTGGAGGTGGCACTGTGGTCTTGACTTCAGGGAGTCTGTAGACACTCAGGTAAACTACTGTGGGTTATCTCAGAGTCACCCCAGACAGTAGTGCTCAAAGCTGGGTAGCAGAAAGAGCAATGTCATTGATGGTCACCACCATGGACTGTGAGCCCAGTGTTGCCTTGCCAGTTCTTTAGGGAACCAAAACAATCCTGTAATTCTGGCATGCCCTAGAAAGAAAAAAAAGGGCCCTTTCAATTACAGTTATCACTGAATTTTCTTTCATCCATGCAGAGGGATTGTGAAAATTTTTTAGCTTATTTAGAAAAGAAGAATAAGTCATATTTATTTGATTCAAGTTTCGTAGACAGAATTTTATAATAGTTGTTAAGGGCTTTAATGGTAAAATATTAATTATTGTATATTTTACAGATTAATAAGTGTGTGCTATATTTAGTGTCTCTTTTGCAATAATTGTATTCTTTTTCTTCAGTAGAATTTGTCATAGTGGTTAAGAGTATGGGCTTAGAAGTTATTCAACACTTGCCAGTTCTGTGATCCTAGGCAAGTCACTCAGCTTCATTAAGCCTCAGTTTCTTCCAAAGAAAAAATGGGCATAATTTTACTTCCTTGTAGAGTTTTGTGAAATTTTATTAGATAATAAAGTTTAGAAGTTTAGTATAGTAGTAACATGAAATAGTCAACAAATGTTAGTAATTATTGTAAATACAAATGTTATTACTTTTTACTCTTTAGCATTGCATTAAAAAAATAATGCATGGGCATAATAAAAATATAATGTAGAATCTTACAATATTTGCCCATCCTTCTCTATACCAACAGTCTTAGTTTGCAGAGAAAGCCACTTAAAATATAATTACTCTTTTTAGTGATTATTTTTTCTATAAGTAATATGACTATATTAATCTTTATTGATTTATTAATTTTATGCAATATTTATTGACTTCATATTAAAATAGGTAAGGATTTAGTTCATTTAAACTACCCTTATGGTCTATCTTTTTGATTTTGATACAAATATAAAACTATTTTTTTTTATTTATTACTTTTGTAACCTTAGAATTGTTTTCTCTCTCTCTTTTTTTTTTTGGCAGTTAGCCACTGTGGAGATCTGAACCCTTGACCTTGGTGTCGTAAGGCTGTATCATAACAAAATGAGCTAACCGGCCAGCCCCATGTCACCTAAGAAATTTTGTTATATCTTTATTTCTTGTTAAATCAAGTGTAGATAATTTCTCTATACTTTTCACTTTGTGAGATGAGTAACTCTTAGGACCTGCTCTGTAACTACTATTTAATCTTTTTGTTTGTTTGTTTTCTGTGTTTTGTTTGTTTGTTTTGTTTTGACTGTTGGCCCAGACGCTCACAAATACAGAATATCTGATTCCTAATTTCCACCCTCACATGTAACTTCAGGAATGTGAGCTTTGTTTATGGTTGGAAAAGTAGTCGACTCAAGATGACTTTCTGACTTTATCTCCTTACAAAAAAGAATGTAAAAAAAAGAAAATTACATGCAAACACACACATATGTGAAATACACAAAAGTCCAATCTGTTGTATCTTAAGAAAAGCATCATGCAATTAAAGATTTTATTCAAAGAATCTGAATTTTGTATTCACTTTTACAACATTATTAATAATAATTGCTCATACTGGGCTCTCTGTATATAATTTTGGTTTTAATGTTTACTTGCCAAAACTTTTACACTGTAGCTTCTCATTCTTGAGTTCTTGTTTTTTATCCATCTATTCATTGTCTGGAATGGCATCTCTGAGAAGTTTTCTTAGAAAGAACAGATAAATATTTTTATCTTGATGTATAACATACTTGAGAATGTCTTTCTGTTTTAAGTAGGGAAACTAACTTGTTTTGAACGAGAAAAAATAATATTATACACACACAAGAGGGGTCTTCAAAAAGTCCACAGAAAGATTCATATTATCTTTTAATTCTATTTTCTATGGACTTTCAAAAATGCTCTCATGTATATATATGCATATACACATAAAATTTTTGAATTCATTTACCCAAAAGCATGGTAGACACTGTTTTACCATCTTGTGGTATTTAATATGTCTTCAAGTAAACTTTTATTGAATAAATTTAAATACAGAAAAAAATCCCACAAATTTTGAACACATAACTTGATTAATTTTCACAAACTTTCTTGTTTTTACTATGTATAAGTGCAAATTATACAGTACTTACTCTTTTGTGTCTTGTTTCTTTAACTCAACAGCATGTTTTTGAGATTATTCCATGCTGTTATTCAATCTAGTTCATTTATTCTTGTTGTTATGTGATATTCCATTGTTTGATGGAATGTATCATAGATTATTTAACCATTCAATTGTTAATGAACACTAGGTGTTTACAGTTACAAATAATGCTGCTTTAAACATTCTTCAACATCTTTGGTGCACACTTGCAAATATTTCTGTTGTGAATACACCAAGGATTAGAATTTCTGTGTCATAGGACATATGTCTATTCAGCTTTAATGAACAGTATCAAGTCATTTTACCAATTTCTATTTCCATCAGCAGTGTATATGCATTCCAGTTCGTACATATCTCATCAGTATTTGGTATTGGCGGTCATTCTAACTATTCAGGTAAGCATATGAGTAGAGTGGTCTCTCATTGATCCTTGCAAAACTGTCTCAAGTAAGATTTATGTTTTTGTTTTTCTATTAAAGCAATCTTTCTTTTTTCTGCCCATGTATTTTTGTAGGCATTTGCTATATTCTTACATTTTACTTTCCTTATTTCTCCTTCCTTCCTTCCTTCCTTCCTTCCTTCCTTCCTTCCTTCCTTCCTTCCTTCCTTCCTTCCTTCCTTCCTTCCTTCCTTCCTTCCTTCCTTTCTTCCTTTCTTCCTTGATTCTCTGCTTCTCCCTATTTTTCTCCTGCTCCCCTTCTTTCCCCACCCCACCCCCTTCTTCTTTTTTTTTTATAAAATGCCTAGGTATACACCTATTCTTTACTGTAAATGTATGCTTGAAGAATCTTTCTAAACCTGAAGATGATTATCAGAATCTCTTGTTAAGAATTTTTAAAATACAATGTCAAGGTATCTCTCCATTCCCAATCAATCAGAATCTTCAGGGATTGAGTTCAGGTACATGTACTTTTAGAAATGCACACTTGATTACAAATCATTGGTTTTCAACATACTGATACCTTTTAATATGTACAATGAAGTCTATCTTCAACTCAGGAAGGTTTTCTTCTATTAAGTCATTAATTATTCTACCTATTTCTACCTGGAATACCAATAATTTTAAAATTGGTTCTCCATTCTCTCTCCTCAAAATCTACATCGCCCTTCTCAGTGTTCTAATCTCTGTATTTTTGTTTTGTTTTGTTTTGTTTTACCAATCAGAGTAGACTAGACTCTGTACTTTTTCCTTAAAGATGGTGATACTAATACAATTGTTCTCTTATTGTCAAAAGATAGTTTTAAATTCCCAATGTATAACCAATGTTAAATTATATCTGAGATTTATTTTGCCATTGTAGCTGCTATATTATTATCCTATAATTGATTGAGACTTTATTAGTAAAACCTGCAGTATTGGAAACATTTTTTAAAATGATAAAGTGAGAGGTGTAGCGATGTTTTATATCTAAACCTGAGCTAATGATATAGAAGCAACTGGGGAGACTCGAAGGTAGGAATTCTAGAGGGTTAAACTTCTTAAGGAGCTGTGAAGCCCCTTTAGAAGGATTTTATGCTGTGAGAAGAAAGAAGCCAAGTGTACAATAGATTTGTCATTCCATGACACAAAAAGGCAGTGAAAACTCAAGGTATTTAGTTTACACTCTTTTCCCTTTCTGACTATCCCAATTGGTTTTCTCATCTGTTTCCTTCTGCTTCAACATGCATACCATTCACCACTATGACACTTGAGCCAGAACCATAACGAATAGAGGCTGTAACTATAAATTCTCTACAACGTTGAAAGCATAAAACTCAAAGCATTCAGAACTGTGAAATTCAAAAGAGGGAAAGGATGATTCACATCACTCTGGCACGAAACACATCATTGTTTCAGAACAAGGAATTTTACAGAATACATAATGTGGCCTTGCCATACGCAAAGTTTATCAGCAGCTTCTGTGACCTTGGGAGCCAGTGCCCAAGGCTGGTGGTGGTGGGACTCAGTTCCCATGCCATAGCTTTTGCAGAGAAGTAATCCCAGCAATGAATACTGGCAGCTTTAATGTACACCTCGGTGAGTATCACCAACTTCTGGAGCAGCTCTGTCACACTCTTGGCAACAAATCATGAATTAGCACTCAGATTTAAGGAAGAGCAGCTCATAATCCCAGATGAGACACAGGAGATACTCCTTGGAGAACTCCACAAGTAAATGAATGGACATTTTGAGGGGAGACTGAGAACTGCATAAAAAGAGGTAGAAAGCATAGCCAGAGCACCGGTTTCTGTTCTTTTATTAATATGACCTACACATTTGTAGTCTTTGGCTGTTATAGCCTCAAGAAGCAAATTTTTTGAAGACTTCATTTTTTTAAAATTTAGTATTGAGTCTACTTGATACACCCAGAAGATGTCAGATTTGCAACACTTGCTGTTTGTCATTCTTTTTCATCGTTTTGAAAATGTATCTGCAATCCATTTCTGGAGCTCTCCATTTCCATGGACTAGATACAGCTGCATAGGTATGGAGTGGGATGTGACACCTGCAGTTGATTCAAGTTTTATAACCATTTTATTAACATGCTTCAAATGTTTAAGATTAGATCATTCAAAACATTGACCAGCGGCTATATTCATTATTTCACATGATTATGTCAAGAAAATCAGCTGATTAGATTGTCTATCACATCATAAAACACAATAAACCTTAAAAAATAAAGTAATGGATTATTATAAATGCAAACTTACTAGCTGTAGCTGATACATAGAACTTTTTAATCACTGACACTGCTTTTTTTTTTTAATTTGAAAGAATCTTTGTGTATTATGTCTTTTATACATAGTAGTTTAAAATGGAATAACATTAAAGGCCAAAAAGGGATATGCACATGTGAAATTCATGAGACTCTCTTTCTAGGAAAATAATCATCAATAATTGATATGTCATTTTTCCAGAAATAAACACAGTGCTGACCACAGCTTACAAAAACAATCAAAAATTCCCATAGTGCAGACTTCAGAGCATAACTCTGCTTGTACCAGAGAAAGACAGAGGAATGCTCTAGGAAGCCTGGGGACTGGTAGTCCATCAAGGTTTTTGCTGGTTTTGATGAAAATTAGTGTGATACGATGCACAGATGAAAGAGCAAATGGGTTTTCTTTACTTGATGAAAGCAGTGAATTCTGAAATTATGCACAGCAGGTACAGATGGAAGATACTGCACAGATTTCAAAAGATATTTCATATAGTTTTTATTCTGAAACATTTGTTTTATCCTTTCACCTCACAGCCTTTTCATAGGGAGAGGAAGAGCAAAAAGTGAGCATATAAGTTTATAGGGAATAGTAAATGATGAATAGACAATCATAAATCATGCTGTTTACTCTTCATTCTCCATTCATGAGTCTCTACTATGTGCTGGCCACTGTGCCACAGTAGGTTTCTAATGTCCTTCACTTGACTATAATAAAATTTTGTAATCAAGGTCATTTATAAGCAATATTGTGAAGCAAACAAACTTTCTATAGATCTTGCACTTCCCTCTGTTGAGACTGCCTCTTCCATTTACAGACTTATCATTTGTTGATTCCACCTACTAGTGTGGTACTCTGTCCTATCACTTACAGTTTCTTTTAATAATCAGTTTATAAAGGCTTAAGTCTTCAAATTCAGTGCTAACATAAAGCAGTCAGACAATGAGTGTGTTTATGTGTGTGTGAATACGTATGTACATGTATGCATGCATGCTTTGTGTGTGTGTGTGTGTGTGTGTGTGTGTGTGTAGAAATGGTTTTTGGAGTGAGAGTTCTGCTCGGAAGCCTGCAAATCACACTATATTGGCATCGTCCCCCTTACCTCCAAAATCACATTTGTGTTATTTTCCTTGAAATTCTTAGGGACAGAGACCACTTATATGTCTTTGTTCTCTCCATGGCAGATTCTCAATAAGTCTTTTCTCCCATGAGTTAGAAAATTTATTTAATTAATCCATTCAATATTTGTAAATAACTGTATTTGCATATAGTGGATGGATCCTGTTCTGCAGTTGAGGACAGAGAGGCATTCATCTCAGGAGAAAGGAGGAGCTGGGTGGGGCAATTCAGGTTGTCATCATTCACTGTATAGGCCATCAGTCCTATCACCTTAGAAAAACTGGGGAATGTATAACAACAACACAGTAATAATAATAGTTCCTGAGCCCCAAACCAAACTAATTAAATTAAATTCCTGTGGTTGAAGCTTAGCCACTAGTACATTTTTAAAGCTCCCTGATAGACCCTTGCCCTGTCTGTGCAGAAAGCAGGACCTCATGCTGTGCCACCACTGCTGGGGGAGGCACCCACTCAGGCAGGAGAATAGGCCAGCCTTCTGCCAGACCCTGGCTCCATCTTCGCAGAAGTCAGGACCCCGTGCCATACTGCCACCAATAGGGGAGGCACCCAATCAGGTGGGAGAATGGGCCAGCCAACCACCAGACCCCTGCCCTGTCAGTGCAGAAGTCAGGACCCACACTGCACCACCAGAAATAGGAGAAGCACACAGCCAAGCAGGAGAGCAGGCCAGCCACCTGCCCAGGCCTGCCCCACCCACACAGAAGGCAGCACCCTGCTTTCTGTGACACTGCCACCAGTCTTCACACAGCTTCCACAGAGGTGATCCACAATAGACACCACCACAACTAATACTTTTGCAAGGACAGCTCACTGCCTTAATAACATCCATGACCACTGCTCAGGTGGCTCACTATACATTTGATTTCATTGACATAAGGAGAGTCACTGGATGAGACTGGAAAAAAGAGGAAGAAGACTTTCTCTTCAAATTCCAATACAGAGTAATAGCAGAAGCACTGATCTACCAGATGAGCAAAAATAACCACAGAGATACTAGAAATTTGGAAAAATCAGAAAATATGACACCACCAAAGGAATTTAGTAACTCTCAAGTACCAGGCCCTATAGAACAGGAAACCCTTGAAATAACTGAAAAGGAATTCTGAGTAACTATTTTAAGGAAACTCAATGAGAGAAAAGAGGACTCTGTAAGACAACACATAGAAATGAAAAAAATATCTAGGATATTAAAGATGAAATTTACATAGAGATTAATACTTTAAAATGAATGTAGCAGAACTCCTGGAATTGAAAAATTCATTCAATGAAATAAGAAACACAACCGAGAGCTTAAGCAGCAGATTAGAACAAGCTGAAGAAAGAATATCTCAACTCAAAGATGATCTTTATGAAGTAACTCAGGCAGACAAGAAAAAGGAAAAAAAAAGAATTAAAAAAAAAAAAAGAATGTCTAAGGGAGCTAGCAGACAACCTTAAGCATACAAATATCCAAATGATGGGTGTTCCTGAAGGAGAGGAGAAAAGTAAAAGCATTGAAAATCTATTCAATGAAATAATAAGGGAAAACTTCCTGAGTATAGGGAGAGACACAAACCTTCAGATCCAGGAGCTCAAAGATCTCCAAACAGATTCAATCCAAAAAGATCCTCTCTGAGACACATTATAGTCAAACTGGCAAAGCTCAAAGACAAAGAGAGAATCCTAAAAGTAGCAAGAGAAAAGTGTCAAGTCATTTATAAGTGTGCTGTCATCAGACTAACAGTAGACTTCTCAACTGAAATTGTACAGGCAAGAAGAAAATGGGAAGACATATTCAAAATAGTAAAACAGAAAAACTGCTAGTCAAGAATACTACATCCAACCAGCCTATCCTTCAGATGTAGGGAGAAATAGTGTATTTCCCAGACAAACAAAAACTGCAGGAGTTCATCACGACATGACCAGTCTTGCAAGAAATTCTAAAGGAAGTCCTACATCTGGAATCTGAAAAACAATAATCACTACCAAGAATACACAAATAAAAACAAAACCCTCCAGTAAAACAAAAATACAAACAATAAAGAGAAGAGAAACTAAATCTTACCTCAGAAAAACCCCACAAACATAGAAGACCAATAATCAAGGGAGAACAAAGGAACAAATGATACTCAAAACACCTAAACAAAAGCCATAAAATGCCAGGAATAAGACAGTATTTCTCAATAACAATCTTAAATGTAAATGGATTAAACTCCCCTGTCAAAAGACACAGACTGATAGATTGGATCAAGAAGCAAGACCCAACTATATGCTGTCTTCAAGACACTCACCTCACCAGTAAAGATGCATGCAGACTTGTGGAATATACAGATATTTATAAAGCAAATGTATTTTACAGGGCCTCCAAAGCCCCCCAGTTTCAGGTTTAGTCTAACTTCTTAAACGTACATATAGAAATGCTAACCTTGCAAAAGACAGGAAATTTTCCCCAGGCTAAAGTTTCAGTTGTAAGATAAAGAATTGAAGCATAGCAAGGCTGCTGGCTCAAGAACAGACAAGTTACTTAGTTGATATGTAAAAATGCTCTGGAAATTGCTGTATGGAAAAATAGTGTTTGCTAAGATCAAGCTTTTGTTGGTGGACCGACTTAACCTTTTGCAAATTGCATTATGGAATGTCACTTTGCTTATTTCACTGATGTTACCAGTCTCTATAGCTAAACCCCACCTATGTTCTTTTTCGGTAACTTCCTAGTCTGGAGAATAAATGCAGGGCAATAACCCCAATTTGTGGTTAATCTCCCAAATGAAGGAATGCTTCTCTCTTGAGGGTTCTGGGATATTAACCCCTTTGAGGTCTCTCACTGCTCAGAAGAAATGGGCTTTGAGTATTCCTTTTGCAGCTCCATAACCCAGGGGAAGAGAGGTGACAAATCCGTGTGAGGCAAAACAACAAAATGGTGCCCCATGTGAGGTATTCTTGCTCCATGGGTCAGAGACTGACCTGCCAAGCCTTGGAAAGGAAAAGAAAAGGATGTCCACTACTCATCCTGACAAAAGGGAGTTCCTGGAAAGGGAGAATCACCCCATTAAAGGGGAGATCACAGAGAGTTCTTGGTTAGGGGTCCATGCCTGCAGCAGGTGACAATTAGGTCTTTTCAACCCTGAAGGTATTTTTCTCTTCTTTTTACTTTTAAAATATGGATAATTCATTAACGAAAGGTGAGACTGAACATACATCACAACTCCAATGTCTACTTAAAGCAGCAGGCTGCAAAGTAACTGAATGGAAGCTTGTAAAACTGTTAGTGGATATTAAACAACCATGTCCTGATACCTCAAGGAAGGGAGCCTTAACATGTGAATTTGGGAACAAATTGGTCACTGGTTAATTATGCAATGGGTCTCATTAAGGCTCCCCACCTAATAGCTAGGAATCTATGTCAAGTCACTTTGAGATCTATCCAAGACCTTAACAAAAGGCAAAGACATGTTTATGTCCCTGAAAAAAGATAAAACTTAATCTTTGCCAGTGACTGAGAGAACTTTACATTGGACAATCTAAAGTAAAAGAAGTTAATATTTCTTTGCAATGTTGGTATTGTTTGAGCATGTTTTTCTTTCTTATCTGTACAATGCTCCTCTTCTCTCTTTACAGCAGTGGTTCTTTTCTCAGCTCTAAGCTTTATGAGAAACACAGCCATGGCATGCCAATCATATCTCCTTTTGGGTATGCTGTTTTTCTCTAAAAGTCACAAGTAAAATGGCTTCATCTGTGGTTGGTGGCTCAGCCCTTAAGCTCAGTAACCCATTTGAGAAACAAAAGCTAGACTAAAATCTACCTGTTTAACTAGATGGTCTCAATTTTTCTGGTATCCAGCTGGTTATCTTGAACAGATTTCTAAATTTTCTTCTAAGCTCATCTTTGTATTTCTTCACAAAATCCTCTGGTAAAGTTCAATGCAAATTTTTTTTTTTTTTAAGTAAGGAAAACTTTCTCTGCATCTTCTTGAAAAGACTTGCATATTTTGCTTTACAATGTAAATTTGTTATCTTGCTTTCTTTAAAACAGGGTGAGGCCTCATGGATAAGCTTTAATATTCGTTAGAAACACAATTTAAGCCTGACTGTCCTCTTATGCTAGTGAGGTTTTTTTATGACATTTTAAACAAAGCCTATAAGATTCTTATTTGTTTTTGTTGTTTATGTGTGTATACATATGTATGTAAACTGTATGGTATGTCTACATGTTCGTGTCTGTATATGTGTTTGTATTGTTTACATGGTACCAAATTGGCTTATAATTAATGCATGCTCATTAAATGAATAAGTATACTTTTTGAGTTCATGTGACTTAAATTTTCTAAAGTTTTGATAAAATAAATATATCTTCAAAATTTGATTTAAACCCTTTACCTAAATTTGGCTCAAGGTCAATAGGCCTCTTCCTTATCTCAGCTCTGCTTCCTGGCCATGCTGGGTGAAACAATATCTTTTAGACATTATCTTTGCAACACATGGCCTCTCTGGATTCCCTATGGCTCTAAATATCATATGGAAACCTGGGACCCAGGATGGCTATTGAAAGGAGACCTATGCCTAATGTCTCATAGGCCCTAGTTAACATTAACTGATAAGGGTATAGATTTAATACACCAAGTTTTTGGCTGGAAAACTATAAATATTTATTTGGTTAAAATAGCTGAAACTCAAACTGGGCTTTGTGTAATTTGCTCTGACAAATGGACGCCTATTTACTAACCTGAATGTATAAAAATGTTCTTATCAACATACATTATTGCCTGGGTTTACTAACCAAAAGCTTATATACACTAATATACATGAACTCATCACTGGAGCACCCAGACACATAAAGCAAATACTGTTAGACCTAAAGAAATAGACCCAAATTTGATAATAGTTGGGGACCTGAACACCCTCCTCCCCCATCATTTGACAGATCATCCAGGCAACAAATCAACAGAGGAACACAGGATTTATAGTACACTTTAGACCAATTGGACCTGACAGGTATCTATACCACATTTCTCCAACAATTATAGAATGTTCATTCTTCTCATCAGCACATGACACTTTCTCCAAGATAGACCATGTGTTAGGTAATAAATCAAGTCTCAATAAATTCAAAAAAATCTAAATCATCTCAGCTATCTTTTCAGACCAATATGGATTAAAACTAGAAATTAATAATAAGCAAAACACAGGATGCTATAGAAATACATGGAAAAGAAACAATGGGTTCCTGAATGATCTATGGGTCCCAGAAGAAATAAAACAGGAAAATAAAATAAACAGGAAATAAAACAATTTCTAGAAAATAACAAAAATAAAGACAATTTCTAGAAAATAACAAAAATTGTGGGATACTGCAAAAGCAGTACTAAGAGGGAAGTTCATAGGAAAAAAATTTTACATTAAAAAAATAGAAAGATTTCAAGTAAACCACCTAACTCTATACCTAAAAAAACTAGAAAAACAAGAACAACCCAAACCCAAAGACAGTAGATAGAAAGAAATACTTAAGATTAGAGTGGAATTAAATAATATAGAGACTCAAAAAACAATACAAAAGATCAGCAAAACAAAAAATAGTTTTTTTGAGAAGATAAACAAAATAGACAAACCATTAGCTAGGTTAACAACAACAACAACAAAAAAGAAATGACAAAGGAGATACTACAACTGATTCTGCAGAAATATGAAAAATCATTGGAGGCTATTATAAACAACTATACACCAACAAATTTGAAAACCTAGAGGAAATGGATAAATTTCTGCACACATACAAACTACCAAGATTGAACCAAGAATAAACAGAAAACCAGAATAGACCAATAACAAGCAATGAGGTTGAATCAGTGATCCTCAGTCTCCCAACAAAAAAAATCCTGGGACCAGATGACTTTACTGCTGAATTCTACCAAATCTTTAAAGGGGAAAAAATGCCAATTTCCTTCCAACTATTCCAAAAAATTGAAACAGAAGCCACTCTCCCAAACTCATTCTTTGAGGCCAGCATCACCTTGATACCAAAACCAGACAAAGATATGACAAAAAAAAAAAAAAAAGAAAACTACAGACCAAGATCTCTGATGAACACAGACACAAAATCCTCAGTAAAAAACTAGCCATCTGAATACATCAAAATTTATACATCATGATCAAGTGGGATTCATCCCAGAATTGCAAGGATGGTTCAACATATGCAAGTCAATAAATGTAATATGTCACATCAGCAAAATCAAAGACAAAAACTGTATAATTATCTTAATAGATGCAGAAAAGATCATTCAACAAAATTCAACATTCCTTCATCATAAAGACTCTTAACAATATGGTATAGAAGGAAAGTATCTTAACACAATAAAAGCCATATAAAACAGGCCCACCCCCAGTATCATCCTGACTGGGGAAAAACTGAAGGCTTTTCCCTTAGGAACAGGAATAAGACAAGGATGCCCATTCTTACCACTCTTCTTTAATATAGTACTGGAGGTACTAGTCAGAGTGATCAGGCAAGAGAAAGAAATAAAGGACATCCAGATTGGAGAAGATGAAGTCAAACTGTCCCTATTTGCAGAATACATGATCCCATATAGAGAAAAGCCTAAAGACACTATCACAAATCTCTTAGAACTGGTTAATAATTTCAGGAATATTGCAGGATACAAAATAAATGCCCCCATGTCAGTTGCATTTCTATTCTTCAATAATGAGCTAACAGAAAGAGAAATCAAAAAAGTAAGCCCATTTCCAATAGTCACCAAAAAAATAAAATAACTAGGAATCAATTTAATCAAGGACATGAAAGATCCCTACAATGAGAACTGCAAACCACTACTGGAAGAAATTAAAGAAACCACAAAAAGATGGAAAGACATTCCATGCTCTTGGATTGAAAGAATTATAGTGAAAATGTCCACACTATCCAAAGCAATCTACTTTGGTAGATTCAATGCAATCTCCATCAAAATACCAATGACATTCTTCACAGAAATAGAAAAAACAATCTTAACCTTCATATGAAACAAAAAAAGAGCCTGAACAGCCAAAGCAATCCTGAGCAAAATATAAATAAATAAATAAAAAATAAAGTTGGAGGCATAACACGATCTGACTTCAAATTATACTACAAAGCTATAGTAACCAAAACAGCATGATATGGGCATTAAAATAGACACTTGGACCAGTGCAACAGAATAGATAACCCAGAAATCAACCCACAGACTTACAGCCAATTGATATTTGACAAAGGCAACAAAAACATACACTGGGGAAAAGACTGCCTCTTTAATAAGTGGTGCTGGGAAAAATGGATATCCATATGCAAAAGGATGAAACTAGATCTGCACCTCTCACTGTGTATTGAAATCAATTCGAAATGGATTAAAGACTTTATAAGATCTGACACTGTAAAATTACTAAGGGAAAATACTTCAGGAACACTTCAGGAACTAGAACTGGGCACAACTTTATGAACAAAAGCCCCAAAGCACAAGCAACAAAAGAAAAAAATTAACAAATGAGACTATATCAAACTGAAATGCGTCTGCACAGCAAAGGAAACAATCAACAGAGTGAAACAACAACCTATAGAGTGGGAGACAATATTTGTGAACTATACATCCAACAAGAGATTAATATCCAGAATACACAAGGAACTCAAGCAATAACCCAGTAAAAATTCAAATAAAACAATTTTAAAAGGGGCAAAGGAACTGAATAGATATTTTTCTAAGGAGGATATACAAATGGTCAACAGGCACATAAAAAAATACTCAATGTCACTAATCATCAGGGAAATGCAAATTAAAACCATGTTGAAATATCACCTCACCCCAGTTAGACTGGCTATATTCAAAAAGACAGAGAAATCAAATGCTGGCAAGGATGTGGAGAGAAGGGAACGCTCCTACACTGTTGGTGGGACTATAAATTAGTACAAGCACTATGGAAAACAGTCTGGAGGTTTCTCAAACAACCACAGATGGGACTACTATATGATCCAGGACTCCTACTTCTGGGTATATACCCAAAGGAATGGAAATCATCATGTCAAAGGGATACCTGAAATCCCATGCTCATCACAGCACTATTTACAGTAGCCAAGATATGAAACCAACCTAAATGTCCATCGGTGGACTACTGGATAAGGAAAATGTGCTATATATACACCATGGGATACTACTCCACCACAAAAAAAAAAAAAGAGTGAAATTCTGCCATTCGTAGCAACATGGATGAGCTTGGAGAAAATTATGTTTGGTGAAATAAGCCTGGCACAGAGGGAAAAATACTGCATGTCCTGAAAGACCACAGTGGTGTGTTGGACTTGCAGAGGGAGAGAGCATACCTAGAGTTGCAGAGTGGGCTGCGGGGAGGGGGGGGGGGGGCATAGGAAATATTCACAATGTGAGGTAATAGGCACGCTGAGAGTATTGATCTGGCCATCACATCTTGGGCACAAGTGGTAACAGTCAGCTTTGTATCCTGTGAATATGCAGTAACCAATAAAATTTTTAAAAAATAAAAATAAAATAAAATAATAAAAGCTTCCCAAGTGATTGTAATGTACCAGCCAAGGAGGTAAGTCAACAGCCTGCACGTTTGAAGTCTAGGAATTCATCATCTGCCTGTCGTTTCCAAGGTTACCCCAGCCGTTTCCGTTTGCTTTCCACCTGATGACAAGAAAACGGGAACAGTGTGTCCAGGGCTAGTACCTTTCAAGCAAATGGCAGAAATTGTACACTTCACTTCTTTCACATTTCATTGGTGGAAAATAATTCTTGAGTTCACCCTAGTCACAGGGCAGGCTGGAGAACCTAGCTGAGCCAGCAGCTTGTGGAGACAGTGTGTGCTGTGGGAAGGAGGGACAGACAAAGTGTTTGCCGCATTATCTCAATATCTCGAAGGGGAAGGCAAACTGGGGATGACTTGGTACAGGCCATCTCTTTTTTGGCACCTAAAATCCAGCCAGTTATAGATGAAAACCGAAAACGTAAAAGTGGAGAAGCTGAAGCACTTGATTATGGAAGGTTTTTCTTTCCCATCCACTCTGTATCAAAGTAACATCTGATGGGAACTGAGTTGACTGTGAACGTAAGAATAACAATGGAAGAATTGCCTCAATGGTTTGTTCCTGTGGTTTCTGTCCTGCCAATGATACAAAAAATCTGGGGGATGAGAGAAAAAGGAGGGGGTCACAAACTATTGTCCTGCTGTAGTGATAACCTTGACTTGTTAAATACCGTACATAACCTGGTCATCTGCCACTCTCCCCTATCAGAGAGCCACCGTTGTGGATTTTCTTAAACATACTGGGTTGGAAATAGAGCATCAGGGTCTGAATCTGCTCTCTGAATCGTCTATTACAAACAGCAATTGCTATACAAGAAGGCTGGAGATTTCATACACGATCACTGAGTGTGCTTGCAGTCAGTGGTAGCAAGAGAATTGAATACCGGCACAGGGAAATGTCATGCTGGATGATTAATGGTACTCCCTTTGTCCTGCACACATCAAACACAAAGTAACACTCTGTAGAACTGAGTGAATGAGGAGAGAAAAGGAAGAGAGAAGGAGAAAACTAGATTTTCATTCTGGAGATAGTTAAGTTGAGGTACAGGGATCTAAAAAAGCCTGCTCATACCAGCTCGGGGTTATCAAACAATTAAGAGCAAAAGACACAATCCAAAATTCACAGCTGCTTCTTTTGAACCTATGATTGTAACAATTGTTCTCTTAATCAGAGAGATTATTTAACTTTCCCAAGGTCACATTGATTCATACCCAAGACTGGCAACTTCATCAGAGTTTGTCTTTTAATCTTGACTGATTGGTTTTATTTTATTGTCACTTTCCCTGGGTCTCTAACGTCTCTTTCTAAATAGCTATTAAGTTACATGACTATAAGGACCCCGAGCATTACTGCTTACAAGTCTTTCTATATTATCTGCTCAAAGAAAGTTTATTCATAAATGCATGCATGCAAATAAAATATATATAAAGAAGTTCCACTCATCTCCATACCAACCAGAACACACCCTTTTAAAACTCGCACTATTCTTACTGCATAGTTAGCATATCGAGTTGTGGGAACTTTTAAGAACTATTTTCCCCAGGGGTGGTCAGGTTATTTCTTTTGGGTTCATTGCTTCAGCAAATATTTTCCCATTGATTCGAAACCCTTTAAAAGTGACTTCTGTTAATGTCAGCTGGATGAAAAATCGGTTTGATTAGAACTAAATGGGTGCAATTCTCCTAATGTAATTCTGTATAACATCTGCTGTCATTTATTTTTCATATTAAACTTAACAGGTGAGCCAGGCTGGCAGCTAAGTGATAGTATTACTGCAAAGAGTCAGGCCAATTCCCAGTCTAAATGCCAAATGACACAGGGAGTAGAAAAGCTGAGTTAAGCTTTAGGATATCCAGTGGATATTATGGTAGCCTAAGACACTGGTCATCTAAAGTAATAGTGAAATATAGCTGTGGTGTTTTGGAACAGTTTCTGGAACTTAAGGTGTAGACTTGTATGGGGAGCTATTCTAGTCTCAAATAGATTAAAAATATATTAAAAGGGAAAAGTAAATGGTGCAGGAGGGAGAGGATTTTTGTCTATTTTTCTTTTCTTTCTTTTTTGTTTTTTTCACTGATATGCCTTTAACACATAGAATAGTGCCTGGAGCATAATAAGTGTTCAATAAATATCTTTTGAATTAATACTCAAATCATACGTGGATCATTTCTGTATTCATGGAAGAGCCTCAGAAAGTGGCGGTATAAAGGGGCAGCAAGATTATTTGCAGTTTACCTTGAAACCTAAAATTTAAACATTCCCAGGCCATACCATCTATCTGAAATCAATGTCCTCTTTTGACATTCACCCTCCTCTAACCCCAGTGACACCTAGCCATCCTTCTAGACCTAGAAAAAATCTCACTTTTCTACTGATGTCATTCCTAATTTCTTCACCAGAATATGATCTTTGTCGCCTTTTAGTTCCTTTAGGAATTATGCTCTGTGTGAAAAATAGCGTGTAACATCTTTTATTTTTGGCATTATTTCCTATGCTTTAGCCTCATCTTCCTAGCTTGACACAATGCCTATGCTTATTAAATGTCTTTGTTCATTTTGGAGCTAGAGAATATACGAGTAGAATAATGAAAATGCCACTGGTTTTAAAACTCTATAATATTGTTCTAAACAAAAAGGCAAACAAATCTATCATTTTAAAAAAAAATACTCAGAGAAAAGAGGTTACAGTTTCAAGAAGAAAATGTTTGGAAATAAAAGGTAATCTTATGTCCTCTATTCTGTGTTTGTACTGAGAAAATCAGTGATGGGAAGAGAAGAAGAAAAGTGGGAGTCAAGAGCGGGGGAGAGAGAGAGAGAAGGAAAGGGTAATTTGGGGAATTTTTGGTATTTTTGGGAATAAGGATACTTCTTTGATGATTCAGGAATTTTCTAAAATTTTATCATTTTAAGTATTATAATGAGGTGGTTTGTAAATTTTACTAATATGTTTGATACATACGTTTTAAAAGGAGAGACAGTGCCATTCCAATAGCTGCAAAGCATTTCAGTAATTGTATAGTCTATTTTCAGGCGAAAAAGAAGTCACCTTTTACCCACACACCTAGCTGGATAGCATGTTAATTTAAAAATACTACTTAGTATTCCATTTCTATCACAATTCATTCGGAGGAAAAATAAGTTCTCTTGGCTTACAGTCGAGCTAGAGATCTATAATTAACAATAATTTACTGCACGCTATCAAATGGCTAGAAGAAAGGAGATCGAATGTTCTCGTCACAAAGGAGTGATTAAGTTTTGCCATGATGAATATGCTAATTACCCTGATTTGATCATCACACATCGTATACATGTATTGAACTATAACTCTGCACCCCACGAATGTGTATAATCAATACATTTCAATAAACATAAGTAAATAAATAAATAATTTACCTGTGAAGTTGGAGTAATGTTATATAAAATGTTGAAGGTACAAAGGTAGAATGGTTAAGTGGCACTTAACAAATCCCAGCACTTCTGAATTGGCGAGCCCCTTTTCAATGACACAGTTACTCTATGTCCCCCCATCTTACGGAGATGTAGCAGGAGTAGAATGTATTTAATCAGAAAGTTATTAATCATATACAGAAGTATTTGACTTTTAAATTAATAGTCAACAACTTTATATGTAAATCAAGTTTCCTATATCAAAGTTCTAGTAATTTCAGAGGCCAGGTACTTTACATTAGGATATAAAATACTGTATTAAAAAAAAACTTAGTGCAGCTGAGAAGAGTGGGTCCTTTTCATTAGAATAGTTCCAGTTCCTAAATAATGCCATGCTGAATCCCTGACAAAAGTATTAACATTTGATGTAAATAATTTTTCCATTGCCCATCTAAATACATCCTATATTAATATAAAACCGCATCTGATATTTGGCTATTTTAAGTATAATAAATAAATTATTAATCTTTGCATATATCTCGGCTACTAGTCTATAAACTTTTTTATTTGTGCATCCTTTTTACCATAAATGTTTAAGTATATACTCTAAACATATCGATTTTTTAAAAATTAAACACATGTACTTTTATATGTAATATACCATATACTTATAAAGCATAAATGAAACTAAAAATGATGAAGTAGAACTTCTGTTTATTTGTATTTTTACCTAGGAGAATAATCTTGCACGTACACTACTTTGGAAACCACTGATCTAAAGACTGTGTAATATTCATAATGGTAAATCTATATAAGCAAAAAGTGTTACAGGTCAGTAACCATAGCAATATCAATGAAGAAAACTCTAAATACTTCAATGAGGAATGTAGGCAGAACATCTCTGCACAAATGGAGATATACCAGCGGTGTAATCATTAACGTTCCCTGAATCTAAATACTGTCAAAATTTTTTATCCAGCTTCATCAAAATGATAACCTGATTACAGGGCTATGGGTGTATATGTTTTCATAACTGCAGGATGAATAAAGTGCTATTATGTAATTAATTTTTAAGATCAACTAATGTGAAATTTTGGTTCAAAAACAGTGCCCCAATCCTTATGGTAAAGACTGATAACCCTTCCAATGGCACACTGAGGAGCACAATGAGCAGAGGCCTGGCAGTCTCATCTGCTTTGTGCTGTATCATAACAGCATAAGTGAATATAGCCATGGCTGAGAATTTTCTCATTTATTTTTCAAAAGTAATGATGTAAAAAACACTTCCAGGAACGTTATAAATCACATATTACTATATTGAGATACTTAACTAAATCCAGAGGCATTCCTGCTCAAGTAAATATGAATTCTGTCTTGTTTAAGTATGTGCCCAGAATTAGTACTATAAATTATTATTTTTTGCCTTTTATCACTAAATACACACACAAACATTTTAATATGAGTATTATATTAAAAATTGACTGTAACTAAAATATGTACTTTAAAAGGAGGTTTTTAAAAAATGCATGCATCATTTAAATTTCTTTTAAGTCATTAGAGTCCACACTATCCATGCAGTGCCAAGTGGGAAGCAACATTTTTTATACACATCGGAAAGGCAAAATAAATGTGTTTTAAAATAAAATGGAATACTTTTGGTTTTCTAAGATTAATAGCAAGGGAATTCTCCACGACTGACAAATACCATACAAATTCCCATTCAGAAATAGAGGCCCAACAGCAGATGTAAGTGACTATTTGGATACCTCATATTTAATTATCTTCAGGGGTAGCACATTACTGCTCCTGAGAAGAGAGTTGTGAAGCAGGTCAATCCCCAGCAGGCACTGGACATTATGGGGGTACCAGAGTGTCGCTCCATCACTGAAAAATGTCCTAGGAATATCTGAACACCAGGGGAGAGAGATTTTTTAAATGTGACTTAAAAAAAAAATTCCTCTTCTTAAGCTTCCTGATCCTCCTATATCATCATCCCAATGACATGACCAGTTGTCATTTTACTTTCTGTCTACGTAACCTCAAGCACAGCTAGGAAATAATGATTTAGGACTTGAAATTCAAAACATAATGGTGTGTCTTTCTTTCCTATTCCTCATTTTACTCAACACCCCTGTGGAGCTGATGCAAGTGCTGAGCTCGCTTTGAAGTCAGCTTGCATCATCTTTGATGGACTATAAAGCAATAGGAGATACTGACTGCAGTTTTGAGCATCTCAGTTCTCATCTCAGATGATGCCGATACATTTGTCATTAAATACGTGGCACAAGTAAATCTTTGGAGGAATTACCAAGCATTTGAAATTGGCAGGTATAGGCTACATACTTCTACTACAAAAGAATAGAAAAGGAAAACATTAACCTGTTTTTAAAATTTATCGAACATTCCACGTACGTTATTCTTGTTTGTGAGTGAGTTTGTAGCATATTCCTGTTCCTTGGTTTATTTTCCTAATACTTTTTTATGCTTTGTGAAAACTTATGTTAAACAGATATATTTAGACAGAGACCTTGAAAGAAAATTTTCTTCTTTGTTTAAGTAATGGCTAAATAAATCAGTATCTGTGGATGAACACTGGTAGTGTTGGCTTTTTAATATGTATACTTTCCTCTTAGCAATGATTACATGCCAGCAAGTGAAGATGAGAGTAATTTGGAGATAAAAGAAGAGCAATGCATTGGATTGTGACATTCTGTCTGCATTTGTGGTGGGCATTGCTACTGATCTCCAATCTTTGCATCTCATCTTCCATGAGGCACACAGGAAAATTGCACTCCTCTATGGTCTTGATGTGGGGTTTAACCATGTGACATGTTTTGGCCAATGAAATACAAGCAGTGGGGCTCTGAAGCACTTAATTCCTTGAACCCTCTTCCAGCATTTCTTCTGCATAGTGATCATAGAAGCATGTATGCTGCAGGCTGAAAGCAAGCTGGAAAGCAGAGTGAACACAGAGGTCAGGTGCTGTGAAGAGTGACCAAGGAGACTGCAGCGAAGTTGCCTAATCAAAATGTTTATATACCTTCTGTTAAACCACTGGGAATTTGGTGTTGCTACAGCACAACCCAGCCTATCCTGGCTGGTACATATCTGTACACATTTTTAAGGAAAATAAATTTAGTAATTAAAACACAACAACGTGAAAAATATCAAAAATCTTTTTGTGAAATATTCTACAACATGTTTATGATACCTACTGGCCCCAATGAATATATTACTTATAACTCTGTAGCAAATGTCTCTGAGCTTTCTCCAAGCTTATAAGCCTTACACTCTTCTGAAATTAGAGTCTTCAAAATCATATTTTTATAACTATTTAGAATAAATTTTTAATTGCTGGGGAAAAGAAATGTCAAAGGAGAGAGACTAGCAGGTAACAACTTCATAGGAGTTTTAAAGAGCATAGTTTATTTTAGAGAATGTCTGATTCTGGATGGCTGGATCATGGAGCAGAGAGAATTGTGGCAGAAAATGTGTGTGGATAAGTCTTTCCTGTGTTGCCTTACATCTATATATCACAACAAGAAATTACATTTCATTAAGTTCTACAACATTTTCATTAAAAATAAGATCTGAATCCTGAGAGGAAAATACTGGCTACCAGAAACGTAAGATTCTCAGAGGGCTTAGCAAACTGAATACTAAATTGCAGACAGACATGCTAGTTTCCTTTGAATCAGTAACTTAAATCTATCTCCTTATTTTTCCATCTAATTTTCACTAGGTCACTCACAAGTCAACATTTAATTTTATGTGGTTGAAGTGGTAGAGCCAAAATGAAATTGCATGCTGTAGGGGGAAAAAATTTAACCTACTTTTAATAGCCCCTTTGAAAGATACTTTGAAGACATGACTTACTCTCATAGTATGTTGACTATCTGAAGAATGAATTATTACATCCTTGTCAAATTTTAAATATCATGCTGTTAAAAATATTAGTCACACAGGGGGCTGTTTGACAGTAATGCCACAGAAAAGCTCTGGTCTATATGAACAGGCAGAGTCTGCAACATAATATCATGGTCTCATGGAGCTCTGCCTTCCACGGGCAACCACAGAGGGAAGGAGGTGGGGAACTGCTTCAGATTTCCTTGGACTGTGGGCAGCACTCTGCCAACTGCATTCTACTTGTGCTGTTCCAGCCAGCCAAGGGGCCTTGTGTCTCTCTCTCCCTGTCGTCCTCTCCCAGCAGAGCTTTGGAGGAGAGCCTAAAAGAAATGAAAAAGCTATCATTTCAAGTAAGGAAGAGTGTCTTTTTTTTTTTTTTTTTTTTTTTTAATACATCCAAGAAATGTGAGTTGAGATCTAGACTAGAGGTTGTAAAGAAAATGATCCAAAGAATTTCTTTTAAAAGGCAGGGTTTTTTTTTTTTTTTTTTTTTTTTAAGCCTAAAAAATAAGATTAGAAACTGGCTTGGATGAGCCCAACTGTGATTAAAAAAATAAGCCTTTTATAGTTAAGTCAAGATTTTTTCCCCCTTTTTGTTCTTTGACTTTTCCTTGCAGGGAAAGGGGCAATCTTTAGCTAATCAGAGCAAAGTAAGAATCACTGAGGCAGCAGAAGCATCGTGTAGGTGAAGGTCAGGCCAATTTTCACCCAAGTAATGCTGTTTTATCACTCATCGAACAAAGATTGGGGCCTTTCTTTCTTGATCCTTTTGTGCTTTCCCCTATTACTTTAACAGATCTGAACAAACCTGGGATTCTTCATCCAAAAGTTCCATTTAGCTGCATTTATTTCAAATCCTCTAAATTTCATGTCTCAATATTATAGCAACTTAAGGATGACACAAAACCCACATGTTTAGGCAGAAAGGCAAAGTTAACTAAAAACAGAATTAGCACAGAATACAGTTATTGTTTTCACTAGGACTTGGCCATTTATTTAGTGCCGGATTTCATGTCAGCTCTATTAATCCAGCCACCTTTTAAGGGATTCTGTTTTCTCTGTGTCCACAGAATATGAACGCTGTTGATAGAACATTGAGTTACAAATTGGATGATGATACACTTGGCAACTTGGATAAGGGTCAGGCTGAGAAGCCAAGACTATAAAACAAATACTCACCCTAGTGATGTGTGGTGTCTGAAATAAATGTATTACGCAGTTGCCTCTGAATAACTGCTCCAGTGCTGTGACACCCCAGGTCACAATGTGTCAGGCTCATTTACTTTCATGGTAGATTTGGAGTTTTCAAAATGTGAAACAGAAATATGAGGAAATGCAGAAAATGTCATTTTGCAAAGATGAAGTTAAAAATTAGTTTAATGAGTTTTTAAAAAATCTTATTTTCAAAGCGTAGCATTTTGGATATTTTTAAGCTGTACTAAGGCAATGCTTCTTAATCCTGACAGCTTTGACTGAGTTTTCCCATATCTGAGTAACTAAATTTTCCTTGCTTGCTTATCCTTGTCTTCTCTTCTATCTTTCTCTTTTTCATTGATCTTTTCTCACATCTTTAGTTGCCAATTATTCTGTCTCCTTTTTTCCTCTCTTCCCTCTCCAGAGCACAGGCTGGGGGTGGCCACTTTCAGGTTGAGGAATCCATCTGGATACTTTTCCCCTCTTAAAGTGGCTTGAATTCTTAAAGTTAAAAATTGCATAGCTTTGTAGATATGATGAAAATGTTCAATTTGAGAATACTGTAATGAATCTCTAAATACTAGTGATCTGAGTTCTTCAGAGATGAGTAGATTCAGGACTCCATCTCTTTTATTTCTGCACATGTGCCCAAACTTGACCTATTCCCTGTTACTGTCATATAGAAGGGAAGGCACCGTATAATTCAGTGATTTTTATTTTTTGAACAATGTTACAAATATAAAAGGCCACCCCCTTTCCATTTGTCTTTTCATCTCTAGTAGTGGGTATATGATATCCTAACACACCGAGGAGGAAATCAGAGTGAAGAGAGAGCACGCACACAGCCTGAGGCTGGAGGAAGATGATGCCGATCCTGCCCTTGCTGAGGAGCTGTGTGTAATCCGGCAACTGGTTCTGCTAATCCTTCCCACACAGCACCTCTCAGCACCGCCTTCTCCTGCTCCCTGGACTGGCCGGCACTCGCCTAGGCTCTGACCACTGAACACTCTGTTATCCACCAAAGCATCCTTACTGGCCTCCCTGCCTCCATTCTCTCCCCTCACCACTTCTTACACTTGAAATAGAATGAAGTCACAACTACCATTCTTAAATTCAGCTTTGGACACTCTCCCAAGGCCAGAAATTTCATGTTTACTTATTTAAGAGTTAGGATAGGAAGAACTAGCAGAACCAGCTGATGGATTATATAACCCTCCATGGCAAGGACAATATCATCTTTCTGCTGTTCACAGCTGTGTAAATGGTTTATCCTTTACTTATTTTCATTCTTCAGCCCCCTATGACACCGCATGTTCGTCCCCCTCAAATGGAACAATGAATTGGGGTGGGAGGTGGGGAGGAGGCCAAAGAATAGTGCAAATACACATAATAAGGATGGTTTACCCTGTAAGAAAACGAACTCTTTTTTTTTTTTTTTTTTTGTCTTTTTCGGGACCGGCACTCAGCCGGTCATCGGCCATTCCTACATAGGATCCGAACCCGGGGCAGGAGCGTCGCTGGGATCTCAGCGCAGCACTCTCCCTAGTGCGCCACGGGGTCAGGACAGAAAACAAATTCGTTTAATGCTCTTATTCAGCTATTTTAAGCCCTGAGAGGATCAACATTTATATTTAATTATAAACACTTTGCATTTATCACAAAAGATCCAGAATTAGTGGCATTTTATTAGCAAGTTGGCTTGCATTACCCTCTGTCTTGAAAGAAGAATTTAAAATATCACCAGTTTGTCCTTTATCTTGGAATGTGCTTTCTACCAGTCATCTCAGTCATCTCAAATCACTCTGCATTTGCTTCCCTTTCTTCACTTTTCCATTTACTTTCAAATGAAACAATCTTAAATCAATTTATTAGTGTTATTATTAAAATAATTAAGTAACTTCTAATTCTACTACAAATATGGCTAAAATAAAAATGTGTGCTTGGTAGCTTTTTATTTGATTCACACGAGGTTTTCAGAAACTAGTAAGGCACAATTCTCTGCCTGGCATAGTAAGCAGCAGAACACTTTTATCTACTTCGCTGATGTCTGCATGCTCAGTTAGCCAGGCCTTGTATGCCCTGTCTCTTCTAAGGGTGGTAGAAATTTAAATACAGTGAATGCTCCATGGCAGTGCTGCTGCTGTGGAGTCAATTCGTTTCCTTGAGAGGATCAGTTCACAATTACTTTGGGGCAGTCCATACAGGCCATCTTAGTTGGCCATTAATTAAGTGATAAGACATGACAGGCAATATATTTCTGGGCCATTTAACATATCTCTTGAGGGATTTTTAAAGCAAGAGGCTAAAGATCAAGTGACTTTAACCACTTGAGAAGTTCACGCCAGGAATTTTCTATTACTACAAGGAAATTTTGATATTGGAACTAAGACAAACATTGGATTTTTAAATATAGAGTTAGAAAATCAAGACAAAAACCAATTTTAAAAATTTATAAAGTGCTATGTATTGTACTATAGTCTACCATATATTGTCTCATCTAATTTTCCCAGCAATCTTGTGAAGTGCCCATCATCCCCATTATGCAGTTGAAGCATGCCAAGCTCAGAGAAGTTTTATGGCTAAAATGCTTTGCACGATGATTTAGAATTCTGAAATTAAATATATATTGGACTTGCAGCTCTTCAGTTACCTAGACTTAATACATTGTTTCTACCCCAACTCTAGCTTCTTTCAATGATAGCCAAGATCAGTTTAGAAAATATGGCTGTGCCGTGGGCTACTGGGAAACACTTCTCTAGACTTATGGCTCCTTTTAGTGATTCTTGAAAAAAATGTTTGTTTATTAAATAAATAATTTCATAAATAAAAGTGCGACTATAATAGTAGACATGCTTGACTAACCATCTGGTAGAAACTTTGGGGCTTCACTGGAAAATATTTAAGATTTGTCCAGAAAATGCTCCACCGTACTGAGATTTGTTCTTGATAACACTGTCTTATTTGCATACCTTATTCTATCTCCCTGGACCCAGACATTCACTGTTCTTATTTGCCTCCTAAATACCCTGCTCTACCTCACACTTGCTGTGTGGCTGGGCATATTGTGTCTATTAATTTCTTACTGTAAAAAGAACATGGTTAGCTCTCTTTTATAGCTAATCGCACAACTTTCCCTAAGGTATTCCTGACCTCACTCTCCGAACTCGGTATGTTTTGAACTTGACCCCCACATTCTACCTGTATTTCCTGAGTTTTTTTACCCTATTCATTCCAACCTCTCCCTGCTCATTGTTGTTAGTAGAGATACCATGAGAAGCAGACACCTGATTTCATTTTACATTCCATGTGTTTATCATATCAGATATATACCCTCAATAAATTATTGTTTTACTGGATAAATTATATATAACTAATTTAATAACATCAAACATTTCAAAATTTTCTAACTATAGCTAAGTATTAGTCAGCACAGAATGTTCTTTAAATTTGACTTATTTTCCCTTTTTTAACTTTCTGAACTTACCTTCACTTTTAATATATCCAGAATATTAACTAGATCTTGTTTTTTGTCTTTACTGAAGCAGTTTCTTCTGTCAGTTTCCACGATACACCACTTACATTTTTTTGTCCTGTCTAATGACAACTTATTCATTTATGCAATATTTTTTGAAGACCAACTATGCTTCTCCTATCTTTTTCATATGATCAAGGTTAAAGTTTTAGCAGGAGTCAATTCAGATTCAACAGCTTTATATTTACTTAAAATAGTTCTCTGATTCTAACTCTATATTATCTCTCAGTCTTAGTTTGCAAAATTGCATGTTTTTATGTGGGTGTATGTATGTGTGTTTGTGTGTGTATGTGTGTGTGCACATGCATATGTGTATTTCCAGATCCACTATAGTCAGAATTTGTTGAGTCAATAGCTGTTACTCAGATGGCACTGTAAGCCACAAGAATGTCCTTTGGTCATTCTTTTTGTCAAACTCATAGGAATTCAACATGTATGTTTTTTTTTGTCATTTCTGTTGCCTAAAATCAAAGGAAATTCCTGTAAGTCTGATCATGTACATTGTATCATTTAAATCTAGGTCAATTTAATTGAAACAATAACTGAGGCTCTCTTGAGTTTCTGAAAGAAAATTTTGTTTTGAAATGTTGAAGAGAGTAGCTGTTTCCACAGGACATGCATTGATTTATGATGATGTGAGCAATGCTGGAGCTACTGGCAGCCTTCTCGTAAGGCTAAGGGGTGCCTGGCAGAGGAGCCAGCCTGGAGAGAAGACCTGAGAAGCAGTGAGAAGGAGGCTGACTTCTGACGTCATCCTTTGAACTTGGAGATCCAGTTTTGCCTCCAAAACAGTTATTAGTCATGTAAACCAACAATGATTCCATCTACACTTGTTCTTTAAATCAGTTTGTTTTTAAATTTTATTTCATTTCTTTTTGCAATAACTTTTTGTATTTGTAAACATTCAGAATGTCAGAATTGCAGATAAATTGTGGATAGCTGTAGATGGCTTTGTATTCTTGTGTCTGTTGCTCAATTTTCTTATCTATAAATGGAGATATTAATAGTTTATACTTCATCAAAGATTTAATATATGTAAAGAATAGTGCCTGAAACATAGTGAGATCTATACAAGTAATCATTGTTACTGTTCTCTATTATTCGTATTTTTGTGTAAAATTTGTATTTCTAAAATGAGACTCTTGATTTGTTTTTCTGCAACCACCTCATAGGTGCCCACTTTTAAGCATACAGAGGCACCACAAAAAAAAAAAAAGAGAGAGAGACTCTATACAATCAACAATCAGTTATGTGTGGCTTACCCTGACTCAGGGGTCAGCAAACTACAGCTTGCCCATGGGCCAAATGTGGCCTGCTGCTTATTGGTAGGGACAGCAAGCCAAGAATGGCTTTCATATTTTGAGATGTAAAAATCAAATATAAGACAATATATCATGACATGTGAAAAATTACATAAAATTCAAGTTTCGGTGTCTATACATAAAGATTAATTGCAAAACAGCCACACCCATTTTTGTGCTGTCATTTTTTGTCAATTAAAACTAATGGGACATGAAAATCAACTACACTATATATTGATAAATTAAACATAAATAAATAAATAAACTAATATAATACTGATGTCTGTAAAATTTTTGGTATAGTAAGGATGAATTATAGCTCTCAAATAAATTACCTTCTCAAAAATTTATTACCTGAAATATTGACCCAGTACTCAGATTTATTCTGCAAGAAACAAATTTTAGTTTTGAAAGTACTCTTCATTTGTTTGGATCATTCACATTTTCGAATCTATGCCCATATTTGCAGTCATCTAGCCTCTAGTATAGCCCACAGAATTACAAACAATGGAACTGGTAAAAAAAAAAAAAAAAAAAAAGGGTATTTTCAAACTTCGATATTATTCTTTTCTCAATGATGTTCTCAGGGAGAGTGATATGAATTACCACAAATATTTTGAACCTAGCTCAAATATATCTTTCCAAATATAAATTATGACAGAAGTAGACTTCTAGCAGTTTCTTCAGAGTTCTTTTATAAGGTTGATTAGATAGAATGTTTACCACATGTCTTTCATGGTTTTACTGTTAAGGAAGACTTTCGGCAGTCAAATTACAGTGGCAAATAAAAAAATTTACACAATAACATCTTCTTGTGGAAAATCTCAGGGAAAATAGTGTCCTTATGATGAATTATTTGAGTGCTACTTCCTGTTTAAATGAAGTTCCATGGAGACCATGCATTTTGAGGTCCTACATTGAAGCCAAATTTCAAGGAGTATTTTGTTAATCTTTTTCAAGATATCTGGGGTCTGCACAAACATTAAGCTTTTATCTTTAGAATGCTTTTCTAGACCATTGCCAGGAAGACCTGATCTGCTATATTACTGTAGATGACTGTCTCTAATACACCAATAGTTATTAAAGGCTCAAATCATGGATTCTTAGATTTTCCCCCCATTTTTCCTTTTTATTTGTAAAAGGCTTCCATAAGAATTACTGTACATGCACAAAAAGACCCCATTTAGAAAATAGTTTGTGAATCCCCATTCTGTGCAGTAATGGTCCATATAACAGTATTAAGTCAGTTCCTTTAATAGGGAGAGTGCCTTTTTAGTTTGTGAGAAATCTGCCCCTGCTGAGATTTGAACCAGGTACCCTTGGATCTAAAAGCATTTGCTTTACTCCTTAGACAAAGTGAATCTTCTTAAAAGGGAGGTGGGGTGAGAGTTCTCTTTGACTTTAGAGCTGTGTCTTTGACAACTTCATTTTTCTTTCTGAATTACTTTCTCAGTCTCTTGCCTTTACCCCTTGTTTTATCTGTTCTAGGGTTTTTTTCACATTTAATCATTTGTCTACTATTGGCTTTTAAAAATGTGAATATCAACCTCTGTATCTAAAACCAGCATTTAATATCTAATTAGGCAACACTGTTAAATTAAATAATTTGTTAGTGCCAGACTCCAAGATTGAACTGGAGAATCTCTAATGTTCTCCCAGCTCTGAGTTCATATATCTATGTTATCTATAGCGAGTTAAAAAATGGGTTTGTTTTTTTTTTTCTTTTTTCCCCATGGAGGAGAAATGACCACGTGGCACTTTGAATTGGACACTCTCTGTGTGTTGCTTTATGGTGCTCATTCTGCCAACAAGGCTTCTAGAATCCTTGTCTTAAAAGCACATCATGGTAATGAAAGAAAAGTTTAATTTCCTATACTTCCTCAGAGTCTCATTATATGTCCGCCAGCCAAATTCTAATGGTCCTGCAATTTGTGATGTGACATTCTATCTTTCTCTGCAAACACAACATTCTGTAAGGTTTAACAAGAGAATTACAGATGCTTATGAGATTTTATAAAAAGAACTTGTTCTTTCTCAATACTAGATTGTGTTCTAAGTGTTTTCTAAACAAAACAGAGCGTGGGAATCTCTAATAAATAAGACATATGGGACAATAGACTATAATATTGCAGTAAAACCAAAGTGATTTTTCCTCCTCCTTTGTCATAGCAGAGTTCCGTTCAGATTACAATAGCCACAGAAAATGAGGGTTTAGATCCTTAGTTGCCACTGGTTCATCATTAAACACTCCTCAAATGCTCACAATATGCCAGGTGCTTTATGGAACATATAAAGACTGGTTCTTGTTTAGGAGAAAAAAAGTTTATTCAAGGATGGCATTGGACACATTGTAATTACTCCCACTGGAGGCATATATATAACAAAAAGAGTTTTGGGGTACAAAAAAGCAAAGCGTGTTTTCTTTTTGTTGGAATGCCAGCCCTAATTCTTCACCCATGGCTCTCTGAGGCCAAACAAGTAACAATCTACATCTAGATTTGGTAATTTATTCAAGATCAGAATGAGACAAAACTTGGTTACTTAACAGGATCTTCAAAAAATAGGGAAGCTTGTGTGGATTCTTTCTTGGACGATCAACCGCAATCCAGCCTTAAATTCCTGGAGTCACCTTGCATTTGCCCTTGAATTAAGTCATCTGCTATAGCTAGGACCCTGAAGCTCAAAGGTGACCTGAAATCAGGCTGAGCACACTGGAGAGTCTTTGTACCAGAGAGTAATGCCAGTTCTACACCAGGTCAGGAGACAAAACCTGAGGATAAATGTTGTTTATTTACCCATATTCTGTTTAGTGTCAGATCTAGTTAATTACACAATGCATGTATAAATATCCAGCAAAATGCTTGCAACATAGCAATCAATAAACAAATATTTGTGGAACAAAGGAAGTTCCAAAATCTTTGGTAAGAAAATGTAAGTCATGATCCCTTACCACAAGAGAATGAAATTAACACTTGCAAACCAATTAGATTGATAATTGAGAAGTATAAGGTCTGAATTTCTGTTTCCCTGACTTAACTTTTACATATCATAAAATGTCAAAAATAATTTTTTCTTTCAGAGAGAGCATTAGGCATTTTTAAGTTTTAGGGGCAATAAGAAGGTTCCACTGAACCATCTTCAAATGATTTCTCCCTTCTCAACTGTTTCCTGAAAAAAAAAAATTTTTTTAAAGGGAGAGTTCACAATTTTACTGTTAGAGATAAAAGGCTTTAATGCCTTGATTCTCTAATTAGAAAAATTAAGATAAAAAGATTTACTAGTCCCTTTCTTGTTTCTCTGGGACATGGATATTAGAAAGCTGGAAGGCATTGGGTGCATAAGGAGGTAAAATAAATATCACTGAAATGATGCAAGAGTACAGAAAGAGAATACTCCATTTTAGATTTCTTGCTTCTGCTTGAAAAAAACACGTAAAAGTTATGGACAGCTATTTCAAATAATCACAAACACTCCAGTTGAGAATTTTGGCTGCTTTTATATCATTGTAAAGTGGCATAAACATCAGGGGCACAATTCTCTCCAGACAGTAATTACTTCCCCAAATGTGATTCGATGTACTCAATACCTTTTTTTCTCACTTTAAATTCTTTATAAAGGAAACATACTTATTAGCAAACCTGTTCTACAGAAAGACAAGGGAAAAAATTACAATTTAAAGTCATATGAGTGATGGCCTCCACTGCATCTTCCTCCAATTTATTGCACTGTCGCCTCCGCAGTACCGCTGGGGAAAATCCACAGCGCACAACTGCAATGTAATTGTATCTCCTCTCTGCCTACTATCTCCACTCTCCACCGTCTTCATCTGCATCATCTGAACATCACTCAAACCTCTTATCCAGACTTGTTCTCTGCTGCTTGGATGAAATCTTAAGCAAGTACTATTTTTAGCCATTCTTAGATAATAAGTCCTAGAGTATATTTGGTAGAAACAAGTTCTCATAAGTATTATATCAATGTCCCAGTCAGGGTAATATTAAAAACTACCCTGAATTTCACATAAAATTAGAGCTTCTCCCACTCTTCATATTGGTACTGCTTTAGGCAGGGGACAGGAGACAAGCACATGGTTGCCTTCATCTTTGTTCCTTATCCTGAACTTCTCCATCGGGTACCTACTCCCCTTGCTGGATGAGGTTTCTAATCCTTCCACACACGGAGTGAGGAAAAGGGGAAGTTAGAAAAACTAAAGATCTTACCTTATGACATAGATTTGACCCAATGATGTTGGCCTTTGAAAAAACACCCCAGATTCTTGATTCTAATTCCACCACAGATGATTTTATGGATTATTTAAAGAATACCCTGTCGAGATCCTCTAATTGCAATGATCTCACATGGTGATGTTTTCTGTTTGGCTAGCTGCTTAGAACTTCAGTCCTCAGGGCGTGGGAGGCCCATTCCACAGACTCTCACTGATGAGGCTCCACCATCTCTCCAGGAATCTCTTGGGAAAGTCCTTTTCAGGCTGGCTTCAATTCAGCTTTCTCCCACATGGTCCACATCTGGCTCATGGGAACCTCATGCCTTTGCTTCTGCTAGGTGAAGGTCACTCCCAATGTCATCATCTCTCTTTGTCCTCCTGTTATCCAGACACCTCAAGTCATAGTCTTTGGCCTTTAAATTTTAAAGGTGCCGGTCCAAAGGCACCTGATTCCGGAAGACACATATTAAGCTCTCTCCAAGTGGAACTTTTCGCAGTCCTCTATTCTCTTTTCCATGGCAAGAGAAAATCCAAAAATTTTCTCCAAAGAAATTCTTTCTCAAAGAGCTCCCCCTGCCCAACCTGTAAATATCCTCAGTGAAAGAGTTGAGAACTAGGAAACTGGTTTTTATCCACCTTCTTTTGGAAGTTTTGAGTGAGTGGCCTAGCACCTCATATTGGGGGTCCTCAGTCTTTATAATACTTGTCTAAATTGGGGGATGACTAAAACTAGCAAGAAAAACCTTATTCTAACATTCTGATATGAGAGTTGGTAATTAACTTACCCTTCTTTTTTTATTGGGGACATCTATCACAAAACCAACGCTCCTGACTCTCTGAGGTTGAAACTTCTAGGGAAGAATGAGACCAATTAGGTAAGGAAATGCTAACAAAAATATAGTATCTAGATTCATTCCTATTTCTAAATGAAGACTCACCTCAGTTAAGACAATATGAACCATCTCTACTTGTTTTCCGTCTAATTTCCCATAAATTCAGGGACAAGGACCATGCCATTCTTCAGCCCCAGGTTTCTGTGCCTGTTCTTTGCCCAGCCAGAGGGCCTGCCTTCTGTCTGGCCCTAGTGTGGGTAGACAGTATTCAACAGCATCTCTTCCATATATTCTGAATTTCTGACTAAGCCATTCATTTTCTGTGAGACAGAAGCAATGCCTCACCTCTCCTTTTGGTCAGTTCTTTCCAATTTAGCTCACTTTGCAAGTTGTTTTGAGTGGATTTGCTATCCTTTCTTCTCTTATAAGGTAATACTACTTGTAAAATAATTTATTAACATAAATTCATAGCTCAATTAATCCATTCAACAATTCTTTAATTTTATTTCTGAGGAATATTGGGGACTTCGAGGTAAATAAGGAGAAATAAGACATGTACAAAATGTTATGCAATATATAATCTGCTGAGCGTGATTAAGATGTTCAAGAAAAATGCTGTGAATATTGAGAAGAAAGAGATTCACGTTTGGTTGAGAGGGGTGACACTAGGGAGGACGTCTGAGAAGGAGTTCTACTTTATCTTGACCTTGAAAATATGGGAGGAGATTTCAATAGGAAAGATGTTATGCCAAATTGGGGAAACAGCACAGATAAAGTGAAAAATACTGAAACGTGTTTTTAGTAAAAAAATTTCATTGTATATTATGTATATTATAATATATAGTATATTATATATCAAAGAGAAAAAACTGAAAGCTTCAGTCAGACTTGGGTGAGTCATAAATGCCAGGATCACAGAGATTGGATGTTATTCAACAAGAAAACAGTATGAGGATGTCATTGAAATTTCTGAGGAAGAAAAATAAATGATTGGGACAGTTATTTAGAAAGGTTAAATTGGTGGCAGAAAACATTAAAAACTAATAAATGCTGTAGTTGAAACGGAAAATAGAAAGTAAACACCAATGTACGACAATGGTCTAAACAAGAGGCAACTAATTCCTGAGCGAATGAGAGCTGTGGGAAGAGAAGAGAGAGGACTGAATGTGGGAGACATTTCAGTGGGAGATTGCGTAGGATTGAGCTAGACGTGGAGATTGGGGAGGGGGAGTAGTCAGTATGACTTCGAGGTTTATACCATAAAAGTGCAATTAACCAAAACGAGGAAGATGTTCCCATGCAAAAAATAACTCATGGTACGAATCAAGTGTTATTTGACGTTCAGGGAAGAGAGCCGTCAGGGGTTGGACTCTGACTGCCGAGAAGGGACTTCACTGGAAGCTTTGAAAGTTGAGTAAGAATTCCTTGTAAAAATGCAAGATAGAATGGATAAGTAATATGCTAATAAAGGACTCTAACTCTTTCCTATTTGGGTCTAGGTTTTCTAATAAGATTATGTTATTACAAATTATTCTGTCTTTTAGATAATACCCAAGATGACCAAGAATAGAAAAAATGGAAGTTTAGATTCACTTAGGATGATATTTAAGGTAGCATAGTCTTACTAGGAAGAGACTTCTTGGGATGTGATTTATTTTTAATTTTTCAATGTATTTTTTTAATTAACAAACAATAAAATTCACTATGTATTTTTGGTGTACAAATTTAGGAGTATTGACAAGTGCAGTGCGTAAAGTCATGTAGCACCACCAAAATCAATATATGGAATTAAGATGGCATGCACTCCTGTTCATAATAACTGCAGTGATTGTGCTACATTGTATGGGTGGCCTTAATAAAATCACACAAGTCACTTAAAATTGGAGAGGTAGTAATAGGTATGAAAGCCAAAGTTTTGAGGCAGGAGGGAGATTCAGGATGCTATTTCTGGCTTGCTGATGAAGGGGGCCATGTAGAAAGGACCTGAAAGTGGCCTCTAGGAACTGAAAGCAATCCCTGGCTGACAGGCAACAAATAAATGAACTCTTGAGTCCAACAATGATTAGGGACTGAATTCTGCCAGCAACCTGGATGAGCTTAGAAGTTGCTTCTGCTCCAGAACCTCCAGATAAGGGCCCAGCCCAACTGACACCTTGACTTTGATCTTGTGAGCAGCTCAGTAGAGGACCCAATGAAGCCTGCCCCAGATTTGACATACAGAAGTGTGAACTAATAAATGGATTAAATAATAAATGTATTAAATAACTTAAAATAATAAAAAGATTTTAAGCTCATATGCAATAATAGAAAATGAATACAGCATATTCCATTTATGGAATATGTCCTATTTATAAATATATTCCATTTATGGAACCATAAAGTGTGTAGCCTTTTGAGACTGGCTTTTTTCATTCAACGTCACACGTTTGAGATTTTTCCATATTGGTATGTGAATCACTGAGTAGTATTCCTCTTACTGAATGCACCATGGTTTGTTTGTCCATTGACCTCATGAAGGACATTTGGGTTGTTTCTAGTATTTGGAGATTAGAGGAAAGCTACTTTCATCATTAGTGTACAGGTTTTGTGTGAAAATAAGCTTTAATTTCTTTTGTATAGCTACCTAGGAGTGGGAATCTGCATCACATAATAAGTACATGTTAAAATCTGTAAGAAACTGACAAGCTGTTTCCTAAAGCATCTGCACCATTTTGTGTTTGCACCAGCATTATATGAGAGTCCCAGCAAGTACTGTCAGTCTTATTAATTTTTGCCATCCTATCAGGTATACAGCAGCATATCATTGTTGAGTTCGGTTGTAAATACATTCACCACAAACCTTAGAGGTTCTGCACAAATTACCATTTTCATAAAATTGTATCATAAACATGAGCATGTTTTAGCATCTTCATTTGAAAATCATATTTTGAAAGTACGCCTTTGGCCAAGACTATAACATTTTTAGATAATGATAGTTCTCCACTGCAATACTCAGAAAGCAGATTTGGGCTAAGATTCATTCATTTATCCAACATTACTGGTATCAACTATCAGCTGTGTAAAAGGCATGATGCTAAGTGCTCAGGATGAAAGATGAGTACTATATGGCCCTGCCCTGAAGAAGCTCCTGCCCTCTACGGAGGTAATTGTAATACAGTCTGGTAGCTGCCGTGATGGAGGAATATGAACATTGCTGTTAAGTCACAGGTGAGGAAGTGGGTTAGTGAGGCGATGAGACATGACTACAGCTTTGCAACGACTGAGACCAAAGACTTAAATCAGCAACGAGGATGTACATGAAATAGACCACTGGTGTCCAATTGGAATCACTTTGTATAAACTGAAGACAACAATGTTTTCTCTCAAATTCTTTCACATTTTTGAAATTCTTCTGAAGTAACTGCGTTGGATATATCATAAAGGATAATATATGACATGATTTTGTAGATTCCTAATAGGAAAGATTCTCATTCTCACAGATGTGCTTTCATTGTAGTAGCATAGAAGTGGTCTCCCCTGTGGGAGTGGGGGAGGGGGCACAGGCCTCAGTCCAGCGCCTCCTCCTTCCCCCTCTTCCATCCCATTCCCTTCCCATTTCTCTCTCCCCTTCCCCTCCCTCCTAACTGCTCCCCAACAACATCCTGGAATGTAAACAAATAATATTAATAAAATAAAAAAGCAATTAAAAAAAAAGCAAAGAAGCTTTGGAATTTTATTTTTTTGACAGGCACCAATAAACACAGTAAATAGGCAGAATGTTTACTACTTTGATGTTTCCTTTGTCTTGAAGTTAGTCAGTGATTTATACAGTATATACATCTATGTGTGTGTGTGTGTGTGTGTGTGTGTGTGTGTGTGTGTGTGTGTGTGCACGCTGACTAGTGAGCATGTACGTGGCTTCCTCTGCTAGTGTTAGGATCTTGGAATCTTATATTAAAGAACAATCTACTCATATTTTAACGTGAATAATACAGCACATGTTAAACATCATAAAGGGGACATTAGTCATTAGTAGTCCTGTTTTTCTAGTACATCCAGTGTTTGCTACACCCAGAGCCAGAGCATATGTGGCCGGACTGTACGTGTGAAGAGCAAGTGAGAGTAAAGAAAATAATACCAAACAAATTAGGGTTGCACATAATTGAATAAACATGGGACTGATCATCCAATAACTGCAAAATCATTGTTAAAAAAACACTCTCACACACGATGCCTGAATTTTAAAGAAAACATTTGGGCATTTTGATTTTATTTGATTTTAAATTTCAGAAGCATTTTCATTGAGGTAACATTTACATTTGAGGTGTGTAATCTGGTCTCAGCAGGTGGTAATGCTGCATAGCCTTTGATGCTCACCAAGTTTGTTTATGGACTATACTAGAGATGGCAATCCAATATCTTCAACAAAAATTCAGAGACAAACACAGGACATCTTTTTCTGTTCTGTTCGTAATAGTGTCTTTACTGACAGAATGCAACCAAGAATCTGTTAGAAATGTAAACAAGATTGCCTTTGTGCACAAAAGAGAATGTGATTGGTGTACCAATATCGAAAGTCAGTGCATTTTAGGTGATGCAAATGTGCTACAATGTGCAATATCCTGAAGCATTTCCAAAGCTGACTGAAGCAAAACATAAACACTGAGTTTAAAGAATTATGAATGATTTGTGCATATCAACGTGGCTTCAAAATATTAAGTATGTTTTCTTTTGTTTGTTTTTGGCTATTTGCAGCTTATCAGCTTAGGCTAGGTTTGTGAGACACCATATTGCAATTTTTGAGAGCTCTGCTTTTGATGGCTTGCAATAAACCACACAGGATATTCCCATCGGGGGGAAAGAAGTTGTAAACTGTCATGAATATTATAATTTACATGATTTGGAGCTTAGAAATTTCTTGTTTAGATTTTTAACTTCAGCTAATCACAGATTTTTCTGTTTTGAAAACAATGATTTGAATGTAAACCAACTCAAAGTGGCACAATAAGGCAATTTCAATAAGCTAATTAATTTCTTAAAAAACGAGAAAGAAATTTCACATGCTCTGAATTTGCTTTTGAGGATGGCTCAAGAACATACATTTCATTTGCAGAATCAGTCAAAATCAGTTCTGCTGCTAAACATGGAGTAGAGCTCAACTGTCTTTGTCTGAAGATGACATTTAGCCAGTTAGTACTGTGAAAATATATTAACACTCAATCAAAGGAGGTAATTAGGAAGTGTCAAATGAAAACACTTTAAAAAAATTTTAAAGAACCCTCTGCTACACATAAGAAAAAAATTTTATTTTCATAAAATTGTTCATTTAGAATTTTAAATGATAGACATAATCTCTGTCGTGTTCACAGCAAAATGGTGGCAGATCTCAAACTCTTTTTATTTATATTTCCCCCTAAATATATTCTTCTTGCATTTTCTACACATGATGCCATCTTGTCAGAATCACTTTCAAAGGGAAATATATGTCTCAAGAGTAAATAACCAGATGAATAATCCATTGGGTGTCTTGTAAAAGTACATGTTATGAGTCTATAAGTAAATATTTTGCAAATTTTTATTAACAAAAGTGGGAATGTAACTTATGGACATTTTAAGCAATCTATCACTTGATCTAATTTCAGAAATATTTGTACATATCTTTTGCTCAGTTTGTGAATTGGCTGCATGATATGTTTGAATAAAATGTAAACAATCACTGTGAGTAGGAAACCCTTTAGTACTCATTAGTTTAACAAAATCCTTATCAAGGATTAGAAGCCAAACACTTTTGCCCATCCCTTCACTACTCTTCCAGTTGAAGACACATCTCTCACCTGAGTCACTGCAGTAGGCTCCTTAGTTGATCTCACTGCATCTGCCCTTGTTTTCCTGAAGTCAATTCTCAAAGAGCAGCCAGAATGATTCTGTTAAGGCATAAGTCATCTTATGGCTCTTCACTGTCTAAAATCTCCCAGTGACTTCTTATTTTACTAAGAGTAAAAGCCAAAATTTAAATCTTTCTACTGGCCTCAAAGACCCCTAATGATCTGTTTCCATCTTCTATTCCCATTTTTCCTCTCTGACTGCATTTCCCACCTCTTTCCCCCCTTGCTTATGCCATTACAGACCCTTAGCAAACGGGGCCTGCAGTGCTCCAGACACACTCCTACCTCAAAATATTTGCATTTGCTGTTCCGTCTGCCTGGAACGCTTTTCTCCAGCTATCTGCAAGGCTCACTCTCTTACTTTTTCCAAGTTTTGACTCAATTGTTACCTTCTCATTGAGCAATTCCTTGGCCATTCTAAAATTCTGCCCCTCTTCACCCTCTCCACAAATGCACAATCCTATCTACCTTTCTTTGCTTGGTACTCTTCCCTGCCAACACTTATCAGTATCTTATAGACTACATGTTTTACTTATTAATCTTACTTATTGTCTGTCTTTCTCATTGGAATATAAACTCCATTTTATATTCCAAAGAGTTTTGTTGTTTTGTTCATTTCTTTATTCCTAGCATCTTGGCAATGACTTACATCAAATATGATACTCTAGGGCAGGCATTTTTTTAAGTGCTGGGATCCAGGAGTACTCAAGACAGAGAAGTTCTGCTCTCATGACATTAAATTTCTAATGGAGAAAACAGATAATATACAACTAAACAGGTAAATAAGACAGTATTAGATTAGGGATAAGTGCTATGAAGAATAACATGTCAAGGAAACATGACAGAGAGTGACCAGTGGTCTTTGACAGGCGGTACTTTGACATGAGTGGTCTGATAAGGCCACTTATTCCTGAGAAGTACTGGTTGAGCTGAAGCTTGAAGGACAAGAAGCAGCAAAGAAAGACATGTCAAAACCTAAGCAGGACAACATGTGAGAGAGCAGAGTTTATATCTACTCATGTTCACTGTTAATTGACAAGGGTTCATTTCTCATCTGGGCTAGATGGTATGCTGGCTTCTAAAGAACATGAGATACGCTGATTTCTGTAAGAGTACTAATTACACACCTAAGGGCACAACACTCACTGATATGAAGCAACAAATAATAAAAGAATTTCAATAAGGAGACACAAATACCAATGAAGGTTGTAATGATCAGGGATAGAGAATGTGGAAGACTGTAAACCTTCTGGGCAAAGGGAGAGAGGTGGGAGTGAGTATGGAGTGTGGGAAGAAGAGTGAGGAGTTTGCTTTTCTGCACGTGCGGTATGTAGTGGAGAAGGAAACTCAGGTGTACAGAAAGAGAGGCACTTTGAAAACCAGATAAATGAGTTGAAGACTCATTTTCTGGGAGCCAGGCAGGATTCTTCCACTTCATTCATTCTCTATATCCAATTCATCAGCAAGACAGGTAGGCTGTGCCTCAAAAATATGTCCTACATTGTCCACCTTTCCAGCTACTGCTTTGTTCGACCCACTCTCCTCTTTTGACTGGACTGATAGAGTTCTACCCATTCTCCCCGTTTCCACTCTTGCCCCCTACATTACACTCGCCACGTCGCACCTGGAGTCCTCTTTTACAAATATACATCAAATTATGTTACACACACCTCTGCCCAAAACATTTCACTGCTTTCCTGTTGAACTTAGAATAAAATTCAACTCCTTCCAATGGCCTACAAGTCCTGCATAACCTACCGCTGCCTCCCCAGCCTGCCCACCTTCTGCAGGACTCCTTTGTCCCATCATGCTCCAGCCACACCTTCTTTATGTTTCTCATTGTATAGAAACTATAGGGCTGGATAGGCTTCCACAACTTGACTCTTTGTATGCCCTCTGCCTTGAATATTGTTCACCCATCTTCCCATAGCTTTCTTCTTTCCATTCTTCAGGACTCACCTTGAGTGTCAAGTCCACACGGATGTCCTCCCTGACCATCTTATGTAAAATACCATTGCCCACCATTCTGTGTAACATAATTCAATTGCATGGTCTTCCTGGTTATTAACCATTATATGAAAATATTCTAAGTATTTATCTGTTTATAATTTGTCTCCCTCCTTCAAGATGTAAACTCTGTGAGAGCAGAAATTCTGCTTGTCTTGTTTCTGACCATGAACCCAGGGCCTAAAAAAAGATTTTTATAGGCATATCTGGAATGCAGTAGGTGGATAATAAATTAAGTTGAATGAATGAAAATAGGAAACCATTGAAAACTTTTAACCCACTTAAATGAAGTTGGAAAAGCATATTTTAGAATAGTCTGGCAGAAAGATCCTAAAATATCTGGACTAAAAATAAAGAGGAACTGACATATGAGATATGTCATAAAAGAAATCAATCTGTGAAATATTTCATAAAAGAAGTCAATGGGGCCCACTTACTGACAAGAGACAGAGAATTGAAATGAAATCAAAGGAGAATACATCCAAGATGATTCACTCTGTAATCGTCAAAGAATGAGTCAAAAATTATTTTTAGAAAGATTTCAGTGGCTAGATTAAATAGTTATTATGGGATATTAGTAATTAGCAAAGGTTGCACTATGGTTGGGGATAACTCTGTGCACAAATTTGTTTTTTTGTTATCCTGACATATTTTTGCAATATTACTGTTGCTCTAATTATTGTGCATTTATTTGCAATTGTGGGCCCATAATGAGGTGTGAACTGCTCCCATGGAGTAAATTAGGCAGTTTTGGAAAGTTTGTAAAATATCTTTGGAGCCCTCAGGGTGCTATTGAGTAAGTTACTCCTCCTCCCCCTGACTTCCTTCCCCCACACAAGCTTTCCTCATGATCTCTAGCCTTAAAGAAAGATCTTAATGAACCTTCTAACTGTATTTTTCTTTCTCAGCTTCTTTCTGTCAGAATACATCTTAGCCTCTGGTTTATCTTGAGTGATCTGTCTGGAGAATTGACTTATTGTGTACCTCAGGACCACTTTACACTCTTAAAAATTATTAAGGACCCCAAAGCATTTTTGTTTATGTAGGTTTTATCTAGCAATACTCCCCATATTATAAACGGAAGCTGTATGCCTGCAAGAGAATGAGAGTGAAAAATTAAGTAATATTGCTATTAAATGATATTGCTGTGAAATATTTCAATACTATTTAATACTACTTATCTTTAAAGAATAATGCTATCTTTTAAGGAGAGGCTGTGGTCTGGAGGAAGAACTGCTTGCTAAAGCAAACAAGAAATTGGATCTTCCCTCTTTTTCTCTCTGTGCCTAACATTTTGATCTTTATTTGTCTGTACTTTTCATCTTCCCTCTGTTTCTTTAAATCATCATTAGATGCAGATGACATATAACCTAAAAGTATTATTTTTAAATACACTGTTGCAATACCTGTTATCAAGTTTCATTTCCTTATTTTTAAATTAATAAAATCTCTAAAACAAATTGTATTCTAATTCTGTAAGCCAATGTCCATGTTAGACAAATAAATTTTTGTGTGAGGTGTGTAAGATTATTTTTTCTTTTTTAAGACAGTGATTTTTGATAGGAAAAAACAAAACAAAACAAGCATTCATTCGCCTCCCTTTAAAACACGGAAGGTCTTTATTTGATACAGATATGTTATCTTGGAAATAGAACACACTAAGCTAAGTGATTTGGCATGAATCTCTTTTGTCAACTAATTATACTGTTAGATAGATCCTGGGGACACAAGAGGCATAAGTTTTGATGGGGTGAAAAGAGATGTGAAAAGAGAGGAGAGAGGGAACGTAATAGTGAGGATCCAGGGAAAACAAGAGGCGCACCTTTGCTGGTGGGTAATCTGGGAAAGTTATTTAATCTCTCTTTGCAATGGTTTCCTCATCTATAATATGGGGATTGTGATAATATCCTATTTTAAGAGTTATTGTGAAAATTCAGTGGGTTTATTTGCAGAAAGTGCTTAGAACATTACTTAGAGTTTTGCATATATTAAATTTACTTATTTTATTATGTGCAGTTATTATAAAAATAATGATTATTTTTATTAGGGAGATAACCCTACAAGAATAAAAGGGTGAAAAGAAAAGAGTTAGAAGAAAAAAATAATTTATGCCTAATTCACAATTTGATCTATAGCTGGGCCTGTTTAGACATTTAGACTTTGAGATTTCTATATTTAATATAAGAGAAGTCTTTTCTAAAAGTTTCCTTCTTTCTGTAAAGAAATAAGCCTAGAAGATACAGATCTGCATTTATACTAAAATAAGAAAGGTTCTACTTGAACCCAAGACCTCCTGTGACCATATGTTATTCTCCTTCTAACTTTTGATGCTGACAGCCCCATCCAGAGGTCACTTATGCTCTCTTGTTCTCACCTCCTGTCTCACTTCAGTTCCTACAATCTGGCTGTAACTGTTGCTGCAACATCAGTCCTTTCACCACATCAAACTCTCTCAAAGGGGGCTACGTTAGAAATATTGACAGAATTGAGGTAAGCTCTGGAACCCACAAAGACTGATGTTAAAACCTTCCCAAGTTATGTAAGCCAAGTGGGTCTCAATTCCTTCATCTCTAAAATGGCAATAATCAGGATGAAGAGCTCTCAGGAGAGTTCCTGCCACACAGTCAGTATCAATGAATGGTTCTTACTGTTTGATTCATTTCATGTGCATTTTGAAATAAGTGAGTTGCAAAAATGAGAAAAAAAGTCTCATTTTTGTGCACCAAATTTGAAAAGTGGTTAAGAATTGTGTTATTTTGAAGGAGCAGGTAAAGTTAATGGGAAATTGTGTTTGTGCTACTGTCACCTGACAGCATCAACTTCTGGCAAACAGAAATACGAAATAGGCAACATCACTGAACATGTTCTACACATATCAGAGCTTTCTGAGTAATTTTGATAATGATTATAACATTAATTTTTCAAAGATTAACATTAAAATTTTTGTAATCCTATAACAATGTCACTAAAGTTCTCAAATTGTAGTGTTAATGCTGTTACCAAAAATATAAAAATTTTGGAAAGATGTTCTGTTGTAATGAAAATTATTTGAAGAGGACTTAGAATTCCTGCAATGTGCTGTGTTTTTGTTTTAGGGGAAGGAAATTATTTTAGAGGTAATGCTGAGAAAAATAAAAAGCGCTCTTCATTATAAAACTAGGCAAAGATAATTTTTTTTAAAAAGTTGAAAAAAGAGTGTGTGGACATGACATGGCTACAAGATTAAAAAACAAGGTCAATGCCCCTAAGCCACACTGGCTTGAGATTTATGCATATCAGAAACACAACTTTTACATTTATTTCTATAGGAAAATTCATCTTAAATAATATGTGTTTTGAGTTATGTGAGGTCGTCAGGAACACATCCCTCTCATAATATTAGACCACCACGTATCTTTAAGTTCAAGTCCCATTTCAGTCATTGTGTGCTGGTGCAGTGTTTAAAAAATGTGTTTAAATAAATACTCCTTGTAAAGCCTGCATTTATAAACCGATGACTTATTTTTAAGAATATCTCTGTTAAGTCTTTCCAAATGAACAAAGACATGTATCCTGCAGTGAGGAAGCACATTTCCCCCGCTGCAAGCTCAGAGATGGTCATAGGCGATATTCTCCTTGTTGAGCTGTGGGAAATTCCCTCACCTGTCCTTCACATGTCTAGCCTGTGTTAGAGATTCTGGTTTGGCAGAGTACACAAACTTGTCTGAGGTATAAGTGACAGGTCAGGGCCGCCATGTTAAGCTCAGCTGTGACACTTGTGTGGCCAAGGACAGGATGTTTCTTGTTTTCTAATGGAGTCTCCTGAGGACTCTTTCTACCCACAGTTCTCCACACACTTGACCCCTGGATACTTCCACCAGAGGAAGCAAACTCTGCTAGTGCTTCCTAGAGACACCGAGATGGAAAATGTGTCCATAATACTATTGTCCAATTGACAGCCCTTTGTAGTCCTCAGTATCATGTGGCTGGTCTGGGATATCCTCTGCTTGGGGTCCACAGAGTTAGCAGGGTGTGGGAGTTCTTGAGCAGAGCTGAGCAGGCACCCACCTGAAGTCCTAGAGGTAGTCCAAGTCTACACACAGCTAATTTACTTTTTCGGTATATTTACTGATAAAAACATTGCTCTGCCTAAAAATAACTTTTTGCTAGTCATTTGCAAAAACAACACAACAATAAAAACAATGACCAAAGAAAACAAAACAAGACAAAAAAAAAAAAAAAAGGTTTGGATCACAATTTGCTCTAACTTGAAAAATAAGCAACAATTACTGAAAAATTGGAAACTATGAATATTCTAAATAGAAGCTATTTCTGCCAAATGCTACAGACATAACATGTGAGAAAGGTTTTCTCAAACTGTTCAGTATATATGCTTAGCGTGTATTTCCTATGCTTGAGGCTGCCAATCTAACTGTTTAAATAAATACTGCTTGGAGAGCTTATGTGAATAAGAGTTTTATTATTTAAGCTGCTTATTTTATGAAGTCTGTCTTTTTCTCAAGGTTTACTTCAAATATACACCTCTTCCCTGTTCTCCACCTCCTGCCACCAGGATGGTGAGCTGCATTTATAGACATCAAAATGTAAGGCAGTGTGTGCTACGCTCACTTCTACATTTCAGTTGCTCACATCCATGTGAATCCACACATGAAACTACAGGAATGTGAAAAAGCACTTCTCTACCTTATTTTCAGGTGCTCTCTGACAATTATGTGCTTCTTCCTTGTAACAAGTTATTTTTCCCCTAACAATGCATATAATTGTTTTTTAAAAGTGAATTAGGAAAAATAACTTATTAGCTTTTTACTACGAATCTTCTAAATAGGAATAAATATATGATAACAGTTTAATGTCCTTATTAGCTTAAGGGATACTAAAATACGCAATAAATATTAAGGGCATAGTTGCCAAACAGAAAAGATATTGACCAATTGGAATTGTCCCTTATAGGTAAATGTGATACCAGCTCTGATATAGCCCTGTTTGTTCCTCCTTATTCTGTGATTTACATGGCTTTTTTCTAGAGGAGAAACACAGAAAAGCCATAGAGTAACAGATAGTTTTTGCTTTTGCATCTACTCTCTTTAGGACAAAATACTTAGTTGATAAATCGGGATCAGAAATGCAACTAGAAGGATCTTTAAAGAATGTCAATTGAATTAATTCAACCAAGAAATCTTTGCTAAAAATATGAATTTGTTAAAATTCTTGCAGCATTTGAGATATCATTAATATTGGACTGGTTAGAACACAGTGATATACAAGGACAGGCTTGGAAAGTAGAAAATTGCACTAAGAAAGTGTATTGTCCAAATTTAGATTGTGGCAGCCAGGTACACCAGCTCAGACTCAACTACCTTAATGAGCAGCCAATTTTTCCCCCCACAAGAAAATAACCATACTGATTATCTACTGTTTGCTACACATTGCTGGGGACATAGATGGGGACATTTTACATATCTTGGTTTGGAGATGCGTCTTCTTCAGGTTAGATTCTAAAATTACCTTAAAGAGCCAGATTCATTAATATCAAAATTATTCCCAGGAACCTCTAACAACATCACCACGGAGACTGAAATTCCATGTCTCAATAAATTTGGAACCAGTTTTTTTCCTTCAGCTTTGGAACAGATTGTTATTTCTTGCTTTGATTCACAGATTAAATCATTAGCTTGCGCTTAGAGACAAATGTTTGTCTTAAAACACTATAAAAATATGTGTGATGGCAAGATGCTTACACCACAGGAGAGGCATAGGACCTGAGACCAGCTAGAGGAAGTGTGGACTCACACCCCTCACACTGGGACCTAAGTTCTTGTAATATAGCAGTATATGGAATCTTCCATATCTTTCAAAAGTGCTCTCTCTCTCTTCCACCACACTTGTGAGGCCCAAGTGTGTAATGCTGATTTGCTTTACCACTAGCTGAACATGCACGTCATGTTACTCTACTGTATCTCTAATACTTGCAGCAGCCCTGCAAGGTAGGGTAATTATTCTCATTTAAAAGATTAAAAACAAAACAAAAGAAAACCTGAGGCTAGGAGAGGTTAAAGGATATGCTGCAGGTTAATTGCACTGCTGATAGGTCTGAGTTTGAAGGGTGCACTGGCTCCAGGACATTGTATTCCCACTGATGCATGCATCCCCTTGAGCCAGGGCTCTGGTATCGTATTTGTTACAGAAACTCCACCGAGGACTTTTCCCTATCTCAGAAAGCCTTGTCTTCAGACATCCTGTCCTTAGAAGCATTTTTTATGGACTGGAAACACTGCTTAAACATCTGTCTGACCTGTGGAGTGATAGGATTCTCATCCTATCTCTAGGATCTGAACATTAAAAAAAAAAAAAAAAGAAAAGAAAAAATAATGCTGGATCTTAGATATTCAGGCTCAGAACAATTGTAAATTTGAAATAGAAATTTAAAATAAAAATCATAGTTCAAATTCTATCTGCTTTTAATTCTCCGGATTATCAGCTATTAGGTTGAGCCATATGGAATTGCCATTTTTATTGGTGAAAAATGTTGATTATAAGCCATTTCGTGGGGTCCAAACTAAATTTGTCACCATTACTTCTATAGTAGAAAAAGGCTTGTGAAATGGTGTAAAGTGTTTTCTGGTCATCTAATGAAATAAAGCCTTCTGCTGACTATCAACCCGAAGTGGGTTTTGTTTGTTTTTTCTCTCTCTTCATGTCTCTTCATGGCAATTATCAGAATCTAGTGCAGTCTTGTCTGTTTTCTTTCTTTTTTTAACTTCTTTACCTCCTCTGTGTCTCCCAGTAGAATTTATTTTCACCACCTAGAAAAGTGCCTAGAACATAGGAAGCAGTCAATAAATATTTGTTGAATAAAATAAACTTGATGGGTTAAAAATATCTGCCTCAAATGTTGAATTATTAGATATATTTTATATTTGGAGTGTTGCTATAAAATATACATTTTTGATTCCCCAATGTCCCTTTGAAAAAGATAAATTAATTCATTTCATTAGTGATACTGTATTGCCTGTGGCACGACTTGTCATTGTGGCTATAATAGACTAATGATTGGGTAACGAGAGTTTATTTATCATGAAACCAATTTTTGCTACTGAACTGAAGTATAAATAATGGTATATCAGCATTTACATTATAAATACTGTTTTAGAGTTTGCTAGATGATCATAAAAATTCTCCCTAGGCTGAAATTACTAGTGGGCAACTATTACATACATCATATATAATATATCAAAATAAGAGGGCAGTGGTCCTTAGTCAAAGAACAAACATTGCATACAAAATTATTTTTATACAAAGAGAGTGAAGCTGCTGAAGAACCCCAATCTGTTCTTTCTATCATTTATACTTCTTGATGATATTGGGCACCCTGGAAATAATGATAGGATTAAAATAATCTTGAGGACATAATGTGTGTATCAATAGGAAAAAGATGAAATCCTACTGGAAAATTTCATTCAGGAGAGAAAATTAGGTTTTTCAGATAATATGAGGGGGCAAGATGATTTAACACCTGTGTGGTGAACAAAACAAAATAAAACAAAATAAATTAAAAAAACTGGGGGAACCAAAAAGGGCTGCCAAGAAATACACCACCCTGGCTTCTGGTATTCCACCATGCCCACACTCTTGATATTGAGGTGCAATAAGGCCCTTCATGTGTATAAGAGATTGATTTCTACAAACCTTCTGTATAAGTAATTACTTTTTTAGGAAAATACAATTTGGCTACAAAAATCTCTCCGATGTCCAAAAAACTCATTTTGTAAAACATAGTATTTTGGTCAACTGAGAATACTCAAAAATCCTTCCCCAGACTATAGAGGTGCCATTCTCCTATGGGACTAGTGTGGTTAAAGATATTACCTGTTACAGAATAGCTTAGTGTACAGCCAAGGGATGGAAGTCCGTCCCAAAGCTTCTGGTTTTCTGGTAGCTAACAGGAGGCAGATTTTGCAAATATCCAACTTTAGGAAATACTGCCGGCCTGTTTTGGAACCAATAAGCATTAAGAGTTACTATTCTAATGATTTACCTAAAATAAAATATTTAAAATTTCCTCTGAAATGACAAGCTTTTTCCCATTTCAGGGTTTTGAACATTGTCTTAATCCATTTGGGCTGCTATAACAAAATGCCATAGACTGGGTAGCTTTAAAAAAAAGAGAGAAATTTATCTGTCACTGTTCTGGAGGCTGGAAAGTCCCAGATCAAGACACTGGCAGGGTCAATGCCTGGCTACAGCTTTCATTTTGTTTCATAGATGGTGCCGTGTCACTGTGTCCTCACATGGTGGAAGGGATGAGGAGTCTCTCTTGGGCCGGGCCTTTTTTTATAAGGGCACTAATGCCATTATGAGGACTCCACCCTCATAACCTAATTGCCTCCCTAATTTCCTCCCTAATTGACACCTCCTAATACCATCACCCTGGGGGTTAGGATTTCAATATACAAATTTTAGGGGGACACAATAATTCAGACCACAGTGTACATATTTTATCTGCCTAGAATGTTCTTCTCATTAACACCTATGTATCTTCTTCCAGGATTCTGTTTATATATCATTTTCTTAGGCAAGACTTCCCTGCCTTCCCCAACCACACCCTGATGGCCACACACACACACACACACACACACACACACACACACACACACAGACACACACACACACACACACACACACACACACAGCAGCCTTCCTATTACACCCTCTCATAGCCCCTTCTGTTTTTTTTTTTTCCATAGCACTCAATAAGTGCATGTGTCCATGAGCCCCATAAGGGCAAGCATGACTTTCCATTTTATTGCTGTGTTCCAGAGCCTTGCAGAGTACCTAGCACAATGTGGATGTTTAATAAATTTTGCTGAATGCTTGACTCTTTGAAGTTGTTTTTATTCTGTTCCTCTGTGTTTTTTTTTGAACTAGCATTTTCAGTAGATACAGACTGTTTGTTCTTTGTGGCACTGACTTGCTTTGTTTCTTGCCCTAACCCTGCACGCCTGCCAAACCAACCATTTGTCATCTCCTGTAGATCACTCAGTGGTTGCCAACTGCAGCTGCTACTCTGGGACTGGCTCTCTTATAAGATTCATGGTGGAAGCAAGTTTCTTTAGCTTCAAAGTTTTAGCTTTGCTCAATGAGCACTTGAACATCAGCAATTTTCTGGACACTATGCTAGGATCTTAGATATAAAAATGAAGAAGACTTGGTTTTACATTTGAGGATCTTTGAGTCATGAGATGGAGAGAGAAACACATGGATAGATCAGTGCATCGCAATGTGCCAAGAGTCACCTTTCGGTGCTTTGGATTCAGACTAGACTGGAAAAAGGGGTTTTCTCACTGCTTGTGATTTTCTGACATGCGAAGGTCCCTGGCACTTGTAGTTTGGTATATTCAGTGATTCTCTTATGAGAAGCAAGGCTGTTGCAGGTTGAGTCATACAAACGTCAAGTCAGACAATGTCTTATGTACTCAGATGACAATGTGTCTGGAAAAGGAACTTCATAGGTCTTACTCTTAGTCTGTAGAGTTCTAGGTTCTAATATCCAACCTCCAATCAGACATGCTTCTTTAGGAGGTTTCTGTTTAATAAGCATACTAGGTATTTCTGATGTCATTGGGCCACAGACCTAGCCCTGTCTTTGCAAATATCAACATTAAAATAAACCTGGAAATTGTATTCCACTTAGCCTCAACCTTCTCTTTTACCCTCTACTCACTACAGTAAATATAATTTAGTCTTAAAAGAAATCATTCTCATTTTGAAGATATTCTCACTTTAAGCAACAGAAAGAAATAATTATATTTGATGAAAAGTACAGCTTCTAAGCAAAGATCTCCTTTATTCTATGCAAAGCCAACTCTAGGGGACAGTGGGTATCATTCTGGTACCTTAGTTGTTTTGGGGGAATATATTTTGGTGGCTGGCCAGTACAGTGATCAAATCCTGGACCTTGGTGTTATCAGCACCATGCTCTAACTGACTGAGCTAACTGGCCAGCCCTCAATAGTTAATGACCAATATCTTTGAAATGCTCACATGTACTGCATTGGGGGTTTTAATGGAAATTCTAGGAAACAGTTTTTTAGGCATTTTATAGCAGTATAAAGCATCTCATTGTAGGGATCTGAGCCATTTCCATTTAGTTCTATTTGAGAAGCCTTCTGCTATTATCCCAGCTGAATTTGATCCTTCATTTTTAAGGGCTTTACTTATTTATTTTTTGGCACTTCCTCATGTATACTATACTTAAGTCTTTCTTGAAATAGTTTGTTGGAAGAAAGACTCTGAGCTTTCAGAGGGATCTCATCTCCGGAACAACAGTGATCGAGTGCTAGCTAGAAACCACAATTCCTGCCTGACTCCAGACAAATGACAGCTAACTTCTGTACAGCACTCCACATGTTCCAAATGCAGTTTCACACATTATCTCATTTAATTCTCACAATTCCCTGTAAGTTAGTTATTTGCAACTCCATTTTACAGATAAGAAAATAGGGTTCAGGAGAAGTCAAGTGATTGCCCAAAGATCACAGAGCACATAGAAGAAAATGGTAGTCAAAAGGAGAAACTAGGCTTTCAATTTCCATGATACTTAAGCATCTTCTGAATGCACAGAGTCCCTCCTCATGGGCGATGTTGGTCCCCTCCAGGGCAAAGATTTTATTCATCTTTGTACCCCAGTGGCCTCTATACCTGGCAATATAGCGAAGTTTAATGTGTACCTTTCTTGCTTGGATTGAATTTGTTCTTTGGGCAAGTTTGTTTAGTAGCTATTCTATTTTCAAAAAAAAAAGAAGATACTTTACAACCTTATTTTCAAAGTCCAGAAGGAAACAAAGAATAACAAAAAGCAAAACAAACAAAACAATGAAAACAAACCAACATTTCCTCTAAAAAGAATGCAATGGCATTTAAGCTTCAATTACACTTCTAGCAGCGCTGCCAACAGCCACGTCGGGGCTCAAGGCCTCTTGCTGATTGAGAGCACATTTTGAGCTCCCCCCATTGTTCCTGGCAACCCTGCTCCTGTACAGCAAGCAGGATATTCAACTTGACAAGGCTCTTTCTTTCTGGATCAGGGAGGGAGCAAGGTTCTTGTCAGTTTGAATCATGAGCTCACACTTGGCAGAGCCGAGCGGACAGGCACAGTAGGGGAAGGTGCCATGTGCACGCCATTCCTGCCCCGTCATGTGGGCCTCTCTCCCATCTCCCAAATAGCTCAGCTGGCTGCACGCTAGCCTGCTCCGAGAGGGGCTCTTCACTATGTGGCCAGTTGATTTGCTTCTCACACTAAATCTCCTCATTATCCAGCTTCTACAATTTTACTTTAAGGCTTCATTTCTCTACACATTTTTTTCCAGAGCTGCAGCTGAGAATTTCCAATTCTGCAATTCTCGAGGTTTTAATTTTTTAAAACACATTTCTAAGGATAAAAATGCCTTTTTGGAGTCCACATCAAAAGGCTTTTAGAAGTCATCAAAGAAAAGTGAAAATCTAATATATGCTGCTATAACAGAAGTTTTTGTTATTTTTTCTTTAAAACTGAACTTTAGAAGAATGACAAATAGAATCAATAAAAGATGAATTTTGGAAATTCTGATTATGTACTGAAGAAAACAACAGTGTCTTACTATTTCATTTCTTTACCCCCAAAAGTTCACACTTTCATTGTGTTTGTTTTGAAAAAAAAAAAAAAGAACAAAACTTTATTGGTTAAGGATCCTAACAGATGTTTGAAAAGTAAGTAATCTGGCCCCATTTTACTTTTTGTAGGCATTGGGGACAATATTTTTGATTATATGAGTGTGAAATTTTATTCTTTGCCGTTTTGTTTCTTAATTACAAAATATCAATAAAGATTTCTTGAATATGTGTAAATCTTTCTTTAGAATATCTTTATGGCAACAGACCCTATCACTATTGATTTATAATTTAATTATAGAATTTTATGATGCTGACTATTTAATCAACTTGCTAAACATATCAACAAACCAAATAATTAACAGGGATAAAAAGAATGTGGCTAATAATATTAAATTCAGTGAAAACGGTTATCCTGGCCTTTCAATAATGTTACAGCTGAATCTAAAATTCAAATAATACATGGAACACTTTGCATAACAAAGTCAATTTTCTTTCTAGTTACCCAATACTAAATAAAACTTCACCGCATTTTTACAAGTACATCTAAATTTAGATTGCATTAAGAATTTCTAAACGGTAATAACTACAACAACATTGTTTATTTGGACTGTTGGCAATAACCTTTTTTAAGTTCTAGTTCTCATGTCTTAGGTACATCCCACTGCCCCCTTTACCAAAAAGTCAGAGGAGGTAATACATTATAATCATTCTATTACTGACTTAGCTACACTCTGAATGTGGCTCTTTCCCACTGGAACACCTTTGTGAATGACTCTACTGCATTAAAACATTGTTGTCATCATTCACTGATAATTATTTTTCGAGAATTTGCTAAGCTGAATAACCTAATAGTGCCCTGTGATGCTATGTAAATTTTTAGTTATAGTTACAGTTCCTGCCTCTTTGCCATCTAAACTAGTAATATAGACAAGCACTGAGATTAATGGTTATTCATAAATTTGGAAAAGAACACAAATATTTATGCATGTACAATTTATCACTTAAAACTGGAGCTACATAGTATTTGGGATAAAAGCAAGTTGAGAACTGAGCTAATAGGATACAGACAAGCAGACACTGAAGTGCAAAGCAGAAAAATTTAGAGAGCAGAAAGTTGAGGTCTTCAGGGTAGTGATGATCCCTACTGCTGCAAATAAATGTGCAGGGAAGTTGTTATTAAATTATGTAGGGTTGAGGAGGTGTCTGTACAGAGTGGATGGATGAAGCTTTCATATTAATCATGACGAGAAGGTATTGCTTAAAACCTGCATTGGTCACTAAGCCCAGCATATGTAGTCCGAGGATTTGATTACTCCTTCCGAGACATTCTCGCTGGCTTTTGAATGGACAGTGAGAAAGGACACCTATAGCAGATTCCTTTATGTTGCTATAATCTGTTACTCCTGGAAATATGTTGAGTGTCAGAGACTATCAACTTACCAGGATCACAAAAGGGCCCTATATCACTGAGCAATAACAGGACAGCTGGGGTCAGGGAGGGGAGGCAGTAATGAGAAAATGAGGGGAGGTCACTAAAATCTCAGTTCCCTATTCAGTTAATAGATTTCCTGAGTGCAAATAATGTTGATGCAATGCAAATCAAAATTTGGTTAAAAGTTTGGTCTGGCCCTTCTTTTTGGTTTCCTTAGTTGTAATATGTAGCTATATATTCTCATAAAAATGTTTTTAAAAATGTTAAAATAGTTTAGAGATGATTGAGTGAACTATTTGCAGTGGACGTAATAAAGCACATTTTAAAATGGAATATAAAAGCACCTGTAGAAGACTAGACTTTGAACTAACTGGGCTTATTAACATGTGTTATAAGTTAGTGGTCTTATGATTTTCAAATCATGCCACTGTACATAATAGAGCGTTGTTTGATAGACCTCACTAAGTGGCCTGGCATTGAACCAGACCTGTCATTTAAAGGAAAGGAAGGCAATTCCAACTTCATCTAAATAAGCTCATATTAAAATAAGGAAAAACAAATGTGACACAGCTGTGGTAGCTTGGCTGAGTTAAAATACCTACCAATATTTTATGTCTGTAATATAAGACTGCTTACTAATGGGAGAATCTTATGTGTAAGAGTGCCAGATTGCTTTCGATACAAGTTGGCAATAAAAATACTATAGGGTTGGTATTTATGATCCCTGTAGGTTATAATAACATGCTTCCTGTGTTATTACTTTAACAGACACTAGAAAAAGCCATGTGATGTGGTCACTTTCCTTACATAGCACGTGCGACACCTGCACACTCAGTTGAATTGAACGAACAGTTTATACGGCTTTGCTCCGTATTTTGGAGGTAATACTTTACATGAACATCTTCCTATTCTTTCCTGAAGAGAATGTCACATGTGCTCTGGATCATGCTATGTTTCATTTTCATACAAATATGAAATATGTAAAATTAATAAATGCCACGTTTTAGTCAATAGCACACAGTGTTCTTTACAGGGGGTAGAAGAATATAGCTGAGTTAAAGAATATAATAAATATTTAAGTTCTGAGACCGATGAAGTAAAAACACCTTATATATTATATAAGGTTGAGGATTTGCCTTTGGGGAAAAGAAATGCAACATAACTCTACTTATGTATTTGAAACTAAAACTGGCTGCCAAAGTGAATGGTGAAATTCCCATCATTTTGATCCGTATTGGCAATTAGGAAATATGAGAATAGCACGAAGGGAAATAATATCAACCGTATTGCAGATTATCAGGCAGAAAGAAGATTATAGTGATATTGGTTTTGAAGTCAACATAGAACTTCAAGTGTGACTCTTTAATAAGTATTACTTTAGGAGACACACATGTATGAATACTTGTCATGGCAATCCAGTAGTACAAAATGTTCCTATAAAAGAGTAATAATATCAACACTGAATTTGAATTGCCCCTTTCTAACCCATTCTTGCCAACAAATTGACCTGTTGACTATCAGCTGGGCACATTACATTAAATGGCAAAAGTGAAGTGATTCTACAGGTGTAGTTAGGGTCCTCAATATGTCAGTTTTGAATTAATCAAAAGAGGGATTATCGTGCGGGGCCCAAACTAACCAGGTGAGCCATTTCAAAGATAATCTAAAGTAAGGAGACAAGAAGCCGGAGGAGACTCTCCTTGGAAGAAGTAAACTGCTATGTTGTGGAGAGAGCCACGTGGCTGGGAGTGGGTCTCAGGGCTCACAGCTACAGGGAATTGAAATCTGCCAACAACCAGTGAGCTGGGAAGAGGACCCCAAAATAATTTGAGATTGTCTCTTTAGCCAACACCTTGATTTAAAACCTCATGAAACCCTGAGCAAAGGACCCACCTAGTTCTTAAGATATTTTTCTTCTGAACACATTTCAGTTTTCTCACATATATTGTGTGGACTTAAACTCATTCATGATCCCATAAGGAACTTGCCATTGATAGTAGAATAAAGGTATTAGTGCTTGCCCTTATATATCATACATTTTTGCATACTGTGTATAGGGGAGTCCTCCATTAATTTGCCTTTTGTCTATTCGTCATTTCTATTCCTTAACATCAGCTGGCAATTGTTGATTTAAATTCAATTTGGGTGTTCATCCTCACTCATGTCTCTTCTCTGTCATTGGAGCCATGGTAGACATTTCCTAATTTTTAACTCTGTAGTTTGTTCTGGAACCAATAAAACCAGGGAGGCGTTGACAGCTTGTTGCTTTGTTTTGTTTTGTGGTAAAAAACATAAAATTTACTATCTTAACCATTTCTAGGTGTACAGCTCAGTAGTGTTAAGTATACGGTGGTCCACCCTTATCCACAGTTTTACCTTCTATGGTTTCAGTTACCTACAGTCAACTATAGTCTGGAAATATTACAATATTTTGAGAGAGACCACATTTGCATAACTTTCATTGCAGTATATTATTATAATCGTTCTGTTTTATTATTAGTTGTTGTTAATCTCTTACTGTGCCTAATTTATAAATTACACTTTATCATAGGTATGTACATATAAGGATAAAACATAATATATGTGGGGTTTGATACTATCTGTAGTTTCTGGCATCCACTGGAGGTCTTGGAAATTATCCCTGCTGGTAAAGGTACACTACTGTATTCATATTGTTATGAAGCAATCCTCAGAACTTTTTTATCTTGCAAATCTGAAACTCAACATCCATTAAATAACACCTCCTCATTTCTTCCTTTCCCCTGCCCTTGGCAATCACCATTCTACTTTTTGTTTCTAAATACCACATATAAATGAAATAATACAGGATTTGTCTTTTTGTGACTGGCTTATTTCACTTGGCACAATGTCCACAAGTTTCATCCATGTATTAGTCAGGGTTCTCCAGAGAAACAGAACCAATAGGACGGTTATTTAGAAAGAGATTTATTTTAAGGAATTGGCTCGTGTGATTATGGAGGCTGATAAGTTCAAAATCTGCAAGGTGGGCCTGGCAGGCTGACAAATCAAGGAAAATCCAGTGCTGCAGTTCATGATACCGTTCATATCCAAAGGCCAACTGCTGGCAGAATATTCTTCCTTTTTAAGGCTGAATGGTAATCCAAATGTGTGCATATACTATGTTTTATTTATGTATTCATCTATTAATGACAACTTGGGTTGTTTTTACCTCTTGGCAATTATGAATAGTGCCACTATAGACACAGTGTGCAAATCCTGTTTTCAATTTTTTTCACTGTCAGTAAAATTCAATTCTACTTTCGAAAATTCAGAGCTGACATTACTAAGTGACAACTGTACATCAAATATTAAGCACTGTTTTCAACTCTATCGGATAAGTATCCAGAAGTGGAATCACTGGATCATATAGTAGTTCTATTTTCAATTTTTCGAGGAACCATCACACGGTGTTCCACAGCTGCTGCTCCATTTTACATGCCCAGCTGCAGTGTGTGAAGGTTTCTATTTCCTCACATCCTCACCTAACTTGCTATTTTCTGTTTTTCTGATTTGGGGGTTTTTTAAATAGTAACCATCCCGAAGAGTGTGAGGTGATATCTCACAGAGGTTTCAATTTAAATTTCCCTAATGATTAGTGATGTTGAACAACTTTTCATATGCTTCTTGGCCATTGGTGCATCCTCCTTGAAGAAATTCAACGTCCTTTGCCCATTTTCAAAATTGAGCTTTTTGTTATTTTTTTGTTGAGTTGTAGGATTTCATACATTCTGGATAATAACCCCTTGCTATGGGATGAATGTTTATGTCTCCCCAAGATTAATATGGTTAAAGCCCTAATCCCCAATGTGATGGTATTTGAAGGTGGGCCTTTGGGAGGTGATTAAGTCATGAGGGTGGAGGCTTCAGGAATGGGATTAGTGCCTTTATAAGAAGAGATAGGAAAGAGATAGTCTCTCTCTCCCCCATGTTTGGATATAGCAAACCAGGAAGAGGACCCTTACCAGGAACCTAATAGGCCAGCACCTTAATCTTGGACTTCCCAGAACTGTATGAACTAAATTTCTGTTTGTTAAGCTACCCAGTCTGCAGTATTTGTTATGGCAGCCCAAGTTAACTAAGACACAAAGATATATGATTTATAAGTACTTTCTCCCATTTTGTAGGTTTCCTTTTTATTCTGTTGATTATTTCCTTTGATGTTCAGTTTTTAGGTTTGATGTAGTCCTAATTGTTTATTTTTGCTTTTGTTGGCTTGTGCTTTTGGTATAATATTCAAGAAATCCTTGACAAATCCAATGTTACGAAGCTCTTTCCGTATGTTTTCTTCTAGGACTTTTATGATTTTGGATCTTACATTTAGGACTTTGATCCATTTTGAGTTAATTTTTGTATGTGGTGTAAGTTATAGATCCAGCCAGCTTTATTATTTCACATGTGGATATCCATTTTTCCCAGTGCCATTTGTTGAAGAGACTGTCCTTTCTCCCATTGAATGCTCTTAGCACCCTTGTCAAAAATCATTTGAACATTTATGCGACAGTTTATTTTGGCACTGTCTATTCTAGTCCATTGGTCTAAATATCTGTTGTTATGCTAATGCCATAATGTTTTGATTACTGTAGCTTTGTAATAAGTTTTGAAATCAGGAAGTGTGAGACCTCAAAATGTGTTCTTTTTCAAGATTGTTTTGTCTATTTGGGGAACCCTTGAGATTCCCTATAAATTTTAGGATGCATTTGTCTATTTCTGCAAAGATGTCATTTGGTTTTTGACAATGATTACATTAAATCTGTAGATCACTTTGAATAGTATTCACATCTTAACATTATCAAGTCTTCCAGCCCATAAACATGGAATATCTTTCCCTGTATTTCTGTCTTTAATTTCTTTTTGTAATGTTTTGTAGTTTTCTGTGTACAAGTCTTTTGCCTATTTGGTTAAGTTTATCCCCAGATATTTCACTCTTTTTGATGCTATTGTAAATGGAATTATTTTTTAAATCTTTTCTGAATTGTCCATTGTGAGTGTATAAAGATGCAACTGTCTTCTGTGTATTGATTTTGTATCCTTCAACTTTGCTGAATTCATTTATTAGTTCAAAGAGTGTTCATGTGTAATTTTTATAAGGATTTCTGTATATAAGATCATGTTTTCTGTGAACAGAGGTAATTTCACTTCTTTATTTCCATATTTGAATGCCTTTAGATTTTTTTCTTGCCTAATTACTCTGGCTAGGACTTAAAATACTGTGTTGAATAGAAGTGGCAAAAGCAGGCATGCCTGTCTTGTCTTAGAGAAAAGCTTTCAGTCTTTCACAATTTAGTATGGTATTTATGGGCTTTTCATATATGGCTTTTATTATATTGAGGTAATTTCATTTTGTTCATAGTTGTTGAAAGTTTTTAATCCTAAAATGGTGTTGAATTTTGTCAAATAATTTTTCTGCATCTGTTGAGATGATCATGTGTTTTTTTCCCTTCATTCTGTTAATGTGGTGTATTACAGTGACTTTTGTACATTGAGCAATTTTTGAATTCCAGGAATAAATCTCAGTTGGTCATGGTGTACAATCCTTCTAACATGCTATTGAATTCTATTTGCTAATATTTTGTAGAGGATTTTTGCTTCTGTATTCATCAAGAATTTTGGTCTATGATTTTCGTTTCTTATAATGTCTTTGTCTGACTTTGGTGTTAGCAAAATGTTGACCTCAGAGAATGAAATTGAAGATCTTATCTCCTTATCAATGGAAGAGTATGAGGAGGACTGGTGTTTTTATTCCTCTTTAAATATTCAGTAGAATTCACCCTGAAGCCATCTAGTCTTGGGCTTTTCTATGCTGGCAGTTCTGGATTACTGATTTCCATCTCTTTACTAGTTACAGGTCTGTTTAGATTTTGTATTTCTCCATGATTCAGTCTTGGCAAGTTGTGTGTTTCTTGGAATTTATCTGTTTGATCTAGTTTATTAAATTTGTTAATAGGCAATCATTCACGGTATTCTCTTATAATTCTTTTTATTTCCGTAGATGATTTCTAATGTCCCTCTTTCATTTCTGATTTAGTTATTTGAGTCTTCTCTCCCTTTTTACCTGGTTAATCTTGTTAAAGTTTTCTTAATTTTGTTGATCTTTTCAAAGAAACAACTTGGTTTCAATGATTTTCTTTATTGTTTTCTATTATATATATTATTTTTGCTCTAATCTTTATTATTCCTTCAGCTAGCTTTGGGTTTAGTTTATTTTTCTTCTAGTTATTTAAGATTTAAAGTAAGGTTGTTGATTTGTATTCTTTCTTCTTTTTTAATGTAAGCATTTACAGCTATATATTTCCCATTTAGCACTGCTTTTGCTATATTCCATAAGTTTTGATAGGTCATGTTTTCATTTTCTTTTGTCTCAACATACTTTCTAATTTCCCTTGTGATTTCCTCTTTGACCAATTGCTTGTTTAAGAGGGTGTTATTTAATTCCACATTTTAGCAGGTTTTCCAGTTTTCCTTATGCTATTGATTTCTAATCTTATTCATTGTGATCTGCAAAGATACTTTGCATGATTTCAGTCTCATTACATTTATAAAGATTTGTTTTGTGGCATAATGTATGGTCTATCCTGAAGAATGTTTCATGTGCCCTTGAGTAAAATGTATATTCTGCTGTTGTTGCTTGGAGTGTTTTATGTACGTCTGCTAGGTCCAGTTGTTATATGTTGTTGTTCAAGTCCTCTATTCCTTATTGACTTTCTGCCAAATTGTTTTGATGTTGTTTTTTAGTAGTGAAATTTAAGTGAATCATTGTCATATTTGCATAATACTACACAATTTATTTAATTTTTCCCCCAGTTCCCCAATTTATTTCTTTTTTAAAAAAATTGAAACATGATTGGTTATACATGTTTATGGAGTACAAAGTTGACTATCAATATTTGTTTAGAGTATGTGACAATCAAATAAATATTATTAGCATGCTCATCATTAAAAATCATAATAATTCTTTGTATCCTTTGGCCAATTACTCCCTAATTCCTCTCCTCACCTTCCCACCTCTAGAAACTGTAAGTCTGTTCTCTTGAAAGTTTAATGTTTTATTGTGGTCTTTCTTTCGTCCTTTCTTAGCTCACACTTTCAAGTGAGGACATGCAGTATTTCTCTTTCTGTGCTTCGTTTATTTCATTTAACCTAATTTTCTCTAAGTTCATCCATGTTACTGCAAATGGCAGAAATTCATTCTTTGTTAATGGCTGAGTGGTATTCCATTGTGTTTATATACCACATTTTTATTTTCCTGTCATCTGTTGATGGACATTTACATTGTTTCCAAATCTTGGCTATTGTATACAGAGCTGCAATGAACATGGGAGCACAGGTATCCCTTCAACATGATGATTTCCATTCCTTTGGGTATATACCCAGCAATGAGATTACTGGATTGATTTTTTTTTCTGAGTAAATTATTTAGGTTTTTTTATTTTCCTTTCTTTTTTCTTGGGGTGGGGGGAAAACTGTCACAATGCAGACTGTATTAGAAACAAGAAAATAATTTGGCTGTAGAATGGCAACACAGTGCCTTCCTTCAGAGCTTTCTGAGTAGTTGACTAAAGCTTTCATCATCTGGCTAAAGATAGAAGTTTAATCCTCTAAGTAGGAGGTCAGACACCCGAAATTCCCATAGTGAGTCCTGGAGCCAGAGAAATGGGGCAAGGGTTCTGTACATCTTAGAACTACTGTGAGAAAGATATACCCTAGAGCTTAGTGAACAAGCAATCTGCACACCTTAATATGTCCACTCTGCTCCGGTGCTCATTTTCTTTTCTGTGGAGCCAGAATGTCTATAGTCAGGGCTTTGTCATCAGACACTGTATTTACTGCCAGTCACATAGCTCATTTCAGTTAAAGAAATGAACTTTAAGAACCATACCTGTTGATACACATCTCACCTATAAACATAAATGAGAGAAAGAAAAGAAGCACCAAGATATAGAAATGGAAAACCGAGTCACAATGGAACAGAGTTAATATAGAAAACATAAGAAAATATTAAAATAGGTATAGTTAGTATCCTCGTGGAGATTTAAATAATATCGCATCCATTCAAACAATTCAAAAATAGTTAAAATAGTCAGCACTGAAAAAATGTCTCTGGAAGCTAAACTTAATTCTCTCTGTATCACTTTCATTCTTTAATTTATAAGCTGATATTCCTAACCCAGTAGTTTTCGAACTGTGGTCCCTGGACCTGCAGCATTTGTATCATCTGATAGCTTGTTAGAAATGCAAATTCTGGAGCCCCAACATAGACTTTCTGAATTAGAAACTATAGACATGAGGCCCAGCATTCTGTGTTTTGTTGAGCCCTGCAGTTAATTCTGATGTGTGCTAAAGTTTGAGATCCACTGCTTGACTGCACAATGGAATCACCTAAGGAACTTTAAAAAACACTGGTGCCTGGTCCCTACCTCAAGCAATTGTGACTTAATAGAATTGGGGTGCAACTTGGGATTTGGGAGTTTTAAAAACACCCATTTGATTCTAATGTGCAGCTGACGATGAGAACCAATCAATGATCTATATCTGTGTATTTTGATCCTTCTCCAGATCTGGTTTAAAAAGCGGTTTCTGAATGTGTCTGCTCATTGGAATCACTTGGGGACTTTCACAAATAATTGATGTTTGTGGCATCCCCAGAGATTGTAATTAAATTGGTCTGGCCAAACACAAAAATCAGGTGATTCAAACTGCAGACAAGTTTGGGAAACACTGGGTTAATGACTAAATTCCTAGTTCTAAAGATAAATTCCTAGTTCCAAAGATTTAATTCCTAGATCTAAAGCAGGCACTAAATTTATGAGCTTTATAAAGACTAATTAAATATATGACTATAACTAAGTAAAATTTAATTGCCTCCCAACATCCCTAAACAAAACAGAGATTAAAATAAGAAAAAGATCCATAGCCCAAGGTAAGGTAAAGAGAACCCTGCTTTTCAACCTTGACAGCACATCAGAATCCCATGGGAGCTCTTACATTTTCTGATACCTAGGCCTCACCCTAGACCAATTAAATCAGAACCTCTGGGCATAACTGAGGTATTAGAACTGTTTAAATTAAATCAGAACATTGCAGAGTAATCAAGGGTTCAGTATTATTTAAATCTCCTCAGAAGTTTCCAAAGGGCATCTGAGGTTGAGAACCACAGGTTAGAGTATATCATCACTTCTGGAGAAGGAGACTTGCTCACTCTAGCTTTCTTACAGGTCAGGGATGAGCTGGGCTTGCCTTGTGTGCTCAGGGAAGGAATGACAAAGTCACCAGCAGGGGTAATGATACTGGCACCAACTAATAACACAGTCTGCTTTGCAGAGGAACACAGGACTTTTCCTAATATGTGGCCATCCAGTACAGTTTGAGCAGTCATTGTGAGGGACTTGGCATTTGGTCATTGGATGTCCACTGTACAAGCTACCTAATGGTCTTTTAATATTATGTCATTACTAATAACAAAGTATTAGTGAGCCTAATTCAAACTGCTGCAATAAAACTAAGTTGCAATAGCTTCTGTCAGTGCAGTGATTTTCAACCAGTGATGATTTGGTCCCCAGGGGATGTTTGCTAATGTCTGGAGACATTTTGGTTGTCGCAACTGCATGGGGTGAAGGAGGTCTTATATACCAGTGTGTCTAGTGAGTGAAAGCTAAGGATGATTCTAAACATCCTACAATGCACAGGACAGCTACGCACCCAACAAAGAATTATCAAGTCTAAAACGTTCATAGTGCTAAGGTTGAGAAGCAGTTTTTGTATAAAGACTGCAGGCTTCAACTATTTTAGGAGAAAAAGTAGACCAAAGGTATAAAGCCTATCACAAAAAAAGAATTTGCTTGGATGAGAGTGCAGAGAATCTGTAGAATTTTTTAGTGGAACCAAATAATTCAAAAACCATACTTTTTCCTAAAAAAAGAAGAAATTCAGTCATGTAGTGTTTTCTAATCATCGAATAAATATTATCATAGGGTCTATTTAAAGTTTGCTCCTGTATTTCTCAAAGTAAATTCCAATCGCCATATCAAATATATTCTAACAATAGAAACCCATCTCGTTGTAAAAATATTTAGACCAACCAGCAAATCACTTAGAGCATTTCTCACTTCCACGTTTCTGCCCCCTTATCCCTTAGTGCCCTTCCCTATTTTCTATCCAAGCTAGCTCAACTACATTTTCTAAGTGACAGTTGAGGAATCAAATTCTCTAGAAAGCCTTGCTTGACCTAAGACCTCCATGCTAAGAACAGGTGTCTGTAATGTTCTGTGCACATTTCTATTACAGTACTCACATAAAGAAATAATTATTTTAAAATGTACATCTGGTTTCTCTAATAATTTGTATTTCTTGAAGTTAGACAGTTTGCTCTGTAGCTCAGGACCTAGCAAAACTCCTGGCACATTGTAGGTACTCAAATTTTTGTTAAATAGTGAACAAGTGAATGATGGTACCTTTGCATAGTTAGTGGCTCCTTACTAGGAAAACAATTATTTTGGATTAACTCTTAAGTCTATTGTATCAAAATAGTTTTGAAATCCACTCAAAAACTAAAATGCACATTTATACTTACCCCCATTTATTTGTTCTACTTCCTGCCTCTTCTAGTCATTTTCAACCCTTAACTTTAAAGCTTAAGGTCACTGAGCACAAATAATAAATTGTTTCCTCTTCCTTATAGAAAATACTGTAAAAATTGAACCAAAACATATTAGCAAGAAACCATGAGGTTTAATGTGTATGTGTTTTTAGTCTAAGATCACTATTTAAAAGAAAAATCTTCCTAGAAGTTACATTTTGTTTAAAAATATTATTGCCAGAAAAAAAAAAGGAGACTGGACCTTTGACCTTCTTACTGGGAATATGTTTTCCAGCTTCTTTTAGCTATGTCTGCCAAAGTCCTAGTTCTAGGCACTTAGATGGTTTTAAAAAATCATTTGTGCCTACTTATTTTCATTAAAGGACTTGTAAGAAAAAAGAAAGTGAACCCTTCCAGAAAAGGCTGCAGAAAGTGCCATTAACCTTTTTCTACCTCCAAATTTAGTCATCAACTTAATTGCTGAGATTTAATTGTTCTCATGAGATTTTCAGAGTCACTGCTTCATTGACCATCTTGTTCTACAAATATATATATATATGTGTGTGTTTATATATATGTACGGACTCTAAAATTCTATACTATTTCTGTGAAAATGCTAGCATTAATAGATAAAGTAAATATATTTTATTTGAAATATGTATTTGTGAGAGTTTTGGAGAATTGTCATTGAAAATCTAAGAATACTTTCCATTCCTCCAGGACCTGACAGCTAAAGATCTCAATGCACCATTTAAGGCATATCAAAGTCGGCAGCTAGGCAACAAACCTCTAATAAAACCTTCTTTCTCATCACTTACATTTAACAAAAATAGAAAGACCATTGAAGCACAGACTAAAGAAGAAAGACTATATACACTGTAACTATGACTCACTAAGGACTTTTTATGTCTTCCCTGGTGCTGGATCTCAATTGTTTACGTACTTTTGCTGCATTTCTGTAAGTTCTCTTCCTGTTTTGCCAAGATAATTTTGTATTGAGGAAGAGGAAGAAATAGAGTTTTGTATTTTCAAGCTGAGAGACTGGATTCCTAGGCATGTACCTTAACATTGCTGCTGACTTGTACTGTACAATTAACGTCTACCTAACATTCTGTTCTCTGTATTCCGCATAAATCATCACCGGATACAGGTTAATTCGAAGTAATAGCTCTTCAGTCTTATTTCATCTTATTACACCCACCATAACTATATTTATGTATGTGTATAAATATACATATTTATGTGTATTGCTCCAGAGGCAAAATTTACTCTTTCTAGAAACCACTAATTGTGTAATGTCATAGATGTCAGGGAAAGAAAAATATAAGATGTATTTTTCAAAGATATATATATATACACGCGTGCGCGCATATGCCTGTGGGGGTGTGTTTACTGGATATAGATAAGTGGAAAGTATGATGGCTTGGTTGGGAGTGGCATTTGTCCACATGTGTTTGAAAGATGACAAAGACACACAGGCATGAGGAAATACATGAATATACATTTAACCCCTTCCCCAAAATGTAGGTGAATCAGTTACCTATGCATTAGGGTGCTGAAGTAGATTATGTAGATTTTTTTTATTTCTATAAAACTTTAGGATTTTGCACATGAGTTTTTTCCTTAAAAACAATGTGTATACTCACCAAAGTTTTCATCTGATATTGAAGGCTGAAATTTATGTCCCTGTGATCCTCCCAAAGGTGTTCAGATTTTTTAAAACACAGAAATCAGCACCCTGGTCTTTTTCTTCTTTATCATCGCTGAACAGCTCCTTCTTTAAAATCTCTGTGAATCATCCGTTGACCCACTAGAGATTCTGTTCAGAGGTTTAATCAGGGAAAAAATTATAGAGGCTGTTTTACAAGGAAGAATATGAAAAGCTAGGTGATAAAAGTTGCTCTCTCTTTCACGAATTAGTACCAACAAATAACAATAAATTCTTTCAATTTTCTAATTTTCAACAAATAGGTTTACTTTAAAACATTTCATTAGTTTAAATTATTCAGAGATGTATATGCTTCACGAGTGGAATGACTTGCCTGACTGTTTTAACACTTATTCCTAGCACTTAGTGCAGTGCTGGATACATAGTAGCAGTCAAGCAGTATTGTTTGTCCATGGAAAATTGTTAACCCATGGATGGAAGAGTCTCCAATATCTATTTTTTTTTCTGGAATACAAGGAAATAGCTACTAGATATGTTACTTTTCAATTGCAATTCTCTATTCCAACATATAAATTATATCATTACTGGTTCTTGTTTGCCAACAACAGAATCTACTCTAGTTAAAGTAGTAAGGGATTATCAAGAAATATTAGAATTCTAACAGAATTGTTGGAAGGGCTGAAAGAATAAATTCCAGGTTTAGCTTGTAGTAACAATTTTCAATCATGACACTGCAGAAATACTAAGACCCACATCAGAATTACTGTACTTTTACTGAAGTCAGACTTTTTCTTTGCCAAGCCTAGAACCACAGTTTTACGACAGCAAAACTACTGCAACCGCTGACAGTCTCAGACACACAGTGTCCCTGCCGCTGCACACCTGGGGCCCGGCTCTTTCCTCACACATCTTGCTTCTAAATTAAAGTCTTTCACGAATGCATCTGATTACTGGAAAATGCATTTAGCACTAAGGAGAAATGTATAAAATTTTGAAATGCTACCTCAAAAACGTTCACAATGTGGGAATAAGATTCAGAAGATTTGAGGCAGCCACAAATGACAAATATCTACTCTATGAACTCTTTATTAAGCAAAAAATCCCTCAATACTGTACTGTCATTTTTATAATGGTTTTGCTATTATTGTGGTTGCAATTCGCGGTCTGAGGGCCAGAATTTAAAAAGGAAGGAAGGAAGGAAGGAAGGAAGGAAGGAAGGAAGGAAGGAAGGAAGGAAGGAAGGAAGGAAGGAAGGAAGGAAGGAAGGAAGGAAGGAAGGAAGGAAGGAAGGAAGGAAGGAAGGAAGGAAGGAAGATCAGGGAACTAAGTGTCTGGTCAGCACTGAAATAATTCAACAAAGAAGGCAAGGCTTGTTGGTTCTCCTGTGCTGAATTATCAGCTTAGCAGATATTTTAAACTTCTTTGATATATCATCAAATTCCATTCTATTATGGGAAGACTAACTTAATCAGTTCAGACCATTTTTTAAAAAAATCATCTCTTAGTTGCTAATGAATTGTTTGAACAATAAAGTGGGGATCAAATCAATAGAAATCCAAAGGTTTCAGTCTGCATAGCTTTTGGGCAGCTGAGATTTCCAATTCATTTTGAAACAAGTTCTCTGCAACGAACACATGTTGACATGCTTAAATCAGAATGACCTCCACTTAGACACAGCCTTAATTTTCTCTAGGTAATGGCTACCTGGATATTCCATCCAAACCTAGGCCATTTCTATTATACCCATTTTGGATGGAAATAGACATAGAGTAATACAAAAAGAATATGAATAATATTATAAATATAATACTTTAAAAAACATAATATAAAGAATAATATAAGAATACAGGGAGTTTGTGTCTAAAGTAAAATTTATTTTTATACTTCAAAAATAAAAAATATCATCCACATTTGAGCTTTCAAGGGAATGAAACATTATAATGTAATATTTGAGGACATAACTCAATTTTTATAAGCTTTTTTCCTTTAGACCAAGTACGTGTGGTAAACATTTTACATAGTTAACAGCATGTGCTCAAGGTTCAGGCAAGCACATAATTGCTTAATGAAAACAATTAGTGGCATTAGAAAACACTTATCTTGATGTTTTCTTTTTCCATGCTCATGAATGGATCTATATAAAAAACACTCACGTGCATTTACAGCTATTCCAATACTCCTTTCACAATTTATGTCCTTCAAAATATTTTCTGGGCTTACCTCATTTTATCTCAAGCAAAATCTGTTCTATATTGAACCTGTTTTGTTTCCTCTATCACCATACCAATCTCTCCCCTTTCCATGTTCCACACATATAGTTTTAGTTACATTTTATCATTTGTGTTTTGTTCTCATTTCCTCCCAGTCTATCCCTGGGCTGCTTTCTCTTGCTTGCTTTTGCTCTAATTGTCTATATTCCTTTAAAGATAACTTTTATAAAGCTCTTCTTGTATGTACTACTCTCGCATATAAGTTCAGATGGGCTATACAGCCAACAGACTTTCAGTAGGGCCAGTTCTTCAAGTGTCAATTATGTTTGAAAGGGTGGTATTTAGAAAATGCTGGAATGATGCCTATGTGACTAAAATAGCCAGACTTTTATTTCTCCGTGGGCTGGAAAGTTTGACTCGAAGGTTTAAAAGAGTAGGTTTTCAATCCTAAATTTTAGACCATCATCTGATAATAAGAAAAAAATAAAGTATGAAAACTATGTTTAGGAAAGTTTTCAGAGCAAAGACACAACAATGCCCTTTACCAGGTATAATATGTTAAATCTCACTCAGATATTTTTGAGGAGATGATAGGGCTGAAGACTGGGAATAGGTAAAGCACTATTCGGGGGTGGTAGAGTGCAATAAATGCTGTAAAGATTGTTTTTAGCTAAGAAAGGAATGTTCTGTAAGGATGATTAATTTTTTTTACTCATTTACATTTCCTTATTTACCATAATAGGTGTTATAGGTGTTTACAAAACAAAATGGTTTTCATTGATTAATTGATCTTTGATGGAATAGTTTCTGATTGTTTAGTTCATCTGGCAAATATAATATTACCATTAACTCCAGAGGGTCCCTCAAAAGTTTCCTGAGCAAGACAGAGAGCATGTGACAGAGACAGAGAGAGACAGATGGACAGAGAGACACAGACAGGCAGAGAGACAGAAAGACAAAGACAGAGAGACACAGACAGGCAGAGAGACAGACAGAGACAGAAAGACAGACAGACAGACAGAGACAGACACACAGAGACAGAGAGACAGAGAGAGAGAACTAGAGAGCGAGTGAGCACTTACTCATGAATTCTGTTAGGTGTTTGAGGTTTGTAGGGGAAAATAAGTAATATCTTTTTCTCACCCATCACAAGATTTATGGCTGAGATCTCTATAATGTAAGACAGGTTAACAAGAGAAAACCAAACACATTTATTTAATGTAAGTAGTATATGACAGGCTTCAGAAATAGAGACCCAAGGAAATGGGGAGATCTGTATGTTTTTATAGACAGTTGTGCAGAAGAACAATTGGAGGACAAAAGGGTAGGATCTAAAGCTAATAAACTGGGGGTGGGGAACGTAGCAAGTCCTGTGTGTTGTTTCTTCTTGGCATATGCATGTGACATTGCTTCCCTCCAAAAATAGGGCAGAACACATGTCACATGAGGGTCTTCAAGGGGAAAAGGTGGGAGAATTCAGACAGTGATCTTCCTAGGTTTTATGCCCTGCTTAAGGGAAAAAGGGGCGAGGGGAATTCTGGTTTCTGTGACCTCCTTCACGGGAAAAGGGGGCAAGAGAAACTCAGAGAGACCTTCCTGCTTCTGCTGTTTTCTCAGTTTCCAAGATGCCATATTTTAGGGTAACATTTCCTATACCCCATCGGGTTGCAAAGGCAAATACAGCATAGCTGTCTTGGGGCTTTTATTCTAGCAGGGAATCAATTCTGTGGGAGGAAGCATCTCAAAGATCAAGGAATTCTTCATAGAAGAACTATTGCCCGAACATGAGTTTTAATGCAGTGTTTCTCAGTTCTTGCTGAATATTAGAAACACATCACTCAACAAGTGCTTAAACTACACCAATATCTGAACATCTTCTGAGTGCTGCCTGCCATTGCTTCCAAGACCCTAGGTTATTCTAATGTGCAGCCCGGGTTGAAATCACTGGTGCAGTGGCCATTATTTGTGTCAGAAACACCTTTGTTTTAAGGGTCCTGGGGTGTGAGGTACTTTTGAACAAGTACCCCGACTGATGCTTGTGCACCTGGAAGTTTGAAAACTTTATAGACAAGACTTAACTAGGTGGACTGAAGGCAGTGGGAGAAGAGAAAATCCTAGGTAAGATATGCAAAGCCACGGGTGTGAAACTGAGTGGTGGATGGTGAGGCAAGATTAAAAGAAGGGACCCCACTATGGAGGGAGTATTATACTGACGGATGAGCCTGACCCCTGCTAGGCAGGTGAGGAGAGCCCTTGAGAGGTTTGAAGGCCCAAGTGACATGCTCAGAGATGAATTTGTAAGACTATAATCGTGGGAGTGTAGGAAGGACTAAAGAATGGAAGACAAATATGAAGCCTGTTGAAAAAACTCTTGGTAGTAATCAAAATTATGATGAAAAACCAAAGGTCCCATATACATTTAAGAAAGATTGATACAGCTTGGAAATTCATTGAGAAAAATAAGAATCTAGAGGACTTCCATGTTTGTTTGCTTTTTACTTGGGTGGCAGCAGGAGCACCTGGATTTTCTACTTAACATGTAATTATAAGAAATACACCCAATCCATGTCCTCTAGAAATGTTAAATAAAAATATTTGAATGCAGTGAAACATATTATGTTGACATATTCAGGTAGAAAAATGGAAATACTATCAATCAGTAAATGAATTTCCTTTAGGTGCTGAGAAGAAATCTAATTCAATTGCTGGTGAATTGTCAGGTTAATAGTTGCATGCAATCAGCTAAATTGAGATGGAGCTTTGGGAATACAGTTTTGAAAATTCAGATGTAGTCTGGCAAGGCTGAAAGGTAAAATCAGTTATTGTCTGACCATTCCACGTTTTATTAAACTGATCAAAAACTGCTTGGAAACAGCTCTGATTGGGAACTGGGTCTCTCATGGCTTCTTTTACATCAGATTTTCTCTGGAGCTAGAACTAGAGGCAACTTTATTAGTGTGTGTGTGTGTGTGTGTGTGTGTGTGTGTGTGTGTGTGTGTGTGTGTGTGTGTTTTAGTTAGATCATATTTCATAATTTAATAACTTCTGAGAAATAACTAATAAAATTGTTTTAAGGAATGCTGTGAATAAAATATGTACAAACACATAATAATGTGCTTAATGAACTATAAAAATAAAAGAGTAGATTAACATCCTGTGAAACTTTAGCAAGTTAATTATAATACAATGAGAGGCAAAGGAATATGTATTTTACTTAGCTCTGTGTGGGAAGGGAATTTCATATATCCCTGGTTCGTAGGTGATCACTGGGTGTTCTGAATCACAGAAAGAGAAAAGGCCATGATGTTCATTAAGGACAGAGCAGGGAAATTAAAAATGAAGCAATTATAGCAAATGCATGTGCTGTTTTCAAGTCTCAATCACTTATTTAAATATTTTAATGACTCCCAAGTGATACATATGTTTTGAAATAAAATTATCTAAAGATGAGTAAAGTAATTTTTGGAGAGTTACAAGTACATAATATGATAGTCACTGGAAACAGGAAAACTGTCGTGGACTAGCAAAATAGTGTATGTAAGTCAATATACAAAAGGATTAGTTCATTTTAACAGTGTTAAGAGAGTAGGAAATCCAATTACAGTATTTGAAAGGTCAGGTCTTTAAGAACTGATTAGATTGCGTGAACTGTGTCCTTGCGAATGGATTGTTCCATTCATGGAGTAATCGGCATGGTTCTGATGGCTTTATAAGGAGGCTAAATGAGAAGGTTAGCTCTCTCTTACTCAACCCGTTCTTGCCATGTGATATCCTCAGTTGCTGTAGAGAGCTCCCCTACCAGGAAGAAGGCCCTCACCATATGTGTTGCCTGGACTTTGGACTTCCCAGACTCCAAAACTGTAAGAAAAAAATTTCAATTCTTTATAAATTACCCAGTTTCAGGTGTTCTGTTATAAGCAATAGAAACGGACAAATGCATATGGTTTTATTGTTCATTATAAATTTTTATCTGAATCTATCTATCCATCTTTTCCTTAGAAAATTGTTTCCACATTATAATTATAAAAATCACTTCCTAAATTTTCTTTTTTATGGGATATTTTCTTCCAATTAAATAACTAATCTATTAATTCACTTGAGACTTTTGGCTTAAGGTGTGAGGAAAGAATATATTTTTAAATCAGAATCAAATGGTCCAAATGTCATTTATTCTTCAATCTATTCTTTCTTCACTGATAGAAAAATCACAATTTTATTATATATGAAATCCTCATATATATTGAGTCTCTTTCTATGGTTTTTAGTATATTCCATCAATTATTTTTCCTTATTCCATTTTTCTTCACTTAATAATTTTTCCTGGTTTTTTTCACATATTTATTAATGAATTTTAAAATATTTTTAAGCTTTTTTCTCCACTGTTCAACTGGGGTATTAATTAGGATTCATTATTTGATAGGTTAACTTTTGAATATTTATTTATTTATTTATTTATTTTATTTTATTTTTTAAAATTTTTTTTATTAAGTTTTATTTTGTCGATATACATTGTGGCTGATTATTGCTCCCCATCACCAAAACCTCCCTCCCTTCTCCCTCCCCCCCCGCCCCCTCCCCCCAACAATGTCCTTTTGGTTTGCTTGTCGTACGTATCAACTTCAAGTAGTTGTGGTTGCCATATGGAGAGGTTGCAGAGAAAAAGGAACTCTCATACATTGTTGGTGGGACTGCAAAATGGTGCAGCCTCTATGGAAAATGGTATGGAGGTTCCTCAAACAATTGCAGATAGATCTACCATACGACCCAGCTATCCCACTGTTGGGAATATACCCAGAGGAATGGAAATCATCAAGTCGAAGGTATACCTGTTTCCCAATGTTCATCGCAGCCCTCTTTACAATAGCCAAGAGTTGGAACCAGCCCAAATGTCCATCATCAGATGAGTGGATACGGAAAATGTGGTACATCTACACAATGGAATACTACTCAGCTATAAAAACGAATGAAATACTGCCATTTGCAACAACATGGATGGACCTTGAGAGAATTATATTAAGTGAAACAAGTCAGGCACAGAAAGAGAAATACCACATGTTCTCACTTATTGGTGGGAGCTAAAAAATAATATATAAATTCACACACACACACACACACACACACACACACACACAAACTGAGGGGGGGGGGAGAAGATATGACAACTTTTGAATATTTATATCTTTACAGTACATAGTATTACCATCCAAGAACATGGCATGTGACTCTATAAATTAAGGCTGTTTGTAACTTTTTAGCTGAAGTTTTAATTTTTTTTTTCATAATTACTGCCTATTTCCTCTTTCTTGTTAGGTTTATTCCTAAGTGTTTGTGTTTTTCCTGTTTGTTATTATTGTTACTGTGGATGGATCTCTTTTCCTAATATATTTACCTGATTTTGCATATTTATTTTTGAATTAGCTTTCTTCCTGAATTCATGATGTTTCTAAAAACTTTCCTCTGATTTTTTTGAACATTTCTTCTATCATGTAACCTGCAAATTACACTATTTTTACCGTCCTTTCCATATTTATAAGTTCTGTTATAGAGTATGTCTTCTGAAACAATATTAAAAATAGTAGTGTTAGTATGAAAGTTCCTTTTGTCCTTGACTTTAATGGGAATATCTGTTATATTTTTCCATTGGACATAAAGCTTGTCATATGTATACACACAGACAAACACACACACACACAGTGATAAATTGTAATAAATGTCTTTTTCTGTAACCAATGGATATGATCATATGACTTCTTTTTTGAACCATTAACGTGGTAAAAACTATAGATATCATATTCTCATGGTACCAATGATTATAAAGTTCCTATTCATTCTGTAGAAAAATTTTAACTGTTTTTTGTCTAACCCAGTGATCTCCAAATTGGACTAGTACATCCAGGTAACTGAGAGGAAAAAATGGTAAAACTTTGATTTCAATAATCTACATCTTTTTTTTAGATTACATAGTATATTACTAGAACATTACATCTATGAAATTTTTTATATTAAACCCTTTTTAGGATCTTATTTTATTTTTAACTGGCAAATAATTGTATATATTTATGGGGTACAATGTGATGTTTTGATATACATTTACATTGTGGAATGATTTTTAAATAAATAAACACATATTGGGTTTGCACATTTTTATTCTGCACTGGTCATCTAGATAAGCAAGAAGAAATACTGGACTTTCACTCCTTTCCTGAAGAAAGAAGTTATCTACATTTGTAAAATGATGCCACTTTCTGAGGAAAGTTATCTCAAACTGCAGTTGATTTTTACAGTTATAATTTCTTTCAACCACATCAATTACGTTGATGCTATGATATTTGGCACATCAACATCTGCTTATAAAATTAAATTTCATAGGGACTATAATGAATGAAAATGTCTCATATTCCAATTTAAAATGTTTGACATTAAATATTTTCTATATTAATACTGTGCACCTTTCTTTTATTTTTCATATTTGGCTATTGTATTTTTACCCATCCTTTTTTTTTTTTTTTGGCAGCTGGTCTGTGCAGGGATCTGAACCCTTGACCTTGGTGATATAGCACAGTGTTCTAACTGGCAGAGCTAACCAACCAGCCTCCATTTTTGAGGTAACTTTTTTATGTTCTGCATTGTGCTTAAGAGAAAAACACTAAAGATAACCCTATGAATTTATACACTATTACTACTATTCTAAATATTGTTTCAGGAAAGTTATCTAATAATAGAACCTATAAGTCTAGAAAGGATAAGGCACAACTATTATTATTTACAAATTTTATGATTCATACACTTCGTCTTCTCAAATTTCCTTAAGGTGCCGTAAACACTTTTCTTTAAATATGCCTTTTATTTTTTGGAGTAAGTGTTCCAAAATGTCCTCTTCACTATTTTTTCACATGCTATATTGCTTTTCTCCCCTCGGGTGATATTTTTCATTGGCTCCATGGGCATTTTATTTCCTGCTTTTTACTCATGAGTGCAGTGAGTGGAGTTCAGCATTTGGCCAGGATTGGTGTGGGTGGACCCTCATTGAACTCTCTCCCAGTTAACCCAGTTAACCATTAGACCTTTAGGCTGGTTGCAGTTTATTACTGTGTTCAGTCATTTTACTGCCATGAATATAGAAGGAAAGTGAGGTGGGGGTGGGGCAGGTTGTGTAGAACCACAGCGAGGAGACGTTTTCTCCATCACTTCTCCTCTGTCCTTGGCTGTGGGGTACAATGTGCCTACATTCCAGGCAGGATTCTCCGTCACCTCTGTAGTTTCACGCTCACCTTGACTAGAAGCCGTGGGTGAGAGACTGGTGGCTCAAACTCTTTTGTTTACTGCTTAATCTACTTACATATAAATGAGTTTTTGTTTTCCAAAAAATATCATTCAGAAAAGTAAAAGTTGCCTAATACCAGAGCTGTTCAAAAAGTTCCTGGAACAATGCATATTATCTTTTATTCCATCTTTCCATGAACTTTTTGAAGTACCCTCATATGTGAATTATCATAAAATCTTCCCTGTTAGTGGAATATATCTCAATTATTTGATTTTAATTAGGGGAATTATTTGTATTTCCCTTAAAAATTGTTTGAGGGAAGAATCTTAACCTGAAATGACCATAGTCAAAGCTAGAATGATCTTCAGCACTTATTTCCTGGTAATGTGACAAACATGAGCTGTCATTATAAATAAATCTTTTAGTACTTGTAAGTAAACCTTAAAAAGCAACATGGATAAAAAGAAGAAAACAATACAATAAATAGTTACCTTTGGAAATTATAATGACAAACCTATACATAAAGAAGAATGAGAAAATAATGAATATCTTAATGGTACACCAGGGTGTTCTGGTATCTTAGGACAAATTTTCCACTGGTAGGATCTTAAATGGATTTGAAATGTTCTGTTTCAAAAATAAACCAAAAAATGTATATGAAAGCAGAGATGGCATACTCTGGAAAATAGATGACTCAAAAGCAGATCTTTTAAAAAAAGCTCTATAATTGTTAGGTAGGAAATCAGACCAGCAACAGAGGGCTGGGAGATGGCTCTGCAGACGTTCTAACTCCACCCAAGGCCCACCCTGGAACTCTCCTGCCTCCCCATTTTGTGGTTAAAGTTACAACCAACATGTCCTGATAACACGGAACTAAAACCCAAATAAAATAATCTGGTTTCTAGTGCCTGTGCAGTGTGTAATAGTCCACACTTGCACTGACCTTTGCCTCATTATAATCTCACTATAATAAAATTAGCATTGTGCCCCCCCAACCAGATTTTTCTGCATCCACAGAAGGAAAACAGCCAGCCCACAGGTGCCAATCACGTGACATAAGCGTCCCTGTAATGATGACATGAGTTAGAACTGCCCAGATTTTAATCAGATGAACGTCTCAGCCCGACGTGGATGGGCACCATTGTCTCCTTGACTTGGCCAGTTCCTCCCCTCGAACATACTTCAGTAAACTTTACTTTGCTTCGTTTTCGTTTTGCTGATCTGTAATTCTTTACTGTATCGGCAAAAAGGACCAAGGAATACCCAAAATTCTGGTAACGTAATGAAGATACTGTTGAGGACATGAAAAACTTAAAACAATTGCTTCATAAGTTGAGATGAAAAATATTTTTAAGTTAGCATCTCTGTTCATCATTTCTAAATGTATTCATGTTGCTAACTTTATGGGGAAATTAATTTTAAAGTAGACATTTGATTACTTTATACATATCTCTAAAAGTTTTTTTTTAAATCAAGTTGGCCAGAAATTTTTGGATCTTCTCATTTGGGGTAGGAAAATAAAATGTCTTTGCTGAGGTATCTCTTGAAACTGCTTTGTCATTTCTCGAAACAGAGTAAGCAGACCTGCTTCTAAAATTTGTGGAACTGGGAGAAGAGAACAAAGAGGCTCACTATCATATATAGTGATTATTTAAAAGTATAAAACAATCTGACAAATTAAATGCATTTCTATCATCTCCACTGACAAATATATCTTTATAAAAATAAAATTTTAACCAATACTTGTAAAGCAATTGTCTTCATGTGACTGGCAAGTCAGCAAAATACTAACGAATAATTGGACATTGTTATTGTACATACTTGGGTGTTCTGGTAATGGGGCAGCAATATTTAGATGAGTAATAAAATAAAGGCTGGCATAGTTATTACATTCTTATATTTTTATGAAATTTATTTTCATTGCATCCATTTCCATAAAATTACTAATTTTGTTATTGTAACTGAGGTTTCAAGTAATTTGTATTGTAAGTGTAATATTAAATGATACAGCCTTTAAGGACTTTATAGTCCCTAGTTATCATTAATTTTGAAAAAAACTCAACTCCGTTAAATTTAACATACTATGTATTATAGGTTTAATCATGTCCCTCCCCCCAAATTTATATGTTGTAATCGTAACCCCCACCACCTCAGAATGTGATCTTATTTGGAAATAGAGTTTTTGCAGATGTAATTAGTTAAGAAGAGGTAATACTGGAGTAAGTGGGCTCTTAATCCAATATGACTGGTGTCCTTATAAAAAGTAGTATGGACACAGACCCATCCACAAGGAGAATACCAGGTGAACGTGAACATAGAGACTGGGAGATGCAACTCTAGGTTAAGAATGTCGGAGATTGCCAGCAAACCACTGGAAGTGGAGGAGCAAGAACAGATTCCTTCTGACAACCTTCATAAGGAAACAACCCTGTCAACTTGTTGATCTTGGACTTGTAGACTCCAGAACTGTGAGATAATACATTTCTGTTGTTTAAGCCACCCAGTTTGTAGCACTTTTTTACAGCAGTCTTAGCAAACTAATACACCATGTTTGAGCTCTGTAATAGAGTAGCATGTAACTCAATTCACTGATAAATTTAAAACATTTTATGTTTTCTCCAAACAAGTGGCTCTACTTGTTTTCACCATCTCTTAAAGTAAAATCTAAAATCATGTAGTTCTTCGTTCAAATGCTTCAATATAGAGATATTTTAAAGAAAATCAAAGGTAGTGCTATGTTGCTCAATTCTTTCAAGTTGCTTTTCAAATGAGATAAAACCTCAATCTAGTGTTTCCAGCAATGTCCAGCATTCAATGTCCACGTAGCTGCCAATATCAGGAATGTGCTTATATACAAATATAAAAAGAATGTGAATTTTTTAATATTGTTAAATGTTCCTCAGTCACTGTGTGCAACTGTGATAAATACCACAATTGTATTGTGCATACCTCTAGAACCAGGAATTAGAACATAAAATAAAGCAAGAAAACAGATGGTTGGCATTATTGGGAAACAAATCTTCATTGTGTAAAGAAATGCTACATTTATACTCTCTAAGATGAAGAACTTTACAAGTTAATTAATTTGTCCTTTTCTCTTCCCTAAGCGCTTTAGCTACAAACATCCTTCCTGAGCTGTGAAGCCGTGCCCGTCTCTGATGGCACAAGCCACACTCCCTCAAGAAGCTCAGACGCATTCAGCCAGAGCTATGGACGAGTCTCCTGCTGTGTGAATGCGGCTAGTCCCAAGAGCCGAGGTGTAGTTGTGTGGCAGTACTGCTGAGCATTGAATTCTTCATGACAGAGGCCCGTATATATTTTAATGAATTCACTTGTGTGTGTGTTTCTGATGGACAAGATATACAAGACCCTTTAAAGCGTGGGGCCCAGGACAAGAATTCCTCTTTCCTGAGTCTGAACTGCTCCTTCCTGAAGGCAGGATGGGAGATAAGGCCTGATAGAGTCTTTCTACTTATCTCAAAACTTTCTCATCTGCCTTTCCAAGTCCTCCTCTCTTCAACCTGACTTTGTAATAGAGCCATTCAGAGTTGTCTCATTTGTTATCCTCTTGAGCTTTTTTTTAAAAGCCACATATTAAAACTTTATGTCCTGTAATTGATTTGCTTCAAAGTTTGTGTCTGGCACACATTCTTCAGAGGGTATGTGTGTGTGTGTGTGATTACTGTCGTTTCTAAATTTATTAAGGATGGAATAATGGAATACTCTATTTTAAGTTCTTTTTATATTCATTTCTGTATGTTTTTGAGAGAAGAGAGAGAAAAGCATGCAGTCTTTCTACTACCTGTTTTAAACATTCCTGATTACTTTTTAAACCTAGAAATTCTTATGGCTGAATTTATAAAACTCAGTGTATTCAGCATAAAAAGGCAAGTTCAAGCACTTTAACTGGATTATCAAACTTTACACAAGAAAGTAAGATAAACATGTATTTAGGCCTTTCAGATAACACAGATTATTTGAGGCTGCTATGTTTATTTATTTTTATTTTAGATTGTGGTCTGAAGCACTTAAATAATTATAAAAAAATAATATATAATTAGGACTAGAAAAATTAACTAAAAATGAAAGTGCCTTTTGTCTGTCAGCTGGAAAGCCCTGAAGTCAGAAACTGTTCAGACATATTAATGGTGCTCTTATGACAGAATACAACAGTGCCACCATGTACAGGATGTTTCTTCAGGATGAGGAGTGATAGTGTGCAAGTGGAATATTAACAAAGACAAGCTTGTTTCATGTAGGCAGTGCTAATTAGTGCCTCATGTAATTATTGACATCTGTTCTGCTTTTCACCTACTTTTCTTTTGCTGATAAATCACCTCTTTTTAGGTGAAATTTCACCTCTTTTTAGGTGAAATCAGCAAAGAGGGCTTCAACCAAAAGAACAGTATATCTGAGAAAATATACAGGCTTTGAGTTTAATAACAAAATCAATTGATAGTTGTTGAGTAGAATCCAAGAAATGAAGATAAATAACATAAGGAAAAACAGTACATGTATATTTATATCCAGTAGAATCTTTATAGACCATGGACTGGGAAGTTCAAATAATGTTCTGAAGAATGTACCTATAGATTCATTCCATTTCAATACAGAAAATATTATAACTTGCTTAAATGGAAACAAAAGAAGTATAACAGTTCTGGGAAAGCAGATGACAAGTTTCTGGTTGGTTACAAATTACTTGGAAATAGAGTTTTATTTCAATACTTATTGGTTGAAAACCCTTCTAAAACACACATGTAGTGCTGCCTTCTACCCTCCTAAATGGCAGGAAAAGATTATGCAATGCCTCTGAGCCATTTCATTCTGTAAACAATCTGGAACTATAGAGGCATTTTGATGGATTCTAACTTCATCCACAGGGATGATAGCACAAATGCCAGTAGTTATTCTTTTGGACCAACTCCTGCCTGTTTTACCGTCATTAGCCTTCCCCCCAACCCCCCACCCTCTGAGAATCTGGTGTGGACAATTGAAATCTGCATTTGTCTAGTAAGAAGTTTTGCTGTGGAATCCCATCCTTTTTGATCTAGTTAAAAAAATTCTTCTGACAGTTCTCTTTCTCCTTACACAATCCTTTTTTCCTCTACTGGGTCATTTCCAGTTATATACAAACATGCTATTATTTCTCCATTTAAAAAATATTTTCTCAAATTAAATTTTCTGCCAGCTGCCTTGCTAGGAAAATCCACCTCATCTAAAAATGTGGAAAAAAATGCAACCAACTCTATTCACAGTTATTGTTTAAAAAGTAAGAAAAATTCACATAACCACGTTCCAACAATTAGAGCACATCAGAAAACAATGTGACCTCAAAGCTGATGGGAACTGCATAATATTTCAAAGTATGGAAAAGAAAATACTAAAAGCTTTGAAAGAATCATATGATTAAGAAATTCAAAATCTTGGAAATGATATTGCTAGGAGATAGGAAGATATGAGAGGATTGACAAATACCAAACTAAGTTGGAAAAGGAAAGAATATTCAGAAATAAAACTAAAATAAGAGGAACGTAAGAGTGAATTGGCACCAGAAAAAACACTGTAAAGTAGGATAGATAGCTAACCGATGCAAGCAAAACCAAACCAGTCAGATTTAAAGAAAGATATTAAAGGGATTTGAAAAACTGATGGAGAAAACCTGCAAAGGTGATCAAGTATGCATTTAATAGTTAGTTGTTCCTGAAGATGGACATTGAAGCAATGGGGCAGAAAAAAAATACTTAAAACTAGTTTAACGAAACTTTTCTGGAAAAACAAGGACTATTGAATCTATTGAATGTTCACACTCTCCTTGTACATGGAATAAGAGCAGTCAACACCAAGGCATAGATTAGACTACAAAGGTAAGAGAAAATTGCCTCAAGAATCCAAAACCACAGTCTCCCCTGCAATGCTCCACACCTCCAACACACACATACATAAATCCAGTAACAAATAAATGAGAGAAAAATGAGAGTAACACCTAATTACTCAGCAGCAACTTTTTAAGCTATAAAACAAAGAAACAATATTGTTAAAGAACTAACGGAAAAAAAAAAATGAGCCAAGGTTCTTATATTCGGTCAAACATCCTTTTGATATAAAGGCTATAAAGAGTTATAAACATGCAACACTTGAACGAATGTTATTTCCATAAACCTTTCCACAGGAATCTTCCCCAGAAAGAGTTTCAGAAAAATATATTATCTGTAGAAGCTTTTTCATAAGGTCTGGGGTCAGGGAAGTAAGCATTTAAAGACTCAAAAATGGAGGTAAATATAACAAAATACAGTGTGCATGTCCAGGCTCTGATGTTGGAGAAATAATACAACCAGTTAGAAAAGGGGGGAAGGAGTAGAGTAAATAGAAAGTAGAATAAACTTGCTGATTGACTCATTGGTATTAGGAGTGAAGATATCATTTAAAACAGATAAATAGCATTCATAGTGGGCGTCTATTAGTTAATTCTATGAAGGCTTACAACAGGACCTGGGCAGAAGAGTCTGATTTTGAAAGCCATAGTCCAAAAACAAAGACTGATTTTTGTTTTTCCTTTGCTCGGCAATTTCATGTGATAGACTTGGGCTTACAGCAAGGCAAACTTGTTCTTCAATAGAGAACTTTGTGGACATATTTGTTTCTATTAGTGTTTCACAACAGCAGCATAAGTATGTAGAGGATTCATAAAGCAAATGTACTTCACAGGGCCTGGTTTTCCAAAGCCTTGCAGTTTCAAATATTGACCTTGAAAAGGACAGGAAATTTTCCCCAGGCTATTGAATCTCTGTTGCAAGATAAGAATTGTAACACAGCAAGGTTGCTGGCTGAAAGACAGACAAGTTACTAATTGATATGTAAAGTTACTAAAAAGCTTCTGTAGGGAAAAGGAATGTTGGCTAAATCAAGCCTTTGTTAGTGGATCACTTAATTGCCTAACAGAATGTCGTCTCACTTGTTTTTATTGAATGTTACCAGATTCTATTGTAAAACTTGTTAAACTGTACTTAGCAAAACCCCACCTATGTCTCTTCCTGTAACTTCTTGGTCTGGAGAATAAATGCAGGAAGAGAACCCCAATTCATGGTTAATTTCCCAAATGGAAGAAATGACTCCTCGTGCTTGAGGAAGTTTTGGGATATTAACCTCTTTCTGGGGCTTCTCACTGCTCAAAACAGATGGGCTTTGAGTAATCTTTGGCAGCTCTGTCACCCAGGGGATAAAGGGTGATAAATCCATGGGAGGCAAAGCAACATAAGTATCATCCAGATTATCAAATAAATAAAGGCAATACCCCCCCCCAAAAAAAGATAAATGAAGAACTTGAAGCCTAGGTATATTTTGTTCTACAAACATTAAGATTTTACTTATGACTTGCAAGAGAGGAAAAGAAGCCGTTACTTGCTGACATGAATATTGATAATAGAAAGAAACTGTTTTAAAACAAAGTTCTGGTTAAAAGCATTGTACAAAGGTATTAGTATAAAGCTAACCATTAGAAAGAGTTCAGATCTTACTAAATAGAAAAGAAAATAGCAGAGGAGAAAGAGCAAAGACTAAAATACACGCATACATACTTATACAACATAATACTCTATTATAGAACTGAGACCAAATGTATCAGTTGTATCAATACATGTTAGGGGGCTTAACTTTAAAAAATAACGTAAGAAAAAGATTTTCAGATGTGCTAAAAGCAAAATTCCACTTTATGCTGTATGCAAAAGACATATCTAAAATAAAATGAATTGAAAAGAGTAAAGATAAAAGCATACACAAAAATATACCAAGCAAAGGCAAGGAAGAAGAAAGCAGGGGCCATGATCTTGATCTGAAACAAGGTAGAATTCAGGCCAAGAAGAATTAAACAATGTAAAGTAGGACACTCTGTAATGCTAAAGACTACAATTCACAGTGAAGATATTAATATCTATTCACCAAATACCAGTAGCAACTTTCATAAAGCAGAAACTACAGATGAAAGGAGAAATAGACACACATTAAAAATAGGAAACTTTAGCACATGTCTCTCAGATTTAGATAGATCAAGAGGACAAAATGTTAGTGAGGACATAAAAGACCCGAAAACCATAAGATAGAGTCCATAAGTATATAATAAGCACTTTATCCTAATAGTGGAGAATATACCTTGATTTTATACATAAACACCTATTAAAATTAGCTACATATTAGGCTACAAATAACTCAAAAAGGTAGAAAGTAGAAATATCAACAACATTAAGAGAGCACAATGCAATAAATCCTCAGTAATAATAACGACAAAAAGGCACTATCCCCAGTAATTTTTTTAAAAAGTAAACTGTACTATCAAAAGAAAAATACAACCAAAATTTCTAGAAAAGAATAACGATGAAAGCACAATGTATTAAACTCTAATGAAAATAAGAATGCCATAAAAGAGCTAGAATGTCTTGCACTGGGAAAGTCTTTCTAAGAATAAAGGACTAGGGAGAACCATACTTTCAAATCACTGTGGCTGCCGTGGGAAAACGGATAGATGGGGAATAGAAGCTCAAACACCAGCTAGTTTAGATTAAAATGGTGGCAGCAGAGATGGAGAAAAGTGGCAAAATTTTAGATTTTTTTTTTTTTTTGAGGCAGAATATAGAGATCTTGAGAAAGGACTGGATGTAAATGGTAAAAAGAGTGAGATGCAGGAAGAATCGTGGTTTATTTTATAGGACCTAGGTGGGCTGCAGTGCCATTTACTGAGAGGAACACTGAGAGAAAATTTTGGTTGTTGATGGTAGTATGGTTTATTTTGTAATTTACAAAATAAATTACAAAGTGGATAATTCATAATACAAGAATTTCAAAAGACCAATAACATATGATTCAATTTTCAACTTTAATCAAAGAAATATATTTTTAAATAAACATAAAATTTTGAACCTATTAAATTGGCAAACTATTGATGAGAGTGGTGAAATGAACACTGTGTTAGTCCATTTTTGTTGCTTATACAAGGTACTTGAAACTGGGTGATTAATAAAGAAAATAAAATTTATTGCTTACATTCTTGGAGGCTGGGAAGTCCAAAGTAGAGGGAACACAGCTGTTGAGGGTCTTGGTGGTGACTCCAGTGATGGCAAGGTATCACATTAAGAAATGGCAGAGCAGAGAGAGCAGAGAGAGAGAGCAGAGAGAAAGAGAGAGAGAGAGAGACAGACAGACAGACAGACAGACAGACTCTCCTCTCTCTTCTTTTAAAGCCCTCAGGACCACGCCCCTGACCACCATTTTTAATCCACTCACTACTACACGGTCCTACAATCCAATCACCTCTTCAAAGTTCCACCTTTCAATTACCATAATAGAATTTTTCCCACCTTCTGAACAGTCACAGTGGGGGCTAAGTTTCTAATACATAAAACTTGGGGGACAAATTGAAGCTTCAGTGAGTTTTGGGGGCTATAATTCAATCCACTACATTCTGTCCCTGGCCCCCCCAAATTCATGCTCTTCTCACATGCAAATACATTCATTTCATCCCCAAAGTCTTAACTTGTTTCAACTCAAAGGTCGAAAGTTCAAAGTCCTGTCTAGGAAATCAATACAAGCTATCTACTTTCAAGATACAATGGTGAAACAAAAATAGAGTACATGTTCCCATTCCAAAAGGGAAAATTAGGACAAAAGAAAGGTGTACTAGGTACCAAACAAGTCCAGAATGCAGCAGGGCAGGCATCAAATCTAAAAGCTGGTGAGTCATGTACCTTGAGTCCATGTTCCATGTCCTCTGCATAATAGTGTGGGGGCTGAGTCCCCAAGTCCTCAGGCAGCCCTGCTCCTATGGCTTTCCTGGTCTCAGTTGATGCTTTAGCTCTCACAGGCTGGCATTCCACTCTGATAGCCCCACAAGTCTGGGGGCTCTATGGCAGTCCCACTCTCACAGCTCCACTAGGCAAGGTGCTGATGGGGTTTATCTGCTGCAACTCTGACCCCACATTTCTACTCAGCATTTCTCTAGTGAAGACTCTATGTGGTGAATCTGCTCCTGAGGCAAATCTCTTCCTGAGTCCCTGGGCTTTTCTATACACCCTTTGAAATTGGGGTGGAGGCTCCCAAGTCTTCAGAGCTCTAGCATTTTGCAAGCCTGCAAACTTAACACCATGTGGACTCTGCCAAGGCTTCTGGCTTGTATTTTCAAAAGCTGTGGGTCCAGCCACATCTAGGGTCAATTTACCCATGGCTAGAGCACCAAAGTAGCTGGGGTGCTGTCACTAGAAGCAGCTTCCTGAGGTGGTCCTGAGCAGTGAGCCTGTGGAGGGTGCCTCAGGCCTGTTCCCCAAGACCACTTTGTCTCTCTAGGCGTTTGGGTCTGAAATAGAAGGTTGGCCCCAGAGGCTTCTGCAATGCCTTCAGGGCCCTTTTCCCCTTCTGTTGATAATCCCGTACTTTTGAGTTAATCTTCCTAGTACCATTGAATTTTTCTTCTGAAAATGCTCTCTGCTTCTCTATCATGGCCAGGCTGCAAATTTTCCAAATCTCTAAACTCTGCTTCCCTTTTAAAATCGGGCTTTCTGTCATGCCTTTGCCACATAACTCAGCATAAGCAGTTACAAGCAACCATGCAATTTCCTTAATGCTTTGCTGCTGAGAAATTTCTTTCACCAAATGCTCTGGTTCACGACTCCCAAGTTCCAACTTCCACAAAATCCTAGGGCAGGAGCACAATGCAGCCAAATTTCTTGCCAGTTCACAGCAAGGGTGATCTTTGTCCCAGTTTCCAATAAACTCCTTCTTCTTTCTATCCGAGACCTCCTTAAAGTGGTCTTTACAGTCCATATTTCTATCAGCATTCTGCTCACTACCACGTAACCAATCTCTAAGACATTCCAAACTTTCCCTTATCTTTTTTCTTCTTCTGAGTCTCCAAACTCCCCCAACCTCTCCTCAACACCCAGTTCCAAAGCTGCTTCTACATTTTCAAGTATCTGTTATAAGCAACACCCCAAACTCTCTGGTATCAGTTTTCTGTTTTAGTCCATTTCTGTTGCTTATAACAAAATACTTGAAACTGGATGATTTATAAAGAAAACAAAATTTATTGCTTACAGTTTCAGAGACTGGGAAGTCAAGGGAACACATCTGTTGAGGGTCTTGGTGGTGACTTCAGTGACACAGGGTATTAAAATGGTGGAGCAGAGAGAGCAGAGGGAGACAGCAGAGAAAGAGAGACAGACTCTCCTCTTATTTTAATACCCTCAGAACCACATCCCTGGCCACCATTTTTAATCCACTCACTACTGCATGGTCCTACAATCCAATCACCTCTTCAAAGCCCCACCTTTCAATTACCATAAAAGGATTTCCCACCCTCTTAACAGTTACAGTGGGGCTAAGTTTCCAATACATAAAATGTGGGTGACACAATTCAAGCTTCATTGAGTTTTGGGGGGGACATAATTCAATCCACTACAACACTTTCATACTCTAATAATGTTTTATAAACTTTTAACCTTTTTTAGCAGTATGGAAGTATGTGACATAGTAACATCATTTCTAGGAATGTACCCTGAAGAATTAATCAGTGATTTAAACTATTATCTATGTACAAGAATGGCAATCATAGTTGTATATAATAGCAAAAATTGTAGTCAATCATTAATTTTCATCATGTAAATTTTAAATAACAAATGTTAAATAAATTAATCTATCTATATATGATAAGCATCTATGCAGTTATTATTAATCATGATTTTGAAGGTGTACTTCAAAAGGCATTTTTAGTTTACATCAATGGAGAGCTCTTTGAAGTTAGCACAGCTAATCTGTACCAAAGCTCATTCTAAAAATACAGATAAACTGAATTTACATAAAAATAAGCAACAGAAATGCATCAAGGTAAAATTCTATACAGTTGTAATAAGAACAATAAAAGGGAATCGCATAACATTCCTAAAGACGATGCAATTATGCTATAATGACATATTTTTTTAAAAAACTAAACTATTACATACTATTTCAAAATAAGCTCAAGTCATTAAAAAATGATTCAGGACATAAAAGAATAATGTAAACATGAATTAGAAAACTCAGAAATATGGTGGTGTCAAATGAGGAAGCATGTGCTGTATACATTAATTAGAATTGTGGCTTCTCATATGAACACAGAGAGCCTAGACTATGAATATTGCAGAACACACACACACACACACACAACAAAAGAAAAAATAAATTCCAAAATATTTTCAGGGGTTATCTCGAAGTAGTAGAATTACAAGTGATTTAAATTTTCTTTCTTTCTTGTGTTTTTCATATTTTTATACAATGAACAAACACTTTTTTCCATAAACCTTTCTTGTCAGAGAGGACCTCAGCTGCAGAAGACAAAATAATAACATTCCTCAATTCATGACATACTATCAGCTTTTGTCCACACAAGGCCTTTTTCGTCTTTATTTTCCTTATTTTCATTTCTATGTCTATTCTCCTTCTGTAAGCAACCATCCTCCTGTATCTAATGCATACCACTTTGTTTATATGCCTCCTTTTAATATTTTTATTTTGTGCACATTCATTTTAGTTTATACCAATGGAGAGGTCTTCAAAGTAAGCTAAATTATCTGTACCAAGCCTCATTGTAAAATTACAGATAAACTAAATTTATGTAAAAATGCAACAGAAATATATCAAGGTAAAATACCATATAAAGTTACAACAAGAAAAATGAAAAGGACTAGCATGCCATTTCTAAAGACAGTAAAAGCATGCTATAATGACATACTTAAAAAATCAAAACTATTACATAATATTTTAAAATAAGTGAAAAGACATTAAGAAAGTCATTCAAGACACAAAAGAACAGTATAAAAACATGAGTTAGAGAAACTTAAAAATCAGCGACAAAAATTAAGGAAAAATTAGAAATATAAGAAAAAAATAATTTTAGAAATGAAAACTAAGCTGGTAGAAATTCAGAAGAAGTAAATAAAGCAATGACATATGCCTTAGGACAATTAGACAGTAAAAAGGAAGATAATTTTTAAAATCGAAAGGATATTAAGCAGAATTTGAAAGAAAGAGACAAATCATGAAGGTAGGTAAATAAATTCAACATATAAACTTAGGAGTTCCTGAAGGAAAAAAACCAAAGCAAGGGAATGAAAGCAATATTAGGAACAATAATTCAGTATATTATTCTCAAAACTAACACACAGATTTGAAACTACATATTGTAATGTGCACTTTGTACTTGAGACCATCAATCCAGAAAAGCCAACATCAAAAGAAATTGTTTTAAAATTACTTGACTTCAAAAAGAAAGAAAGAAAGAAAGAAAGGAAATATTGCATGGTATTTAAGCACAATGATTGTGACATATAAGTGAAATAAAATTAAATTATCATCAGAACCTTTGACAACAACTCTGTAAAACCAAAGAAAATGTAGTAAAATATTTAAGATACTCAAGGGAAAAAAAACATAAACTAGAGATTATTGTGATGTAGCAAAAATTATCTTCAAGTTAAGAGGACAGAGGCAAATGATTACCAGAATGGTAGATCTCAGGGAATATTGCTCTCATGATCATTCCTAAAGAATCTACTAAAGGATCAACTTTAGACAATTAAATTTGCTAGAAAGATATTCACATAAGAACAGGTAGTGTGCATTAAATACATAGTACCTTGCAGAACTAAGATTATAGGAGAATTAAAAGAAAGAGATTGTAATATGTGATATCAATATGACCTGTCAATATAGATATATTACACATTTAAAAAATAGGGACAGAATGAGGAGTTCATATGCAAATTTTGTTAACTGTTCAGTAATTACTTTTTGTGGTGGTAGATTTGTATCGTGACTATAAGATTATTGTATGTCTATAGTGGTATATATAAGAATGTATAAAACGGCTATAGATTATTCTGTTATATACAGTGTCCTTGCAAAGCAGAATCCCTGATGTGAAAGACAGAAGATACTGATGTTATATAGAAAAGATGAAGCAAAGGCTCTCTAGTCCTGAATTAGAATTGGAACTCTCAAGATATATTATTTTTCAAAAGATGCATAAGTAATGTAAACATTCATCCACCTGCCCCTTCTCTAACAAAGGCCTAGATACAATGAACATCCCTAATCTCCAGATATTGGACTTGAAAGAATGAAAAGTTTTTATAGTTAGAGTTTTTTCTAATGCTCTTCCCTAATTCCCTCAACTGTCAATCGATTCCCACGTTGTCATTACAAGCCTAGTAATTTGTGCCTGCTTTAGTTGAAAGCCATCCAACATTGCCAGTACTGCTGGATATGTCCTTAGCTTGTGTACATCCTGTTTATGCTCAACTATTCCAGAAAGTCTGAAATTTTCCTATTTCAGTTCCATTATGTATAGCTGAAGAAATAGACACATTTCCTTTAAAAATATGTGAATTAGGGATTTAGATGTTTATTTTATTAAATAAGTCTTCAGCAGAGATTATCACATTTTTAAAAAAATGTAAATACTTAAAGCCAATGAGGATAATGATGATGATGATAATGCTTCAGATCTATCGTCTATGGTTTGAATGCCTTTGTCCCATCCAAAATTTATGTTGAAATTTAATCTCCAATATGACACTATTGAGAGGTGTGGCACTTGGGAGGTGACTGAGTCACCTCAATGTGATGAGGTGGTCTTATAAAAGTGATAGACAAAAGGAGTTTTCTTTTTTCTTCTCCTTCTACCTTCTGTCCTGTGAAGACACAGTGTTCCTCACCTCTGGAGGACACAGGGTAAAAGGCATCATCTTGGAAGCAGTGAGTAGCCTTCACCAGACACCAAACGTGCTGATACCTTGACCTTGGACTTCCTAGCCTGCAGAACTGTGAGAAAATAAATTACTGTTTTTTATAAATTACCCAGTCCTTGGTGTTCTGTCGTAGCAGCACAGATGGACTAAGACACATCCTATGGGTTATATGTGTGTAGATTAACAACCCCACATCTCCACCCTTTCACCCTTCAGGGTGATCATTTTCTAACACCATTCCACCAGAAAACAAGTCATCTTGTGTGATAAAGTCCAGCTCTTACCAGACTCCCCTCAGTCATTATTTCTGAGAATGCTAGAAGAATGTTTGTATGTTCCACAAATCCATCTGGTTGTCCCTTGTCAAGTCAGCTAGTTATCTCACGTTAGACCACTCTTTCAATTACTAGAAATAACGTGTTATTTCTTTACAACTATTAGTCCAGGCTATAAATGTAAATAGTTGATATGCCTTAAATTCCTAAAATATCAGATTGTAACCATTTGCCTGAATCTCAGTGAAGTATTGATGATAACAAAAGGAAATTATAGTGTGGAAAACAAAAACTTCTAATTAGATATTGGGTGTTTTAGTCTGGCACGCTATAACAAAAATTCCATAATCTGAGTGGCTTGTAAACAACAAACATTTGTTTCTCAAAGTTCAGGAGGATGGGAAGTCCAAGATCTAGACACTGACAGATTCAGCATCTGGTGAAGGCTCCTTCCTCACAGATGGTGCCTTCTCACTGTGTCCTTACATGATGAAAGGGGCAAACAAGCTCCCCAGGCCTTTTCTATAGAGGCATCAATTGCATTTATGAGGATTTCACCCTTGTGACCTAATCACCTTCCAAAGGACTCGCCTCTTAATATCATGGCATTGGGGATCGGGTTTCAGCACATGAATTGGGGGGACACAGACATTCAGATTGTTTCACAGAGCACCACAACTAGTAAACTAAGACTAAAATCTTTCTCAAAAAATATCTGTCTCCTTAACCTGTCATTTGTCAGCTGTGAGACTGCCACTCTCTAACCAAACTGCCTCTAAATAACCTTCCTTCAACTTTCTTTATCTCAGTAAGAATTTAACAGTTATGTAATAAATTTTGCTCTAACAGTAAATTGCCAAATAACAGTGAATTAAGCAAGTTGTTTCATGTCTCTCGTGTAAAAGAATTCGGGAGGCAGCTGACCAGTGCTGGAATGAGGACTCAACAGCTTGCTTTGCTTCTCTGCCATCGTCCACGGTTCCAAGTGGGATATTTGAACTCCAGTGGTTATTTTCCTATTTCACTGAAAGAAGAAGGAAAAGAGCCTGCTCGTTCCTTTGGATAGAGATTTCCTCTGATAGTCCTATACAATGTCTGCTTACATCTCACTGGCCCAAACTGATCTAAATGGCCCTTTTAACTGCAAACCATGTGCCTCCTTGAATAAACTTGAAGGAGGAGGAAGAGGAGTGTTCAGTAAGCAACAAGGAAACTCTGCTAAAGAGAGGATAAAACCAAAACTTGTCTCACCTTTAGCTCAAGTCTCTGGCCCATCTCTCCATTCTAGGCTGAGAGGCAGCAGGAACCCCAGGAATGAGGGATTTCTACATTATTATACAGAAAATTATGGCTACTCATAATCTTGAACTTTCTGTGTTATAGTAACATCTTTATCTTTGCATAAAGATTTATTGGGAGTTTTATCAAATAAAAGAGTTGCATGTCCCCAAAGATAAAGTCTTCTGTCCTCTTTCAGGTCTAACAGGGCAAAAATGTTGTCATCTTTCAAAACCGTATGTGTCTGTGAATACACACATGCATACATACATGTATATATATGTGCATACATGAATATATGTGCGTTTGTAATATGAATATAAATATATGTGTGTCTATATAAGACAATGAGAGCATGCGAATGTTATAACTGTTATTCCCTCTGGCTTGAGAGATCATGTGCAGATTTTAAGATTTTTGTGTTTACCAAATTTCCATTCTATATTTTGATGCTTAATAGATACACGTCATTAGAATATCTCTGGTTCAGAAGAAAACATCATCTAGTCTGTAAATAGGGACTGTAAGTTGCAGGTTTCTGATGAACAAATAGTCATAACTGTAACAGCATGATGGGATTCCTAAATTGTATTTAAAAGTAAAGGATTTACCCTCTTAAGTATGCTTGTTTAATAAACTTGAGTTTAGAGGCTTCTTAATTAAGTCTCTCCTGGGTGTACTGGGCTCTGTAAGCTAACAAAATATGCAATTCTCCTTTTCTGTACTACATGTTGTTAATGCTAAAATATGTTCAGTTCAGTGTCTCTGCAAATTTATTTTTACTCTATATATTTGTGCTTCTCTTTTCTTCTGTGAAAGCAATCTTCCTTCAGAAAATGAAGTTAAAAATATATATATGTATGTGCCTTTATATGTATATTTATGTGCATATATAGAATAGATAACTTTGTATTCAGATTTAAGTTTTTATATGTACATGTCTGTGATTGTGTATTTATGTGTGTGTATGTGTATTACATACAACTTTACCATCACTATGCTTTCCTTCCATGTATTTCCAAAGCCTCATTGAATCTGAAGTATTGGCTCCATTATAAGATAGTTTCCATCCTCCACATAGCAGCTATCTTTAGCTTAAATCCCCCTAGGATATACAATAGTCCTCCCTTATCCTTGGGGGATATATTCCAAGACTCCCAGTGGATGCTTGAAATTGTGGATAGAAGCAAACCCTATATACTGTGTTTTTTCTCATATGGGCATACCTATGCTAAAGTTTAATTTGTAAATTAGGTACAGTAAGAGATTAACAATCTCATCAAACGTATCATTGCATCCCCTTTGGCACTAATAGGACACCTGTCTAATCTGGAAAATGCAATGCTGTGACTGGTCATGTTTGACTTCATACTCTCCTAAGAGTGGCTAAAGGCAGAGCATGGTTCCTCAGAGTAAAATCATGGTATGGCCAAACACCAAGTTGGAATGAATGGGCAGCATTGACAACACACTTTCTGATGCATGTAGACTAAGAAACTTTGCCACCATCCACAGGTTGTTACAGAATGAACTACTAAAGTATCTAATTCTGCAAGGAGAACAGTAAACTTGGGAGAAAGGATGGAATACAAGAAGCAACAGTTAGCATAGAAATGGATAAAGTATTTTAGCAAGTTTAAGAAACTATTTGTGTTTGTCCCTCCAAAGTTGTCCATGCTCTAATTTCAGGAACTTGTGACTATGTTACCTTGCATTCAAAAGGAACTTTGCAGATGTGATTAAATTATCTCAGATAGGGGGGATTATCCTAGACTGTTTGGGTGGGCCCACTGATACCTCAAAGGTCATTGCAGGAGGGATACAGGAGGACATAGAAGAGGAAGATGCCATGCTGTTGGCTTTGAAGATGAAAGTAGGAACCATGAGCCAAAGAAAGTAGGCAACCTCTAGAAGCCAGAAAAGGCAGGAAACAGATTGCCCCCTGAAGCTCCCGGAAGGAATGTAGCCCTGCCAACACTTTGATTTATAGATTTCTGATGTCCAACACTGTAAGAGAATAAATGTGTGCTGTTTGAAGACACTAAGCTTATGGTAATTTATTATAGCAATAGTCAAAAACTATGCACTACTGATTGTAAAAACTAGTTTTGCTAGATGTAGCAAAGAAAAGACAGGACATCCAAGTAATTTTTTTTGTTTATCTAAAATTCAAATTAAACTGGGTATTCTATATTTTACCTGGCAACACTAGTAAAGCATAAAGTTTGTACATTTTTGTTTGTTTGATATTGTTTTGCTATGATATTAAGAAAATAATGAAAATAACTTTTTTAAAAAAATAGTAAAATTAGAGGAAGAATTTGATGTGTAGTTTAAATAACAACGTAAGTATTGGGAGAATTTTCCCACTGCTTCTGGTAAACTGATAGTAGTATTGGCAAAAGTCATGGCTCAAAGTTAATATTTTATGGGCTCTTTGTAGAGTATAAGAGATCTTTCCTGCAGTGAAATAAATAGAAACAGTTTAGTCAGGCTCCCTCACCCCATATCACACAGGACATGATTCAGCGCATTTTAACACATTCACTGTAAACAAGTTATATAACAGTAGTGTAACTGGGCTGTCTGTCAAATTCTTGGGAGTTGTTTAGTCAGGTAAGGCATGAATCTGAGTCATTCCAGAAGCTATTATAGACAGGATACAGGCATACCCTCAGCCCACAACAGTAGCTGAGCTATAGACATATTTGGGACTTTTGTTGTATCAAAGAGCTTTCGTACCCCATATGGCCCAAATGGCATGCCAGCTTTATGCACTAACAAAAAAAAAGGAACTCTTTGGGATTGGACTGAGAAAGTAGAATGGGCTTACCATGCTACAAAGAGGGCAATACAGCAAGTGCAAGCTTTGCAAGTGTCTGATCCCACTAAGCTTTTTGTATTAGATGTACACATAACCCAAGAAGGGTTAGGGTGGGGTTTATGGCAGAGACAAGACCGATTCTGAACACCTATAAGATTCTGGTATTAACTCTGGAAGGGCACTGAAGTGCATTACTCTCTGATAGAAAAACAGCTAGCAGCTGTGTATTCTGCCCTGACGGCTACTGAAGCTATCACAGGAACTGCCGAAGTCCTAGTAAGGATGACATACCCCATACTGGGTTGGTTGCGCACATGGACAACTACCCCAAAACAGGTGTAGCTCCGACTCCCACTCTGCCTAAATGGAGAGCATATATAGAACAAAGAAGCACTGAGTCAACAAGTCCTCTATCTAGTGAGTTACAAACTGCTTAGGACCAGCGAAAGTAGTGGAGGAGACCTTGACACAACCCCTACCCTTGGAGGTAGAGACCTCATCATTCCATGAAGGACAGCGACCAATTGTGGAGCAAACCTGGTATACAGATGGCTCTAGCATGGGTCGCTCAGCATCATGGATGGCTATTGCTGTTCAGCCCTTAACAGATACTGTGTGGTATGAAAATGGCACAGGGCAAAGTAGTCAATGGGCTGAATTGAGAGCAGTATGGATGGTGATAAAAAATGAGCTTGGCCCATTAACCATCTGTACTGACAGCTGGGCTGTGTACAAAGGTTTAACACTTTGGATCTCTACTTGGAAATATCAGCAGTGGATAGTAGGCTACTGACCCCTGTGGGGACAAGCCACATGGCAAGAGTTAAGGGAATCAGGACATGAAGAGGAAGTAACTCTTTTCCACATCACAGGATATTTCCCTTAGCCAGTCTGGGCAATGATGAAGCAGATGCACTGGCTAAGGTAAGATGGCTGGAGAGAGCCCCAGCTACTGATGTAGCCCAGTGGTTACATCAATGAATGCAGCATGCTGGCAGCAAAACCATGTGGATGATGGCTCAATGATGGGCCTTGACCATAAAATGGGAAGATGTAATAAATGCTTGTTGTGCTTGTCCAGAATGTGCTAAAAAATGTCCACACCCCTGGTGGGTGCCCCATACAGATGGGCAAATAACTTGAGGAAGGGTGCCCCTGATTTGATGGAAGCAGATTTTGTGGGACTGCTTCCCACAACAAAGAATTTCAGGTATGTTTTCACAGCCATTGATATGGCTACAGGTCTTCTGTTTGTGTGGCCCTGTAAGGCCCCAGACCAGGGAAGCACTATTAAGACACTGAATAGCTTTACAGCCATGTATAGTCAGCCCCTGGTCACAGAGAGTGATAATGGAACTGACTTTACTGGACATGAAGTACAGAAGTGGGCCTCCCAGTTTCCTGCCAGTGTGGCTACAGGATTCCCATGGATGATCACCCTGATGATGACTGCTAACAAGACCTGGTTAGAACAGAAGTTTTCCTGGGACTCCATCTGGAACTTACTAAACACCATATTGTAAGAAAAGTAAAAGTCCATGTTGTAAAAACCAAAAGTAGCACTTTGCTGCAGCCTATATCGTTACTGTGGCCTATGGATGCAAAGGTCAGCTACTCTCGCTAAGGGAACATTGTAGAAGATCTCAAATGCATAGATGTACGACAAGGGACCCTGAAGGGGTGGAGTGTAAGGAAAAGAGATACAGTTGAGTTAGGCTCCCTCATGCCAGGCAGGACATGATTCAGCACATTTTAGCACATTCACTGTAAACATTTTAGTGAGTTATATAAGAGTAGTGTAATTGTGCATGTGTACCCATGTACTCCTTGGCTTATTGCCACTCTTGTGTACTTGAGTATAAAAAAGACAATGGCTCTTAACCATGGGCAGCAGAGCTTGCATCTGAAATAAAGCATGTCCATTTTGCCTATGATTGCTAGAATCTTTTCCACCTACCTGACTCACAACCTGCACAGGACAGGGCAGAGGGATCTATGATTCAGCCTGACACCTACCTGGAAGAGAAAGGCAGAAAAGGATTCCCTGAAATGATGCATAATCTGATGATTGAATTGTGAGAGCAGTTTAGACTTAACATGGGGCAAGTTACTTACCCTCTCTTAATCGTAGTTTCCTCATCTGCAAAATAGTGAGATAAATAGTACTTTCATTTCTCACTGGTGTTTTCTGGGATTAACGTGATAATGCATGTAAAGTGGTTGAATTAGTATTGAGCAAGTAATAATCACTAAACAAATGCTACCAACAAACAATGACACACACACACACACACACATGCACACACACTGACTTCTCTATTTGGGGCACTGATTATTGCAACTATATTTTAACCAATTATGTTTAATTCTATGTATTTAGGTTATACAGGCAACTCTTACCTGCACATATTATCTTTGTATTTCATTCTAAGATCATAGTATATTTTAATGCTACTTCTCACACATCTAAAATTCAAATCTATTTCATCCTCCATTTCACCAATGAAAAGCTAAGTTACCTGTGTCTAGGATTGCCTCCACTGAAGGTAGCTTTGTACCTGACTTTTAATTTTATTTATGAAATGCATTTTCTAATTTGCTGACTAATAAGAATGAAGAGGTCTGGCTCAACTCAGTGATAAGTTACAAGTGGCCATGTCTGGTGAGAATGTGACCATAACTCACTTTATGATAAAGAATAAATTTTGCAAATATTTTATCCTATTTTTATATCTCTTGTTTGCTATGTCATCATGGCACTATTATAGGAAAGGTAAAATAATTTTATTTGTCAATATATTGCCAAAAAACAAAATTAGTGTTTTTTTTTAAATTGTAATGATTAAGTTGTATAAGTATTGGCATCACAAACTTAGCATTTAGTTTTCATTTTTTCTTATATAATTTTCAATTATTAATTTTAAAGTCAGATTTATAAATTTAGTTTAAGTAGTATAGTATGTACTTCAAATCACACAATGTCATTTTTTTATAACCTGGTAAAGCATCTGAACTTGAACATTTTTCAATGCAGTTCCTAATGATTTAGTAAGTTACTTTAATAGCACTGTTAACTCTGCTATGAAATTTATTTGTTCCTAGGGAATTTATTAATTGATGTATCATTCTAATTTATTAAAAGTGTAAATATCTGGAGTGTATTCTTTTTTCAATAACATACAGGGATCTTTCTATTCAAGAGTAATTTTAGAGTAAAAAAAGGAATTAAAAGTAGGTCTAACTGTGCCATTTTACAGGTGTGGGGAAAATAGTTTAGTCAGGCCCCCTCACCTCAGGTCTGGTTGGGGGTGGTACATCACATTCTTTGCAAACAAGTTGTGTGTGGGTGGAGTTAGTGCACATTCGCACCCATGTATCTTTTTTTAGTTCGTTGCTATTGTGTGTTTTCCAGAGTTTTGTGAAGCAACAGCTGGCCAGCAGAGAGCTCATGTCTAAAAGTAGAGCATGTCTACTTTGCTGGCAGCTGCTCAGTTTTTCCTTGGACTTCACTGATAGCAGTTGAGTTTCTGAGTTTCTCTTTGGACTGCTTAGCTCTCAGATGTGTGTGTGCTGAAGACTATTCTTTCTTCAACCAAGACTCCAAGGACCTTTTTTTCTTGTTACAGAGCTCATAGACCTGCATGTGAAGGGTTTGTTACCCAGTCTGGACAATGGGCTTGAGGAGTCTGTGAGGTCTAGACCCAGCCCTACCTCTACAATTGGCACAGTTGGCAGGATTCTGAGCAGGTACAGGAGCCAAAAGCCCTTGGAAGAAGGAGGAATTGTGGCTACTCTTGAATATGTTGTGCCCCTATGGCCACTTTCCTGTTGACCAGGATCTGGTTGCTGCTCACTATACTGCAACAAAGCATAGGCCAGGCACTACAGCAGAGAACCTCTTGGAAGGGAGAGGAAGTGTGGCTGTCTTTGAGCATGTGGTACCCAATGGCCAATTTTTCTGCTGACCAGAGCCTGGCTGCTGCTCACTATGCTGCAAACTGATCGAGATTTGAAGCAGAAAGCAGAGTAGTTAGAGGCAAGGATGATTGTCCTGGAAGATGACGTGCAGTGACTAGGCATCCCTGCCTCTCACACCAGGGAAGATGACGAATCCAGTGCTGATTGAGATTTGTGGCAGAAAGCAGAGTTGTGGAAGCACAGATTAATGACCTGGAGGATGCCATGCAGCAACTGGCCACTCCTGCTTCTCACACCAGGGAGGATGACGAACCCAGTGGTGAGTTGGGGGAGACCGTGCATCTCCAGGCACGACCTGTCTTGCATCAGAAAGTGAAACATGAGCAGCTTATGGGACCAGGTAGGCAACTATGGGCGACCCACAAGTGACCCAATTTACCACCTATGTCCCGTGCACCCGGCTTGAATTAGTTGACTTGGAGAGACAGTATCAACAGAAATGAGGGAGCCCCTGGCTGCTTGGCTGTTGTGGTTACGGGACCTAGGGTGGATAGTGTGATGTGCTCTGGTGAGGAGATGGAAAAATTGGCCTCAATCACCATGCACCCGTCCCTGAGGCAGCGACTACAGAATAGCCACAGGTATGCACAAGGGCCAGGTAATCGCTCCTTAATGGAATGGGTGAGTGCAGTTGCCCAAACCATGTGGGCAAATGCTGGAAAACTGCCCAAGATTGTTAGTAAATGGCAAACATATGCTGAATTGTTTCAAATAATTCCAGAGCTGTGAATGTGGCTGTCCATGTTTAATGTGAACACTTGTGGCCTCGACAATGAAAACTTTACAGGCAGCATGAGAGACATAGTGCTGCAAAATGCCCCATCAATGTCCTTTGGGTCACTGATGGCCCTACTGGCCCCATACATTGGTCGTCCTATACATGAGGTAACGACCATGATAGCCAGCTTGGGTGAAATAGAGGATAGAAGACAAGCAAAAGGGTCTGAAAGGTGGCTAAGACCGAACCCCCAAGAAATGTTTGGGATTTTATCCCAAAGGGCCCAAGCAAGACTAGCCATAGGCAGATATGGCTTGACTTGCTTGCAGCAGGGGTTGATAAAAAAGAAAACTGACCAGCAGCCAAATGCAGTCCTGTTTGCCTTGTGGCAGCAACTGTGCCCTGAACAGCGTTTCATCAAACGTCCGGAAACAGGTAGCAAGGTACACTCAGTGGATTGAAAGGACTTTTTGGTTGCTCCAAAGTGGGAGCAGGCCAAGGTGCTTGTCTTTGAGGGGCAGGCAAGGACTGGAGACCTCATGTTGAATTGGCAATGATGAAGCTGATGCACTGGCTAAGGTAAGGTGGCTGGAGAGAGCTCCAGCAGCTGATGTAGCTGGGTGGGCTACATTGGAGATTGCAGCATGCTGGCTGCAAGGCCGGGTGGTTGATGGCTTGCCATGTGCCAGAAATACCCAAGAAAAAATGGCCCTGATGGGCAGATGTGCTCCTGATGAGCAGACGGGTGCTTCTGATGGGGTGATAACTCGTGTGAGAGTGCCCCTGACATGGTGGCAGGTGGATCTTGTGAGACCACTGCCAAAGTCAGAGAGTTACTCATCTTCTGTTTGTATGAACTTGTGGGGCCCCAAACCAGGTAAGATACCTATTCCTGCAGCCATCCTTTCTCAAGATGGCAAACTGGCATGTATCTTACCAGAAGGGCGAGAACTTCCCCTATTGGTACCAGTAACCTTTCTGTCTTTTTGCCCATAGTGTTCTGGCTGCAGGTACCACAGCAGAGTCACATGATCAATGTGTCGGCCTACTGAATGTGCACTGAACTGCCCATCAGTATGACTACAGGAAAATCACACCAATGATGACTACTAACCAGACATGTGTGGCAAAAGGACAAAACTACAGGACAAGCCTTAGGATATATTGAATAGACAACAGGTTATATAAATGTAAGGGTCATTTATCCTTGCTAAAGGAACATTGCAGAAGATTCTGAATATGTAGATTGTTTGGTGAGGGACCTTGGAGGGGTGGATTGTGGGGAAAATATTTTAGTCAGGCCACCTCACCTCAGCTCCAGTTGGGGGTGGTGCAGTACATTCTTTGTAAACAAGTTGTGTGTGGGTGGAGTTAGTTAGTGCACATGCACACCCATGTATCTTTTTTAGTTTGTTGCTATTGTGTGTCCTTCAGGGTTTTATGAAGCAGCAGCTGGCCAGCAGAGAGCTTGCATCTAAAAATAGAGCATGTTTACTTTGCTGGCAGCTGCTCAGTTTTTCTTTGGACTTTGCCAGTAGCAGTTGAGTTTCTCTTTGGACTGCCTAGCTCTCAGATGTTTGTGTGCTGAATAAAGATTATTCCTTCTTCAACCAAGACTCCAGGGACCTTTTTTTCTGGTTACCTAGCTCATAGACCTGTGTGTGAAGGGTTTGTGACCCTGTCTGGACAATGGGCTTGAGGGGTCTGTGAGCTCCAGACCCAGGCCTAGCTGTACAACAGGTAAAAGAACTGAGTCTCAAGGAGATGAGGAACTTTAATCACTTGAAATATGACTTTAGTAAGTAATATTTAAAGAGGTAGGATTTTCTTCTACATTATTTTTATGAGGATTGTTCTTTCATATTTCTTGATAATTAACTTTATTTAATAAATTTTAATATGTCAAAATATTCAGCACAATATGGTTAGAGTTGTACTTTCTAATCTTCCTCATATATAAATCATATTTTATTTTTCTGATGCCAGATGTAAAAACCAGGTGGCACTCTGCAAAAATATATCAGTGGCATTATTATCCTCCATTTTCCTTAAATGTCTGTGATGCTTTCTTCCTTTTAAAAATATCTGCATAAATTTCAAATGGAAAACACATAGCAATTGTATAGATTTTTACACAGATATTTTATAATCAGAAGAATATTTCTATAGCTTTGATAGCTTTGACAAGCTTTATTTATTTATTTTTTTATTATTGAGACACTGGCAGACTCTGGAATCAGAAAGCTGTATTTAAAGTGAATTTGAGCCTTCAATATATTAGTTATGATAAACTAGCATCTAAGACCCACACAAAATGTGTGTGTGTGTGTACACACTCAACAAATGTAAAATATATGTACACACAACAAATGTACATGCACACACACGTACTTTCTTTTTTTTAATATAATGGTACTGAGGAAGTTAGACTTACTTCATATTAATCCGTGTTTTCTAGCTTCATAGGGGCTTAGATTATTTTCTATTGAGCTTTCTTGTCCACTGCATTAAAAGAAAAAATCAAGAACTAATTTGCTAAGCCACAAAGCCTGGCCCTACTCAACCCATTTGAAGCTGTGGATATGTTGAATATGAAAGAAAGACATGAATGAAAATGTGAACACTTTCTTTGGGTTCTAAAATTCCTAATAGAACTAATAGAATATAAATTTTTCTCCTTGAAATGAATACTCTTATATGTGTAGGTGTGTAAACATTACATGCATAAAATACTTATATAATAGATTTGTGTAGACAATGTGTGCATTTTAAAATGCATTTTATATGGTTTGAGAGTAATTCTATCATAAACTATTATTATATTTGAAATTATTATGTTCCTTGAGCACCTGGTTAATCTTTAGCTTAAATTCTTTATCAACCAGGTGTCCTCTTAGGGATCACATAAAGACTGAACCTTGCTTAAATGTGAAATAATCCTGTTGCTTCTATCTGAGAGTGAATGAGCCCAGGATTAGATCAGATAAAACACACTCAAGCTAAAGTGCACAAGGTGGATTATGCAAGAAAAGAGGATTTAGTGAAGAACGGATCCACAACTTTTTGTTAACACAGAGAATGGTGGCTTTTGTAAGCAACATTTGTGGAAACTCAACTGGAGCTTTAAAAGCGATGTCTTTTGTTGTGCATTTCTCTGCATACATTTGCTTTGTAGTTGGGCGTGCTAACTTTGGGGACCCTGCTGGGCCAGGACTCATGCTCGTTTTGCTTAACGAAAGGCTAGGATGTACTTTTACTCATACATTCTTGTTTTGTCTTCTTTGAAGTTTATTAAGCTCTCCAGAAAGATGTGAAGTTCATTAGGTTGTTATTATCATGACCACAAATTAAATATTTGTTCCCTGGGGAGTGATAAGCTTCAGGTATAAGCTATACTTAACTATAATACTTACTAATTACTAACATACTCCTTTTTCTTAATAGAAAAAACATAACACACCTATACAGGTCTATTATGGTATGTACCAAATGTGATGATGTACAAGTCTAATTATTAATGTTCTGTTGAGCCTTCGCAAAGTTACAGGTTATATGTACAGCTGACAGTTATAGAGACAAGAGCTGCTAAAAGCATGATGGTAAGGTTTTACACTAGAGCTTCTAAAGATCATAATTCTGCACAACTCTCTGAGCTAGAGTTTTTTCTTATATTCAGAGGAATGTTCCCTGACCTCAAGCCGCCAGACATCATGCTGAAATGACACTATGTGTTCATATGTGACATCTTTTGTTCCATCATTTCTGTTTTAGTGTAAGAATCCTTTAAATGCGGAGGGAAATATACAACTGAATTCTCAAGAATGAGCCTAGCACTTATATTTTCTTCAGAATTTTGTTTCACTACAATTCATTCTTAATGAAGAAGTATTAAAACATATTACCATTCCACAGAAATATTGCATTTTTATACATTGAAAGAGAAATAGCCCTACTCTTAGTGTGATGGGATGTGATTCAAGATGAAAAGAAAGGTTTTTTAAAAGTCTTGAAAATCAAACAGCTATATTCAGAATAATGTTATAGTTTTAAATATTAAACTATACTCCTGTGAAATTATAAAATGTAAATCTGTATGTATAGAAACAAGAGACTGCATCATGATGTCTTTGAAGAAAGTAATAAAGAAAACTGGGAACACAAAATGTGACATGTAATATATGAAAACTGGGTTTTATTTGACTAACTAAGGGCCATTCTAATATTCAGGATATTGTCTGTTATAAAGTATGATCAAATAGTGACATAAAGCTAGGAAGACTTTTATGCCATTTTAAAAATCACAATGTCACTGGTGCAGCAATCAGATTTTTCTAGAACAATCGCAAAATTATGTTTTTCAGCATAGAATTGGTGAATTGTTCTACTAAAATAGAAAATGACAAAATTTACTGTTTCTCTCATAGCAAAACCATTTGCAAGTCACCCATTTCCCGAAAGCATACAAAAGCATCTGCAAAGTGATAAGTATTACGCTCAGGAGAAAACAAGGCAGGCCACTGGCAAAACTTCACCAATGGCACCATTTGGTTTTGTATATCAATAGCACACAATTGGGAAGAGAAACACTACATTGGGTGGGCAAAGAGATTTTGAGTTATAGTTGGACAAAGCCTCTATGTATAGAAAGGAAATCCATACTTAATATATGTTTATAGAATGACATGTAGTCCATGACTTATTATAATATTCATCTTTGAATACCTAAACTAGAGAAGAGGAATATTTATTTTATGAGCCATGATGTAGACTGGAGAGGGTGCTCAGGCTCTCTTCCAAGCGAGCACAAGCAGTGCGTGCATCAGAAGAGGCACTGCTGAATGGGTGAAGTGGCACTGCCAGTCCACACGACGTTTTGCCCACATACTGCTCTATTCACACGACAATTTGGTGGTTAAGAAAATGCCTCCTGACTGTGATTTAAGGCAAAAGGAAATGGTGAAAACTGTGGCCCCATCGTGCTAAATGTTTGAACAGCCCTGTTAAATGTCAGGCTCTTCTATTGGCCTACTAGAATTACTGTTAGAGCCTCTTACATTATTTTTTGAAATCATTCTTGATTCACTCTAGTCTAAGGATTGGCAAACTTACTCCGTAAAGGGTTTGATAGTAAATACTTTCAGCTTTTCAGGACATATGGTCTCTGCCATAACTACTCAATTCTGTCATTGTAGGACGAAAGCAGTCGTAGACAATATGTAAACAATAAAGTGGCTGTGCTTGGTTAACAATTTATTTACAAAAAAAAAAAAATGTAGTGTATGGATTTGGCCCATGTACTATAATTTTCTGACTCCTGCTAATTCATTTTATACTTCTTTCAGGGGGACTAATGTAATGAAAAACTCTGATCATAGCACACCTCTTCTTCAAAACCTTCAAAGGTCCTTTACTTTGTCCATTATAGGGCCTGAATTCTTTAGAATGATATTCAAGATCCTTCTTCATTTAACTCATCTCTCCCCTTTTCAATCTTATCTTTTGCTTTTGTTCCATGTGTCCTTTATTGAACCAATCAAACTGTCCATAGGTCTTTCAATGTGCTATGCTCTTTAGGCTCCTATGCCTTTAAAAGGAAGGTGTACCTTGAACATGTCTTGACTAAAGAACTTAGCAGTTGTGGTGTTATTATGTGTTCACATGTCTGTCTACTGGATTACAGTGTGAGCCTGTCAAGAAAGTGAAGTATATTCTATTTATTTTTATATAAATAGTACTTAGGATGGTGTGTGGCCAACTCTAGACATTCACTAAATAGCTAATGAAAACCAGTTGAGTGATTAAAGTTTATTCAATAATAAATAGATTAACTCCTTACCTACCTGAGCGAGTATTGAGGCAGAAACATGGAGACTGTCCACATGGAAAAGAAGTTTTAGAGTAAATTTTAGACTTAAGAGTCCAGTTACAAAAGGGTTGGTGCTGTCTTAATTTAAATAAAACTCTGATTATTTGACAACTTATATTACCTAAACATTTTCCCCATTCATAGCAAGTATTAAAATGTTAATCATCATTTATAAAGTGAAATTTATTAAGACATTCTAATTGAATGTACTTTTTGTCCTTACACAATCACTCAATAGATAATTTTATTAAAACTTGAAAAACAAAAAAGAAAGGTTTTGATTTTTGTTTCTAACCAAGATTAGATAAGTGACTGGATCTACCATCTCACTTGACATAATCAATAAGTTAGACAAAATATATGAAACAACAGTTTTCAAGACATTGGAAATTGGACAGCAAAGGACAATAAACCCTCACTGAGAAGTGGGAAACAAATGAGGTGAGCACTACAATTTCCTGAGCTTGCTGCCCAGGAAATTTTTTCAGATTTCAGTGCAGAGAGGAGGAACACAGGGGAAGCGGGCAGGCTGCCTCCGTTTACAAGAGCTTGCTGGGAGTCCAGAAAGTTCACAGCCACCTTTAAAAAGGTGAGAGCTGCACAAAGAAAACTCCAGAGATTTGCAGATGGTCTTCCTTGGGTATTTGGCTGACTACTGATCAGTACATGTGTGTGAGAAAATAACCTGAGAGGAGGGGGAAAAACACCCAAAAGGATTAGAAAAAACAATTCACAGAGATCACAAAGAACTGGGAATAGTGTCTATTCCTACCAGAATTATGAGTGAAAACTCATAATTCACAAGACATTAGTTGGAGTACTTGGACTAGTTTGGCTTCAATAGTATGGCAAAATTATCCTAAACAAAACCCTGTTCTGGTCCTGCCTAATAAAGTTTTTTTAAAAACCCGTAAGAATCAAACTATTTTAAACTAACCTGATAACTTTCAAGAATAAACCTTAACAACAGGATAATATTCATCATAGTTGGCATTCAATGAAAAGTATCAGGCATACAAGAAAGAGATAAATATGATCCATAATGAGAAGAAAAAGCAAAAATTTGACCCAGAACTGGCACATATAATGGAATTAGTTAAGAAGAACATTAAATCAATTATTACAACTGACTGCCATATTTTCAAGCTAGTGAAAAGATTCAAATGTTAGGTGGGGACACTGAAGATATTAAAAAGACCCGAATTGATCATCTAGGGAGATGAAATATACACTGGATAGGATTAATGGTAGATTAGACTGAAGAAGAGAATATTATTGAACTTGAAGAGACAGCAATAGAAACTACTCAAAAGGAAGCACAGAGAGGAAAAAGACAAAACAATAAAACATAAAGTGTGTCAATGAGAAGACAACTTTGAGTCCTAATATACATGTAAATGAAGTGCTTGAAAAAAAGGAGTGAGAAGGATAGAAAAAAATTTTGAAAAATTAATGGTAGAAAGTTTTACAAATTTGATGAAATCTGTAGACATGCAAATCCAAAAACCCCAACAAACTCCAAGTACAAAAATCAAGAAGAAAACTGCCCTGAAGCACATTATAACCAGATTGCTTTAAAGTAGTAATAACAAGAAAATCTTAAAAGCAGAGAGATTAAAAAGACATATTATGTACAAAGGAACAAAAGCAAATATGACAGCAGATTTCACCTTGGCAAAATTGCAACCAGGAAACAATGAAGCAACACTTTGAATGCACTAAAAGAAAAAACAAAAACAAAAACAAAATAACTGTCAACTTAGAATTTTTGCTTAGTTAAAATGCCTTTCAAAAACAAAGGTGACTTTAGCAGTTCCTCAAAAAGTTAAACACAGTTACCAAGACTCAGGTATTCCACTTCTAGATAGATAGAAATACAGAAATACAGAAAACGGACTGAAATAGATACTTGTACACCAATGTTAGTAGCATTATTCAACAGAGCCCAAATGTAAAACAACCCAAGTGTTCATAAACAGATAAGTGGATAAATAAAATGTGATATATACATAGGGCAGAATATTATTCATCCATAAAAATGAGTAAAGTTCTGATAAATGGGGCAACATAGATGAATCTTGAAAACATTATGATGAGTAAAGTAAGTCAAACACAAAAGGACAAATATTATTAAGTTTCATATACATGAAATATCTAGAATGGCAAATTCATAGAGACAGAAATAGATTGGAGCTTTTCAGAGGATGGGAGGAGGAGGAATGAAGAGTTACAGCTTAATGTGTTCAAGGCTCCTGTTTGAGGTGACAACAAACTTTAGAAATAGATAGTGGTGATAGTTGTATAGCATTGTGAATGTAATTGATTCCAATTTAACTTAAATTGCCAATTTTATGTTACACATATATATATAATATATATTACCACAATAAGAAAATGTTTTAAAAAACCAATAAGTTAAAAGAAATTTCTCTTTTTGTTTTTGGTGTGTGTGTGTGTGTGTGTGTGTGCTGGCCAGTATGGGGAACAGACATTTGACCTTGGTGTGACAAGGCTGTGCTAACCGGCTAGCCCAAAAGAAATTTTTAAAGGTGCTTACAATACTTCCTGGGAAATGGCAAGTACCAAAAAGCAAAACAAAACTAAATTAAATACATCGACTGAGAGAATTTATCTCTAGAAGACCTGCACTATAAGAAATGTTAAAGAATGTCCTTTAGGCAGAAGAAAAATGATACCAGGTAGAAATATGAATATAAACAAACAGCACCAAAAATGGCAACTACATGGGTAAATATCCTTTTAAATTATTATTTAAGTCTGTTTAGAAGCGATAACTGTTTAGAGAAAAAGCAGTCTTACAGTATATGTTAAAGCAATATTTATGACAACAATAGCACCAAGTCTAGCAGGGAGAAATGAAGTAATACTGCTGTGAGATTCTCATATAGAGTGGTATTGTATCACTTGAAAGTACACTGTAATAATTTAAAGATGTGTACTATAAACCCTAAAGCTACCACTAAAATAACATAACATAGTTATATCTAATGGGCCAATGAAAGAAATGTATAGGAATCATAAAAGTACTCAATTAATTTAAAAAAGAGCCCCCCCCAAAAAGGCAGAAAGAAGAACTATAGGATACTATAGGATATATAGAATGAAAAGAAAACAAATAATAAGATGATAGATTTAAGTCTAACCTTATTAATAATCACCCCATTAAAAGGCAAATCTATAAAAAAGCATATATTCTCAGATTATATAAAAAGCTAGGTAATTATATATTACTTATAAGAAAGTCATTTTAAATATAAAACATAAATAGATTGTAAGTAAAAAGATGCAAAAAGATATACCATGCTAAAAATAATCAAAATAAAGCTGGAGTGACTATATTAAGATCAACAAAGTATATATCAGTGCCAAGAATATACCACAGATAAAGAAAAACTTTCATAATGACAGAGGGATCAATTCTTCAAGAGAACATAACGATCCTAATGTTTATGCATTTATTGGCAGAGCTCCAAATACATGAAGTAATTATACAGAAAATTAGGAAGAAAAAAGAGAACATGAACATTATCAACCAGCTTGACCTAATTGACACTTACAGAACACTCCACCCCCAGCAGACTATATGCTTTTCAAATGAATGTGAAACATTTCCCAAGATAGATTTAAGTCATACAAAGTATGTTCTCTTCACAATGGAACTAAATTGCAAATCAATAACAGGAAGATATCTGGAAAACTCACAAATACTTAGAAACTAAAAAACATACTTTGAAACAAATCAAAGGTCAAGAAAGAAAATCAGAAAATATTTTGAACTGAATGAAAATGAAAACCTCAAAATTTATGTGATGAAGCTAAAAATAAGTCTATAGCATTAAACATCTACCTTAGAAAATAAGAAAGTTCCCAAATTAGTAGTCTAAGCTTCTACGTTATAAAATAGAAAGAGAACAAGTGAAACCAAAAGAAAGTATGAGAAATAAAAATAATATAGATCATAGAGGAAATCAGTGAAATAAATAGCAAAATAAATAAAGTAAAATAAAACCAAAAGCTGCTTTGCTGAGGTCAACAAAATTTATAAACCTCTTGCCAGACTGTTCAAAAATAAATAAATAAATAAATAAATAAATAAATAAATAAATAAATAAATAAATAAATAAATAAATAAATAATAAATAAATAAATAAATAAATAAATAAAATGAAAATAAGCTAGAAGACACAAATTAATAATATCAGGAACAAAAGTGGAGATATCATCAAAGATTCTAAAGATACTAAAATTATAATAAAAGCAGTATTATGAACAATTTTTGCCAACAACTTAAATAAATGCATTTCTTAAAAGAGGAACTGACAATACTATTAGAGTTCACTCAAATGGTAGATAACCTGATAGCCTTATATCCATTAAAGAAATTTTAAAAATTGAATTTAGAGTTAAACCTTTTTACAAAGAAAACTCCAGGACCAGATGGACTGGAAAATCTACCAAACATTTAAGGAAGAAGTAACACCAATTCTACACAACTCTTCCAGAAAGTTGAAGAAGAGGGGATATTTTCCTACTCATTTTATGTTGCCAACATTACTCTGAAACTAAAAGTACAAAAAAGTATATAGGATTTAAAAAAATGAACTATGTACCAATATCTTTCATGAATATAAATTTTTAAAAAATCAACACAATTTTAGCAATGGTATTCAACAATGTATAAAAAGGTTTACTACACTGTGACCAATGGGGTTTATCCAGGAAATGGTTTGACATTCAATATTCAATCAATATAGTTTGTCATAGTAATAGACAAAATTAGAAAACCATATGATTACCTCGAAAGATGCAGAGAAGGTATTTGACATAATCCAATATCCATCCCAGACTAAAAATTAAAGGCTCTTGGCAAACTAGAAATGGAAGGAAATGTCCTCAATCTGATGGAGATCTGTAAAAAAACCCACAGTTAATATTATACTTAATGGCAAAAGGCTAAATGCTTTTCCCCTTACATCAAGAACATGTCAAGGATGCCCACTTTTACTAATTCTATTCACTATTGTGCTGGACCCAAGGCAATAAGTCAAGAAAAAGAAATAGGCTTCCAGTCAAGATGGTGGAATAGATTGTCCCCACTGTCATTCTCTTCCACAAATCAACCGATTTACAACTATTAAAAAGCAATGACAGCCAAGCTAGGGCTGCTAGAGCTCAGGGAAAGAAGATGAGAGGCCTACAAAGTTCATGAAGGCAGGAGAAGCCACGATGAGAGAAAGAACGAATCGCTCCCACCATTTTGAGCCCCAGCTGCTCCAAGCCTTGTGCTGCAGCACACAGAGCAAGAGCTGGCAAAAGCCACAGCTGTGCCCTTTGTATGGCGTTGCTTAGAGGCTGCAGGGGAGAAGAGGACCTTGGTGGCCCCCAGGCCAGCAGGACCACTAACAGGGTTCCCGTGGACCCACATAGGAGTGAGGAGCCACAGACAAAAGAAAAAAGGAGCCACTCAGAGGCCAATGGGTCATCACAAGGGACCAGCACACAGACCATCCCCATGGGAAGTGTTTGGAGTGCATGCAGTGGGGGAGACAGGCCACTGGGGAAACATTGGGGCACAGCATGGACAGCTGATCTGACCCTCAATCAGCTCAGGCCTTCTCAGTGGAGACTGATCAGGAAAACAGAACTCTAGGGGGTGCAGTTTGCTGAAAAGACTCAGGCCTAGACCAGAGTTTCCACACAATCCAGGTGTACCAGATCTCGCAACATCCGGAAGTGCTTATAAAGCCAACAATTAAAATCTGAGCTGCACGAAAAGCCTTCCCCAAAGAATCAGCAGCAAAGCAGCAATTTAGCTCAATCACAGGGCTCAAGTACTGGCTCCCTTAGGAAGTTTCTCCATTTTAGAAGTAACCAAAGGACAGCAAATTAGTTCCAGTGCAGCGTTTAAGTGATGGGAAAAAACAACGGATACCCACAGTCTAGAGACAAAGTTTGATATTAATTAGTAAAGGTCTAATACCACCAAAGAAAATCTATAAAACCTAGAAGGACTGGAAGCCCCCTGGGTTCCCAAGCCAGGACATTGAGAGTCCAAGGCCCTCAGCCATGCTCCCCAACATCTACAACTGGCCCAGTGATGACCATTGAGCCACCACCAGAAACACTCAGGCTTCCGAGCCAGGGAGGTGGGGGCACAAGTACTTTAGCCATGCCCCCTGACGTCTGTATCCAGCCAAGCAATGACCAAGCCACTGCTGGAAGCCTTCTGGTCTTTCCTGCCAGAATGAGGGGGGTGCTACAGGCCTCAACTGTGCCCCCCATCCTTCCTCCTTCACCCACCCTATTTCCCTCTCCCTCCCCTCTCCCTCTCTCCTCTCCCCCTCCCCCAACAACATCTTAGAATGTAAATAATAATAATAATATTAATTTTTTTTTAAGAAATTTAAATCAATCAATAAATAAGCTTTTCTGAAAAGGTTAAGAAAAGAAAAAAGAAATAAAAGGTATCCAGTTTGAAGAGGAAAAACAAAATGGTCATCATGTGATTATCTATATAGGAATCTATAATAAAAGCTACTGGAAGTAATAAGTGAGTTTAGCAGGTGAAAAAATATAAGATAAATATAAAAAAATAAACTATTTCTACATACTAACAACAAAAACTGAAATAGAAAGAATAGTGCTATTAATAATAGCATCAAAAGTATAGAATACTTAGGAACAGATCTGACAAAAGGTGTAAAAGACCTATGTTCATTAAAAATTACAAAATATTGCTGAGAGTAATTAAAGAAAACCTAAATAAATGAAAATATACACACTGCTCAATGATAGAAAACTCAATATTTATGAAGGTGTCAATTTTCCCCAAATCTATTTTTGGATTTAATGCAATCCCAGTTAAAACAACAACAACAATTACAACAACCAGAATGGCTATTTAGTTACTTGACAAGCTGATTCCCAAATTCATATAGAAATGGAAAGAATTTAGAATAGGCTGAACAACTTTTTTTTTTTTTTTTAGAGCAAAGTTACAGAACTAACACAATCTGAAATTAAGCTATATCTACATCAAGATAGACAAACAGTCATGCACTGCATAATGATGTTTTGGTCAGGGATGGACCACATATATGACAATGGTCTGAGCAAATAGACAAGGTGTGTCGTAGACTAGACCATCTAGGCTTGTGTAAGTGTACTCTGTGATGCTGGCCCAACAACGAAATTGCCTAACAACACATTACTCAGAGCATATCCCTGTTGTTAAGGGACACACGTCTATATATTAATGGAACAGAAGAGAGCCTGAAGATAGCCCCACACATGTGTAGCCAATTGATTTTCAATGCTGGTACAAAGGCAATTCAGTGGAGAAAGGATTGTCTTTTTAATTAATTAAGCTGGAACAATTGGATTTCCGTAAGTGAAAAAGTGAACACAAATCTGTGTTTCATATCACGTAAAAAAAAAAAAATATATATATATATATTAAATATATTTTAATATCTACTTGTACATATTTGTGGGGTGCAGTGTGTTGTTTTAATGCATATATATACTGCACAATGATTCATTTAGGGAAGATAGCATAGTTTTATACCTGTTAGTCAACCTATATTATATGAAAAAATTAACTCAAAATGAATAACAGACCTTAATTTATAACCTAAAATTATAAAACTTTTAGAAGAAGGAAACATAGAATAATAGAATTTTTAAAAGGATAAACAAATTTGTTTGGTAAAACATCAAAAGCATGATTCATAAAAGAAAATATTAAAAAATTGAATTTTATCAAAATTAAGAACATCTGCTCTTCAAATACATTGCTAAGAGGGTGAAAAAAGACAAGTTATGCACTAACTGAGAGAAAATATTTGTAAATTGTATGTTGGATAGTGAACTTGTCTCCAGAATGCAAAAAAAATCTCAAAAGTCCATAATAAGAACAACAACAGCAGCAACAAAGAAGACAAAATATTTAAACAGACACTACACTAAGCAAGATATATGAATGGTAATAACCACATGAAAAGATGCTCAGCATTATTATTCATTAGGGAAATATATGTTAAAATCCTGGAGAAATAACACTCTACGCCCACCAGCACAGCTAACATGAAAAAGACTAATCACACCAAGTACTGGTGTTAAATGTGGAGCAAATAGAACTGCTAGTAGGATCATAAAATGGCACAATCACATTGAAAAATATCCTGGCAATTTCTTAAAAAGCTAAACATACTTCTACCATATGACCCAGCCATTCCAGTCCAGATATTTACCCAAGAAAAATGAAAGTATATGTCCATATGAAAACTTGTGCATAAATATTTATATCAAGTTCATCTGGGATAACCACAAATTGGAAAAAACTCAAATGGCTAAAAACAGGTAAAAGGACAGACAAATTGTGGCTTACTCAAATTGTGAAATATTATTTAGCAATAAAAAAAATCAACTATTGAAACACACATGGATGAAACTCAAAATATTAAAAAGAGGACATAATGACTGATTCCATTCATATAAAATCCTAGAAAATGCAAACTAATCTATAGTGACAGGAAGCCAATCAGTTGTTGCCTGTATGTGGTGGGAGCATGAAAGGACAGAGGGATGAATTATAAGGGGCAAGAGGAAATTTTGAGGAATGAGGGCTAAGCTAATTATCCTGATTGTGGTGCTAGTTTCATGGGTGTATATATATAATGAAACTTATTAAAGGGTACTTTTTAAATATGCACAGTTTATTGCACATCTACTATACCTTTAAAAGCTGTTAAAAGAAAAGAAAAAGGAAAAGATAATCCTTGCTCTCCAGGAGCTTTCCATCTTGAATCTTTTGGGGAGGTGTTACATGGTTCTGTAATGGCTTCTCAGCAAATACACTCAAATTTAAAAACTATTGTATTCTCTGAAGGTAAATAAAAGCATTTGTCAGTTTGACAGATAAAGATCCTTTTTCATTTACACAGTCTGTCAAAGCCTGTTATACAGTTGCTGTTCCTAATGAAAACACGGTTGGCCATCTACAAAGGTAAACATGTATAAACACAACGTCTATGAAATAATGCCCTGAGGCAGATTCTGACCTTTCTCCCATAGGTAAAGTTCGGTATGGCACATGTCCTATGAATTTCACAAAAGGTACAGGAATCATCTAGTTGGGAATTTAATACAGAATCAAATATGACATTACAGTGTGTTTAAATCAAGGAATAGTTTGTTTTTCAACTTTGTCTTTCCGGTGAGAGAGAATTTTTACTAGTGTTGTGGCTGTTATATGCCACATGGAAATCTCAAAGTTAACACCATGAAGGACTGCAGGTTACACATTCACTCCATTTATTTTTTCCATCCTCACACTCACTCATTTATTTCCTCACTAAACACACAGGAAAGGTTGTCTTCCAGTGCTCCCTTCTCTGCTGCTTTTACACTTGCTGCACCTCCTGCTCCTGCCCATCTGATGTTCTGCGCTCTTTCCTCTCTCTTCTTAACTTGCCTTCCCCAACTTCCCCCAACTCATCCCACTCCCACTTCTCATTCCCTTAGAACTACCTGACTTGGGATGTTTGAGAAAAACCTATTCACCAAGAAATAACTAGCTATTATAATACATATTTTGAACAAAAACAATTTGTAACATATCTAGGTACAACTCTATTTTCATATCTTACCATCAGTTTAAAATTTGTTCATTGAGACTAATGTTTTTTTACCTAGATAGAAAATGTCAGATCCTATGAATTTTATGCCCGTTCTTAGACACAGTCTGGGTTCAATAATTAGAAAGTGTCCAGTAAAAGATATTAGGCAATACTTCAATTTTCTTCCAGAGTTAAACTTTTCTCTTCCCTTCCATAGGCTAAAACCTGTAGTTAGCAGTTGCCTTCACCATCATACAAAAATTATAGTTCGATTTCCTCCCTTTTTTCTACTTACTTTTTTCTTCACTTTATAGCTGGTATGTCATGCCATTTCAGGTTCAAGAAGAGGAGGTGGAGAAAAGGTGAGAGGCAGAGCTTTTTTTATTAGACTGGGTAGCTTCCCACTTTTGGGGTCTGACAGATGTCAATGCTCCGTGGGGATTTAAGAGTTCTTTGGAGATTCCTATCAACGGAATCACTCTCTTGAAGTTCCTCTGACTCCAGATGGAGACTACTCTATATTTAGTGATTCATTTCAATTCATTCTGCAGGGCCTAGGATCTAAATTCAGCTCCAGCTTAATGCTGCAACCCTTAGGTTCTCCTTCTGAAAAAGGCCTGGGACAATATTATATCAGTTCTTTGTTCTTAGTAGTCCACTTGGAGTAAGAGCAATTCTTATGTACCCCTTGCATTCATGAGGCAAGTCTTCCCTTGTAAAATCTTTATATAGGTATTCTTCTCATGCTCACTTTAGAATCTAGTATCTGTCATACTGACTTTTGAGTTGAAACTTCAGTTTTGTCCCCTATTACACTAATTAGGCTTAAAGTCTTACATCTCCTATGATCATTTGGACCTTAAGACATTCAAAGTAATTTCTAGCTGTAGAATTTCAGATTTTATAAAGTGAAAATGTGCACTTTGTACACACACACACACATGCGAGGTTTCTAGAGCGAGAAAAATTCTTCCTAGAAGCCTGGAAATCATTCCAGAAAGGCATCTGCTTAAGTTTTGGCTGTAATGTTTATTCTAAAATAATTCAAACTGGAAAAAACAGGAAGTTGTAATCACTTGACAGGATTGAAAAATCCCTTCCTCCCCTTTACCCAGTGCACACTTTGCCTGTGGGGACCATGCTTGCTGTAGCATCTGACAAAATGGTGGCAAGCTGTCAGAGTCACCACTCTGTCTTTTTCAGGGAAAGAAATTGTTGTAGAGCAGAGGTGTCCCAAGAGAGGCATGACTCCAATGCACAAGCAGAAGATGGACTCTGCCTAGTGGGATTATAATAAAGCCAAAACTACTCACTACTTTGCCTTGGGCTTAAACTACTCAAGTAGCCTAGACCAAGAGATAAGCCATACTCAGAGCCATCTGGTGGGTATTGGACATGACAATGGGTAGGATCCAGGTGTCTGGTCAGAAGTCAGAAAAACTTTGTGGGACTTGATCTCAATAGAATGTCATGGCCCACATAGTGTGCCTGTCCGCATGTAAGTACATTTGGGATGCAGCAGCTGGAACTGCATCTTTCAAAGGGCTTTGGTACAGGCAAAGGCAGACAGCTGAGAAAAAGGGTGCTGGTGAAATGTGAGAGGAAATGGAGGATTTCAGAAGTTACTTGATGTTCAGATTTTCTCTGTAAATCATAGAATACTGAGAAACTAGCAAAAATACATATTGAAGGTCGTGCTTTTAATGCTGGCTTTTATCTATATTCTTACTAATAGAGGGAAAGCTCTCAAAATTTCCACTGTTATTTTGGACCAGGAGGAGAGTTTAACAATTTATTGACAGGAACGCTATGTTATTATATTCTTTGTCCAAATTTATTTTTTTAAACATCCCTTTCAATTCTACTGGTTCAAATTTATTTTTATTAAATCTTATTAAAAACGAGGACTTTGTCCTGTTTAAGGCAAACAAGATGCTGGCACAAATCTACAGGTCCAATCTGTAGTAGGTAAGACAGTAGTTATATTCAAATTTCTACATAGGCTAATAAGACTCAACTATTGTGCCTAAATCCTCTACATATCACAAAAAGAGGGTAGAGAAACTGCAGAATAATTACTTGTGTCTACATGGAGGTATCTCTTATTTTTCTCTAATTAGCCTTAGCAGAGGAGTTCTTATAATGACGAGTGCTATTTGGCAAGAATTAACCTGATCTTTTGGAAAAATGGAGATGGAGGAGAATAAACAGGAAATTAGATTTCTATCTTGCAATACTGTAGACCCCACTTATTTAGAAAGCTCTTAAGAGACACCTTGTCAAAAATTTATTTTGTTTTTTTTTCCTTTGTTCTGGCTAAAATCTGACTGTCCTATGCAACTGGATGAAGCATTTTGTTTCCTTGAGTGTTTTCTAGGCTTAAACCCAGGTAGAAGTGTATCAAATAAGCTATTGAGATAGAGTTTAATAACTGCTATGAGAAGCTTCAGAACAAAAGGTACTATATTGCAAATGCAATTATTACTAATATGTTATGCCGGTATAAGCTTCCTGTTTGTGGTCCTCTCCTCCCCCAGCCCCCACCTTCACCACCTCCACTGCATTTCAGATAAAGAACAGCCAGCCATTTTAAGAGTAATGGAAGGGTTTTGAGCCAAAGCTGAGTTCTAGGACTTCTGTACATCCTACCTGTTTCCTCCAAAATGTGTGACAAATCCTTTGGAATAAGTAATGCATATTTCATAAAAAAGATGAAATTATGGAGCCTGAGAGTGACATATATATAATAACACAGTGTAAGCATAAAAAATGGTTTTATGATTTCAAGTTACTATATTGTGTGTTCTGTAAAGCATTAGATCTTAATTGGTCATGTTATTATCTATGTATCATATTTCTGAATATATGGCAAATATGAATCTGTGCATCTCTTCCCAGAGTTAAAACTTTTTGGAAAGCTTTTCCTGCAACACCTATTTTAATTAGAACTGACACATATATTGGTTGTAAATATTTCCATAAAATGAATAAAATATTTTAAAGGTTAAAAGTAAGCCACTGGGTATTGGATAACATATCTGAAACGATCATAAGAACACATATACTTAGGCACCACATTTTAATTTAAATTCCTGTTATTACAGTAACTAGTCACAAAATGGCTCCCTATTTATGCAATATGTTAGCTGTAACGTTACTTAAATTGAACAGACAAGTGCCTTATAATAATGTATGTTTACTTCATGAACTTGTGGGCAATTACATTGTAATTATGTCTTTGTAGGTGCATTTTACTGACATATAGAGCGCCAGTGCATTTTAAATGTAATTGCAGTTCTTTGTACCATTTAGCAAAGCTGAAAATTGTTAAAGGTTTGTAAATTACCTACATTTAGACCATAGGCAACCAGGCAAATTAAGTGACACTGTCAGTAATGTTACAACATAAATTGGTACCAAATATAAATTAAAGGTAGACTTTCTTTTCTAAATTAGAATGTTGTTTATAGAGTACCTTCTTTAAAAAAAGGTAAGCAAAAATGAAAGAAAAAGTACATACTGCTCACTGACAGGATAGATCAGCCTTTAAATGCACACTAAAACCAATGACTGGTCTGGAATAATTAAAATTATAAAGCTGTTTAAAATTAGAAATTTGTGTTGGTTTTATCCTACTCAGAGAAAATGAGCTATTTGCCCACAAATAACCCTGATGGGGCTGCAGAAGACACGTCTATGGAGAGTTTATGTAAAACTATGCAGCAAAGGAAAACCTGACATTCAGAGTTGAATATTCTGTCAGTTTTTATCTCTATGGCCTGTTCAAGTTACTTCATTCTTGAGCTTCAGCTTTTTCCTTCCAAAAGGTGGGAAGAAAGACAGCCAGCTTCAAAGGGCTACTATGAGGATTAAGATGGAATAAATTTTGATGTACTGGTAGGTGATTGGTCTGCTACTTAAAATGTATGTTTTTTTATTTAGATTTGCAAAGAATAGGCTTCTCTGAGACTTATTTGGAATCATCCACTAAACTGCAAAGCTTATACCGATTTAGTTCACCCCATGGAATTAACAAAAACTAGCAACAATTGTAAACTGAAAAATGTTCACTTTTGCTTCTGAAGCAATGTCCATAGAGGAGACCAGTCTCCAAAGACCAGCAATACCAGTTAAGGAAATTAATTTTGAAAGTATTACACTGTCACTTCATGCCTTCAGGCCAGTCACTTATTGATGGTAAGGGTTTAGGTTCGAATAAAACCATTTCACCCATGCAAGCCCTCTCCATTAAATGAAAATGAACATCTGGGCTTGACAGCTCAGAGGGCTCCGCTGTGCAGAAAGCCATTCTTAGAGGGTCGTTATACCAATGTAAAGTAAGATGAGAGAGAGAGAGCCAGTGCAAGGCCATTTTCTTAAAGTACAAATAAAGAGTTAATAATATAAAATTATATGCATTTTTAAAACTTCCATATTCATATGACATACACATGATTAATGTTAATGTTTTATACTGGGAAATTCTGTAGCTGTATAGAGGTACTGAACATGCCTCAGATGACCAATGTCTAGCAGGGGATTTATTTCTCACTTACCAGGTAACCTCAGGCATGTCACTTACCATTCTGAGTCACGATTCCCTTTTTAAAAAAGTATCATTAATTAAAAGCTGCCCTTCCTCTTCATTTTAAGTTTATAAATGAGAAAATACATGGGAAAAGTCTTTATCAAGTATATGTATGGTAGAGTATTTTATGACATGCTGATTTTTCTTAGGCATTTGGCATATAAACTTACAACTCTGATATTGTAGTTCTCTTTCCCATATTTTTATCATTACATTTTTTTCATCTTGTCTAAAGGTATAATTGAACATTGATTTTTTTTTTTTTTTTAAGCAGGAAGATAAAAGAAAAAGCCACCACTGCATTTATATAAGCAAAGAAAGGGATGTGCGAACTCAGTTATGTGTGGCTCTGTTTTCCCCATAGCCGAAACCACTGATGTCTCTCCAAAGATAGAAGTAAGCCAAGTTCAGCTGTCCACTCAACAGGCAGTAGTGTCCTATGGAAAGAGGAAAGTTTGAATTAAGACTGGGGGACAAAGGGAAGCTCTCAGGAAGTAGAGAAGATGTTTAAAGCAAATTTAGACTTTCACCGAGCTCAGAAGAAGAAGCCTATCAGATCAGGGAACACCCAGCAGTTTGATGCTATGAAGAAAGCATCAGCAGGAAGTGTACTCGAGAAGCTAGAAGGCTAAGCATTATAGGGATTAGCAACTCCATGAAACTAACTGGCCTCGAGAATCCTAGCCAGCAAGAAGACCTCAGGCATTTTCAGATGTTCAGTGAGGCCAGAAGTCTGTGTCCTCATCTGAAAAAAATCTTCTGATCTTTTGATCAAAATGGGATACTGGCACAAGTTACCTCTGGAGAAACCTCTGTCCAGATGGTTGACAGAGGGATTTAATTTTTCTAAAACGAAATGGAAAGTTTTCTTTGTGAGTCCAATTCTAACAGAAGGCCACTGATGCTGAGGCAGCAACATATGTGGAGAGACCGAAGCAGTCTACAAGAGGTGTGTGAGAGAACAGAGCTGTGCATGCAGGGGGTTCAGATAGGGAGGGCTTTCCAGGGTGTACGCTGCCTGCCTATCTCCTATTTCCCCACTACCACAGTTGGCTGTGTTAGCCAAACTGCTGGAACGGAAGTGATTTTGCTGTACGTGAACTCTGTGGATGTGTAAGGCAGACAAGGAACGGTATGATATCGGTGATGAAAATAAATGCATTTGAACAGAACTTTAAACTTTACAAAGCACTCTAATTTATCTGTTCCTCTAAACTTCATGGTAAGTAGGATAGATTCAGCATAAATTTGTACCCATATTTTAGGGAAAGGGAAATTAAAATTGAGAAAAGATAAGTGACTTGAAAATGAATGTAGAGACAATTGGGAAGTATTGGAAGAGGTTCACTCTCAGTGTTTCCAGATCTCAGTGCTGCACAACCTGATCCTCTGTCCAGTGCTGATCACAGCCGTTAGCTTGTGAGAAGAGGTACAGAGAAGACCCTGAGGGCCCATGGCCCAGAAACCTGGAAAAATTGAATTTATGGAGAAGACAGCTGCTTTAAAGACTTGCAGAAAGGGTTTCTTTTTCTTTTTCTTATTGTAAACTCATTTATTTTAGATAGCATCTCATATTAGCATTATTTATAAAACACATTTTTTTCCCCAACTGAACCAAATAGAAACCAGGCAATTTCAAAATAATTATAACACTAACAGTTATTAAGCACTTGCATTCTAGGGCATTCTAAATCCTTTATATGCATGAACTTATTCAACACTCGAAGAAAGTGTTATTCCCATTTTATGCACGAGGAAACTGAGGCATGCAGAGTTTAAGCAATTGGTCCATGGTCATAAAACTGAGACTCAGAAAAGGCAGGACTCACACCCAAATGATCCAATTCTGGGGCCCACACTTTTAATCACAGTGTGATAAAAAAATAACACAAAAATTAGCAATACACTTTACAAGAGCATTACAGTTTTATATGAATACAGCTATAAAATCTTACTGATGGGTCTAAGAAAATGTTGAAACAATTAGAAACACATACTGTCTTCTTAGGAGGTGGGTCTTTACGAAAGCTTACTATCTCCTCAAGGCTGTGACAGCTTTGACAGCTTTTTACCTAGAATAGTAATAGAGTTCATGCTATGATGGTGGTCGTGATGGTTCCTGCCTTATCTTAACAAGCATTTGGTAAAAATTACCCACTAGTTGAAAATAAAAATATCTCTTGGACCCCTGCCTTCTCATCCCTTCTCGCTGGCAAAATACGATTCAGACTCTTCACATCTTGCTCCGGGGTGCTATCGTAGTCTCTCAATCTCTTCACGTACAGGCCTCTCTCCAATTTTTTTCACCTCGCTGCACCCAAGATCTTCAAAAGTGACTTGCACGGCATACACTTTCAATAGCTTCCTACTGTCTCTCACATTAAATCCACCCTTCCCTGTGTGACTTGCTGGCCTCCTGCCACTTTCTTCTATCACATTAGTTACCCAACTATATTTCTGAACTGTTTTTTTTTTTTTTAAATCAACCATTCTCTACTGTATAAAGCATACCATCTCTATTCCCAACTTGATGGTTTTATTCTCTCTAAATCCCCTGCCATCTCCTTGCCATATGCAAACCTCATGGTTTAGCTCATGTTCTCCCTTCATGGTGAAGCTTACTCACATGACCAAGGCCTCACTGAGTTTTCTGTCCTTTGAACTTCAAGGAGTTCACAGGATATATCTTCTATAGTGCAGAATTAAATAGGGGCACAATTATATATAATATCATGTTCACTACTGTTTTCAGATAGAATTTGGAGCTCCCTAGCTCAATTGTCGTTCCCTTGGGGGCAAAGATATTTTCTTTACTCTCATCCAATGGCATGGGCTAATCACAAGTCCTCTAGCCCCAACTTGGGACATCTCTGAAGGTCTGTTCCATCTTCAAGGCCCCTCAGAACCTCTTCAGGTGGAGGCTTCCAGTGAGACTGTGTGGGCTCTCAGCTTGGTTTCTTCTGCCCACTCTTGCTTCCTTCCCACTTTTTCTTCAGGTGTTGGCTCCAGACTCATTCCATGGGAAACATCCTGCACACTGGTCTTCTCAGGGTCTGCATCCTGGGGAATCCGATCCACACACAGCCCTTTGCGTCCTGCCCCTCTTAACAACAGCTGCCTTCACTGCCTCCATGCCCGCCCCCTGAGAGACTCGCTGTCAGGACAGGTGAAATGCCACCTCTGTCACAAAGCCTTTCCTGCCACAGGTTACAACATTTCTTCCCACTCTGAAGTCTTAGTGTCTTTACTGTGATGATGATGATGATGACGATAAGAAAAAAGAGGTGGTAATTATAATTAACAATACTGTCTAACTTAGTGGCTACTTGGTCTATTTTACTAACTTACAGTTTTATCTATACAAACTACGTATAGATGATCCATACTATACATAGGACACACTCAGAACACAGAAAAATAGGAAATATGCTGCCATTTTTCTATTTCTTTTTCTCCGAGCAAATGATATTATGCTCTCCACACAATGGGAAATGCACTTGCTGATTAATAGTGGAGACTAAAAGCCCATTGGTTATTAAGTTCCAAATATGAAACACCCTGCACACATGAGGCCTCTGTGCAGTGGTCACTGAACTTTCATCAAAAAGAGAAGTTCTTTGTTTTTGGTGAACGACGCAATCCCATTGCTGTCCTTCTGCCTCCTTAATCTGTCCCTCTCCCTGCCCCAACTTTTGCTGTTCCAGCCCTTCCAAAGGTTGTCTAAGCTCCAATTCTCTGTGTTCGGTCCTTCATAATTGGCATTTCTAGAGTGGCTTCCGTTTTTTTGGCTGTGCCTTGACCAATACAGTAGGTAGACAACTGGTGTCCGCTACACACATCTTAGTGATCATCTTTACCATACAGAAAGTTTGTCATTCCAGTTCAATTTCCTTTAAGTCTGTCATTATTTCAATACTGGCAAACATTTTTTATCAATTGCAAAAAAAAAAAAAATTGGGAATCCACAATGTAGAAAACATTTTTTGGAAAATATTACTTGAAAAAATGTATTTATGAATGCTACAAACAGAAAATTAAATGTAAAAAACATTTAAATGTTAAGATCTACCTCTTCATGTAGATACAGAACAAAGAATAACCTACATTGTAACCGCTCATAAAAAAAAATGCTGTGCAGCAACATGGATTTCCAACAAATTTGATAACCTGTTTCTGTCTCCCCCTTCCTCCATTAAATTGAACTCTCTGAATTATTCATGAGGGCTATTTTAATGGGATAATTTTTTCTTGCAAACGCTGACACTAATACCAAAGAATATCTCTAGGTATTCATCCTGGATAAATAAGGCTCCTGGTAACTAGTTTTCTTGATGCTTCACCTTATTCAAATGAACATATATGGAAGTAACTAATGTAGATCTTTTTTTAAAACTTAATGTTTTCAATATGCTTCTCTCCATATATGTATAGTCAAACATATGTTTATCCAGGAATTAGCCAGGATGTTGAATTAAATAAAAGTAAAGCAGAAAGTTAAGCAATTCTCAGGTGAACTAAGGCAAGGCATTAAGAGGAAATTTAAAGTCCACATTTTCCAGCTGTGATGACAGTTCAGAATGACTTTGGGAATTGCTCATCTCTCCATAGTACTTTGGTCATAGTCAGAACCGATCATTCATTTGAATGTGTACATTAGGGGTTCTTAACCCACGGTAGTAGGATTTTAGGGAGTTGGTGAATCCCCTGTCACTGAATATCAAATTTTTTCGTGTATTATTTTTTTTCTGTAAAGAAAGTTTATAGCATTCATCAAATGCTCAGAGGTGTTCTTGGCTACTCCACCACCACCTCAAAATGGTAAGAATTCTCATTTCACACAGAAATAAGACTTCAATAGCCAGGAAGCTCTAGATTTCTCTGCATATGTGTTGGGGGTGGGGTGGGAATTGGGTGGTTATTTGTCTCTCATTAAATTGAGTATTATGAAAATTCACATGCAAAATTTCCAGAATATAAAGTGTACTTTGTGGATTAATTATATATCACTTTATTAAAGGTTGACTTTTACCAATATCTTCAAATTTTTTTTCTAGGCAACTTTAATTCTGCTCGTCTTTCCCTAAATATTACTCTAAATCATTTTGTGTTTTTGTACTGACACACATTAAGAAACTAAGTTAAATATTGAGATGATCACCTTTAACCTATTTTATTAGAAAGGGCGGTGATCAAATACATAGAAGTCAGATTGCTTGAAGATGTAATAGTACATAAAAACGATGTTGCTGTGTAATAATGTTGAAGACATTGCGGCTCCTGGAGTAATAAAACTGTTTTTATTTTAGTCACAATGTAAAGCAAGGACTTAGTTTACCTTCAAAGAAGTAAAATTCTAAGAAAACACTCATTCTTCCCCCACCCCCAATGCAGCCTTCTAACATTTCTAATGTTTCTGCGATAAATCCAACAAGATTTGCAAGACACTGAGGTGACTGTCACTGCTGGAATGTGTCCTGGGAGTATTTTCTGTCAGAAGAGATGATAGTAACTCTTCCCATGCAGATTAAGCTGGTGTTTACAGATTTGCCCTGGGTGTGCATTTTTATCCTGCTGTGATCAAGTAACTCCGCCTGACGAGTGCCAGACAGATCTCCGGATGAGAAGGGCTTATACACGCCCTCATTGTGCACAGGGTGCAGCCCTAATCTGGAGCCCTTGGCAAGGGTCTATTTCTCGTTCTCTTTTATAGTGATTATATCATGTACACTTTACCTTCACTTGTTCCGTTCCATTTCAGGAGAAGCACTGGGAATGAATCTGAAAAGGTTTAGTAGTAATTTCTGTGCTGACGCTCAGATTATAATTTGAAATAAGTGTAGAACATCAGAAAAAAATCAGTGTTAGGTTTCAATTTTTGGAGAAATGATAGGAAGCCTGTGAGACCATAGAGGGGACATCTAAAAACATATGAGTCATTTATGGTAATTTCAAAAGTTTTGTTAATTTTCACACTGCAGAGTTTTCACAGACAAAACCAGCGAGATAAGAAATCTTATTATTCTGAGCAAAAAGCTAATCGGGCTCCAGGTGCTGTGAGTGTAAAATCAGGGTCGGTGGAGCTGGAGCTGCCAACTAGCAAACACCACCACTGAGCCCTGTGGCCCTCCCACCTTCTTGTCATTTGTTTTTACAGCAAGCATTTTTAATATCCATGAAAGTACTGGCTGTTGTCATCAGATACTGAAACCCAGTTCTCTACATTTTGATTGTTTTACTTCATTTCAATAAAAGCAGTCTATAAAGAAATGTGGTAGGCTTTGAAGGGGATTACATGTTTTTCGTAAGTATACTTTGATATCCCAAGTTGAAAACATAACAAAATGGCACGCTGAAGAAAACATCTAAGACTGAAGATCCAAGTTCTTGGCTTCGCCATTTTTAGCATTGAGATCCTGGCCAAGCCATTTACTCTCCAGGAGCTTAAATTGCCTTATCTGTAAAGCAAGTGCAATAAGACCTTTCTGTCTCCCACACCCCACCCAGGACAACCTGTAGAGTAAGCTACAAAGTGCAACACTAAAAAGATTTTTATGTAGTGCTCTATAGCATTTAACACACAATTGTCAATCCTAAAGAAGCAATCAATATTTGTTGACTTAATTATCAATTTTTAAAAGCATGTGATGTCAGTATGGTTAATTCCTTATTCAGACTTTGGAATAGATGTTAGATTTCTCATTACAACCAATATACTAGTGGCTAATTCCTCCTTACAGCAAATCATACTGGAAAAACAAAATTATGTTTTGTCACCTACTTTTTCAAATTAAGTTTTTGAGCTGCATTTTAAAAATTATTAATGGTGACAGTAATGAATGTCACCTACACAGAGAGTTTAGGGAAAGCATGAAATCTTTAGAGAATCTTTTGTATTTTCCTTTAGTCATTACTAAAGATAATTAATTTAGCCATTAAGCATATTTTAAATTTCTGATAAATTTGATACATTTCTGACTCTCAAGTATTAAAAAAAATCTAAGAAACAATAGTGGAATTCTAATCTCTCTGAAAGTATCTTGAGTCAAATGTCATCTCTAACAGCCTAATAGTCTACTCATTTATCCAGTTTTTGCTTTGAAGCTATCAAATTTCAAAAAGGAGTCCAGACCAGAACATAAATATAACAAGTAAACTGAAGGGAAGGGAAACAAAGATCATTGTATCCCATCAGTATAGCAGTAGCAGTCTCTCTGCACTTATTTTTCTTTACATAAATTATCTCAGCTAATCCTCAGAATAGCCATGACAGGGTTGTCATTATTGTGTCCATTTGACAGGTGAGAAGGCTGAGCCTTGGGAGATTGCTTCCAGTGCATGTCCCAGGCCACACAGCTGGTGAAGGAGGCAGGGTCATGATTCCAGGATTCCAAAGCCTGTGCATTTTCCTTGTTATGCTCCTTCCCTAAGGGATGTAAAAGCCACAAGATTAAAGTATTTCTCTTCAGATGTGTTGATTTTGAAAGCAACATCTATTTTCATACTTTTGTCCAGAGCGTATGAGCGTGTGTGTGTGTGTGTGTGTGTGTGTATAAGAGTTAGGTAATTGATTTTATTAAGATTAATTTTTTTTCCTAAATATGTGATTAACTGACTTGAGTTAATTCATTCTTTAACTGTCTTCCTTCCTTCCTTTTACTTTTACTTTTTTTTTTTTTTTTACTTAGGCATTATCTTGTACTGAGTTCCTCTGGATGTTGACCTTATGACAAGGGTTTAAGTACAAGTAGCTTATTTGGGAGGTGATTCCAGAAAACACCTGTAAGGTTGTAGGAGAGGAAGGAGGTGATAGAGGGTGCATTAACGAACAGGGTCCTACTGTGAGTCGCTGGAGAACTCTGGGAGAAGGAACATCTCAGAGTCCTCCCATCAGAACAATAAGAAAACTGGGCTATTCATGACCAACTCCTAAACGTCCTTCCTGACAGCTGCTCCCAGGGACTATTAACCCCCAGCAGCTCTGGTTGTCCCACACTCAGCTGCTCATGCTCCTGCCACCAGAAAAAGCTCCAGGGAGAGAGTTGCTGTTTGCAGTAAGAAGCGATTAGTGTGTGCAGGGGAGGTGAGTGTCCAGGCGCTCCGGGCAGACACCTACAGGCACTGCTGCAGACACTACCTTAGACCCATTCTGTGGGGAGAGGAGACCATTAACTGTTCTATGTTGTTTCAACAGATTTAGTTTAACAATGGAAATGAACAACAAACATGCCGCAGTCAGAGAATATCTGACCCTTTTCTATAAAGAAAAATAAATGCCCAGTAGGCAGACAGAGAATAATGGGCCTGGCCTGACCTACATTGGGAGGAATTTAGAAGTTTGTCCCCTGGGAAGGGAGATCTTACTGTGCTCAGAGTAGCTAGGATGAGCTGAGAAAGCTTTTCACCCCTTTACTTTAAAGAATGTTATAAAATGGACTGTAGCCTTTGAAAACTACCTGTGAGGCCAGAGTTAGCAAGATTGAAAAAAGAGCCAAGATATGAGGTAAAATAAGCTAACTAGAATTTTCAACAATTAAGAAGTGAGAATGGAATTCAATTGGTTTTTAGAATATTATTTTACATTAAGCTCTTGCTCTGTCTAGGGTTTTAAGCTACACAGAATGAGATTTTTAAGCTTATATGTCAGGTAATAGAGAATTATCTAGAAATGAAAGTGAAAAAAATATGAATGCATTGATATGAGTAATTCATCTTTGAAATTAGCCCGAAACTTGGGTTTATGTTATCCTAATTCTTGTATTTTTTTTAGACCTCCCCTAGTCAGAAACATGATATTTAGAAAGAATTAATTCACATAAAAAAGTCATACTTCATGCACCTTCTCAATCACTAATGCAAAAGTCACAGTCCATCTATTTGCATATAGTTTTGGAGTATATAGGTCAATATTGATTAAAAAAACAATGCATAACTAACAATAACAAAATCTCAGTGCATGAAATAATAACTATTTTACACAAGAGTTCATACCCAATCTCACAGAAGTTTTCAAGCCTCAGCTTGAGTAACATCTACTAATACCCCACTGGCCAAAGCAAGAAACATAGCCGAACTCAGAGTCAAAGGATGAGGAAACACCACCCTTGGTGCAGGAAAGAGGGTGAATATTTTGAACAATAATCAACCACATGGGGCAATGGAGAATAAATATATAACCGGTATTTTGTTTCCTTTTAGGGAAAAGATTTTTGTCCGTTAAAGAAATGTATACATCTCTCTTTTGTTTCCTTTAAAATGATGTTACACTTAACATAATTCTCATCCTTTTCCAGTCTAGAAATCTACTATAAAAAAATAAAAATTCAGAGAGTGGAGCTGGGTTCTAGCTGACATGTCATTTGTTATCCCTGTTCTCTAAGAGGTTAAAAGATGTGGCAGGATACCGTCATAACTAATAATAATCAGAACATAAGAATCTAAAAATAAACATTAAGAGAAATGTAATTATGCCCATTATATTTTATTTTGTTAGTTGGAATAAATGGAAGTTATGACACTTATGGATGACTCTTCAAACATTCTATCTGCTCCCCAACATTTCCTGGCTTCCTTGCAGTCAGGCTATGACTTACTCCAACCCATGAAATGATGGTGGAAGTGGTATCTCTCTTCTGCCATCTCAGGGGAAGAAACAGTGTCACCTGTGGCTCCCTGAGAGGTGACTCATATACCTAATGAACTTGTAGCTCTAGAGAGAGGTAGAAAAACAGAACATTAACAATTAGTGTTTATGGTTTTTTGCCTGTGCTCGTCAAGGGTTATGTGAAAGAGATGAGCTCAAGGAAGGACTGGCTGAATTTCAAATAGAAATGAAAGGGTCTATAGAGAGTCTGGAAATTCAAGGCCTTGCAGGTGTTGGGGTGCAGAAAGCTGTTACCCTAAAGTGTGATGCTTTGACGTGCTGGAATAAAGAAGCAGCCTCAAGGTCTCTCTGACCTCCCCGCTCATTGCCTCCCCACTCCCCATCTCTCATTCCCATGTCACTCTTCAAAGCACAGGATGAAGCTATTCACTTATGTGCCCAAAGTCTGGACCCGCCAAAGAAGAGGACAATTACCTCTGGTCCTTTCCCTTAGATTTCATTAACTTTAACTCGTATCACAGGAAGGAAGACTGGAGTCTGTCAGACACCTGGACAAACTTTTGCCGTAGACCGTTGTCTTATATTTCAGTCCCATTCAGTATTTTAAAGAAAATCATTTAACAGTCATTGTCCACTCCATGGGCCAAATGGACTTTGTCCTGGGCCATTGCATGTTCTCTAGGCCCATTGCATCCCCTAAGAATCACACCCCGATCTCCCCTTTCCCTGTGGAGATGGGTATATAAACTCTGTACCCCAGTGGAAAATTGGGATGTCTTTCTTGTGATTTCTCCATGCTTGGCCCTCTCCCAGCATGTTAAATAATAAAATTTGTTATGCCTTTTCTTTATGTTGATCTAAATGTGTCAGTGATTTTTATTAATGAAACTTCAGGGATAAAAAGGAAGTTTTCCTTTGGCTCCTACACAAGTTTAGGACAAAAACAAAAACCCTGCTTTTTGACTTTAGCTGTTAAAAAAATTAAGATTGGAAATACAATTTCTTTAAAATGACTGGAAAAATATCTAATCTGGAGTGAGGTCTTCACAGAAGCCCAGATAGCCTCAGTGAAACCCCCTTACAATAAAGACAAAGAGAAAGTAAAGACACATAGAATTAAAAATGACACACAGAACTTTCTGGAATCAATAGGTAAAAGCCTACTAAGTTTTGAAAAAGCTTGGCTGTCAGAAACCACAACCCTGACAATTTCTAAATGCAGGTATTCCTCAGTGCTCATTCCCAGGTCCTATTCTCTTTTTTCTTCCTACCTAATCTCATTCACTTTCATGGTTTTCAATACTACTTATATTAGATATCTCACATACACCTTAAATCATGGTCTCTTGCCCGATTCTCAGCAATAGCCTCTCAACTGGTCTTCCCCATTTTACTGTTGCTCCCTTCCAATCTATTCTTAATACAGCAGCCAGAATGATCTTTTAGAAATATGAATTTGATCATGTCACACTTCTTTGTGTAAATTCCTTCAGAAGAATTTCCATTGAATTAAACACAATAACAAAGTCCCTACCAGAGCCCTCGGGGCCTGCAGGATCTGGCCTTTGCCTTCTCTCCAATCCACCTGCCTGCTGCTTCTCCTCCAGCTGCACTGGCTTCACTTCATTCCTTAGGAATAGGTGGGAATGCACTACCCATTCATGTGTCTCAGAGTCTTTGAATTTGCTGTTTTCTCTGCTAGTAACTCCCTATTTTTGTCTTCACAAGTCTTTATGCATCCTTTGGGTCTCAGCTCCAATGACAAAACCTCACAGAGGATTTTCAAAACCACCCATTCTTCCCATCTAAATTAGGTCTGCTGTAGCATTCTGTCAAGGCACTCTCTGTGTACCTTCATAGCACATACTATTATTTGTAATTACATATGTATATGTGTGTTTGGCTTATCCACTCAAATGTGATTTCCCATGAAGAGAACCTGCTGGCTATGGACAAGTAGCAATCCAAGTCTATACCTGCACCCTCTAGTTGCCTCCCTGCGTTGTAGGAGTAGAAAGCTAACAGTTTTCTTCATATGTAGGCTTTTGCATGTAAATTATGTTCCTCCTGTGAAACACACTCTTGTGAAATTGAGACATGAGAGGGAGTCTATGTTTCTGCTGCTTTAGTCAGTTTTCTTATCAAGCAAGGTAATGGAGACATGGGTTTTTCTGCAGCAATGTCTAAGTGTCCGGTCTCCAGCTTTGTGGGTGTCCAGAAAGAGATACAGCACAGCTGGGGCCTGGACTCCAGTCGTCATTTCATAGAGGTTAAGTAGTTGTGGCAGAATCTCCAATGGCTTCTTGCCTCCAATTCACAACTACAGTGATGAATTATTAATCTCTATCATTCCAGGGTGACTGCCTCACTCCCTACCTTTCTGACTTGTAGTAACCCCTGGTGAGATTGTTCTATGGTGTTCTGTGAGATCTAGGTTAGAATCCACTCCTCCAGACATATCAATGATTTTCTATGTCACACAGCCATTTGTTACATCCTTTTCTACTTATAATAGCAGATGTTCCTACTTTCTACCCTGAACCTTCATCAATACAACCTGTGAAAATGTGTGCATTGTTCATCTTCTTTATCCACTGCCTAGAACAGGCTCAGGCAAAATGTGATTGGTTATTGAATAAATAATTAAAGCAGTCAATAATTTTTAGCTATTACATACTTGAAAGCATAACGATCTTTAAATTATGAGTTCTAGAGACTTCATCTCTCCTCTAGTAAAATCTAATCTTCCTTAATCTCATGGAGGACATTCAGCATGATTTTATTTTAAAATAGGTTTTATTAACATTTTTAATTTTTTAAAAAAGTATTTACTCATAGCCCTTAAAAAGATCTATTTTTCAAAGCTTCTTCAAACAAATATGAAAATGTGTCAGTACGTGATTTACATTTATTTTTATTTCATGGGGCTCTTCTCTAAGCAAGCATATAGGCCATAAAATAAATCAAATCAGCATGCTTTACAACTTGCCAAGGATGCTGTATTTTGCTGAATGTGTGACTCTTTGCAATTTTATAATATGCTAAAGTGTCTGGCCAGATATTTATTTATTAAAGTTTAGATGTGACGTTTGCTCATAATTTTTAGTTTTTATCCAGAAAACCCATAAACACAAGTTTTTTTGTTTTTTGTTTTTTGTTTTTTTCTTAATAAGAAATGCAGTATCCACAAATAGCAAAGTGGCCTGAATTGTAACATCAGAGGTTAAGAATTTAACTTGGAGGAAGAAAGTGGAGGTTGAAGGGAAGGAAGTTTGATGTGGCTGTCACATGAAAAAGACAACACCATGAAATGACCGTGTGACTTGGGCAAACTAATTCTTCAGATCTGTTTCCTCATCTTTAAAAAAGGGATAACTCATTCAATTGCATTGTTGTGGTACGTGAAGCATCCAAAAGATATTAGCTACTGTTATTTGTTATTATCACATTATACTTTTCATTTATGAATTTTTACATTTTTGTTGTCTACTAAAGCAAATTAAAATAATACACTAGAGAATCTATAAAGAATCTCTAAGTCCCTTGATTTTAAAATCAGTTTCTCAAAATTGAGAATCATGTTAACGTTTCTTAGAGAAAGCCAATAGTTTTGAACAATGATATTTTTCTTTGAGAGGAGCTGTGTCTACTCTTCATAAAAACCCAATGTCAGGTTTTTGAAGTGAACATGTTATGTTTTACACTGTCAAGTATATTTCCTCAAAATGTAAGCAATCTAAACTTGAAGTTGCAAAAAATAAACTACAAGCTAATGAGGGTGAAGTTGAGTTTCCAGTTCTCAAATAGTAATGCAACACAGTTTTCTCTGAGTTTAAATTTTTTGATCCATTTTTCTGATTACAACAATCATATACCATAAAATGCAGAGCATTTCGATTTATTGCTCATTCACAATATTTGAGGTTAATTTAGACATCTTTGATTTAAAAAAAGTCTTAGTGAGAGTTTTAGAATTGAAAGGAAATTAGACCAAGAGGGAAAGTTAATTGGCTTGAATTCTGGGGGGGGGTCTGTCCTGACTATGTTTATGAAATCATAGAAAATGAGGGTAGATTTAAATAATTAACCTACATGTGTGTGTGCATATTCTGATTATAATAGGAATCTTTTAAAATTGTAAACAATTTGTAAAATACAGAAAATTACTAGTAAACTTTACATGCTCTGGCCCCAGCCTAGCTCTTTCCTGTGATTTTGGGCTTCCTCCCTCTCTCCCACAATATCAACGCCATGCTAGCCTCCATGCAGCCCAAGGAGCATCTTCATGTATGCCATTCTTCTGGAGAAAATGTTCTTCTCACTGTTTCTCCCATGGCTGACTAAGTTTCAGATTAAATGTCCTTGTCTCTAGCAGGCCTTTCTGGAACACTCCATGTAAAGTAATTTCACTGTCTACCCTCTGTTTGCTTCCTTTATGACACAACACCATTTGTGATTAAATATTTTCTCATATACTTGTGTATTTCTAGAGTAGAAGCTCCATAAGGACAAATATCCTGTCTGTTTCATTGACCTACCTCTCTGAGATATGCTACCTGGATTAGTCTTTCACTCTTCTTCCACAGAAACAATGACAAAAATTGAAACATTCCCGCAGAAGGGTTTTACTCACCTACAATCCCAGCCATGAAGGGTTACTTTAAGACTCACTATTTTTATGCCTTTGGTCCCCCCCGTGCTCCCCATGAAGGGAAGTGTCACTTATCAATGAGTGGTGGTAAATCTGCTAGAATACTTTAACTGTGAATAATAAAACTATCTTAAATTATCTTAAACAACATGGATATTACATGACATTATTACATATTACATAGTGAGGCAGTTCTAAGGTCGATTAATTCAACAACTTCATATTATAGTGTATATGGCTCTTTACATCTGACCCAACTTCACCTCTCACCACTAATTCGTGTACAGCCAAAGCTGTTGCAAATATATTTTATATCCTTATATACTCTCTTCCCTCTTTGGGGACCAATAACAATTTTAGTTAATAATTATCAACCATTTATAGTGCCATGCACTATACCCATCACTTTGCCTTCATTATTTAATTTAATCCCTACACAATATTATGAAATAGACTTATTAATCTGATTTCACTGATGGGTTAATAACATGGCCAAAGTCACAGAGACACAAGCGAGAGAAGCCAGGAGGTAAGCTCAGTTCATCTGACTCTGAGAACTCCATTTCATACACTTATGCCTGACCCACTCCTTCTTCCAGGATCGCTTAAAGAACATTTCTGTTATGTAAGGCAGAAATTTACATTTTTTAAAAAAATTTTTAATCTCAAGAACATATTAAGATGCCTTGTTTATGGTGTATGTTTGTAGGAGAGTAAAAATAATTTTCTCTCTACCCTTCATAGTTTTTAATTGGGACAAATCTATATAATAAAAGAGATTAATTAACAAGAGACAAACAAATAGAAGTTTATTAATACGTGCAGTAGTCCCCTCTTTATCCTCAAGGAATACATTCCAAGATTCCCAATGGATGCCTGAAACTGCAGTTATAGTATTGAACCCTATATATACTTCACTCGATTTTTTTTTCCTTCTTCCCAATTTTATGGACAGAAGATTGGTTCTTACCATACATCTTAGCAACCTCAACGTATGATCTTTTTCTTTTCTCATTGAGAACTTTCACCTTTTTACTTAAAAGAAGTACTTTACGGACTTCTCTGACATATCTGAGTGAATTAACATCACTACTCTTGCACTTTGGGGCCATTATTAAGCAAAGTAAGGGTTTCTTTAACACAAGCATTGTGATGCCTTGACAGCCACTCTGATAACCAATGGCTGCTAAGTGAGGCAGAGCATGCAGCACTGGAGGAAGGGACGGTTCACACTCGGGGCGGGGTGGAGCAGGACGGCAGGAGGTTTCATCACGCGACTCAATGGTGTGCATTACAAACTTATGAACTGTCTATTTCCGGAAATTTCCATTAATCCTTTTGGACCACAGTTGACCAGGGGTAACAGAAACCTCAGAAAGTGGGACTGCAAGTAAGGAAGGACTATTGTATCCCTCATTTATACACATGTACATACGTGGGAGACACCCAGAGAAAAGTGAGTAAATCTCCCACAGGTGGCTTTGAGTTCAGGCTGAAATACCATCATCTGCTGAAACAAAGAAAGAAGGGTGTGCGGGATGGCCGGCTGTGGGGAGACGCCCAGGAAAAGCACGGTGAACACGGGGGAGGTCTGCGCCCCCTTCACTGATAAGGGTGTGCAGAGTTAACTTCATCCTTATCTTCCTGGTTCAGAGAGGGAGACATCCTCACAAATAGAGATTTCCTTTAAGATGTAAATTTCCCTCATGAAAAGGTAACTTCTACTCTGCTTTCAGAGTTTTTCCTGGTCTATAGTTTTTCAAAATAACCACGTCAAATTGATCTGTATGACAAAAAGTCATTTTGGGGGATGCCTTATTCTGGTCTTCCACATATTCAATAAAGTTTTGTTAAGCGAATAAGTGAATTAATTATTATTCCGATTTAATCTCCCATCTAAAGTATGTCAAAAGGATCCTGTTAAGATAGGCTTTTGTGTCTCATTGAAGAAACCTTTCCCTACCCCCAAGATTATAAAGAAATTATACTTATTTTCTTCTAAAATTTAACAATCCTGCCTTTCAATTTAAGGATTTAATCAATCTGAAATTGATTTGAGGGAATTGTGTAATTCCATATTTCTCAAAATGAACGATTCACTGTGTCAGCATCACATATTGAATATGATTCAAAATTTTCATCTCCCCATTTTCTGGTTCCTCAATCTTGCAGCATTTTTATCTATGCATGAGTCTGTTTTTAATTTCTCATTACTGCTGACAGGATCCTTTTTGTTCAAGAACCAATACCTCGCTGTCGTTGCCATAGCTTTTAGAATGTCTGGATATCTAATGGAGGGCATTTCCTCACATTATTTTTCCCTCAAGAATGTCTTAACTAATCTTAGGTTTTTCCTTTCCCTCAGAATTTCAGCATCAGATTCTCAAGTTTCTTTTAAAAATCCTGTTAATTTAAATTTAAATTTCATTTAGGTAATTTGGGGATATTGACTTTCTTATAATGGCAAGTTTTCCTTGAGGGTGGTCAAGTTTTAAATTTATTTAGGTATTTTTAAATGTCTTAATAACATTTAAAAGTTTTCTCCATGAAGGTTTTACATATTTTTGTTACATATGTTTTTACACATCTTATATTTTGTGTTAATATATTAAATAGTATCTATTTTTTTAATAACATTTTCAACTTTATTGCAAGTACACAACTTTCTCTATTAATTTTTTCAAAGCATTTGGCTATATTGTCTTATTAATTCTATAGATTCTTTGGAGTTTTCTATTGTGAGTTATAAAGATTTTAGGTTTTCTCCCGATCTATGGAGCTTCTATTTCTTTTTGTCTTACTTGACTGCTTTAGACTTTCGTGTTGAGTAGGAATGTACTTATTTTAAAAGTGATTTTAAAGGGAACACTTTTAATATATTTTGCCTCAATGGGAAGTGTGTGCTGTAGGTTTTCTGTTGATTTCTTTTATGAGATTATGGAATTTTTGTTTGTTTGTTGTTTGTTTCTGCTTTACCAAGAGTAATTTTAAGATCATAAATAACTATTGAATTGTTTTCTGCATCTACTGAGATGATTATATAATATGTCTCCCTTTTTCTCTTCATGTAGTAATTAGATTTACAGATTTTTCTTAGATATCATGGATTAATATTCCCAAGGTATTCTTTTACCAACATATTCTTTAGAATACTTGCATATATGTTCATGTCCTTCAATTTTCCTGTCTTATATTTGCTTGTTAGATGTTGTTGTAGGCAGAATAACAGCCCCACCAAAGACGTTCAGTTCTAATCTCTGGAAACTGGAGACATACAGTGTTACCTGGAAGAGAGGCCTTTGCCGATGTGATTAATGTTAAGGATACTGAAACTGGAAAGTTATCTTGGCTTCTCCAGGTGAGCCCAACCTAATCACATCCATTTTTAGGAGCAGAGAACATTTCCCAGCTGTGGAGAGCCAGGGAGATGTGAAGACTCAGCCCACCTTTGCTGACTTCGAAGATAAAGGAAGAAGACATGAGCCAAAGAATGTGGGCAGCCCCTGAAAACCAACAGCTCCGAAAAGAACGGTAGCTCTGCTGACCCCTTGATCTCAGTCTGGTGAGATCTGTGTCCAACTCCTGACCTCCAGAAATGTATATAATAAATGAGAATCGTTTTAAGCAACTAAGTTTGTGGTGATTTGTGGCAGAAGCAATAGAAAGCTAATATATCTGGTTTTGTTATTAAGATCATACTTGGCTTATAAGGTGAAATGAAGTTCTTTTCTATTTCCATTTTCTGGAAGAATATGAGCAAGATTGGAACAATATATTAAAAGAAAGTTTAATAAAAGCTCTTCTTTAAAATTAAAAAGAAAGAAGAATCTATTTTTGAATGTAGTGGTGAATCTTGGGCATAAATTGTTATCCCGGTGATGAACAGCCAGAATCTGATCAAATAAATCATCATTATATTCCATTTTAAAACATTTTTTTTTTCATGAAAAAAAGTCACAGCATGTAGCACTGCTCTTAAGTAAAAGTTAAATAAAATAGTTAGTTCAGCTGGTTAGAAAATATGCTTCAAGTTTAAAACCACATATCATTGTTTATACAGATGATTATTTGGGACAGACTTCAATAGAATCATATTTGCTATCAAAGAAGTCGGTTTTGGCAATAGCACACAGTGATCAGCAAGAGTGACTCATATTTTCCAACTGAGATCAACGGACTCTAATCCATTAACACAGACCTAAATATCACCTGATAGGAAGAGATGGCAGTGGAAGCGTGAGTCAGAAAGGCATGGAGTATTCAGATTTAAGATACTTGTTTCATGTTATAATCCCTTTTCTTACCCTACAGGAAAGCAGTATAATTTTAGACTTTCAATTAGTTTGCCCTAGGTATTAAATGAAAAATGTCTTTTTGAGTAATGTAAATTATTTTTGTTCACCTACTTCAAGCTGCTCTTTGCAGAATTTGATTTTTAAAAGTCCTTGGCAGCATCTTGGCAATAAATCATTTAAAAATGTCAACAAATAGTTTCATTTTGGGGTAGATTGTAATGCTTCCAGTAAATCAGATGCCTGCTGGATATTTAAATATTAAAGGGTAAGCCAGTGAATTAACCAGAAAACAATCAACTATATTAAACTAAAAATAAAAAATTGAAATACTTGAAAAGAAGCATTTGGAGGTAAGTCATGATAGATAGTGCCCTTAGTTTAATCTAGTGTTGTATAGCAAGACAGGGAGACTACAGTCAACAACAAATTACTGTATAACTTCAAGTAGCTGGTTGAGAGCAGGTTGAATGTTCCCAACACAAAGAGGTGACAAATGTTTGAGGTGATAGATATGCTGAGTACCCTGTTATGATCATTGCACAGTGTATAAATGTACCCAGATATCACATTGCTTTCCATAAATATGTACAATTATCATGGGCCGATTAAGAAAAAATAAATTTTAAAAGAAAAAAATTTCTGAAAGAGAAGTAGATTAGAGATTACCAGATACTGAGGGAAAGGAATAACAAGAAGTTATTGCTTAATGGGTACAGAGTCTACATTTCGGATAATGAAAAAGTTTTGGAAATAGAGGTAGTGGTTACACAGCCTCGTCAGTGTAATTAATTCCATGTAATTGTATGTTTAAAAATGCTTAAAATGGCAATCCTTACATATATTTTACCACACTAAAAAAAAGGAGGTTCAGAATTTGTTCTTTTCCAGTTTATCACAGTAATTTTAAGTACGCTCTTGCTAATAGTACTATTTTATTTTTATATTTAAATTTATTGTGTAGCCCTTAATGAATTATAAATTACATTGCATTGATATAGATTAAGAAAGGAATCTGGTAGTTCCTTTGGGTCCATAACATGCTGTCTGTGGGTTTTCTTCTTCTTTCTTTCCTTCCTTGGGTATCTTTTTCATACATCTTCTTACTTTTCGAATCTATTTCGTTCTTTCTTTTCCCTTTCTCTATCTTAGATTTACAAGCCTTTTGGGGATAAAGACCACATTTTATTTTTATTTGCATCCAGCATTTAGTCAAAGTGTGAATTATGTCCCAAATAAATATTTTGTGAATGATGATGAATGAAAGATTGTCAGTCATTAGATAATGTCACAGTGTATCTAGTTGAAAAGCTGGATGAACTCTGACTTAGAGCACTATTAGTTAAAGTAACTAATTAGTCAAAGTAGAGGAAATTGACATATATTATTTTTAACTATTAGCGGTTTTTACATCTAATACTTTTCTTCTAAATAGCAAAATAATGATATAAAGGTAGTTATACAACTTTGCTGAGGGCCTTAAAGTGGACCCAAATTAATGGAGAGATACACTCTTCCTGGATGGAAAGATTCAGTGTCACTGAAAATGTCAATTCTCCACAAATTAATACAAATTTAATGCATTTTTCAAAGTTTTTAACAAAATGTTCAATTTTTGGAACTTGAAGCACAAATGTTAAATCTGAACGGGAAAATAACCTGAGAATATTTTGAAAGAAAAGAAATGGAACACTGAGGAACACTTTACCTCTTACATAGCAAAACATGAAGGATCAGTAAGTTAATATAATATTGCCACAGGAGGGTCAAGAGGGAAGTAAGAAGACCAGTTAGGGGATATTACAACAGCCCAGGTTGTCAACCCCTTCTCTCACCCCATATGTGCAGAAATAATCCGCTATGAATGTTAAATTAGTCAATTTTTCTTTATACCTCTGTCAGCTACTGCTTTACAGATTTTGAAGCTATGCTATTAAATGCATACTAATGACTGTTTTTTTTCTTTTTATTAATATATAACTTTTATTTCTCTTATAGCTCTTTTACTTAAATTCTATTTGACTGATAGTAATATTACCATAGTATTTGTCGTTAGTTATTTGCAAGGTATATCCTTTTCCATCACTTTATACTCAGACTTTCTGTGTATCATTTTGCTTTCAGAGTGTGAGTGTTTCTTATAAGCACAACATAGTGACTTTTACCTTATTTGTTTCTTTACTAATTGATGATCTATTTAATACAACAGTTTTGCCCATTTAACTTTGATGTGATTACTGACAGAACTGGAGTTATTCCTACCATTATATTTTGTGTCATCTTGTTATCATCCTTTCTTTTATATGTGTAAAATATATGTAAGTATTAAATATATATAAATATATAATATATTTTCTTTTGTACACATTTGGAAGCCATAAATTTTTATTCCTTTTTAGGGGTTACTTTTAGATTTTTAAGATACATATATATCTATATTCAATATTTTTCTGTCCTTCTAACCACAATAAGACTTTTACTACGCCTTATGTTCCTGCTGAACAACTTCTACCCCCATCAAATTATTGTTGTTCAGAATTGCAGTTTCACCTTCTTTTAATTAACAAAAAAATGGTTTGAAGTTAGTTTAAATAATTAATAACAGCTTCAGACATATTTTACCAAGTTATTGTACACCCATTATTTTATATATTTAACACCTTCTAACTGTGTTTATTTTTATTTTGCCAGAAGTACATTCTTTAACAAATAATTCTTTGAGTGATAGCCTGTGGGTGGGCTTCTTATATATAAACATATATATACACACATATATATATGTATGTGAACATCATTTTTTCTCCTTATTTTTAAAGGAGAATTTTGCTGGGAATAAAATTCTATGTTGATATTTTCCCTCTGCCATTGAAGATATAATTTTACTATCTTCTGGCATGAATTGATGCCAAATAATTCTGGCAAAGAATTGTTGCTGTTACTTTAAATGTTGTTTCTTTGTGAGCAAAATATATTTTTTCTCTGGCTGTTTTTTAGATGATATATTTATAGCTGCTGATCTGAGGCATGATTATAATGTATCTAGGTGTGGATTTATTTTTCTTTTTTCTGCTTGTATTCAGAATATAATTTTAATTCTGTAAAGTTGCCAGTAATTACCTCTCTAAATACAGATTTTATGCCATTCCCTCCAGTCTTTTTTCCTGCAACTCTTATTAGATCAATATTGGAGAGTTCGATTTAATCTGTGATATTTCTTATCTGCTCTTTTTATCTTTGTATCTTTAATAAACCTTGGTAACATTCCAGTTTACTCATCTCCTTTCTGATCATATCTGGTTTTAAGTTTATCACATGTATTACATTATTTTTCAGTTTAATTATTATACTTTTCATTTTCAAGATTTTAAATTCTTTTTTGTATTACTCTTTTTGACTTTTTGTTTCATAAATTGTCATTCTTTTCACAGGAAACATCACACATTTTTATTTCTTTTGAAATCTATGGTATATTTATTTTAAAGTTTTTGTCAGATTTTTCTTAAAAGACCATCTTTTTAGATTCTTTCTTCTGCTTGCTCTAGTCTGCTGCTGAAGCTTTCTGTTCTGTTTTTCATTTCATTGAGTGAATCCTTCATTTCTTGGAGCTGTGTTACACCCATTTTTAAGTTATTAATCTCTTTATAAATTTCTTCCTTCATATCCTGGATATTTTTTCTTGTTTCATTGTGTTCTCTAGTTGGTTCTTCTCTTATTTCTTGGAGTTTTCTTAAAACCAGTGCTCAGAATTCCTTTTCAGACAGCTTGAGGGTTTCTTGCTCTAAGGGGTTTGGTGCTTGAGGATTACCATATTCCTTTTGTGGTGTCAAATCTTCTTATTTGTTTGTAGTTTTAGTATTTCTACACTGATGTTTGGTCATCTGCTACTGGTAGAACACATTCTTCTTTCACTCTGGAGTGGGTCCTCTGTAGGTTCTGCTGGTGACTCTTCTTTTATCAATGTGTGCAGTGGGCTGCCTTGGCTTCTGTTTGATCAGTGTGCAGGTTGTGCATGCATTTACCTGGACAGACTGTGTGGTGGTTCAGTGGGGCCTGTAAGCCCCTCTAGTACTCACTCAGGTGTGGGCAGGCTCTATATCATGGCTCAGGTCCTGTGCATGCTCACCTGGATGGCTCTGGTGGTGGTCTGGTGGGGCCTGTAAGCCCCAGTGATACCTGGTAGATTGAAATGGAACAACATCCCTGAAAGCCTTCTTGATTTGTGCTCCTTTCCTCAAGGGACAACTCTGTCAGACTTTTCTGAAAGATCTGGGATAGTTTTCAAGATGGCGGTGGCTGCGGCGGTTGACGAGGAGTAGCTGAGGTGGAAAAGGCGGCCACTGGGCCTCAGGCAGCTGGGAAACTTGTGGACCTTCCTCTTGCCATCTCTTAAGGGAGGACCGCTGCTGGTGGCCGGTCGTGGGGGGTGACCGCCACTTTGCCCTCGGCAAGAGAGGCTGCCTCATTTACAGGCAACAGCTTTGAAGTATGGAGGAGGAAAAGAACTGTTTCTTAGCCACAAAAGTGAGTCTCGAAACAGGGAACACGGCGCCAGGGCTGCTGTGGATGCAGCCAGGATCCCAGAGGCCGGGGCCACGCTAAAGGCGACCAGCTGCCCTATTCAGGATTTGAGGTTTCAGGCCGGCATAAAAGAAGATTCCTGGGAATGCCCGAGACATGCCGCAGGACCGAATGAACAGCCCGAGGCGGCAGCGGCTGAGAATGGGGAAGGCGACAAACCAGAGGCAGAGAGTGAGCACCCGACTTGGCACAGCACTGTGAGTGACCCCTGGCCCAGCCCTGCTTGGGGGGCTGATGCCCACCTGGCTTCCACCTGCATCACCGGTTCACTCACCGCCCCAGGGCTGCCTCCATTTTCCCAGGTGCTGGCAGCTCCGGCCCAGCTCTGCTCGGTTCCTCACTGAGCCTTCCCACTTGCTTGCCCCGGCGCGGGGCTTCCCGGGTCTGCGGGCCAGCCCCCCCTCCCACTCCCTCCGTGGTTCTCTGGTGGGGCTGGTGGCATGGGGCATCCCCGGCCAGTGTTGGGAGGGCAAGGAAGTACGGGCGGGGCCGACTGTCACTCCACCACACCCTGGACTCCGGCCCCGGTAAACTCCCTGTTACTGGGAGGCAGATACCATCTCTGCGGCCACCTGTTCGGAAAAACTCCTAACCAATTTCTGGTTGGGAGCAGTGTGGTAGGAGAATTCCCAAGTCTGCTTGAATCTGCCGGAGAGCTGGCTGCAGGCGGGCGCTAGACTCGATCCATACCAGGGGGATACAAAGGTGAGCAAGTCCCGAGAAAGATCTACACAGTGCTACAAAAGCACCCAGAGCGACCGGTCATCTGTGCCTACCAGAAACCTGGTAGACTTCCTGGGCAAGGCAGTGCCAAGCAGGTTCTTGAAGGCCCAGCTGAGAGACAAGGGTTGCAGAAGACACGTCCCAGCCCAGCCCAGTGCACACAGAGTGGGGAGACGTGCAGCCAGGGAGGTGGAGACTCGACAGAAACCACACACCCTGTGGGGTCACCACTGCATGATCCAACAGCCTGGGCCAGAGCACACGGAACAGGGAGAAGTCCTGCATGGGAAGTGAAAGCTCAACAGAGATAACAGACCCTGTGGTACGTGATCCAGCAGCCCAGCAGAGTCCAAGCTGACCAGAAAGGTGGCTCCCCGGAGAGGCCCAAAATCCAAGGCAACCATACACACAAGGCACTAGAGGCCAACTGAGCAGTCACGGAGGTAGCCATACTAAATTGGCAACCACAGCAACATCTTAGTTAGTCAAGAGTCTCAAACCAGTGGACTGTGAAACGCCCTGCCACAATGAATAAACATCAAAAAAAAGATACCAGATATACAAAAAATCAAGAAAGTACACCACCAAAAATTAATAAATCTCAAACTCTAGATCCTATAGAACAAGACACCCTTGAAATGACTGACAAGGAATTTTGAGTGATAATTCTAAGGAAACTGAATGAGATACAAGAAAATTCAGTTAGACATCATGATGAAATGAGGAAAAGTATACAGGATCTGAAAGAGGAAATGTACAAGGAAATCAATGTCCTGAAAAAAAATGTAGCAGAACTTGCTGAACTGAAGAAGTTATTCAGCGAAATAAAAAACACAATGGAGAGTTTAACCAACAGGCTAGTCGAAGTTGAAGAGAGAACCTCTGAACTTGAAGATGGGCTGTTCGAAATAACACAAGCAGACAAAAAGAAAGAAAAAAGAATCAAAGACATTGAAGAAAATCTGAGAGAGATATCAGACAACCTTAAATGCTCAAATATCCGAGTCATGGGTATTCCAGAAGGGGAGGAAAATGGAGATTCCATTGAAAACATATTCAACAAAATAGTGGCAGAAAACTTCCTAGGTATAGGAAAAATCACAGATCTTCAGAATCAGGAAGCTCAATGACCTCCAAACGTATTCAACCCAAAAAGGCCTTCTCCAAGACATGTCATAGTCAAATTGGCAAAACTCAGAGACAAAGAGAGAATCTTAAAAGCTGCAAGAGAGAAGCGTCAAACCACCTATAAGGGAGCCCCAATCAGGCTAACATCAGACTTTTCATCACAAACCCTAAAAGCTAGAAAGGAATGGGATGATATTTTCAAAATACTAAAAGACAAAGATTGCCAGCCAAGAATACTCTACCCTGCAAGACTATCCTTCCGAAATGAAGGGCAAATAGTATATTTCTCAGACAAACAAAAACTGCAGGAGTTCACTACCACATGACCACCCTTACAAGAAATCCTCAAGGGAGTACTGGGTTTGGTTCCTGAAAAATAACTAACACTGCCATAAAAACCCAAGAAAAATCAAAACACACTAATATAATAAAAATGGCATTCATGAAGAGAAAACAAGCAAACAAAAACGCTATCTACAACCTAAGGAACCAACAAACACAGAAAGCAAACAGTAAATCAGAAAGCAAGGAACAAAAGACACCTAAGACAACCAAACAACCAATAAAATGCTAGGAATAAATCAACACCTTTCAATAACAACTCTTAATGTAAAAGGCTTAAATTCCCTAATCAAAAGACACAGACTGGCTAACTGGATCATAAAGGAGGACCCAACTATATGCTGCCTACAAGAGACCCACCTCACCCATAAAGATTCACACAGACTAAGAGTGAAAGGATGGAAACAGATTTACCATGCAAACAGAAAAGAAAAACGAGATGGAATAGCTATTCTTATAGCTGACAAAATAGACTTTAAACTAAAAACCATAAAAAGAGACAATGAGGGACACTACTTAATGATAAAAGGACTGATCCATCAAGAAGACATAACAATCATAAATATGTACGCACCCAATGTTGGAGCAGCCAGATTTATAAAACAAACTATTAGACCTAAAGAAGGAAATAGACACTAATACCATAATAGCAGGGGACCTGAACACCCCACTGTCAATATTAGACAGATCATCTAGGCAAAGAATCAGTAGAGAAACACAAGATCTAAACAAGACTCTAGACCAATTGGACTTGGCAGATATCTACAGAACATTCCATCCAACAACCTCAGAATATCCATTCTTCTCATCAGCACATGGATCATTCTCCAGGATAGATCACATATTAGGTCACAAATCAAGTCTCAATAAATTCAAAAAAATTGGAATTATCCCATGTATCTTCTCAGACCACAATGGATTAAAACTAGAAATTAATAACAAACAAAACTCTGGAAACTATAAAAACACATGGAAATAAAACAGCATTCTACTTAATGACATATGGGTCCAAGAAGAAATCAAGCAGGAAATCAAAAAATTTATTGAAACTAATGAAAAACATGATACATCATACCAAAACCTGTGGGATACTGCAAAAGCAGTATTGAGGGGAAAATTTATTGCATTAAACACTCACTTCAGAAGAATAGAAAGATGGCAAGTGAACAACCTAACACTTCACCTTAAAGAACTAGAAAAACAAGAACAATCCAAACCTAAAGTTAGCAGACGGAAAAAAATCATTAAGATCAGAGCAGAACTGAATGAAATTGAAAACCAAAAAACAATTCAAAAGATCAATGAATCAAAAAGTTGGTTTTTCGAAAAGATAAATAAAATTGACAAACCATTAGCATGGCTAACAAAAAAAAGAAGAGAGAAGACTCAAATAACAAAAATTAGAAATGAAAAAGGCGATATTACAACTGATTCATCTGAAATACAAGGAATCACTCGAGACTACTATAAACAACTATACACCAACAAATTTGAAATTCTGGAGGAAATGGATAAACTTCTGGACACACACAAGCTCCCAAAACTGAACCGTGAAGATGTAGAAAGTTTGAACAGACCAATAACAATGAAGGAGACTGAAGCTGTTATCAGAAGGCTCCCAACAAAGAAAAGCCCAGGACCAGATGGATTCACAGCAGAATTTTACCAAACATTCAAAGAGGAATTGACACCGATTCTTTACAAACTATTCCAAAAGAATCGAAATGGACGCAAATCTCCCAAACTCATTCTATGAAGCAAACAACATCCTGATACCAAAACCAGGTAAAGATATAACCAAAAAAGAAAACTACAGGCTGATATCCTTGATGAGTATAGATGCAGAAATCCTCACTAAAATACTAGCAAACAGAATACAGCAACACATACGTAAAATTATTCACCACGATCAAGTGGGATTTGTCCCAGGGATGCAAGGTTGGTTCAACATATGCAAATCAATAAATGTGATACACAATATCAATAAACTCAAACACAAGGACCATATGATCATCTCTACAGATGCTGAAAAAGCATTTGATAAAGTTCAGCACTCATTCATGACAAAGACCCTCTATAAGTTAGGTATAGAGGGAAAGTATCTCAACATAATTAAAGCCATATATGACAAACACACTGCCAATATCATCCTGAATGGGGAAAAGCTGAAAGCTTCTCCTTTAAGAACAGGAACTAGACAAGGATGCCCACTCTTACCACTCCTATTCAACATAGTGTTGGAAGTACTAGCCAGAGCAGTCAGAGAAGAGAAGGAAATAAAGGGCATCCAGACTGGAAAAGAGGAAGTCAAACTGTCCCTGTTTGCAGATGACATGATCCTATATATCGAACAGCCTAAAACCTCTACAAAAAAACTCTTGGAATTGATAAATGACTTCAGCACAGTATCAGGATAAAAAATCAACACACAAAAATCAGTAGCATTTCTTTTCTCCAATAGTGAACATGCAGAACGAGAAATCAAGAAAGCCTGCCCATTTACAATAGCCACCAAAAAAATAAAAGACTTAGGAATTGAGTTAACCAAGGAGGTGAAAAATCTCTATAATGAGAACTACAAACCACTGCTGAGAGAAATTAGAGAGGATACAAGAACATGGAAAGATATCCCATGGTCTTGGGTTGGAAGAATCAACATAGTGAAAATGTCCATACTACCCAAAGTGATATACAAATTCAATGCAATCCCCATCAAAATTCCAAAGACATTTTTCTCAGAAATGGAAAAAACTATCCAGACATTTATATGGAACAATAAAAGACCACGCATAGCCAAAGCAATGCTGAGCAAAAAAAATAAAGCTGGAGGCATAACACTACCTGACTTTAAGCTATACTACAAAGCTATAATAACCAAAACAGTATGGTACTGGCATAAAAACAGACCCACTGACCAATGGAATAGAATATAGAATCCAGAAATCAACCCACACACTTACTGCCATCTGATCTTTGACAAAGGCACCAAGCCTATTCACTGGCGAAGGGACTGCCTCTTCAGCAAATGGTGCTGGGATAACTGGATATCCATATGCAGGAAAATGAAACTAGATCCATACCTCTCACCATATACTAAAAGCAACTCAAAATGGATTAAGGATTTAAATATACACCCTGAAACAATAAAACTTCTTAAAGAAAACATAGGAGAAACACTTCAGGAAATAGGACTGGGCACAGACTTCATGAATACGACCCCAAAAGCATGGGCAACCAAAGGAAAAATAACAAATGGGATTATATCAAACTAAAAAGCTTCTGCACAGCAAAAGAAACAATTAACAGAATTAAAAGACAACCAACAGAGTGGGAGAAAATATTTGCAAAATATACGTCTGACAAAGGATTAATATCCAGAATATATAAGGAACTCAAACAACTTTACCAGAAGAAAACAAGCAACCCAATTAAAAAATGGGCAAAAGAGCTAAGTAGGCATTTCTCTAAGGAAGATATACAAATGGCCAACAGACATATGAAAAAATGCTCAACATCACTCAGCATCTGGGAAATGCAAATCAAAACCACACTGAGATACCATCTAACCCCAGTTAGGATGGCTAAAATCCAAAAGACCCTGAACGATAAATGCTGGCGAGGTTGCAGAGAAAAAGGAACTCTCATACATTGTTGGTGGGACTGCAAAATGGTGCAGCCTCTATGGAAAATGGTATGGAGGTTCCTCAAACAATTGCAGATAGATCTACCATACGACCCAGCTATCCCACTGTTGGGAATATACCCAGAGGAATGGAAATCATCAAGTCGAAGGTATACCTGTTCCCCAATGTTCATCGCAGCACTCTTTACAATAGCCAAGAGTTGGAACCAGCCCAAATGTCCATCATCGGATGAGTGGATACAGAAAATGTGGTACATCTACACAATGGAATACTACTCAGCTATAAAAACGAATGAAATACTGCCATTTGCAACAACATGGATGGAACTTGAGAGAATTATATTAAGTGAAACAAGTCAGGCACAGAAAGAGAAATACCACATGTTCTCACTTATTGGTGGGAGCTAAAAATTAATATATAAATTCACACACACACACACACACACGTACACACACACACACACACACACACACACAAAACCGGGGGGGGGTGGCGGGAAGAAGATGTAACAACCACAATTACTTGAAGTTGATACGACAAGCAAACAGAAAAGACATTGTTGGGGGGGCGTGGGGGAGGGAGGAAGGAGGGAGGTTTTGGTGATGGGGAGCAATAAACAGCCACAATGTATATGGACAAAAGAAAAATTAAAAAAAAAAAAAAAAAGACTTTTCTGAAAGATCTGAGTTTATCTGGAATAAATAGCCCTGGAAGGAATAGTTTATTTTGTTTTGTCCTTCCTAGCATTAGATTTTTTTTATGTGGTTTGGAATTTACATTTACAGATTAATTTTAATTTGGAAGGATTTTTATATTTGTTTTTCTCCATTAGTTTCTGTCTTTACCTACCCCTCCCTGCCTTTGTAGGTTCTGCATCTGTCTCTTTTCAGCTCCCTGGGCCCCTAATCCAGAACTAGGTTTTTTTTTAAAGGAGCTCAGAGTTCACAGTAACATTGGAAGTTTTGTAGATCCAGCCTCTGATTCAGCAGGCAGCTTGCCTCAGCTCCAGACTGGATGTTACGCCTGTTTCCTCTGCATCCTTAGGCCTGTAGCTCCCTCCACTCCAAAATCCCAGAGAGTAAATGGTAATTAGTAAGAGAAAATTTCAGCTTTCTTTAAAACCAAGTGGACTCCACTAAGTTCATGGCCACAAGCAGCGAGCCTGATTCGAGCCCCCCACTTCAGGTGAGCACTTATGTTTCTTTTGCCCCACAGAGGCCAATTCCTGACCACCACTTCCTGCTCTGGACCCTGATCTAGTAAGCCCAGCTCAAGTCCTGATTATCATATCGCATTTAAGACCCATTTCTGGTCTGAAGAAATATTTACCTTTATTTGAGTAAACTGACTTTTTAAAAAAAGTTTTCTTTTCCTTTCTTTTTTAAAAAATTCATTCATCACTGCTCTGTTTTTGAAAAAGATTTTGACCTAAAATTTATCACTCTTTCTTTAAAACCACCCAGTTAGGTGGACAGGCAGGACTGGGAAAATCAGAGATTATTAGGTGCCTTCTTTTGCTAATTTTACAGATAAGATAGTGAGATAGGAGGTACTCTGTTTCCCCAGGCTCAGTTTACAGGATGTGCTTCTGGGTTTCAAGTCATTCCCCAAGGTCACAGGCTCCCTCTTCAAGGCCCTCCCCTAGAGGAAAGTTACTGTTGCTAGTTAGACCTATTTTCATCACCAACACAGGAAAATGAGACCACAGAGCACTGGCTTATGCAAATCCCATGGCTGGGCATGCAGTAGAGAAGGGTATGTAAACTTGGTAGCTGAATGACCTTCCACTAGAGGAGCTAGAGAGCACAGAATATTCTTGAATATGCCTGGTGCATGTGATAGAATTTGACTAATGAATATACTCTAAAAGGAGACCAACTGAGCATGTGTAAGACTATGTTATATAAATGGGAACCACCCCCTTAATTGAATATTCATTAGATAGCCAAATGCCAGTAGAAGGCGGGTTGTTGCTCACTTTCCTGGGGCAACCTGCACGTCTCTGACTGAGGTGTGTGTGCTTTACTTTTGTGTTAAACTTACTTTTGGCAGGTAGCTGCTCACTCACTTGAGTCAGCCTGCACTCTACACTAAGCTTCAAATATGCATTTCTTACTTTTTGTATTAAACTTGGTGTGGACTCTGATCAATCTCTGGAGCCAGGCCATACTCTTTCTGTGGAACCTGTATTTCTTATCTGTTATATTAAACCCGTTTTCACTTTCTGCTGTGACTCTGCTCTTGAATTCTTTTGAATTCTGTGGTTGAGTCAAGAAACTGGTAAGAGGACTGGGCAGGTTGAGGCCGACTATCAGGCCTCCCAGATCCTTCCTCCATCATCAATGGTGTAGAAACATAAGTAGCTTTCCAAAATTTCAGAGTATTGAGGAAACAGGGCCAGTCTCACAGCTTTACATTTCCATTCCAAAGCCTGGAGAGATCAGGGGGTGCTTAGATAAGAAATGTTTATTGCTTTCCTTACTCAAAGAGTGCAATGGGCATTCAGAAGCTAATAGATTGTGTACAGGAGCAGAAACTACATCTCCTCTAAGAAAGGGATCAGGATGCTGAGTGATGGGGCTATTGTCATTGGTGATGTCAATTCTTCCTCCAACTCCTTGTCTGACTCTCTACTTGGCCTATTATCTCTTTTTACATCGCCCATTAAAAAGAAGAAAAATTTAAAAATACAGTGGTCATCTCTTCAGGGGATTGCGATCTTTGAGGGAGGTATAATTTTTGAGTTAAGGTATAGAAAATCAGGCATTACATATTTGATACAACAAATACACCCATAACTAAGTTTGATAAATACCAAGGCCTTCCTTCCTATGTTCAAAAGCCCCCAGAAGGGTAAAAAGTAAAGAAATGCCAAGATAGAGTTTGAAATATTGTGATCTATTAAACATAAAAATTAAAGGTGAGCATCTCTCACCAAAGATTTCAGTGAATGTCTTGGCTTCTCTGTTTATATGCCTTTGAATATTTTGTTAATATCAAGAGTCTAAGTGTAAGGCACTTCTGGGTCCTGGACTTTCCCTGGGCTTTCCCACACAATCACATATGCACACACACACACCAAGTGTTCTGCATATAGTAGCATATTATAGAGTAGGAACAATAAAGCATTTTTTTTCATTATCTCCTTTTTTGTAAAGTACCTAAATTTTATAGCAATGTCTTTGTTCAGGACTTTAAGTTGATTGAAAATACAAAAATATCTGTACATAAATATTCATATATAAAAAAGCATGTTGTTTTATAGACAAATTTGTTCATTAACTATCGCATTTTGGCATTCAAATTTCTAGCCAAAGATGGGAAAAATGTATATATAGGGAGAAATATGATTACCTTAAGAAATTAAGAAATTAGGCAAAGCTAGTTGCAAAAGGTTCTCTGTCAGGAGGCTCAGGAAACAGTGCTCACTTAGGTGGATACAGATACAGGCAGATGTGTGTTCTCCCACTGTGCACCGTGACCTTTATTAAAGGACAAAGCTAGGTACATTGCTGTGGGGAGCCGTGTCCAATTACAAGTGCATGTGCACCATCTCTGACACTTAACTCCCAGCACCATCGCTGTGTAAAGGCATCGCCTGAAACAAAGTTCACCTGGGTGCCTACCAATTTTGTAATCTTAAACAGATTAACAGACTTGCTATGATTCAGAATTGCCTCTGGTGATAGTTCTTCTATTAATTAATTTTTTTCTCTTATTTGTTTGTTTATGATTCATGCCAACATTTTGGCAGAAAATCTTAACCAGACATACAACCACAAATACTTTTCTTTTTTCTTTTAGGTTTTACAAACTGTTTGGGTTGTTTCTGATGAAATGAGTGGAGAAGAATCTAAGAAATGTTGCACTTGTGTTTACTTCTTAGTGATAAACTGGTAAACAAGTGAAATAGTTTATGATGACCTGGCTCTCTTTATTTATGAGGCAACTGTGTCTACACCTGATTCTCATTAAGACCATCCAGGAATTTAGGGGCTAGGCTGCCCAAAACCTTAAAAACGTATTACCAAAATCCAGTTGTATTCTTTTATCTTAAGCGAAGCTACAAAGCGATCAATTGCATTAGTCAATTTTATTATCAAGACCTATAGAATGCAACTATATTAGGGTGGTAATTAAAGGTAAAAGTTTCATTAAAATACGGCATTGGTAGGGGTGAGACCTCACTTGGAATGATACACCTTTTGCTATGATTCCTCCTGGGAGAAAGCTGTTCCTGTCTTTAACTACTATTCCACATTGTGTCCACCACTCAAGTTGCATGTAAACTTTTGGTTACAATCTCACACATATGGGTTATATCACTAATTTTATCATGAGCCTGAAGTCTATGATACAAGTTCCTCACATGGAAATTTGCTATGTACGTGTTTAATATTTGCTGCTTGGTCACCCCCAGAAGGGAGGGCAGCTCAGAACCTAGATGATTGAAGTTTGAATCTTCTTGAGATATCAGTCATCATTTAGTCAGGTGTTCTTCAAAGTTTTTGTTTAAATATCTGAACCTATTCATATAAAGACATGTAACTCAGAAGTCTAATATATAAAAGAGTTGTAAAGTGGAGGTGGGGGTCCAGAGCCTAGTGGACTGGCTCTCTTTAAGCCTCCCATCTCCCAGGCTTCTTCTCCATTCTAACCATTTTCAAAGAACTTCATGAAGTAGGATCCATAAAGTACGATCTCTTCAACTTAAAGATGAAAGAATTGCAATAGTGGTTGTCTTCAAAATTCTCAGATCACACATTCTTATGAGTAGAAACATTTTAAGCATATACTCTAAACTATATCTATGTACTACTAATATGGTGTACTGCGTATATGCACAAAATACAATATATATAAAATGAAAACATAGAAATAATGACTTGAAAATATGGAAATTGTTTTTCTCTCATACCCCAATAGATCATCTTGTGTACCCTATATTCCCCATATGAAGAGTACAACAACCTATAGATGTGGGGGCTGACATCCCTAAGCCTCATGACCAAGTGCAATAAAACTAGGACGCAAAATTCGGTTATCTACTTAGTGGTCTAATGTTCTACTCGCTCTACAAATGTTCAGTCTATTTCAGAGCTCAGTGCTCTGGAACTATGTTTTTGAGTAATTCACAGCTTTCTTTATAACAAGGTATTAATTCTTTACCTTTCTGGTGCTTATACAACAATAAAACCAAAAGAGAATTTGCAAATCAAATATGATACAAATTACAAAATCAATAAACACATAAGTTGCCAAGATGAGTTGATTATGATGGATCTTTTGCTTTGATAAAATTGAGTGGCCAATCGTATCATCTAAGAATTATTTCACATGCATATAACAGCAAACAAAATTACAAAGGTTTAGAGAAATAGCAGTTTATTTTCTACACGTAGCACTATGGTCTGAATGTGTCTCTCCAAAATTCATGCTGAAACCTAATCTTCATTGTGGTGGTATTAAGAGGTGGTGTCTTTAGGGAAGTGATTAAGTCATGAGTTCTCCCCTTTCACGAATGGGATTAGTGCCCTTGCAAAAGAGGGTGAAGGGACCTGCTTTGTCCCTTCTGCCATGTGAGGACACAGCTTTTGCCCCTTCTGTCCTGTGTGGATGTAGCTAGAAAGTGCCATCTTTTTTGTGTGCGTGTGTGTGTGTGACCGGCCGCACGGCGCTCAGCCAGTGAGTGCACTGGTCATCCTTATATAGGATCCGAATCCACGGCGGGAGCACTGCTGCGCTCCCAGTGCCGCACTCTCCCGAGTGCGCCACGGGGTCTGCCTGAAAGTGCCATCTTTGAAGCAGAGAGTGAGACATTTCCAGACACCATATCTGCCAATGCCTTGATCTTGCACTTCCCAGCCTCCAGAACTGTAAGAAATAAATTTCTATTACTTATAAATTATCTAGTCTATTTTGCTAGCCCAATGGACTAAGAAGTCTGTAGAAAGGCAATTACTGGCATTGGTTTAGGGGTTCAACAATGTCAAAGCTTCTGTATCTGAAAACATTGTCAGCCTTTCCTTCATGGTCGAAAGGTAACTACCACAGTTACTTTTATTTTTAATAACATATTTCAACCATTGACTGATTAATGAGCTATTCAACATGATAGTGCACAATATACAAAACAAAATTAACTTAAAATTCTAATTTACTGAAAGAAATTTATTATTTTTTAAATTGACACTGTATATATTTATGGGGTACAGAGTTATATTTCAATACATGTATAAGATTTGTGATGATTAAGTCAGGGTAATTAGCATATTCATCCTCAAATACTTTATCATTTCTTTGTGATGAGATTTTTTGAGCTCCTCTCTTCTAGCCATTTGTGAACATATAATAAATAACTGTTAATTATACATGTCTAGCAGTACTGCACTGCAAGAACTTATTTTTCCCAGAAATCCCATTGCTGGGTATTTATTCGAATGAAAGGAATTCAGCACACGAAAGAGCTATTTGCACTCCTATGTTTATTGCTGCACTATTCACAACAGCCAAGGCATAAAATCAATCTAGGTGTCCATCAACAGGTGAAAGAATAAAGGAAACGTGTTATATATACACAATAAAATACAACTCAGCCATGAAAAAGAATGAAATCCTGTCATTTGTCACAACATCGATGCACCTGGAAGACATTTTTTTAAGTGAAATAAGTCGGGCGCAGAAAGATAAATATTGCATGTTCTCACTCATATTTGGGAGCTAAAAAAAATAAGTTGAACTTTTAGAAGTAGAGAATAAAATTGTGGTTATCAGAGGCTGGAAAGTGTAGAGGTGGGGGGATAGAGATGGGTTAATGCACACAAAATTAAAATTCTATTTTAACAAAAGATTCTTTTCTGTGTATTTAAAACTACCTGTCCTGCCAATAATATGATATAGGCAGATGAACCACTGACATTTTCATTATTTCAAGTCAATGACTAAATTTACCATTAACTCATAACTAGGAAGCCTGAGCAGTTGGACAATTGAGAGTAAATATAAGGAGCATTGAATGCATACTCCTCCTTCTTCACAGAATGCATTTGGGACTATCCCACCTTAGAATTCATTATTTTTAAGTGTGTTTGCATGCTATCTTCATATGTTACAAGTAAACTAAAGAAATATATACAAACCAATGCATAATTGTATATGGATGGGTTGGATGGTTATTTAAAAAGAGAGAAAGCATCCAGGCTAAAAAAAAAAAAAAAAAAATGCAACTGCCTGAGGGATACCAGTTTAGGCGGGAAATCAGAATTTTGTTTTTGTAGAGATTTTTTGGCATTTAACTTAAATTCTGATTACATTGTATGGTATAATACATTTATAATATGTTTTACATTGAGTTTCATATTTGCTCGTATTTACTAATATATCATTAATCAACATTATGAGTCCTTAAAAATATTTCCCTTTTAAAAATGAAGTTATATTACTCAGTTGTGTGAGACACAATCACAGGCCAACATAGTTTCAGTTAAAATTTGTAACTGTCACTAACAAAGTGGTTTGTGAAGAAGAAATATCTGCGGTTCATAAAAAGACCTTAAAGTTATTGCTCAAACCACAAAAACACTTCAGAGATTGACAGGTAGTGCTGCAAATAATTATGCCAGGACAATAGGTATAACCGTAAACAGTCCGGTGCAAACTATGTTGTTTCACAAACTTATGTATGTATTTGGTTTTGTAGTAACTTTTGTGCCATATAACAAACAGGGCAGAGAGAAATGGGGACTAAGCTAGTCCAGTGGTCTTGTAGTCAGGACTGGGCACAATAATTATTGAGTTTGGCCATCAAGATTTGACTCACTGAATTAAAAAAAGAGAAGCAATAAGAGTAACTTGTGGAAGGAGTCTATCTGGAAGTGGGTAGAAAGTACAAAATAAGTCACTATGAACAAAACCAAATGAGCTGGAAAAAGAGCAGGCAGAATTTTTAAAATAAATTAAATGACAAGCACAACTTGTTGATCCCATTCATGTCCCTATGAGGAGGAGTTACTCCAAAACACATGGTAGACATCAATTTTGCTTTAAATGCCATCTGTAATTGATAATGACTTCCATATTCCTATCTATAGTCGTAACTCTCCTCTGAACTCACAGTCATATACTCAACTCCTTACTTGATATATAGAAGACATCTCAAAATTAACATATGCTGTATTAGTCTGTTTGGACTGCTGTTATGAACTGGGTGGTTTAAACAACAGATATTTATTTTCTCACAGTTCTGGAGGCTGGTAAGTCCAAGATCAAGTTGCTGGCTGATCAGTTCCTGGGAGGGCTCTCCTTCTGGTTTGCAGACAGTTACCTTCTTGTTGTGTCCTCACGTCTGGGAGGGGAAACAGGAGCACAAATGCGAGCTCTCTGTTGTCTCTTTTTATAAGGGCACAAATCTCATCGTGAGGGCTCCACTCTCAGCATCTTATCTGACCCTCACATTCCTAGTGCTCCATCTCCAAATATCACCACATTGGGGGTTAGGGCTTCAACATAGAAATTTTAGGAGGACACAAACATTCCTTCCATAACTCCTTTGGTTTGAATGTGTTCCATCCAAAATTTAGGTGTTAAAACTTAATGGCCAATGTGATGGTATTAAGAGGAAGGAAATTTAAGAGATAATTAGGTCAAAAGGGCTCCTTCTCCTGTGAATGAGATTAAGGTCCTCATAAAAGAGGCTCTCTTGCTCTTCCACCTTCCACCATGTGAATACACAGTGTTCCTTCCTTCTGGAGAACGCAGCAATAAGGCTCCATCTTAAAAGCAGAGAGTAAACCTCACCAGACACTAAACCTGTGGGCGCCTTGATTTTGGACTTTCCAGTCTCCAGAACTGTGAGAAATAAATTTCTATTGTTTATAAATCATCCAGTCTGTGGTATTTTGTTATAGCACCACAAATGGACTGAGACAATAACACGGGTTAAAACTTGTCATATACCCACTTCCTGCCCCCCCGCCAAGGCCAAGGATAAACTGGCTTCTTTCCTAGGCTTCACCATTTCAGTAGGTGACATTCCATTAGAAATTTCTCAAGCCAAACATCTGGAATCATTTTTGACTCCTTTTTTTATCCCACAATTCATGATCTAAAAATCCTTTTATCTCTTATAGTAAAATAATGGATTACATTGCCTTATGAGATCTGAGGTCTGGCTAATTCTCTTGAGTGTCTCACCATTTCTGACCAGGCTTTTTTGGTAAATGATAATTATGTTTTATTCTATAACCAAAATTTCCATAATCTTTTAGCCTTCTTTGTGTATTTTAGTGGAGTCAATACTCTTTTTCCAAATATTTCTCCTGTGTTCTCCATTCATCTATTGATTGGCCAAATTTTATTATTCTCAAGGTATTAGTGAGCTGTGAGTTCTTGCATATTTGAAGCTATATGCTCTTTTTCTTTATTCTTGAACAATGAATTGAGTGACTTAATATAAAATTCTTGAATCATATTTACATCCTTGGATATTTGTTTAACATTGCTTTACCATCTTCTGGTACTGAATGTTGCCATTTAGAAGTCCAGGAGCAGCTTGATTTTTATGCTCAATAGGTGGCTTTTTTAAAAAATTGGGATACTTTACTCTTTTTAATTCTTGAAATCCATTAATTTTATAAATATATCTGATGTTGATTATTCTGAATCAATTATTTCTCAGATATAATATACCCTTTGGTATTCAGATTCTACTATATCAAACATTTTCATTTTCAATTAGTATTTTATTCTTCAGTTACAATATGTAAGAACATGTTCATCTCCTGTATCTGTCCTCCTTACCTATTCTTTTTTTGTAATTTCTTTAAATTTGTATGTATTTGACACATCATTTTGCTTGATTAACTTCTCTGTCCTGGATGTCTTCAAATGTATTTTCAGCAGTGTCGATTTTAATTTGTATTTATATTTTAATAATATAGGTAAATTGAGTCTGACAGTTTACTTTTGTCTCTATTTATTTTTGCATATATATCTTCTTTGACCTCCTTTTTCAAATAAGCCATGTTTTCAGTCAATTCTTTAAGATTATAAATTTGTTCTTGTTTGTTTCCTGGCATAGTTGTTTTGTTGTGAAGATTCTTCCTCCAGCCTTTATATATTGATATGTTTTTCACCTCTTCTTTTTTTCTCTCTTTGTTCCTCTCTTTTTGCTTTTTATTTATTTTTGCTCCATGACTGTTTTCTTCTAGTTATTACTCACCTTTGAATGTGGCCAATTCTACTTAAATCAGCTTAATCTTTAAGAAAAAAAGAAGAGAGGTGAGGAGGTGATAGAGCAGAAGAATCAGGTACATCCATTCCATATATGGTATCTCAGAGCCTTCATGCTAAATACTCTTGGGCCTTTGCTTTGGGAATATGTTTTACTCAGTCCTCTGAGTTCCCTCAGAGGGAACAGAATAGTTGTAAGGATCACACAGCAAAATCTCAGTATCATTCATTTTTGTGTGATGGTTTTGCATTCACTTATTTATTTTTTAGCTGTCTATTATCAGTGCCTTCAGGACAAATTGCCCCTGTCTCTTACCCATCCTGAGAAATGGACTACTTTTATGTCAAAGACATGGCACATCTCTACTGTTTCTCTTTCATCTATGCCCTGCGATGTGTACTGGATTCAGAGATACTCTCTCAGGTGCCTCTCCCCAAATTCTGCTGTTCCAATTACAGGGACACTGATCAGGCCCTTGTACTTTAGGAGAATTCTTAAATTTACACTGCATCTATAGAAGAATGTTTCCTAGTTTGCATTCTTCCTCAAATTGATACAGATTTCAAATTTCAGTAGTTGTGATTGTTAGTTATAGTTGTTTCCTAGTTTGCTGGAAAACAATTTTTGATTATTTTTGCTCTTTGTAATATTTGCTGGTTGTAAAGATAAGGAGGAATATAAATGTTTGTATTGCTCCATCTTTGTATCAGTCTGTTTTTGTGTTGCTAAAACAGAATACCTGAGACTGGGTGATTTATAAAGAAAATGAAATTTATTGTTCACAGTTTCTGAGGCTGGGAAGTCCAAAGTCCATCTGGTGGTGGCAACAATGGCACAGGGGTCTCACTTTGCAGGATGATGGAAGCAGAGAGAACAGAGAGAGAGACAATCTCTCCTCTTCTTTAAAAGCCCTCAGAATCATACCACTGGACACCATTTTTAATCCATGCACTATGGCGTGGTCCTACAATCCAATCACCTCTTCAAGGCTCCACCTTTCAATTACCATAATAGGATTTCCCACCCTCTTAACAGTTACAGTGGGAGCTACGTTTCCAATACATAAAACTTGGGGGACACAATTCAAGCTTCAGTGAGTTTTGGGGGACAAGCTCAAACCATTACATTCTACCCCTGGCCCACCAAAAGTCATGTCCTTTTCACATACAAATGCATTCATTTCATCCCCAAAGTCTTAACTCGTTTCAGCTCAAAAGTCCAAAGTTCAAAGTCCCATCTGTGAAATCAACACAAGTTATCTACTTCCAAGATACAGTGGTGGGACGGACATAGAATACATATTCCCATTTAAAAAGGGAGAAATAGGCCAAAAGAAAGGTGGAACAGGTCCCAAACAAGTCCAAAACCCAGCAGGGCAGGCATTAAATCTCAAATCTGGTGAATCATGTACCTTCACTCCATGTTCAACCTCCTCTGCATGTCACTGTGGGGTTTGGGTCCTATGAAGAAAATGGAGTCAGTATAGTCAGGCTTCCTCACCTCATATTCGGCTGGGTATGATTCAGCACATCCGTTGTAAACAAGTTATATAAGAGCGGTGTGACTGTGCATGTGCACCTACAGCCTCCTTGGCTCATTGCCACTGTTGTGTACTTTCAGTAAAAAAGGCAGTGGCTCTGAACCACTGGCCAGCAGAGGTCACATTGGAATAAAGTATAAGCAGACTTGTTGGAAGTGTGGGTACTTGTTCTGGAGGCTGAAGTACAGCAACAGGTCACTCCTGCTTTCAATATCAGGGACAATGATGAACCCGATGGTGAGTTGGGGGAGACTGTGTGTCCCACGGCATGACCTGTTGTTCATCAGAAACTTAAGCATGAACAGCCCATGGGACTGGGCGGGCAACCAGTAGGAAACCCACAAGTGACCCAATTCACTACCTATGTCACCTGCACTCAAGCTGAGTTGGTTGACTTGGGGAAACAATTTCAGCAGAAACAGGATGAACCCCTGGCTGCCTGGCTTCTGTGGTTATGGGACCTAGGGGTGCGTGATGTGCTCTGGTGATGAGATGGAAAATCTCTCTATCACCATGTACCTGTTCCTGCAGCAACGGCTACAGAATAGCTGCAGATATGCACCAGGACAGGAGTTCTCCTTGATGGAATGGGTGAATGCAGCTCTCTGTACTGTGTGGACAAACGCCAGAGAACTGCCCAAGACTGTGAGTAAATGGCAAATGTATGCTGAGCTGGTTCAAGTAACTCAGAAGCTGGGGATGCAGCAGTCCATGTTTAATGTCAACACCGGTGGCCTGGATGATGAGCATTTTATAGGCAACATGAGAGACGTAGTGCTGCAAAATGCTTCATCAACATCACTTGGGTCACTAATTGCTATACTAGCCCCATATGCTGGTCGTCCCATACATGAAATAATGACCATGATGGCCAGTCTGAGAGAGGCAGAGGGGAAGAGACAAACAAAGGGGATCCAAAAGGTGGTGAAAACCAAGTCCCCCCCAAAATGCTCAGAGTGTTGCCCTGAGGGGACTGAGCAAGACCAGCCATATACAGATGTGGTTTGACTTGCTTACAGCAGGAGTTGATAAGGAAAAATTCAACTGGGAACCAAATGTGGCCTATTTCCCTTGTGATAACAAATGTGCCCCAAACTTCCAAAAGAGACAAATGATAAAGTACGCCCAGTAAATATGAAAGATTTTATGGCTACTTCCACGGAGGCAGAGGGACTGCTCTCTTTTGGCTAGGGAGCAGGCCTTTTGGGGGCAGATGAAGCCTCATGTTGAACTGGCAATATGTTGGTCAGAAACAAATGTACAGTGTGTATAAGCACTGGTGAATACTGGTGCAGAACATAGCCTGATATATGACAATGAAGGTAAGTTTCCAGGGGCCACAGTGAATGTCGATGGCTAAGGAGGACATTCTATGAAAGTCAAAGCTGTGTCTTTGCCACCGGACATAGGACGATTGCCCCCTCATGTATATACTGTGTATGTATCTCCAGTAGCTGAATATCTTAGATATAAATGTACTTTATGGGTTACACCTGCAAGCGACGGTTGGAGAATTCCAGCTGCAGATATGGACAGTAAAGCCTGTGTTGCTGGGACATGCTAAACATGACCCACAAGTATTACCCAAGCCAAGACATGTAGTCAATGTGAAACAGCATCTGCCACTGGGAGGACATTTGGAGATAGGTGCCACTATATTGGAGTTAGAAAAAGCTGGCATTATTCATCCAGTGCATAGCCCATTTAATGCCCTGGTATGTCCAGTGAAAATACCTAAAGGGACCTGGAGAATGACTGTAGACTATTGAGAACTGAACAAAGTAGTGCCTCCTTTGCATGCAGCTGTGCCTTTGGTTCATGATGTGATGGATCAGCTGATGACTCAGCTAGGAACTTATCATTATGTACTGGACCTTGCAGGAGCTTTTTTCTCTATCCCAATCTCGGCTGATAGCCAAGGTCATTTTGCCCTCACCTGGGAAGGAAGGCAATGGACTTTTCAAGTATTGCCCCAAAGCTACCTGCATAGCCCAACCATCTGTCATGGTTTACTGGCTAGGGACCTGGTCAAGTAGATTATATCCAGCATGGTTACAATGTTTCATTACATAGATGATGTCTTACTAACCTCTGATTCTCTTGCAGATTTAACCAAGTTGTCTCCAATGCTGCTAGGCCATTTGGAACAATATGAGTGGGCCATATATAAGGGTCTTACCCTTTGGTTATCTACTTGGAAATACCAATTGTGGCTGGTAGGTCACCAACCCCTGTGGGGACAAGCCATGTAGCAAGAGTTATGGGAATTAGGACATGAAGAGGAAATCTTTTCCATGTCACAGGACCCTTCCCCTTAGCCAGTCCTGGCAATGACAAAGCCGATGCCTTGGCTAAGGTAAGATGGCTGGAAAGAGCCCCAGCCACTGATGTAGCCCAGTGGTTACATGGATGAATGCAGCATGCTGGCTGCAAGACCATGTGGTTGATGATTCAAAAGTGCAATCTGCCCATAAAATGGGAAGATATAATAAATGTGTGCTTCATTTGTCTGGTGTATGCTCAAGAGAGTCCATACCCCTGGTGGGTGCAGCACACTAACAGGCATATATTTAGAGGAAGGGTGCTCCTAACTCGATGGCAAGTGGATTTTGTGGGACCACTGCCAAGGTCAGAGAATTTCCGGTATATCTTCACAGCTGTTGATTTGGCTACTGGTCTTCTGTTGGTATGGCCCTGTGACCATAAGGCTCCAGACCAGCTAAGCACTGTGAAGGCACTGAATAGCCTTATGGCCATGTATGGTTGACCCTTAGTCATAGAGAGTGATAATGGAACTCAATTTACTAGACATAAAGTACAGAAGTGGGCTTCTCAGTTTTCTATTCAGTGAGAATTACATATACCATATGACCTCTAGGCAGTGGGAATGATTGATGGTCTTCTGAAAAAGAGACTAAGGCTATCCACCCAACCTCCACCTCTCAAGGGATGGACACGGCAGTCGTGACTGACAGTCAGGATCTTGAATGAGAGACCCTGCAAGGGTGGGCCCTCTCCAGTGGAGGCTCTGTTGCGTAGAGCCACAGCACCTGTTCCCGTAACCATTCTTTCCAGGATGGCAAGTTGGCATGTATTCTGCCAAAGGGATGAAAACTCACTCTACTGGTGCCAATAACCTTTTTTTGTCTTTTCACCATAGTCTTGTGGCTGCCAACACCATAGTTGACTGGGCACATACATATGCACCGAATTTCCTACTAGTGTGGCTGCAGGATTCCCGTGGGAGAATACACCAATGATGACTGCTAACTGGACCTGGCCTGGACAGAATGTAGTGTATATATCACTGACTATGATCACAATGTTACTAAGGCTTTGCAGCAATTAACCAGTGAAATTGGTTAATGCTGTCTAAAAATGACTGGAGATCCCCTCCAAGAATGGTGAGCCAATGTATCATCCTCCTGGAGGTGGGTGTTAGTTGTATTGAGAGGAAGTGCCATGTTTTGGTGGCATGGTGCTTCAGCCTATATTGAGGTCTATGGATGCAAGGGTCAGCCATCCTCGCTAAGGGAACATTGTGAAAGATCTCAGATGTGTAGGTTGTATAGTGAGGGACCCTGAAGGGGTGGGGTCTGAGGATAATTGAGTCACTATAGTCACCTCTTGCCTCATATCTGGCTGGGTATGATTCAGCACATCCATTGTAAACAAGTTATTTAAGAGTGGTGTAACTGCGCGTGTGTGCCTATATATTCCTTGGCTCATTGCTGTTGTGTATTTTCAGTCAAAGAGGCAGCAGCTCTGAACCACTGGCCAGCAGAGGTCACATTGGAATAAAGCATGTCTATTCTGTTATTGGCTACCAGAATCTTTTTTCAACTACCTGACTCACAACCTGCACAGGACAGGGCAGAGGGATCTGTGATCCAGCCTGATGGGTCCACACATCCTTGGACAGCTCTGCTCCTATGGCTTTCCTGGTTTCAGGCCACACTCAACTCTCCTAGGTTGGTGTTCCACTCTGGTAGTTCCCCAGGTCTGGGATCTCCATGGTGGTCCCACTCCCACAGTTCTACTAGACATGGCACTGATGCAGTTTTTCTGCTGCAACTCTGACCATGTTTCCACTCAGCATTGCTCTAGCAAAGGCTCTATGTGGTGAATCTTCCACTGAGACACATCTCTTCCTGGGTCCCCAGGATTTTCTATACATCTTTTGAAACCACAGTGGAGGCTCCCAAGACTTTTCAGCTCTAGCATTCTGTGAGCCTATAGACCTAACACCATGTGGATGCCACCAAGACTTCTAGCTTTTGTCTTCCAAAGCTGTGGGTCCAGCCACAGCTGGGAACAATTCAGCCACAGCTGGTACAGCCAAAGCAGCTGGGAGCCAGTGTGGGGAGAAGCTTCCCAAGGTGGCCCTGGGCAGCAAACCCATGGAGGGCACCTCAGGCCTGTTCCCCTAGACAATTATTTTCCCCTAGGTCTTTGGGCCTGAAATGGAAGGATTGGCCCCAGAGGATTCTGCAATGCCTTCAGGGCCTTTCCCCTCTTCTCTTGATGATCCCTTTCCTTTGTACTAATCTTTTTAGCTAAGGGTTGCTGGGCTGCACCATTGCATGCTCCCTGTCTCTCTACCACATGGCCAGGCTGCAAATTTTCTAAATTTTTACACTCTGCTTCCCTTTTAAATTCTGACTTTACATTATGCCTTTGCCACCACAACTCAGCATAGGCTCTTGCAAGTAGCCATGCGATTTTCTGAATGTTTTGCCGCTTAGAAATTTTTTCCACCAGATGTTCTGGTTCACAATTCTTAAGTTCCAATTTCCACAAAGTTCTAGGGCATGGACACAATTCAGCCAAGTTCCTTGCCAGATCATAGCATGATTGATCTCTTCCCCAGTTTCCAATAAAGTCCATATTATTTCTATCTGAGACCTCCTTAGAAGGAGGTCCATATTTCTTTACAGTCCATATTTCTATCGGCATTCTGCTCACCACTTCGTAACCAGTCTCTAAGACATTCCAATCTCTCTCTCATCCTTTTGTCTTCTTCTAAGTCCTTCAAACTCCTCCAACCTTTGCCTAACACCCAGTTCCAAAGCCACTTCCACATTTTCAAGTATTTGTTGTAAGCAACACCCCAACTCTCTGGTACCATTTTCTGCATTTGTCTGTTTTTGTGTTGCTATAACAGAATACCTGAGACTGGGTGATTTATGAAGAAAACGAAATTTATTGCTTACAGTTTCTGAGGCTGGGAAGTCCAAAGTCCATCTATGATGGCAACCCAGGGGTCTCACACTGCAAGATGGTAGAAGCAGAGAGAGCAAAAGGCAGACTCTCCTTTCTAAAAAAGCCTTCAGAACCATGCCTATAACCACCATTTTTAATCCATTCACTACTGCATGGTCCTACAATCCAATCACCTCTTCAAGGCTCCACCTTTCAATTACCAGAATAGGATTTCCCACCCTCTTAACAGTCACAGTGAGGGCTAAGTTTCCACTACATAAAACATGGGGGACACAATTCAATCTTCAGTGAGTTTGGGGGGACATAATTCAATCCACTACAATCTTTAACTGGAAGTTTGGCTCAAAGGATTTATAAATAAATATATAAAGCCAGTCCTCAAGACACCCATAGTCTAGTAAGAAGAAACCATGCTTAAACAAACGATTCCTATTTTATGTGTTCCATGGTGTGTTACCGAAAAGCTGACTTATTTTAATGCCTTCATTAGCTCTTATCATGAAGTAGCTTTTCAAGCAAAAATATACACGTAAGTTGGATTTAACAATTTCATATGACACTAAAGCAGCTGAATTTATGTTTTTATTCACTAGACATTTAAAATATTCAAATTAAATAATAACACACTATTAAACACTCATAATATTAACAAAATTTTAAAGTTTGACAGTACCAGGCTTTAATGAGGATCTATATAGGGAACTTCATACCATTGGAGGATTCAATATTCCTCCTAACATAGATCCTAAAAAATGTATTCTACATATGTAGAAGAGACAAAGATTTCCTTTCTAGCATTATTAGTAATAGTAAAATTTGAAAACCAATTAAATGTTTCTTAATAAGAAAATAGATAAATAAATTATAGTAAATAGAACATTGGCATATTATATGTCAATTAAAATGAATGAGCTAAAATCTGCATGCATTAACATGGATTAATCTCAAAATTATAAATGACTGAAAAGTAAAGTTGAGAAAGAATGGGTATAGAAGATTGCCATTATATAAAATTTAAAATATAAAACAAAACACATTATTTCTATCAGAGTTTGATCAGGAAATTAGAACCCACACTATATTCCAAGTATAAAGAGTTTTGATACAAGAGATTAGAAGTGTACACAGCAATTGAAAGGGCAGAGAAAGCATAAATAAGGGAATCTGCTAATGATAATCTTAGTTGTGACAACAGAGCTGATAGTTTTCAAGAGGTTCTTCAGAAAGCACTGGAAGTGTCAGGAATTTAAAGAAGGTCCTGACTATCCCAGCTAGCAGTACCAGTTCTCAAGAAGCCAATACTTGCTATTCAACTTCCTACAGCAATGAAACAGGTGAACTTGCCAGAAAGCTATTGTGATCTTGTTGTGTGCAATCTGACCGGTGTCTGCCTGTAAGTGTCTTCAGAGCATCATATCTCCTTCTCCTTCACCTTCCAGATATCACTGGGGTGCTTCTCATTGGCAAACTTCAACCCAGAGCGATGTGTAAAAAGGGAATCTAAAATGTCATTGCAGAGGAGACCTTGAAAGCAGTGGCAGCAATGTCATATTTATAGCAATCTAGCCAAATATTGTTTCTGCACAGAAACATTTTTCAAAAATGTTTAAAAATAAGTTTGGGAACAGTAGAAACCACATGCAAGATAGTGATTATTTCTGAGCAGGGAGATAGTCACATATAAAACAGTTCAAGGTGGAGAGGAAAACCACAGAAGTCTTAAAAAGAATTTTGATAAGATTGCAACCCCTAAAGAATGGACTTGTTAATTGAACAAACATTATTTTGAGTACGTGTCAACACTATAGATTGTCTGGGTCACTTATCATCTAAGCCTAATTGATTTTTTTTTTTTTTTTTTACCTTGAGTTTAGCCAAGTAAAAAAAAAAATTTCAAATTATTCAGATTCTTCCATAAAGAAAATACAATTATCTATAGTCTGAAGAACTTTTCAATAGTGACTCTTCTGACAGTGGTGGAGTTTCAATGTTAATTCTGTGTAAGATGAGGAGGAGATTTAAAACATAACCAAATGTGTGTGCAGCTTGAGTACCCCCTTGGAAAGTTGTAGGCACATACATCTGATCTTAGATTGTATTTGAACAGGAAAGTTGACAATTTCCTACTTACAATTCATTAAAGGAGAAAACTGATTCATTTTTTCGAGTTTCCTGCGTATATACATTTCTTTATCTCATTTTATGGCAAAGTAAAATAAAAGAAAAAAAAATTAAGGAACAATATGGTACCATCAGTCTGTGTGTAATGCTATAAGGATCTCTTTCAATCACAAGGATTTTTTTCATTTTTCTATCAGCGGATAATGTAATCCAAACTTTTTCCTCCCATTCTCCATCTGGTCTCCATAATTATTATCAACACTTCTTTATCAACACTTGACCTCTGATGCAGATTATCTTCTTTCAAAAGGATAATGTCCAGTTATCTCTAACTTAAAAACATATTTAAAAATTCTTATTATATATGTTTTAACATGCTTAAAATCATAAAGTGTTTGTAATATATATACTTTCACCTGTGCTTCTATAAGTAATTTTGTACTCCAAGAATTTATCATTAATCTCTGAGGACACAAAAGAGTAAATTACAACACACAGTATTTAGAAATGAAAATGTATCAGTGTTATAACTGTTGCTTTATACAAATATGAATGTTCAAATAGATCAGGATGCAAAAAACTATTCAAAAGAAAAAGTCATAAAAATACCAAGACAGGTTGAAAACTGGCAATCTTTAACAAAAGGCAAGAGGAGCAAAACATCTTAGTTTTATGTGAAACAGCTTTAGCTACAGATGCCAACAGAAGAGCAAGTGACTAGAAAACAGTGACAGAGGGATTCCTACTACTGTCCAATAGTAAACATGTGCCAATTCTTCCTTGAGCAGACAAAAACAGTAACAGAAACTATGAGGTTGAACAGTTGCCATATTTTTTCAAAGAGTGTGAGTTGTAGTTTGCAGCAAATGAGAAGCTGACCGAAAAAAAGTTCTGGCTGCAGATTTTTCCTCAGAGTTGATAGTCAACATCTGGAGAGAATCAGGGAAGTAAACTGGTTTATCTAATTAAAGCCTTTGATAACTTGCACAGCTCACTTAGTAATAACTAACTTGGTGGTTACAGTTTGTAAAGTATTTTCACATTTAAATACTTCTAAACAAAGTGCTTGAACATGGACACTCAAGGAGAACATATATTGAACACTTACAATTGAGCTTGTGTGTTTATTCAAAAGCATGTTCTCTACACTCCATCAAAAACAAAACAACAGCAAATAAAATGACAACAGAAAATCTCAAGCAAAAACTGACTTTTGGAAATTAATAGAGAAAGAGACTCTAGGCCCAGTTGAACTGAACAGGTTGATATGAGAACAAATATATTTTAAAAGTATAATTTTTAAAACTGGATTTGCTGAACCTCACAAAATTTCTCAGCTACTTCCGTGTCCGCATATACTTCCAGTATTCCCTAACAATTGGACAAAAAGAGATGGGCAGTAAAATATTCACTTAATTATAGCCATTTGCTATATAAGGCAATTAATTAGAAATCTTATGTTGCTTTTTGATATTCAAACTGGTCTTTCTACCAGTTATAAAGATTTAGAGAACTCAAGAGGCGAGCTAAAGAAATAACAGTTAATGTGGCTCTTTGGAACTGTGGTCCAAGAGTCAGAGACTTCAGGGACCATTCTGTCTCTCACCACTCTCCTTTGCTATGTTGTAGTAAAGTAAATATGGGGAATCTCCAAATTTAGATGGATACTGTGATTTATTTTTTGATCTTCATCTTCCATGGTATCCATGGTGTAAGACAACCTGAGGGCTAACCAGCTTCAACTGCGAAGCAGAGATACCATTGGCCAGAGCAGCAGCAGTTGTAATGAAAACAATTCTGACTCAAAAAACATTTCCGTGCAAAAACACAGAATACTCAGTTTTTCAGTCAGAGAAGGGTGTTAACAGAGTTGAAGAAGCTTAAAGTTCATTTATGTTAACTCACCTTTCAAGTTATTTTTTCTACTTAACCCTCATTTTAAAAATTGTAGCTGATGTCCCATAATCTTCCTTATAGTGAATAAGTAGGTTGAGTAGTATTTATTCATTCATTCTTATAACAAATATTTTTCTATGTTCTAGGCATAGAAGTCCAGCAATGAACACAAACAACAAACACTGTTCTTATGGAGCTTTCATCCTATTAGGGGAAGAAAAACAGTAAACAAATAATTCACATTATTTCAGATAGGGGTAAATTATGTTGAGACAATAATGGAACAGAGAGTGCTTGGGTATTGGAGAGCATCATTAGCATAATGAGGCAAGGCTTCTGTGAAGAGGTAGTGTTTGAATTAAATCCTAACCACATAGAAGAGACAAGCCATGCAAGAATTGGGGGCAAGAATATTGCATGCAGAGGAAATGGTACACGCAAAGGCCCTGAGTCAAGAATAGGATTATTGTGCCACAGGAAGAGAAAGAAGACCAATGTGCCCAGAACGTAGTAAATTTAAAGAATGGAGTATGAGATAAGATTAAAAAGATAAGCAAATCACGTAGGGCCTTAAGATGATATTGTAAGAACATGTAGAAACCATTTAAGAATTTCAAGTAGGGGAAAAACAGGATTTCATACTGGATGCTGTATAAAGAATAGCTGGGAATATACCCAGAGGAATGGAAATCATCAAGTCGAAGGTATACCTGTTCCCCAATGTTCATCACAGCACTCTTTACAATAGCCAAGAGTTGGAACCAGCCCAAATGCCCATCATCAGATGAGTGGATATGGAAAATGTGGTATATCTACACAATGGAATACTACTCAGCTATAAAAAAGAATGAAATACTGCCATTTGCAATGACATGGATGGACCTAGAGAGAATTATATTAAGTGAAACAAGTCAGGCACAGAAAGAGAAATATCACGTGCTCTCACTTATTTGTGGGAGCTAAAAACAAATAAGTAAATAAACAAAAAAAATGGGGGGGGGAAGAAAACATAAAATTACAATTCCTTGAAATTGATACAACAAGAAAACAGAAAGGACATTGTTGGGAGGGAAGGGGGAGAGGGAGGGGTGAGGGAGGTTTCTGTAATTGCCCACAATAATCAACCACATTGTATATTGACAAAATAAAATAAAATAAAATATTTTTAAAAAAAGAATAGAATGGTCAGGCAAGAATAGAATCAGGGAGACTAGTTGGGAGCTATTGTAGTAGTTTGGATGAGAGGATGTTAGCTTAGTAAAATGTGGGGATGAAATTGAAAAGAAGATGCTAGATTTGTGGTAGATGTATCTACCACAAATCTGTCCTCTCCTCTTTAATATTTATATATTTGAAAGTATAACACCAAGGCCTTACTGTGATGTGATGGTGCGAGGCATAAAGAGGAAATACAGATTGCATTAAACTCAGGTTTATGGACTTAGCAACTGAATGAATTACTCACATGTAAAAGACTAAGATTGGGGACACAGGGTAAGAACTGACAATTCTGTTTTGAAAATGTTAGGTTTGATGTTTTTATTAGACATTCATGTGGTGAATATCAATAGGGTGAACATAAGAGTCTGGAAGTCACAGGGAATGTCAAAGTCTGGGGCAGAGAGACAGTCATCAGCAGGTGGGTGTTATTTAAAACTGTTGAACAGGTGAGATCCTCTGGAATGGGAACATGGGTAGAAAACAGAACAAGGACTAAGAACAAAGTTTGAACATGTGGACATTCAGAGGCTGAGAAGAATATATGCCAGCAACGGAGACTCAGCAGGAGCAGCCAATGAAGCAAAATAAAAGAAAAAGAACAAACAACAGCAACAACAACAACAAAACAGGACACTTTAAGATGCACAAATTATGTGCCGCTCCAAAATAGACCCAGACTCAGCACTTCTCAATATAGCCTTTGCTTCCACCCTTTCTGCTCAAGAAGCCGAGTGATCCTGTAAAGTCATCAGACAGATGATGTTACTCCTCTGCTCAAGACCTTGCTATGGGACCCGATCTCATCTGGATTTAACGCCAACTTTCTTCCTGGCCCAGAGGCCTTTGACAATTTGTGCCATTCTCTCTCTGATCTTCACCTCTTCTCTTCCCCTTTGTCCCTTGGCTTCTGCCACACTGGCCTAATCCCTCTCCCCCAAGCACACTGGCCCTGTCCCACTTCAGTGATGACACTGGCTGCCCCCACTGCTGGAATGCTCTGGATCCAGAAGTTATCATGTTTCCCCACCTCATTCAGGTGATTTGCTCAAATATCACCCTGGTGAGGTCTTCCCTGAACATCCTGTTTGAAATTGCTATCCCTCTCCCAACTCTCCTTATTTCCTTTCCCTGTTTCATACAGCATGTAGCAATAGCTGATGCACTATAAATTTTATTCACTTATTTACAATTCTATTGCCTGTGTTCCACATGAGGAATTTTTTTTTTTTTTTGTACCTGGAACAGTTCCTTGTACAAAAGCAGTCAATAAATATTTGTTGAGTAAATCAATAAATAATGTTATAGAAGCCAAGAGGTGAAAGTATTACCATAATGGATTAAACTCTATTGAATATACTGAGAGATTGGTGAAGATGCTATCATTTCATCTGGCAAGATAGAAGCCATTGATGACCCTGACTGGGGCCATTGCATGGAGTGGTGGAGACGGGAGCTCTATTGGAGGGGATTAGAGAGAAACTAGAAGTGGAAAAGAGTATAATCTGAATGTGCTCAACTCTTTTGAGAACTCTGTTCTTGCTTTAAAAGAGAACAGAGAGAGAGAAGTGGTAGCTAGAGAGGTATGGGGACAAAAATATACACGGGTACTTCAGAAAGTTCATAGAAAGATTCCTTCCATCTTTCAGTTCTATTCTTTCACGGATGTTTTGAAGCATCCACATATGTCTCTGGTAGGAAGATCCAGGAGAGGAGAGTAGTGGACTGTGCAGAAGGGTGTAACAGCAGAAGAAAAGTCTTCGAATAGGCAGAGATGAGATCCCAAGGACAGTGTGAGGGGAGCATGTGCACATCTCCCATTGCAACTGGAGGGAAAGCGCCTATACAGTTGTTAAGCTTTTCATGTGAAGTTCACTGTGATTGTGTGTGTGTTTATTCATCATACCAAATACTTTAAAGAAGGGAGATAAATAATAAATATAGGGCAACAGTGTAGAGAAGCTTTGGTGTGAGTAATTTCAAATCTTATTCACACTGCTTATGCTAGGTGTATTACCTTACACAAATTATTAACTTCTTTAAGCCTCAGCTCCCTAGTTGTCAAATGGAGATGATAATATTTACCTCAGAGAATTATGGTGAAATGGATACATGCATGGAATCTGGCATGGCACTTGGTGCATAATAGATTCTCAATAAATTGTAGTTATTATCATTGTTATATTTTCATTTTTTAAACACGGCCTGAAGTTACTCTCTTGTATAATGGGATTAATGCCTACTGCATTAATATTTAATATAATAAAATTATTGATTTATAAACTATAATCTTAATACAGAGGTAAAATATCAACACCAAAACCCAGGTGAAATTATTAAAACAAAAAACAAAAAACTGTGTCATCTGCAACAGACGAGAATGGAACTCCTTGAGTCTCACTCTTCTAAACTCAGAGGCATAAGGATTTCATCCAAAATGTAGAGTTTGGGTACTGGGACTGAAATATTTGAGAGACAATTTTCAATCAAGTTCATCAGAGCTAACATTTCAAAGTTCTGCTAATACTGTCATAATGCATCTTTCCACTCTTCATAATTATGAAATTACTTAATCCTCAATGATTTCACAGCTCTGTTTTTATTTGTATTGTCAGAGAAAGAATTGTTTCGAATATGACTGCAGAAAGAAAAGTAACTATCAACTGTCAGTGGCTAATTAAAATAAAATGTAGAAAGCCCTCTAATGTTTATAATTCAAAATATCTCATTCTATGTACTCTTACATCTGCAATCTTTATGGAAGACTTTGACCAAAAATTGTAAAACTCTTAAGTACATGGCATATATCATTGTGGGTGCTGTTCTTTCTTTTTCCTATTTCTTTCTCAAAGAGGTGCCTTCTATGGTTTAACTTTCTGTATCAATTAGTCAATTCTATTTACTAGAAGTTAGATTTAATATACTGAACTGGATTTCTTGGAAAGAAAAAATTGATATAATCTTTATTGTTAGGGAATTTAAAATGTTACCAGGGAGACAAAATCTTGTCTATAAAATTTTACATACAAAATCTTAGTGGTGATGCAAGTTGAAAATATTTATATTACATGCTAAAAGAAAATACACTCAGGTAGTGACAAGTGACATGGGGCAAATCCCTGTATTCCACAATATCATACACTGACTATTCTCAAATCTGTATCTATAGCCTGTAGGATGGCCACCTCATTGCAGTTTGATCAGACGTTTTTGATTACAACACTGAAAGTCCTTCAGGAAAGCCCGTAATTCTGGCAAACAGGAAGACTGGCCATCCTTATAGCCTGCTCTGTCTCCTGAGATTCAATTGTTTTTTGGACATCTCCACATGGGCAACCCCACAGATGTCTTGCTGTCAAGCACTCCAGAGCCAAATTTATCCTTATTTTGCATAAAACTGCTCTTCTACTTGTGCTCCCTATCTCAGTCAATTCTACCACCCCCTACCCTGAAGTTCATGCCAGATACAAGGTCTTTGTTCCTAACTTCCTTTCTGCCTCTCATGCCTCATCTGATCTGTCAACAAGTCCTGTGAATTCCATCCCTTGAGGATTTGAATCCTCCTCCTTCCAAATTCCTACTCAGGCTATCCTTAGCTCTCTTACATTGAAATCCAAGCTCCTAACTGGATTCCCTCCTTCATTCCTGTCCGATTCAGTCTATTCCCATACTGCGCTCAGAGCAGTTATTTTCTAAATTGCTGACTCCATCAGTTCGCTTCTTTGATGAACACTCTTCACTGCTCCTTCTTTTCTATAGAAAGAAGACCACACTCTTTAACACGTGACATATCAGCTTGTTCTTCCTTGTTGCTTTGTTCACTCATTCATTTGGACCCTGCAATATTTTAAACAAGCCAAAAAACAAACAAAACCAATGACAACAAAAATTACTTTCTTTCTGCCAATGAAAAAGTTTTACTTTTCTAAATATAGAAGTAATATATGGGAATAGAATAAGATTCAAACACTACAAAATTTTTTTAAAAATTAAATTAAATTAAAATCAATAATTTCCACATACATCATGATAAACCTAATCTCACTTACGTGATTCAATTCTTATTACCAAACCTTTTGGTTGCTGCTTATGCAATCCCTATATAAAATATAAAAACCCATTCATACCAAAATCCCCTTCAGACTGGGCCTGGATTTATTGATGCAAAGTTCACATCACACTCTTAAGTGGGAAGCCTCCCCTGACCCTCCAGGAAAGGGTGTCTTTTAGAAAAACCTGTGCATATTCCTTCAGTAACTATAGATAAAACCGCTAATTGTTGTTTCCTCGATATCTTTTAATTGCTTATTATTCATTAAGAGAATCCCAGGACACAGGACTGCCCAGAATAAAGATTACATTTCTCAGCCTCCTTGCAGCTCCGTTTGACCGTATGGCTAAGTTTTGGTCACTGGGGGGTAAGACTGTGAGTATATAGTGTCTGACTTCTGAGAAGTGTTTGTAAAGATAAGGGTCATGCTTTCTCTTTTCCTCTTCTCCCTGCTTTGATGAACTGTTGAGAGACTACAGCAGCTGGCTTGGACTGTTCAGGATGAAAAAACAACCCATTAAAAGACTGATGAATAAAGAAAATGTAGTATGTACATACAATGGAATATTATTCAGACTTGAAAAGGAAGGAAATTCTAGCACATACTACAACGTGGATGAACCTTGAGGACATTATACTAAGTGAACTAAGCCAGTCACAAAAGAACAAATACTGTTATGATTTCATTTTTATGAAGTGCCAAAGTGGATAAATTCATAGAGACAGAAAATAGAATGGTGGTTGCCAGGGGCTGAAAGGGGGAGTAATGGGCAGTTATTGCTTAATAGGTATGCAGTTTTGGTTTGGCAAGATAGAGGGTTGTGTGGATTCATAGTGGTTTAGTGGTAGTAATAAAGTTGGAAGTTATTTATATAAAAAATACATACACATATATTTACATGTTTTTTTCTATACACCATCCAAGATGTGGGAAAGAGCATATTAAAACAGAGTTTAAAGATTACAGCAAGGTCAAGGGTTTGGATCTCCTTACCAGCCAGTTGCCAAAAAAAAAAAAAAAAAAAAAAATTAAGGGAAGCTGAGAGCATATCTCTCAAACGTATCTTCCATAATAAGCAGGGAAGGTCTGACAAGTTAGGGCTAGGATTGGGGGGGCGGGGCAGAGGGCACACGTGGCCCATTTACAAAGAAGACGCCGTCTCTGGTGTTAAGTTTGAGAGCTGTGACTTCTTGTGCTGCAGTGAGTCAATGGCAGATGAACAGCTGTACAGCTTTCACCTTACAGAATGGCACCTTTACTCCTTGCTGATGTGCCTAACATTTCAGAACATCCTTAACCTGTTCTCCATTGCATATACACATTCCTCCACAAAAACTAAGACAGTACTCATTAAGGAGACAGAAAGAGCCATCACACTCTGTCCCTTTCCTTTGCTTTCTGTCTCCCATTTGTTCTCTAAGTGGAAAGGGGCAAGAGGAAATAGATAACAAAAAGTGGCTTAGAAATGCCTTGGATTTTCCTGACTTCCCTCGGGTTAAAGCAGTGTACTAAGAATTAAAACTAAGAGACTTTGAAATTTGCACCTCGTACGTGTATAAAATGAGTGTATTTTTGGTAAGTTATGAAGCTCAGGATTTGATTATTGCTTAAGAAGGACCAAATCCAGGTGGATCAAGCTAAGACCAAACAGAAAATTTTGTTAACACTCTGGCTAAAAATATTAAAATACTCACCACATCAAAGTTTCACAAAGAACAACACAACTGGAGTAGATCACATATACCATGAATTTTATAAAGGCTATTCCCGGTCTTCTAATGGCTTGAAACATTGTACCAGTGGACAAAAATCTTAAAAAGCAGAGAAAATATACTTTACTTTTGTAGCTCCCATGACAGTGTTTTGAAAATGAACAGCAATTCATTTACATTATGAGTCAAGGTAGGCCTCTATTACAAACCAGTATATTGACTAATTTTTGTAAGTCAACCAAAAATTCTAAAAATAAATTCCTTCTCAACCAAAAGAAAATTTTCTCTAATCATCTGCTTTAAAGTGACTTTCTGATATAAAAACTTCTAAAAAGCAATCCTGAAAAATTGATGGTACATTTATAAATTGTTGCTATACAACAATCTACCCCCAAATTTGGTAGCTTAGAACATTTCATCTACTTCATAATTCCATGTTGTTAATTTAGACTGGGTTCAGCTGGGCAATTCTTTTGCTGGTCTTGGCTGCTCTGAAGCAACTGAGGCAGTTGGTGGGTCAGCCGGTGACTAGAAGATTTGCTCAGCTGGAACAGCTGCTCCTGTGGTCCCTGATCATCCACTAGATAAACCTGGCCTCTCCACATGGAGTCTGAGTTCTAAAAAGCAGTGAGAAAGTGCAAGTTCCAATGCACCATATCATTTGCTCCATCCCATTGGCAACGCAAATCACAGGGCCAAGTAGAGATTTAAGAACGGAGAGATAGATTCCGCCTACTAGTAGAAGGAGCTGGGAACTGGAATAGTGCCACCTCAATTATTTATTTATTTATTTTAGTCTACAGCACAAAGTTTCATTTAAACAAAACTAGATAGAAAGCATCATATATGTAACACACTTCTGTACGAAACAAAAAGTTGAATAAGATAATCTTCGTCCTCAGGAAATCTGCAGACTAGGGAAAGAGATTCATATCTAAATGCCTAATCAGACCATAAGACTGAAAAATTATTTAGTGCTAGGTATGAGCACAAGCTATGTTTTGTGAGAGCCCAAGCCTCATTTATTCTGATTGTGGTAATCTGAAATAAAAAATGCCCTGGGTTTAAATAGAAGACATTTTAGGTAAAGAAATAAAGAAAAGACAAAGGGTATTCGACATACAAAATCATAGAGGTATGAATAGCATATGGTGATTATTGAAATGTCCCATTATTTTCCAACACTATACCAGGTTGATTTTTTCCCTATCTGTATTAGTTAAAAATGGTTTGGCTGCAATTAAAACAACATTTACAGTAGCTTAAACAAATAGACTTCTTTTACCCCAAAGTGTCTGGGTTGTTTTGGGAGTTTTTTGTTTTCTTTACCTTTTCTAGCATTTTTGACTTTCCTTTATTCAGGGGAGTTGTCTTGTAGTTGAAGTGGCTGTTTAACTTTCAGACATTGTCTATATTCAAGGTAGGAAGAAGGAGAAAGGTGAAGCTTTGTCAGCTCCATCTATTCCCTTATATCAGAAAACAACAGCTTTCCCCAAAGGTCACCAGTAGATTCAACTTACCTCAATGGCTAGCTGGGTCGCACAGACTCTCCTCACTGAAGAGAAAGCAGAGAAATTATAGACAACATTTTTATATTTGTCTTGGCAAATGCCTATGTTCAACAACACCAAAAAAAATTCTGTTAGTCAAGAAAAAGGGGAATTAACATCTGCCATAATATCCCTTGTTATGCTTAGTCCTATCTCTGTGTCTGTATCAGTGTAATTTCTCTAAAATGCAGGGTCTTTCCTTCTTTCCATTGCTCTTTAAAGAGTGGCCAAAACTTCTATTCCAGGCCCTCTTACATAGTCTGTCTCTAATGAACTGGTGTTCTTTTTGACCCATATCACTTAAAGTAGCCATTAATTATATTCTGTCTTCAGTTGCTTGCTAATTGTTGTGTGCATAAAATTTCTGTCCTCAATGAAAATGGAAATATTGTGAAGGGACATGGACTGGAAATTACATACCCCTTTAATACCCCAAATAGTACTTGGGCATATATATTATATGGTCAGTTGCTAAAAAATAATTGCTATCTCAGTTATTATACTGGTGAAATTTTGCCTCATGGATGTTTAGATTCATAAAGTTGATTAACCCATCTCTCTTTCTCTTCCCTTATGTAATAACACATTTTATTGAAAACAGGAGCTTTAATCAGCATGGTAGATATTTATTGTTCAGCTGATTCCTGAAAGGGACACAGATTCAAATCATGGACAATCATCCCTTGACCTGAATTATTTTTTTAATTTTTATTTTTAATTGACAAATCATAATGGTATATATATACGGGGGACAATGTGATGTTTTGATATATGTATACATTGTGGAATGATTATATCAAGATAACTAACACATTCATCATCTCACATACTTATTTTTTTATGGTGGGAACATTTAAAATCTACTCTTTTAGCGACTTTGAAGTATACAATGCATTATTATTAACTATGGTCACCGTGCTATATAGTAGGTCATGAAAACTTGTTCCTCTAACTGCAACTTTGTTCCCTCTGATCCATGTCTCTCCATCCCCCACCCCCAGGCCACCCCCAGCCTCTGGTAACCACCATTCTACTCTCTACTTCTGTAAGTTCAACTTTTTAAAGATTCCACATGGATCATGCAGTATTTGTCTTTCTGTGTCTTGGCCTCAATTATTAATCCAGAAATGGGTATCTGACCTGAACAAGCCAATGACGTTCAATTCCAATATTTCTGCTGAAAATATTAGGAGAAGCATTTTCTTTCTGTTGGAATTGAAGCTGGTAGGCTATAGGCCTAAAACTGTCTTCCATGGAAGAATTTATGCCTTTAGGACTTAAAATTTTTTTCAATCTTTCTGTTTTCCCATTCTTAGCAGAAAAGAATAAAACCAATTCAGAGGAGTACAGAATTAAAGGAAGGGAAAGAAAATAATGAGTCCTGACAATATCATTTAAATCGCAGGAGCCAGTAATCCTTGAAGTCTGGATATTTCAATTAAGCAATAAATTTCCTTTTGATAATTATTTAACAATAAATTTTCTTTTTGGCTTAAGCCACTTTGAGTTGGATTTCTGTGACTTGCAAGTGACTGTGACATCTAGATTGATGCCTTGCTTCCTTCATAGCGAAACTCCTCACTGGTGCTGACAACTCAGCGTGGCCTAACAGAATGAAAGTAGCATTGCACTCAGTTAAAAATCAACTCTAGTTTTGGCTCTGCCACTTTCTAGCTGTGTGGCCTTAGATCAATGTGTTGGATTGTGTGTTGTCAACCTGGCACTACCACTTCCATTTAAGGATGGGAATTATGTTTTCCAGGGCCCCTCTTCCTGCATGGTACTTAGTTAGAGATGTGCAGGAAAGGAATTTGATTTAGAAAGCAAAAGTGAAGAAGCCTGCACTCTGGGAAAACCATGGTGGTCAGCTATGGTCAGGGACAGATACAGAGTCCCCATTGGGTCCCAAACTTGCCATTGCTCTTCTCCTGCTCCACATCCAGATTGTCTTTCTGACTGCTGGCCCTGTGACCCACCACAGACCCAAGCCCACCATTACATGCTTAGCTGTGAGATGATGGAAATGTCAGGGCTCAAAATATGATACTCCAAAACAAGGCACCTTGGCAACTGAGGAAACCACAGAAGCAAAGTGGTCACTGCGAACTTTCTCTGCCTTTTTCTGTGAGAGCTGGCTGTAAAGAAATTCTCTGACCTACTTCACCTGAAAATAGGTCATAAGACCCTCATTCCAGAGGTGTACTGTCCTATATACCTGGAGGCCAAGAAAAATCTAAACAGATAGGCCATGCTGCCCAAATCCCTTCAGTTTATTACCATTAGATTACATACCCTTTTTATTCAATCATATTTCTACACGACTGTCCATTCTTCATCAAACCTAAACATAAAAATATCCAGTTTTCCCTGGGTCTTTGGGTCTTCGTTTATGAAATCTCCCATGTCACATCAAACTTTGACAAATATATTTGTTATGCTTTTCTATTGCTTATCTGTCTTTTGTTGTAAGGATGTCAGCCATGACCCTCGCAGTGAGTAAGAAAAATGTATTACTTTTCCCTACAGATGCAACATATTCTCCAGAGGGAACAGTTTCCATAGACACCTCCCAGTCATAGAACAGCTCCACTACCAGGTAAACACAGTTTCTCAAATTTTCTTGAAAGCTCTCTCTTGTTCTCCCTGGGCAGTGCTTCATGTGAACCTGGTATTGATTGTATCTCTGATCCTCTGCTCCCCACTTACAGACATCTTCACTCATAAGAAGTCCAATTTCTGAACTAAATTTCTTATTACCAAAGTACTTGTACTGGCTTTGTTTTCTTTATAGACTCTGACCATTAAGACTTGTTATTTACTCTCTTAACCTTAGTTTCTTTGCCTTTAAAAAATGGGCTGTTCTGCCTGATACACACAGCTGTAGTGAGAATTCAGCAAGACTGGGTCCCATATGCAAACTGTAAATGGATGGCATTATTTCAGCTAGATGTTGGTCCTCTGGAGCAAATGCCTTGCTTCAGCACACAGGCCTTTACTACGTTTTTGTTTTTGTTTTTGTTTTTGTTTTTCTTATACAAACAAATGCACAAAAGACAGAAAAAGAAAGCAGTTTCTAATCTCAAGACAATGAGTGTATGCCTTACTAGTAAAATATAAAAAAGCCAATTGCAATTGAAACTCTATCTCACGAATTTGCCTATTTCTTGATCTTTTAATTTTTTTCTCTTTTTTTATTCCTAGAAAGAATACTGAAATTTCCTTATTAACCACCAATTAATGTTAAAATATACCTTTCCCCCTTTATTCCCAACTTGATCTCCAACTTCACCTCTTCCATTTGAAATTTTTTTGATTCCATGCCTATTTCTTTGTATAGACGATAAAAGAAGAATGAATTGTCAAAAACTTTAATCGGTTTATTGAAAATGCGTGTAGAGATTAATCTACAGATTCAATCTTGTTTTTATTTACACAAAGCCCCCCCAATACATTTAATCAAAGATTGCATGCACACACACACACACGTATTATAAAGCTACTACCCCATCTTATTTCTAAACAAGAACTCTTTCGTTAGTTGAGAAATATTAAACTGAACGGAAGTGTTGTATAGAAAGAGGTATTTTAACTTGAGCTCTCTCATTGCAAGTGTGGTTCTGAGGAACCACCTCTTTTTGTTTGTAATAAAGTATGAAATGGGAATGCTGCAGTGAATGCACCCTTCCTACACAGCGATTTCCATCAATGTATAATTAAAAGTGGATTTCCTTTTCCTTTTTCGGTCGGTGGGAGGGAGGAGCTCGTGAACCTGGTTAAAGAAGAGAGAACAAAGAGGACGTTCATGAGTTCCTCTGCAAACAGTCTATCAGTTACAATTCATAGTGCTCGAATAGCTGCACCATTCTAAAGAACTTCTAGAATAAAAAAAGTCAAGCAGGGGGTCCCAGGAAAATTCAACCGGCATGCCAACTAAGAGGAAAAAAAAGAGGGGAAAAGCCCTATCTTTTGTTGTAAAAAGAACTAATGAAGCTGCTGTTAGAACTGTCCACAGTGACACAACAAGGCTGTACACCCACACACATTGTTAAAATGCCAGTCATTCCGCGTAACCGGGAAAGAAAACGCTGCAATTTAAAGGAGGTGGTGGCACACACTGCTTTTAGAGTTTAACTTTGGAAATCTCAGTGAGGGCGCATTTTGGCTAGTATTAACTCCCAGAAGTTAGTGCTAAAATGCATAAGGTTGTCTACTTCTGTCTTAAAGAAGAGTTGGACTGGTGGGGGGTAAAAATCCCATTGTCATTATAAATTGCTAATTAAATAATTATCAATTAGCTGGGCAGAGAGAACTCATTCCAGTGTATTCCTTAGAGAGCTGTCAATAAAGAAAAACAGAAATTATGATTTTTTTCCCCTTTACAATATTCTTGCCTAGAGGTGCTAAATAATGATAATATATGATATATTCTATGTTAAATGTTTCACATAGGCTATTATGCATTATTGATCAAAAGATAGATACCATTTCTAGGAAACAAACATAACTTTTCATTATTCTAGTTGTATGGCATTATTTTCAGCATAATAACTAATGGACTGGATCATTTTTCAATGACCAAGACAACGTAGTATGTATTTTCCAGTAAAAAAAAAAAAAAAGCCCAACACTAAATTTTTAAAATATAGAAAAAATTTTAGGGAACAAAAATTTCAACCAGTATTTATTTATTTTTTTCTTCCTGAAACGGAGACTGTGTCTGCATTTTTAATTGCAAAAGCATTTTATTTAAAACTTTCATGTGTATGCATTCACTAACATTAGACAGATCATTTTAAAACAGGCAGTCATTTTAAAAAGTAGGAAAAAGTAGAAACTTTTAAAAGTAAAAACAATACATGTAATACATATGCACACATTTATAGATATGTATATTGGTATGTATATGTATGTCTATACAGTAAAATATATAATACAAAAGTTAAAATATATATATAGTCATGTATATTCATTGTGAATTTAGGACTTTTAAGACTGAAAGATAAGTATTGGTAAAATCTTCAAATTTTGCAAGTGACAAAATCACTGTTTGGTTTTCAGGGGATGAGACTTTTTTCATTTTTTTAAGCCCAGATTTGGGCCCTGTGTATAAACAAAATCCAAAGAATATGAAATTTGGAAAGATGGAAATCGAATTCCCAAGGATCCAGTTTTATCTAAACATGAATGGATTTGTAGCAATCCTGTTGCATATGTAGATCATTTCCGCTTTTGTAGAGAAATATGGAGCCCAAACCTGTCCATTTGTCTTCTTTGTTAACTATGAATTTGAAAAGTGTTGTAAGTTTATTAAAAACTTTAGAAAATTCAGTAGCATGTTATAAAAAACAACTAATAAGTAAAACAAATTTATTTTAGTAACTAGTGAGGAAAACATTTTTTTCCTACTTGGATATTTTCTACTGTGACTCTTCACAGAGTTCCATTTTGTTATGAAAATAAGGATAACATTTTATGGTTTGAGTTTAAAACCGCTTATGTACACATGACAGCCATCTTGAATACACAAACCTAGCACTCCTTATTATATTCAGTTAATTACCTCATAGCAAATTAAAAGTGTCTCTTGCAACAGCCTGATGCCCCTTCTACACAATAGTTTACTTTTGGGGACTTGGAATCAATTGACATCTCAAAATCTTAAAAGAGCTTCATTATGGCAAGGTCCTTAATTTGATTTACTTTAAGGAATACTTAATGGTTAAAGGTCCTTACTGTGTTGTTTTATTGAATTCTTGTCCATGGTTCAGGATTGATCCACTTCAGCCTTTCGGCAGGGAGTAGTTTTCCAGGGAGGCCCAGCAGGACTCCAAATCAATAAGGTTAATAGATGTGGGGCCACGCAGTCAGAGGTAATATGGCTGGCATTTCCGATGCCAATGAAGACAAGTTCTGATGTCACTTTTGTGCTGGCAACAATGTCACCCTGATTACCTGGAGCATACAGTTGTTATGTGTTAACAGGACTGTGAATAGCCTATTAATCTGAATTATTTTAAGGGAACTACTTTAGTTTTTGTTTTTTTGTCACTCCTCTTTAAATTACTGGTTTCCATGATTTCTGAAATATCAACTGCTCCCTTGCTGTAGAAAACAATAGTATTCAGCTCTCAGTAGTTTAGTGCCCCTAGCAACAGATTGTGACCGTAAAATGTTAGCCCCCCAAAATAGAAGGTGTTTTGTATTAAAAAGAAGAAAGGAAACTTATATAAAGAGGGCAGTTGAGACAGTCAAAACTCAATCTAGAAACTTTATGTTTATTTAATAGTCTGTACAAAGTAACATGAAATATAAACTAGTTAAGGAAAAAGTGGAGAGTCAAGTTTTATTCCTACAGTAATCTAATAATTTGTCTTCTTTTTAAGAAGTCAGTAGAAAGTCAGCAACCCCTTCCAAAGTCTACAAAAGTGTATCATTTATAGACAAAAACATCCTATTCCAAAGCAGATTCATCTCTTCCAATGCTTTACATAAATATGTAAATTAATAAATAATAAATAAATGTAACAAAATTATTGCTCAGTAGTAATTTGACATGTTTGCCCATGTTTCCTTTAAAAAAGCTTGATACTGCATATTATTTCAAACTAATGCCAATTTTAGTGTACAAATTAAAGAAACAGACTTGCCATGACATCATTCACAGAAGGATCTGTTTGACTCTTTCCTACTTTTACAAACCTTTACTTATTCATTTATATTAAGAAAACAAACAAAACACAATGAATAATCTAATGTTTTTAGTACTCCAAGGATTTCCTTGACAAACTTTATGGTGTTCATATATCCATCTTGGATGTATCCAACTTTATGTTTCACCACTGGTTGATTTGCAATATTCTTAAAATAAAGATTTATCATGGCTAAAAACTTGGAAACAGTAGACAATAATCATTATTCTCCTTAGACAAATTTTGCCAGTGGAGACAGAATACACATTAGCAAAATAATGCTGCAGATTGAACTACAGTATTCTTTTTATTGTCTCCCATACTCATTTAACCTGTTAAACAGTAAAACATATTAGATTAATTTAAAAATGCTTCAAGTCTGAAGGAAACTAGATTTTTTAAAAATTGCAATGGTAGACTCTCCATTAATTGAGTTGTAACCAGTTAGTATTGATCATTAGCTTTTTTTTTACTTTCTTTTATGACGGGGATGTTACTGATGGTGCTGGTGATGATGATGATGTAATGTGCACACAAAATGATGGAAATGTGTTCTATTCATCTGAAGAGGATTCATTTTTATGCCAATTGTATATAGGTTTACATGGTGGCCTTGTAACAGCCAAGAAAAAGGCAGAAACAAACATTATGGACTTTTAATTAATCTAAAAGGGGGAATTTCTTTAATCTTAAATTACTTTTTCCATTTTCATTTTTGAAATGTTAGCTAAGCCTGTCCTGAAATTGAAATTGTTTGCTAAAGATAATTACTGTTCTTTTTTTATTTTTTAGGTGTCTATTGCATTTGTCTTCCAGGAGGAAGGCAGTTCTTTTACCAGTTGCATATTTTTTAAAAAATATGTTTAATTTGAATAAATTAACATACCTTACGGGCAAAAATTAATTCAAAAAAAAGGAAAGATAACTAGGAAAGCAACTTAAATTGTGAATTTTATAAGAAGAGAGAGAAAAAATCTTTGTCATTCACAGGGCAGCTCAGTTAATTTGATACTTTGATGTAAATTTGGGGGTTGCTTTAATTTCTAAACATATTTTTTCACTTAATAAGGGAGACAAAAGAAACTTTCAGCCAACATCTCCAGTTTGTTATCTCGGAATGTTTTGGCTTCTCAAATGTGAGAACATGATTGTTTTTATTTCCAGGAGGAGATAATAACACTGAAGCAATAAAAAAGAGTCAAGGCAGCTTGCACAGCACAGGAAGTTCACAGCCAGAGACTTAATTTCTCACACAATGTACTGTGCAATGGGCCCATTAACATAGATGAATAGGCTCTTTAAAGGTTTTTTTTTTTTTCTTCTTCTTCTTCTAGATATGCAGCTGCTGCTGAATGGTGATATGTTAATAAGGTACTCACTTGCCTATTCTTCAGGTACTCTGGCATTCTCTACCTAGGTAATCTCATATAGGAAAAGCTATTACCGGGCTGTATCTGCTATCACACCTTCAATTATATTAACACCTGCACTGATAATCCACGCAAGGTAAACTAGTAGGGGGCCTATGGCCTTAGTCCACCCCTATTCTCCCTACAATGTTACATCTGGGGGGGGGGGGGCGGGTAGGAAGAAGCAGAAGGAAAAAAAAGGAAAGTCACTTTTATTACACATCAGTGGGAACCTTCTGAAAAAGCTTTCATGCCTAGGAAATTGTTATTTCTTCAAACAGCTGACAGCCTGCAGAGGAAACTCTTAATGGAAACCCAGCTCCTGCATTGTTATGCATGGCCCTCATGGAGATTCAGGGGGGTGGATTAAGTTCGCTTCCAAAAGGTCTATTGTGTGTAGCATTAATTTGCAGGGCTCTTGATATTTGAGTTTGAAGGTTTACAACTTCAGTGTTTACTTAAATGAACTACATCCTTGGTCTGTTTATTTCCGTCTGCAGTCTCTTATTTCCTAGTAAATGTTACATTTATATTTGTTAACAGCAAGAATGTTGTTATAAATCTGAAAGAAATAATTACACATACTTAACACTGATTTATGTTAAAGCCTTGATACTGGTTCTCCAGGGTCACCCTTCACTGCATGTGTCTAGAATACTATATAGATAAATTCATTTCTCAAGAATATTTATACCACCCAGTTAAACAGCAGTGGAAAGACAATATAGTGTGGAATGAGTGTTTAATTATAGCCTATCCCAAAATGGTAACTTTTTGTGAAATCAATATAATTGCCTCTTGTTTTTCAAATATATATAGCAATATTATAAATACAAGGTGCCCAACAACCTGTGCCTTTCACTTCCAGATGATCAAAGCTCCAATAGCATTGCTCATTACTATTTTTTGTTACAGTTTGAATGGTTACTTGTAAAGGGTCAGTTGCAATTTTCCAAATGTGATTTTTTAAAAAAATGATTCCAAATTGTTATTTCCAAACAACTCTGTGTGGTGTTTTAGATGTAAGAACCCTTCCAAAGTCTCAATATTCCAAGAATAAATTGCAAACTTTCATTCAGAAACTTTTTCAGCACCACTCCTAACCCCACTCTCTTCTTTTCCTCCCTGAATTGTATAGGCATTTGCTAACATGAATTTAAAATTTGATATGAATGGCTGGGAAAAGGAGAGGGGGGGGAAGGCATGCCCATTAGAACCAGCTCTGGTCTTAATCTGGATTTAGGAGCTTAATCAAATAGAAGTACATTATGCTTGAACAACTGACGTTTCTATTATTTTGAAACCTTTTTTTAAAGAAAACAACAACAGCACGTTGAATATTTTATTGCACATTTTCTGCTTTCAATTAATGTTTTTAATGTCTTATAGATAATTTAAAATGTAGCTGTCCATGGAATTACCCATGTTAGTATTCATATTTAATAGGACTTGTGATATAGTGGTGAGGTAATTTTTTTTTTTTTTTTTTTTTTTTTGCGTATCAGAGACCAGGCCTCCATGTGATCTTGGGTTGATCTTTGAACATCTTTTGGGCCTTTTTCTTCTGTAAAAATTAGAGTGATAATCTGATTTCTAAAGTCTCTAAACAAAAAGGTCTATGATTCTCACCTAAGTATACTATTTCTTTTTTAGAGAAGATTCCCAATAAACATGGTATACCTGGACCTCCCCTCCTCCCAATAATCAGATTTGCCAATCTTCACGTAATTGCAAGGGTTGTATATTGATTACTGTTGAATATAACTATCACAAGTTTTTCACCTACTATTCATTTTTCCCCCCCAAGGGAAAACTGTTGATTGGGGAAACTCTTGTTAGGAAAACTCTGACACACCAGTTGAAAATCTACTGGCTCACAGTAGTGAATCTTTGACTTAGCCCAGCAAGTAATTGTGAAAAATGGATCTTATTACCATTAGATTATTTGCTGATTTTGCTTTCATCATGCAGTTCTCCAGGCTGTTCCTATGTATCCTGGAAAGCAATATATCCAAAAATGGAATTTAATTGATTGATTCAACAAATATTTCTTTAAATACCTATCATAGGCCAGGCGCTATGCTAAATATTGAGGATATAGATATATATGTAAAGGAAAGAAATGGCCCCGGCCACTGTGTAGCTTACTTTGAGGACAGTGCCTATCATGCTGTAGATACGTATGTGCTTACTGAGTGTATAAAGGCCTATATTTAGGTATGGGTACATGAATGAAGCATATCCTTAATGAATTTATGGTTTTCATTAGGCAGATATGATATACGGATCTAGTTCAACTAATTCTACCAATAATTTACTGAACATTTTTATGTGCCAGACATTGGGTTTAGCCCTGGAAATTTTTACTAGGGAAATCAAATACAAGTAAAATTTGATCTAGCATGGAGAGAGCTGTTATATGGATTTTACTCTTAAATACTTCTAGAAAGACATAAATTCCAAGTGTTATATGTGCTGAAGAGCTGGCTCGTGTATGCTTTACTTAGTACAGATTTGATCTTGATCTTAAAGTCGTTATGGGAGTTGTATATAATAAAGCTATTGTAGTGTAGGGAAAACAAAAGCAATAAAATACCAGGACCTCAAACGCTACTCATAAGCTGCATAAACGATTTTATGGCTCAATACGTTGTGCCCAAAGAAGAAAGGAAAGAAAATCAACTTTGAGTTACGGCATATGTGATAATAATGATAATGATGATAAAAATGACAGCTGTCTTTTACACTGGACTTACTGAATACCAAATTCTGTCCTTAATGCTTTATATTCATTGCCTGGTTAAATGTTTTCAATAGCACTTTGAGAAACACGTTTAGAAGAATGAGGTAACTTACCCAAATCACAAAGGGTGGCAAATGACAGAGGTGAAATTTGAAGTCAAGTTTCCCTTACTCCTCAGTCTCTTCTCTTAATCATTACATTACTGTTGTCCTGTCCTTGTGGTCAAAGTTCTCCAGCTATTTTAGGTCTCCTAGTTGCTAACTTTGTTCTTCTGCAATTGTTTAGGAGACTTCTGGGTACGAGCATTAACTGCAGCTTAATACAAGAACAGCTTTCAGGACTGCAATCCATCAAAGAGAATTTTGTTAAGCTCTTGTCCAAAGTCTAGAAATACACTATAAGTTTTTTTCATAGCAATAGCTGCAGCTATTTAGAAACTTCTAATAGAATGTCAAATATAAGTGTATGCTTCTTAAAAGTAAATGTGTGTGTGAGAATGTGTGCATGCAGTATTATTGCAAAAAGATGAAAGTGGTAATGATTAACAGTGGGTTTAAGAAACTTGCAAAGTGACTTGTTTAGAGAACGACACCTGCATGTCATCATCATAGCAAGATTTTTAGCGTTTCTAAATATGAATGAGGGACATAAGGAAACACAAGATTTTCTCATTCTCCCAAAAGGCAAATATAATATAGGGAGGGAAGGATGAGGAAAAGCAGCTGCAGGCAGACCGGGATTAAATGTCTGATCCACTACTTCGACAACTGTAAAAACATATTTGATCACTGATGTCATTACTGGAAAGGCTGATGTGGTGCTTTGGGGTTTTCAGACAACACAACCTTTTCATGCTTCTAAAGTTGTCATTTCTTGTTTATTGTCCTTGTAGAAACTTGCTATAAGTTTGTTTACATTTACAACCATATATTAGTAGATTAGTATGTATACAAAGGAAAATTGGGCCCGCTTTTAGCCAACAATTTTGTTAAGAAAGTAACTTAAATTTAGAGCTTCTTTTTTTTTTTAATACAAATAAAACTAAAGTTGGTAAACGTTATCAAAAAGAAGATATAGGAGTGATTTCATCTCAGGCACAAGTGCATGCTAATAATGAAATGTGTATATATATGTGAAGTTCAAATAGTGAGTATATTTTTCCCCTATACATAATAAAATTTCAAAACTTACTTTCAATTTTTAGCCTCAGTGTTGTTAAGAGAGTGTGATTTGGTGCCAGATAGCTCTGGGAACAAGCCCTTGCTATCGCAGTTATTGTGTGGTCTTAAGTCACTACCTTAATCCTTGGGCCTCTGTCCCCCCCCCCCCCGTGTCAAATGAGGATGAGAATGTCTACCTTTCAGAGTTGTAGTAAGAGTTTTATAGAATATATATATGAAGCACTGAACACAGCACTTACTCTAAGTGTTGAATAGATGATGGTCACATTGTAGTAATGACAAAATGTCTAGGAAATCAAGACATCAGGGGAAGAATGAAAAAGAAGGCTGTTAGCAATGGAAAAGGCAATGCACCAAAATACTAAAAGATAAAGACAGTCAACAGAAAAGCTTGACCATGTAGTACTATTCTGACTTTTGGAGTTGTGTTTTCACAAATAAACACAATTCCAGCAAAAGAAAAATTTAAAAAAATAATAATTAAATAAAAAGAAGAAGCAATGATAAAAAACTATGGAGGAAATGAAACAAAAAATTAGATTAAATACAGGACTTTTTTTAAAGAGCAGTTTAACAATGCAAAGAGAACAATGTGATAAAACAAAAACCTTAGGAAGTCTTGAGAAGACAAAAAGAAAACAAAGAAACATTGGAAAGACAGATAAAAAGCAAACACAAGCAGAGAGTAAAGGGCTGAAGCATACATTTGTTCATGCAAGTAGAACACAATCTGCTTTTAATTCTGACAGCAAAAAGATACCCAAATTGAGAAAAGGGCAAAGACAATGTTAGAAAGCAATGGTTTTTAAAATTCTCAAGTGAAAATAAAATACTGTGTTTAAGCATAATATATGTGTCTGTGTTTTCAAATGCAAGGAATTTTGGGTTTGGGGCATAGAGAAACCACTTGATTTCATTATAAATTTATGAATCTGGAGATTAGAAATGAGAAACTTGATTGTTTCCTCATCCACCCAATTGGAGAAGATACATTTTTCAAATTGCAGTTATATCAACAGATATACTAGAGATCTTATCTAGTAAAAATATGCAGTTACACATCAAGTCACCTAAAAATTCTTTGGGGATCAATTCCTTCCTTTCTGTAGCAAAGTAACGTGTGCATCTACAACAAATCTTAAGGCAAATAGACTCGCTCCTATTCACTTGCCTTTGCAATGAAGCATCTGCTGCTCACTGTTTTTTGTTTTTTGTTTTTTTATGATTGTTCCAATTCAAAAGCATCATCCCATCACCTTTTAAAGTTGTTGAATATCCCTGTTCTTGTAGCTATGTTTCTTTGCACTAAAGAAACAATCTCATTAACAAACTAGTTCTATGCGTCCTTAACACTGAGGTCCCTCGCCTGCGGCTGGAGGCAGCTCTCCACTCAGCCTGCAGTGCAGAGTGACACAGGCAGGCGACATCATCACTGAGCACTAATTTCTCTTACACTAAGGCAGATGGCGAAAACCGTTTCAGAACCGCAGCAAGGCATGAAAGAGGCAAAGGTAATTCTTCTGTTTCTATATCCAATTTTTGCAAGAATCAAATATATTCATTTGGAAGAGACAACTGGGCAAAAGGGGGTGGGTTGTGTGATAAAGCAGGAAATAAATTCACCAATCAGCTAGGAAATAAAGTGCAAACAAGAAAGAAATGAAAGTCTATGAAATGAAAGACTTTCTAAATGAAAGTCTCATTTGAAATAAATGACATATATTTTAAATGAAAGTCTCATTTAAAATAAATGAAATGTCTTTAGGATAAATATAAAGAAGGGGTGTGCTGGTCAAGGTTTTGTTACATGAGAAGTAAACTGTAGGCTAATATCTAGAAGTGGGAGAAGGAGTTTTTGTCTTCCTGAAATCGTCAAGTTGGAAAGGACGTCAGAGAATATCTAGTCCGTCATGCGTGATCACATCTAATACTTCTCTTTTTTTTAAAGGGGTAGCTGCAAAGTTTTGGACAAGACCTCTTCAGGCAACTGGAAGCACAGTGTACCCAGGTGTTGGGTCTCGTCTGTGGCAATATATTTTTCTGTCTGTCCAATTGAATATGGTTATAAAGGGAATCAAACCCCATGCAATCTCCAGCAGTGACAATTTAATCAGTTGTATGAGGGGAAAAGAAGCAGAATCCCTCATTTTAATATTTGCATATTTGATGATTGCATTGGGGAATAGAGGTTATGTTTTTCTACTGCTTCCCATTCAATTTTAATATTTAACCTTTTTATGAGAAAATTTTTACAGTGGTAGGAAATATTGAGTTAAGCAGGTCTAAAAGAGAAAGGAAAGATTCCATTTCTGAAATCAAGCACGTGATGCAGTTTGCTTTGTGTGATGTTTTTCCCAGCAGAGATGTATGTCCCAGCATGGCCTGCACACTCCCAGCTTCTGCACATGATGGGTCTCTGTTAGCATTCAGAGATCTGCCCTGAAAATGAAGGCAACTATTTGGTGAACAATGCAAAATGATGAGGAGGGTACCATAGTATGAGCCCTTTTTTTGCTAATATTTTTTTAAATGATAACTCATAAACTGAATTTATTTCTAAGGAAGTAGAGTTTCTAAAATGCTTTATATACACAGGGGTCAGTTTTTATGAGGTTATAGACGAGCAATAAATACAGTTAAACTAATAAAACTCCTTTGCTCTTACAATTGACATAATGATATTAATGTCTTACAAATTATGGTATAGGTTTTAAGGTAAATAATATGTCAGTAATTTGAACTCCTCATCAATTACCCTTGTGTTATTCCCGTGAGTATTTTAAAAATCTAGTCAGAATGGTGTTAGATTTGAATTACTAGGACATGGATAGCTGTTTCTTTATGCATCAATGCATGTTTGCCTCTACTTGTGAAAGCTCGCAAAGTATTCTGGGTAATTGAAAAAAAAAATTTAAAAGGTTGCACTCTACCTGATAAATGATTTAGAATTTCTTTGTAAAAAGTGAGCTCTGAAGCCAACACTTCACTGGAGAGTGAAGAATAATTATTTTTATTCTACGTAATTTTACAAAAAAAGAAAAATATTAAACCAAAGTTTTGAAATCAAATCTATATATTTTTTCACACACTCATATGCACATTTGCTAATCGTATTCTACAAGAAGTAACTAAATTTGGAATTATGAAAAGATAAGCCGTAGCGTTTTATTTAAAAATAGACCAGATTGTCTTTTCAATTTATATCCATGAAAAGCATACCAGTAGCAATATACAGGCATCATTCAATGACAGGTATAAAATCCTTTGGGGGTGAGCACAGATTGGCATTAAATTCAAGCACATCATATGCCAAGTTTTGAATATGTTCTTATTTAAATCTGCATTCTGATGATCACTTTTTCAGAGGTTGCATGTATATGAGTATGTGACCCAATGACTACATATTCAAATTAACCTGGTTTCTTTGAATATGGTCCAGTGATTGAATGATGCCCCAACACTGCAACTCCTCGGGGAAATATGACAATGCCTCAGCACATTTTCTTGAGGCCTGGAGAGTGCTAGATGTGCCAAGGAGTGCCTTGAAGCATGGCAGCTCTGCTCTACCTAAACATAAGTCCTAGGCTTTAATCACAATGGCTAGGTTCACACTAGAGCAATTAACCATATAATTGCTTTCGCAGGAGCCCAACCTCATCAGTATCTTTCCTGCAGGCAGACTGACAATGCTGGATCTAGTCAATGATTCAAGGGGCTTTGATTATCTAAGAGGTACAAGTCTCTGAATACACAGTCACAAATGCAGACAAGGGATGTACAGCCCCATCCTCTTTTTTAAAAGTTACTATTTTACAACCAACTCTTTAAATTTAAATTATTAAGGTAAAATAATTGTTCCTTTAAACAATTAAGAGTTGACAAGTATCAGAATGAAGTTGGAGACCAAATCCAAATGATAATGATCTGTTTTTTATAGTTTACTTATCTACTTATTTTGAAGCTTTGCTTGTTTATTTTGTTCTTTAGGGGGTTGGGTGAGAGTGGGTCATGATAGTTTTTAAACCTTAAAATAAGATTTACTTGGAAAATTTGAAAGAGCTAAAAATGCTTAAGGAATGTGATTTGTGACTGAATAGGCAACTTTAGAAAGGTGTGTGTATGTATATATAGATACGTATATGTGTATTTGGGTGTCTACTTTTTAAAACTTATTTAACCTTGTGACATTACGAGTCATTGCCAGACTTGAAAATATATCAAATGTAGACTTAAAGCTTTCTAGCCTCCTCTTCTTGGTGTCCTAATGGGAAGTTTCTGCTGGTCTGTTAATAGCATTTTTGGATACTCTCCATCAAAATAATTTCTCCAAAAGTAAGTTATTAAAGAATTTTCAGTATTTTCCAAGCTTAAAATCTGAGTATGAATGCAAGATCTGAGTGAGCAACAGAAGTTTTCCAATGAAATTGTCACTTCTCACAATTTTTCATACTATCCTAAATATTCCTAAAATGCAATTAAAATGCAATAGACTCAAGGGACATATATCCCTGAAATGCTAAGAAATCCATGCTTCCGGTATGTAGGAGTATTGTCCAGAAATCTGGGAAGCTGTGTGAGTCTGATGAGCTGGGCTATATCTTATGCTGGAATGCCAGTGTATATACAGCTAGGCAAAACTTGTTGAAATCATGAGATTGGCTCCCAAACAGATTTCCACAATTTGGAATACAACAGTTAAATTTTATCATCTTTAATAAAAGAAATTACACCTATGGTATTTTAGTTTTGGTGATGTTGGCAGCCTCTTGAATAAAAGTACTTATACAATTAAAATCAGGATTTTCTTTTAAAGGTGTTAGGATGATTTGTTTTGAATCAGAGAAGACTTTTAATGAAGTTGGCAAAAAATTTTTTCTGGATCTTGTTTTTAAGCACCAAAATCTAATGCTTTCTTATGTTCAGATATTTAGATGAAATGTCTGTCCAGTGACTTGGCAAATTATATCCCAAACCAAGTTCACAATGGTACTGGCTCCTCACATTCAAAGCAGAATGTTTTGAGAATCTAGACCTTCTAAAAGCATCTGGGACGTAGGAAATAAGGAACCTAGGGACCTGAAGGAAAAAAAATGCTTGAGGGGATCACACTGTCTCACTATCACTGAGAGAACAAAGCTGATGGAGAGCAAAACATTTTGTCTTATTATTCTACAGAGCCCATCCATTTCATTTCTTTCTTTTTATCTGTTCTTAAAGAAAAATAGACATATATAAATAAATCTAAAGCCAATAGTTAAGAAAAAACTTCTGGTAATATGGAGTATAATTGCAGCCTATTTGAGGGATGATTAAAAGACAAATCTGCCTTAGCGTACTCCCAATTGCTGCTGGTTTCAGCAGAAGATGCCGTGTCTCCCCCAGCCCACTGCTAGCAGCTCACTCCTCTCCCAGTCTATTCTTGGCTGTGGATTCCCCTGTGCTCTTTGTGCACTTTAAGTTTAATTTTGCATTTAAAAACTCAATTGGCTCATCTGTTAAGCATTAAGCAGCTCCCTTTTGAGCCACAGGGGGAGCCCTGGGAAAACCCACAGCTGCTGGAACATGGAAAATGGGTTTAAAAAAACAAAACCATTTTGAAACTTTAAAGCATTTTAGCAGCCGTGGATTTCCCATTTCTTACCCCCCAAATGGTTCATCTGTTTAACTTTTATCTGGTATTGGAAAACACAAACCAGAGCATTAAATAGCCCTCAAATGACTTTTTGTTTAATACAAAATGAAAGTAAAAACTAAGCAAGGCATGTGGGAAGATCTTTGAGAGAGCTGTGGCCTGGAATACCTGCAAGCACATTCTCCCTCAAGTTATAGAAGTAATTCTGGAATCCAGTCATGCCTGCTGCAACCACAAGTTTTCCCCCACTCACTGAAACATGCTCCGCATTCCCCTTCCTCCCCAAACAGGGAGAAAAACAAGTCCAAAATAAGTCCAAATCTCAGCTTATAAAAAGACAATTAAAATGATGGTAAAGTTAATGGCTGGGGATATTAATGAAATGCTCAATCAAGATTTTAAGTATCATAATGATTTGTCATTGACTAAAAACCAGTGTTTGATTACAGTTGGATGGACTCTAAATCAACTTAAATCATTATTTTTTCTATGTTTCCCAAATATTCCCCTAGCTAGCCTGTGGTAGGGTTCTAAGTCTCCCTGTTAAATACCAATTTCTTTGAATCATGGTAAAACATTTCTATTAAAATGAAAATGTCCTTTGGAAGGGTGACAATTGTAAGCCCATTATTTACTATTAATACCTAACAGAGGCAAAAGACTCACAGAGCAAAACGAAATGCTATAACACTGAGTACATAGAGGAGATGAAAAAGAGATGTTTGAATCTTGGACACTACCCAAGAAATTCTTTTTGACCTGGGTGGAGACGAAAGTGAGAAGCTCAGTGTGCTGCCAAGGGACTGAGGCACTGCAACATGGAAGTAAAGCAAACACCTACCATGTACTGAGTCCCTACTAAGTGCGCACTTGGTTGAAGATAGGAAAGAGAAATGCACGTGGTTGAAGAGAACTGCCTACCAGGAAAAGGTGGAAAAACACAAAAGAAATTCTTCACGTTACTTCTTTGCATGGTTCTGCTTCTGATGAGTCTCACTGAATTCTCTCACGTAGAATTCAGGTTTATTTAACCCATAGGGTCGATGATAGTCCAAGTCAGATAAGTAAATGAAGTCCAGAATATGATTCACTCAAACTCATTAATTTTACTGGTCAATATCAGATTCAGGAGTAAAATTAATAATTCTTGATTCCACTTCAATTTTTATCTTGGAATATCTTCTTTGAGATGTCAGATGTTGACTAGGGGAGGGTGGAATGGTTAGTTTGTGAGGAGCATGTTCATGGAAAATTTTCTACTACAAACTTTTTAAAATAAACTTTGTATCAATTCTTTGTAAATTCTGGATATTTTACATCCTTTGTCAGATGTATAGTTTGCAAATATTTTCTCCCGTTCCATAGGTTGTCCTTCTGCTCTGTTGATTGTTTCCTTTGCTGTGCAGAAGCTTTTTAGTTTGATATAATCCCATTTACTTATTTTTTGTTGTTGTTGGCTGTGCTTTTGGGGTCTTATTCATAAAGTCTTTGCCCAGTCCTCTTATCTAGAGTGTTTTCCCTATATTTTCCTTTAGTAATTTTATGTTTTCAGATCTTTAATTAATTAAGTCTTTAATCCATTTTGAGTTGATTTTGGTATATGGTGAGAGGTACAGATCTAGTTTCATTTTTTACAGTAAAAAAACAAATAATCCAAACAAAAATGGGCAAAAGAGATGAATAGACATTTTTCAAAGGATGACATACAAATGGCCAACAGGTGCATGAAAAAAATGCTCAGCATCACTAGTCATCAGGGAAATGCAAATTAAAACCACATTGAAATATCATCTCATCCCTACTAGACTGGCCATTATTAAAAAGACCGAGAATAACAAATGCTGGCGAGGATGCAGGGAAAGGGGAACTCTTCTGCACTGTTGGTAGGACTGTAAATTAGTGCAGCCGTTATGGAAAACAGTATGGAGTGTTCTCAGACAACTACAGATAGAACTACCATATAATCCAGCAATCCCACTGCTGGGTATATACCCAATGGAATGGAAATCATCATGTTGAAGGGACACCTGCTCGCCCATGTTCATTGCAGTTCTATTTACAATAGCCAAGATATGGAACCAACTGAAGTTCCCATCAATGGACAACTGGATAAAGAAAATGTGGTATATATCCACAATGGAAAACTACTCAGGCATAAAAAAGAGTGAAATTCTGTCATTTGCAGCAACATGAATAATTCTAGAGAAAAATTATGTTAAGTAAAATAAGCCAAACAAAGAAACAGAAATACTGCATGTCCTCACTCATAACTGGGTGCTATAAAGGAAGGAAGGGAAGGAGGAGGGAATGAAGGAAAGAAAGAAAGAAAAGACCACAACAATATGTTGAACTTTCAGAAGGAGAGAACAAACCTAAGGATGCTAGAGATGGGGGGAGGGAGCGAGGGGATCTGGGAAGTGATAAGTCAGGCAAACGGCATAAAGCAATATCACAATTGGTAAGAATGAATATGCTAATGATAAACTTAAAAATTTAAATATAAATAAATAAATAATGACTTTGTATTTTCAAAGTTCTCAATTTGAATTTTATTTTCTTCTCTCATCCTATTACCTCTCTTTCCTCTAAATTGAGGTATATATACCTATGAACTGACATGGCATTATAGTAGGGGTGAACATATCCTGTAGGTTACTCACTTTTCATGATGCTGTTCGATAGGATTCTACAAACAGTTAACCCTTGAACAGCACAGGTCCACTAATAAGCAAATTTTTTCAACAAATGGATTTTCTGTTATGACTTCCTTAATAATATTTTTTTCTCTAGCTCACTTTATTGTACAGTACACAATATATATAACATACAAAATATGTGGTGATGCTTCTGGTCAATAGTAGGCTATTTGTAGCTAAGTTGTGGAGAGTCAAAATTTATAGATTGATTTTAAACTATTCAGGGGGTTGGATCCCCTAACCCACGTGTTGTTCAGGGGTCAACTGTAATTTAAAAAGAGTGGGTATTAAGAAAAATGACAAAATAAAATTATAGTGAACAAATATATGATATATAATAATTTTATTTATTTAATAATAACTTAGTATATATATAATATATACATAATGCATCTTTAGCCAGATACCTACACTGTCAAATTCCGAAATTATGAAGAGAGAAATTAGGTAGTATCTTAAATTTAAAAGGACCAGAAGAGATGTGAATTTTCCCTGCTATCAAACTCAGATATTAAAGTTTCAAACTGAGATAGAGACTAATGATGATAATATATCTGTATACACATAGGAGGGGGGGTTATTCCTTTTTTTTATTATCTTTAAAAAAATTTTAGCAGGGAGAACAAATCTTTAACAAATACTTACTATGTACCAGGCACAATGCTAGTTGATTAATATGTGATTTCATTTGTCCACAGATAATGTCAGTAAATAATTTTCATATGGTTTAATTGCAAATGTCCAACTCCTTCTACTTGTTCCATGTCCTTTGAGCTACAGCTGCTGTTCCAAGTTTGGAGAAAGGGTGTTCAAGATGCATACAGTGATCAAAGAACTTAACTACTATGTCAATTAGAGGCTAAAAACTAAATAATAGTTTGCAATCAGCTTGTACCATGAAATATAAGACTAAAAAGCACTATTCTCTGTGAACAAATTAAATCCATTTTAATCTAGCTTAAGCCAAAAAGAAGATATTTTGGCTCATCTAACAGGTGAGGTAGAGCTAGACTCTAACAATGTTATCAATGTTCTCTCCATCTCTCATTTTGTCCTGTCTCTGGATTATGTACATAATTTCTTTTTAACTCAGTTTGGGGGTGGGGAAAGGAAATCAAGTCAAAGCATGTTTAGCAGTTCCAGAGGGAAGGGCGATTTTCCTCCTGGCTTCTATAAGTGGTGCTGGTAAAGGCTCTGACTACCCTGGTTCGGGGCATGCCTTACTTCTCGAGTAAGCAGAGTGTCCAGGGGCTATGGCACTCTTAGGGTCACTTTTATGGTCGGGCCAGGTTGCCTGCACACTATTATGTACTCTGATTGATACTTATAAGAATCAATTGGTTGGAATAAAGGAAAATCAGTATTCCAAGGAAAGAGTATGCATTAGCCGGAAAATAGAGGGAAATTCCTAAGTAGATAAAAACCAAAAAGTTCCACTATAAATTATAAATTCCAAGGTAGTTTTGGGTAGTCCCTCCAGTACTACCTTCTGTACATACACACACACACGTGCACACACTCATTCAGTCACTCACTAATAATTATAGACTTTTAGAGTTAAAAGTAACTATTTTATCTCAACAAAATCTTCCATTTTACATATGCGAAGAGCCACAAAGACTAATGCCGCAATTTGCTGTATAGTTCTAACCTCTGGGTGAAGATTCTGCATTGTATGGCCTCCTGTATATGATGCACATTTTTATTCAATTCCTTTATAAAAGAGTCCGAACTTTCCTTCTTTGGAATAAGCATCTGATTACTGAAGGAGAAAGACCGTTCAGCATGCAGACTTCCCTGCTTTTAGCCTTGTTCCTCACTCCCTCACTAGGTACCGGATTTTTTTAAGCCTGACCCCCTTTGGCGTTCCATCAGGCTGACCTGCCCCATTCTTGGTAGTAGCGCACATACTTTTCAGACTCCGTTTTGCTCTTTCTTCTCTGGCTTATTGGTAAACACTATCAACTGTCCACTTCCAACAATTTATTGACGTCTTTTATATCTTCTTCTCTTACATGCCATCATTGTTTTTTAACTCTTTACTTTTACTTTTATTGTTTTTTCAGAGGGTAAGTAAATGACTAGGTTTGCACAAATGGATTTCTAAAGAAGAAATTTTAAAATATTTAAAGCATATACAATTTTAAAATCTTAAAAAAATATGCATACTATTGAATTGATTTAATGCATCTGCCTGCTTGTGATCTTGGAAACAATAATTACTTTGTACTGTGACTTAAATCCAAATAATACACTGATACCTTAAGCACTTAATTCAGATATTTTTCACTTACTTAATTTCTTATTATAAAATATAGTAAATATACAGGAAATGACAGGGAACAATGCAGCAAGTGTACATCATCTGTGCAATTCTACCGAATTCTAACATTTTTTAAATGTCCTTTAAATTATTTTAAGGAGTAAAAATATTTTATATAGCTGACTCCCCGATTGAATTTCTATCCTAAACTCCCTCCTTCTCCAGAGAGAACCACTATTTTGAATCTGATATTTATTATTCCCATTTATGTTTTTCTACAATTACTACAAAAGATTTATAATTATGATGTCATAAAGTCAATATATAAAGAAACATAAATATGAAAAGCAACTGCTTTTGTGCTAAAAATTGTGATTTCTAATACTCTATTCAATACATAAAAATATAATAGAAATTTTTTGATGGATATTCAGATTATTTCTAAGTTTTGCTGTTAAATAAATGCTGCATTGAGTTTTCTTGTGATCATATATGAGAGTTTCTCTAAAGTAAATATGTAGAAGAGGAATTTCTTAATGATCCTTACACATTTTCTGGAAAATAGTTTAACAGTTAAAAACAACAACAAAAACTAAACATACACTTACAATAAAACCCAGCAATTGTACTCCTAGGCATTTATGCCAAAGAAATGAAAATTTATATCCACACAAAAACCTGTGCATGAATGCTCATATTAGTTCTATTTGTAGTAGCCCCAAACTGGAAACAACCAAAATGTCCCTCTATGTAAATGATTAAACAAACTATAGTAGCACATCCATATCATAGAATACTAGTCAGCAATTAAGATGACTTTGGGCACATGCTGACTGAGAAAAGCCAATCTCAAAAGGTCACATATTGTATGATTTCATTTGTTTAATATTATCAAAAATGACAGAATTTTAGAGATGGAAAATAGATTATAGATTTCCAGGGCTCAGAGGTGGTGAGGAGGGGAGAGGGGTGAGTGTGACTATCTGGGATGGCACTGGGAGATCTTTGTGATGGTGGAATATCTCTATATCTCAACTGCAGGTTGGTGACACAAACCTATTCATGTGATATTATGGTATTGAACTAAGCACTCATTATATTAGTGTTATTTTCCTGGTTTCAATATTGGACTATGGTTTGTAAAATGTGGCCATTTTGGAAAACTGGGTGAAGGGGATTTCTCTGTTCTATCTTTGCAACATCCTATGAATCTATAATTATTTCAAACTAAAAACCTTCAAAAATAGTGCAGAGAGTGTTCTTGTGATCAGGAGAAATTCTGCAGAGCAAATGAGTAGAAGAGAAATTGCTTGATCAACTTTACAAATTCTCTAAAGTAGCCATGCTATTTTATGCTACCTTCAGCAGAGAGATAAATTCCTTGTTTCTACAAATTCTTGACAAAACTTAGTCTTGCTAGATCTTAGTCTTGCTAGACCTTTATAACTATTGACAATCTGAGGGGTGTTTGCTTATATTCCATTATTGTTTTACTTGTATTTTCTTAAACGCTGTGAGTATGAGTATCTTTTCACATGTTTATTAGCCATTTTGATTTCTTAATCGATTGTCATATCTTTTGGCCGATTTTGTAATAGATTATTTGCTATTTATTATTGATTTGTGCTAATCTTTTTTGTTTGTTTTGATTTAGTGAAAATATATTTTCCATTTTGTGGCATTGTTTTTAAAATTATTTTATATTTGTTGAACATGAGTTTATTTTCATGTAGGCAAATTTATCATTTTTATCTATTTCTATTAATAAAGATATTTTCCTAAAATTCATTTTTAAAAGTTTTGATTTTTGCTCTTCATTATAGGTTTTAATCATTTGCATGTGGTGTGAATTAGATATATAATTATATGCACCTATCTCTGTCATTCATCCATTTGTCTCGGTACCATTTTGTCAGTAGTTCATACTTTCTCCTCTGACCTATTGTATATAAAATCATTTATCACATGTAAAGTTTTAATAGGTACATAAAAAATATATATAGCCCTTATAGCATCAGTGTACAGATATCTTAGCTCAGGTAAAAACAATTTTTTAAATTTAACATGTTTTATGAAACTTATTTACATCAAAGGTGATTTAAAATAAGTGCAATCTATTAAAAATCAGTATCTCCTAACACTCTTATAAATGTAAATACAGTCATAATGCTATCTGCAGGGTATTGGTTTAAGGACCCCCAAGGATACCAAAATCTGTGAATCTTCAAGTCCTCCTCTATATAAAATGGTGTAGTATTTGCATATAATCTAGGCACATCCTTCCATATAATTTATATTTATTTATTTATTTCTCAAATAAGGATAATTAGTATATTCAGCATTATACAATGTAATCTTTTTCCATGGTCCTTTACCAATTCCTCCTTTCCCTTTCTCCCCTCCCCACTTTCCACTTCCGGTAACCTCAGTTCTGTTCTCTCCTTTTGAAAGTTAAATGAATTATTGTGATTGTTGTGTCTTTCTTTTTTTTATTTCTTTGCTTATTTTTTTAGCTACCACTTATGAGTGAGAACATATGGTATTTCTCTTTCTGTGCCTGGCTTATTTCACTTAATATAATTTTCTCTAAGTTCATCCATGTTGCTGAGAATGGCAGTATTTCATTCTTTTTTATAGCAGAGTAGTATTCCACTGTGTAAATATACCACATTTTCCGTATCCAGTCATCTGATGATGGACATTTAGTTTGGTTCCAACTCCTGGGTGTTGTAAATAGAGTTGCCATAAACATAGGAAGGCAGGTATCCCTTTGACATGGTGATTTCAATTACTTTGGGTATCCCAGCAGTGGGATTGCAGGATTGTAGGACAGTTCTATCTATATTTGTTTGAGGAACCTCCATACTGTTATCTATAATGGCTGCACCAATTTACAGCCCCTCCAGCAGTGCAGGAAGGTTCCCCTTTCTCTGCATCCTCATCAGCATTTGTTATTTTCTGTCTTTTTGATGATAGCCAGTCTAACTGAGGTGAGATGATGCCTCAGTGTTGTTTTGATTTGCATTTCCCTGATGCTTAGTGATGTTAAAGATTTTTTCACGTGTCTGTTGGACATTTGTATATCTTCCTTTGAGAAATGCCTATTCAGCTCATTTGCCCATTTTTTAAATGGGTTACTTGTTTTTTACCATTAAATTGTTTGAGTTCTTTGGATATTATGAATATTAATCCTTTGTCAAATGCATAGTTTGCAAATATTATCTCCCATTCTGTAGAATGTTTTTCTCTCTGTTAATTGTTCCTTTTGCTGTGCAGAAGCTTTTTAATTTGATATGATCCCTTTTGTTTATTTTTCTTTTTGTTGCCTGTGCTTTGGGGGTCATATTCATAAAGTCTTTGCCTAGTCTTACTTCCTGAAGTGTTTCCTCTTTGTTTTCTTTTAGGAGAGTTTTATAGTTTCAGGTTATATACTTAAGTCTTTATTCTGTTTTGAGTGGTTTTTGTTATATGGTGAGAAGTATGGGTCTAGTTTCATTCTTCTACATATGGATGTCCAGTTTTCCCAGCACCATTTACTGAAGAGGCTGTCTTTTCCCCAATGTGTGTTCTTGGTGCCTTTGTTGAAGATCAGTTGGCTGTAAGTTTATAGGTTGATTTCTGGGTTCTCTATTCTGTTCCATTGGTCCAAATGCCTGTTTTCATGCTAGTATCATGCTGTTTGGGTTACTATACCTTTGTAGTATAATTTGAAGTGAGGTAGTGTGATGCCTCCAGCTTTATTTCTTTTGTTCAGGATTACTTTGGCTATTCAAGGTGTTTTGTTGTTCCATATAAATGTCAGGATTTTTTTTTCTATTTTCGTGAAGAATATCATTGGTATTTTGATGGGAATTTTAAATAGTCTCTAGATTACTTACAATACCTAATATAATATAAATAGTTGTTATACTGTTTTTATAAAAAGGTGTATTATTTTTATAGCTGTATTGTTATTTTTCTTCATTTCCTTTTGAATATTTTTTTATTTGTGGTTGGCTGAATTTGCAGATGAAAAATCCATAGGTATGGAGGGCCAACAGTATATTTCAATGATTAAAGGTTGGCTCTGTAATAAAGCAATTTGACAAATGGGGCCTGAAACTTTTAAATTGAATGTCAGGAAATACAACAGAGTAAATCTGTTATTTATGAAGAGTAGACAATACTCAAATGCTTATTTAGAGCATTCACTTTAGTTAAATACTTTGCTTTATAAGTTTGTTTTAATCAAAGATGAATCTTTTATTATAGGAAGATTCATATTTCTGACTTAACAATTACTTTCTCAAAGAAGGGATTTGTATTATTGTTTCCATAGCATCTTTGTGATATGCTGCATCTTCCTACAGATGAACATAGTATATACTTGCAAATATCCAAGGCTTCGTTTATGCCTTTCAATAACATCTTGAAAATTTCTCCATAAAATAATTTAACAGTTTTTTAGATTTACTTTCAAGTAATTTTGTTGTTGTTGTTGCTGTAATACATGAGATCTATACCTTTTCTAATCTTTTCTAATTGACAATTACTAGAATAATAATAATGTTGATTCTTGTGCCTTGCATCTAGAAAACTTTCAGAATTAGTTTATTGGTATTAACAGTATGTAAGATCTCTAGAGTAGTCTTTGTAGAGAATGATGTAGTTTGCAGGTAGACACATTTGTGTAATTTGTAGATCTTTCAAAATCTTTTTATAAGTACTTTGAAGGCTCAGTTTACAAGAATACAATTTTATTATGTTTGTATATTTGGGGTGTGTTTAATATTATTTTTATTAAATTCATTGTTTCTGACTTAATAGTACAAGTAACTTAGATTAACCTCTTATCAGACATTGCTCTAAGCTCTATAAATGTATTAAACAGCTTAATCCTCACCACAGACTCATTAGACAAATACTATTTTTATCCTATGCTTATTTGAAAAGACAATGAAATCACAGTGAGATCAAATAATTTGCTCAAGGTTATGCACCTAACATCTGGAAGAGCTGGATTCAAACCCAGGGAATCTTGCTACAGAATCTGTGCCAGTATACTTGATATTAATACTGCTACATGAGGTTTCTTTTGGATAGAATGTCCCTGATCTCTCTTTTTAAGTTTATTTTCTGTGTGATTTTTGAGCCATGTCATTGTGATCACACACCACGTATGGAACTGCACCAACAACATTGAGCTTTCAAGAGGATGCACTGCCATTGCTGAATTATGGAGATCACCAGTATGCTGATGAGACTGTCACACTTTTCATTTAGCCATCCTTGAAACTGCTAATTTGTTTGTTTATTTATTTATTTATTTATTTATTTATTTATTTATTTACTTACTTACTTACTTACTTCTCCTTATGTGAGCGAACAAATCCCTCATTGTTAAGCTACTTTGCTTAGTTCTGTTATTTTAGCTATAAACATTCTAACTGGTATATGGCTATAAACTGTGTTTGTTTTCTCTTAATGGTTTATCTTGAATAAGTCCAAGGCTTGTGGAGAGACTCAATAGACAGGGACAGCATTCAGGGTGATGAGTGACCCTGGTAGGGAATGTGTTTTGAGGGGAGGAAGGAGATGTGCTATTGAAATCATGAGTTCTGTTTGGATTTGTAATACTGTTTATAAACCTAAGTGGAAATGTCAGAGAGGGAGTGGATATCTGAGTTTATCATTCAGAGACAGTGTCTGGGTTGAAGACATATATTTAGAAGTAATTTGTATAGAGTTAATATATGTTGATTTGTGAATGGATAAGTTTACCTGAAGAGAAATTCGAGCCACCAACAATATTTTCGAAATGTCTGTATTCTATACTAGCATGTTGTCAACAACTTTGAAGATATCCAAATATCCAGTTAATACTTAAGCATTCAATACAATTTCTTTCTCATCCTCTGTCATCTCCATCAGATTCCACCTGCTCCAATCTCGTTTTCTTAAAACGTTTCAGTGGCTTTCCAACTTACTCAGAGTAGAAAAGTTTTAATATAAAGGATAAAACTGTATTGTTCACAAGGAATGCATTTGATTTTTTCTTCTCCATTCTATCTGCCCAATGAATTAATACTTTATTACATAAACACCATTCCTTTCCTCTGCAATAGTCTCCCTCTTTTTATTTAGCTTCTCTATTATTCCCACCCACCCCCCCTTTTCTACCAATTTTACATCTCAATGTCCTAAAGGATGGTAGAGCAGAAGAGCTAGGATTTCTCCATTTGAGGAGAGGACAATGGGAGAGGAGAGAAAGGACATGGGAGAGGGAGGGAGGGTCAGATGTGTAGGCAAGATATAAGATTAGTCATTTTTCATTCCTTCATGCAGGATTTTGATGCCCAGGATGAGAGTGTTTCAGGAAGAAAGGTGGATCCTTCTCAGTTGATTGCTGCTGAGAGAAGCATCGAAAAATGGCCTTTGAATTTGGTTACTTTAGCAAGAACTATTTGGTGGTGTGATGATGATAGAAGCAGACCTGAGCGGGTTAAGAAGGGAGAGCAAGTTGAGGAAATGAAATGAGGAGAACAGGTCACCCACCAGAGAAGTCTGGCTTTGTGGGAGAGAAGAGTTAGGCAGGAGCTGTGGGTGCTGTGGAGATAGGACAAGGTTGGATATTATTTTGAATGGGCAAGACTGGTGTGTGTTTAAAAGTTGGAAAGGATCTACTTTGACTATGTAGAAGAGAAAAGGAGGAAATCCACAAAGCATGTTTCCAGATGAAGCAGCAGGGAACAGAATCTAAAGCGCAGGAGGAGGGACTGCCTTGGACTGTTGGAAGGCACATTCTGGGTCAAAACAGGACATTGGAAGAAGAGGATGGACAGAGATGGCATGCTTGTTGTCTCCCAGATTTTAGAAATTTAAGGATGTTATAATGCATTTTGATTACTTTGTATTCCTGTTATTTTTTTTTTCCTTATACCTGTTCTTACATATTTGAAAATCCTTTGAAAATGTCTATCTATGATTAAAAAGAAAGGGCCGTCCTTCCAATGTTTTGATATGGCATGGAGAATAATAGTTCAACTAACTATTTGTTGTAATAATAAAGACCAGAAGCAAAAACCAAAGGCCAGAATCCTAGAGTCTTTCATGTTGACCTCTGTTCTATTATGAACCTTAAAATCTGTTTTACATCAAACGCTGCAGGAAATAGGGTAGGAGAACATGGGAAAGGAATATATCCTGCTATGTTTGCCTCAGTCCAGGGGGATTGGTGATGTTACTAAAGAGAAACAAATAGCAGTTGATGAAGGTTTTCAATGTGAGTAAAAATGCTTTGATGTCAGTTGATTTTTAAAAAGAGAAAGAAAGATGCAAATTTTAGCAAAAAATATTGAAACTTAAACCCAGATTGACCAAGGTAATGTCCAAAAAGGAAAGTTGCAAGGAAGTGAGGGTGGGTAAAGCTACAGGGCACAAAAGCATCAGTCTTTTCTTAGAATTCATGGCAATCATTAAAAAAATTTCTATAGTCATAAGAATACTTTAATTAAACATCTTTAAAAAAACAGAATATACAGTAGATTTAGGAGAATAGCTTTCAATGCAGATTATTCATAGCCCACTTCTGGGTGGATATTCTGTATTTCACTAAATCTTTAAATAAATATTATCTTTGTTTTTCTTTTGCTTTGTGAAAAATCTCAGTATACTGTTACAGCTTTTCTTGTTTCTAACCCCTCTTCCACTACTGTCATTGATTTCAAAACTGTTATTAGTGTAACATTATTTACCCTTTCCTAACAGGATTAAAAGCACTGTTAATTGACCACTAGTTTCAATGGATGTGGTAGGGTAATAATTCCAGTAATAAGTAAACAACTATACAACTACAAATATAATCTGCACAGAATCTATCTGCGTGAACCAAAATGTAACACACTCTGGTGACAACTATTCCCTCGTGTGATGCTGCACTCAACGTGAGGGTCATATCTGGGAGGCCGAAGTGCATGCCCAGAGTATTCACTCCACATAATTCATAGTTTGTTCAGTTCCTGTAACTCAATTCCTTCCTCTTTCACTTGAGGAGATGAAGTCAGTGAGAAGGGGCACAATGCGCATTCAGTCTTACTGTTCATCTGGTAAATAACACCACATCACTCAAGATTAATTTCAAGTCTTTCACATTTTATGCAGGCAGTCTTTCTAAACCTCATTCCTTCAGTAGAACTGATTTCTCTCTCCCTTGCAGTTCTAATCTGGGGAGAGAAAAAGGAGGATAAATCTAAACTACTTCATTTATTATTAATTACATTATTATTATATGTACATACAATTTAAAAGCATATTTATATTTTTTTCTTTGGCAGGGTGGACTCATTTGTCCATGATGCAGTGACATACTAATCAATACTGCATTTGGAAGGATATCAAAAAGTCGGTAATCAAGAACTGCATATTTTAAACTTGTGAATAAGACAGAATTAAAATCAAGAGAAAATAAACCTAAACATCTTTTAATAATTCAAAAATCAACTTGACACGAATCTCGAAGAAGCATATATTGGTTTTGTTTTCCTGAAATCATTCTAAATTTTCTATCAAGGGGAAAATAAGTAGAAGAAAAGCAACAATATTCATGAGGTATTATTTTATTTCTTTAAACAGATTCAAATCTTTAAAAAATTCTGATGCTGAGCTGATTTCGAAAACTAATCATCTTTCATGTTATAAAAGTTTAAATTGCCTGTTTAAGCCGGTTAAAAATATTTTTATTGCATTCTTAGTAATTTCCCTTGGAAGCATTTCTAAAGGCTCAGCAAAACATTCACAATTTTATAAAACCTGTTAAATTAATTTATAACTTAGCTATGAGCTTCTTTTTGGGAGACTCAAAACAGTGGGTGACCTTATATCCATAATGTGTATGCTTAAATGTTTTATTACAACCAAGTGAATTAGGATGGAATTATTTAACTTTAGATATTCCATTTTATTTAACTGCAATCTGTTTGGCCTTTTACTTAAAACAACTTAATTTGATTTTATACAATCGTGAGTTTATTTTTATACGTTTAGTTTTGCTTTACTTTCAACTCTAGAATGGCTTCATGTAGGCAACATGAGAAATACTAACCAAATTTATTAATTATCATTGGCATTTTATCCCATCAAATGTTTAAGAAAATCAATATTTCCTCATGATCTTGATTAGTGAGATGTGTCTTGAACTCCTTGTGTTGCATCCTCTGGTCCACCTTTAAAAAAAAAATCACTGTTGCTATGCCAACCAGCTGCCCACAGTTGTAACCTGACTGCACACTGCCTCAGCCATATATATCTGTACTTTTTGTCCCACGGCATCTTTACACTTATTTTTAGTTCTGCTTGTTTTCTAATAAATGCTTTAAGGACTATACATTTTCCTTGGTGTAGTATTTCAATCACATTCACATGATGAGCCAGATCGTGCTCTCATTGCTCATTTCTAATTAGAATTTAATTTTAGCTTTGACGTCTCAAGTTAACCCAAGGTTTACTTAAAGAAGTCTTCTTAATATCTGAGTAAGTATTTGTTTTGATTTCCAAAGTTTATCACCTGTAAATGTAGTCTGAGTGATTTCTGATTTGGAGTCTTCATTGAGATTTTCCTTATGTAAAAGATTACATGGTCCTTTTTACGACATCTCCATGTATACCTAAAGATTTCTATGTAAAAATTGTTATATTGGAACTCTTTCTACCACAGGTTTGGCTGAGGTCACCAAAAAATATGTGACAAGTACTCTCACATTTCACTGTGAGGGTTTCTGCTGAGCTACATACATCTTGCAGAGGAGGTCCTAAAATCAGCTTTGTAACCCTTGCCCGTCAATCAGCTCCTGCCCATGTAAATGGCAGACTCAGACTTCATCCAGGGATAAACTAATAAACTGGAGAGGCCTTAACTGGAAAAAATTGTTGATGGACATTGAGTACCTTATGCCCCTCTGTAGAAGGATGAGAAGTGCTTCAAATTCACTTCCAATAAATACCCTGTGGAAGAGACTTTACGAGACCACTCAGACAAATTGAGATGCATACCGTTGAGTATCAAACACATTCCTGAGAAATTTAAAGGATGTAAGTTGTGTGAAGCTCTTGTGTCATCAGAGTAGAGAGCTCTAGTGGGTTGTAAAAGCATCTTCACTAGCACTTCCAGTAGAGGCCAAAGATGAGCAATTCCCATTGTTAAGGCTAAACTGGTGGGGAGTGGTCTGAGACTCACGTTCATTCCACTGACTGTCATACGTGTGAAAACTGATCAAAGGTAACCTTTCCAAATTACTTACATTTTTTACGGGATTATAAACCTAAAGAGAGATTAAATGTAAAATTATTCAATCAATCCAGACTAAATGTTTTGTTAATACACATACCACACACATATTTCTTTGGGGTAGTGGTAAATTCCCTTTAATCTTTAGAGGGATGTCTTCTCCCCCCTGTAGTGATCCAGGCCATTACTGCAGATTGGATCCAGTGCAATGACTCTTGTCAGAACCAGATCTTTAGTGTCTGGCCAGATTCTTCAAGTGTTGGGAGAAAGAGGAGCAGCTAGGGCCTTTCGGTGGGAGAAAGTGCCTTTGAACTATGAAATCTCAGGGTTTTTACAGCAAGGAACCCCTATTCTGAGATTGGTTCCTTAGGAGTATAATTCATGTTCACACACTTGCTACAATTGACCATATGACTAACTAATCCTAATGTGTTAATCTTAGATATTTTTAGTGCACAGATGTTCATTCTGCTACCCTACCCATGTTACCATAAACTTTATAGATTTGAGAATTAAACGAACTTCATTCATTGATGATGACAAGATACCGTGGCCAGACTGAGCTTTAGCATCCCAGTTTATGCCCTCATATTCTTTAAACCTAATGACCAGTTGTCAACATAGGAAGAGATCAGCTGGGGTCCTTTTAGAAACAGCTTAAGATGGCTATCTGGGGTGGGATGAGGTGACCTCTGTGCAAAGAGGCAAGAGGCATGCTGCAGACTGAATGTCCCTGCAAACTCATTGTAACTTAATCCCCAATGTAAAAGTGCTGAGGGTGGGAAATCCTATTTAGCTAATGGAAAGGTGTAGCCTTGAAGAGGTGATTATATGGTGAGGACCATGCCCTAGTGAATGGATTAGTCCACTGATGGTGTAACAGTGGTCATGGGCGTGGTTATGATGGCTTTATAGGGAGAGAAAGTGAGGAGTTACTCTCTCTTGCTCAGCCATTTCACCATGTGATTCCCTGAGCTGCTATAGAAAAGGCCCTCACCAGATGTGTTCCCTGGACTGTGGACTTTCCATCCTATGAACTGTAAGAAATAAATTTTATGTCTTTATAAATTACCCAGTTTCAGGTATTCTATTATAAGCAACAGAGACGGACAAACACAAGGCATATCAGGACTGAAGTTTGAATCAAAAATTACAAATAAGAGGACATGCTTTTAATTGTCTTTTCTGGTCCCTTACTTTCCCTCTCTTGTCTGCTGCAGCATTGGAGGAACCCAGTGAATGGGAGGGAGAAGTGATAGACTCACAGGCAGGGAAAATACTGCCCCCTTCCCATCAAGACTGGAGACAAGCGGGGGCAAAGCACAAGCTCTAAAGTGCAATGATGCTGAGTTTCATCTATTGCATGGGACCGGACGTTTCAGTTACTGAATTAAGTGTGCACTGTGATTCAAAGTGATTGGAGGATTTTTCAGTTTCTGAGAGTGATCAGAAAAATCATAGAAAGTCTTCTCCTTTCCTTGGGTAAAATTTACAACTTTCCTCACCACAGAGTGGTGGTTTGAAGTGGTAGTAGTTGCTTTCTATTTGTATCCTGTGGGTCTCATTTCTTCAATGGTTGCCTTATATATTTATATGTTTTTTAATTGTGTTATTCAAATTGTTTCTAACAGAGGCTGGCAAATCATAGTCACAGCCCAAATCTGGTCTGCCACCCATAGTTGTAAATAAAGTTTTATTGGAACAAAGTCACACCCATTTGTTTATGTATTGTCTGTGGTTGCTTTTAGATTACAACTCCAGAGTTCAGTTGTGTGACAGAGATCACAAGACCCACAAGCCTAAAAGATTTCTCATCTGGCTCTTTTCAGAAAAGTTTGCTACCCTTGATTTATATCTTTCTTAATTTTTAGTCACCTAATCACTTGATTTCTGAGATGGGTGTGTTAATGTCGTCCATTACGACCGTGAAATTCTCAGTTGATGAATTGAGAACTCACTTGGTGTTTACATCAGCTTTCACTTTAAAAATTTTCAAAGCTGTGTAGCAAAGTTTTATGACCTGTGTCTTCTTATTGTCTTGTGGTGTTATCAGTATCCACTACCTATCCTTTTCCCTTTAATGCACTTCACCTTGAATTTTATTTTGTTTAATCTTAATATTGATATAACTGCTTTCTTTGAGTTGGTATTTGTTTAGTCCTTAATTGCCATCACTTAATTTTTAGTCATTGTACAGCATTGTTTTTAGATACTTACTTTTAAATAAAAGATTACAGTTATATTTTTTAAGCCTTTAACTCAAGGGATTTAATTTATTTATTGTTTTGTGAAATCTAAAATGTCTGACTTTTTCTGTGCTATATTATTTTGTTATTATCATCTGTACTTTTCTGTTCTGTCACTGTTTTCCTTATCTGCTTTTAATTTGATCCTTCAGTGATTTGTTACTTTTTTTTCCCTTTTATGGGTTGAAGTTATAAATCCTATTTTCCTCTGCCTAGTATAGTATAGCCTTCAAATCTTAATATATATATTTCAACTTATTTTTCTGCTGTTGTTTAGATTTAGCTCTATCAATTTACCACCTACCGTAAAGTGAGAACCTTGCCTGAATCTCTTCATCTTCCTCACCTGTCCCCACTGCCATGTCATAATAATATGGAATATTACTAGTAATATTATGAAAATATCATTTAAAGGGTTTCATTAATTACTTAGATTCAGTTATTTATTTTATGAAATTATTTTTCTCTGTCTCATTTTCTACATTTTCCTTTTTGGGATCATTACTTGCTTTGCTAATGTACCTCCTCAATGTTTTTAGAGTGTTCATAGAAATAAGCTTTAAGAGTCTTTGCATGTATAAAAACATATTTATTTTGATCTCTCACTTTCCCATTTCAACCATATTCCTTTAAACCTATTAACTCCTCTGTAAACAAGCTATTAAACTTTCTTCAATGGAAAATTCAGTGTGTGTTGATTGTTTTCTGTCAGGATCTCTAATGTGACAGATTTTATATTTTGAAAACCAGAGAGACTACAATGCAAGCCATCTTCCATTATCATTTTAGTAAATAAATGTACACACGCACAGACACACACAAATAAGCATACATAAAACACACAAACACACATATGCTTTGCACACAGGAAAAAAACAAACTTGTACATATGGTAGTTAAAACTTCTAACTTGCCTAAGGAATAAATGAAACAAAAGTAGCCTGGATGGAGAAAGCTATAAAATTCCATTAAATAAATCAATAAATTTTATTGATGGATAAGGAAAATGACCTCAAAAAAAGAGAACAAAACAAAACACTCCTGGATGGCACATCAATGAGGATGCATTCAGTTGCAAGTAAGAAAAAATCAGACTCAAGTAGGCTGAGACAGTGCAGGGTACTGCTCGTCAAAATGTGGTCTGCGAGCATGCAGCATTAGCAGCACCTGGGACCATATGAGAGCTGCAAGTCTGAAGGCATGCCCGGAACTGCTGAATCTGAATTTTTGGAGGTGCAGGCCAGGAATCTGTGTTTTAACAAGTCTTCCATGTGACTATTACTCATGCTGAAGTTTAAGAAGCATTAAGTGAAAGTGATTTATTGGCTTACCAACTAGAATTTTAGAGTTAGATTCAGTGCTCAACGTAACTTTGCTTTTCTGTTCTGTCTTCAACTGGCCATTTTCATCCTTATTCTGCTTCCTTTGGGGATCTCTAGGTGCTGCCAACAATGTCAAGGCACTAGACTTCCCAACTGACTTGAGGAAGAAAGAAAGAATAGGTTATATATGGGAGCTCCTTTATGGAAGTAAGAAAATTTCTTTCTTAAACGCCTACAAGCACTCCCTCCTTGTTTCTCATTGCCTATTCTGGGTCACAGGACTGTCTGTAAGCATGGGCCCAGGAGATCAGATAATGCTGATTACTATGTACTATATGCCACTACCCTAGAGACACAGAGGGATTCATCATCTCTCCAGGCTGATGGGATGCATGGAGATATACAAATGCTTGAATTTAATTAGAGTTCATACCATGAGAAGGAGTAATAGATGATGGGAATCAGCCACAGTCTCAATTGAATATTATTAAAGTGTCAATCTATCAGAATCACTTCCCCCCAAAAAAGATTAAACTGATGTAAAAACTTCAATAGAAAATTGCCAGAATTTTTAAAAAGTAGTTGACTTATGAGGGAGAACTCAGTCAATGAGATTTTAAATTACTGCAAAGCTAGATTAATCAAAATTGTATACCTAGTATCTTAGTCAGTTTGGGATGACATAATAAAAATACCATAGCTTGGGTGGTTTAAATAACGGAAATTTATTTCTCATAATTCTGGAGGCTGTAAAGTCCAGGATCAGCTGGCTGATTTGGTTTCTTATGAGAGCCGTCTTCCTGGTTTGCCATGGATGCCTTCTTGCTGTATCCTCACAGGGCAGAGAGAAATCATAACTCTCCTGTCTCTTCTTATAAGGGCACTAATCCTATTTGTGAGAGCTCCACCCTCATGACATAATTACCTCTCAAATTCTTCACCTCCAAATAACATTACATTGCAGATTAAGATTCCAACATATGAATTTGGGGGAGCACAAACATTCAGTCCATAGCACCTAGGAAACATTGCAGTAAGAACAGACAAACAGATTAGTGGAATTAAACAGAGATCTAGATGTATAAATAGGAAGTTATGTAATAACTATGATACTTCATTTTATTGTTTATTTGAAAAACACATTTGGCATAATTAGCTATCCATTGGTATAAAAGTAGTTGGGTCATCACTTTGTTACATCATTCACAAAAATTAATTCTAGGTGGATTAGAGATGTAAATATATAATACACACTATATTAGCAAAACAGGAGAATATTTATACAACTGTGTGGTGGAGGAGAACTTCAGAAGCAATACAGAAAACGTTATAGGAAAAGATTGAGATTTGATTACAAAGGAATTTCAGCTTTCTGCATGGAAAAACATGCTATAAACAAAATCTGAAACTGAGAGAAAATATTTGCAATCTATATAGCAGCAACAAGTAAGTTGATAAAAAGTATATAAGCAACACAATAAAATTTGGCAGTGATGTGAACCAGCAAGTCACTGAAGAGAAAATGCTAATAGAAAATAGGTATTAATATATGAAAAGGTGTTTAATTTCACTAGTAGTCAGGAAAATGGAAGGGAAACAATAGTGACAGACTAGTTTTTTTAACCCATGAGGTTGACAAAAATATGTGCGTGTGTGTGTGCGTGTGCTGGTGTGTGTTTAATATATAATGTCTGGTGCTGAAGAGGGTGTGGAAATGAAGACTCATATATGCTGGCAGAAGTATAAAATGCCGTGACCCTTTTGGAATAGATTTAGTAGTGTTTATTCAAATGAAAAATATGCATTCGTACACACACGCGCGCGCACACACACACATTTTTAACCAAGTAATTTCAGCTTTTGGGGAATCTATCAAATAGAAAAAAACAAAAATATATATAAAAATGTATACAAGAATGTTTATAGCAGTATTATATAAGTGGCAGAAATAAATCAGCAAACTATATTGTCAATTAATAGGAGACTGTTTGAATAAATTAAGGTACATTCATGCTGTGAAATGCTATGCAACTATAAAAAAGAAATGAGCTTATTTATTATTAATTCAACAAACATTTAACATGTACTACAATGTTCACATCCTGTTTTAAGTGTTGACATTAAAGCAAGTACTGAAGGATAGTGTATTTTTTATGACTCATATTCTCGTGAGAATGGGAAATAAAGTAAAAAAAAAATAAAGATAATTTCAGAGAGTGATTAAGAATAAAATAAAACAGGGTGATATGACCAAAAAAACATACATAGGGAGATAAACTTGGACCTGACAAAAGTGAGAAAGACAGCCTCACAAAGTTAATGAAAAAGAATATTTGAGGCAGAATGAGCATATTCCCTTCAGCCCTATGAATGGGTCCAGAGGGATGCAGATATTATACTAAAAACAGAAAAATTACAGAAAAATATAGTATAGTGTGATCCCATTTTTGTTAAACAACAAAAAAAAGTAATAAGAAAAATCACTCTCCGGGAGATTATGTAATTTTTTTTCAACTGAGCATAGAGAAAGAGTGAAAGAATACACATAATGTTAACACTAGTTAAAGCAGGTGATAGTATTGCAGTGGAGAGGTGTAGATACAGTTTATTTTTTCTTTATAGATTTCTGTATTTTTACTCATATCGGCAAGTAGATTTTGATTTTATAGTTATGGGGGGAAAAGCCTTCAATCGAGATTTTAATTTTTTGAATATTTGTAGTATGTGGGCTATTTCAACTTTGAAATTAATTTCTTTGGCAGTGAGAAATGTTCTTATATCTTTAATTTATTTCCACCCCATCCTCTCTCTGACAGTCTTTATGGAACACACCCAGAAATTGGAAGGTAGAGTCAAGCAGCTTGGCTACTCTGAATTCCAATCAATTATTTCCAATTAATTATCTGCAACTCCACTAAGGCTGTGTTGTATTGAGTACAGGTTTTTAAAGCCTAAGCCACTTCTGCCTTCGCATCTGTCTTGTGCAGATATTTTGAGCTACCTTTCAGGATTCTTCCTCAAAATTTCTCTTTGCATTTTTCCTCCTCAGTGTCATGTGTCTATTTTTAAAGAACTTAAATAAAGTCTCCTGGAATTTTGTTGCTTATTTCATCATCTTTATCCAACTTCCTCTCCTATTTCTACTTCAGGCTAAATGTAAGCACTTGCAAAAGTGAGTGTTTTTAGAACACAAATATTTCTTATGTTTTAGGAGTTCAGGACATTTATACCACCAGTTCTTTAAGTTTCAGCCTGTTGCAGTCTTTATTTTCCAGTTTTTATTTTTCTCTCAAAACCATTGCTGAGGGCGCAGCTCCCACAGCTAGGGCATTGGGTCTTTTATTCCCATTTCAACCAGAGCCACTTAGGCTTTTTTTTGTTTGGTTTTTTTTTGGTTTTTTTTTTTCATCAAATTTGTGTTTTATTCATCTGTTTATGGTTCCTGTACAAAAAACAGATGATTGTTTTTTTAAATAGCTGGGACGCCATCTTTAGAAGAAAAACAAAAGCAGTTGGAATTCATGACCTTATCTCTCTTCCTCTCAATATTTCCCTTTATCTTTTTTTCGTTTCCAATTCTCCTTATAACCTGTCTTTGGTATGCCTGCAACCACACCTGTCCTCAGATCCTAAACCCATTCAGACTCAGCCTTTCAATATTTAGTTATGTCCCAGACAACCACAGATAATCTTTCTTTGTTCACCTAATAAAACTGTAAATTCCGCTAGTGCATCAGATTTTATCAAGATGTTACAGGATTTGATTAAAAAATTCACATTGAATGTATCACCCTAATTTATCTTGCTGGTAGATGATATGCAGGCATGTCCGTGTCCGTGTGTTCCATTCCCTCCCCCTGTCTGCTGAGTGACATGACATATCCTTCCTTTTGAGAAAATAGGACACATAACACTGCAAACTCTTTCTTTGTGTCAAAGTTGGTGATTCTCAAATTAGTGAAAGTCTTGATGAATTTTTCACTGGTCTGTGATAAAACAAGAAAAATGAGGAAACTATAGTGCATTTCCATGAAGCAAAATTGATTCAGTTTGCAGAAATACAATTTATTCTTTGAATTCTGTCCTATTTTAATAAAATAATTATTATGGTAGAAAGTAGTCTTATTTTGAATGTCCTGATCTTGACAAAGTAAGACTTTCTGTTGCAGAACTCTCAATTAAAAAAAAAAAAATTATAAATTGCCAAAGCCTTGCTACACTATATATTCTGAGCTCTTTGGGGTAAAGGACTTTATCTGATTCTGCATTATGTCCCTACTGCATAACAAAGTGTCTATCATATTATAAGGCCTACTATTAAGAGAAATGAATTTTGAAGTGTATGATATAAGCCAAGCCTTTTAATGCTATCCTTAGAGTTTATTCTGTAGTGGATTGTATTAGCAGAAATACTATCAAAATTACATGTGATAAATACTACTTCATATGAATCCCGTTTTGTGGTGTAGGTCTGTCAGTACTTTCTATTTTTTTCCAATTGGAACTTTGCAGAAACTTGCTTGGTCCCAGAGACTCAGCTAGGTGATCAAAGTTTTTTGCCTTTCTGCTTCTCCATGTCTTGTCTTTAGAAAACAGTCCCTTAAGGCATGTTTAAAACTTTCTATCATTGTCCTAAAACAGGTTACCAGCCATCAAAAATTGTGCATCCTCTTACTCTAGCTGACTAGTTTCTTATCTATCTTTATATGTAAATAGTGCTAAATTTAACTAAAAGAGAATGGGGCCTAATTTAAAATTTTTGTGGCTCATTAGTCACATCCCATAGTATTGGAAGTACTTTTCAGGCATTGTTTTTCAGTCCTGGGAAAGTTGAAAATACACAACGTGTATTGTTAGCAACGATTCTTCTTCCCCTGGGAAACAGCAAATGACCAGAAGAAATATCTGTAACATACATCTTACTCTCTATTCATTAGATTTTGTGGGTTTTTTTTTTTCAAAATTAATAGTTACATTGACATAATTTAACTTTTGCCAGTTGAGCCTCTTAACTATCACCTCTTAAAGAAAACTTTATTCCTTCAGTTAGAACAATGAGCCCGTAATGTAGGCTTTCTTTCCCTTTCATGATTATTGAAATACTTGCTTTTTCTTCATTTTGGCTAGTTTTATCCTGCCACTGTGGAACGAAAATTTCACACTGTGGATCTCTTTAATGTTCCTCTTTCGCTCTCATCCTCTGCTCAGTTTGTCATCAAACTGTCACTCAGTTTCCCAGTGGAAACAAGACCTTCATCCTCCTGGACCCCACCCCACCCATGGAAGTACGCAACAGTGATTGTGCTTAATGTAGACTGTCAGTGTAGAAGGAGTGGATGGATAAGACTGTGATTATTAAAACAGTGGCATGTAGATCTAGGTTATTTATGCCAATGCATTAATGAATAGCAAAGATATTTAGCATAGGTCAGTATCACTGACTGAACATTGGAGGTTCAACCATATCTTTTGTGTCAGTTGCAGTTAAGTAACAATGCACATATGCAGATTTCTAGTACTAGTATGGTTGGTCTTCCGTCATTAATGACAGAAAGGGCAGGACGATAGCATGGTTGGCAATGGGAAAGCATGGTGCCTCACTGCCCTTAAAACATGGGCAAAAGACCTTGAGAGAATTTCTTTCTGTAACTTGTCATGAGGATTCTCAGATTAAATTTTAATTTTAAAGTCCTCTGTTATTTGCTGTCCTGAATGTAGGAAACCAAGCCTCAAAAAACTCTCTATACCAGATTTAACCTGTAGTACATGTAAATTTGGATTAATTTTTCTTCTCCCAGTGACCAAAATAACCGAAGTTTTTTTTGTTTGTTTGTTTCTTTTTTGGCATGCCTGGAAGTGACCTTTTTTCCCACCTGTAAAGCTGCGATAGCCAGGTACCAGGTTAGTTTCCCTCAGAGAACTTTGTAGGCATCAGCCTCAGGAGTTAAGTCAGTCACAGCTCCCCAAAAGTGGCCTGTCACATCTGATTAAATGAGCATTATTGTCAGCTGTTATGATCCATGTGAGGTCTTGGTTGTGTAATCGTTTTCTTCCAATTATATCTTGATAGAAATGAGGACAGAGTCTTACTCAACCTATGTAAAGAACTGAATTAACATGAAAAGTCAGAAGACTTAAGAATTTCTGGAGGGGTCAATGGAAATCAGATATTATTTCAAAGTTTTATTTCAGATAACAAAGGCAGAATTTATTAAACTGTTGTATTTCACTAGATTTGGGGTTAGAAGAATTATGAAGCTGTTTTATTCTTGACTCAACCCAGTCTGAAAGTTGTCTAAGAGATGTCATCAGAAACCATGTCCAGGAGACATATTAAACAGACCTAACTAGAAACCAGAGGTTTCAACTGGCTCCTGGACATGGTGGGACGCCTGGAGATGTCCCATTCCCTGGGGTACTAGAAACCAGGCTGTGCAGTGAGCATAGCCTCTGGAGCCTCAAGTTGCAGACTGATTCTAGAGGAAGGGGAGACATTTACAGAAGTGCTGTCTAGTAAGAACTTTTAGGTTAATGAGAAGATAAATGGTATGAAGAGTGATTTTCAAAAGCAAACAAAGAGAACAAGGAAGGACCAGCCAAGTGGACATATCAAAAGCTTCAGAATCCAAGGAAGCTAATGTGGAGGCAGACTGGAGATGAGACCTGGAGAAATGCTCACAGGCACTGGGGTATTTGGTCTTTTGTTTTAAATTTATTTTTTATTTTATTTAATGCAGAGCCACACTTCCTGGTGGAGGTAAGGGTCAAAGGACTACTGCAGTCAATGTTCAATGTTTATTGGGTAGTGATAGATTTGGGACGTGGCTGGCGCCATCTTGGACATGGTCACATCACCTTGGATATGACTGACTTCATCATGGACCTGACTGGTGCCGTATTGAGTACAAAATGGCAGCCAGTCTTTTACCCTACCTGATGGTTTCTTCAAACAAAGAAAAACCTCTACCTCGTGGTTTCTCAGACAAAGGACCCTTCCCCTCCCACCTAGAGGTACCTCCCATCTTGACTATGTCACCCCTACCCACCACCCCTGCACCAATAGTCGACCTGATCCCACACACCAGCTCTCCCTTCCCCACCCTGCCTGTGTTTTTCATGCCCACCAACCCATATAAGTGTATGTACTCCTCCTAGGCCCTGCCCTGCCATTTTGAGTGCAGCCCGGCAGATTTTTCCTCCTTTAATAAAGCCTGAATGGTTCCCAGTGTTTTGGCTCATTTATTTTCAAATAGATTCATATTTGCCAGGTAATTCGTTAGGTGCTAGTGAGCTAACGGAAAGTACACTCAGAATTGGTTCCTGATCTCACAAAGATCTTAAGTGACTAAAAGATATTAATTGTCAGATTGATATATAATTATATGCTGTTAGCTGCTCATCATGAAAAGAAAATTACTCTATTACAGTGGACAGTAAAGAAACCAACCTACACTGTAGTGGTGATGGTGGTGCTGTGGGGGCAGATATCAGAGAAGATTGCCTGAGGAAGTGATTCTTTTTTCTTTTCTTTCTTTTTGCTGAGATTCCATGAATGCATGGGAACAAGCAGTATTCCAATCAAAAGGAGTTCAAGAGCACAAAGATTGTATGGGAAGAAATGCAGAAGTGCTAAGTGAAAGATGGCCCACAAGCCTGGCACATGGAGATCCTGGGCAGCAGATGGGTGAGATGGCAAGGTAAGCAGAGCTGGACCCTGCAGGATCTCACAGGCCATCAGAAGCACTTGGGTTTGTATCCTAGGATTAACAGATAATCATCAAAATGATTTAAGCAGGTGAATGATCTGCTGTATAGTTTAAAAGCATCTCCTTGCCAACTCTGTGGTGATTGGATTGTGGGGCTATATGATGGTTACTTTTATGAGTCAGGTTGACAAGGCCAGATATTTGGTTAAATATTATTCTGGGTGTGTCCATGAAGGTGTTTTGGGACACATCCAGAATAATATTTGAATCAGTAGAAGGCTAAGTAAAGCAGATTGAACCTCTTTTATGTAGCTGGTCCTCATCTGGTCTACTGAAGTCTGCACAGCACAAAGGGCTGAGTAAGGGAGACTTCTCTCTCTTTGCCTGGTCATCTTTGAGTGGGGACACCAGTCTTCTCTTGCACTCCTACTGGAACTTACACCACTTGCTGTCCTGGTTCTCAGGCCTCCTGACTCAGACTGGAGCTGTGTCATCGGCTGTCCTGAGATTTTAGCTTGCCTACTATGGATCTTGCACTTCTCAGTATCCATAATCACATGAGCCAATTCTTATAGTAAGTGTCTTTACAAATATAAATGTAAGTATAAATATAAATATAAATATCTTCCTATTGATCCTGTTTCTCTGGAAAATCCAGACTAAAATTCAGATTGTGCAGATAGAGTGGGTATTTTAGTTATGAGTTGTTGGTGCCTTGAATTAGAGTGAGAGAGTTTACATGAACAGCTACGGATGAATTGAGGAGATAGTTGAGAGGCATAATTGACAGGACCTGATGACAGAGTAGACTGGGGTTTAATTAGACTGAGAGAGGAAGGTGGCAGAGTTGACTAAAGGGATGCTCGCTTTGGAACCAAACGGATGGTGTTGTCACTGATTAGGTCTGATGGGGATGCTCACAGCACACCTTGAGGTCTTTGAGACATCAAGTGGAGGTGACCAAAAGGCAATAAATAAATTTGTGCATCTTTTCTCAATAGGTGTCAGTTGAAATGATGGGCTTGAATGAGATTTCTTAGAGAGAAGCAATAGGATTAGGAGAAAAGAGGGCTAGGACTGAGTCTTGAAAAATCTTCCCATTTAATAGCTGAGTAGAAACTAAGCTGTAAAAAGAGAATGAAAAGGAGTAGCCAGAGAGATAAGAGAAAGATGAAGTGTTGGCACTGCAAGAGACAAAAGTGCTTTGAGTTAAGAGAGGACGTTAACAGAACAAGTCATGCTGGAAATCAGGTGAAGACAAGGGTTTGTTTTGATACTAAGGCTATCGTTAACCTTACGTAGACCTCAGCAACAGCTGTTCTGCTGGTAGAGGCCAGCTTTCTGAGGGTCTTTGAAACTGAGGGGGTCAGAAAAAGAGTCAGTCAAGAGTTCGGTTGTAAAGAGTGTTAGGGTCATAACAGGAAGATGATGGAGATCATAGGGAGTTATTAAAGATTAAGTTAAAAGAGACTTGAGGACATTTAAACATGAATATAAAAAATGTGCTTGAGAGGAAAAGCTAGAAAACAAAAAAATGTAACTGAGAATGGAGAGTTGCTTAGATGCCCTTGGAAAGTCGTTTGGAATCAAGGTAGCTCTCCGAGCTCCAAGAGAAGCTTGCACGAGCTCCTTTATATTGATGGTACTTGTTATCTTTTTGGCTAGCTCTTGAAAATATTTATTTTTTTATGATCTCCTTTCTTATTACAGATAAATATACATTAATACTTAATTTTGTATTCATAATTTTGTATGATTATCCTTAAAGAGGACCTCCCCTAATTACGTAAACATCAGGCCACGCATATTCTGGATCCCAGCCTTTTTGCAATTTAATTGTTGATTAACTCAATCATGCTTTTCCACAGAACTTACGAAAATAGTAAAGTTTACAATCTGAATGGGTTTCCTCTTCTGTGGTTTCTACCATCCACTTCCCTCATTCTAATGGTCTGTTATTTTTGCTTGGGTTTCCTTCCCCTTAAGTAGAACTAAGTACAGTATTTTACAGGAATCCTCCAGAGAACAGTTTTCCTGGAACTTTGCTTTAACATACAATGACAATTCTGTAAGCTCAGCCAGAGCTTTGAAAGTTAAAGATCTGGGACCCCAGTTTAGCAGTTTCGGAAGCAAGGCTTCCATACACTGCCATGATTTGCTGGTACCTAAACAGCAGGAGGGATGAAAGAGAAAGAACACTGGATGGGCTCATCAAACGGGGAGGAAGAACCGGATCCAAAATGCTGGCTGATAGTTTCAAAGTGAAATGGCGGCAGAGAGATCTGCTGTATCATTGATACCCACTATTTTATTTGTAAATTCTGATTACTCTTACACGGACGACTGATCTCGACAATCTTCAGAATAATGTCAGCAGGGCTTTTAGTTCTTTACACAGGAGACAACATGTATGTCTAGACATGTCACAGACAGCAGAGGAATACTGCTTCTACCTTCTGGTGCCTTTCAGAATTGTGACTGTCCTTCCATGCAAGGAAGCAGCCAGGAATGGCCCAGGAATTCCACATCTACCTACTTTGCTAAAACTTCCCTTTCTCCTCTCCTTACTCAACGAGGCCTTTCCTGATCTTTACCATATCCAGTCAAGGAGAAGAAGGGAATGAAAAGTGTTTCTATGGAAATTTCACTCTGGAATGGAATATTTAAGGCTCCAAGCAAAGTACATTTGTTTTTTAAAATGTTTTTTGAAATGGGAGAAAACAGCCATTACCAAAATATCTAGAAAGGCATACAACAATATATTTAAAAATTTATATATCAAATGGCCATGACTATATCTATCTATCATTTATCAATTAATCAATTATCTACCTACCTGTCTGCCTACCTACCTATCTATAATAATTAAGATGCCTGTAAGTTTCAAAGTATCTGCTCGTGAGTGAAACATCCTTGTTCCTTGACCCTCCCTTCCCTGTCTCTACCCTTCTAGACTATTCTTCTTCCTGTGCTGTCAAAGGTCACTGATTTATCTTTGTACCTCCAGTGTCTACAGTGTCTGTCACACAGTAAGTGTTCAGTACATTGACTAAGTAAATGGATAATTTTAAACTCTTTTGTATCTAATGAATGCTACTGTATAAAATGCTTCTATTATATTTTTGATTATTCATTGAGTATGTTCTTTAGTATTAGAATCCAAAAAATATTAACTATATCTTTTTTTCTTCCTCTTCATTAAATGAAATGAATTCCTTTTTCTCCCTATAGTATGTACATACACATTGGAATCTCAAAACATTATGCAAAACAACATGCTCTAAATTTTGAAGTATTGTGTAGTTTGTTTCTTTAGTTAATTACCTATTCATTGAGACAATGTCAGATATACATCTGTAAAGACTCTTTTGGGTCCTTAAATCAACTTAAGAAAGCAAAAGGAGAGAATTACATTTTCATGTAATTAAAATTCTAAGAGTAAATCAGGACTATTCCAGACACACTTGTTACTGGTAACAGGCTCAGCTTGCCCTCTTGCGTTAGATAAATGACCCCAATGTACAAAAGTTGGTGCAAGGATTGAAAGCTTTATTTAGATAACTGGCATCTGGGGGGTGACCAGGCTAAAATCTTTCTGCCTTCTGCAGCCTGTTCTGGGGTTCATAAAGGAGAAGAGGTGGGAAGGTGAGGTAAGGGTTTTGTCCTGCAGGGCAACGGGGAAGCTGGTCATGGGATCAGCAGAGGGTCTGAGTCAGATGTCAGCATCCCGGGATGGACTGGGTGCTTTGGCGTCATGGAGTGTGGACTGGTCATGGAGGTGGACTGGTCAGCTTCAAACACTTGATGTTATTTGGGGATTGGAGTCCTTATCTCCCAGGGAGAGCTCAAAGATGATAACCTCAGTCAAGCATCACTGGAACATAAAAATACCTGACTCAGACCTTTAACTAAGGTGGATGCAATTTTCCTTTAAGCAAGAAGGTGAGTTAATAATCAGCTAGGGTGCTATCCTTTCTCTTGGAATTTCTTTGTTTGCAGTTGATTAGGAATGGTAAGAAAAACAAGAAAACATAGTTTCAATTCTTAATTGAAGGTGTGCATTATCTAAAGTAAATCAACATAAGAGGGTGTAATGGGAGATAATCAGAAATGAACTTTTGAAAAGGATCTTTTGGGGGCATGATTTCATCTCTTGGCAGTTTCAATCGCACTGTCAGTCTTTCATTTCCTCTGCTAACCTCAAGGAATTGATGAGTACCGATTCCTAAGTTAACGGCTAATTGAAATTTTCTGCTTGGTCTTAGTTACCCCAAAGATGTCCGTTTTCTGGCTAAGGTCCCTTGCACTTGGATCCAGGGTGTCAAATTATGTCACTTATAGTCACTACTGACCCCATCCCTCCATCTTCTCTCTCTCTCCCTTTTTCTCGTTCTATTACTTGTTCTGCTGCCTTTTGTATATTGGTCTTGCTCCTTCTGAAGATTGTTTCCTTCAGGTATATAGTAACATGCAGTATTATTTTGGAATTAAAATATATATAAAAATTTCTACCAAATTTAAAATTTTATTGTGAGTATAATTTAATTAAAATTACATTTTGAGAATATCTTTATGCCACTAAATATTATGTGAACATTTTTGAACTCAACTCACTTTCTAAATTATCTTATAAATTTAATGCCTTTAAAAAAAGTCTTCCTTTATTACTGAAAGAACGCCACTTTTTAAATTAAAATATGCTGACTTTTTTTTTTTTTTTGCTTCTTCTTGGCATATGCATTTTTTTTCTTTTTTTTAATCCCAATGAGGAACTTTAAAAAGAATATAGAGGCCGAAGAGTAATAATATGCTATTCTTTGTATATGAAAATGGCAGCCCTGACCTGCCATTAGTCAGGGCACTTATGGCTAGGATAGATTTTTCTGGATCTATCTTCCTTTCCTTCCAGGCACCCCAGGCTTCTCAGGACGAAAGGCGTCATCAGTGGCCTGAGAACTTACTAATGAGGATGACCCTGACCTCATGACTATAGTGTTCTGACCCACTGCCCTCAATAAAAATAGAAAAGTTGAGCAGTACATTTAAGAGTAACTTTGGGATTAGTTCTAGGAGTGTAAAGATAAATGAGAAAATAAATTCTACTCACAAGTAGAGACTTAGATAATTGTGTGATATTTGAAACATATAACTTAAACTGAAAACTATTACATTGGTAAATTGAATTACATTATTATTCCTTTTAACTAACATCAGAATTACCTTTCCTTTAATGTTTCCTTAGTTAATAAGAATCAAATCTTATTATGATAATTAAAGCTACTAGAAATACTTTAAGCCTTTTTCTTTATAAAAGATGCATTTATTATCTATTTATAAGTCTATTTGAAAGACACATTGAAAATGCACTGTTTTTAGAAATTTTGAAATCCCATTTTCATCAATTGATATATATATAGTTTATAATTGAGTAGTATCAAAGAATTCTTTTCCACTGGATGTTATGAAAAAAAAATCCTCTTCATTCTGTAATTAGATACCTGCCATGCAGCTTATCTCTATTAATACTGATAATTCTGAATTATTATCTTGAATCTGTGTTATCACAATGCTTACACTGCAAATTCATTAATATTTTAATTATCTGAAGGTGTGTGGAAGCTGTACTAATAGCAGAAATCTACAATGTGCCATCTCTAGATACAAATTATGTGAAAACATACAGAATGAAATTATTGTTCATCTTTTTTTTAATTTTGGTAAGAGACAGGGTTAATTTTCATGATAAATCATAGGCATTTAGATGCAATATGTTTGTTGGTCATTGAAATAAGAATGGAAACTGTGAGTTAGCCTGACAAAAGAAAAAAACATAATCCTTATTATTCTCTTTTAAAAAAATAAAACAGCTACCCCAGTGAGTCACACCAATTAACTATTTGTACAAATTACTATCTTTTTTTAAAAAATGGCAACTTTAGTTCTGGATTGCCTAACAGTGCATGAATGCAAGGCACTTTTTGACCATAGGCATCAACTTTCAGATAAGACATAGAACCAGAGTCCTGGTACTTTCTGGAAGAGTGAAAACACTAGCTCCAGTGTCCCGGACAAATTTCAATTTGGGTAATTACATTCTGCTTCTTTTAAAGGTCCCTGGTTGGATCAGTCCGATGAGGAGCTCTTTGCTTCCTGCCTGAACAGTTACAGAATGTGGCTGTGCTCTGGGAAACGGTTGCCTGGTTTATTCTTTAGATGAGTGAATGTCAACACTGCACCACACACACACACAAATACGTGAGTGGTGAACTGAAATTATCACATAAAATGTGTGCTACTGCACACCTCTCATTTTCACAAGACTAGATTCCATTGTGTCACAGATACCATGGACATAGGTTCTCTTTCGATAGTACACAAAAATATTCCAGTTATAAAGAAGACAATGGTTATTTAATTTTTAAGATCTAATTATATTATAACTAAAGCCACAACACATAAAATGAAAGAATAATGTATTAGTGGAGATCAAATGATGTATGGGATGCCCCATCTTGTGGCTCTGGGGATAGCACAATTGATCAACACATTACTGTGACTTGCATTAAGAAAGCTTCAACACATGTGCAGCAATTTTTTAAGGAGGTTTCCAGTAACCTCTAACTACTATAGGTTACTATTCACAGTTAGAAGAGTAGAATTTTAGAAGTCTCCCTAAAGAGAGTAATAGCAGGATTTAGTTCCTAGTGGATTACAGCCCACATTATGAAACTACTGCACATTTGGCACAATTATGCACCACTGGCAGCCTTTTCTCAAAGGAAGCCTCATGGTAAATGAACACTTAGAATCATTTTGGAACTCATGCATCTTGCAGCTAACACTGTGCTAAGTTAAGCATCTAACACTATGCCCATCTGGTAGAGAGAGAATATCAGGGCTGCAATATCATCAGTCCATTCCCCTTAAAAGCTTTGATTTCATTAAAGGTGCCCTGTCAAAGTGCTTTAGAAAATGAGATACTCTACAAAATGTGCTGAATAGGACAGAGGGGCATTCAGAACATAAATTACTGTCTTTCTCATTGTTGTTTTTAAGATTTCCCAGGATCATGCAGGTTGGCTGTTTTTCTCCTTTGGTGCCCAATGAAGCCAGTCTAGAAGACACTCGGTGGGCACTGTAGGGCTGAGTAATGCATCTGTGCAATAAGAAGTACTGGCCATTACTCTCCAGTGTGTGATTGGGATGACAGATTATCAGAGGAGAACTTGGAAACCTCAAAAACAAAACAGGCTTCAATTCTCTTTCAGAAATAAACATTTGGGGAACTGAATTTCAAAGGATGAATATAGGTTTATTTCATACTGTCACTACCCTCACCACCATAAAAGTGCTTTAAAAACTGTCACAAATATTTTACAAAAAATGTAATCGCAGACCATGTATCATGAGTTCCAGCCCCAGTCACTTCATAATAATACCTGTGTGGAACATGCTGCAAAATGTAAATCAAACAAATAAGACCCCTGCAAAAAAAAACCCAATTAAGCAATGTTCAAATGAACTATCACTTATCAAAAAGGTTGTGGAGCTACTGCTCAGAGATGATTTATTTAATTTAATTTTTTTTGAAATGATCTATTTTTACTTAATTCACAGTGCCCTGAACTTATTCAGCTTCGAAGTCATATTTAGACAGGGCAAATTACAAAAGGGGCTGCCAGCATCAAGTCTGTGAATATTAGCAGAAAATTATAGCTTTCAAAATTTCAAAAACCACAACAGCTTTTCAGTTTTATGATTTCCTTTACCCTCAGTACATTCCAGGAGGAGATAAAGTAAAATAATCTTGACCACCATAGTTGTCTGGCTTTTTTTTCTTATGTTCATATATTCATTTTCAAAATACAGAGTTGGAATTATCATGCAGGGTTACATATGTTATGTTCATAACTCTTCTTTTCAGATCTCTACTTAGGTTATCAGTCTGTTTCTCAATTTACTTAACCATTCCTTAAGAATAGTAATCACTATTTCATAGACACAGATGAAACTAACGATCCTACCCAAGCAAAACCACATTTAAAAAGCCAGAACTCTTTATATTTTTAAAGTATTTTTATTGGAATTAATTAAAGTAAACCTTAAACTGCTGGCAATTTTATTGTGAATTTTTGACTGTTCTGAGGATGAGCTTACCCAGAACTTCACAATCCTCAAGGGCTTTTGTATATTATGTTTGATGGAATATTTTTGTTTCATTTATTTCTTATTCTTTAAGTAGATCCCAGGAGAGTATAAAGTAATAAAAATAAATAAACAAACCAAAAAACCCCCCAAAACAGCAACAACAAAAAGCTATGGCCACCACAGTTATTTGCTCTTCTCCTATAATCTATTAATTTTCAAAACACAGACTGAGAATTATAAGCAGTTTTTAATACTTATAATTTATGCTATAATTTATGTTTTGTATTTATCATTCTGATTTTAATCTTTGTATTTAAATTATCAAATATTTTTGCCTGATGAATTCCTCATACAATCTTTTCCCAAAGTTTATAATACAAATATATATTATAATTACAAAATTAATCCACAAATGCATGCTCATTGAAAACATTCTAAATATTAGGAGGCTAATAAAATAATAGAAAAAAGTTCATTTTTAATCCCCCTTCCCCTCATTTAGTAGCCATCTTGGAGTTTGGAGTTTACATATATTTGCATGTGTGTTGCATATATTTGTTTTATATAAATACATGTACAATTTAACTTGTACGAGCTTATTCTATTCTTAAGATTTTGAAACCTTAAATATGTTTTGGAGGTTCCATATCATTGTGTATACATCTGATTCACTTTTTTAAACCATCGCGTCATGTTAGATTCATATTTACAGTATACGTGTAAATGTAACATTATTTTTAATTACCTTACGAAAGATATTTAAAATTTTGGTAGTTGCTAAATTGCCCACTCCAAACCTAGGCCAATTAGTATTTCCATTCTCCAGTATATGAGGATGCAAGTTTTTTTACCTACTGGCCCACTGAATAATATTAATCTTTGAAATTTTCTCTAAACTGATGGGCAAAATATGCTTCTAACTTTTGTTTTACTTCGTATGTCTTTATTGCTAGTTGAATACTACACATCTTTTCATAGGTCATATACATTTGTTTGAACTGTTCATTTATATCCACTTAAACTTATGTTTTAAAATAAACAGTGGAAATTAGTCAATATTTATATAATTCCATTCCCTAAATAAGAAGAATTTCTAGTATACTTCTATTCCTTCTGTCCCTTATTTCAATTTCTGTTAAGAAAGATGTATTGTCAAAACGTAGGTCAACTTTACTTATTGATGCTCAATTGTTCTGTTAGCTGCTTAACACAAATATAGATATTTCAGGTTACATTTACTGGAAAAAGATTTATGACAATGTTTAAGACATTGTAACTATTTGATCAATCACTATGGCTTGAATGATCATTCAGCAATTTATAAGTCAATACTTGAGGTAATATACTATATGTACACAAACAAACTCTCTCCCCTTATTATTAAAATACCATTTCACTGGCTCATCTTTAAATGTTGCATTTTCATGAATCTAAAAACTTTACCTGAGAAGAGAAATTAGAATAGGATGTTAGGATATGAGAAGATGTTGAGAAGTGAAGGAGAGAAGAAAAAGGCAATGGAGAAGGAAGAATTGAAAGAAGCAAGGGAGATAGAATAATTCATTGGATGAAAAGGAAGTATTAAAGAAAGATAAAGAGAAAATATTTATTGTTTAAAAACTGGGCTTAGAATTTGGAGATCTGGTATAATAAGGTGTTTGGGGCTGTGACTGGATCCCATGGCACATTGTATTTTCCAAAAATTGCCCCCAAAATATTTCCAATTTCGCATGCTTTTCTGGAACCTGGCAACTCCACATTAAGAGGTAGATTCTATTTACTCTCACTTTGAAATGGAGCAGGTTGTTGCGATGCCTCAATGAATAGAATGCAGTAGAAGTAACGCTGCATGACTTGCGATGCTAGGTAGGAGAAAGTGATTTTGCCTCTCCCTAGCCTCTCTCAGAAACCCTAAGTCGACAAGAAGTCAGGATACCCTGAAGCCATTATCTTGTAGATACCCCATAGATATAGATGGAGATATCCAAGGAAGCTCAGCTGTTTCAGACCCCAGGAAACAGACCTGTGAGGGGGTGACCTTTAAATGAAGCTACCCCAGCTGAAGCCAAGGGGAGCAAACGTTTGCTTTCTTCACAGATCCCTGCCCAATTTGCAAATGTGGAGTAAAATAAGTGGTGCAGTTTAAGTCACTAAGTTTAGGGGTGGCTTATTATGTAGAAATAGATAAAAAGAATCGATGTTTCATGCTAGAAGTGGGGTGTTGCTGTAAGAAAGACCCAAAAATATGTGTGAGTTACCTTTGGAATGAAGCAGTGGGCAGATGCTGGAATTGAAAGCATAACAGGCCACAAGGAAATGGTTGTCAGAAGGCTGATGACCCTCAAGATGGCTATCAGTGGGTGCTTAAAGGAAAAGGAGAAAATGAAATAGGAACACTTCATAGTTAAGGGTGATCCTTGCCCCAGTTTCCAATAAGGCCTTTCTTACTTCTATCTGAGACCTTCTTAGAAATGGTCTGTACAGTCCATATTTCCATAAGCATTCTGGTCACCATGATTTAACCAGTCTCTAAAACATTCCAAACTTTCCCTGGCTTTCTTGTCTTCTAAACTCCCACCAGCAGCTATGATTTTCTAGTCTGCTCCTTCAAAGTGTTCCACTCTTTGCCCATTACCCAGTTCCAAAGCTGCTTCCACATTTTCAAGTATCTATTATAAGCAACACCCCACTTCTCTAGTACCAGTATTCTGTATTAGTCCATTTCTGTTGCTTATAACAAAATACCCGGAACTGGGTACTTTGAAAGAACACAAAATTTATTGCTTAGAGTTTCAGAGGCTGGAAAATTCAAAGTCCAGGGAACACTTATGGTGAGGGTCTTCTTGGTTTCTCACATGGCATAAAATGGTGGAGCAGAGAGAGACTAACCTCTCATGTGTTCTTGTTTTAAAGACCTCAGACCCACACCCTGATCACCATTTTTAATTCATTCACTAGGCATGGTCCTACAATCTAATCACCTCTTCAAGGCTCCACCTTTCAATTACCTTAATGGGATTTCCCACCCTCAACAATTATAGTGGGAATCGAATTGTAGGGGGACATTTTACCCACAGCAGGAACCCTCCTACACTGTTTATGGGACTGTCAATTAGTGCAGCCATTATGGAAAATGGTAATGGAGTTTCCTCAAACAACTACAAATAGAACTGCCATATGATCCAGCAATCTCACTGCTGAGTATATACCCAAAGGAATGGAAGTCATCATGTCAGAGGGATACCTGCACTCCCATGTTTACTGCAGCTTTATTTACAATAGTCAAGAATTGGAACCAACCTAAATGTCCATCAACAGACAACTGGATAAAGAAAATGTGGTATATATACACAATCAAAAACTACTCAGGCATAAAAAAGAATGAAATTCTGCCATTCGCAGCAACATGGATGAACTTAGAGAAAATTATGTTAAGTGAACAATGCCAGGCACGGAAAGAGAAATTTCACATGCCCTCACTCAAATAAACAAATAAATAAAAAAAAGAAATAAAGATATACAATCACAATCATTCATTGAACTTTCAAAAGGAGAGAACAGAACTGAAGTCACCAGAGGTGGTGTAAGGAAACTGAAAATGAATGGTCAGGCTCCCTCAGCTGTTCTGAATATTGCTGAGCATGACCTAGATTGTTTGATGTAAATATGTTAACTGCACAGGTGTGCCCAGGTGTTCCTTGGTTTTCTGACTTGCACTCAGGTGTTCTCTGGTTATCTAACTTAAGTATAAAGGACAAATGGCTCTCATCCACAATGCCCCGGGGACACCCCCAGGATGCCACCAGGGGGCTGCTGCAGAGGAGGAAGAGGAGAAGGAGGAGGAGGAAAAAGGGGATGAGGGCTGAGCTCGCATCTGAATGAAGCATGTCAACCTTACCAGTGGCTCCCAGGATCTTTTTCCAATTACCTAGCTTGCAACCTGTATATGAAGGATCTGTGACTCAGTCTCATGGCAGGTGAGGAGTCTGTGACCCAGTCTGAATGGGTTTGAAGGGTCTATTACACAGCCCCACAGGTGGAAAAAGTTGGGGGGGGGGGTAGTGAGAAATTTGTAAAAGGCCACAAAAAATGATTACAATGTGTAAGGTTGAATATACTAATTATTGTGATTTGGTCATCACATATTGCACACAGGTACTGATATTTGATGCTGTACCTTACAGATATGTACAGTCAATTATGTTTAAAAAAAAAAAAGAGAGAGTTATAGTAAATAAAACTGCATGGTTATAAATAAGAAAGAAATAGAAAAAGGAAAATAAAATTGATTTTGTGTCCTTTAAAATCTTTAAGAAAAAATAGATCGCTTAAAAACAAAACAGTCATAGAAAACCCACACAGATTCTGAGAGGATACTAATGTCGGAAACCTGTCTGATTGAACTAAATAAAGGAGACAAACTACAGACTGAAATATCTTTGGAACCCTGAACCACTATGGCCGAAAACCAGACTGAGAAAACTACTCAGCTATTCATTATGAAGAATGATGATGACCATATGGTGGGAACAAAAGCCCAGAAAGCAGAGGCCAAAGCTGTAGGGAATTATTTCTTGGCAGTAGCGCTGAACCCTAATCTAAGGGACTGTCAACATATGCCTTAATTAGGGACTCTCCTTTTTGAATGAGAGAGTTTATAGTGGTTATTCTATGCATGTCCTGCCATTGTATGTTGGCGTGTTGGGAGCTGATAACTTAGTTGGCAGCTTTTGTAATTGAGAAGCACTGTTCTCAAGTAGCTGATAGTCACGAGCTCCACACTGAGAAACCTCATATGCAGCAGATCCTATATGATATGGCTTCCATGTGGCTCTCTGCCTCTTAGGACACTCATACTTGGAACCCAAACACAATGTATTGTGGAATCTCAGGCTATATCGAAAGGTCACGCGTAGATGTTCTGCACGGTAGCCCCAGCTAAGATCCCAACTGACAAACAGCAACAGCTGCTGAATATGTAAATGAACAAGACCAGGTGATTCCAGCTCCCAGCAGTCAGGTCATCTCTGCCGATATCAAGCTGAGGAGAGATGAGCTGCCCCAAACAAAACCTACACAAATTACAGACAGACTTGTGAGCAAAATAAGTGCATTTTTAAGTCACTAATTTGGGGCCTATTTTTATTTTCCTTGTAAAAAAAAGATAACTAGAAGAGATGCCCAAACTTTTTAGATAGCTGATTTGAGAAAAATGAAAATAAACCTGAACAAACTTGGCATGGCTTCATCTAGATGACTCATGTTGCTTGGGGGGGGGAAAATAGAACAGACCCCTGTGTGTGTATGTTTGTGTGTGTGATTAGGGGTGAAGTTTTCCAGAAGGAAATATATGTTCCCACTTTAAATTATGCTATGAGAAGATCAACACTGGAGCAGGAAATCAAAACTGAAGATGTGCTTGAGTGAGTGAGTGAGTGAGTGGAAGGGAAAATCCTCCTTTTAGGGTGTCAGATTAGGGCCCACAGACCCTTCAAAACCGTTGTGCAGACTGGGTCACAAACCCCTCACGTACAGGTCCACGAGCTAGGCAATAGGAAAAAGATTGTGGGAGCCATGGGTAAAAATTAATAGGCTTTATTCAGATGCAAGCTCAGGTAGCTAGCAGCAAATGCAGTCTTAGTGGCCTCCTAATGTATCCCGAGGGCACTGCGGATCAGAGTCAGTGTGTCCTTTATACTTTGTGAGCCAGATAACCAAAGAACACCTGGGCACACATGTGCAATTACATCAGACAATAACCAAGGGACACCTGGGCACACGTGCACATATTTACATTAAACAGGCTAGGTCATGCTCAGCAAGATTCTGAACATCTGAGGGATCCTGACCATTTTCCTATACTTTCCCTACATAGGGCCAGGAGTTACTTTGGCATGGACTGAAGCACACAGATGTCTGGAGCCCTAATGGTGGTGGTGGTCTTGGGGATGCCCTTCCCTTCTAGGTGGTGAAGTTGACTTCCCCTTGTAGTAGTTGGGGCACCTGCCTCTGGCTCCTCATAGAGGGCCCGTTTCAGTGAAAGCACCTGGACTTTTCAGTGAGAGCCTGTGCACTGCTGTTGTATCGTTCTCTATTTTGACCTTCCCTGTCAGTATCTCCAAGCCTTCAGCAAAGTTTCATGAAAACTTATCTTCTGATCTTGGCTCTACTGATCCTCTGTGAATGAAAGGAAAAATGTCTGTGTCACACTTGAGGAGAAGTAGATAAGAAGACATCAGTGTTTCACACCACAGGGGAGATGGAGATGAGTGTCTAGTGAGAACTAGTCCTGAGTAGAGCAGCCCTCTCAAGAAGTTTATCAGAGACAAAGGAGCACGTTGTGGCATGGGGCAAACACTGGGACTGAATAATCAGGAAGACCCTATGACCAGCTGTGATTAAGCAGCACTCTAGGACACACTTGTGGAAGGCTATTTTACCTCAATAAAATTGCTGAGGATCGTACTGGCCAACAGCAAAAAAGAGAACCAAAAAATTGCGGAGGAGTCTTTCCATGCTAATGTGGATTACAAAGTTTAGCACAGCACTTATTAGATGTTTGAGCATGTGTAATAACAACACCACTATCTACCAGTGTTCTAGTAAGAATACTAATATAGATCTCATGGAATTTTTGTGGTAGTTAAATAAAATTCTGTAAATGCATTGGTCCAGTGGAGGCCTTCTCCTCTAACCGTACATTAAAACAAATCTCATAAGTGAATTAAACATAACAAGACCACGAAGTATTCAGAAGAAAATGTAGGCAATTTTTTTCCTTACTTTGTGTTTGAGAAAGATTATATAAGTGCAAAGGTGAAGGAAAACACTAGTGAGGGGAAGATTAATTTGACTTCCACCAAACTTAAAAGAGCAACAACTGTTTGATGTTAAAAATAAAAAAAGGATTATAAAGATAGAAAACATACCAATAAAGAAGTGGATGAGGGCTGGGTATATATAATTCACTTAAAAAACAATACAAATATTCAATGAAGTGCAAAATATGTTCGACCTCACTACAAAGAAATGATATCAAAATGTCCCATTGAGACTACTGTGCTGGCAACCCCAGTGTTGGACAGTGTGGTGGTGTCGGAGCTTTCTTACTATGATGCAAGGAGCACAAATAGATGAAAACTTTCCAGATTCGAAATATTTCAGAATCTAGAGAATAATTTGACAATGTGTAAGAAAAACGGTGAGGTGGCACCCTGGTTTATCCAACATTCCACTTAACAGAATGTATTCAAAGGAAGTAGTCAGAGACACAGAAAATGATTTATATACAATGATCTTACATAATTTAAGTTTAAAATAGTACAATAAAACAAATTAACAATAGTGCAATAGGTCGAATACACTATGAGTACATCAGTAATCCTGATGTACTATTACACTGCTATTACAAACTATTTCAGTGATAGGACAAGCTGTTCAGCAACAGATTCCTGAGAGACAAAATAAAGGGCAAAATTAGGAAAGATAGTGCTCCATTCCAAAATATGCATAAAAGAAGACTGGAATAAAATGTACAAAAACAATTGAGCAATGGATCTTTAGATTATTTTATCTTTACCTTTTCCACATTTTAGTTAGTTTTTACAAAAAATTTATATTACTTTGTCAAATCAAGAAATAGGTTTAAATACTAGAATTAATAAAAATGTTGGAATAAAATGCAGAAGATTAAAAGTTTACATTTTCTATTGCAAACATTTTGATTTCCAGATGAAATTGTTTTAAGTGCATTGAAACTTGCTCAGCAGTGATAATCCAAAGTCTTATTGTATGTTCCAAGTACCCCAAGTAAAATTACAATTTGAGGAACCCAATTCTTGAATAAGAAATACAAAGGGCATTCAGCTATAAATTTCCTTCTGACTTTTGGTATCAAAGTATATAGGAAACTGCTGGACTGAAAGGTTACCTGAGTAGAAGTCAGGGTTTGAGAGCATTAATTTTGTTCCAGTTGCCAAGACAACCATTCCCCCCCACTATATGCTCAGATGGTGGCTCATGTGGAACCTGCCTTTTAGAATGTCTGTACTCCCACCCACCCCCAACATGGACAGAGGAATGGACAAAATAAAAGCAACAAAAATGGCAAATATTGATATGTATATTTAACTGTAACCTTAACAAATTACAGTCTGGCAGAATATTGACATCTAACATCAAGTCAATCTTAAATAGCAGTATATTGAGTTTCATGTATATAAAATAGAAAGTTTAGCATTTACCTATATATATTTCTGTATATGGAAAACCAACATTCAAAAATACATTTTAAATTAAATTATTATATAAAGCACATATATTTTAAATTTTCAAAATGTCTTTTAGGTATGCAGTTAGTTACAAATGTTTCAAATATTTTTACGCATTATGGTAACCAAATGAAAACATGAGTTTAAAACTTTTTAGAAATTTGAAAGTGAACACATTAAGCCCATCATATGGTCTGGATTACCTCCAACTGCAAATAATTCTTAATTATGTATCCAAAATATGTATCTCTAGGCACAAGTTATAGTTTTTACTTTCTCACTTATGAGATTATTTTGTGTGTGATATTCAAGATATTACGAAATGTATAGAAAAATATTTGTGATTAAATACTGAAACTTTGATGTTAGACCTTATAAAAATTTATTTTGGATTTTATTTACTGGAATTGTTAGTGGTTCATATAAGACCTCATCATTGTCGCCAACCTCAGGAGCCCCAAAATCAGTAACTTCTTCCCTATCCAAGTTTGTCAGAAAGAGACAGCTAAGTCCAATTAGAGACCTTTATATTTATATAGACAATAGTGGAGAATGTGGTTTATATCTGTAGGCAAATGAGACACCTAGTTTTATACCTCTGTATTAAATGTATTTACCCATCTAAAGACATGGATATTCTGAGGAAGGCTCTGACCTGTCTAAAATATAAGGTTTTGAAGAGCAGAGCTAAATTTACACTTACTTTCTCAACTCTTCAAACTTGTCAATTAGGTAAGTCATTACTTCTATGAGAAGCAGAAGTGAGTGGCAGGGGCTGGGCGTGATGGGCCAGTGATGCTATACTAGTGGGCCCTCCTCCAGATGGACGAGAACATCGGGAGTTAGAAGTATTACCTGCCCCAACACCCCATAGTATAGGCCTCATAGGCTTAGGTTTAAACTCCAGCCTCTTCACTTCTCAGTTGAATGAACCTGGGAAAATTATTTGTCCTTTCAGTGCCTCATTTTCACATTTGCATTATAGAAATAAGAACAGCTTTAATTATTACTAGAATAATTAATTGAGGTTACATAAAAAATATTAGCATTGCTTGACACTGGTATATTAAAAAGCTTTTATCTATTTTATTATAACTACTAATGAGTAATTAAAATCCTTAGACTGTCAAATTAATGTGGTTACAGATATCTTTCATCTGCTTGTTTAGTAGCATGTGCTTCAAATAATTAATAGAATAGTAATAAATGATCCATATCTATTCGTTATGGCCTATCAGAAAAAAAATGATTCTTAAGTGCTCTTCATTAAAATTAGTTTACATATCTGGAGTAAGAGGATTTCAGCTGAGATAGAAAAATATGTTCAATGTCTTTGCAAAGGAAAGTTCCTCGATTGTGAGGTATCTTATTTTTGATATAGGGGGTCCGCTTTCTCTGTGTGTAGATTTTACTGATCTAAACACCTACTAGTGAAAAGTAAGGAGAAAAACTGAAACAGATGTTTTAAAAATTTTTATTTTAGTAATTTTTGTGGTTAAAGAAAATAGCAGGTTAAAAAACTGATAAAATAGAAGTATGATTGAAACTAGTGAAAACGATGAAAGAGATTGAGGATTTTTATGCAACAATTCTGAAGGATTCTAGATCCTCTATCAATTGTATAGTGTATGTTGACCTCCCGGAACTCCTGACCTCTGCTCTCTAAGAGGATTTCTTTTTCATTCTCTCCATTTACTGTACCAACTTTGATTTAACACACCATCATCTAAAGGCTGTGATAAGTTGGTGTTTATATCTGTCAGGGGACCAAGGAGATGAAAACGAGGCACCACCAAAAGGTGCAATTTTAGGTCATTGGATACTCCTGCATTTTTCTTAATTATTTCTGACATTTTATCTATTTCAACATGAATTTCCTTGGAGGATACAGATAAAGAAAAAATGTTCTTCATGACCCAGAAGAAGAAATACATCTTCTCTTAATAAATCCCACCTGAAATCATATAGGGGAAGAAAAGAAGGAATAACAGTTAACATTTATCATTTGTAGTGTTTCATTTGCTAAATTCTTCTTGGAAACTGAAATATAGTTTCTTTTCAGCACGAAGGAGATTTCAAATAAAATGAGGGTCTGAGAAAAAGAGTTTTGGATAACTATATGAGCATCTGTTACAAGGGAAGTTGAAATGTGGAGGCTACATATTCTGCCCGTCCTCATCCTAAGCTCTCTGAAGACAGGATAGACTCTTGTTAATTGGCATATCCCTAGCACTTAGCAGGGTTTCTGGCACATAGTTAGTGTTCAGTAAGTATATCATGAAATACTTTGCTTTATATGGCACTTTAATTAAGATACCATGAATCCTTCCAGAAATGAATATGCTAAGCCAAAATAACAACAAGCGTAAAGAGAGGTTACTATTTGCCTAGTGTGAAAGTTATTCCTTGTAGTACGCAATAGAGAATGTTGTTAAACCCAGTGTTTAAAAATTAAAAGTGCTAAGCAAATATTAAGAGGCAAAGGCAAATATGCATGTCTTGCAGATGGTCTGTGTTTGGTTTTGTCGGCTTGAGAGGCTACAAAAGATGGCACAATCTCTCTGAAGATGGCCCTAGTGAACTATGCCTTCTGATATTGCCTTCGTGTAGTCCCTTCCTACATTGAATCTAGAATGCAGGAGTGACTCTGTGGCTTTTAAGAGCAGGTCATGAGATGCTTAGCAGCTTCCTCCTTTCTCTCTTAGAAGGAGCATTCTTGGGGAAGCCAGCACCACACGAGAAGATGTACTGTTCTGAGACTGACATACTGTAACCCAAGCTAGATACATGGAAAAGCTGCATGGAGACATAGAGATGCCCGGCCTGTCTCCAGCCATTCTAGTCTTCTCAGCTGAGGCACCAGGTATGTGTGCCTTCAGATTCCCCCATTTCCAGCTGCTGTCTGACTAGAATCACACGAGAGACCCCAAACAAGAAGCACAGAGCTGGTTCAGTTAATTCACACAATTGATTTTGGAGTGGGTTGTTATGTAGTAATAGTAACCAGAACAATTTCTTATACGTCATCAGGCACTAGTAGAGTTCAGCCATATTCATGGATTATCATTTATTACAGAAAATCCCAGATGATTGTAAAACAATCTTTTGAGTTTAGCATAATGAATTAACAGTTATATGAATAGTCATGCTCAAGCTTGGAATCCATTATAAAACCTGCCGGGACTTGGAATGGGGAGGGCGAGTATCAAAAAGATAGTACAGAGGAGTTTCTACTACCATTGTAAATGCAGAAAACCCCTCACACTCATTTATATACTATAGAACTAAGACTAACTTTGTTTTCCCTTATAGCTTGCCCTTAATTAACAAAGATTATATCAAAAGTGGACATCCTGTCTTGCCCGATATATCCCCACATATCTCCCAAAGCATCCTGTCTCACTAAGCAGGAGGCAGCTCCATCACACTTGAAGACATCCTACATCCTGATACATCTCTCAAAGCACCTGCCTCACCTGATACGTTTACCTGTATAAACCCCAGCCATCATTTGACTGGGGAGGCAGTTGAGACTTTACTCCCTGCCTCCCAGTTGATGTCTTCTGAAATAAAAAGCCCTTCTTTAACTTCTTCTGAGTGAATGTGATTGGCAATTCTATAGCGGCAGACCAACATGGGTCAGAGATTCCCCTGAGAAGTAGACCTCTCACACGTTGGTTGGCGGTGAAGGGAAATCCTGTGGGACTCGTTTCTTACTACCATTAATGAGAATATACTCATAACCACCCTTCTCAGGCCCAACAGTACATGGAGATGCAGTGGATGTGCAGGTTTTCACAGGCATATGTGTTGGTAGGTTTAGGTATGACTCAGGAAGTTCCTATAATACTGTTCAATATTTAAAAAGGTATTAATTAATTTAAGGTGTAAAATTTCTCTTGCTCTATCTGTTGGGCCACATGAAGTAAGGAAACCAAAATGATGCAATGTGTAAGAAGATATTTTACTAATATTTTACTCTGTTTATAGGTCAAGACTAAACATGATGGCAAGTAGTCTCAGTGACAGATTTGAAATCAAACAAGGACAAAAAAAGAGAATAGCTTATTAGAGTGTATATTTTTCAGACTGATTGATTTTATTAACTGATTCATTCATTATTTATTAATTGTAATTAAGTGCTTATTATCCATTGGGAATGGTGTAAAGTATACAGGAGGTATATCTAAAAACAAGTCTTCAAGATCGCAGTCTAATGGTCGAGCTGGGGAAATAAACAGAAAGTAAATAAACAGAAAGCCAATGTAAATCTCCTTCAAGATGTCAAATATTGCAGCATAATCCTCACCTACCTGCCAGTAACGGAATACTGGAAACTGATATCCACAGTCTACTTTGAGTTTCCCCTTGTTTCTAGGTAATAGCGTCTCTGGGTCCTATTTATAAAGATGTTTACCAAAATATTGTCTCCTGGCATTTACTGAAGTCCTGTATTAATCCTCCAGTTTGGAAGCTGTTAAAGTATTGATCAGGTTATTAACTTCTCAACCTGCCGGCAGATGCCTCTCTTGCAAAACTGACATCCCCACAAAGTAATGTTATCAATGTGGAGACCCTTCTTTTCCTGAATGTGAGTCTTCACTGCCTTTTTAATTCTCTCATGTATTCAAACAAGTTTTTAGAAAATGTTTTATCTAGGCTTTCTAGTTCTCAGTGGGAAGGTTGGTTCAAATTGCTTATTCCAGCATTACTAGAAGCAGAAGTTCTACATCTGCATTTCTTTGTATTCTTATGAAAATTTAAAGAGAAAACAAAATCTGAATTGATCACCATTCAAAATTTTCTTTCATACATATATGAATGTGTTTATTAGTTTTTATAAACTACATATAAGATTTTCTTTTTCATAGGGAAATTTAAAGTTGTTTTTAACCTGTTTGTCCGTGGACTCTGTGTCCAGATCTTAAGAACAAAGCTTACATTCAGACTGACACAACTTTCATATTTCTGGTCTTTATTATATGTGAACTATTAGTTAAGAGTGATAGCATTTACAAAATTAATTCTTAGTAAATTGTATTTTACAATTAAATTCAAGGTTCTTTGGTAATATTACAACAGAAACTGGCTATGGTTACCACGAGCTTTGAGCGGTTCTGAAGATCTAAGAAGTAGAAACTAATAGCATTTTCAGAGGCATACTCTGAGCTGACTAAGCTCCCAACATTTTTGTACATTGAGTCTCTCTGCTCAAAACACTTGTTTTACCTTGGAGCCTTATAACACGGAAAAGTACCACTCATCATATTTTTATATATCCATTTACCACCTTCTTTTTTTCAAACACTGTTATAGTTGCCTCATATTATTGAATATTCATAACAACTCTGGCAGATAAATATTATAATTATCATGTTACACAAAATATGAATTACTTGCCTATTTATTTTCTTGGAGTCAGAGAAATATAAGCAGGATTGTCTCACTTTGGAGGAAAAATAGGCTTAAAGTTTAAATAGTATCCCTAAGATCATAGGGTCAATAAATGGCAACCAGGATTTCTACTTTAAGTCTTTCTTCCATTCCACATTAATATCTTTACATTTGGGGACAGTTGTTTTCATAAAATTTGTAAGAAAAAGTTATGACAAAAAATAGGCTTTCTCTTTGACCTTGAAAGAATGATATGAAATTGAAAGAAATCTTGCTGCTGTATTCATTTTGTCGTCTCATCTTCAGGATCATGATCTATATTGCGCTATATCTACTTTACAGCAATGTTAACATTAAAAAAAAAAAACCCACGAAATAAAATAGTATAAAAAATGCATATTCCAGAATGGAGCTATTAAATTGTTTTGCGGGACATTAAAAGAATGTGTTTCAGTACTAATGTAGAATAATGTTAATGACTGATTCGTTAAAGTAAGTCATTATAAGCTCATTAATAAAGCCATGCATTTCCCACACTGAACAGGTCTCTTTACGGAAACTTCCAGATTAAAATATATATGTTATTATTTTAGCTGTGAGCAAGCTTTTCTAAAGTCACAGGAATTATATAGTCAATTAGCAGTGCTGGTTACCAATAATGCTAGAAATCCCCCAAAGTCAAACTAATATCCTTAAGCTAAGCTTATAAGATTTTGAGATACTCTTGAATATACTCACTCTTTGTTTAACTCCCAAACCTTCTCCAAAAGTCACTTCATCCAGTAGCTCAGTATTTTTTATTTCAGGAAAATTTTTTTCCCATTTATGATGAGGTAAAATTGTGTAACAATAATTGAACCAAGGATTTCAATAATTTATGTGTCATTTTATTTATTTGGCATTTTATTTGTAAACTGATGCTTGAAAATCTCTACCTTACCAAAATCATAAGCATGGTAACTTTTTTTTTTTAGTTCCCTTTATGAAATTATGCACACAAAATTTTCTAAAAAGTTTCTAAGTCAGATGCTTTATTTTGTCATGTTATTGAATAATAATTACTTAATTTTAGCATTTATTTAATCATATTTTAAGATCTCTCATCCTAATAGAGTATGTTAAAATTGTTCTTTTAAAGTTATTGAATAGTGACACTCTCTTTTGGATATTATACACAATAAATCTATTTTCAAAACTGCAGGTATGAATTATAGAATGTCAGTGTGTGATTAGATGTAAGTGCTTTTTCCACTAGTGTAAATAATAAAGCATGCCTAAACTGATAAGAATGTAAAACTAAACTACTGAATGAAGAAATTTGAAAATAGTATATTAATTTTAAAATTATTAATAAGGTTTTTTTGTGAAATGAAAGAACTTCTAAGAATGGGAACCACTGATATGAAAAAAATGGGATGCACTTAACTATAAGGTTCTCCCAGCAGGCTTGGTGCATCTTGTTGGGTACATCTCGTATGGTAAGGGATGGAAGTCAGCACAAGGTGGAAGGAAGGCTACACCATGGTTTTCCATGCAGGCAAGGAAAGGAATGCAATCTGCAGATATGAGGGCAGGGAACAGAGACTTCACATACTGAGCTAGCCCTATAATTCTCTTTCTAAATATAGCCCAAACATTGTATATTTGATTTTTGTGTTATATAATATGTTATGTTCATTAAAGTACTTTATTATGTCTTCATTATGTCTTACTAAGAGGACTATTTTTCTGTATTTGAAGATAGTGATTTTGCAATGTAGCAATATTACATGAGACTAATTACGTAGAAATTTTTAGTGTTTCATTTCCCCAAAATAGTTATTTTATAATGTATCTGCACTTAGGCTATCTTTTAATCCTCACAACTATTCCTCAAGTGACATATTATTATCCTCCTTGTAAAGATTTGTATTTGGTGGGGTGAAGTGCCCTCAGTCTAGGTATCAGCAGAACCATTTTCTAAACCCAGATTTTTCTTACTAAAGCTCATCTTTTTGCTCTTCATCATAATGCAAAAATTTTCTAAAATTTTCTAAGTCAGATGCTTTATTTGTCATATTATGCAAAAAAAAATTTGTTGCCCAAAAGCTCAGTATACATATAAACAGTGTGCTTTTTTTCAATACATAAAGATTGTGTATATGCAACCCACCATCACTATAAAGTGAATCCATCTTCAGTTTTGTTTTTGTTTTTTCCTCCAGTAGTGGTTAAGCATTCCCTCTATTTTATTTCTAATTTCTTGTTTCCTATAATACATTTGCAAAATGTCTGAGTAAGCAGTTAACATGAGTGAAATTAAATGTCTTGGAGGAGATCAAATCTGTAAGCTAAACCTCAGTAACACCATACTCTGATCTTCGTGGTGCTATGTTTGCATCAAAAATTATTACACATACTTTTGACTATTATAGAATGGCTGAGTTTGTACAGCCTTTGAAAAATTGTATCTTTGGACTGCCACATTGTTTTCAGTATTTTCTATACTCCTTTATGCCTCTTTTTCTCTTTCTCTAAGTCTATTTCACCCCATGTCATATTTTTTCACAGTCTGCTTATCATTTTTTAAATATGTCAACTAATTATGCTTAAAGTAAAATACGGTTTTATTTAAAATTCTGAAGAATGGAGCTATTACACTAAAAATCAAGGGATAGAGCTTAGATTTTAGATGCCTTCCTTTGTGTTCCCCTCAATGCACATCATATATGTGATTGCCTAATCCACTAAACAGTAAATTTTTCGAAGAAAAGAACTTCTGTGTATTTTGTATAAATCTGTGTGTGTTCGTGTGTATGTACTCATATGTGCATGTATAAATACACAGCAAGTTACCTTTACACATCACTACATTTACACATATACTAGCAGGTGCTTGTAAATGTTTCTGAATAAAAATATAATCTATCTCTTCTGACTACTCATAAGACAAGTTATAATTTGAAACAATTTAAGGAGGTAATTTAACGCTCTTCAATACACATAACGATAGTCAACTGAGGCAAATAAATATCAGAATAAAATTAACATGAAAATATCAGAAGTTATATAACCATAGATCTTTCAGCCAGTTCTATATTAAGATTTAAAAAAAAACAAAACAAAACTAGATTTTACTCAGGCATCATTTCATGCTATTATATCCAGTGCTAGTTGTACCATCTAAATTAAAGATAATTAAATTTTTAGTATAGCAATTTGTTAATAGCACTCATGAGTAAAAAAGTACACAAACTGACAAAAGTCAATGTTTTATTTCAAAATTATTTGCCAACAGGAGATTGAAAAAAAACCACACATGCAAGTGGGAAAACTATACCAACTAACTACTATATTTAAATGAAATCTATTTACCTTTTATCCAGACTGAATAGATGCTTTTTAATTATTGCTAATTGTTTAAGATGCCTTTGCATCCCCCAGAAGACTTAGTCTGAATACATTTAATTCCTCTAAAATCTCCTTCACTTATAGGCAAATACAGTAAGAAGCCCCATAGGTATGGCAGTAAAATAGTCATAAAGGAAGAAGCAAATAAATGAGTAGTGCAAGGAAGTCTTCCCCAAAAGAGGAGGAAAAGCTATGTGGTTGGAGATGCAAGAACCCAACATGAAACACACAGTGGAAACATTTAAGATGACTGTGAAAAAGGTCTATGTTCACTTGTTAAAGAATGTGCTAGGGCAGACTAAAGCATATGAATAGTTCTTTCACAGGTCACAGCATCCATTCAACCCATGGACATTGTTATTACCCGACAGAAATAGATGGGCCTAATTAATATTCTGAACATACCTGAAAGAACATTCTTAAGTAAATCATCCTCTGGTGGTTTAGAAATAAAAAAAGAAAGAAAGAAAGAAAGAAAACTTAACAGTAAGCATTAAAAATTGGATCGAGATAAAGTCAACTGCTCTCAAAGTTTAATGCCAGCTGCAAACAGGAGTCTTGTTTGTGTACATTTCTTAGTACAAATGGTTGTGCCTTGTGAAATAAAGTTGAGCAGTAGTTTGAATTTACTACTAATTATATTCTTGACATTTCACTGAATAACAGGCAAAAATCAGCATGTCATAGGAAATGCCTGTAAATTCATATAGTAATGAATAACGAAGCAATTCACTAATTAGGTATTTAGTAATGTAAAAAGCATATAGTAAAAATACAATATCAGGACAAATTTAGCATTTTAATGAAAAAGTGGAAATGCCATTGATTGGAGAAACAATCAACCACCTACAATGAATGTTGAAGACATCTCAAAATGTTTTCTAGATAAATTGTTAAATATTAATTTCCCACTATACAATTAAATCCACATTTGCAGTTATGCAAATTATGCATTTATGATATTTAATTTATGCAAATTAACTATAATTGTACTTATAAAAATTTTACTGTTGCAAATAGGGATATAAAACCATAATTAATTTAGAAATACAATAAAAAATACTTGACTCAAATTAGGAGTCAAAAACAAAGTATAGGACAAATTATACCAGCTGCTTTAATATTTTCTGAGTATATGCAGACACTTATACATACATATACAAACATATTAGTGAAAAAACAGAGGATAACAATATGAAATATTTAATACAAGATGAAAGGACTTTGAAGAAATTGTTAAAGTACCTATCTTATATAAATACCTGCATTTAACAAAGTAATTAATTCTGAAATTGGAGTCAACTCTTCAGTGCCCAAACCTAATACAGTAAATATAAATAAAATCCCCATTGAAATGAATGGAGCCATTCATTTCTGAGACGCACACAAAGTTGCACCTCATCTTGCTACTTTAAAGCCCCTTGATAGCATTTTTTCCTTTTTATGGTGCGTTAGGTATAAATGTTTCTCTGCTCAAAAATCACAAAAAAACAAGTAGAAAACAGCTAAATATGTAACAGATGTGTAAGTGCTCCTTAGGATAGATAGATTATGGACAATTAACTGTCATCTTTTCCCTGTCTCTGTTTCCACTCGCTCCTGTAGTGTACACCTGTGGCTTATTAGGAATATAACCAAAGTGGTAACACATATTCTAGGTTCAAAGGTAAACTAGGAAAATTTGCTTTCTTACTTCTTGAGAGCTCCTAATGGAAAGAATAATAAGCAATGTAGAAACAAAGCAGTGGGAGAATATCTATCATTCAAGAGAGCATTTATTACAAATCCCATTTTTATGTCTTTGTCTGGTTTTAAGTACATTTCGATTTGGATGAGCAAAGTAGGGTTTGACACCACTTCAAAAAGTATTAAATGCAATAGGTGGTCCTTGTCTAGATTCTGATTCCAACAAACCAAGCCAACTATAAAAAATTGTATGAAAAAAATTAATTTGAACACTGCATATTTGATAATACCAAAGAATTGCTAGTTTTTTTCTAGCTGTGAGAATATCGTGGTTTTGTTTTTAAAAATCATTTTACCTTTTAGAGATGTATACTGAAGTATTTATAGATGAAATGGTGTGCCATCTGGAATTTCCTTCAAAACAATTGGAGTGGTGAGTAGAAAGAGGGTGGAAATATTGTGGTAATTTTAAATACGTCCAAAAGTCTTTGATACTCTTCCTTTCAAGAAATGGAAATTGATTCCTTTCTCCTTGAGTGTGGGCTGTGTTTAGTTTCTTCTAATTCATAGAACACAGCAGAAGTAACAGTGTGTGATTTCCATTGCTAAGTCATAAAAAGCTTTGTGGTTTCCTCTTTGTCCCATCTCTTGTATTTCTTACTCTGTGGGAAAACAGTGAGTAGGTCCTGAGGACATTCCAGCAGTCCTATGTAGTGAGGAACTGAGGCCTCCTGCCAATCGCCATGTGAGAGAAATACCTTGGAAATAGATCCTCCAGCCCTGGCCATATTTCAGAAGACTGCAGCCCAAGCCAGCATCTTGACTGCAGCCTCATGAGTCACTCTCAGCCAGAACCACACAGCCAAACTGCTTCTAAATTTCTGACCCACAGAGACTAAGATAATAAATGTTTATTGTTTTAAGCTACTACGCTTTGTTTTCCATTTTTTATTCCTTTCTCTCTCTCTCTCTCTCTCACTCTCTCTCTCTCTCTCTCTCCCTCTCTCTCCCTTTTCTTTCTTTTTTCTCCATCCTGCCCTTCCTTCCTTCCCTCCTTTCCTCTTTCTTTCTTTCTAGCATTAAGTAGCATAGTAACTATGAAACTAGATTCACTATCTGTTGAGTTTTTGATGCTGCATAATGAAAACATTAGGGGTTACTATAATATTTAATCTACCATCATATATATTTCAATAATTCCTAATAAAACTTTAAAAAATTCATTTGCATTTTTCTTTATCTTGAAAGGATGTAATTCAAATGGTAACTATTAATATTTAGTTAAAACTTGAGAACATTTAATTTTCTTTAAAAAGAGTCCTTTTAAGCCCCTTTACAAATTTTTTTCCCATTTATATCTATATACATTTGGATTGCCCTCGCCATCTTCTAGCAACTTTTCAGAAAAGAAATCCTAATGGAAAGGTCACACTAAAAATAACATGTAGGACTGTAAAATACAGATAACACTAAGAAGGAATTTTGCGGAGTATTTTTGGTTCCTTCCCACACCATAATCTTTATCACTCTCCCACGAACAAGCACACTCTGAATAAAACTGTGTATTTTCTTGGCAAACACTGCTTCCTAATAAGATCCTTTGAACACACTGTAGCAAAGTAAAACTATAAATATGAAAATATGTCTTTAAAGATGGCTGTGATATGATTACCTAAAACTCTACCTAAAATGAATATAATCAGTGAAATCAGTGAATATATATTTAATAGCCTTGAACTAAGTGCTAAATAAATGGAAATATTTTATTCTTCACAAAATAAAGGGTATTTTTCCCTCATAAATTCTAAGTGAATTAATTTTTAAAGCTTTGAGTCTTTGGCTTTTAAAAAATGTATGTTCTGTATATCACATTATGTAGAAAGCATATGTATCAACTATAATCAGGCATTTATAAAGGAAAGTAATGTGTTTTAGTTACTATGTTCCATGTGTATTATATTGAGTTCTTTTATTTTCCATCTGAGTTATTTATCTTTTTGCACACTTATAGAGGAGAAAGCAAAAAATTTATAAAGATAAATCCTTTTGCTTATAAAATTGCAGAAGAAATTAGTAGTTCCTGATTTCAGATTTGAGTTTGCCTGAATCTAATCCCCCAAATCGTGTGAAGTACCACAATGTGACTAATACAGTGCCCTGTTCTGTGTAGACAGAAAAGAGGACTACAACACAGCATCTGCCCTCAGTGCATATGTAAAGTTTGAGACAGCAAAATATTAAATGGAAAGTATTAGGGAATAAAAATGTAAGTGGTATAGTTCATGGGACTGCTGTAATTGAAATGGAAATCGACAGGAATAAGAGATGGGTATGGTCAGCAGCAGTCTGAGAAATTTTCATGGAGATGAGATTTTAGGTAAGCTTTGAAAAACTGGTGTAGTTCAAATATAAAGAAGAAACAATATAGGCACCTTTGGTTGAGTCCATCCCCACACACAGGCACCCTTCCTTCAGCTGGAGAAACTTTAAATGAGTTCCAAATGATGACATGTAAGTGAAAGTCAGTTGTGTGATTACTGAGAAGCCTGTTGTTTTTCTGATACCCCCTTCCTCATTCCCCCTTTTTTTGCTTCCTCTGGGATGCAGATGTGGTAACTGGAGCCAGGCAAGAGAACACGAGGGGGTCACTTTACCGCACCACTCAACCAGCACCATCAACTGTTCATCTCCAGACTTGTTAGGTAACAAAAACAAACCCTTATTTGTTTAAAACACCGTAGTTGGGAAATTTAATACTTAACTGCCACAAATATTCCTAACAGATAAGGTTTAAATATGCAATATTTCAGGTAAGAGAAATATGACTGAAAATGCACTTATTTTAGGAATAAGAATGCTTAAGCTTTCATAACTAGTAGTATTTGAATATGACTTAGTCTGATTCCAAAGTCCAATCTCTGACCAATAAATTCTGATGGAGTGCCTGAGAGGGTCAAGGTCATTGTTTCTTTTAAGATCCTGTGTTTTAATCTTCCTCATATGGTACTGCCTGAGATCATCATCTGAAAAATGGGATAGAATGAAGATTATGAGACTGCGTAGAAAGAAAAAAATCCTGAAAAACCTCTACAGGAATGTGAAAAGAACCCTAATGAAATGAAATAAAAAGCTGAGCAACTTGGAAGTTAGTAAATTAGTCTTTATTAAATTTGAGAAGTGAGTTCTGTGCTTAATTGTGATGATTTGGCTTAAATTAGGTTATGTAAATTTTCTTATTTCTGATACATTTGGAAGGAATAGATAAGAATATTTAATTGAATTTTAAATAGATGAAGGAAAAACATGATCTGGGCTTTCTATTTTAAGAGATGGGTGATGCTGATACCTCTGAAATGAAGCTGTCTGAAAGAAATGTTGACTTTGGAATGACAGAGGTACTTTCCCTGTGGGATGCATTGAGTATGAGCTCTCCTTATGTGGACTTGTAAGCTGCCGAGAACATGCACAGAGACAAAGTCAATGAGTGGGTCATGAATGGACTTCTCCCTTTACAAATAATCAGAAAAAGAAATAAAAACTGTAGAAGTGGATAATTCAATAAAACTGCTAAGCTCCACTTGCAGCTATCAAGAATAGAAATGTGAACTTCCATAATGGGAAGGCAGCTGTATAATGTAAGAAAAGCAAGAATGGAGATAGACAGCAGTTAGGAAGGTGAAGCATCAAGAAAACCAAGGCAGACTGCTTTGGGACTCAGGAAGCCAACATAGTCAAGTGTAGTCTTAGGGTACAGGAAAGAAGGCCCAGTGTGTAAGAGGGCTCTGGTGACCTATAAGACAGCCATCCCAGAAGTGCTGGGGGTGGTGTAGAGCTTGAATTCTAGAGTGGGGTGATAAATGGAAGGAGAGAGAATAGAGAATGTTTAGCAGAGGTAGTGAGAATGAAAATTTCCTAGCTGTGTCCCAATAAAAAGCTGACCTCAAAGCACATATTAACATCAAATTTCGGGAGGGTAGAAGAAGTTTGTTCTTATCATGGCAGATTTTGGACAATGCAGATTTTGGACAATACAGATCCTAGAAGCCTAAACTCCTTTTGGTTTAACAATTTAAAATAATATCCTTAAGGTCCTTTGTTTCATTTCACTATGATAATTGCTTTTCAACTTTTGAAAAAAATATGTGAACATTTTTGAGTTATAAAAAGATTGTAAAAAAATTATCTTCTTTACTTTGTAATAATTGACCTGAATGTGTTAACACTCAAAAAGTGGCAAAATTTTAACTCTTAATGAAAAACTGTTTTCATTAAGATTTTTAATGATCATATAAAAGTTTTCACAATATACTTAGATAGAAAAATGTCTTTTGTTCATAGAAAACTTTAAGTGTATCTTACTTATGCTCTTGTATTCAATTTTATGAAATATAATTATTCATTGCTACCTACATTCTAATCATTATTTTATGGCATCAGAAAGCTACAAACCTATATCTTATTATCATGGTGCCCCACAAAATTGCCTGTATAGTTTCATACACAATAATTTGGTTTTAAAATTATGTCACTACTTTCATCTAGGATATATGTAGAAAAATAAACAAAATATTGCTATTAAATATTAAAATAAAAACAATAAAATGACTAAAAAAGATCACATGCCTTATGCTCTTTATTACCTTTTATTTATGATTCATGTAATTAATTTCTTTATGCTAAGAAAAGAAATAAAAGAGTAAATCACTAAAACAGTGATAAAATATATGTGTTTTCGATTTAAATTTCTTAAGGCAAAATAAAAAGGGGCAAACTCTCTTTTTGTGAAATGAGAGTTCTATAAACCATTATGTTTCTTGTTTACTACTGGACTTCTGAAAAGTCAAATTGAAATTTTGTTTGAATAGGATCCACTAGATTAGTTTCTTCTGGTATATAATTATTTCTACATTTTGGCTTTACTACTGGGATTTTTAATTACTTTTCATAATTTATTGGTTTGTAATTCTGTAATATGTGTTTCTAATATCATCAATTTTCCCATAGCTCTTTTAGAAGTGTGCAGAACATAAATAATAAATAATGAATTGTATCTTTATCAAATCACACTGAAGGTCAATAAATAAGTGCATTTTAGGGAAAATAGTAAGATGAAAGTAAAAAGAATGAACTTGCCTTAAGTTAAAAGTGCTGATTTAAACACCATGAAGTTGAAATCAGCTTTATTAATGATAGTTACTCACAGTAACATTAAAATAATATATAGACAAAAAGAGGACAATAGAATAAACTATTAATTAGAAATGCTCTAGATTATATAAGGCATAAAACGAAATTTAAGAATATCAATTAAAGATAGCAGAAATTTTCCTGGTCTGGTAGACCTGAAATCTATTTCTTATCCTGACTATGTCATTGATAATTTAGCTGACTTTGAACTAGTCTTGACCTTCTGGTGCTTCAGTGTTCTCGTCTATAAAAGAAATAAATTTGGCTTAGTAGTTATTAAGGCTCCTTCCAACTGTAAAGCATCTTTTCTAAAATGTCTTTTAAAGCCTTTATATTTTAGATGCACTATTTATTTCTGTTTTGTTTTGTCTTATTTTACTGGATATAATAATAGATTGGGGAGAGCAAAGTTACACAGGAAACCACCCAGGAAAAAAAGAACATAGATTTCTCTGCTTTTCCTGCATTTTCTTTGAAAGAACATGCTTATTACATTTTAGCGAATTTAAATTAGAAATGTTTAACTTGTAAACGTTTGTGAAATTGTAACAAACGATAAGCAATACCTAAAACCAGTTGCATTTTGTCATTAAAGACGGAAGCTGAGAGTCTTAAAAGCATTTATGATTCTGACATATTCCAAAGTTGCATCTTGGCTTGTAGAGTTCTAGGGATAATGTGTCACGTAAGCACACTTTCTGATGCTGAGACTGATGTGATGCTGGCTGTGCTGAGGGCAGGTTTGAGCACACTTTCTTTCAGAATTTCAACACATCGATCCCAGTGGGAATCAGAAAAATAGAGTTCCATGGAAATTAAAACTACATATTTCAACATCACTTTTCACATTTTCTCTCTGTTTCCAAAAAGATTTGATTCTAATTTGATTTGCATTTGGGGTAATTTGGGAGTGAATTTGGTGGACTGTCCATCTCCATTTCACATTGACAACTTTAAGGCATTGTACAACCACAAACCTAAGGCAGCAAAACAGGACTGTAATTGGAAGGATACCAAGGAATCTGCACCCATTTTGCTTTACCAGCTGGTTTGATTTCTTGTTTATGTCCTTTTTCAAATGTTTCAGTGGTTTAATGTGTGTGTGTGTGTGTGTGTGTGTGTGTGTGTGTGTGTGTGTGTGTGTGTGTGTGTGTGTGTGTGTTTTATCATATCTAGAATACTTTTCTCTACCTCTGGTAAAAAAAGTAGTATCCAAGAGAGCAATTTCATTTTGGCTGACTTACTAAGAGGAGCTGGCAAAATCAACAGCTTTTATAGTACCTCCTTGACATCATCAGACTCTAAGTCCTTTTCTTAATAACAATGTGTATCTAATAATACTATTTCGGTATCATTAAAATTTTTAACTATCCTCTAATCTATTGACATAGTTGTAAAGAGGCTGATGGGTGCTTAAATGGAAGAAGAGAATCACTACTTACAAACACTAACAGAGATGTTAGACCAGTTATTGAAGTAATCGACTCAGTCTCTACAGCTACAAAATTGATGTTCTCCAAATGTTAAAAATTAATTTATGCAACAGTTTTCCAAAAGTTCCTCCTGAGCTTTTCTTATCTCTCTGGGGAAAAGATATAATGTCACCACCAGCTTCCCAAAGGTGATTGTTTGATAGAGAGAATCAATAAAACCAAAAGGTGGTTCTTTGAAAGATCAACAAAATTAACATCATTTAACTAAGAAAAATACAAGAAGATGCACTAACTAAAATCACAAATAAAAGTGGAGACTTTACTACCAATTTTAATAAATTAAAAGGGTATTGATTTAATAATTAATTGATTAAGCTCATTTAATATTATAGATAAAATAAACAAATTTCTAGAAATGCACAAAATACCAAACTGACTCAAGAAGAAATAGAAATTCTCAACAGACATATAACAAGGGATTGACATAGTAATCAAAAACTTCTCAGCAAAGAAAAATACAAGACTAGATAAATACATTGGTGACTTCTAGTAAACATTTGCAGATGACATAATTCTGTACATAGGAAATCCCAAAGAATCCACAGAAATACTATTAGAGCTAATAAAACAATTTAGTAAAGTTGCAGGGCACAAGATCAGCATACAAAAAGAGGATGTTTTTATACACCAATAATAAATAAACCAAAAATGAAACAAAAAATAAATTTCACCTACAATGGCATTCAAAAGAATAAAAAAATATCTAGGAATAAATCTAACCAAAGAGGTGAAAGATTTGTACAATAAAAACTACTAAAAATTTGAAAAGAAATTAAGGAAGACCTAATTAAATGGAACATTATCACATATTCATGTATTAAAATTAAGATGGCAATATTCCTCAAAGTAATCCATGGACTTAATACCAAAATCCCAATGGCCTTTTTTGCAGAAATTGAAAAAACCTATCCTTAAAATAAATTATATGAAATTGCAAGGGCCCCCAAACTGCCAAAGTAATATTGAAAACAAAAAAGCTGAAGAACTCACGCTTATCAATTTCAAAACTTACTACAAATCTACAGTAATCAAAATAGTGTGGTACTGGCATAAAGATAGATATATAGACCAATGGAATAGAATTGAGAGCACAAAAATAGGCCTAATATCTATGGACAATTGATTTTGACAAAGGTGTCAAGGGCATTCTATTTGGAAAGTTTAGTCTCTTCAAAAAATGGTGTTAGGAAAACAGGATAACCACATGCCAAAGAATGAATTTGGGTCCCTTCCTCACTCCATATATAAAAATTAATTCAAAATGGATCAATGACCTAAATACAATAGTTGAATCTATAAAAAATTAAGAAGGAAACATAGCAGTAAATCTTCATGACTTCAGATTTGACAATAGAGTCTTAGTTTTTGCACCAAAAGCACAAGCAACAAAAGAAATACATATGTTGGGCTTTATAAAAATTAAAAACTTTGAGCATCAAAGATAATTATCAAAAAAAGTGAAAATCCCACCCATAGAATGAGAGAAAATATTTGCAAATCGCATATCAGAAAAGGGTTTAATATATAGAATAAAGAAAGAATGCTTACAATTTAACAACAAAAAGACTACTCAAATAAAAAATGAGAAATGGACTTAGATGTTTCTCCAAAAATGATAAACATAGGGCCGAAAACCACATGAAAAAATGGTCCGCTTCATCAGTCATTAAGAAAATGCATATCAAAGCCCAAGAAGAAATCACTTCACACCCACTAGGACAAAAATTAGTGTTGGTAAAGATGTGGATAAAGACAGAAAATAAGTGTTAGCAAAGATGTGGAGAGATTAGAATACTTATACATGCTGTTGAGAATGCAAAATGGCACAGCTACTGTGAAAAACAGTTTACCGGTTCCTGAAAAAGTTAAACATAACATTACCATATAATTTAGCAATTCTTCTCCTAGGTATATATTCAAGAAAAATGAAGACATATATCCATAATGAAATCTGCATAGGAATGTTTATAACAGCATTATTCTTTTTTTTTTTAACTGACTCATTTTTTCTTTAGAGTTATTTGAAGTTTTACCTTTGGTAATCCAATCACCCAGATACTCAAAGACAGGGGGAAAGGGCTAATTAAAATACAGACTTCCAATCAAGATGGCAGAATAGATGATACCCAGTGTCACCCTCTCCCACAATCAACCAATTTACAACTATTAAAAAGCAACAACTGCCAAGCTGGGGCTGCTAGAGCTCAGGGGAAGAGGAGGAGAGACCTACAGAGTTCATGAAGGCAGGAGAAGCCACGATGAGAGAAAAAAACAACCACTCTGAGCATTTCGAGCCCCTACCACTTCCAGGCTGGCTTTGGTGAGCACGCAGAGCAAGAGCTGGCAAAAGCTGCAGCTCTGACTTTCGTATGAATTTGCTTAGAGGCAGTAAGGGAGAAGAGGGTCTTGGTGGCTCTCAGGCCAGCAGGACCACTAACAGGGTTCCCATGGACCCACATAGGAGCAAGGAGCCACAGACAACTGAAAAAAGGAGCAACCCAGAGGCTCGTGAGTCATCGCAAGGGACTGGTACACAGCCCATCCCATGGGAAGTGTTTGGAGCATGGGCAGTGGGGAAGACAGGCCCACCAGGGAAACACTGGGGCACAGCAAGGACACCTGATCTGCCCCCCAATCAGTGTAGGACCATTCAGTGGAGACTGGTCGGGAATACAGAATTACAGGGAGTACAGTTTGCTGAAAAGTCTCAGCCCCAGACCAGAGTTTCTATACAACCCAGAGATACTGGATCTCAGGTAACCTGGAAGTCCCTTCAAAGTCAGCCATTAGAACCTGAGCTGCACCAAAAGCCTTCCTCAGAGAATCAGCAGCAAAGCAGCAATTTAGCTCAACCACAGGGCTCGCGTGCTGGTCCCCACAGGAAGTCCCCCCATTTTAGAAGTAAGCAAAGGACAACAAATTAGTTCCACTGCAGAGTTTAAGTGGTGGGGGCAGCTAATAATCCAGTCCAGAACTGAAAGAAAACACAAAACACACACAGATCAGAGACAAAGTCCTGATATTAACCAGTGAAGGTCTAATACCACCAAAGAGCACCTATAAAACCTAGAAAAGCTGGAAGCCCCCAGGCTCCTAAGCCTGGTTGGGCAGAGGGCTGAGGGTCTCAGCCACACCCCCCTGACATCCACATCTAGTCTAGCAATGACCACCAGGCTGCCGCCAGAAGCTCCATGGGCTCCCAAGCCAGGACATGGGTGGGGGCCAAGGGTCTCTGGCATGGCCCATGCCATCCACAGCCAGACCAGCAACAATCATCAGGCCACTGACAGAAGCACCCTGGGATACCAAGCTGGGGTGGGGGTGGGGCCAAGGTCCTCAGCCATGCCATCCCAACATCTACATCAAGCCCAGTGATGACCACCAAGCCACTGCTAGAAATATTCAGGACTCCCCTGCTGGAATGAGAAGGGTGCCAAGGGTCTCGACCATGTCCTGCCACCTTCCTCCTCCCCCTACCCTGTCCCCATCCCATTTCCTCTATCCTCTTCCCCCCTAACAGCCCCACAGTAACATTTTAGAAAGTAAAAAATAACAATAATAAACAAATAAATGTAAAAGGAAAAAGAAAAAAAATGCATAAAGCTGAAGAGGCAATTACTGGCATACATCATGATCAATAAGGACAATTTTCAAAAGCTAGCTTCCCACTGCACCCTGAGGCAAAGAAGCTGAGGCCGTTTCTTTTGAGGCAGGCAAAAAATTCTAGGCAATTTCCACAAAGATCTGCTAGGCTTCCTCCTCTCTCTATTTTTTTTTTTTTTTTTTGGCCACAAAACAAGGCTTAATACATTTAAAAAGACTAAGATCATAGAAAATATGTGGTCTCTGACCACAGTAACAGAAGGAAATTCAGAAAGTTCACAAATAGGTGGAAAACAGCACTCTTCTAAGTAAACAATGGGTATAAAAGAAAAATCACAGGGAAATTAGAGAATACTTTGAGATAAAAATCAAAGCAAAACATACCAAAATGTATAGGATGCAGGGCTCATGCAGTGCTTGAGGAAAATTTATACTTGTAAACACCTATATTAAAAATAAGAAAAATCTCAAATCAGTAATGGAAACTTCTATCTCAAGAAAATAGAAAAAGAAGAGCAAACTAAACCAAAGGCAAATATAAGTAAAAGAAACCAAAGATTGCAGCAGAAATATATGAAATAGGAAACTAAAGAACAATAGGCAAAATCAACAAAACTAAAAGTTGTTTACCAGTGTGTCTTGTTCTTTCTAGTATATTCATGGTAGTGATTATCAGTTTTCAGATTTCAAATGCAGGGCTTCCTTGATAATTTCTTGTATGGCTGGTTGTGTGGTGGTGAACTCCCACAGTTTTTGTCTGTCAGGAAAACGCACTATTCTCTCCCCAGTTCTGAAGGATAAACTTGCTGGGTATAGTATTCTTAGCTGGCAGGTTTTTTTTTTTTTTTTTTTCTTTTAGTATTTTGTATATATCATCTCATTTTCTTCCAGCCTGTGGAGTTTCTGTTGAGAAGTTTGCTGTTAGTCCAATAGGAGCTCCCTCGTGGGTATTTGGATGCTTCTTTTAAGATTCACTCTTTGTCTTTGAGATTTGCCTGTTTGCTATAATGTGTCTTGGAGATGATCTTCTTGGGTTAAATCTGTTTGGGGATCTTGGAACCTCCTGGATTTGAAGATTCTTGTTTCTCCCTATATCTGGGAAGTTTTCTGTTATTATTTCATTGAATAGGTTTTCCATGTCTTTTCCTTTCTCCTTCCCTTCTGGAACACCCATGATTCAAATCTTTGTGCACTTAAGGTTGTCTACTACCTCTCTTAGATTTTCTTCATTTAAAAAATTTTTTTTCTTCCTTTTTTTGTACACCTTGGTCATTTTGAAAAGATTATCTTCAAGATCAGAAATTCACTTATCTGCTTGTTGTAGCCTGCTGCTTAAACTCTTGGTTGAGTTTTTTTTATTTCATTTGAGTTAATCTTTCAGTTCCATGAGTTCTGTTACATTCCTTTTTAAAGTATTAATCTCTGTAAACTTCCTCATTCATATCCTGGATTTTTTTTTCTTGTCTCATTATGTTGTCTAACTGAGTCTTCTCATATCTCAGTGAGTTTCCTTAAGATTGTTGCTCAGAATTCCTTTTCAGTCATTTTAAGGGATTCCTGCTTAATAGGGTCTGGTATTTGAGAATTACTGTATTCTTTTGGTGGTGTCATATTTTCTTGGATTTTCTTATTTCTAGTATCTCTGCACTGACGTTTGGTCATCTGGTAGAGCAGTTGCTTCTTCTAATACTCTGGAGTTGACTTTGAGGAGAGAGACATTCTATTGTTTTTCCAGTCTCTGCTGGTGACTCTCCTTTTGCCAATGCAGTCAGATGTCTAGCAGGCTACCCACACAGTGGTTGTGGCTACTGCTGTGACACTGAGCTGCTTTTGCAATGGTTGTGGCTATGTTGTGGCTGTGGTAGGCCACCCATGCAGAAGTGGTGTTTTTTGCATGCTTTCTCATCTGCTTCTGGGTAGAGAGGGCTGCTCTAAGATCCTGCCTAGGACCTTGGGCATGCTCTCTTTCCTGCTTCTGGGTGGAGGGGACTGCCCTCCATGGCATTATTCTTTATAGATAAAAATGCACATCAGCCCAAATGTCCATCAATGACTAAATGTAAAAGAACTATACATGCAATGGAATATAACCCAGCCACAAATAAAGGAATGAAGTATTGAAATATGGTACAACTTGGATAAACCTCAAAAACATTATTCAAAGTGAAAGAAGCTCAACACAAAAGGACAAATATTGCATCATTCCTTTTATATAAAATATTCAAAATAGGTAAATTCATAGAGCCAGAAAGCAGATTAGTGGTCACTAGGAGATAAAGGGAGGGAGACTGAGGAATGATTACTTTAAGAGTATGGGATGTCCTTCTGAGCAGATGAGAAACTTTCAAAATTTAAGAGAGGTGGTAGGTACTCAATGTTGTGAATACACTAAATGCTACTGAATTGTGCACTCTAAACTGGTTAATTGTGTTATTTGAATTTTACCTCAATAAAAAACCAGAGAAAAACTAGAATCTACTACATAGGGATGTTTTGAGGACTGAATGTAATAATGTGCATACACTGTTTTAACACAGCACTTGGAACATAAGAAAACACTCGGTAAGTGTTCCCCATAGTAAGAATAATTATTATTTTAATTCCTTTTATTATTGTTAATAATAATATATTGCTATCAACAATTTTCATGAATATACAGAAAATGTTTATGGGCGCATGGATGGCACAAAATCAGAAACAATCACTAACATGTTAGGTGATAGAATTAAGATTTAAGAACTCTCAACCGACTGAAACAACACTACAAATTTGTAGTAAAAGTAAGAATTTCATAATTCAAAATATTACTTTTGCTTTTTTTTTGTTTATTTGTTTGTGACCAGTAAGGGGATCGCAACCCTTGGCTTGGTGTCGCGCGCACTGATCTCAGCCAGTGAGCGCACCAGCCATCCCTATATAGGTTCCAAACCTGCCGCCTCCCGCTCCCACGCCGCTGCGCTCCCAGCGCTGCACTCTCCCGAGTGAGCCACAGGTTCGGCCCCAAAATATTACTTTTGTAGAAAACCGAATTAATACATATAAATGTGTAAAGATGTGATTATTTAGTAACAAATATACTCAAATAAATGCACCATTGCTATGTCTGTCAAAAAGCTAATACAGTGTTTAGTTTTATTAATTTGTTTGGAGAATCCATATCAAAGGAGGCATTAGTTTTCCCTAGCTCCGCAGTAATCCAGACCCCACCTGAAATGTTGTATTCATTGTTGATAGTATACTTAAAGAAGATTTTTATGTACTGTAACATGTTAAAAGTAGGATAAAATATGATTTTGTTAGGCCTGGAATTTTGCCACAGGAGTATGATTAAAAAAACTAAAAATGACTATTCTGTAAACAAACAAAGATGATTTTGTAATAATGGTATAAACTTTTTACAAATGTAAAAACTCATTTTGCAAAAGATTAATCTGTGTAACTCCACAGGTTTGTTAAGAAACATAGGTAAAAATAAAAATATGTAATTAATATGAGAAAGAAAAACCTAAAATTCATCATTGCCTTTACATTTGGTTTCTTATGCAGTAAGGACTTCCTATCACTGGAAATAATCCAGCAGTGTCTATAGGATGCCTGTCAGGGATAATATAATTATTTAGCATAGAACTTTGGAACCAGCCAAGCCCAAACACACTACCTTTCTCTGTGTGACCTTTGCCAATTTACATACCCTCCTTAAGCATCCATTTTATTCCCCACTGTAAAATTAGAAAATATCTACATCGCAAATTTATGATAATTTTTAAAGCACCTATAAAAGATGGTCTGGTGCCTGACATAATAACAATCAGGGTATATTAGCTATTATTATTTCAATCTTGCATAGAATGATAAACTGGATGCTCTCTAAGGTTGCATCAGAACTGATGACACAGTCAGAGAATGGAAAGGAGGTAAAACTATACTGTCAACAGTAGCAGCCCTGTTCTCATCTTTAGTGGTAATTAGATTTTTCACATGTTTGCAATTATTCTGTTCAAGATTCTTTCCTTCAGAGAATGAGAACCAACAGAGAATTTACCTTGGTAGGTCCTCTCCCAAATGGAGCAAGATATGCACTGCAGGTTATTCAAATCTAAGTAACAGATGTGCAGCTATGAAGCATTAACTATACTTGGAATACACTGGCTCATCGTTATCAATTTTAGGACTCCTTCTTTGGCAGATACCCAACAGTGTGTCTTTAAATTTTCATTATTTTCCTAGTTATTTGTTGGATATGATTTTATGAAATCTGTGAAATTTATCAAGGAACTCTTCTGGAGTCTTTTAAGACTTTCAAGAATCTCACCAGTTTATCAAGGGCTTCCTTTCTTCTTACTAGCATATGCTTCCTATTGCTTCGTTTCCTCTGTCCTTTTTCCTTTTCTCATCTTTTTATTACCTAGACATCTCTAGAACCTTGCAATGTGGTTTGCTTTCATTGTTAATTTTGCTTTAAGATTCTCTAAGTTGGGTAGAAGGCTTAGGAGGCAATCTTGTCCTACTTCATTTATTACTTACTTCCTAGTAAATTAATGTTTATTTCATATTTATGTTTATAAAGGACCTCGATGTCCTTGGAGAAAGGTACCCCAGAAAGCAGTTTTACTATGCCGTATCATCTTTGCTAAAGGCTAGTGATAGCTATATTGTTAATAGAGATGAGGCAAAATATCACAAGCTTTACTAACTGAAATCTCTGCTACAAAGTTTTAAGGAGGACTGAGATCCCTATATAGAGCATGAAATAACTTGCCATGTACATGGCTAGCAATGGTATGGATGGAGAGCAAGACACCAAGTGCAGTGGGCAGAGTTTACAGGGTTCTTTGGGAAGGGCTTCTAGAGACAGGGTGTCGTTTTGTACTTCCTGAGAGGAATCAGTTAAACCACCTTCCTGGAATCTGAGCTCATCACTGGGAAATCGTGAGAAAATTTGTGTTGTAAAGCCTCCATATTTTTCCTATTACACTTTTTTATGCTCTTTTACTACAACAGTTTTTATCCCACCTTTTTCATTCTTTTATTTTCATTCTTTATTATGGATAAGTTATAATTGGTCTTGATCTCTTAATTTCCAAATAGAGGCTCCATGAATAATAATTTTTACATCCCTGCACTCACAACAATGACTAGGACATAGTAATTATCCAAAACATATTAATAAACTGTCATTAGATAGTTGATAGTAGATAGTAATACAAGATAGTTGGCTTGAAAACAACCTCTTTTTTCTTTCCAGAACTGACTTCCCAACATATTACTGCTCAACAAACGACTCATGACTATGCATGTAGGTCAAGGTGTTCAGCTGATGCTGCGAGGATTTCAAAGATGGACTTCCTCTGACTTTGAAGAAATTGTTAAAAAAAAAAATAGAGCTAAATCATGAGATAATATTTAATTTTGTCGATAGTGAAAAAAATTTCACAAAGTCATTATCAGAGCAAGGGAGTCATTGTAATTGTAATGTAATATGATTTAAGTGTGCAATTAATAGTTATTATTGGAAGTGCAAGAAGGGAGACTAGAGTTGCAGAGAGCACTTCAAACAGAACTCCCAAGCCTTAAAAGATTGGTAGGTATGACATAAAAATGTAGAACAGGCAGAGCATTGTAGGTGAATGAATGAGAGAAAGTTCTAAGTGGTTGTCTACTTGGAAAATAGGGTATAATAGAATAAATAAAGGATTCCTTAGAAGTCTGCAAAATGGAAGCATCTACCTATTTGTTTTAATCATGGCAAAAATGGGTGTTTTAAGACTATTTGCATGAGATTTTACCCTGGCCTTCCTCACGGGGAAATAAGCTGAGGAACCAACATAACTAGCTAATTTGGACCAATGGGGAAATGATAAAGATTGGCAGTTTCCTCAGTCCCTCTCCTTGAAGGAAGAAAACTTCATAGAATCGCTGGATGAAAGAGGTAGGGTGTTCTGCTCATAACAATTCTCCCTTCCCCCGGTGGGTGTGGGTCAGAGAGATGGGGCTGGGCCCAGGAAAAGGGTTCACTTGATGATGCCCACTGCTTCCTCAGTGCCCCAAAGAATCAAAAGAGAGTTCAGCTGATGTTTGACAGCTCTTTGCCTGGATGGAATGTAGTGAGGTGAGAGAAGTCATCTGAGGGGAGGACACAAAGTATGAACTATGTAAACAGCCAGGCCAACCAGGAAAGCTGGTGTTAGGGGCTGGGCTGAATTGTGTCTCTCCAAAATTCAAGCATTGAAGTCCTAATTCCCAGTAACTTAGAATGTGACTGTATTTGGAAATAGGATCTTTAAAAAGCCAACTAAGTTATAATGAGGTCGTTAGGGTGGGCCCTAATCCAATATGACTGGTGTCCTTATGAAAAGAGGAAATTAGGACAAAGACATGGACAGAGGAAAAACCATGTGAAGACACAGAAGGAAGATGACGATCGATAGGCCAACGAGAGATAGCTCAGAAGTAACCAACCTTGTAGACACCTTGATCTTGGACTTCTAGTTTCCAGAACCAGTAGAAAATAAATTTCTGATGTCCAAGCCATTCAGTCTACTGTACATTGTTATGATGATTTAAGCAAACTACTACAGCAGCATCCCCCAAAAGGGCCTCAGGGTAGGGTTTCACTATGCCCATTAGGAGAAAAGGAGACAGATTGATCCATCAGACTAGTAAGATTAGGTGCCTCCAAAAAAAATCAGTTGGTATCTCTAGATCTACCCAAGGTTATGTAGAACAGTGAGTGGCAAATACTTTTCTGAGGGCAAAGTGAGAGGACACTGCCTCCTAAGGAGGGTATGGTCCAGTGTCTGCTATTGCTGAGCATATGGTGAGTAGCGGATACACATCTTTAAAAGTAAAAGTTAAAAGGGAGGTAAATTGCTTTGTCTAAGAAAGAAATGAGCTATGAGAGGGCAGAAGACAAGTTTTAATGTAAAGAACCAGACTTCTGGGGATGCTGGGCCAAAGGGAAGAGGGCAAGAGAGGAGACCCAGTGGTGAGAGGAGAGGAAGAGAGGCTGGAGGTAATTTGAAGCACTTTGCAATTTACCCTGCCCGCACCAATTATCCTAAGAAATTTCCCTACATGCCCTGATGTGAGAGGATTTATTTTTGAGACTGCACACAGAGAAGCATTGCACCAGTTGGCAACACTGCTGCAGGCAAAAACAGCCTGCTCTGAGGGACACCTCACAACTGGACCTCCATGGACAGGACTATCTGGGAGGGGAATAGGGATTATTTAGCAGTTTAGTGACGACTTGGATTGAGCAGGTAGAATTGAGCAGAATCACAAATGGCAGTCAAATAAGTAGGATTTACTGCGTAATAAGGTGAGATTCAGACTTGGGCTTTAGAAGTTGACATGGAAACTGGAGAGCTGCTCACAGAACTCAATTTGTGGTGTGAAACTGGCTGGTGGGAAAGCCCTGGTTAACAGAGGTTAACTCCCCATGGGATGCTCCTCCTTGGTAGGTCTTATGGAAGTCACTTGTCAGTGCCATGGAAAATATAGTTTTACTAATACAAAAAAATTTTCCTCTCTTTCTACCCTTCCTTGCCCTAAAAACTAAAAATAAACTTAAAAAAAGAAAGAAAGAAAACCTTATACAACATTGGGGAGGAGGCAGTTTTGCTAACAGCCCACCCAGGGCTGTCACAGGTGCCATTCTTTACTATACACCCCTGCACAGCCTTGGACTGGTGGCAGCTGTAGGATATTGATGGTGGTGCCCAGAAAAGGCAGTGTCCCACAGAGTGATGCTGGCATCTGAGCACCAGAGATAACTGTTTGTACTGGGGGGACTTCCATGTCCTTCAAAGCAGCAGTGGCCACCAGCAGGAGAAGAGGCAACAGGGCAGAGATGATGAGCAGGGCTAATCTGAGAATGGGACTGTGGTTAACAGTCATAGCAACTGGCTTCATGTGCTGGTGACCAGAGGAAGTGTGAGCTTGCCCTGTCCGTGGGCCCTGGGGAAGCAAGAGTGGCAAAATGGGAGAACTACGCATGGGAGCAGGGGAGCAACTGTGCCCAGTGGGAGTGAACTTGTTTTGAGCAAGAGTGAAACACCCTCTGGGAACTCCCAGAAATACTGGAGCGGGTTGTGTGCCTTGTGAGAGGCTTAGGTCCCGTGGAATGCGTGTGAGGGCACAAGGCAGTGAGAGTTGAGTTATTAATGTTAATGTGATCTCATTTGCTTCCAGAGGCTGTTGTGGCCTGGGGAAATTTTGGTTCCATTCTGTGTAATAGGGAGCTTCTTATGACTTTTTAAAAAAGAGGAGTGACATTATGAAAGCAGTGTTTTAGAAAGATTAAATTCCAATTTATGAGGAAAGAAGAATGACTTTAGCGGTAGGAAAACATTAGTTACATTGCTTTAAAAATTGAGAAAATTTCACTATAGGTTTTAAACAAAGCTATCGCATTTAACATGCTGATTTACGTACATACCTCAAAGAAAAAGAAAAATGCCGCCAGCTTTGTAATAACTCATAGAATTTTACAAAACTACTGCTAATTTAGGTTCTTAAAAGTTCATTAGCTTGAAACAAAGCTAACATTGTTTGATTTTTAGTCTGTGCTTTCTAACACCTCTGAATAATTGTGAACATCTTGTTTTCATGTATATTGTCAACTTTATGTTCCCTGAGTTGATTTCTGAATCTTACTAGTTACACACAACTTAAAAGGCTTTTCTAAAAGCTGTGTAAGAAGAGGGTAAAAATATTGGACAAGCTCATTCTGCTTGAATAGTAAAAGACAAATAAAGCAATTGGTGACTAAATTATTTAGTCAGGCCTTCCATTTAACTATCTTAAACAAATTACTTATGCTTTCATTGTCCCATCTTCAATATGCGTAAAATAAAAAGGACTAGATGATCACTAAGTCCTTTTCTATCTTAAAATTGCCTGATTCTATAGAAATAACCATACAATTGCTTGAGAATCACTTGATTTTCTCATATTGACTAAATCTATATCTACTTTTTTCTCATCCTAATTTGAAAAGAATCAGAATTTCTCTTTAATCTAAGAAAAATTACTCTCCTTTCAAAAAGGCAGACAATAGCTTTAGCTCTTTAAAAAGGAAGCTGGAAGGAAGGAAGAAGAGAAACTTCCACTGAAATGAAAGCTTCATTAGGAGAAATGAACCAGTCAAGAGTCCTCCAAGGAAAATTCATCTGTTCAGAAGGGCATAGCCTCTGTTCTTACACATATTTCATATAATTTACCTTATTAAAATTACTACATAAATGTATGTATGTACATGTATGTTTATACTTATATATTTGAAACACAGCTAATGGACCATCCATTATGCCTCAGTATCATTTCTATCAGGAATTACTAGCTGTATTAGTCCGTTTCTGTTGCTTATAACAAAATATATGGAACTGGATATTTTAAAAAGAAAACAAAATTTATTGCTTAAAGTGTCTGAAGCTGGAAGTCCAAAGTCCAGGGAACACAGCTGGTGAAGGTCTTGGTGGTGGTAACAGTGATGGCAGAGTATTACATGGTGAAAATGGCAGAGCAGAGAGAGCAGAGAGAGAGACAGATTCTACCCTCTTCTTCTCTTAGAACCCTCAGAACCACACCCCTGACCACCATTCTTAATCCATTCACTACTGCAGGGTCCTACAATCCAATCACTTCTTCAAGGCTCCACCTTTCAATTACCATAACAGGATTTCCCACCCTCTGAATAGTCACAGTGGGGGCTAAGTTTCTAATACATAAAACCTGGGGACACAATTCAAGCTTTGGTGAGTTTTGGAAGAACATAATTCAATCCATTATGCTAGCTATTGAGATATTACTTGAATATGGATGAGATAACATATTCAAGTAAATATTATGTACACTGTGGTACTGGGAGTATAAAACAGGCTTGTTAAACAGAATCTTTTGCAAACTTCTACATTCTGTGTCAAGTCAGTCAGTACATAAGAGCAAAGTCAAAAAGTCAGTCTCAGTATCACCCAATAGCAATTCTTCACATTTTTTAAATACCTAAAAGACTTATATTCTTAGTTTAGACATACCTGAAGGAAAATTCAGTGCTCATAAATAGGAATTCAAAATATTTATGAATAATTATTTGTTTCATCAAATACATAAAATAAAATCTTAAACAGTAGAGGATTGCATGGAATCTCAGAAAGTACTTTTTTTTTTTAAAGGAAGAAAAACGAAAAGAAAGGAGCAATTATGAAAGATGTGGCTATAAAGAAACATAACAGAGCAGTGGGGTAGAAGAAACAGTTTAATAATAATGTAAGTAGATCATAAAATTTATTGAATGAATAAAATAATTTTGTAAGTAATTTCCAATAATTTTAAGGTAAAGTAGAAAAGGAAGCAAAAGATTACTAGTGTTTATTGAAACCCACTATGAACTTGGCTCTGTTTATTTAACCCTCACAACTACCCAATGATGTCAATATCATAATTACCTTTAAAATGAAACATAACAGAGAATTACACGTGGCAAAAATTATGAGGAACCGCACTTTAGGACCAGAAAGAGACATGATGACACATGAACTTATGTAAAGACAGCAAATTGCTTACAAAGGGATAAAAAGTAAACTCAAAATCATAGGCTATGTATTTTTGTCCCCTAAAATTAAGAAACATATAGACCATTAAAAGTAGACAGAGGAGGCCAATGCCAAAAATGATCATTTGAAAGAACACTAAGCTGCTACTAACGAGAAAAAACAAAACACCTGGAAAAGATTATGCGAACATCATTCAATAAGAAGGGGGATTAATTTCCTCATTATGTTTTATATCCTCCTTCAATATTTTCTTTTTTCTTCATTGAAGATGATCTTTTGTCCTCTGGATAATTAAAGAAAGATCAACGCTGATGTGGAAGCCAATATACTAGATGCAGAGAGTGTCACCAAATTAAAAAAGAAACAGAAATTTGAAGAATTACTTCAAAAACCTTGACAGAGTACTAATGAAGCAAATGTTTAGAGTCAATTATATCAGTAATAGTGGAAGCAGAAACATGTAGTTACAGCAAAAGTTTACATAGAAAATAGAACTTGTATCACACATGTGCATACACACAGAGCAGAGAAGTACAACACTGTAGAGGAGAAAGTAAGGGATGGTGGTTTAATTTAACTCAAAAGTTTTTCTTATTTATTTTAGTACACCATACTACAGTAACGATCTAGTTTATTACTAATTATTCTTTACTGATAATGAAAATTATTGTTTCTTTTTTTATACTACAAAATACATTTTTGCTTATTATGTAGCTAATATTCTATAAAACAGATAAGCAAATACAGATAAGCAAAAATAGCTATATATTAATCAGGCTAGGTTTTGCCATGGTAACAAAAAGTCCCCATATCTTAGGGGTCTAAAACAAACAAGAAAAAAGTTTATTTTTCTCATTCACACAGTTTTGCACACTATTAGTTCCCACCTGGATCTGCAAACAGCTCTCGCCCTGTTCTCAAAAGCACAGCTTTTCCTCTGAGCATGAAAGGGGTGGTGTGGGGGGGATCTGGTGTCTCTTCCACTTCTTATAAGGACGCCAATCCTATCAGATTAGGGTTCCAACCTTATTACCTCACTTAATTTTAATTATCTTCCTAAAGGTCCAATCTCCAAATACATATTGAGGGTTAGGGCTTCAACATACAAATTTTGGGGGGACATAATCCAGCCCATAACAGTTGTCTTGAAAGTCATATGACCATAACTAACTTCAAGGGGGGAGGGAGAGATGAATTAGTATTATGTTTCTGAAAAGAGAAAAACTGGAATATTAATATCCTAAATGACTATCACAATGTGTACAATTTTCTCTTGTACTATTGTTTTTATAACTAACATAATTTATAATACAATGATAAAAATCATTGAATGAAACTTCCTGAAACATATTCTTCCATTATGAATTCCACAAGAAAAATTCTTAGAAGTTAAATAAATGTATCAAACATTTTGAGCCTTCCATTGTGTCTGCAAAATTTCCTACTGAAAAATATTGTAGAATCATTTCAATTCCCTAAATCCTTTCAAACATTAGGCATTATTATTTAAGAAGAGGAGGACAAGGAGCAGAAAGAATTGAAGGAGAAAGTCTTTGCTGAGCATACTGTCTAAAAACACCATCTCATTGCTTCAATAAGTTTTTTTTTTAATTTAAACTTTATTTGCATCAAGGCTTATTGCTTTTTGCTTTCATATATTTTTGATAATAAGGAAAATTTAGTCACTATTTTGATTAATTTTTTTCTCAGAGAAGAATTTGTCATTCAGTTACAGATATTGTACCCATTATTCATTACTTTGAGAAAGAACTCTAAATTCTAATATATATGTATAAGTTTTTACACACATATTGGCCAAATATTTTATATAAGGAATTGATATTTAGCAGCACTATATTCTGAGAAAGTCTCAAAGATTAAGTTTAAAAAGCAGATGTAATTTTGTCTCTTGCAGAGCCCATTTTTATCATAAACGCAGGAACTCACATGCCACATTTGAAAGAGTATGTTTGAAATATCAGAAAGAAGGCCACCTCTTTCCAAGAATAGTACTAGGATCTGACAGCTGGATAAAAACATCTCTGATCTTCACCATTATCTCTTTATCTCTTTATCTCACCAGAGACAGGGAATTAAAGCTTGATGACCCCCAAAGAAGACACAAGTGCATGAATCCACTGAGTGCTGAACTTCCTCCTGGCCCTCCTGTGCCCGGTAGTTTTCAGCTGGATGTGAGCTCTTGCCTCAAGCTATTTACACCATGATCAGGCTAGTAATTAGCAAAATGTTTAATATAATATAGAAGCAATTAGGAGGTGATAACATGCAATTAAGATGTGTTTTCAGATTAGAGATTTTATAGTGCTCTTTTTCTTAAAAAGATAAAGTGCCTATCTCAAAATGTCAAACTGCAGTGATTTAATCTGAATTATTTTCAATTAATATGCATGTATTCTTGCGATGTTTTCACCGTTGTTATTGACATTGATAAATTAAGCTCATCCCAGCTGAATTTATCCTTGAGTCACTCTATATTTCCTGAATGTCAGCCCTTCATTCCTTTTTTTTTTTTTTTTCCTGTGCCTACAAGCTGTGCTCGATCTAACTCGAAGTCCCTTGATTCATCCCTGGGATTACAGTGATGTGTCAGTCTGGAGGAACGATAATCTGAAAGGGCATTGTTATAAATAGAGTGTTAGAATATAATTGTTTGTCATGTCATTTCTCCCCTTTAAATTCCCTTGAGTCCTGTTGAAGTAATTTAGACAGCTAAGATGACAAGAGTCTTGAGACTGTACTTATAGAGTTGTCCAACACATCTTTAGCCTGTTCTGCCTTTTGAGACATCTCGTCTACAAAGTAGGAAATGCGAACATCAAATGAGTTTTGACTACAGTGTGGATTTAATTTGAGAGTTTACACAGGCTACTCTCTGTACAATAAAGGCATTATGTCTCCTAATTCATCTGTACATGTTGGGACAATGGCTATTAAACAGCATTTAAAATTAATTAGAAATTGTCATGAGTGTGCACAGCAGCTATTGAAGATAACTTAGAGGAATTAAATATTTAATGTGTAGGAGTATTTTTTTTTTTTTTATAAAGACAATGTGTAGACGAGTAGGTTAGAAGTAAAAGATTTATTTTTAACTAAAAGACCCAGGGAAAGTTATTTTATCTTCTCCTCACCATTTGTAAGTTAAGAATAATGCTAATGATAATAATTATGGAAGTAATATATATGCCATATTACATTACTTTGCAAATTTAATATTATTTTCTAAACAAAATACACAAAAATGCTCCAAATTTGAGAATTATTATTTTATTAAAAAACACTTCAGTAATAATCAGTATAATATATAATCAGTTCAGCAATTAAAATTCTATTTTTACAAGTTATGAACAAGTATAATTTAAAAAGTTAATAGTTCTTAAGCCTTATGCCATGATGGATTTATACATACATGTACTGGACATGGTAAATAGACTCTTATTTTAGATTTGACTAAATTTTTTTTTTTTTTTTTTACCTTTCCAAGTTCACTAAAATAAACAAAGTTAATACTTTGACAAAAATTGCTATGTTTATAAGGGAAGAATTTAACATTTATTTACCCGGTAGGTTTTGTCAGTTTGACATTATCACTGATTGTGGCCCATGATCTTTGAAGTAGGGTACGTCCATCTATGTAAACTAGACAGTCTCTTTAGGTATAAAACAAAATATATGAACTTTAAGTTATATTAACATTTTATCAAAAATAGGAAATACATTAAACTTTATTAAAGTTTAATACATAATTGGCATCCCTGTCTTCCCACTGTCCTACACCAAGAGACATATGTTATATACAACGTGCAATGTGTCCTAGGGCAAGAGAAGAAGTTCACAGCGTGGAGGTATCAATGGGAGGATCATTAAGGCTTTTATTTGCTTTCAATGTATTTCTGTATAGTAGTGCATGATTAAGTGGCTTTATGAACTATGTTATTTAGTTTCAATTAAACTAACCGTCACAAAATTGACAAGTGACTTTATAAGATTCCTGCAAAGAAAATGCAGCTCAACATACTCATTGTGCAAAAACAAGTGAATTTCAACAAAAATCTTTGCATAATTGGAGATGAGATTGAAAAATTAGCATCCTGGTTTAGTAAGAGGGACCAATAATGCACTTTTTCCATTTGGGATCACTTATCTTTGAGACTATCAGTTTCAGTGGTGACATCCGTTAAGGAGGTATCAAAATAAATTGAACTTAAAACAAGAGCTTTAAATATCTATATTTCAAACTATTAAACTAAAACTATTTAAAGAGTGAATAATAACAAGTGGCATTGCTTTCATCAAATATTGTTTGATAGGGATAAGATTTGTAACATTAATAAATAAAATTAAGTAGATATTTTAGAATTTTTTGTAGTCTAGACTCATTTTATTCTAACCTTTAGATATATTATATGCATTCACAAAGGAATATACATATACACATATACTATATCAGTGCATTTAAACATATATGTATTAAAACAAATAATTTATTTTTGCAAGCATTTGTTTACACCAAACAATGTTTGATTAAAAGAATTTAGAGATCTCTGTTGTAGTCAGTGGGTCCTTTGCCCATTCAATATGCAGTACTGAGGTTTGGGAAGTGTGTTTAAGTGTGGATGTGAACTGAAACACACACACGTGTACACTGCTGTATATTGAGCAGGGTAGACATGTTCTTTCATCCAATGCCCTTGCTATCTAGCTCTGAAATGATTCCAGGCCCTTACATAGTTTGCTACGTGAATGGTACTTACTTTGCTGTAATAACAACTTGGAGTGCCCCCCCACCCCCCCCACCCCCGCAACAATGCGAAGTCTTATCAGATCCCTACATGTGAGAACTTGGAGTGAACTCCCTCCCCCAGGAATGCTACATCACACCCTATCAGACCCCCTCTGTAAGTTACTGATCTGAACACTGGACTTTTATACTCAAGAATGTGATTTTATACTCAAGAATGTGACAGACTCTTTGCAAGCTTAGGCTGTGGCAGGCCACACTTGCCGACTTTGAGCCACTGAGGCCTCACATGCCAACACCTGCACCTGCCTCTAGCACTGAGGGACTTACCTATCGTCAGGGATCTTTGTTGTGTTGGTCAAGCCAGTTTCTCCCAAGAACTGCTGGTAAGAAGGTACACCTCAAAATTTAGACTTTACTTTCCATAGGGGCCAGCTTCCATACTAATTGAGCAAGTAGACTTTAGTAATTTTGGAACTCATTCATTATGTGGTTAACATAGCACATCTATGTAGTGTATTCCCCGTGAGGTTGTTCTCGTTTTTCTCTCCCTCTTTAAGCATTGCGATCCTAATGGGGAAAAACCAAACAAACAAAAAAACCAACTCTTTGTATGGCAATAAACAGTGTGATTTGTGAAAATATAATGTGATGATTTCTTCATTGTGACCACGTGGAGCAACACCTTTATTAAACAGTAAGGTACTGTGTTAAGTATAGGATAGAAAATATGTGCGGGGTTTTGCCTTTAAAGGGCCACAGTATAAAATCCTCATATATTTGCCCCAAAATTATTCAAGGAAAAACATATTATGAAGAGAAAGTCAGCAGAAAATTAGGTGGGAGGTGCTCACTCTCAGGTTGCAGGATGCACCTCTGGGTTACAAGACATTCCCCAAGGTCTCAGGCCCCTCCTCCAGGCCCTCCCCTAGAGGAAAGTCACTATTGCTAGTTAGACCTATTTTCAGCACTAACACAAGGAAATTGAGAACTCAGGGGGCTGGCTTATGCAAATGCACTGGCTCAGTAGAAAAGGTTTAAGTAACCCTGGTAGTCAAATAACCTTCCACTAGGGGTGCTAAAGAGCACAAAATGTTCTTGAATGTGTTTGGTACATGTGATGGGATCTGACCAGTGGACATGCTCCAAGAAGAGGCCAACTGAGCATTTGCAGGACTGTATTACATAACAGGGAACCACCCCCTTAACTGAATATTCATTAGATAGAGAAACTATAAATGCCTTATACTAGCAGAAGGTGGGGTTGTTGCTTGTTCACTTTCCTGGGGCCAACCTGAACTTTGCTGGTTGAGGTGTGTGTGATTGATTTTTGTGTTAAGCTTACCTTTAGCAGGTGGTTGCTCACTCTCTTGAGCCAGCTTGCACTCTGTATTAAATTTTAAGTATGTATTTCTTACTTTTGTATTAAACTTGGTGTGGTCCTTGATCAGTCTCTGGAGCTAGGCCGCACTCTCTCTGTGGAATCCGTATCCCTTATTCATTATATTAAACCTGTTCTCCCTTTCTACTGTGACTCTGCTCTCAAATTCTTTCCTATGGCAGAGTCAAGAACCTGGTAAGAGGACGGGGTTGGTTGAGGTCTGCTCTCAGGCCCCCCAGACCCTACTTCTGACATCAGAAAACAAAGTGAAAATTATGTGTTAGAAAAAACTCTGATAATTATGTTTTGGTAGGAACTAAACACTTCTATATAAATTATAATACTAAGTAAAATTATTTATAGCTGCAAAAACCTTTATTGTTATAAACATGTAGTTATATGAACACAGATATAGTTGAACTGGCTGCAATTGGCATCTTGTGGGTCAAAAACTGTCATATATGGTTGATTTATGTGCACTAAATATCAGAGAAAAAATTTCTCTTAATTTTATATGGCCTCCGTTACTTTCTAAATCTATACATGTCTAAAACAATGCCTGGCCCAAGGTAGGTGCACAATATATATTTGTTGAATAAATGTTATTATTAGCTAGGCATTTCTCACACATTATTGCCCAGTCATGCCAGTCCCCTTCTCCCCACTCTCCACCTCTTATTTGGAGAACCCGTTACTTGCTGACCACAGCTGATGCAGAGCAGATATGCTGGTCTGATCTAATTTTCTCTCTCCCCAGAATGAGAAACTGGCCATCTAGAGTAGGCAGAGGCCAGCATCTGAACAAGCCTGGTGAGGTCTCATGGGACTCAGGCATGGCCAAAGCTGTGAAGCACTCTGTAAACACAGCGTATCAAGATGCGTGAACATGCTGCTGTAAATGTCACTTTGAGAATTCTAATGAATAGTTTCCAGGGTAAACCAATTCACACAGACGTTATGTCCATGCTTTCCACTGTACTAAGTGCAACTGGAAGTTCAGAGAGAGGGAGTAGGCACTGAGACACTTTGATTTTTAAACTTCAGTGAATGATGTTCTGCTGTAAGGACAAGTTTCTCCATGGCTGATCAAATCAGAAATTACCTAAAGATTTCATTGAGCTAGTTTTCTTCTTTCAGAAAATTTTTCAAATGGTTTTACTGCCTAAGGGGATGTGAATAAACAGTGTGTTCAATATGTGAATCTAATTTTTCTGGTTTTTCTGATTCTTCTTTGTATTCAGAGGTAACCTTAAGTGACTAATCAACAAATCACGCTGGCAAATGATAAAGAATAATGACCCATCTGAGTAGTACCACTTAAACAGATTTATTTACAGGTCAAAGTCATTTAAAATAATCAATATTAAATATTTTTAATATGAAAATGTTCTAGATTTGGCAAAATAATCTGTTACATTCAATCAGATCAATAAAGCAAGATTTGAAATTTTTAATAGTAATCTTTTAAATTGGCAAAATTATTCTTTTAAGTTTATTTACGTAAATGTTTTATTATACATACCTAAAACATAGATGTTTTATCTACAAATCACTTCACACATTTAGAAAGTTAGTGTTTTATATAGGGGCCTGAATAGAAAATAATATTTTCTGTTATATTATTATGACACAAGTAAGTATATTTTTAGATTAATTTTTAGGAAATATCCTACAAATTTTATTTGAACTATGTAAACATACTATGTTATAAGGAAATTGGTACTTTTGACAGAGAAATAACCATCAAAAACTAAAACAGAAGTTTCTAATATTTGTGTAGTTTGAAGATAATTTCTCAGCCACCCCCTTTCTGTGACTTGATCATTAAAAAGACACTTATACCTTAATTAGTATTCTAAATATTTTTAAAATTGTAAATAATTTTCTGGTATTCAGAATAGAGACTAATGATTTTAATCTTACATTTATTTGTTTATTTTTAAACAGTCATAAAGAGTTAAGTTGCTCTCTGCACTAGTCAGTGTTTGTAGGTCATGTGGTCAAACATAAAATATGAGACAATAATACTTAACTCCCTCTAAAAAATGTATTTCTCTCTCTCTCCTCTCTCTCTCTTTCTCTGTCTTTATATATATATATATACTCACACACATATGTAAATTGCATACTCTATATAATTTCGTAAATGTTTGAGAATGTGAGCTATATATATATCTCTCTCATAAACATTTGAGAGCCTGCAGTTTTTAAATCCATGAAATACTTCAGTTAATCAGTAACTAAGCTAAGAATCTGCAATATAAGCTTTAAAAGTTTTCCTGATCAAATTTAATTCTACTGGGTGATATAAGGGACCCATTTACATTTCCAATTCTATAAAGAAAATTGAAAGAAGAGTTTTAACCACTGTGCAGTTTAGTTACAATTGTTTGCTAATAAAAGACTGATTTTATTTAAGAGAAAGTAAAAATTACCGATTGCAGTAAAGCCCCAACTAGCACACAGACTTCATTATGTTCTACCTAGATGTATGCATGTGTTTATAAAATCTGGGCTCTCTGCTTTACAATACATAGAATAACTAACTAATTTTGAAAATCCGATCTTAAAACCTAATTCAAGGGGAAAACCTCTCAACCTAACAAAAGGAATTATTGCCGGAGATTAAACTGCTTGATGTTCTTCATTGTTCTAGTTGAGTCAGGAGGGAATATTAATTGAGATGTGCCATGGATTCCGGTGTGTGTTCCATAGTGGTTCACAGGTTTCCTGGTGGTCCTTCCAACGGGAATAGCATAAATGAGTGGAATAAGACGGATCATTCTGAACCACAGTCGTTAAGCCATTGTTCTGTTTGGCACAAAAGGTAATGGTTGGTTGATTTGCTTTATTTCTGTGCTGTTCTGATTTTTCCCCCATACACCCTAATCTCTCCCACTTCCTCTGTGAGTCATCAGCAGCTGGACCCAGGGAGACCACGGGAACTGGCTCCTGGAAAAGAGCTCTCATGGAGCTATTACTCAAGTTCAATTCTCTTTAAGTCTGGTAAGAAGCATGAGTTATAAGGAGATAGAGAAAAGAATTATTTTGCATTTTCTGCTTTGAAGAGCCTCCAAATCGTGCTGACCTATTTATATTTCTGGGTAGACACATGATAGATATATTTATCTCAATAGTTCTCATGAACAAATATGATTTAGATTTTTAAAAGTAAGAATATTTACTTGTTATTACAATAATTTAATTACTCCTGATGGAGTATGCTGTTTATTAGTTTCAATTTGGAGTAGATTTTTTTCTTTCTTCAAATTTGAAAAGCAATATTTTAGTACTTTCTTTTCCCACATAGAATCGATCCAACAATTTCTGCTAGTCTACATCTGACACAGTTACTATTATAACCTCCATTAGACATAAACATCCCTATTTTCTCACCACACAAGGGGATCTTGAATTAGATTCACAAAGAACAGCTTGATTTATAGTTGTTTTCTCTCCATTCTATTTGGAAAAAACCTTAGCATGGCATCAGGCTTTGATATGAGGGAGTTCCCACAGTCTGCTGGCAAAATCGTGCTGGTCACATATCAAAGCCGGAGATTAGGCTAGAGATTTTATTTACTAAAGAAGGGGATGGTGGCTGCACCTGAAACTGTGGCTCTGGTGTTAGACTACTTAACAAGACTCTGAATTGAGAGCCTAGATCTCAGGCTTCTACTATTATTTAACTTCTCATATAGAATCTCAGATTCCTTCATCTAAAACAAAATATTTTAAAACGTTAAATAAATTATTAAAGAAAGATTATTGCTTAATACATTTCTCCTACAGGTGGTATAAAGGAGCTTTGCAGGAAAGTACAACCACCACAGATAAAAGTGTCTCTTTGTTGACTAGAAGTTTAAAGGAAATAAAATTAGATTTCTGACAGCATTTATGCAAGTAGAGAGAGTCTGTGGCGCTCAAGACCCCTCTCCTCACTGTGCTCTCTCTGCTCACATAGACTTATTTTTTATTTTCCATTAGTTCTCACCTTAAGGCACCCAGTGTCTCTGTGCTGCCCATCCTGCACATCTGTCTTCCCATTGTGGCGTACATTGACTAGGAGGCTCCATCTACTGAACCCAGCCCATCCTTCATCCCTCAAGGGACATGTCTTCTGAGACTTCAGGCATTCTTCCCTCCCATACCTACTTTAATGGTGAAATTGTTGAAAGGACCTAATGATTTATCTTACTTAGAAATATTTTCAGCCAGTGAAAAACTTTATGAGTTATTAAAAAGGCTGTACCATTGTCTCCTATACCTACATTTAAAATCTATTTCTCCTGAGAGGAATTAGAGCTAAATTACGGTGTCAGTAAGAAAATTATTTTTTTTAGTTTTAGTTATGTTAGGAATTGGGAAGTTTTAAATATTGTACCTATTAGTATTAACTCATTCCAAAAATTTATTTTTTGTACTGCAGAAATGCCTACCAAAAATGTAATGTTTCTTTTGCAGAGAATTTTAATGATCTCTGCCTAAATTTAAAGAATATCTTTGGGGAGTTGAGAAATATTACGAGATTTAAAGACTCAGTGTTCATAAATCTCACATCAGGCTTCAGCAATAGGTTTAAAAGTAACTATCTCAAGTCCTGAAAATAAAAGGGCACTTCAAAAAGTTCATGGAAAGATTCACATTATCTTTTAATTCTATTTTTCCACAAACTTTTTGAAGTACCCTCATGGCTGTTTTTATTGTGTGTTTTACATTTTGTGACATTGCTAGATTATTTAGAGTCATGGTTATGTACCAGAAAATTTCATCGTACCTATTCAACAAGTTTTCTCAAAGTGGGTGACATGGTAGACAAACAGAGTTCTACCAGTAATCATCAAAATGTAAATTAATTTCTGGCTAGGAAAAAAGTAATTAAGATTTACTCATGTGTTTTGGAGCAATTCACTGTTTTATAGCATTACACTGCAAAATTAATCCCTGATTAATGCTCATTTGCTTTCATGCATGATCTCTGGTAGTAGAAATGCAATATTTCCCCCCATATGTTTTAGCTTTTATTCATACAGCATGTATTAGTTTTACATAATAAGACATCTGACAGTTTTTCAACATTTAGATATGTAAGAGGTTGGGATAAGCCTGAAGGCCTTCCAGTTACACCCAGTTGTAACAGATGTATTTGTTTTATAATAAAAATGGGTTTCCTCTTTTATGTTTTTGAACTACTTACAACCGCTTGTTTTCTTATGCTATCTATAATATTTATGGTGACATTTGAAATACCGTAGAAATATAAAGTGACCACAAGGACCTTTATTGTACATGAAAAATAAAACAGATTCCAATCAGAAATTCCAAAAGAGATATATATTTTATGATCTGATCAGTAACGCTGGTAGAAAATAACTCCATATCAATCATCAATTCCCTCTTTTTATTACTTACCCATTTTTTCCACAAAGATTTGTTAAGGGATTGTGCTAGGGAGTTTTTGTTTAAATCACAAGTGAATAAGCACTACAAAAATTGATCTATACTAAAACAATAATCACCTTGATATTTGCTGTATAATTCCTTTTTAAATGTATTTTTTTATCGTCTTGAAAAAGTATGTAAATATTTCATTTCATGGAATCTCTATACTCCAGGAAAACAGAAATGAAAACTCTTCTTGGTGTCTTCTCCAAGCTTTCTCGGCTCAAAGCTTTTGCCCAAGCAGTTTTTCTAAACTAAAATATTTTACCTCTCTATCCATTTCTTTTCATCCAGACAGTGTGAGTGGAAGAGGTTCCAATCCCTCTAGTCACTCATGATCAAAAATGTGTGTAAATTAAAGATGAAAAGTAGAAAGGACCCTAAGAAACCATCTTTTTCTCCTGATACTATTGTTGTATCTGTCTCAGCAAACTGAGGGTAAAAACCAGCAGAATGATTCGCAGAAGTACATGCTCTTCAGTATCCATTCCACTGAGAAGCAAGTATTGGCCTAAACTGCAGGCAAGTGTATTGGGAATGGGTTCAGTGATGGGCTTGGAAGCAAGGTAAAAAATTGGAGCTAGAAATTTGAATGATGGAAAGGAAAGTGTTGGAAAACTTTCAGGTTACCACTAATAAGACATTCTAACCAGCATTGTCCCAGTTGTATTTTTTGTATGTTCAGGCAGACTGTAAAACGTGTGATCCTAAGGGACATTTGGTTGATAAAGAGTCTGTGGTCTGAATAAATGTTGGAGTCCAGTCTTCTTAAGGAAAATATCATGAACGATAATAACATGAGAATAAACTTGTGGGGAAATTCCCTATTTATTGCACCTTAGAAGGAATAAGGCTGCTTTCCAAATATACTAAGATCTATTGGTAGAAAGCAATTGTTCCAAATTGTGAAAAAGGTTTATTGCATTCACTATGCACATAGAATTGGAATGACAAAATGGCATATGGAAGTATTATGTATTAAATAAACTTCAAGTTTCAACTTGCACCCAGCTGTAACAATATTAGTGTGCATAAAATCATAAACTTAAGTCAGGGAAATCAGAGAAGGCTTCATGCAGGAAAGAGCAATAAAGATATGGTGCAAAGTACATGAATGCTAAAGTTGGGCAGATTTGAGTTCAAATCCTAGCTCCGCTTTTCTTAGAAATGTTACCAAGGGGAAATTGATTCACTTACCTAAGTTTTCACAGCCTCATCTGTGCGACAGGAACAACATTAGAACTTGCAATGTAAGATGGTAGAGAGTGTTCTGTGGATTAGCTCAGTGCCTAGAATACAGTAAATTGTCACTACAAATAAATTATTATTACTTCTTCTCAGAATTTCCATAGCAATTTACCAGTGCCATATCAACATCAGCATTGTGTTATAGTTGTTTGTGTATTTAGCTTATTTCTTCCATCAGATTCCTGTTGCAGGTTAGATATGCATTTATTTTTTCCCTTGGACCACCACATTGCCTCTAAAACTCTCTTTCAATGAAGATTTATTGGGCAATTTATGGAATTAAAAAAAAAAAAAGACTTTTCAAAAAGGATTTGAGGAGACTGATGAAAAATGTTTACAGTATGGTTTTTTAAAAAGTACATGTACTTGTCGTAAGGCCCAAAACAGTTTTGGGGAAAAGGCTTTATAATTGAACATCAAAAACTGTGAAAAAGAAATAACTGAAATTTAAATGATACCTTATGTGAAGAGACCAACACAGAGTCCCTTGTAAACCAATGACACTCAAGAAAGTTTTAATGATACCATTTTTAAATGGACATACACACAAAAATCCTCAATTATTTTGTGTTGTTTATATTTTTATGTCTCTCCCACAAAGTGTGTATCCATGAAATTATTTAATCTATGAAACTATATACAAATAATTCGAGATTAGTTATGGAACAATTAAATGAAAATAAAATTTCCCCAAGACACTAATGAAACAAGACAGCATGTTTTTCTTAGATCCTTTCATTTTCTTCAAAGTAAATTTATTCTATATCTATTAATAATATTTTAATAAAATTTAAAGGAGAGGTTAACATAAAAATACAATTTTATCTTATATTTTATTAAACAACTATTTGGGGGGCACTACTAGTTTCCTAGGGCTGCCACAACAAAGTACCACAAACTGGGGAGTTTAAAACAACCAAAAATTATTCTTTCACAGTTCTGGGGGTTAGAAGTCTGATAACAAAGGGTCAGCAAGGCCATGTTTCCTCTCTTGACAAGAATCTTTTTTGCCTCTTCCTAACTTCTTGTGGTGGCCACTAATCCTTGTAATATCTTGGCTTCTAGGTGCATCACTCCAATTCCTATATTTGTCTTCACATGACATTCCAGCTGTGTTTCTGTCTTCTCTTCTTCTTATAGTGACATCATCATATTGAATTAGGGCCCACTCTAATAAACCTCATCTTACCTTGATTACATCTGCCAAAACCTTATTTCAAATAAGATCACACTCACAGGTACTGGAGTTAGGACCTCAACATATTTTTTTTCAGGATGTAATTAAACCCATAATAGGCACCTATTATGTTGTAGGTAATATTCAAGGTGCTGAAAACACAACAGTAAGAAAGACTGTAACAATGGGCATAACGTGTCTTTGCTTTGGGAAAATGTCTAGGCTTCATATCTACACAGGAGTTCCTCCTTGTGTAACTTCTCTAAACCAGCCGCTTCTCACTTCTCTGACACACCAGTGCTGGATTCTTTACAAATTCAGCTTCTTACCAGATTCGCACATAGTTTATAAAAGTGGTTTTCATTGCATGTTCAGCCAGTACGTTATTAATCCAATAGTAGATTAAAGCTAAAGTGCATAAGGAACACATATCCATAATATCCCCTTGTATCTGCCTTACAGATGTGGAAAACCAACCCATCCTGTTACTCTGATTGTATCACATTTGCTTGGCATCAACACTGCTGTGCACAGCCCTCCAATTATAGAATTAAACATGGTCCCAACTCAGTTGGCATATTGTCAAATTGGACGAAGATGTGATGCAAACAAACATTAATTAGTAGAATGTAAGTAACAATGGGGAAGAAAACCCAATGAGAGTTTTTATACCTGTTTGTTTCTTATATCATTTATATTGTAAATGTTGAAATTCTTAGGAAGTTAAATAGGAGAAAAATGGAGAAATCATATTTAGACCTATTTGAAAGTAATATATGCTTACTAGGACATTTCAAACAATTTTGAGGATACTGAGACAAAGTTAATTCCTCCCTAACTGCGTTCCAATTCCATGCCATTTTTTTGTGTATTATATAATTTTATGTGTACATATGTAGGTTATTTTAAAGAAAACAAACCATTTATGCATTTAATCTGCAACTTTTTTTCTCACTAACGGTTCTATTACATGCTGAGAGTGTAATGTTAAAATATCTAGCAATTATGTATTTATCAATTTCTCCTTTTAAAGTTCTCAGATTGTGTTTTTCATATTTTCAGAGTATGTTAGGTGCATACATATTTAGGATTGTTATATCTTCTCAGTAGATTAACAGTTTCATCATATGAAATGCCTGTTGAAATCTACTTTGCTATATTCTGGGGTGTTTTTTCTATTTGAAGATGTGTCATATGCAGTATATAAATTAGTTTTGTTTTTGCTTTATGTAATTTTATAATCTTTGTTTTTTAATTGTGTATTATGTGTTAAATGTAATGATTAATAATTAGCATTAGTTCTACCATCTTAGTATTTGTTTTGTATTTGCCCCATCTACTTTTTTGAAGTCTGCATTACTTTTTAATTAAACTTTTTATTTTGAGGTGATTGTAGATTGGCAAGAATTGTAAGAAATAATACACAGAGATCCCACAAACCTTTTACCCAGTTTGCCTCAATGATAACATCTCGCAAAACTATAGCACAACCAGAATATAGGCACTGATACAGTCAATGCAGAAAACATTTTTCTCACCACTAACATACTTCGTATTACCCTTTTATAGTCACAGCAACTTTCCTCATATTCCACCCCTTCCATAAACCTTGACAGCCATAATATGATCTCCATTTCTAAAATTTTGTAATATCAAGAATGTTATGTAAATAGAATCACATAATGTGATCATGTCATCCTGTGAAACTGGCTTTTTTCACTCTGCATAATGCTCTGGAGATTCATCCAAGTTATAGTGTTTATCGATAGTTTGTTCCATTTTATTGCTGAGTAATGTTCCATTGTAGGGATGTACTGCACTTTGTTTAACCACTCACTTGTTGAATGAAGGACATCTGGGCTATTTTTAGGCTGGTGCTATAAACATTTGTGTACCAATGTTTGTGTAAACAAGTTTTTTTTTCTTTCTCTGAAATTAATGCCTAAAACTATAATTACTGGTTTATATTGTAGTTGCATATTCAGTTTTTTCTGAATTTTTATTTTGGGGGGTTTCTTTTTTCTTCAGAAACTACCAATCTATTTTTCAAAGTGGCTGTACCACTTTACAGTCTCTCCAGAAATCCACTTATTCAGGTTCTCTACACCCTCACCAGTATTTGGTGTTGTCACTTTCTCTTTCTTTATTTTAGTCATTCCGATAGGTGTGTAGTGATATCTCCCTGTGGTTTTAAATTGCATTTCCCAGAAACCTATAAGGATGAATATCCTTTCATGCTTTTTGGTTTTGGTTTTGGTTTTGGTTTTGGGGTTTGTTTTTTTTTTTGCCATCAGTATATTCTCTGTGAAATGCTACTTCATGTCATTTGACCAGTTTTTAATTGAAATGCTTATTTCTTCACTGTGAGTTTCAAGAGTTCTTTATGTCATCTAGATATTAATCTTTAGTTGGGTAATGTGGTTTGCAAATATTTTCTCCTACCTGGTAACTTGTCTTCTTATTTTCTTAACAAACTGTCAGACAGTGAAAATTTTTAATTTTGAAGAAGTCCAATTTACCAATTTTTCCTAGATCATGCTTTTAGTCTCAAGTCTAAAAATTCTGTGCTGAACCCTAGATCCCAAAGATTTTCTTCTATATATTTTTTCTAAATGTTTCATAGTTTTATCTTTAACATTTATGTATGCAATCTATTTTGAGTTATTTTATACTTAAGGTATGATGCTTTCATTCACTGTTTTGTCTATGGATGTCCAATTGCACCAGTATGAATTATTTAAAAAGTTGTATTTCCTCCATTGAATTGTTTTTTCTAGTTTTTGTCAAAAAGCAGCCATTTTGAGGCTCCACATCTGGATATATTTTGTTCCATTGATTTATGTATCTACCCTTCTATCAATATCACACTTTTATATCTTGAAATTGGAGGCCAAAGTTAGAAATGTGATACCATTTACAATCACTCAAAAATATTGAATATGAAATATTTAAGTATTTATCTATCAAAACATGTACAGAATTTTCATTCTGAAAATTACACAATGCTGATGAATGAAGTAAAAAAAAAAAAATGTTCCTTAAGTAAAGAGACATCCTGTGTTTGCTGATTGGAAGACTCAGTATAGGGAAGATGTCAATTTTCCCCAAATAGGTACAGAGGTTGAACACAATTTCTATTAAAATCCCAGCGAGGTATTTTTGCAAGATTGTTGTACAATTTTCATGTAAAGGCTAAGAAACAATTTTTAAAAATGATAAGTTGGGAGGAATTTGGTCTTTTCACCATTAAGTATGCTAGCTATAGGTTCTTTAGTAGATTTTCTTTATCAAGTTGAAGTCCCCTATATTCCTAATTTTCTGAGAGTTTTATCATTAATGGTTGTTGGTATCAAATGCTTTTTCTGCATCAATGGATATGATCGTGTGAATATTTCTTTTACCTTTTGATATGATTGATTTTTAAAAAAAATATTGAACCAGTCTTGCATCTCTGAAATAAACTCCACTTGGTAATGGTGCATAATTCTTTACATAACAGGGTACTTCAAAAAGTTCATGGAAAGATTTGTATAACCTTTTAATTTATTTTTCCATGAACTTTTGAAGTACTCTCATATACATTGCTTAATTCTATTTGCTAATATTCTGTTAAAGATATTTTGTGCCTATATTATTGAGAGATATTTATCTGTAGTTTTCTTTTTCTTCAAACTAGTTTTGTCATCAGAGTAATATTAGCTTTATAAAATTATATGAGAAGTGTTTCCTCCTCTTCTATTTTCTGGAAGAGATAGTGTAGAATTAGCTCTCCTTTAATATTTGATAGACTCCAGTGACACAATCTGAGCCTGGAGATTTTTTTTAGGGGAGTTTTCAAATTATGAATTCACTTTTTAAAAATATCATGAGACTGTTTATACCACCTATTTTCTATTGGGCAAATGATGATGGTTTGCATTTTTCTGAAGATTTGGACCATTTAGTCTAATGTCAAATTTCTGTGTGTTGCATTCCCTTATTATCTTTTTGATGTTTGCAGAGTCTGCAATGACAAAATATGCAAAAAACTCAAAACTGAACAATTAGGAAAAAAAAAAAAAACAACTCAGTAAAAAATTGAGCCAGAAACCTTAACATGCACCTCACCAGAGAAGATATGCAGATGGCAAATATCATATGAAGAAATTTTCCACATTGTATGTCATCAGGAAAATGCAAATTAAAATGACAATGAGATATCACTATACACCTATTAGAATGGCCCAAATCCAGAATGCAAATGACACCAAATTCTGAGAGGAAGAGGACCAACAGGAACTCTCTTTCATTACTCATGGGAATACAAAATGGTACAGACACTTTGGAAGACAGTTTGGGGGGACAGGAGGTATATGGGAAATCTCTGTACCTTCTGCTCAATTTTGCTGTGAATTTAAAACTGCTCTAACAAATAAAAGTCTATTTTAAAAAAGTCCAAAAGTCTATATAAAATGTTTCTTGTGCATTTGTTAAGATGATAATATATTGAAAAAATAATGCATAATATTAATTTCTTAATATTGAATTACCTTTGCATTTTAAAAATAAGCCCAACTTGATGATTTTGAAGCAATGACATTTTAATACTTTGATTAATTCAGATTACTTCTTTTGTACCTGGCCATCTTACTGAAAAATAGTTTTTCAGTACATTAACTTTGTTTTCCTGGGCAGAGAATCAAATTATCAATTACTAAAACGTGTTACTCTTCATCCTTATATAACTTCTTTGTTCTCATAAATAACATCATTTATTTGAACCTTCAGAAAACATTAAAAAATGGTAGCTATAATAGTGTTGGGTTTTTGTCCTTCTCTTTGGTGGCATCACCCTCACACTTGTTAATATTTCATTTAATTTTTTAATTTTTATTTATATCTAAGATTATGCCATAGTGTATTTGAATCATACTCCTTATATTTTGTCAATTTAGCTTCAAAAAAATAAAATGATGTTGTAATTCATAAAATAACCTACCTACCAAAGAGTTTAAATAGAACCATTTGTTCCTCAAAGGTTTGAAGGAACTCAGTTGTGAAACTTTGAGTTCAGTGCCGTATGGAGGGGTTTTTAGGGTCAATTTCCCCCATTAAGGTTTTGTTTTAATCTCTTACTGAAGATAAAAGGTATCTATAATTTGCTACAAACATGGTCCACTTTACCACAATTCTCACATTTATTTAGTGTGTGCATGGTATTCTTCCAGAGGGATGTTGACTCTACTGGAATTAGTAAGTTCCTCTTCCCTGGGTCAAACAGAGAAGGTCCCACCTGCTGTCCTCTTCCTGGGGACTGCCGTTGTATCACTACGTGTTTTCATTTGGTGTCAATAGTTAGAAGTAACAAGAAATAAAGTCAGTGACATTGCACAAAATATGAAAAACAGGTAGAATCCCAACAGGAAGGTTCAACAACCAAAATGATAAAAAGACACAGATAAACTACACTAGAAATTGATCAATTCCAAAAGAATATTTGTGTTCTTAACAATAATTTAAAATTAAAACAATAACTGACATATTTAATGTTTTGAGCTCTATTTTCCTTTAATTTACTCTAGCAGTCCATAATTTTAATGTTGGGGCATCAAATAAGTGCTTGTCTTTTTGCTGTATGTAGTCATATTTTGGAAGCTATAATTTGACAAACAGCTTCCTTTTGAGTAAGTTTAATCATGACCTCTATTTTATTATGTAATAAAAGCAGTAATTTAATTGTGACTGCAATTCTTTTAAGGCCAGTATTAACAATAAAAGTACCTTTTGTTTCTATTTTCCTCTCCTCTCTGTTGAGCATATTTTTTATTACTGATAAGAGAAGCCTAACAACTCGGAGCAGAAGGCCCTTCAAGAGCTGTACATGGAGGCAGCTGCCTCTTGGAGGTACTGGGCCTTTGAGTGGTCGGCAGACTGAGCTCTTCCCCAGGTGGAAAAGTGAGTGGGTGTTGAGTGTAAAGAAATACTGTGAATCAAGTTCTAAGGGGTAAGATTATTGTGGACGAGAATAAGTGCTGAGGAAATCCACCTCTGCTTATGTGATAACTGTGGGTTATCTCAGCTTCCAAATCTCATCCTCAAAATCTGAATGCAGCTGGTTAAACGGAAAAGACAAAGTCCCATATAAGGGTGCCACACGTACACCTGCAGATGTTACTGAACATTGGGTTAAGTACAGTAAACATGCTTACCATTTCACTTTGCTGAATACAGACAAGCATTTACTAACTCCTGTACCACTCTGTTTACTCCCTTCAAACTCAGCCTACTTTATAACAAAATGGACTGCTAATTTGGCTTCTGATAATGATATTGAAGCATGGCCTAGGAAGTGGAGGCCCAAAATGCGGTTTTGAGTGATAAGGGAAATGAATCCTGCGGTCAGAAGTCCCAGGAGTTAATACAGGCTAGTGAGAATTCTGATTTTCCTAACTAGGAAATGACTGATTATAAGGATGGACATGTCAAGAAATTCTTGTTAAACTAACAAATAAAGACATAAAGTACAGCCTTCTCTTTATTTAATTAGGATAAATTCTATTTTATTTTAGCTAACATTTTAATATGATAATTGTAGATTGAAGATAAATAATAGACCAGGCAGGGGAATCATTTGAAGCAAGTGGTTATTTTCTTAACTTGCAAAATATTTCTGGAATTTTTGCTGGCTATATCCAAAGCAAACCTAACAAAGATCATGTTTATGAAAAGTCCCTCTGGTTCATCCCAGAGTACTTTTCAAGATCTAGGACTTTACTCCCTTATTATCTCCTTTTCACCATGTTTTCCCTCATTTTAAATTCTCCATTGAGACTGCTTACCAACTCGATTATCCTCAAACTCTCACCTTGTAAGTTAAAAAAAATAGTACACTCAATAACCCTAGAACAAATATAATTTATAAAAAAAATAATTTGCAGTGCCAGCTCTTTGGAGGGATTTTTCTTCCTCCTCTGTGTATGTGCCTAATGAGAGAATGTGTATCAGGAGGGGAATATACCACTTGGGTTCCCAGATTGCTTGCCCTATTTAGCATTATTATTTTTTTTAAAGTTGCAATTAGTATTAGCCTTAAGAAATGAATGAAAATTGGTGATGAATGAAAAAGTTAATAGATGTTAGTATTGTAATTAGCAAGGGTCTGATCTTGCAGGAGTGGTTTTATGACTGTAGTCTTTGGAGGACATGCAAGTCTCCAGCCTGTCTGCCTGCAGCTTTCTACCACAATGTGATGGGAGGGTTTCACTGGAGAAAGGTTGAATCACCCTCCTCTTGCCTCCAGCCCTTGATGGTGGGGACACAGGCAGATGATATGAAGTCTGAGCCTCATTCTCATATTGTCCATCTTTTCCCCAGACAAGTGAGACCAAAACAATGAAAGGCTAAATGGGATGTGGGGACAGGCATGATGTAATTGAGATGATGTTTTTATCTCAATAGAAAAAAAGAGGGCTGTTAGATTGGAGAAAAGAAACATCTAGATATGTTGCTGGAGAAGTGATTGTCTTACTTGGAGAAGTAGCAACATGAATTTCCCTGTGTATAATTTGTCTACCATTTGGCCAGAGGGCACCTTTCTCCTTGCGGTAGTCAGTATGTCCTATGAGTGGCACAGAAAACAAAATAAGTTTAGAAAAGTACTGGAAAATATGTCTAGAGAAAAAGATCCAAAGGAAGGACTGGGAATAAATAATGTAATCGATGTCGGGTTCTGAGGCAAGTGTGAGCATAAAATTTTATAGCTGGAAATATATTTAAAACTAACAGCACTCAGCATTGGTAATGGTGCCGAAAATGACATTTCTCATATACTGCTTGTCAATTGTAATGCTGAGCATGTCAACTTTAATGCTCATGAAGGGCCATTTAGCAAGGCTACAAATGTAAATTACTAAAGATAAGAATGTTCTTTGACCCTATAATTATAGTACAAAATAAACTACTATAAGAAAACAGACATTAGTAAAATAACTTATGTAAAAATAGGTTCTTTATAACACTGCCTACAATTTTTTTTTAATGAATCAAACTAAATAACCAGTGGCAAGGAATGAGCTAAATAAATTATAATGCATTGATACAGCAGGTTACCATGTATAATTTTTAGTAAAGGATGTTTAAATACAAGAAAAAATGTGCAAAGTAAGAATAAAATCTAGAAAGGGTAAGCCTTTCTAATTAAGGCACAACATAATTTTCACTATAATAAAATTTAACAATTTGCTTGCAGAAATAGAAATGAACAACATCAAGAGAAAAACAGCAATCTGGGGAAGATTAATTGCAGCACATCTGGCATGTAAATATTGTCAGATGCAAAATATTAATATGTAAAGAGCTCTTTTAAGTCAATAAGAAAACAATAAACACCCAGCAGCAAATCGAGGTAAGTTCCTCAACAGGCAGTTTTCAAAATGCAAGTGGACAGAAAGGATTCTCAAACTTAATCATGATCTTAAAATTCTAGTTGAAATAGCAATGAAGTATCATTTTTTAGAAAAAGGCAGTGTACAGTGTGGTGAGGGTGAAAGAGTCCAAGCAGTTGCTTTTTCCAATTCGTCTGCCACCTTCCTGTGTTTCAGTGATTTCCATTCTCCTTTGTTTTCCCTTATTAAAAAAAAAAAATCTCTTATAATTTTATTATTTTGCTCCTATTCTTTTGTTAGTTCTGGCAGATCATATTTTATTTTATTTTATCTTAATTTAATTGTCTTTCATTTTATCCCTAATCTTTTACGTTTCTGCTTTGAGGTTTTCCTTCAAAAGGGAATTGCTTTATTACTTCAAAAAATCGGATAATATTTGCTTAACATTTTTTATAAGCTGAGTAGCAACATCTTACTGGTGAGTAGCTACCATCTGTTGGAAAATTATATTGCTTCCCTTTATTATGTTGATTACGGTGATTTTTTTATCCAAGCTCTGCTAGCGTCTTTTTTTTTTTTTAAGTCCATTATTAAATTAACTGGGTTTTCCTAGACCCGCTATTTGCAAGAGGTTCCTTCAGTCAGAGATATATCTTACTAGAAGTGTCCCAGCTGCTTTTTTATAATTCAAATCTGAATTCTTCTCCATTGCCCCAAAGTCTATGTCTCTGTGATTCTTCATATAACCCCACTTTCTGTGTTTCTATAAATTAGTTCCCATTCAGGACTAACGCTGCCAGCACTTCACCTCTGTTCCTGCTCCTCCTATTCCAAAAGGAGATAGAGATACTTCACTTTGGTGGTGCCCCTCATCTTCAGAAAGTGTACATTTGCTAGTGTTTCTGAAGTTGGCTGTGACTGACCCTCTTGCCAAGTCCTTTCTTTGCTGCTCTTTCTCTTTTCTTCCTCCCATGAGGTTATTTCACAAGAGTTCTGGGCAGCCGTATGTGTACTTCGGAGTATGCAGACTGTGATTGCATCCATGAGTTTGAGTTTGAGTCTTTCATTATACCCGTTGCTTTGGGATAAGCGGCAGGAGAAATCCTTATAGTGACGTGCACAATTGGGGGAAAAAATGAGGTTAAATCTTTTAGTTGATTCATTCATGCTTTCATTTTTAGTTTACAAAGGTTTATAGAACATTTTTGTACCTCTGTGTTACACTCATCTGTATTTTCTTCTGTTATATCCTTAGAATCACTTTTTTGATGTAAATCTTTAATTCATCAAGTATTTATGTGAAACCAGATTCTAAATTAATTATTGCAAATAGCTACCTAGTGTTTCCAGCAACTTCCACTAAATAATGATTTCAATAATGAAAATATCCTGCTCATCAAGCCTCAAATCTTGTGTACCTAATTTATTTCATTAATTTATGTACCTAATTTATTTTGTTAATCTCTCTATTTTGTTACCTATGTCATTTTTTAAAATGTCATAGATTCATGAAACATTTTAAATCTACAGTAAATCAACTCCTTTTTACGTTTTTTTCAAAATCACATTTTCAGATTTCTCAAAATTGACTTGAGATTGTTATTGGAATTAAAATAAGCCAATGCATTAATGTAATAAGAATTGACTTTTCAAAGTAGTGAGTAAGCCTCAATGCTCACTATTACAGCCTCTTTCTAGCATGGGTTTGAGATTCATGTAAGGCAGCTGGATCACTGTTTAATCAATGTACCTTCAGGAAGAATATATGAATACTCTTTCAGACCCTGAATATTTAGCAGTGTGTATGATGGGTTTTACTAACTTGGCTTGCTATAGATTTTTTGGATAACAAAAATTTCCCCTCAAAACATAGATGGCAATCTCTGTTGACTTCCTGTACTTGAAATGGTGAAATAAATGTCTTGTTAGACTCAACTTTTCTTTACTTGTGTGTAGCCTAATTTTTTTCCCTGATGGCACTTCTCTTTTAAAGGATTGGCAATTTGAGTAACTTCATTTAATATGGTTCTATTGGTGCTGAATGCACAGTTTACCATAATTTCATCCATCTCCAGGGCTTTTATTTAACTTTTAAAAATTTTATTTAACATTTACATAACTTCTGTTTTAGAGTAAACTTCTCTTATAACAAATAGTTGACCCCTGTAAATGATTTATTTTTGAACAATTATAAGTTTTCTAATTTTAATAAGAATACAAAAATTAGTGAAGCACCCAGGAAATCTCATTTAATCTGAGCAAAGGAGTTTATGAATAAAACGTCTCGAGAATTTCTTGTTTGACCCATAACATTACTTCAAAGTTAATTCCAAAAGATGATTCTTAAATTTTCTTAATTGCTAGAATCATTATCGAAGTAAACATACACCATCTCGTAATTATCTCTACAAATAGCAGTTTATGAGGGTTTTTATTTTCCAAATGCACGTAAAATCAATCTCCACACTTTACAATCATACCTCGGGTAGAATTATACAGAGAATGAATTATTTAGTACTTATTGACTCAGATTCTTCCAGTTTATACACTATTCACTGTTTCAGTGGAGTGAATAAAACTCTAGTTGCCTGAAAGAGTTATTCAGCTTCCCAAAGTGCTTGGCTTCCTCCCAGAAAGTAGTTTACACAGTGACACTTTATCAGCGATAAAGTGATATGAAGAGGTACTTCTGCATCTACAAGAGCATACATCTGCTAACAACTGGAATTGCCCTCAGAGTCCACAGCAACTTTTTTTGAATGTCTTCAATAGTGGCAAATCTTCACCTTTTTTAGGGTAGAGCTGCTTTTTGGTCTAGTCAACTAAAATGAAATGTCCAATAATATTTTATACATTTCAAAACTCACAGAAAATCTAGTAAACTAAAAATAAATGTATCAAATTACACTTGTTAACTTTAGGACGTTATTGAAAATGCAAGTTAAGAAACAATAGACATTTTGGAATATAGAATGAAAAAATTATTTGTGTTTAAATACGTTTCCAAAACATGATACAATATTTTAAATTGTTGCCCAATAATAATAACAAGCAAATATTTACCTGCATCTTGTCTAGTAATACGTTTTGATGTTTTATAGACACAGAACTACACAACCAGTTAATACATAATTTAGTTGAAAACAATCATAAAGATCACATATTCATGTATAAATTTACTTTCTTCTTACTATTTTGATTTGTTTACTGGGAAGTTGTTTCTTTTTAACACAGGTGTGCTGTACCTACTGACTCCTGCTACTGAGATCCTGATTCTTCCATTACTACCTTTCTTTTAAAGACACTTTTAATCTCTTCCTCTCCACTGGGTCTTGTTTTTCCATACTCAGGTATGTATAGTTATTCTTTAACTTGAAACATCTTTCATTTGACTCACTACTTCTAGTCTCTTTTGGGACTGTAGACAGATGGGCAAGAGACAGATCATTCTGAGCCTTGCAGGCTGTATTAAATCTTTCAGTAGTTATTCTAAGAATAATTAAAGCACTTAAAATAGGGATGAGGAAGTGCTTAAAGTGGAAGGTTTGTATGAGAAATTTGGGGATTGAACAAATCATCTTTCCCATAGTACAGAAAATAAATTTTGTGGAAGAAAGAGTGGATGATTTGAGAAATATTTAGAAACTAAAATTGACAGAACTTTGTGATGAATTGAATACGAGGCAACTCTTGAGTTTCTGGCTTAGGGAACTAGATAGATGGTGTATCTATTTCCTGAAATTGGGAATCTAAGGATTTTTTAGAGGAAGATTCTGGAAGATGTCATGAATTAGAAGTACTTGGGAGACATCTAGGTGAAGCTGACGAGTAGGTAGTTGGGTTTATGGACCTGACACTCAAAGGTAAGCCTGGGATAGAAATAAACATTTGGGATTCATTCAAATCTAGTTAATTAACTAAACTATAGATATGGATAAGATTGTTTGGACAGATATAAAATGATATGAGAATAGGGCCTAAGACCAAGCTTAGAACAATTTATTACACAGGTGAATGGTCAACATAGGAGAAGTCTGAGACAATATAGAAGTCTTATGAGTAACTAGAGTTAGGAAAATTTTAAAAAGTACTCTAAATCAAGTAAAGACCGGGCCGGCCCGTGGCTCACTCGGGAGAGTGCGGTGCTGATAAATCAAGTAAAGAGAAGACAATTTTGTAAACAACAAGTTGTCAACAGTGCCAAATCTGGGTGAGAATTAAAGTAAAATAAAAAAAAGTTCACTGAATTTAGAAACATGGAGGTCTCTATGGATCTCAGCCGGAGTTATTTTGTGAAGTGATAAAACCTTTATGAACATCACATTTTTTCTTTAATTCTCTGTAAATGTGCTTAGATTACTGTACAAAAATTATACTCATGTGGGTCAACAATGACGTACTGTTGACATCTTCATGAACTCTGTTGATGATGTTGATAGCTTTGCCTTCCTTGATTATTATTTCTCTTTAATGTGATAGCTCACTTCCTACACCTTCTTTCCTTGATTCTTTTCTGCATTTGGCTCTCCCTTCCACTAGTCTCTTTTCCAATTTTGCTTTGTATTTGCGAAGATACCTGGAAGACCATAATAATTGATTAGAGTAATTCCATCACCGCAGGAGGGGCACATAGGAGGGGCAGGACAGCCAATTTGACACCAGTAATGTTCTGTGAAACTTTCTGAAAGTTCTTATTTTAACCCCCAGGAAACACATTTTTCATCGTATTTCTCATTAGTAAATAATTTATGGATGAAATTGTAGAATGTAAGTTGTTCTAATAAAAATAACCAGCCAATGTTACTCACACACAGCTCCAAAATGTTTCTATATTAGTAAACATAATCAAGCTAATATTTAAAAAAAGACAATCCATTACAGTCAAGTTGTGTTTATCCAGGAATGTGAGGTTGTTTTATCATTAGAAAATCAATAAGCATAATTGCCATATTTATTTAAGAAAAGTCCTTTTATGCATTCATTCATTCAAGTATTTATTAGTACCATCCCGGGATGGAACAGTTCTAGGTAATTGAGTTTTTTCAGCGAATGAACATGATAATCAAAGAGAAAGCCATTAAAAAAAAAAAAGAAGAAGAAGAAAAAGACAAGTAGATATAGATGACCGCATTCAAATAGTAATACTTTAGTCAAGCATTGAATTATAAAAAAAATTTGTAGGAATCATAATTTTAAGTAATTTATTTTTGTTGTATGTGGTAATCTTCTGATATCTGTATGTACTTTGAAATGAAAATGTATGGTTTCCTTTTGAGGACAGAGCTAACCATGGGGTTCACTGAGTTTCAAATACAATAAAGTCATTCACTACAGTTTTGTTCTGAAAGGCAAATTATTCCATAAAAAATATCTACCCATCAAATTTTAAACATCAGTTTTTAACTTTTCAATTTCATTAATGATAGATTTCCTAAAGACAAACCCTTTGGTTGCATCATTATAGTAACTTGTGTGTTTATAGTGACTAAAAATATGGCCTTTTAATATACAACACATAAAAGAAAGGCTCATGATGTCAAGTGTCCTTATTTCAGGATGCTTTGGTTGCTTCAAAATTCTGTACAAGGGGAAATTACTATCACGTGAATTTCCGAAAATCAAGCATCATCAAAACCATGACAAATTTAGCTTATGACTTCAGTGAGGGGGCAAAAAAAAAAAAAAAAAAGATAAAAGATGAAACATGTCCTAAACAGGTATAATTATTTTTCAGTTCACTTAGATCACAATGTTGAGTTGATATTCTTTGAATCTGTACACGAGATTTATCCCTGTGGTTATGCATGATAATTTTACATTAAATTGTTTTTAAAAAGAGACTGATAAAATTGCATTTCTTTAGAAAAGAAAATAGGATTTTTGCATTTTTCTGATAGCCTGTTGCTACTGCTTCAAAACTTTGGTGATTCCTGCAGTAATATGTATTCAGATTTTCCATTTTCCCATATTAGATGGAAAATAAGTGTTTTCTGAAACTTACCAAATATGGAATTTAAAATAATTTATATATTTGTTTTAAAATTGAAAATAATGGAGTAACTACTAAATTCATAAACCATGCTTTTATGGATGAAACCTGTAACAACTAAATGACCTATTATTATTAAAAGAGTAGCAGTGATTCCTGTCACTATGACTCTTTTAGTAGTAATAGGTCATTCAATTGTTTCATCATTGGCATTTTTTGGTCATAGCATAAGTAGTCACCTAACATTGCTTAAAACATTGTGTCCTTAGTGATAAACAATAATTAAGTGTTTAAAGTATACCGAAAATTATTAGGAAACTGTTTAAAATATACATTGTTTCCATTTTTTGCCATTTTGAAGTGAAATTAAATCATTCAGGTTAAAAATGATTTTACATGTTAGGTCTACTACAATTTATGACTTGACTTTACTTCTTTGTTTTGCTTTCCTCTTCCTCACTTACTTTAAGGAATGTGGATCTCAGTAAGTTACATTTATTTTGAAATAAAAATATAGTTCAAAACAAATTCCATTGCCAGTGGAAATTTTCTAAAGGTGTCTATATTTTTTTAAGAAGCTGTGATTTATTTACACATTCCCTCTCTGTAAGCCACTCTGTTCTATCATAATAAAACCTACAAATAAAGATTTGCTCTATGGAGCAATGTTGATATAATACTAAGAGTACAAACACAGTACGTGTTTGTCAAGAGAGTTTCCAAAGATTATTTCATCAAAGTAAAAATATAACACTTAATAGCAATTACCATTATGCACTTGAAACTTTGAAAATATTCATGAAAAATTAAAATAATACACTTTTTTTTACATCTAGTTAAGCTGTATTTATACCAGCCAGAGAAACTAGTAATTTTTATTGAATGTGACAATGACCATGAAAAATAATTTGGCTTCTTAACTAAGGCTGACCGTAATTGTTTTCTTACATAATTATTTTCAACTTAAACCACCTGGAATATTGTCATTTATCCAGATATTTGAATTTTAACTTTCTGAATTTGGAGAGAAAATCACAGATCCAACTTCTCTCTCAAATGTAAATCAGATAAACATAATAATATATGTGTGTACGTATGTCTGTATTTAAGACCTGAGTAGTATAATAGGCTTTTTTTATTCTAATAAGAAAATTAACTTATTTCTTTTTTTTTTAATGTGGGGAATATTAAAAGTAATTGTTTTCTTAGAGTTACTAATTTATAGACAAAATTTTCAGCCTCACGAATTTAAATCATTATTCTCCTTTTTACGTTGCATAACACAACCAAGCATAACTATTGCTGATTAAATAAATCATTTTTATGTGGTATTTTTATAAACTTATTAGAAAATCAAAGACTAAGTGGTAAGTAAAGGGGTAGAGGAAAATATAAAATCTTCTTTATTAACATAAATCATAGCAGAAATGTGAAAATATAGGTGAAATCTCTTTTATAAAGCTTGTTGGGACGTGCAAAGATTTAAACAGACTAAATAAAATATTAGCAAGGAGAAGCTGAGCATCAATGTAACATGCGAGATCACGGAGCGTAAGTATCTGGAATATAGTAGGTATTCAATAAGTTTGTTGATTCAATTTAAAGACGACACACTAATAATTAGGGAGAAATATACGTATGTATTTTGAATGTAGAGTAAGTTGACATGGTTTTAATATTTTTGCATTTTGAGGGTTTCAACAAAGGAGATTTCCTGCATTTAATTTGCTCAACTTTGCTTTCATTGATTTTTCAGAGAATTCTTTATGGTGGCAGTGATTACCCAGGGTACCAATTTTGAATCATGTTACATTTAATTTTTTAAAAATCAACTAGCTTAGGCAAATGCATGAATCTAAGAAGAAAAATATTCAAATATTTTATTTAAAATAATATCCAGATACGATAAGGGTTTTTATTGCTTATTTAAAATTAGACAATTAAAAGCAGTTTTAGCATACTGTTTACAAGCATTTAAACCTCATACAATCCTCAAGGATATAGTTAAAATTATTAGTTAAGGCATTATGGAGCACAATATAAAGCTTATTGACACTGAACAATGTTCTAAATACACTGCCTGAAACTTAAATGTTTTCCAGGTTGAGTTGTGGCCAGTAGTGGGTTTTTGGCTTGTTTGTTTGTTAGTCTTGGTAGTTAGTCTCATCTGCTTTCCCACTTGACTCAGCCAAAAATGATAACTCATTATATTGAGTACAAATGAATTTGAGTAAATAGTGGTGATAACAAATACGTATAAAATGCTTTAGAGTTTACAAAGTGTTTTCTTAAGAAAAGAAATCAGTATAGGGTCTTTCATGAACATTATCTAATTTATCACTCATGTACTAGTGTACAAGAGCTGGCTCCTTGGCCTACAAGAGACGATTATTAAATTTCCAGGAATGTCGCAAGCTGAGTTACTGAACACAAACATTATTTTAAAGAAAACAAATAAATTATAAAAACTTACCATGAAAAAAATTATACTACAGACAAAGATGATAGATACTCAAAATTCACCAATTTTTAATTATTTTATTATAGTTCATTAATATCTATGCTTTTGAGGATATTTACAATTATTGAGTCTATGATGAAAATAATCATATAAAATAACATGGTATAATGTGAAATATTGTATTATACAGTATAATGATGTACCACTGTGCACCTCTTCCCAACTCTGCATTGGTGGCTTGAAATTGACCATGGTGGAAGGATTTGCACCACGGAAATCAGTAAATGCTACAAATCAGATAGCTGTGAGCATTTACTGACATAACACAGATCTTACAGACCACTCAAAGATATAGAATATTTTATAGAAGTGGAAATTTAATCTCTGAGAAATTAATTATATTGCCCAACACCACTCATCTCATAAGTGTTAGAGCCACCTGACTATAAGCCAATATTCTTTTCAGTGGTGCTCTGTTGGCTAGCAGATACTAACAACATCATAATAGCCAACTTTACTGAGCGCTTCCTGAGTGTCAGGCTCTCTATAAGTACTTACTATGCCTTATCCTAATTGACACAGAATAGTTGTAACCTTCATCCTCAATTTACATATGAATGAAGTTCGGCTTTGAGAATTTCTTTTGCTTTTCCAGAGTCAGGATTTGAACCCAGACCTCTCTAACTCTGCAGCCTGACTCTACTCATACTGCTCACTCAGATAACCTTCAAGGGGTGATTTAAAACAAAAACGTGTGTGGAGAAACAACACACATCTAGTCTTATTGGCATCAGACTTGGAAGTCTACCTTTATTTTGACTTTAATTCTTACCTGTTTTTAAATCCTATTAAGTTGCTATAAATTCTTCTGCTTCCTTTGCTTCTTTTTGATGTAGGTAAAAAAATGCTTCCTCTCACCCTTCGCTTTGTAAGGGCAAAGGCTTCTCTTTAGGATTTTCTAACTTAAACGTATTTTTAGAAAAAGAGGAAGCCAAATCATGATATGAATTCTGGCATAAAAGAAGATACTTGAGTCTTATTTCAGCAAGCATTTTCAGAAGGCAGAATATTGTTTCAATATAAAATGTTATTTTTTTTTCCCCACTCAATCTTCTAAGCTTTTTAAAGTAGTTCCGTTTAAATGTCAAGTAATAAGAAAGGCTAAAATATAAAATGATTGATAATACTATGAAAAGTTATCATTAAAGAAGTAGAGTCCTTAACAGGACGTGAAGGCTGTGGTAAAAGAAACAGAAATAAGAGTGGTGAAATGCACTGAAGAAAGGAGCACTAAATATCATAAATAAAATTAGCCTTTGTTGGGGGTCCGGGAAGAGAAAAAGGGAGTGAAAAGAAGTAGAAACTCAGTCTGGTAATAGCAAAGAACTGAAGAAGGTGTCTTCAGAGTCTCCAAAATAGCTACAACCTGATGAAGAAGTTGCTGTTTCATACTAACATTATTTTCTAAATTACGTATAGACTTATGTACAGATGAACCATATTCAAATATTTTCTGAAAACAGTTATTTGCTCTTTTGCTGATAGCACTTTTCTCAGGTATTTTATTCTACTCTTATGCTGAGTTACATGAGTTAAAAAAATTTCCAGTTAAAGATAACTTAAATAATGCCTGAATTAACAATTTATCAGCTAAAGATAGCCAGTGTTTGAAAGTGATAGAATAATTATCTTACGGGAGATATGTTGTGCTTATTGAATATCATCTATATTACTAACTCCATGGAAATTACAGTTGAAATTTAAATAATAGAATTCTGATTTTTTCCCACTCTTCGAAGAATCATTTTATTAAGTGTCAGAAATTTATTTTTTATAAATGTACGGGGGGAGGGTTGTCACTGAATTGACAGGAAAAGTCTTACAAATAAATTGAGAAATCTCAGTTATCTGGAATATATTATCTGGAATAATATAATAAACTTCAAAACATTCAGAAGCATAGGTATTGGTATTAAAAGAGAAATAAGCTGTCCTTTTACAGTATGTATTGCAGTTTTGTAATGGACAATTATGCTGATACTTGAAGTGCAAGAAAAGGTAGCTAATACATTTTCCTCCTTTTCACAGGTTGCAAATCTATTGTTCGGATGCTACAATGAGAATGGAAAAAGTACTCATTTACCCAGGCTTCATACACTAAACTATTTTATTTGTTTGTTTTTCAGATCATACAAATTCAGGCAGAGTGATAAAGAACTCAAACATTTCAACTTGAAGTAAGTTAAGAGGGTGGCTTTCATGTAGAACCAAAACTCCCATTTTTTTAGCCATTCAAATGTTTTGGTTTATATGATATGCATTTTAGTTTAAAATATCATTGTCTAAAAATGGCACAGAGGTAATACATTAAGAAATAGAAATATTTCTTTGATTGGAAAATTGATTTTATTAACATTTTCAAAGTTATAATTTGTTTTTAAAATGTTTTTCAAAAAACATTTTTTAAATTGTCAATATTATGATTAATCACTCTTAAGGTACATTATCTTTTGCCTAGATTTTTTATTTATGTATCATTTAATGTACAAGTCCAAAAAATATATTTTTGTAAAATCAGACACCTCAGTCATATTAAAAATAGTAAGTGTGATGGAAATTCAAAGAACAAATTTTATTTTAGCTATATAACCATTTTATTTTTCTTGCATTATAGCTTTAAAATATTTGTTGATAGTTAATTTACTATATAACTTAAAATATAAAAAAGTATTTTAATTTAAAGAAAATAACAGTAGCTAATTAGAAATTATAATTACTTTATAATGTGCTATTCAATTTTTCAATATTTTTAATGTATGATGGAAAGAATATGCATCAGCTAATAAGAAACTATAATGAGGGTCATTTTCTCAAAGCACACATTATCAGTTTGATTCTCTTTATACTTTCTTAAACATCATAGTTTTTTTTTTTCCATTTGGCACAGTTATTATTGTTAACAAAAATGAGTTATTATTAACTATTAAGAAACTGGTCCTTTTGAGGTGTGTACTTCAACTTTAATTAATAGCTGAGTAAAATAGAATTTCTACAAATACATAATTTTATATTCACAAATTTGAATAAAAATATTTAATCTTTAAGCAGTAGAGCGGATAAGCAAAGGAGAAAGAAAGAATTGTATATAATTGCATCAGTACAATATTTTTATTAAGCTGCTTTATGCACATAGAGTACTTTGGCTGAAAACATTCAGAAGAAGGCAATGTTAGACTTCTGTATTTATATTATCGTTTGTAGATATATTTGAAGTGACCACACTAGATAAAGAAATATTATATTCTGTAAGGTGGAAAGAAAATTTTATCATGTAGAAATTACCCACCAGATACAGCTATTTTGTGATAAATTTAGATACTGTATGATTGATCTAAACAAGAATACAAAGCATGATTTGAGAATTTGGAAGCAGACTGGAAGAGTAGGGGGAGGAAATATTCTCAACTGCTTCATTTGGTTCAAGTCATGACATATCAAGTAAGTGTATTTTTTATCAAAGATATTGTCTTTTTGTTGTTAAAAGTGTACTTTATTAATGAATTTTAATTTGCTGTTTCACTATTTTCTAAATGTAAAGTCGTTAAGTATGCAGGATGATACAGAGCTTTGATGAATTAATTAACTTAGTCCCAGTTTGACGAACTTTTTTGTCACTCATTTGTCAAAAATGAAAAGATTATAGTACTTAGAAGATACAACTGTCTGGATTCTTAATTTTGCACAATAAATCTTAAACGCCTGTTTATTTTGTTGAATATTAATTTTACCATGAAGCTCTTGTCAATTCTATGGGTTTTTGTCTTGATAAAAATAGTTGCTTTCAAAACACTACACATTTTAGAAAACTAAAATCCTTATCATGAACTTGTTAACTGCATTTTAGAGCTAAAAGAAGCCTTAGAAGTTATCTAAATTTATTCCTATATTTTACTAGAAAGGGAACTGTGGCCAGAGGAATTAGTTTATCCACTTAAAGGCACTTAGAAGATTTTCATCTCAAGAAAAAAAAATGATACTCTGTAGTATACACTTGCTTTTACTTTTCTCATTAGAATTACCCTGAATCTGTAAAACTATGAAACATCTAGGATAACATACATGTCCTCTTGAAGACAAAGTAGTAAGGCACCACATATATAAATCTGTGTGTGTGTGTGTGTGTGTGTGTGTGTGTGTGTTTTGAGTCCCTCTGAGACTCAGTGGACTCATTCAATCTATTTTTTTAGTCACCTCTTTTATAGCTGTAAGTACAAATGACTATTCCTTTCGGTTGGCATATTTTGAAGCTTAATGTGCTTTTTGTCAGGGATTTGCTTTTTATCCTTTTAGGTAACTCTATCTGGAAAACTGTAAGCAATAAAAAGTTAAAAAACAGGAAGGAAGCATATATCCAGTGTTTTTATAGCAGTGCACAAGAACTGTACTTCAACTGTTCTGAAGATTGTGTTTTGAAAAACAGAAAACTATCTCAGAGCAACATGATAAAACTTCATTGTATATTGTGATTCCCCTGTTGTATCCATAGCTGATGCCAGCACATGTTCTGCATAAGTAGAGAAACACAAATTGAACTCAAAATGCCCCGAGAGTATTGTCCTTCATAACACCCTGGTGTCCCGTGTGTCGCTGAATGAATAACAAATGACTGAGCTATTAAGATACTAAACAAAAGTCATCTAGGCCCATAATACTGATATAACAGTATCTCAATACTGTATTTGCTTTCATTAGTTTGTGTAAAATAAATCTTTCTCTCTTAAAAAAAATCACACTGAACTCTGTGGTAATTTGCTTTAGGAATTTTTTAAAAAGGGAATCCAGACGTAGCTCTTTTTAGTAGTTGTGTGTGTTTAATATCACAGGTATATTTACAACTACATGATTATGAAAGCTCCAGGATTTTCTTTTAACAAGGTCCAGTTGTAGATATTGGTCTTGGTCTTTATAAGTTTAGTTTCCTTATCATTAACTACCAAATTTACAACTAAAATGAAATTTGTCCAATAGTTCGAGTAATAGCATTTATGGCTGTAAACTCAGACCTTGCTCAGTATGATTGAAATCAAATTTTAAAACTGATCTGAGAGAGCATGAATTAAAGGCACTCAAGTTTACCATACTAAATATATATATATATATATATATATTTATATGTGTATTTATATGTGTGTGTATGTGTGTGTGTGTATATATATATGTATTTATATATGTATATATATTCCCTTCCTCCACAGAGTCAAGATGACAAGGGGGTTTATCATTGTCATCCCACTTGTGAACTCTGGTCCGAGTGATGTGTTTGTGCACACACATTTGTGTTATATATGAGGTTGTGCTCAAAGAGGTATTGAAAAGCAAGTCTTTTTTCAATCATATTTCATAAATATCCAGATTACTGAGACACAATAAATCGTAAATAATTTCCCATTGCCCAACATTTATAACAGTTCATCTAAGTTTTAACATAGTGGCCCTCTCCACCATGAATATTTTCTACCAAATAGTATTTGAGATGCGCTGGTGTGACCAGACTCTAAAAGCCCCAAGACAGCTGCATCAATTTACATAGTGCAGGCAGATGTGATGCGAACACCCCGTTATATGTATGTAATTTTGTATATTTCCTGATCACCTTGTGTATTAAAAGAAGCTTCCTAGTTTTAATATTATTTAATTATTACTTACGCTCTGCTTTCACCTTTAAAAGTCTTTTTTATAAAGGAAAATATCTTTTCCCTCAAATTAACACGTATGAAATAGTAAGACTAAGGCACATAAAGGCCATGGGCTGCATTTTGCAAGGGATAGGTTCTGGTTGAATGAGATCTGGGATGTGTGCCAAATTAATAGAAAAATCCTGTTCTTCCTCTCCAATAGCCACAATGTTCATTATTGAGGAAAACATATGAACCACAGGATTTGATTTTAATAACACCAATGTCTTCATTAATCTGTATGTTCCATTTAGGCTCATTATTGAGCAAATACAGAATTTATGCACTACATATTATTGTTGGATTTTCCTAGCAAAATCTCTCTTCTCTCTTTAATCATTCATTCAGAGACCATCATCTGTGGCCCTCAATGTCTGTTTTTTTTTTTTTTTTTTTTTTTTTACCTCTGGTCTAGGAGGAGACTTCAGGTTTGAGGATCTACAAAGAGGTGTGGGAAATGGAACTGCAGATTGTCATTCGAAACCACAATTATTTTTCTGTCGTTTTAACGCTGTCATGTCAAGACACCTGCAACTGAGATGATATTTCCTCGATGGTCTCTGGGCCTCCTTCTAAATCAAGAGTGGTGATAGCCAACACTGCTTTGTATCTGCGGAACAAATAGTGGCCTTTGTCCAGCACAAGTCCCTAAACAAACTTAATCTCTCTAACACTGTGACAGATGACATTTAGATGTCCTTGTTACCCTTAAAATGAGTTTTATTGACAATCAGAGAACAAAAAGAAGGCCCAGATAAAGCCCAATGTTTTATAGGCTTGCTAACAACATCTTAGTGCAGAGGGTGAGCAGAAAGCCTGAAGGTGCCCCCATTTTCCCCTGCTTTGCTGTATCACCATGACAACAGATATAGAAATCACTTAGTGACTCCTAGAAAGAAAACACAGTGACACAGTACCCCTTGTATGGCGAATCAAACTAAAGCCTTCATTCAAATGGCTATTCAGCTTGGGCATTCATGTAGAGGATAGGGTGGATTTTACACAGGTAACTACAAGAGAAAGGCCAGCGAGCCCTCCAGCCACAGCATATGGCGAAGTCTCTGTCTAATTAATGCATCCTCAATAGAATTTATCCATTTTAAATTTGTTTTCTTTTACTCGAAACATCATTAATGTAAAGGGCAACATTAATCAACATCGTGGAACTTAAAAGGGCATTAAGGAGTGATCTTTTCCCCTATGCAACAAGAATCTTTTCAAGTAGTTGTGTGAGCTGCAGCGATTCCAGGAGCATTCTGAGTTCTTAATCAGAGAGAAGGCAGATCTAGAGAGGCCTCTACTGGTGAGTGTCTCTCTGTGCAGTTGTTCGTGTGGAACTGCCCTGGAAAAGTGAGCAGGAGAATGACTTTTTGCCTTTTATTGAAAAGTTACACACAAGATGGATCACCAGTGAACATACTGCACAAAACATTGAATAATGGCATTCACACTTTGAAAGTTGTTGTCTCTGCTTTATCTCAGGTACTAAAAGGACCATAAATCTCTGATGTATGACACTTTGAGATATTTTAACATTATTCAACAAGGAAATAACAGGTAATCATGTTTTTCCACTCCATACATAAGAGTCCCATGCAAGTTTAAGATTTAAAACCATTTTAATAATAAATTGTATTTCCTAATATTATGTGTTTGGAAGAGGCATGCTGTTCAAATACATACCCATATATTTCCTGTCACAAAAAACTGAACATCTTTAGATACAACTAAGCTACCCATAAGTTATTATTGATTAGTTGAAAAGCAAAAGTTTACTGAAGATTCCCTAGTTATAGTGAAGAAATGTGGACCAAATACAGTTCTCTCAAGTGAGATTTAACATAAAAATATTACTGCATCCTGTTTTTATCAAATTAGGCCAAAAACAGCCTCACTGCTTTTTAAAGTGATTTTTGGTGGGGGAAAAAAAAAAAAAAAGATTCTATTATTTCCACCAGAAGTGAAAATTATTTACTCTTTCCCAGAATGAGGATATTTGTTATCTGTTTCTGTAGACGGAAGCTCAGGTTTTTTTCTCTTTGAAAAAAGGGACCCGATTCCACAAGTATCTTTGTTCAAGTATGTAATATTGTTTTAACCTTGAAATTTTTCAAAAGACAAAATCCTAACCTTTTTCTTGATTTTCAACATTTATATTTTTATATTCAGTATCACTTGAAATCTGAACATACCAGCATAGTATTCAAAGTGGCTTTATTCTATAATGTCTTTCAAAAATTCCATTAATTATTTTTTTGTTGGAATGGCTGATATCTTTTTACCTTAGTATTTCTGGCCAGCAAATTTTTAATACGGTCATTTCACATTTCAGATAGTTTTGTGTTTATCTCAAATTTACTTAGTGAAGTAATTTTTCATAGGGTAGTTTGGTTAGCATGGCTCAGTAAATTACCTTCTGGATCATGTAGGTAATGCACGATCTTCTTTCAAGAGAAGACTTTAGACGACTTGAGATCGCTACCTTGTAGTCCCAATAGTGACACCTACTGGTAGAAAGAAAACCAAAGGTAGTTTTAGTTTTCTTTCTGCTTATTGTTTTGCAGAATGTTACCAGGGACTCTGCTGGTATAACGGTACTTTATTTGTAGTTGTTTTCTTTTCAGGTTTTTTAAACATAAAATTCTGAATTGCCAAAACTTTATGAGTGGAAAAATCCAAGCAGTGTAATGTAAATATTTAATTACGAAAAAGAAAAAACTTACTAGCAGATGAATGCAGTCTAAATTAACACCAAATAGTGTATAGCTACGTAATTACAATCCTTTGAGTTCTTATATAGCATAGAAAATAAGAAGCCAGAATTTAGCAACAGTCTTGTTGAAAGTGTTGTATTTCACAGTTAGAACTAGAAGATGAATAGTCAAAATGCTTAAGAAAAATGCTTAACATTTCTCAACTATCTATAAGTGTTTATTAAATGTATTATATTTTTTAAAAGAGCAAAGTTGATCCAGGAACAAAAAGAAGAATGTATACTTTATAGCAACCCAATTATCAAAAATCTTTGAGGTTTTATGCTAATTTAACTAGAAATGCTCTTCTAGACATGGATTTATCACATATCATAGAACATAGGAATCACATTGGAATGTGGTAATTTCTTGACTGAGCTAGAAGCACATGGTTTGCAGAACACTGGGTACAATAAGAACACACTCTGCACCAGAGAGAATTCAACATTAAGAAGAATATTTGCAAAGACAAATTCACAGCTATCAAGAAGAGGTATGATCTTCGTTTTTCCTTGAGGCTTCGGTGAGATTCCTCTCTAGATTATATTTGTTCTTAATTTATAATGTTATAATACTACATTACATCAGAGAATTTCTAGTTCTTCTTATAGCATATGAAGACTTTCGTAAGAAAGCGCTTTAGATAATTATCTGAAGGCCAATGTAACACCTGTATAATCTTGTTTTGACTGACGAGCAATTAACGTGTTAGAGTATAAAACACAGTATCAATAATTGTGGAGTTTTATACTCACATGGAATAAAAATGGCAGAATAAGAAAAAAATCCAATTTCAGCCCAGGTTTAATTGGAGTGGGCATTTCCATGCAAAATGTGCTGGATTTTTTTTTAAAAAAACTCTGTATCTTTATGGATATTTCAGTTTACAAAGAAAATACTGCCATCAATCTCCGAAAATATTGTTTCGCCTTGGGAATTGTGATCAGGCATATGGTGAGCCAGTGAATCATTTAATCCGTGGTACACATTTATAACTACTTTTGTGGTATCACTGCGAGGAAACGTGAAAACGTCTCACAAATTATTCGGTAGACAGTTATATGGTGTCTTTGAAACCATCTTTGGCTCTGCTGTGTGCTTTTGTTTGTACAACTTGAGCACATGCCTCAAGATGTCATCCAGATTACAAGCATGCGAGGAATGAAGTATTACTTCTCCCTCAATTTCAGAAGCATACCACTTTCATTTCATTAAATAGTTCATCAGCCAACTACGCTTGGTAAAATCACAAAATTCATTCCTTGTGTTTTTTGCAAGAGCTATTTTATGTTATTATTTATGATCTGAGAAGAATCTTCAAAACTTGTTTATGATGAATATGGGGAAAGAAAGACTTTGAAAAATCACATTACGACATAACAATCACAAAGCACAACATTTATACAAAATCATTTGTTCAACACTCTAGCAATTAAGTTGGAGTACAGTGTGCTCAGTGTAAATACAAGAAATGAAAACAAAATAGCCACAAAGACTGGAAAAGTTTTGACTTTGGTTTTGGTTTCCCTGAGTACCTGAACTAGCAGTTCAGCTGATCATTAAACACAACCATAAAGAAAGGCTCTATTTGGCCTCTCGAGAGTTCACCGGAGATTGCATAAGGGATTTGTACAGAATAAAGCTTCACAAAACCCAAGGGCTGTCAGGGGGAATGGTATCCACGAGGACAGGGCAGGCCAAGCATCCCTTCAACAGCAAAGACACATAAGACAGCCAGAGGCAGCGCTGCGGCTGCCAACACAACTGCCTGCCATGTCTGCCAAGGAGCCAGAAGCCGCTTGTGGGAAAATATCACTTACCCTTAGCATCTGGGTCCTGTGATTGTTATCCAAAGAGACAGAGTGGTAAGATATAGTGGGATAAACAGCATCCCATCACACACACACACACACGACACTCTCTCTCTGTGTACAGAGAGAGATAAGCTATACGTGGCCTTATGTTAGAAAGACTTTCCATAGTTAGGATTCTTTTCAATTAGATTTATTCTTAGTTATATATTCATATGTTTTAATGAGAGGAGCTTTGGTAATTACTTTTCACCAATAACTTTGGTCTGTAAAACCCAGGATTTTAGTTGTATTTGTAGATATTTGCAGATGTGTAGAGTACACTATGAAATTTTTATCTCCTTGGAGTAGTTGGTTGTAGATGGCTGAAAGAATTATCTAAAAATTAAATCTTAATTATGGATAAATAAAAATGTGCTTTGATTTTAAACTTTCCCTCCCCCTTTTTTTTGGTATTGTATCACTATTTTTAAGAGGACAGGTTCTAAAATATATACTCATAAAATAATTGGTAAATTCATATTCAACATGTACTATATTATATGCGTAAAGTGATATACATAATTGTGTAATATAATAACTGTGACATATAATGGTGCATATATAATATTTTACAAGTAAGTTTATATACGTAAGTTTAATCAAGTCCCTTCTAAAGTATATACTTTCAATTTACATCTAAACAAGCGATTTTGAAGTTTCCATGTGATCATATAGGTTCACTCTGTATTAAAATATGAGGATGGGGGAGGGGAAACTAGAGATTTTAAAGATTGGAGACACCTTGTGGTTAGTGCAAAGGTCTTAATTCATTCTTATGTGAAGAATTTGAAGATATTATTATTGTAGAGAGTAAGTAATAGCCTTCTGTTTTAAAATCTTCAGTAACGGGATAAGAAAAGAATAATTTCATTTTAAATCTTCTGCTTTGATGTCAAGAATAAAAAAAGACATGGCAACCCAATATACCCAAAGAAAAATTTTTTCATATTTAAATTCATAGCAAGTCAATTCTATTATGTAGGTTAATGGAGAGCATTTGGAAGGACAATCTCACTTATTTACACAGTAAATTTATTACTCAAACTCTTATTTTGCATGAATAAAATTAAAATTTCACTGGCCTTAAGGTAACTAAAAAATGTGTATTTCAAGGTCATAAACTCCAGTTGCTTAGTTATGCATGTTGTGTGAGATAATGCATGTGGGTCAGTCTATGCTATAATGTATATAATAACACTCACATTAACTACTTATGAACATGTTCCACATGTGCATAAACTATATTGCATGGGCATTTAATTTTTGTGTTTATGCAAATAGCAAAATAACTTAGGAATGTCTAATGGTAACATGAAGACAATGTTTAATAGAGATGAAATCTCATGGAAGTGCAATACCACATGGTAAACAATTGATGTGTTTTTGTTGTTTTTCATTATCACAAACATACACAAAAGGAAATTTGATTCCAATAGTCTTTTGATTAAGAGATTATTTTCTGGTACCAAATAATTCTCAAAATGATTAAAATATAGTTCCATATTTAGAGCATTTTCATGCATACTAGGAAATTATGTTTAAAAGTATTTCTTTCATATTGCTTATCTGTGTAGTTGTGGAAGAGCCCGTGAATTCGAACCAAAGATCAATTACGGGAATGAAAAAAAGGGGAAAAATAGATTCTAAACATTTTATTTCACTTAAATATTTAAAGTCCTCAACTGAAATAGGAAATTCTTCTTTACATTTTATAAAAACATAAGATAACATGGAATTCAATAAGAATTCATAAAAAAACTTTTTTATGTGTTATGTGTTGTTTCAATTCCCATATAGGAAACAGCCCCAGAAAAATGCATAAAATCAAACTTACTTTCCCTAGGGCATTTAAATCATTGCACTCTAAAACTAGAATCTGAAATGTAAATATTTAATTTTAATTTTATGGCCAGGCTACTTTTACATATTTGTTACTTTTGTTATATCTTTTCCTTGAAGTTCTTGTTTTCTATTTACCTTTTTTTTTTTTTTTTTTACTTCATTTCTCATCTCTAAGGTTTGCGGCAAACAGTTAACAAGTTCCATTCTTTCAATTACATTTACACCGTGCCTTTAATCTTTAAGAGTTTTTTTTTAAGTTTAGTTGGTTGATTAACCTACCAGTTTAATTAGGTATTTTTTAACATAACATAATATATGCCTAGGATGTAGTACTATACACAAAAGCATTTCACCCAAATGTTAGCGTATGAAAGCTACTGAATTTCAACTTGGCATAATTGCATGTGGCAGAACCATTTAACCCTTTATGATCTTAACATTTTAAATTGTGAAGAAGAAGATCACACTCACTTAAAGCCAGCACAGTTTACATTCTTAACTAAATACATAGCCATGATTCTCAGGGATTTTTTTTCCTCTAAGATATCAGCTGAAGTTGCAGAGGACGAGTTTGCCCCACATTCCCTGTGTTCATCCTGTGTTCTTTACAACTGTCCAAATCGTATTAGAATTTGCTTATAATGATGTTATATGATGTGCTTGTTGTGATACCTGCATTTGTGGAGAACTTAATATTGATTTACTGTGTCTTTTGCCCATCTTCGAGCAGCCCAGATAGCAATTACAGCTGTTGGTGGTATCTATTTTGTCTTTTCATAATTGTCATTTCTTGTTCTACTTAAGATTAAAATATGAAAATTGTACCACGTGCACATCAACAGTGCATTAACCAAGTTATCTGTAATATCTGTGAAACACCATCATTTAACCATGGTTCTTTACAGTGCCTCTTCATTTTATTTATGAAAATAGCATTCTACAATATAAACTTGAATAAGGAATACATGCGAAGATGAGCCTCCTCGACATCTCGTCCTCATCAGGATCATTACCATCTTTCTAAGAAATCACTAGGGTTTCTCCAGTACCTGCTTGCCTCTGCCAAATGCTCTTTCCCCCTCAGACTGGGATTTCTGACAAGCAGGGGCTGCTTTGTTATTTTTCAACTCTTACTTTAAAGAGCCCTCACAGTTTTTCAGCTCTCCCCTACTCTCATTCCAATCCACATTTCATAAAGAATATGATATTTTATACAAGGGAAATCATTTTTTATTACAGAGCAGGTTTGAAATGAGTTCTTCCGAATCACAAATAAGTCTGCCAGGTATGGATTTTTTCAAAGCACTGTTAAGAGCTGTACCAAAATTGAAAACTCTTTCGTTTGAAGACCAGAAACATTTATGTGGGGTGGGGAGATGGGGAGAAGATAAAATTGCCTGGGTTCCTCTAGTTAAGAAATCTATCAGACAGAAGCTGTAAAAATAATTTTTAAAATCGTGGGGAGAAAGAACTCTTTTTGAAACTAATTTGGGATTTTTTTTCTTGGTCAATTTATATAAAACACACAGTTGAAATAACTGAAACATTTTATCCTGACTCAACAAACCTTGAACTGCTCCAGAGTAATTTTTTGTGTTGTACAATAAAAACAAATATCATATTCCAAGATGAAGCTGAATAAATATTTGAATACCCCCACCACACAAATACACATATACTTTCCTACCAGCAGACTAAATCCAGCTAGTTTCTGAAAAGCATTCATTTTAAGGATCACTATTGTTTCATTTTACTACATCTGTATGGAGACTTTTTAAAAATGACTATGTGCAAGGAAATAATAAATGCATCTGCAATCTCTAGCAGAGGCCCCTCCTTATGAGACTGTGTAGGGTATTTGTGGGTGTTGTTATTGTTGTTGTTGCAATCTAGCTAATAAAGGCTTTCTCTTACACAAGAGAATTTTGACAGGGTTGACTCCAGACAGCTTTCCAGCTGAGGTCTGGGGCCTTGCTGAACCTTCAAAATTTTCCCATTTGAGCTGCATCAAAGTGAAGGAAATTCAAGGATCACTAACGTCTCAGATGGTAGCACTTGCCCTAACAACGAAGGTTCAGGAATTCTTTGGAGCAGGCTGAGGTCATTTTTCTCCCCTTTTCTCCTAATGCTTTTCTCTATTAATCAGAGCTCAGAGCTCAGATTGGTCTTCAACTTCCTCCCAATCCTTGCTAAGCCTGTCATTTCTAGCTATTATTTACTTTAATGGACTTTGGCTGATCCCTTATGAAGCTTTGGATCTGAGAATAATAAGGCTGGAGAGTAACGGGCATAGACATGGGTGTGGGTTTGCCTGCAGATTAACCGTGGCAGATGGGCTTTATTGCGGTTTCCTGTGTACTGAGTGTTGATTGAGAGGGTATAATGAGAGAGGTGGTGTCTACACAATGGTCACAGCCACTTCATTGCACTTTGCGTCTAAACAACCCCATTTTTCTAAATCTTTGGGTTGTGAAATTTTAGGAAGTCATAGCACAAGAACAAGTACAAAAACAACTGTAAATAACCATGAATGTTAATCCAACACTAATTGGTCTCTTCTTACAATATGAGTCCATTTTGCTCAGTTTTTAAAATTCTGGGGAAATTAATGGCAAAGATAGTTAAACAAAATGTTCTTGCATTAGGTAATCGTGGATGAAACAGCAAACAACATGTATTTTCTCTGTGTTTTTTATTTGCTTGGGGTTTGTTTATTTTGTTAAATATGTGCTCTATTTGATTACTACAGACAACAATGCTTAAGTTGTAATTAATTTCATGTGCTTTGGGCGTTATATTGGAGATGTTTTTCTGAGTTAAATTATTTATCAACTAGAGGATATTTTTAAAAAATAGCGCCAGAACAGTTGTCTTATCCCTGGCATAGTAAATCAAAGATTTTGTACCTTTCTTTGTTTCCTGCATTTGATGCAAGTGTCTGTTCAACTGCAACTCACCATGCATGCAATTAAAACATCTTTGTTATAGGTGGTATCTAAAGATCTTTTACACATTCCTCATTTTTAAGATTTTACTTAATTCCTCCCTTTCACCAATGGATTAAATCACAACTATTGATTCCTTTCTTCCTTTGGGGCTGGGGCTTTACCCATCTGTCTTAACGCTTTCATCCTGCACCCCTTGGTCTCAGAGGGGTGTTCTGAAAATGAACCGCCAAAACCTGGAGAAGACTCTAGGTCAAGTTTGTGTACAAGAGTTTAAATTTTTAGTGACAGTCCTCTCTCATGGCCGCCTGAAAGTTTCCACACAGCGCTGCACAAGCAAGCACCACCAATTATCCTCCTCCTTTGAAAACCATTATCAAGTTTTTCAAAACTTCTTTCATTTCACTGTTGTCATTCAGTGAAAAGGAAACTAACCACCATGTCAAGACAACTCAGCTGCCTAGCAACGCAGGGACACATTTTAGTTCTGACTTGCTTCTGGTCTTGACTAATAGAAAGTGACTATGTTAAGCCAGTCACAAGAGTTGTTTGTCACTTCTGAAATGCAAACAAAACTATATTGTTTTCCAAAGTACTGGGTGTGATTGATGTAAAGATTTACAGTAACATCATTCATTTTCCCTTGTGTTTTAGTAGGATTGATGTCATATCTTTTCATGCTTTATTAAACGCTTTAAAAGAGCTCAAAAAACATGATGCTTTTTGTCCTTTAAAGAGTCTAAAGAGGAGTTTTTCTTTCCAGTGAACTAGGCTCCAACAACTTGTGAAATTTAATGAATCTATTCAACTAGTGTCAGCCACATCAATAAATAATTTAATAAGAAACCCTCATCCATGAAGGAGAATGCAATTTAAACAATCAGAGAGGAACAGACCAGACCAAGGTCAATATTATGGGACGGGGGGAGGAATAGTTGAGGCTTTAAGTGACAAGTCTTAGAGTTTGATTTTTCAGATTTTCCCACAGCCTTGTATTCTTGCTTCTGGTATTAAAAGCTGCAGGTTGCTACCAATGAAATTTTAATTATAAATCTTTCCAGGCATATATGTTGAGATGTCTATAGTAAAAGCACAGCATATATAAATCCCCTAAATTCGTATCAACTGGTTATTCAAATTGAGAAATTGTAGCTGTGTTTAAAAGTAATTCTGCTGCAATTGACTGGAAGCCAATTAATGAAGTAAAAAGGTATTGCTATTATATTTTAAATGCTCTCTAAAATCGCTGATATTTCTAGTAATTTATATAAATATATAGTTGAACTTCATTTACTAAGTACACTAAAATATGCCAATTTATGTAATTTAACTATACATAATTGAGAAAAAGATAATGTTCTTCAAAATAATATAAAATCTGAGTATATAAAAACAAATTACAAGCACTGATTATAATTTCCTTACAATATAGTTTTCTAAGCAGTAATACAATAATGCTAATAATTACGCAAAATGTTTACTAAAAACTGCAGCTCAGAAAGACCAGAATAACACACAAAAAATTAAGCTAGATGTCAGCATCACAAAATGAATGAAATATTTTTTTCCTTTCAATTCTGAAAGGAAATTTACAAGTAATGACTATTTTTTTCCATGAAACCTAACTCATATTCTGAAATGAATTCTAGTTATTAAGCAGGACAAAAAAAAAGACAGATTGCTTAAAACCCTTTAAAACATAATAAATGTATATTTTAAAATTAATAAAATGTATTACATATGAGGAAGAAGTGGGGTTAAAGGAAAAGAGATTATCTTGAAATTAAGTAGAAATCTTAAAAAGCTTTTAAGAGCATTAAAAGACTTAATTCATTAGCAAAATTTTGTCCAATTAGCCTGTATCAACATTGAATATGAATTCAAAGGATATTCGTTTTAATTGAAATAGTACTGGTTTAGGTTCCATTTCAGAAGAGTATCTTTGAAATTATTGCATTTTGGTAGAACTCTGATGTGTTTAAATTTGCCTGACTTTGGCCTAAGATCTGGGATTGGGACCCATCTTCCCACTCTTCAAACAAGGGCTTCAAGTTATTTATCCTCCTGGATCCTCAGTTTATTCATGTATAAATGAGGATAAGAACGTATTCTTCATGGACTCTTGGACAGATGGGTGTATCTGGTTCATTGAAGGGCTCAATATAAGTAGTAATAGTAGTAATAACAGAACATGTTGCTTAAAAGACCAGATTCTGAAATTAATCTGTCTTGGTTTAAATTCTACTTACTAGCTGTGTGACCTTGAGCAAATGGCTTGCATTTTCTGATCATCAGTAACTTCATCTACAAAATGAGGCTAATAATAATACCTATATCTTAAGGTAAGTGTGGGCATTAAATAAGATACTGCATATGAAGTACTTCAAACTTGCCCATAATGGTAAGTGCTCAATTAACAAATTCTAGTTGTTTACGTTATAATTATATCTGTGTTCATGATCTTTTTTTTTCAGAAGTTAAAAATAAATAATTTAGCTCCTCACATATTTTTGTGAAAAATTAAAATTAAAGGCTTTGTTTCTAGGTTGATAAGTAGGACTACTTAAACTAAAGTCCATTCTATAACAGAAGGAATAGAAAGACAAAAGTAAGCTTTTTATATATTCACTATGCTACCTGCATGTTTTTATCAAATGATTTCCTGAAATAGGACATTTCTGTTGCATGTCTTAGCAAACCTCACAGTACTATTCCAGCTTTAAGTCAAAGCTGCGTTGTCAACTAAGTCTAATTATTTTATCCAGCCAATCATCACGTGGTACCAGTAAAATAGGAGACAATAGCAGGCACAAAATCTGACATTTTTAAGCACAGTCTTGTTTTTCTTAGATTTTCTAGCAGAAGGACATGTTTGTGAGCCAAAAGTAACCTGTGCACATTTTGTTTGTCCTACACAGATTTTATTATTATTATTAAATTGGTTGACAACATATGAAACTTAAATTTTGCATTAAAATCCAGATTTCTAGGTTTTCTTAAAATATCAGGACTGCAAGTGTGAGACTGCCATTTGGAATTTAGTGGCGGAGTGGCTGTGATACCCTCGTCAGCAGAACTCTTTCTCATCATATGTCTATCTCAGCTCATCCGTTCAAGCTAGATGCCTGGTCCCTAGATGCATTTTAGATTTTTACCACAAGAATTCAAATGAGAAATCATGAAGAGTTCACTACCTGAACATTATTTCCAGTACTCTGGGACCATTGCACTTTGTAATTTCCTAACTTTTCCTGCGGAATCTTCATAGGATCTTCAGTTTAACCACTCTTGAGACATGTTCAAGACAACTTCTCTCCAAGCCTAAAGTAAAATATCTTTTCTCTGCCACTTCATGTGGTTTCTGTTCTAGCTCGATAGGAAAGAGGTTAAGTGCCCAGTGAGGAATCGTGACCAGTGGTCACTAGCACAGAGGTCTGTGGTCCATCTCATGGAACTTGTGACAGCCTGCCCAGGATGGTACCTGTGGTCAAGACAAAGATGATGGTTTTTCTGTTTCTCCTGCCCCTCTACACCAGACACATGTGGCAAATATTCAGGGATGACACCACATAAAGTCTGACCAGTGGCTCTTAGAGACTCCAACTGATGACTTCACTGGTAGGAATAAGGTTAAGTACGTGGAATTATGTTACTGAGAATACATGTGTGTATATTTATACAATCACATATATTTCCTTTATGGTTTTTAAAACTATGTTAGGCTGGGTTACCAATATAATAATGAAAATAAGTATAGTAATAGCATTTAAGTAATACCTTTAAACTTTTCACTTTCTTTCCTAAATACCTTGATTTGCATTCATTTAGTAATGTTATTTATCCCATTTTTAAAAAAAGAAACTAATTACATTCAAGTTCCAGTTATTCTTCATATAAGCATCATTATATCCCATTTGCAGCAAAGTTAGTTTATCTAAATTATTAATTAAATAGCATATTAACTAACTGGATAAGTAAAGGAATAAAATGGAAGTGGAAATTTATATCTGAACCTCTTTCTTCTATCACTATAAAATGTACTTTTGTTTGTCTTGTCGAGTTGCTGAGGCCATGCAGGTATGTTTGGTAGAGGTGAATGGGATCTGGAATATTGCTAGTAGCCTTGGAATAGACTTATTTCCTTGCCTTCCACGTGGGATTGTGGCCTCTGCCTTATTTGCATAGGGCCCTAATCATCAAGGCTCACATATAATGCGTAAAATAGCTTATTAGTTCTTTAAATGTAGACATTTTGGTCATATTCAAACTTGAATTCTCAGAATTAAAAACACCCACAAAATGTTAATAAAAAAAAATTTCAATTAAAAATAAGTTGTGTTTTAGCCATCGCTGTTTGCTATGTTTTATTTATAAGAATTTTTATTCAGCTGACTATAACACTTTTTATTTACCGAGTTTAAAGTATCTGTTTAAGAAAATTTCCTCAAAGGAAAAAATGCTAAATTTTGATATGATGTCTAGCTGCATATTTTTTTAATGCTCTGTTCATTTCCCGCCATAAGATGTTAACTTCAAAAAGGTAGCTGGTATTACTGAAATAAAAGATTTTAAATATCATTTTCAGACCACATAAATTGTTTTTCTGATATGTGTGCCTGTTGAAGCTCATTGCCAGAATACATAATCATACTTGTCATGACAGATACCAACACAGAAAAAGAATCCTGAAATAAGAAAAAGATTTAAGAAAAAGTTTCAAAATCCAGTCAATAGTTTAGCTCTTTTAGTTTATAGGTAAATCTGGACATATAATTTCTATTCCCAAGTTTAATCGATAGTTCTTTCAAATGCAACATAATGGGGTCTGGCTAATTTCTCAACTGGAAAAAAACTCCAAACAATAAAACACATGAAAATTTTTCATAGATAGGATGATTATAAATAGGTAGAGGATTTTTGTGCACAAATAAATAGTTATATAGGTTCACAGACTCTAGATTTGGAAGGAGTTTGGAAACTATGTAATGCAGCTTTACAAACAATGGGGAGACAGCTCTTGGAATCATTTCCCACCCCAGTGGGTTGCTTCCTTGTTTCTTCCAATAAAGGGAAGCTCCCTTCTTTTTAAGAAGTCCTGTTTCATTGGATTGTTCCGGTTCTATTTTGGGATGAGCCAAAGTTGCCTTTTTCTGGCTTCTTGGGTCTCCCTTCAAAACTATACCTCACAAGGCAGGGTTAGCACAAAGGGTTGCAGAGCCATGATCACAGCCACAACTACACACAGCTACCATGGTGTTTCACTCACAGCACATACTCAGTAGTTACAAGAGAGCATTAACACAGGAATTAGATTCTTCTGTACCAGGTAGGACTTGTTCGTCTTAAGGCAATCATAGTATTGTTATTCCCTCCTCCTTCCTCCACCTTCTTGCCCAAAGAAGGGTGCTTTTTACGGAAGAGGGCAGCAATCATAGAGAACATCAAATCCACATTCAATCACTATTCTGCTGCTGCTTCCCTTTGTTTCAAAATCTAACCACACCCCCTCATGCCCACACTCAGTAGCGCCCAACATAGCTTTCTTTTGGGATGAGGCCACATGTGTTTGATCCCTTCGCAGTGATGAAAGGGAGAAAAAAAGCAGTCAATGACGCAAGCCCATTCTGTCGTCTCATTCCTTAAAGTGACACTGAGACCACAGGAGTTGTCTGAGCCCCGTGCTGCCAAGGTCAGGACTTGTTGAAGGCAGTCGTATTCCTGTTTTGTGTTGTTTTTTTTCTTTATCTTCCTGTCCAGATGTCTTCAGGACATTATTTATTTTAATGAACATTTCCAAAGTGCCTACTGGGTGTCAGACATTTCACCAAGTACTGAAAATGAAAAATGAATGAGAGACAGACTTCACCTTGAAATTGCTCACAATCCAATGGAAGACATATAAACAGATATTTTCAATGAAAAGAACTTCAAGTAGAGATCAGCACATTGGAATATATATATGAACATCAAATGTCTATCACAGGTGGGGTTAAATGAAGTGTTCACAGGGGAGTTGATGCTTTAGCAAAGCAGCTAACGTGCAGTTCCATGGCTTTTAGGAGGAGCCCTATCTGCAGGGGTCTGCTGGTGTTTAAGAATACAGGGCATGCTAGAGGAATATCAAATGATCTGAATGGCCAAAGCTATGAAAAGCATGAGGATGGATATTCAGTTAGATTGTAAAGATAGTTCAGGGTTAAGAATACAACATGATTGTTTCCATTAACAACAAGATATTTTATTCAGACTGTATTTTCTAAAAAAATGGTTAAATTAATCAAAAGGACCTGTTGAATTTTCTTTCCATGAGTATAATTTTGCCCAAGCAAACTTTTATTTACATATGAAAGAGGACAAGGCTAGAAGACTAACTCACTGGTATCACATATATTTTATGCAAATTTTAGCTAAATAGATGAACTTTGAGATGCTTCTTAACAAAAAAGATTTTTAACTATCTCTTTATTATCAATAGGGTATAAGTAAGATGAATTTTTAATTATTCATACAATAAAATACTATGAATTCAGTAAAATGAACTTGTAGAAGAATGTTGGATTATGCAGAATTGATAGTCATTACATAGATGGCTAGAAGAATTACAGTAGATTCCAAAATACACAAGAAGATACCAGTTTAACAAAATACACACCCATGTGTGCACACACACATATATATAAATATCTCGAAAAAGTATCAAAAAATATATTTGTGGTGGTCATCTCAGGGTGGTAGAATCAGGGACGATCTGAACTTTCTTATCTTTGGTGTATTGTTTAATTTTTAATATAAGAAAAAACAATGGTTAACAACCAAGGGGGAAAATGAACTCCAATTGTACCAAGGACCATTTTTAAACAGTCACTTCCAATTTAGTCTCCCTCTATAGATGAAGCAGTAGAATAATGTCGAGGTGCTTCAACTAGTCCTTGGACTCACCATACAATATGGCTGTCTCTTTGATGGTATGACTGGGTATGACTCAGTTCATATAATATCATATATCAACATGATTTCAGGACATTTGTCCTAAAAATGTTTCTGTAGTTGGATGAATTTGGCCTGCAATAAAAACATTGGTCGACGTCCTTTGTAAATCGTCTACAACTTACTGCATATACTTGTACTCTATAATTTTAGGTACCACTTATTTTTCAACAGTTTACTTTGTTTTGATAATTATGTAAATGCATAAATATACATTATGCACTTACCATTACTGCAATTATGTCAATTGCACAGAGTTCCTTTCTATCATCTGTGCTTTTGCTTGGAAGACTTGTCCAAGTATTTTTCTGCCTTACTTTATCTTATTTCATTTAAATGAAAAATTTCACAATTTCCATTTAGCAAATAACTCAAACAATAAACAGCTAGAAGTTTAACTACTTTATTAAATAAATACAAAATTGTGTTTTATATTGACATCAAAATGTTACTAATCGAAATATTTTACATTGTACATTTTCAATAGATTTGTTTTAAAAGTTACCTAAAACCAATTTTGAAATGGAAACCTTTCATCCACTGCCATAGCAATTTTTGAAAAATAAAAATTTTCAAATAACATAATTCCTCGTATTTTACTAGTGTCTCAAAAATGAGCATCCATATTTGGTGAGAACAACAAGGACTATTAAAGTGTCACTTCACTATTGAGTGAGGAAAGCTTTTTTGGACATGTATCAAAAAGCCGTAAATCATCATTGTATTCCTTTATAAGCAAAAAGAAGCAATACATACAGTTTGTACACCAGCAGTTTCCTCTTTTCTTCATGTTGTGGCAGATTAATACCAGCTTAGCCCAAACATCCAAAGTTATGCTGTTGGCAATGTAGCCATCTGTTTTTAATGAATATCCGGGGTCCATTTTTCAGTTAAGCTTCTCTTATTGTGTGTGTATGTTGCTTTTTCAGAGCTATCTGCATAATTGCTTAAAGATTTTACTGCAAAATTAATATCCTTGCTGTGAACAAGGGAACAGGGCAAAAACCAGGATGACAGAGCCTGAGATGAGGTGAAAAGCAAATCCCATTTTTTCTTGCACCATAGAAACCACGTCAGGACTAGCTTTATCTGGTAATCCACATTTAAACTTTAACCTGTAGGGGGGCTCTTTGTGTTAGATAATGTAAGCATAAAAAGAGGCTGAATCACTAATCAGATTAATCATATTTTGTAAGACTCAAAAGCTTCATTGAAAGCACCTTGTATCCAAATTAGACATTCTTGTTATTGTTGTTGTTTTTGTTGTTGGCAGAGGAGGAGTCTGTCAAAAAAAAAAAAAAAAAAAAAAAAGAATGACATGGAAATGCTCAAATGTCTGTAACTTCTAATGAACCTACAGCAAATAAAACCAAAGGCCAATATAAAATCCTTATTCATAAAATTACTTTATAGCCTCACAGCATAAACATATATAATACTTCAGTTTCCTCATATTTTAACATTAGAAGACAGTACTGGATAGAGGCTGTGACTGATACTGTAATATTTTTATATATTTTGAGTGGTAATCTTATAATATATTTAAACTATATGCATCTATAAGTTATATATTATATATAAGTAATAGACAAATGTAATATATATCATATATATGAAGACTACAAGTTCATGATTTATTATTTTAAACCATTTTAAAAAGCATTTTGTAAAGTTGGTTGCTCAATTAAAGAGAGGAATATTTTTTGGAAGTGGGGACCCTTCTCAAGAGTTAAATGAAAAAGAATGATCTTTGCAGGTCCAGCATTTTATGAAATGTGATACATGAAAATACAGTCACAAATTTCTTTTATTTGTTGAAAAAGAAGGAAAGGAAGAAAAGTATGTTATTAAACTAAATCTCTGCAAATAACACAAATCTTTCCAAAAAGAAGCAAGTGAATTCCATAGTTGACAGTCTGTACAATGACTAGGTAATTGTGGGGAAAATGCAATTGCATGCAACTTTATGCACACCAAAATCTCCCCTCCAAACACTCAGCCCTTTATAATTTAAATCAACAAATAGTTTGCAGCATATGGTATGTTACTCTAATGCATCCTAACATAACTGCTCCAATAATAATCTCAGTGAAAGAGCATGCCGAGTAATAGCTATCGAAAATTGCTTCATGCTAACCCTCTTGAAAGATATCATATAATTCTGATGTCTAATTAGGAGTATTAAAACATTACATCGGTTCTTTTTTTCAGCACAATATATATCATTTTAAAGACAGATTAGTTTATAAGATTAGATAGTCACATCTGTGGAAATCTAAATCTTAAAATCAGCTATGAAAAATTGCTGATAAAAATACACAGGTATTTTTTTAGAGCCTCGGGGCCCACCTAGGGACTTGATGCATGGAGAAGGGGACCAGACCCCCCTCCCACAACTAGGCACACCACGTCAGCACCTCAGGGCCTACCCAGGGACCCAATGCATGCAGCCAGGGTCCAGACACACCCCACAACAAGGCACACCACCAGCACCAAGGAGCATGCCAAAAACATCACCTCCATGTGGGTGGCCCATGACAGCCACCACAATAACCATGCTGCTGCGAAAGTGGCTAGACGCCACAACCACCATGCAGATGCTCCGCCAGCTACTGGAGTGCACTGACACAAGGAGAGTCACCAGCAGAGAAAAAGAAAGAAGAGGATGTCTCTCTTCACAAAGTCCATTTCAGAGTGACAGAAGAAGCATCTGCTCTACGATAATATTGGGGAACCTGATCACACCTCTCAGCATTGGACAGATCATCTAGGCAACAAATCAACAGACTAACTATTACTCTTTCAGAGGGAGAGAAGAAATCTAGAGGGGGGAAGGGAAGGGAGAGAGGGATGTGAAGAGGTTGGACAAGGGGCATAAAAAATAATTATGATTTTTAACAATATATATTCTAGTAATATTGATTTGATCGACATATCTCAATGTCGAACCCCCAAAATATATATAATCAATTTTGATTCAATAAAAAAAATAAGTTAAAAAAATAGTAATAAAAAAAAATACACGGGTCTTTTTAACCAAGTCATTTCAGATGAGGAAACTCAACCAAATGAAACAACAATATGTTATGTTAACAACAACAACAAAAAAAACAAGAAACAAAGCAACATCAACAGCTTTCTTAGCATGTGATGAGATGATATATAGTATTTAAATTATTGAATGTTTTAAATTGGATTGCACGAGATTCTAGTCCACCAACAAATTGTGGTTTGAATATTAGAAATAATAGTTCCTCATGAACTCTCCATAAGTTTAACACATGCTCTCTCAGCAGTATAGATGCATACCTACATTTGAAAATATCAGAATGGTCTAAGTTGAGAATTTCTGCATTTATAGATAGATGTGTCTATTATTTATTATTTACAATAATAGAAGTATGTCTCTGACTTATCCCCAATATTTCAATAGGACCTTTTGCCGTTAAATATAAATGCCACTTTTAGCCATTGAGGCACAAGCTCTTTTTTGTGAAGCTAGAATTTGCCTGGCTTGTGTTTTTGTACTTTTATCCCAACAGATAAGTGAAGCGTTCAAAACATTCACTCTTAAAAACATTGGTATATAAATTTAGTTTTAGATTTTTAAAAATCTTTTACCTTTTACCTATGATTTTGAAATGTGAAAATCTTCACTGCTATATTAATTCCCATAGAGAAACACTCTCTCATTGCTCTTCACAAGTGTTTTAATCATCTCCCATCAGAACAAAACCAAAAAGCAAAGCAAAACTTACACATACACACAAAAAAATTAAAGAACATTAAATACCATTCTTTTAAAGTTCTAACATTGGAAATCTTTAGCAATTTTAGCCTCTGATGAGTTTAAGCTAATGATAGACAATAAATGTGGTGCTGGTGACCTGTTCATCAGGATATTGGGCGTCTAGCTTTTACAAGGCATCAGACTTCTTTTATAATTTTGTATAAGTCATTTCAGTTGTCAGCTGGTAATCTATAAAATGGGAGAAATTACCTTAGTTTTCTGTAAAGCCACTTACAATTTGAATATTCAATGATGCTAAGTTATGGATATAAGAGATGCTCAAAAGAAAGATCTTTCTTACACAATTGTAAATATTCTGAGGTTTCTAGAGTAATACAGACTAAAACATAATTGATATAATCTCAAGTTCATTCTATTGAATAATGTGGTCATTTCTACCACACAAAGAAAGTCACAACATTCATAAGCCTAGTAAATACAGATAATATGGGCAGCAGTTTGAATCATTTGCTCCATCTAAGCCCCAAGCTGTTCTCAAATTGGCAATTTTGCCTAAACTAGGCATTTGTTTGATTGATTTTTTTCTTTTCCTGCCCTGAATGAATTGTGACAGTTTCTACCTTGCTTCAGCATATCAACTCAGTTAGGGAAACAAGAGGCATGAGATTCAACTCCCGGGTGATCATAGTTCTTGGGCCTCCAGTACACAAAACATTTAGCAGGATTTAAAGAAAGAGCAGAAATACAGAGAGTGCTTTATTTTCAGATCATCTTAATTCTCAAGGCCATATTTCAGGTAAGATCCTTTTTTTTTCCCCAACAGAGAAAAGTCAAAAGTCCTTACAATGCTTTAAATAAACATAAAACAAAAACAAAACAAAACAACAAAAACCTCATATGACCGCTTCTGAGGAAAAAAAAAATTCCCTTTGGAAGAGAGAACAGCTGTGGAGACATCTGTGGGCTGAACAGAGTCCTAAAAGAACAATTGTGCATACATCTGTGGAGATAAAATAAGTGATGGATAAAATGTGAATTAAGAGCTCACATTCTGTAGATACAACTATAAATGTATAAGAATAAAATGAGGCTCATAAAACATCTCTTTTACTTCACCACCAACTATCTGATGAATTCAGATGTGACCATAAAAGAGCAAAATAAGGTCATTTGGAGGGGCACAAAACTGTTCAGTGTTTTCTCTTTGCAGCGGAGACCTATGGACACTCTTACCTCTCTCAGTGAGCACCACATACTTTCACTGACAGTCTGTAGTGAGAGAAATTTCAGTGGTGTTTGGCATACCACACAAGTCTGTGCCATGGTGTGCTTGTTCCTCAGGAACTAGAACATTTTTTCAAGCCTTCACAATACAGTTTGGTGACATTTGAAGTGGACTGCAAATAAAATACAGTTAAGACATGGAGCAAATCAAGTGTTTTGTAGAATCACATAGCCAAACACATGATCTTAGGTGTCATCGACTTCTACCTTACTTTCCAAAGAAAATATTCAATCCAGAGCAGCAAAGAGAATTGGCCAGAACCATCACATTAAGCGAAGTAAATCAGGCACAGAAAGACAAATACCACATAATCTCATTCATATGTGGAATATGAAAAAGAATTTTAAAGTGTTGCTCATAGAAGTAGAGAATAGATTAATGGTGATGGGGGTGGGGAGGGGAAGTGGTGGACTAACGAGTACAGAACTATGCTATCTACCCTGAATGAATCATTGCACAGTATATGCATGTATTTAAACAACACACTGTACCTCACAAATATGTACAAATAAATGTTAAAAAAATAAACAAACAAAAACAAAAATGAAATTACATGGACAGTGGCAAGAACTTGGACAGGAACCTAGGTACCCTGGCTTTCAGTAAAATAATTTTTACATTATACTCCTAATTAGTTATCTTGGGAATATTTTACAAGTTTTCCGAAATAGCATTATGTCTCAACATAATTTGAATGCTAATTAGATTATAAACATCTTGAGATCAGGGAGTATACACATATTATTGAATATAGTTATATTAAACCTTAACGTACTGATAATTTGTTATTCTACTTAATTTGTTTCTGATCATAGAAAAAGATAAAAATGTTATTGAAATACTTAGGGTACTATCAAACTCCTCTTGCCAAAAACTAAACAAGGTATCACCCAAACACAAAGAACATAAATCAATAACAGTTATGCATGAGATTACATACTCTTGTATAAGCCATTAGCAAATCAAATTCAGCAGTACAAAATAAACAAAGAGGTTTATTCAAAGAATTTAAGGACAGTTAATCTGAAGGAAAAAATATGATGTGGTCTTCTTTGTAGATGAAATTGATAAAATTTAAAATTCATTTCAAGACTGTTGAAAACTGGAAATAAAACACTATATCCTTCACATGATAAAACTATCTTAAAACAACAGACAGCATCATTTTTAATGGCAAAAATGTGGAGCATTTATATTTCTCAGCACTTATAAGTACTCTACTTAATTGCTATTACAAAGAACAGATAAAAACACCACTACTTATACATCATACGCTTTGTACTTGGAAAGCCCAAGGTAATCACCTGAATCAATTGAAATAGTATGAGTGATAACATAATAAGTAAAAGAGTTGATCATAAAAATAATCAATAATTAATAGCTCTATAACAACTTAAATTTAGAACCTATCAAAGAGAAAAAATACCTTACTCAAAATAGCAAATAATATGATGCATAGCGAAAAATACTTACCTGCAGTACTAAACTAAATAGAGAAAACTGAAAGATTTACTAAGATGGTAAATGAAGGCTCAAATATATGTAAAGACTTATTATGGCACTGAATTAAAGAATTTAATAACATAAAAATGCATTTTCCCAGAGATAATGTGTAAATTTAGTATAGTACTATTTAATATACTAAAGAGATTTCTCTTTATAATTTTGCAAAATCATGTGGAGAATTTTGTAAACTTAATTAGGAGTACCATAGAAAAATATGAGAATTGCAAAAATACTTTTGGAAGGATAATAAAAGAGCCTTGATATACACAATATTAACTTACCTTCTAAAGATATAGTAATTAAAATAGTATAATATTGACACATGTACCAATGTAACAAGATATAAAAGTCAGAAACATGCATAAGGACATGTATTAAGTACATGATAAAGGAATAATACGTCAGTTAAAAAGTAATAGAATTTTTGATAAATTGCATTGATAAAGCTTATTAAACTATATAATAAAACTAATTTCTGATACATTAAAAATATAAAGTAAAAAATAAGCTCATAAAGGTATTATGATAAAATATAGATCAAGACATATAAACTTAGACTGGGGATGACTTTCTAAGTGTGCTACCAGATATAAAGCTATAAAGGCAAAAATTAATAGATTTAACCCTTCTCACTACTACAGTATTACCTTCCCAGCTGAGGTCTTCCACATGAGTTCATTTCAGCACAGGTGCTGCTAAAACCCTCTAGGCAGGTGAATAAGAAAAAGGGTGCTGGATACGTGAGCACTTAAGAAAACGAAGAAGGAGGGATAAGTGTTCAGAAAAGGGGGCAGAAGTTTTCTAGTGAAAATATTTCTTAATTTGTTGAGCCTACAAAATGCAAAGGCAATATCAAATTTAATGAGTATAATAACTATAATGAAAATTTATAATTATTTGAGATATTCATCAATATCATTTCTTCTATGCAATGTTTCACTCATATCAGAACGTAGAATTTATGTTGTTAGTACTTTCATTCAGCTGCATTATAAGTAAAACTGAGTTTTTGAAATGATCTGCAAACCTAACCACCCTGCTAAACAGATGGGTCTGTGGGATAATACATTTTATTTTCAAGTTACTGACTTTATAGACTTTGGATATTAATAAAGCAAGGAATGCTTATTTTTTCTCTATCAGTCAATCTATCTATGGTATACTATTATCACATCATTATATAATATAACAATATATAATTTATATATAATATAAATAAAGTTTGCCTGACTGAATTTTGAAATTGTTTCGAACTAGTGCCTCTTTTTTTCTTTCCATTTTCTTGTCTTTGGAGCCAGAATGTCTGTTCATGCTGGTTTCCTATACCTGTCGTGTATTGTATTTGGGGAGCAGAAAACTTGTTCTTTGAGGTTAACAGATTCACAGAAGGAAAGGAATTTTTCCTCAAGATCGATTATACCCAGAGCCTCATTCATGCATAATTTACATGATGTATATGATGACATTTAGTACTCCTGAGTTGATAAAACTTAGATGAGATTTTTGGACTTGATACTATAATAGGTATCAAGAGACCTTTGGAGATTTGGGGATAGGGTGGATGTATCTTGCATATGAGATAGATGTGAATCTTTGGGGATAAGAGGATGGAGTGTCAGAGGCAGAATAATGGCCACTCAATGATATGCATGTCCTAACTCCAAGAACCTATGGACTATGTTAGGTTACCTGGCATAGGGGAATTAAGGTTGCAAATAGAATTAAAATTGTTATAATCTGCTGACCTTGAAAGGAGACCCAATGTAATACCAAGACTTTTTATGCGTGAAGTAGGAAGTTGGAAAAGAGAGAACCTGTGGTATGGAAGTGTGAAAAGAACTTGGCCCAATGTCACTGGAGGGCCACAAGCCAAAGAATGGGTGGCTTCTAGAAACTAGAAAGAGCAAGGAAAAATTTTTCTCACAGCACCTTCAGGAAGAAACACAGCCCTGCCAACCCCTTGATTTTAGCTCAAGGAGACCCATTTTGGACTTCTGACCTCCAGAACTATAAAATAACAACTTTGTGTTGTTTTAATTCACTACGTTTGTGATAATTTGTTACAGAAACAATGGGAAATTAATGGAGATTTAAATATATTTAAGATTGAATGTGCCTTAGACACAATGCTGACTTTTAGGAGTTTGCCTTCAGAAAAAAGCCACATTGCTTTACTGTCTAATAGAAAGAAATTCTTATGTACTGTATTCTAACTCTAAATGGAAATCTCTGCACATAATTATTTTTATTATCTAAATGTGGTACTTTTCAGAGTTTTCACTTTAAAATAAAGTATAAATTTAGGTCATAATATAGTATAACACAAAAATGAGCATTTCTGCTTACTTGGTTTTGACTTTCTTGGGTGCAAAACTTTTGACTTTCGTTTATTCATTTATTTAACAAATATTTGTTGAGCATTCAACCTATGCCAAGCACTGTTCTGAGATTTGAAAAACTAGTAGTGAATAAGAAAGGCCATTTCCTTGATTTCATGGACCGTATATTCTAATGAGGGAAGAAAGATAATAAGCCAATTACTGAGTAAAAAAAGAATATTAGATGATGATAAGTGTTAAAATATGATAATGTGATTGTAGTGTGGAATGGGTGGTTAGAAAAGACCTCTGCAGCCATGTGAGGTTCAAGCTGCAATGTGAATGACAAAAAAGAGCCAAGTATGTGAAGACCTGGGTAACATCATTATAGGCAGAAGAAACAGCTAGAGCCAAGGCCTTCAGCTGGTGCTCCAAAAGCCAAGAGAGGAAGGGGAGCAGTATCAACAGTGCTGGATACTCCTGAGAACCTAGGAAAGATAAGAAGAGGGAAGGAACTGTTGGATGGGCAACGTGAAGGACCAACGAAGAGGAAGAAATAAGAAGGCCTTATTAGAATGGGCAGAGGTGAGATGTTAAGGTGAAGGGAAAACATTAACTATAGATAATTTTTTCAAGAAATTTTGATATAAAATGCATAGAGAAATCAGGCAGTAACTGCAGGGCGATGTGGGCTAAGGCCAGGGCTTTTGTTTGTGTGTAAGTTTGCTTGTACACAGATGGGATGCTCTGCAGAAGTAAGAACTAATGATGCAGCAGGAAGTGGGAATAGTCAGAACAAAGTCCTGGAGCCGGCAAGAGAAGATAGATCTAGAGCCCACATGGAGAACTGGTCTTTGATGGGAGCAGGCATAGAAACCCATCCAGAGTAACAGGAGGGTAGGCAGAACACAGGGCTGCAGAAAGACACTAAAAAGTCCATTGGGAAGTCCATTAATAAGAAGATGAGCAAGTTCATCTTTCATTGTTTGTATTTTCTTGAGAGTATGAGACATATTCATTGCATGAAAGTGAAGGGAGAGGGTGTAGAAGATTTGAGAAGAGAAGATAACTTGAAAAGTTTTGTGACTTTCGGTTACTCAGGTTTAGGTATCAATATTTAATGTATTTGAATGGTTGTTTTTACTCAGACTTCACGAAGATAAAAGGATTTGTCAAGAACTAATAAATTTTTTTGCAATGAAAATGAACTGCAATTTAATATACTTATTATATATATATATTTACTGCATAAAAGTGCAAAATTAATTTGGTGAATATTAATACACTTTGACAGTGTGTGGGAGGTTTTTAGTCACATTAACGGGAAGAGTCTTAATTTGGGCTCAAACTTACAATAGTTCCTTAGCTTGGGCAGCAGTGTGAACCTTCTTGTGCAACATCATTAACACCAGGGCAATTATGGATTCAGATACTGAGTTTGAATCATTTCAGAAGACAATGAAAAGCAGAATAAATAATTTTTGCTCACACTGGTGGCCAATAATCAAAACAGAACTTTTGCTTCCTTCACTTGATAAAGGGCTGCCTTTTTATCCCCAAGTTTCCTAGAAAATATAAGTAGAAATGGCTTTTTTGCATAATCCCTAGGTCTCACCTTTGCCAGTATGAAGACAGTGAGAGTTGCATCAGTGGCCAGACTCACTGAGAAACTGCAGATGTATCTTGGGTACCCTGTTTGCTGTAACAGCATCTCTCCTATCCCCTTTCTCACCCCATGAATAGATATTTCAGATTTTCTGCTTCTTCAGCTTTTTTGGCTATGAGTTTATAGCTTTCCTGGCCAGAAAAAAAAAAAAAAAAAGACAAAAACCTTCCATGCTTGAATTATTCCACTTGTAAAAGAAGCTGTAAGAACTAAATATGTAGAGGGAAACCAACAATACACTGAGTCCACAGCATGTTCTAAGTACAGATGAAAACTGTAGTTGGGCAAGGGCTGGGTGAGCTAAGAGCCCAGTTGGAGTTAATGTGAAAGTACACATATTTTGTGTCTTGTGGTGAATTTTTGGCACAAGATTTCGAGTTAGAGATGGCAAATCAGGGTTAGAACATAGTCTTAAAACTATACATAAGTTAGATAGCATCAAAGTAGGCATCAAAAACAAAAATGCCAAACACTGATCTATCATTTAATTAATAGAATTCAGATTACTTTTTGTTTTTATGTATTCTAATGGCTTCTCTTGGGAAGAGATGGCCTGTGACCAGCAAGGCATGAGGAGACAACGGCCAAAAACAAAATTAGCTTGCAACTCTTAAATCACAACCCCCAGCCGTTCAGCCTGCCACTAATCACAGCAGTAAATGTTAAGGAGAAGGTGAGAAGTTTGATTCACCTAAAAACAAGATGATGACAAATTAAAGCAATGTGTCACTCCAAACACTAGGAAAAGAATAATAATTGCAAATATCAGGAACATTGGATTATACTTAATTAAAACATTATAACTTCAGAAAAAGAAAACGAGTCACTGCAGGGATCACATTTCCTATGAAATAGTTGCTAATAGTGTCTTTTGTAGAATAAAACTGTAAACTAGAAGCCTGTTTGATGAGCCATTGGCTTTGCAAGCTCATAGAAGCAGTATGGCTGCAATGCCTCACTAAAGAAAATGCAAACCTGTGGAGAAAGAGAAAGAAGGATGTGCTTGCTATGAAGTGAACAGTGAAGATTATTAGTGGCATTATCTATAGCTTTCTTAAGACTGTTAGCAACTATGTTAATAAACTGGCACAATTTCAATTCGGAACAGAAGTTCTCAGAGGAAGGCATCTCTCTCTCTCTCTCTCTGTCCCTCTCCCCACCACCTGCATTCTTCTTTCTATATAAGATATGACAAGACATAGAATATGTGGTAAAATGCTTGGTGTCATTCATGTGGGGAGTCAAAATAGAAATTCAAAATATCTAAACCAATCTCAGAGGCTTTGTTCAGAAATGGAGCAGATTGAAATGACCTCTCACAACAGATTGTGTCAGAGGAAAAAGGAAAGAGGCCACTTCTATAAGGCAGCAAAATAATAAGAAATGACAGAACCTGATGCTTTAACAGTGTATGTATGCCACTGACAAACTGAAATAGTGCAGAAATTTGTATAGATCAAGTAAACCAGTTGCAACAAATCAAATTAACTTATGTTAGTTTCAGCAACTGAAGACATAGGCTAAAGAAAAATGTATCAAAATAAAGACTCAATAAAATAAGAAATTTAAAAGAAAATGTTATATTATCCATTACTCTTTCACAATATATGGCTTTTCTCAAAAAGCTTCTATGCAGGGTATATGAAAGCACTTCCTGAATTACTAGCAAATAAAATAGTGTCTTCTTGGGAGAACATTATCACCTATTATCTCCTCTTGGGTCTTGAATGCTGTACACAGAGTCTCACATTAATCAGTTCTATTAGAAATATATAATTTAATGTATTAAATAATTATTTTAAATAATATAAAATTCATGTATATAATTACTAAAAAAAGAGATAAACTCATTAAATACATCATAGTTCACAACCAAGTTCTGGGATTCTACTTGCATTTCCAGTTGACAGAAAATGTCATTATTTTGACAGAAAATGTCATAATGACATTATTTTCATGAGAGCAGTGCTAAAGTTACTGAAATCTGGAAACTTCAAACTTATAGAAGTTTGGAATGTACTGCAGACTTTAAAATCTCAGAACTAAATGCAAAGTGAAAATCTATTTAGTCCAAAGTCCTTTAGAAAAGAAAATTGAGCTCAGAGAAGTGGAAGGAGTTACCCAGTAGCCATAGGAATTTAGCATAAAGTGAAGAAAATTGCAATAGAACAGACTACACTCGGACCTCGGTTTTATCCAGTGATGCACATGAAAGACTTTTCATAAAAGTGAGATCTCAGACTAAAGCAGCCACTTAAATCATGTTACTAAAGTTGAAATAGTCACTTAAAGTATTAGTAATAACAATGGTCAAGACACATATGCTTGCAATAAACTTATTTTTAAGATTTGAATTTATAAAAATATAAAATGTTGAGTTGAAATACAATAGTCTCAAATTTTAAACAGATAAATCACAAGTTATCTTTTTTTCTTTTTCCTCTCTTCCTCACTCTCTTCTTTTCTCCCTTTTTTCTTGTTCTTCCTCTTCCCCCTCCTTCTTCTTTTGGTATTTTGGTAGTTTTAAAATGTCCACAAATTCTCTGACACTATTACATTACAAAGGTGGAGCCTAATGTCCCAGTGAGCTGGTCTTGGTGATTCTCTTCTAATGACACAAGGTCATGAAAGGCATAGCAACTTCCTTCTTGCTCTGATTCTTGGATAACTTGCTCTGGAAGAAGCCAATTACCATGTCAATATGATGCTCAAGCAGCTATCTGGAGAGCTTCATGTGCTGAGGAACTGAGGCCTCCTGCCCATAGCCATATGAGTGAGCCATGTTAGGAACAATCTGCTGGCCTCAGTCAATCCATCACATGTCTGCAATGCCAGCCAACTTAACCTCATGAGATCCCAAATTAGAACCACCCAGCTTAGCTGCTCATAAATTTTTGGCCTACAGAAACAGTAAGATAATAAACATTTGTTCTTTGTTTCCTCTGAATTTGAGATAATTTGTTATGCAACAGTAAATAACTGATACAGTTGTGCTACCCTTATCATGTTAACTTTTATGGCAAACTTCCTAAAATTAATTAGGAGGCTTTCTTAAAAATATATAGTTATGCAAGTATCACATGTTTTCGGTAATAAATAGTGAATTCAAGTAAATGAATATGAACAAGACACACTTATATTTGAAGTATTCCAGATGACAATCATTCACATTTTAGTGTACATCTTTGAAGATTTTTGCTGAACGTTCAATTTAAGCTTATAAAGGCCACCAGGTATGTCCACAGTAAGAAATTAAGAACATAAACTCAAGTCAGACTGCCTGAGTTGGAACCCTGGCCCCACCACTAAACAGCTCTGTAACCTTGAATACCTAACTTCTCTCTGCCTCATTTTATGCATCTTTAAAATGGAGATAATAAGAGTGTATTTGACTCCTAGGCTTATTGTGAGGTTTAAATTAATGGAATTAATATATGTAAAAGTATTAGAATTGCACATGAAATCATCCTATACACTTGTGCTATCATTATTATTAGGTTGTCATATTCAATGAACCCTTTTCTATTCCTTTAAAAAAATTTTTTTATCAGGCTTTGGCATAGTCTATTATGACTTGAAACATATCCTTGGTTGCCATTTTTCCAACAGTCTTGAATTTCATTCTATTTAACCAGCCATTCCTTATCAGTTATCTTCGCTTGTTTCTCCTCTTTTCATTCTCATATGTGGAGCACACTAGTTCTGTCTTTTCATCTTATCTTTTCCCTTTCCAGACTCTTGGACTAATAGATCTCTTTTAGTTCGATAGTCTTATTCACCCAGTCTCTGCATGATCCAGCTCCGAGCTTATCATTCACTGCACACCAGCCACTATGGCCTCTTTTCTGTTCTGCAAATAGACCAGTCACTTCAGTGCTTCTGTGCCTTTGCATGTACTGTTCCCCGTGCCTATAACATCCTTACTCCAGGTTTCTGCATGGCTTGCTTTCATTCTTTATCTTATAAAAGGCCTTCCTGACCACCCCATTACTGTTCTGTTTATTCTTTTTATACTTCTTATTTCACGTTATGTTATGTTATGTTACTCGTTTATGTCACACACACTTTTGCATGCCTACTATGTGGCAGGCAATGTTCTAAGTATTTGCATTAGTGGAGAAAACAGTCACTGATCTTTGTTCTTGTAGGGTTTACATTCTAGTTTTGATAAATAAACAGTAAACGAAATCCATAATAATGTGCAAATTATATTTTACATTAATGTTGGTAAGTGCTATGGTTAAAAAAGAAAAAAGGAGGAAAAAGCAGAAGAGGAAGAGGGTATGGGGTAGTAGAGTTGGTAGGGGCTGGGGGAGGGGGCCAGCAGCTGCAGAATGAAGTAAGATATCAAGGTTGCCTCTTTGAGATGGTCAGATATGAGAAATTCTTGAAGACAGTGAGGAATTGAGTCATATGCCTATTTGAGGAAAGACTGTTCCAGAGAGAAGAAACAGAGATTGTAGTGTGCGGTCATGCCTGATTATTCCACAAACTGCAAAAAGGCCAGTGCTGACAAAACAGAGAACAGGAGATGAGGTCAGAGAAGGGAGAAGGGTAGGGAGAGAACATCAAGACGGAACCTGCAGGCCACTTAAAAAATATGCTTTTTTAATTTTGCATATTTGACGCTGCTTTTTATGCAAGTCTACTTACTGATAAAATTTAACAATTTGATCAGCACATTTCTAAGCTTTTTTCATTAATTTCTTCTGGTACTCAATAAAAGTCTTAATCTACATATTAAGAATGTTTTTTTAAAAAATCTCATAAAAGATTTCTTTAATTTGGAATTTGATTTTTGTTTTTGTTACATTTGTCCTGATTTATTTATTAGGAGTCTCAACTGTCTATGTCTTGGATATCCAAACTCTATTTTAAACCACTGTGTTCCCTGTCATTGTTTCTATCTTTTCTCCTTCTTTCTCTGTGTTCTGGAAAAATTGTAAATTTGCCTTCCACATCAGTATTTAACTTTCTGAAGTGTCATTTCTGCTTTTATCCTGCTTTGAACACAGATTCCATATTATGATGAAACATTATTACCTTTAATTCTTTCTTTACTGCAGCTAGCAGTCTTTTCATATCAATTGGCTATATTTAAATCTCCTAAATCTCTTCTCATACCCCTCTAAGGTATATTTTTATTGAAAAAGCAGCATATTTACTTCCTAAAACTACTTTGTTTTTCATAATGTTTTCTTAATGTATGTTCCTATTTTAGCCTCTGAAATGGTAGTCTATTTTAATTGTATATTGCATAATCACTTCCTTGGATATGTTTGGGGTTTTTTGCATATCTTTGAAAAAATAACATTCTATTCTATCCATGCTTTATTTTTAACAAAATTCCACTTGAATGAGTTCCCCGTGTTACTCTTCAATGAGAAATTAAATGTTGTTAAACATCTCCCCTCTCATAACTTCCAGGGCTGGTAAACACAAGTGTCCAATACTAGGTCAATGATCTTCAATTGAATGGCGAGGGAAGTCAGGTAACTCAAGCGGGGAAACGATGTCTGCATTTTCTGCTCTGGATTTGACAAAGTTGTGATACCACCAACCATTTATTATCTCCTGCAGTTCTTTCTGGCCCAGCTTCTGCTCCAGGTACATGGCATTATAGTTGTGTATTCTACTCATTATATCTGGAAAAAGTACTACCAGGATTGAAATCCCCCTAAATTTCCCACCATTGTGACTGATAGCCTGTGGCTTTCCTGGCCCAGTGGTAGACTCACAAGGGCAGAAAAACTCACCAGCAAAGTATATCTAAGGAATGTGTCTTGACACTAGCCCTCCAGATTTGGGCTGTTTGATTAGAAGACACCCTGCTGCTTTCTCAGAAGGGAATGTTGTTTGAAATTATTTATTCCTTTGGCCTCTTACAATGGACCTTCATGCCCTACACAGATTAAACAAAGTTAGACAGGGAAGAAGATTTGCTCCCAAATGTGTATATACAGAGCAGATAAGGAGGTGGTTCTGTACCTGCTCCTCTTCCACGTGCTCAAAATCTCCTGACAGAGGAAGGTACAGAATGCTCTTTTCCTTGAACTTTGGTCTTTTCCCTACAAATTGGGTCATGTCCAGAAAACTACTCATCCTTTTCATTCATTATGCCCTAAGCATCTAGAAAAACCTCAAACAAAACTCGTGATATGCATTAAAATGTTTACCATGCCATGAGTAAAATGAAATTAGCTATAATCCAACATCTTCATTCAATCCGATCAGCCACTGAATCACTAAACCTGATTCAGTTCAGAAGAAGTGGTGTCACTCACACTATTCTCTGGCTATTTTGCCTCCAATATGTTGCCTTGAGGTGAAAGGCAGGTCAGGAAAATTCAAGCAGAAGTTGGGTTGAGATTTTAGCCGATAGACCCTGTAGACATGTCCTTAGTAATTCTGTGTCCAAATTTTTAATGTTTATGTTTTACCTTTAAGAAAAAAAAGAATGCAGGAAGAAGTTCATCCTGAAAATGTAATTGCCATTGATAGTAAGAAGAAATTCATGCTGTACATTAAATTTAACTTAAATCAACTTGAGGGATGTGGAAATGTAATGAGCTAATAGATTAAGGAGATGGGCTACTACAGGATTCCAAAGGCTCAGTAATTGCTAAGTATATTTTTAAACAATAATAAATTAATTACATTTTAAATTTGTCTGAATCCAAACTATTTGACAATTGATACAGTGTAGACAAGAAGCAAATCATTTTATCCACCCCTAATTACAATATTTTTTGTTCTTCATTATCGCTGCTATCAGCAGTTACAGCCTTGTGAAGAAAGTGCATCTTGTGTCTCTTTGTGTGTATTCAGTTTGTATAGAATGATTATATAATCAATGCTAGTGCATCATTAATGTCACACCCTTTCCCTTGTCACTGCCTTTAACTATAACACTGTGAGACAAATACCCGTCTTCTCATCTTCCTATTATCCTGCATGCCATTAAAAGTGAAAAGAAATGCTATATTTATCTTCATATATATTAAAAAATAATGAAGAGGATAATTATCAAGGCTACATTGCAATTTCACGGAACTGATGTCAGTTACAAACTACCCAGTCAGCACGCTTTTAGTTCATAACACCAGAAAAATCGTGTGATTGAAATACAGTCACTTAATTAATCTCTCTCTATGACTACTTTCAGTGCTATGCTTGTGGTACAGAAACAGTGATGGAAAATTCAAATTTGGAAACATGGAAGACAATGGAAGCTGATTAGTTCAGTTTTATTTTATTTTATTTTATTTTATTTTTTTATTTTTTTATTTTTTTTTTTTTTTGTCGTTTTTTCGTGACCGGCACTCAGCCAGTGAGTGCACTGGTCAGTCCTATATAGGATCCGAACCCGCGGCGGGAGCGTCGCCGCACTGCCAGCGCAGCACTCTACCAAGTGCGCCACGGGCTCGGCCCTCAGTTTTATTTTATCTGGACATTTAGTCTCTTAGCACTGAGTGGCAGGAGTAAGTTATAGTTAGTTAGGTGTTAACTAAAGGCAAGACTGATGAAATTGTTTTGCATTTGTTGGCTCTTAACTATAAAAGCTGTTTGGTTTAATGACACTCACTTCAGTACTGTGTGGTAAATACTGATGAGCGATAATGGATCCACAAGAATGACATTCCACCATTTTTCAGGATATGTATAGTTTTTAATAACCAGGGCTTTTATCACATATGAAACACAAGATAACACAAGTAAATCAAAATAACTACACTCTGGGAGAGTTGAATTTTGGAAATATAAATCATAAACAAATGTGCTAATGGATTTATGAAGCACTCTGATAAGGGTTTAAATAATTGCCAAACATAAAGTCCTTTGACCTCTATCATGATGAAAAGTCCTTGTAGCTACAGTTTTCAAACTTTTGATGTAACAGATATGCTGTATAATAGTCACGTAGTCTTGATCAGGTAGTTGACTGGTAAAAATGTAGATGTAAGTGGCTTGGCAACAGGAGGTGTGATGGTTTATATTCAGGAATTTATATGAAGAAGATCCAGAAAATAATCAGATGATAGAAATTTATAGAAGTAATACTGAGTATGGATGAGTGGTATAATACCATTTTCTTCTTTTTCATTCATTGTTTTGCTATCTTCAGCTAAGCTGAAGTCCAATTTGCCTTCTATTTATGTAACCTATTTCTATAAATTATTGTTAACATGATTTTTAAACTTAATTTCTTAACAAACTATTATCACTGAAATATTTGTATTTCATCTTTTGATTAACTTATGCATTAGATGGGAAGTATCTTGAGGGCAGAGTCCATGTTTAATCATTTTTGTTTCTCAACTAAAATAACACACTTTATGCCTTGGGTTGAATGTCCCCCGAAAACTTAAACCCCACTGTAACTGTTGAGTATGGGAAATCCTATTATGGTCATTGAAAGTTGGGCCTTGAAGAGATGATTAGATTGAAGGACTATGACATAGTGAACAGATTAATAATGGTGGACAGGGGTGGGGTTCTGAGGGCTTTAAAAGGAGAGCAAATGAGTCTCTCTCTCTCTCTCTGCTCTGCCATTTTCTGCCATGCGAGACCCCTGCATTGCTGTAAAGACACCATCAAACAAGATCCTCACCAGATCTGTTCCTTGGACTTTGGACTCCTAGCCTCTGCAACTGTAAGCAATAAATTTCATCTTTTTAGAAAAATATCCAGTTCTGTGCATTTTGTTATAAGCAACAGAAATGGACTAATACACTTTATAAGATATAACTTTATAAGTTATAACAATTTCTTGTACAGGAAAAGAAAAAATAATTAAGCTAACTTTTCATTAACAGTTTCTCCTTGTTTTCAGAGCACACTGCCATGTTATTGAGCGTTTGGCTGTTTTCTACTATTCAGCTATTTCTATTGCTATAACTTCCCATGTATTTGTCATCAGACCCATTTCAGAATCACTATAACAAATATAAAGTGTACCTCCTTCCTCTCTCTAAGTGCTTCATGTTCTTTACTATTATGTTTTAAAATCTCTAATTAAAAAAAAATCACTTTAAATCTTTCAAAACCTAAAACTGAAAATTGACCAAGCAATTCTACAACAAAGTTTTCAGGCAGGTTACTTTAAGTTATTTAATAATTTTGTCCTTTGTTGTTAGGTCACATCATTCCTTTGAAGTGTCATTTGATATGGGGCATGCTCTGGAAGGGCATAAAATATTTGGAATACATATACTCTTCACTAGTACAGCTGGTGAGTGTGGTCAGTGAACATCCTCTACTTTTTAACACTCAGTGGGAAAAAAAAAGTGCAGCCAGCAAGGGAAGAGAAAACCAAAGTTTTCAAATATTCTACTCTCTACTTTTCTGCATTACTGATGATAGTACATTAGGCATATTATGGCATATTACATTATTGATAAGTAAAATCAGGATAATAAGAGAAGTCCAAAAAATTAGGAAAAAAGGAAGAAAGAAACAGAAAATATCTAGACAATATTGCAAAATGTTTTAACAGAATAACAAAGGAAATGGCAGTAAGATTTGAAATACACTATTAACTAATTAATGCAAACTATGGGAAACTAAACATGACTCAAGAGTTTTCATGAAAAAGTTGTTAACACAGAGAGCATCTGGCATTGTTGGATGTGCTCTTGGCTCTTGATTTTTTTTTTTAAATTTTAGTGGAAGAGGAGTAGCTTCTATTCCCTTCACTTCACACTCTATACTCTGCCTAGAGATATAAACAACTGACAGTTAATACTTTCTTGTAAAATTAGGTATCATGTCTGTGCGACCTGAAGGCAAGTATTTCAAGAATTGTTCAATCGTTGTCACTGAACAGTCCTCCTCTGAGCTTTAAAATGTAAAATTATTTATTTTCCCTTGAACATGCTCACTTCAAAACTTGAAATTCTCCAAAATCAAATAAGATTATATAAATAATGTTTTTGTCTAATGTCACACCCCATATGACATTTTATTACTGAATAAATCCATGTGGGTATAATTTTGAGCGTATCTAGAATAACCTACTTGATTTTTAAAAAAGCAGACTTAGTTCCTCTTCAATATAAGGATATAAAGAGATTAAATTGTAGCAGGAGTAGTGAAACCAGGTAATCAAAAGTGTTGAAGGGAGAAAATAAGATTTGACTATAAGCTACATATGAAAACCCCGGACTAACCTCAAACATACAGTAGGAATTATTTTGGAGACTTGAATTTGTCACAAATTGACGCAGTTTTCTCAAAATCTTTTTTGACACAGTGTTCATTCTTTCAACAAGTATCTATTGAGTGAGTATCATTGGGCAGGCACTATAATAAACAGCGGAAATAAAAGGATGAATTAAAACAGACAGAGCACCTGCTCTCAGGGAATTAACAACTTAGATTGGGAGAAAGATATCAAATTACCACAGAGACAGCTGTGTAATTACATACTGGGATAAGTGATTCAAAGTAAAGGAACATAGTTCCATAACGTGCATAAGAAATGACTCTCTACCGGGAGAGCCTCCTGAGGAAGTAAAGCTTAAACCAAATGAGGTACGAAGCAGGTAGAAGTGGATGTTGAATAGGCGATGGGGGCGTGGGAAAGGTAAGTGGAAATGGCTTATATTGGGAGTATAAAAAACCTGCATGTATATGAGAACTTGCATTATAAATATATTTGACACCACAAATCAAATGGGTAAAGGAGTATTGTTTAACATAGGGTCAATAGGCAAACCACGGCACACAGACCAAATGAAGTCCTCCACTTGATTTTGCAAACAACATTTTAGTGGAGTACAGCCACTTCCTTTTATTAACATATTGTTCACGGCTGCTTTGGTGCTACCATATCAGAGTTGAGTAGTAGTGACAAAAACCTAAAATACTTTTTTTTACAGCACTTTAGAGGAAAAGTTTGCTGACCTCTGGTTTAATGAACAGCACTAAAAAAATCTGGCTTGGTATTTGTATAAAGGCGACTGCAGATGTCAATGGTACAATGAGAAACCTAATGAAGAAAAAAAGAGAATACTTTTGTGTCTTGGGTGTGAAGAAAAGCCTCTTTAACAACTTCAGAAATTACAAACCAAAGGCAAATTTGATGATTTTGACCCTATAAGAATTAAAAATTTATATTTACCAAAGTACTCCTTTGAGAAACTATCAAAGGGATGACTCACTGGAAAAGATGGCATAAAATCTGCAACCAACAAGGGACAATATGTAAAGTGTAAAAGGAACTCCTTCAAGGAAAACACCAATACCCACTACAGAAATGAGAAAAAGGTATGAATGGGCAATTTACAAAAAAGGAAGACTGCATAAGTAAAAAGTATATAAATTATATGCTGTAACTCAGTAAAAATCAGAGAAAAACAGTGAAAATAAAAACTCACATTGGCAAAAAATTTTTAAAAATAGTACAATACCACGTGTTTGCAAGATTGTAGAGAGTCAGGAATGTGTACAGAATGTGAGTAGAGAATAGCTGAGTAGTGAAGCTATTCAGAAAGGCAATCTGACAATACTCACTGAAGTTAAATATACCATACTCTGTGATCCCACAGAACACCTGAAGCTTATATCAGAGAATTTGTGGTGCCTCTTTACAAAGGAAGATGCTTAAGGATGCTTATTGCAGTATTGTTTGTAGAATTGAGGAGCTGAGGACAGTCCAGATGTCTATCGCTAAACAAATGCATAAAAAAATAGAAAGGATACATATTGAAATGCCATGCAGAAGTAAAAAAATAGGTTATATCTTAAAAACAGTGTTGTATAAAAAAGTAAGAGAGTGAGGTCTATAGCAAAATTATATATATATAATATTTCATATTTTATAATTATTAAAAATATGTATGAAACAAACACATTAAAGGCAGAGAGGGGAGTGAGAGAGGGGAATGAGAGACCAAAGATTAAGGGGAAAATAACATTACAAAAGCGGTGAGGCTTCACAGAGACCAATGATAACAGCATGTTATAACAGAAAAAGGGTTATTTACTTAGCTTCCTGCACTACAAGCACAAACAGTGTCCTTTTTGAAAGGTCACTCTGCTTATAGTGCAGCATGGAAATAAGGATGGGGCAAGAGAAGATACAAGGACAAGAAGATACAAGTGGGGTAAGAGATAAGAACAGAGTGAGGAAAGATTGGAGAAGAGTGTTAACTGTGGAAACAGCAGCAATGGACAGAATTGAATAATAAGAGGTAAAAATATAAAAGATGATAATATGCCAAATATGGAGGAGAGAGAGTTATAAAGGATGGCTTCTAGGTTGGTTGGTTGGTTGGTTGGTTTTTTCCCTTATGCAATTATAGAAATAAGTTGCATTGCTCTGAGATATGGCACAAAATAAAAAACCTGATTTGGTAGAATGGAGAGCACGATGGGTTTAGATTTGTTTAGGTAAGTTTGAAGTGATTTTAGGGCATCCTAGTGGAGATGCTGGATAGTCCATAGTGTGGCAGAAGTTCAATATCAAAATCTGTAACAAGATACACATTTCAGTATCATCAGCATAGAAACAGTTCACACCACAGGATGGATGAAACTTATTAAGGAGAACATTTGAAGAGTTTTAATTAAGGAATTTCAACATTTATAGAGAGAGGGAATGATTCTACAAGGAAGACTAAGAAAAAGTAGCCCAGTGAAAACCAATGAGTGTGGTATTAGAGAGGTTAAAAAAAAAAAGAGTGTATCCAGAAAGATGGAGTTGTCAACATGCCAAGTGACATTCAGGTCAAGTAAGATCAAGACTGAAAATGATGCTATTTGATTTGCCCATAAGGCACCCAGCTGAGACCTTAGAAAAAGATGAGGTTAGGGGTGAGTACTAAGGAAGTGGTAATTGATGTAAGCATGGTAAAAGTATTTTTAAAGATGAATGTGAAATCTAAAACAATCAAACTCATGGAAGCAGAGAGAAGAATGGTGGTTACTAGAGGCTAGAAGGTGGGGGGAATGGGATGCGATCAAAGGGTATAAATTTGCAGTTAGACAGGAGAAATAAATGATAAGTATTTAAGATAATGAATGTGTTAATTAGATTGGTTCAATCATTCCACACTGTGTACATGTATCATAACATGTGTATTGAGAAGTTCATAGTGTCAGTGAGGTGAAAGAAGGAGAGTGGTTTTTTAATGATATGTGCCTCAGAAAAGTAGGTTGTTCTTTTTTGTTTGTTTCATGTTATTGTTATTTTACAAGAGGATGTAGGATATTGTTCTGGAAGACACAATGGAGAATAAGGAGTTCATTAACCACTTCCCCTGTTCCCTGGATACATAAGATAAACCATCACTGGAGGAAGATAGGGGGAAAAAATGATATCACCAGGTTTCAGTTAAGGCAAGAAAGTAAGTGAAGAAAATATTTTCATAAGGCACTGAAGATAGTAAAGAAATTTCCTGAATGTGGCATAACACTTACAGAGGGCACTGTGGAAGGATTTAAGACTTGGGGGAGAAAAGGGATGTTTCTCTCCCCCAAGAAATATAAATATACCTAACACTTCAAGAGAGGAGCCACCACTACTCCTAACTCTCTACATGCACTGATCCCAGTACTGTGGGTTCCCTGAGAGTACCAACGCTCCAGACTCAGACTTTGTGGCTGTGTTGGTTTTTCCCATGTCTCAGACACCCAAGCCATCACCATAGCAAGCTAGTTCACACTCTAGGCCCCAGAACCTAGCCTTCAGTATATGTGTCCCTGCTGCATGTACTGGATCAGCTGGCATAGAGAACTCGGCCCCACACAGATCCTGGAGCTGCTCTAACTCTGCACATATCTGTGCTTCCATTCTCAGTACCCCCAGTTGCTTTATAAACATATGTGCCTCGCAAACTGTTACCAACATGACAGCGGGGATGCCTGCACTGAGAACACAAGCACCATGACTGCCCTGGATCCCGGATCCCATTTGTTCCTGTGTTTCAGGTCTCAGTTCTATGGATGCTTCATGGCTGCCACCCATCACACACTGGCACCACAGCCATGGCAAGTGAGCCCACAAGCCAAACCCATTGTCCCCTCACCCCCCCAGCCACAACTTTCCCAGTGGGAGAAAAAGGGATAGGGAGGGCCATAGCAGCCACCACCACCAAAGACTCCAACCACTTTCACTGACACTGCAGACATCCACAGCATTGGCCAAGGATGATCCTGGCAATATTCATCAACACTGATCTCAGCTGACAGAGCCACACACAGACTATATAGCTGGCAACCTTACTGGTGCCAGAACTGCTGCACCTCACCCAGTAAAAGCTCTCACCCACACACCTCCCCATAAGCAAAGGTCTTTCCACAGCAAAATTAGCCCATAAAGTCTGAAAGAAGAAACTGCTCCACCAAATTTGCAGACATCAACATAAGATAACAGAAAACATAAAAAATCAAGAAGATATAACACCGCCAAAAGAACACAATTATCTTTTATGTGACTCTAAAGAAATAAAGGTACATGAACTGCCTGACAAAGAATTCCAAATAATTATTTAAAGAAACTCAGTGAACTTCAAGAAAATCCAGAGAAATAATTCAATAAAACCAGGAAAACAATAAACAAATAAAAGGAGAAATTTATCAAAGATTGAAATTCTTTTAAAAAATTAAACAAAAATCCTGGAGCTGAAAAATACAATGAATGAAATAAAAATTCAATAGAAAGCATCAAGAGAAGAATTGATAAATCACATTTAAAAATCCCTGTACTTGAAGACAGGTTATCTATAAATATACTGCCAGAGGAGAAAAAAGAAAAAGGATGGAAAATAAATGAAAAAAAGCTTAAAAGACTTATGGAATAGCATCTAAAGAGCAATTATTTGACTCATAAAAATTCAAAGAAAAAAGGGACAAAGGAGTAAAAGATTAATTAAAGAAAAAATAGTCTGGGGAAATATATAAAAAGGTATAGGAAGGTCTAAGGTGACAATCTTATTTAATCCAAACAAGACTACATCGATACATATTATAAACTAATTATTAGAAATCACAGGCAAAGAAAGGATGCTGAAAGCAGCAGGAAAAAAAATCAAATCAAATATAGGGAGTTCCAAGGCAAAAGGCAAGCAGCAAGTTTTCTCAGCAGAAACTTTACAAGCCAGTTGAGGGTGGAATGATACATTCAAATTTTTGAAGGAACAATACTTCCATCCAAGAATACTGTACCTGACAAAGCTGTACATCAAAAATGAAGGAGAGATAAAAACTTTTCCAGACCAAAAAGAGCTGAGAAACCACCAGACATGTCTTACAAGAAATACTAAAAGAAGTTATTCAAGCTGAAATAAAATCTTTAGTATAAAGGTTAAAAGATGAAAATTAGAAATAATAATAGCTACAATAATTTGTTAAAGAGAAGGTGATGTGGAGCAAAAGTGCAGAGTTCTTTTTTTTAGTTTTTTATGCCTAGTTTTGTTATAAGCTCAAAATAGCCTGTTTGAACACAAAGATACTTTATATAAGCCTCATGGTAACAACAAAGCAAAAACCTAGTGGAGATACACACAAAATAAAAAATAAGGAATCAAAGCATACCACTAGAAAAAAGTCATATAATCCACAAGACAGCAAGAGAGGAAGAAAGGAACAAAGGACCTATAAAACAACCATAATCCATTTAACAAAATGGCAGTAGTAAGTCCTTGCCTATCAAGAGTAACTTTTAATGTAACTAAATTAAATTATTCACTCAAAAGACATAGAGTGGCTAAAAGGATTAATAAAAAAAATCAAAAAACAAAAAAAAAACTGTATGTTGCCTGCAAGATACTCACTTCACCTCTAAGGATACACATAGGTCAAAAATGAAAGGGTGGAAAAAGATAGCCCACACAAATGGAGCCAAAAGAGAGAAGGGGTATCAGATAAAATAGACTCAAGACAAAAACTACAATAAGACAAAGAAGGTCATTATATAATGATAAAAGGATCAATTCATCAAGAAGATATAACAATTTTAAATATATATGCACCCAACATCAGAGAACCTAAATATATAAAGTAAATATTAATAGATCTGAAGAGAGAGATAGACAATACAATAACAGTAGAGGACATCATACCCCACTTTCAACAATAGAAAGATCATACAGACAGAGAATCAATGTGAAAACAGTGGACTTGAACTCCAATAGGACTAAATGAACCTCAAAGGCATGTACAGAACATTCCATCCAACAGCACTAGGATATATATTCTTGTCAAGCACACGTGGAACATTCTCCAGATTAGATCATATGCAAAGGCACAAAACAAGTCTTAATGAAATTAAGAAGACTGAAATTAAATCAAGTATCTTATCTGATCACAATGGTATGAAACTAGAAAACAATCAAAGGAGGAAATTCATAAAATTCACAAATATGGGAAAATTAAACAGCATGCTGTCAAACAACGAGTCAAAAAAGAAATTAAAAGGGAAAATTTTAAATACTTAAGACAAATGAAAATGGAAATACAACATACCAGAAATTGTTAGATGCAGTTAAAGCAGTTCTAACTGGAAAATTTATAGCAATAAATGCCTATATTAAAAATAAGAAAAGAAATATCCCAAGTACACAACTTGATATTACACCTCAAGGAAATATTAATAAAAACCAAGAAACAGCCAGTGTTAGTAGAAGAAAGGAAATAATAAAGATCAGAACAGAAATAAACAGAGACTAGGAAAACAATAAAAATGTCAGTGAAGCTAAGAGTTGGGTTTTTTTTTTGACCGGTAAGGAGATCGCAACCCTCATCTCTGGTGTTGTCTGCCCCACGCTCACCCAGTGAGCACACCGGCCATCCCTATATAGGATCCAAACCCGTGGCCTCAGCACTACCAGCCCTGCACTCTCCCGAGTGAGCCATGGGGCCAGCCCTAAGAGTTGGTTTTTGAAAAGATAAACAAAGCCAACTAAACTTTAGTTAGACTAATGAAGAAAAAAGACAGAAGACTCAAATAAATATCAAATAAATAAAATTGGAAATTAAAAAGGAGACATTACAACTGATACCACAGAAATAAAAAGGATCATGAGGCTACTATGAACAATCATATGTTGACAAGCTGGATAATCTAGGAAAAAAATGTATAAATTCCTAGAAACATAAAACCTACCAAAACTAAATCATAAAGAAGTAGAAAATATTAACACACCAATAACAAGTAAAAAGATTGAATAGTAATAAAGAGTCTTCCATCAAAGAAAAGCACAGAAGCTGATTGCTACATGGCTAAATACCAGTACTAATCCTTCTCAAACTCTTCCAAAAAAATTAAAGAGAACAGCAAACTTCCAGACTTATTTTACAGGGCCAGCATTACCCAGATACCAAAGTCAGACAGGACACTACAAGAAAGGAAAATTACAGGCCAACATTCCTGATGAACATAGCAAAAATCCTCAACAAGAGGCCCAGGAGGTAAGAGCCCACAGCCAAAGCAGCCATGGAGGTGAAACGAGACCTGCATGGTACCAGAGGCTCAGTCTACAACCACAGCTTCTGGAACAGGAGACAAGGTGGTGTAATATAGCCATTGCCACACCTACTGTCACTGCAAGGACAGTTCACCACCACAGTAGCAGCCAGGGCCACTCTACAGGCAACCTGTTGCTCACTCAACTACATTGATATAAGAGTCAGCAGTAGAACCTGCAAATAGAGGAAGAAATCTTTATCTTCATAGCCAACCCCAGAGTAATAGAAGAAGCAAGTCCTCTACCAGATGACCAAACATCAGTGAAAAAATACTAAAACAACAAACAAATGAGAAGATATGACAACACTAAAGGAATATAGTAATGCTCAAATTTCAGACACCATAGAACAAGGAATCCTTGAAATGTCTGAAAAGGAATTCCAAGCAACTATCTTAAGAAATCTCAAAGACATAACAGAAGACTCTATTAGAGAACACAATGAAACAAGAAAAAAATATCTAGAATATGAAGGAGGTAAATTACAAAGAGATTAATTCCTTAAAAAAGAGTGTAGCAGAGCTCTTATAAATGAAAGATTCGGGCCGGACCCGTGGCTCACTTGGGAGAGTGTGGCGCTGGGAGTACAGCAGTGCTGGGAGCGCTGAGGCCGCAGGTTCGGATCCTATATAGGGATGGCCGATGCACTCACTGGCTGTGCGCGATGCAGGCAACACAAAAAATAAATAAATAAAAATAAAAATAAAAAATAATGAAAGATTCACTCAGTGAAATAAAAAACATGACAGAGAACTGGAGCAACAGGCTAGAGGAGGCAGAAGAAAGAATTTCAGATCTCAAAGATGGTCTTTTTGAAATAAACAAGGCAGACAAAAAAAAAGGAAAAAAGAATTAAAAATAATGAAGAAAATCAAAGAGAGATAGCAGACAACCTCAAGCACTCTAACATCCGAATTTTGGGTATTCCAGGAGAGGAGAAAGGAAAAGGTATTGAATACCTACTCAAGGAAATAATAACAAAAATCTTTGAAGGTGTAGGGAGAGATGCAGACCTTCAGATCCAGGAAGCTCAAAGTTCCCCAAACAGATTCAATCCAAAAAGGTCCTCTCCAGGACAAATTATAGTCAATTTTGCAAACCTCATAGACAAAGAGAGAATTCTAAAAGCATAAAGAGAAAAGTGTCAAGTTACCTATGAGGGAACCCCTATCAGATTAACAGCCGACTTTTCAAATGAAACCTCACAGGCCAGAAGAAAGTGGAATGATATATTCAAAACAGTAAAAGAAAAAAAATTGCCAGCTGAGAATTCTTTACCCAGCAAGGCTCTCCTTCAGAGAAGAGGGAGAAATAATGCATTTCCCAGACAAATAAAAATTGTGGGAGTTCACCAGCACACGACCAGCCCTGTAAGAAATTCTCAAGGGAACCCCTCATTTGGAATCTGAATAATGATGATCACTATCATGAATACACAAGAAAGAGCAAAATACACCATTAAAACAAAAATGCCCCAGAGAAAGAAAGAAGCTAAATCACGCCACCTCAAATTTCCAGCTCACGTTGAAGAAGAGAGATAAAAGGGGAAGTAATGATCAAAAGATATTTAAATCATCTAAACAAAAAGCAATTAAATGATACGAATTAAACAATATCTGTTAATAACTACCCTAAATGTGAATAAATTAAACTCCCCATTCAAAACACACTGACTGACTGACTGGATTAAAAAGGTAGACCCAAGTATATGCTATATTCAAGAGACTTATCTCACCTGTAGAGACACACACAGACTAAAAATGAAGGGATGGAAAAAGAGATACCTTGCAAATGGAAACCAAAAATGAGCAGGAGTAGCTATTCTTATACTGGATAAAATAGACTTTAAACTAAAAAAACATAAAAAAAGACAAAGAAGGCCGCTATATAGCCATAAAATGATCTATCCAGCTAGAAGATATAACAGTCATAAGTTATGTATGCACCCAATACTGGAGCACACAGATATATAAAGCAAACACTCTTAGACCTAAAGAAAGAAATAGGCCCTAATACATTAATAGTGGGTGACCTGAACACCCCTCTCTCAGTATGGGACAGATCTTCCAGGCAACAAATGAACAGAGAGAGACAGGATCTAAACTACACTTTGGACCAACTGGACCTGGCAGATATATACAGAACATTTCACCCAACAACTAAAGAATATACTTTCTTCTCATCAGCAGATGGAACATTCTGCAGGACAGACGATATATTAGGTCACAAATCTAGTCTCAGCAAAGTTAAAAAAAATTGTAATCATTCCAAGTATCTTTTCAGGCCACAATGGACTAAAATTGGAAATTAATAACAAGCAAAACTCTGGAAACAATATAAATACATGGAAACTAAATAGCAGGCTCCTGAATGACCTACGGGTCCAAGAAGAAATTAAATAGGAAATCAAAAAAATTCTTGAAACTAATGAAAATAAAGACACATCATACCAAAACCTGTGGGATACTGCAAAAGCAGTACTAAGAGCCACTTTTATTGCCATAAATGCTTATATCAAAAGAATGGAAAGATTTCAAGTAAATGACATAAAGCTACACCTCAAAGAACTAGAAAAACAACAACAATCCAATCCTAAAGGCAGTATATGGAAAGAAATAATTAGGATCAGAGCAGAACTAAATGAGAGACCCAAAAAACAACAGAAAAGATCAATGAAACAAAAAGTTGGTTTTTCAAGATGATAAATAAAACAGACAAACCATTAGCTAGGTTAACAAAAAAAAAAAAAAAAAGAAGAAGAAGAAGACAGAAAACCCAAATAACAAAAATCAGAAATGAAAAGGGAGACATTACAACCGACACCACAGAAATATGAAGGATCATTAGAGACTATTATAAACAACTCTGTGACAGCAAATATGAAAACCTGGAAAATATGGATAAGTTTCTGGACACATACAAACTACCCGGACTGAACCAAAAAGAGATACAAAACCTGAACAGTCCAATCACAAGCAACGAGTTTGAAGCGGTAATCAGCAATCTTCCAACAAAGAAAAGTTCAGGTCTGGATGGCATTACAGCTGAATTCTATCAAACTTTAAAGAGGAATTAATACCAATTCTCCTCAAACTATTCCAAAAAATTGAAACAGAAGCCATTCTCCCAAACTCATTCTATGAGGCCAACATAACTCTAATACCAAAACCAGGAAAGGACAGAACAAAAAAAGATAACTACAGGCCAATATCCTTGATGGACATAGATGCAAAAATCGTCAACAAAACATTAGCAATCAGAATAAAGGAACACATTAAAAAAATTATACACCATGATCAAGTAGGAATCATCCCAGGGATGCAAGGATGGTTCAACATATGAAAGTCAATAAATGTGGTAGATCACATCAGCAAACTCAAGGACAAAAACCATATGATTATGTCAATAGATGCTAAAAAGCATTTGGCAACATTCAACATCCCTTCATAATAAAGGCTCTCAACAAATTAGGTATAGAACGAAAGTATCTCAACACAATAAAAACCATCTATGACAAGCCCACTGCCAGTATCATTCTGAATGGGGAAAAACTGAAAGCTTTTCCTTTAAGAACAGGAACAAGACACAGACTCCCTCTATTACCACTTCTATTCAACATAGTACTGGAGGTACTAGCCAGAGCAATAAGGCAAGGAAAAAAATAAAGGGCATTCAGATTGGAAAAGATGAGGTCAAACTGTTCCTACTTGCAGATGGCATATTTTATACAGAAAAACCTAAAGATTCTATCAAAAAACTCCTAGAGCTGGTTAATAATTTCAGTAAAATTGCAGGATACAAAATAAATGCCCCCAAATCAGTTGCATTTATATTCTTCAATAATGAACTAACAGAAAGAGAGATTAAGAATGTAAGCCCATATACACTAGTCACCAAAAAAAGAAATACCTAGGAATCAATTTAACCAATGAGGTGAAAGATCTCTACAATGAGAACTACAAACCACTACTGGAAGAAATTAAAGAAGCCACAAAAAAATGGAAAGACATTCCCTGCTCTTGGACTGGAAGAATTAACATTTTGAAAATGTCTATATTACCCAAAGTGATCTACACATTCAATGCAATCCCCATCAAAATACCAATGACATTCTTCACGGAAATAGAAAAAAACAATCTTAACATTCATATGGAACAACAAAAGACCCTGAATAGCCAAAACAATCCTGAGCAAAAAAAGTAAAGCCAGAGGCATAACACTACCTGACTTCAAATTATATACAAAGCATATATATAAGCAAAATAGCATGGTACTGTCATAACAATAGACACTTGGACCAGTGGAGCAGAATAGAGAGCCCAGAAATCACCCCTCAGGCTTACAGCCATCTGATATATTTGACAAAGGCTACAAAAACCTACATTGGGGAAAAGACTGCCTCTTCAATAAGTGGTGCTGGGAAAATTGGATATCCATATGCAGAAGAATGTAACTAGACATGCATCTCTCACTATTTACTAAAATAAACTCGAAATGGATTAAAGACTTAAGTATAAGACCTGAAACTGTAAAATTTCTAAGGGAAAATGTAGGTGAAACACTTCAGGAACTACATCTGGGCACAGGCTTTATGAACCTGAGCCCAAAACACAAGCAACAAAAGAAAAGATAAACAAATGGTAGTATATTGAACTAAAAATCTTCTGCACAGAAAAGGAAACAATCAACAGAGTGAAATGCTAACCTACAAAGTGGGAGAAAATTTTCACTAATTATGCATCCGACAAGGGATTAATATCCATAATATACAAGGACTTCAAGCAATTGCACAGTAAAAATAATAATAATAATAACCCAATTAAAAAATGGGCAAAAGAGCTGAATAGACATTTTCCAAAGGAAACCATACAAAGGGCCAACAGATACATGAAAAAAATGCTCAACATCACTAGTCATCAGGGAAATGCAAATTAAAACCACATGGAGATATCACCTCACCCCAGTCAGACTGGTTATAAGAAAAAAGACAGAGAATAACAAATGCTGGTGAGGGTGTGGAGAGGAGGGAATGCTCCTACACTGTTGGTGGGACTCTAAATTAGTATAACCGCTATGAAAAACAGTATGGGAGGTTTCTCAAACAACTACAGATTGATCTTCCATACAATCCAGCAATTCCTCCTCTGGGCATATACCCAAAGGAATGGAAATCATCATGTTGAAGAGATACCTGCAACTCCCATGTTCATTGCAGCTCTGTTTACAATAGGCAAGCTATGGAACCAACCTAAATGTCCATCAATGGATGACTGGATAAGGAAAATGTGGTATATATACACAATGGAATACTATTGTGCCATAAAAAAAAATAATAATAATTCTCCCATTGGCAACAACATGGATGAGCTTGAAGAAATTTATGTTGAGTGAAATAAGCAAAGCACAGAGGGATAAACACCGCATGAGCTCACTCATAAGTGGGAGCTTAGAGAGAAAGAAGGAAGGAAAGAAAGACCACAGTGGTGCATTGGACTTGCAGAGGGAGAGAGCATACTGAGGGATACAGAGTGGAGTGGGGGAAAAGGGAATGGGGAGGGACGTCGGGGATAATTGGTTGGGGGACTCGGGGTATAATAGCAATTTGTAGTAATGGGCATGCTGCCAGTATGGATCTGGCCGTCACATCTTGGGCATGAGCAGTGACAATCAGCTTTGTATCTCATGAATATTCATAACCAATAAGAAAAGTACTATGCAAAAAAAAAGGAGTATATTCCTTCCTATGAAATAGAGAATAACACATATGAAGGTCATCCCCAGCTCCCCCTTCCTACCTGCGTCGAATATTATTGCGTGAGGCGGTGGTGCTTGAACCAACAATTCTGCAACCATAAACCATGGAGGGAAAGCCATGCAAACTGCAAAAAAGAGAAATAAGAGACCTAGCTGGGTTAAACTGCTGAATCAGCCGGTCTGGGAGCCACCTCTTTGGGACTTCTTATTATAAGAGATCTTGTTAATTGAACTCTATTATTTAAGCCATGTTTAGTGAAGTTGTTATTACAAACTCAATTTATTCCAATCTAATAAAAATTGTATTGGATAACAAAAAAAGAATTGTATTTAAACATAAAATATATTTAATTCAAATCTACATGTGCTGTCTAGAGGCAAAAATGTTAGAATAGGTAGATGTGGATATTTCTTTAGATAGTTAACCATAATTTTATGTTAATTTGTATCAAAAGAGTAATTGGAATCTTTGGAATCCCAATTTTGCCAATTATACTCTCTAGACATAGCTGCAGAAAGAGAATAAATACTGTGTATTGCATTTTATGCTGAAGAATTTAAAATAAAGAATACATTTTTTACATATGAAAAAAAAATCCTCAACAAAATACTAGCAAACCAAATTCAATAGCAGTTTAAAGGAACATTGATCACCGTGATCAAGTGGGATTTATCCCTCAAATACAAGAATGATTCAACATATGCAAATCAACACATGTGATGCACCACATTAACAGAATGAAAATAAATCATATAATCATTGTAATAGATGCAGAAAAGGCATCTGAAAATTCAATATATTTTCAACATAAAAACTCTCAACAAATTACTTGTAGAAGGTGTGTACCTCAACATATTAAAGGCCACATGTGACAAGCCCATAGCTAAGATCATACTCAATAGTGATAAGTTGAAAGCTTTTCTTCTAAGATCAGAAACAAGTCAAGAATGCCCACTCTCAATACATCCATTCACCATAGGACTGGAGGCCCTAGACAGAGCAGTTATGAAAGAGGAATAAGTAATATTCATCCCAACAGGAAAAGAAGAAGTGAAATTGTCACTGTTTGCTGAGAACATGATATTATGTATAGAAAACCCTACTAATTCCACCAAAAACTCTTAGAACTAATAAACGAATTCAGAAGAGTTGCAAAATATGAAATCAAAATACAAAAAGCAGTGAAATTTCTATATACTAACAATGAACTACTTGAAAAGGAAAATTTTTAAAATTTTTAAAAATCCCATTTATAATAGCTACACAAAGAAAAACCCCATAAAACACTTAGGAATATTTAACAAAGTAGGTAAAAAAATGTACACAAATAATCTCTAAAAAACTGATGAAAGAGATTGAAGAAGACACATATAAATAGGGAGATATTCTGTGTTCATGGGCTTGCTATTCTGTTTCATTGATCTCTGTGTCTGTTTTTATGTCAGAATCATGCTGTTTTGCTTACTGTAGCTTTATGGTAGGTTTTGAAATTAGGTAGTGTGATTCCTTCAGCTTTGTCCTTTTTGTTCAAGATTGCTTTGGCTACTCAAGGTCTTTTATAGTTCCATATGAATTTTAGGATTGTTTTTTTTCTATTTCTTTGAAAAGTGACAAATGAGATTATATCAAATTAAAAAGTTTCTGCACAGCAAAGAAAACAATCAACAGAATGGACAGACAACCTACAGAATGGGAGAAAATATTTGCAAACCATATACCTAATAAGGAATTAATATCCAAAATATATAAAAAAAACTCAAAACTGTAGTATGAAAACAAATAACTCAATTAAGCAATGGGCAAAGAATCTGAATAGACATTTCTCAGAAGAAGACATACAGATGGTCAACAGATATATGAAAAAATGTTCAACGACACTAATAATGAGAAAAATGCAAATTAAAACCACAATAAGATATGACCTCAAACATTTTAGAAGGGCTTTTATCAAAAAGTTAAGAGATAAATGTTAGCAAGCATGTAGAGAAAAGGGAATCATTGTACACTGCTGTTGGGAATATAAGTTAGTACAGCCATTATGGAAAACGGTATGGTGGTTTCTCAAAAAACTAAAAATGGAAGTACTATTTGATCCAGCAATAACACTACTGTGTATATATTCAAAATCACATCAGAGATATCTGCACTCCTATGTTCATTGCAGCATTATTCACAGTAGTAAGACATGGAATCAACCTAAGTATCCATTGAGAAATAAATGGATAAAGAAAATGTGGAATTTACACACAGTGAAATACTGTTCAGCCTTAATAAAAAAGAAGGAAATCCTGTCATTTCCAACAACAGAGATGAACCTGGAGGATGTTAAGTGAAACAAGCCAGGCACGGAAAGACAAATACTGCATAATCTCGCTTACAAATGAAGTATTAAAAATTCTAACCCATAGAAATGGAGAGTGGAATGGTGGTTACCAGAGCCTGGCATGGTGGGAGGGATTGGAGAGATGTTGGTCAAAGGACACAAAATATCAGTTAGACAGTGTGAGGAAAATGGAGTCAGTATAGTCAGGCCCCCTTTCCTCATATTCAGCTGGGTATGATTCAGCAAATCCATTGTAAATTAGTTATGCAAAAGTGGTGCGACTGTGCATGCATGCCCATGTACTTCTTGGATTGTTGCCATTGTTGTGTGCTTTCAGTATGGAAGGCAATAGCAGCTCTGAACTGCTGGCTGGCAGAGCTCACACTGAAATAAAGAATGTCTATCCTGTTATCAGCCACCAGAATCTTTTTTCAACTACCTGACTCACAACCTGCACAGGACGGGGCAGAGTGGTCTGTGATACAGCCTAACAGACAGAAAAAATAAATTAGAGATATCTATCATACAGTTAATAAAATATCATATACTTGAAAATTGCTGAGAGTGGATTTTAAGTGTTCTCATCATCAAAAAATAAGTATGTGTGTATATTAAATATGCATTCTGCAATATATACATACATAAACATTGTGTTGTACACAATAAATACATATATTCAATTTTCACTTATCAATTAAAATTTTTTTTCAAAGCAAAACTAATCAGTGGCATTAGAAGTCATGAGAGTGCTATCTTTTGAGGATGAGAGGTAGTGACTGGAAAGAGAAGGTTTCTGGGGTATTAAATATATTCTGTTTCTTAATCTTGATGGTGGTTACATGAGTCTGCTCACCTTTGGGAAATAAATCAAACTATACATTAGTGATTCCTGTACTTATGTTATACTTTAGTAAAACTATGCTTTAAAAGCAATAACTTTTAAAAAGTTTTTATCACCATTCTTTTATGGATGGTTTCTTATCTAAATTGTTTATTTATGATAAAAAAAGAAGTTGATTTACAACTAAACATAGTAGAGTAAATATGAAAATGTATCTACGTTTCCCTCCAAATGTCACAAAAATTATTGTAATTTTTCTTTCTAAAGCTTAACCCCATACTGAAACAAACATTTAAATGAAAGTCTACATAATGTAGAGGAAACCTTTCATCCCCATAAACCAACTCTCTTTCAATAACACTAATAATTAGGCTTATATCTGCCAGAATGGAAATTGTAGGGCAATGAACAACTCAACAACTCTGCTCACCTACCCCTCAACATTGCTTTGCAATCAGTTTTTTAATATCTCACTTTTAAATACCAAAGAGACTGAACATTAAGACAAGTTTTAACCTGAGAAATAAAGTAAAAAAAAAAAAAAAAAAAAAAAGGAAGGAATCACACAAAGAACAAAGAGAATAGTGGAAGCAAAAGAAATGATAACAAAACCTCTTAATATCCTCAGACAGACAAGAAACTATTTCATCCATTAAATAAGAATGGATTACCATAAAAAAATATTCAGAGAACCAAATAAAATCTCTTATTAATTAAAAATATGACACACATAAAAAAAAACTTCCTACAGAATGTTTGAAATTTAAGTTTGAGAAAATCTCCCACAAAGGAAAAAAAGGCACAAAATAAAAGATTGTTACAGGATAAGTTGATGAAATATAAATATATGAATAATAGGCAAACAAATAAGACAGAAAGAAAAAATAAAAACAGGAAAATATTCAAGAAATAATGCAGGAAAATTTTCCTTATCTAGCACAAGTCTCCATCTTGATAGAACCTGAAAAGAGTTCATCAAAATGAATTTTAAAAGCTCCCCACGAAGGCAAATCATTAAATTTTAGAACACTGGGAACAGAGCAATGACTTAAAAATTTTTGAACAGCAACAATCAGATCTCATACAAAGAGGAGTCAGAATAGCACCAGACTCCTGAAGAGCATCATTTAAACCCCTCAGAATTCTGAGAAATGTGTTTTCCAATCTAGAATTACATATGCTCTCAAACTTTCAAATAAGTGTTAGATAGTAACTGTGATAAAAACACTTTCTGATAGTCAAAGTCTCAACATATTATCTTCCCAGCTTCCTTTTTTTTGTTAATGCCGTAAAAGGAATCAGCCAAGAAGACAAAGCATAAAGGAAGTGGGGTCTCCAACCCAGAACAAAATCAGAAGGAAAGCTCAGGAAAACGGTAGACGGTGTTTCAGATAACAGCCATTTAGCACAGAAGGCAACAAGTCCAGATTGAATCAGGGAACTTAGGGCTCCAGGAGATCTATATGCACAGAAAATATGAAAATGACATCATATCTGATATGATTAAGTGTACAAAGAGGAGATTTTATATCAGAGGAGAGTTTATGAATAAATTAAGCACCCATTCATAGTAAACTAAGCAAATGGAAGAAACAAGACAATTATATTTAAAGAAAAAAGACCAAAACATGTGCAAGAAATAAAGTACACAGTTGTGAAGGATGTTTACACAGCCAACACAATATTTAAGTTGATTTAATATCAAATTATACACACACACACACACACACACACACACACACACACACACACACACACACTGGGAAGATGGGAGAGAGACTTGTATGTATGTGTGCATATGTGGGCAGGGGGTAAAACGTGGCCATGTGTACATGTATGTGGGTGCATGCATGTAGGAGATAAGTATTTGTAAGGCACCTTTCATAATAGGAAGAGTTAATGTCTAAAACAAAAATTCAGGAAATGAAGGTATAAGTATGTTATTTAGAAATATGGTTGAAAGTCCCCCCAAAAAACAGATAAAATGTTCCAACCAACTACCTTTTAAAAGATGTCAAATGAGGAGGGGAGGAGGGTGGGGGGAAAGGGAGTGCTGTTTTTCTTGATAATTCTTGAAGAACTATTTGATTTCTCAATTACATGCATTTATTATTTGATTAAAAATTAAAAGGCAAGGTGAAAGAAATAAAACTCTATGATAAAGAAAAAAAATTAGCTCAGGCTCACTCTCAGCAATAGGCAGCAGGACCTACCCATGGAAGCATCTGGTCCATGTGCCTCTGAAGCCTCAAACTTCCTCTGAATCCTGAGAGCACCTTATTAGTCCTGCTAAGGTCAAGTGACCTCTGATTTTACCAGTGGTGCTACACTAGGGAGTGGGAAGAACTGGTCCATTCTTCTTCCATAGTAAGAGGCAAGGCACTTCCTCTACTAAGAACATAAAAAGGATTAATTAAAATCTAACAGAAAAAGGAGGGAGTTGGGAGTTTGGATGCTAAGCTGAGAGACATTAGTCAAACTTTTCCATCACAGTTATTGTGAAAAGTTATGTAAAAGAGTAATTGGGGCTACCATAATTATTTTCATTTAAAAATTCAAAAGACTTACTTCTGAGGAGATTTCCCAATGGACTGGGTAAGTAGTTACTTTGCTAATGAAGTACAAGAGGCAGTACAATACAATGGTTAGTAAGGTGGCTCTCAGCTACAAAGAACAGAAGGCTGATCCCGGCTCTGTTCTTCACTATTGTGTAAGTACATACAGATTTCTTAAATCTCTCTCTTTCACTATCTCCATATTCAAAGCAGAGACGAAAATAATATGTACCTCATAGAGATGTTGTGATAAATAAATGGAGGAACTATGTATTCTTTTCAAAAAAGATAAACATAGAAATAGAAAAACAGGATTAGAAAACACAAAAAGATAATAAAATAAAACATTGAAACTTAGAAAAAATATATAAACTGCAAATACAGGAAATAAATTGCATAATACCCTAGAAAAAGGTCATTGAAATTATCATTTAAGAATGTATTTGCAAACCTGGATTAAATAGGTAAATTTTAAGGAGAAAATTACCAATATTATATCAAGAAAACATAAAATCTTAATCAAATTAATAACCAAAGAAGAACTAAAGAAATATATCAATGACTATCATGTCCATCCTCCAAAAAAAGATTAAACCCATGCAATTTCACAGGTTATTTTATTTTCACATCTTCAATGAAAATATACTTGTGCTGCTATTTAAACTGATCAATAACCCAAAAAATCCAGACATTAAGATAACATACAAAGCTAAGTACAGGTCATTATTATTTCTAAATACTGATGTGAAATAATAAAGCTTTAAAAAAATAGAACTTAGAAATAAAATATAAAAATCAATAAAAATATACAAATAAATGAAGTTCATGGCAAGTTTATGGAAGGAAATGTGTTAACATAACTTAAGATATTACCAGATCAAAAGATAAAATTATGATTACCTTCACAGATGCTGGAATAACACCTAATATTATCGTTCACTTTTAGTTAAAAACTCTCTTAGAAAATTACAAAAAGATTTATAAATATTTTTGTTTGCATACATACATATATACATATCCTAATATTAGCATCATAACTAATTGTTCAACATAGAGGCATAATAATAAATTGAGGAACTGGACAAAAGTACAACACCATTATCAATGTCATTGAATACTGCTCTAGAAATGCTAGTCAATGCAATTAAAAAAGAGTAAAAATAAAGTTACATTTATTTTAACAGCATGTTAGAAGAAATATTAATCAAGGAACACAACAGAGTTCAGCAACAGACTAAATTTTACATTGGAATTTTGCATATGTTAAGGGCTATATTTAAAATCAATGGAGAAAACATGGAATATTTATTATGTTATTGGAACAAGTAGGTGACCTTTTGGAAGAAAATAAAAAGATTTATTCAACTCCTTTCACCAAAGTATATCCTGCCTGCATCGAATCTTAATTGTAAAAGAGATAATAGTATATGCAGAAAAAGAAAGCATGGTTGAATATTTTTATACCCTTGCAGTATGAACTCTATTTCTAATTATGCCCCCCAAATCATAAAGTATGAAGAGCTGTCAAATTTGACCACTTAAAATTCAAAACATCTGATAAAAACAAACAATTAAGATTTAATACTTAAATGTAGTTGAGACAAACAGAAAAATAGCAAAATTATTTTAAAATCACGTAGGCAAAAGCCCATAAGTATAATAACAATTCATAAAACACTTAAAAATGAATATAAAAAAGAGATCACACCAATAGAAAAATATAAACAATTTACAAATATTACAAATATAAACAATTTACATAAGAAAAAATACAAATAAGAGCATGTGAAAAGATCTTCAAGTGTACTATTAACCAAATACATAAAAAATTAAAACAGCATTAAAATGTCATTTTTCCCTCTTATATAGGCAAAGAGTAAAATGATTCTTAATACTCAGTGAGAAGAATAGGCATGCTCATCCTCATACACCACCACTGAGGATGTGAATTTTCACAGTCCTTTGAAGGCAGCGTGTCAGTGTGTATCAGAACCCGAGTGTGCACTGGCTTTGACTCAGCAATCTCACTTCTAGAAATGCACCCAGATGAGATAATCACACAGCCCATAACTCCCGTATTCACAAGGATATTCAACACAGCACTAACTGTAATCTAGAAACTGGAAATCTATGTGAATTTGCTTATGTACATCGAAATATCCAATATAAAATATATTGAAGAATTCTGTCAAAATATTAAGTCATTAACCTAAGTTGATTCAAGGTGATTGCTTCCTTTATAATTTGTAATTTTATATTTTAAAATTCTGTTTAGTTCATGTGAATTTTGTACTTGGAAGGTACGAATATCACATTAACTTAACAACACTAAAACGTTTTCTGTTCCTACGTCTGGTTCCAAGAAGTACTTTTTAAAAAAAATTAAAAGAATTGTTTTATTGACATATTTTAGTCTAAATCTTTTGAGTCAGTAGCAGGATGGAAATAAAATCTTAGCCCAATACTTTATCCAAAATGTCATAACTAGCTTTAAATTAGAGCAAAATTAGTTTTGTTCAGTAACTACTTAGTATCTCTGAATCATTAGAATCAAATATTTAGCAATCACTACCTCCTTGGTATCTTTGTAAAAAAAAAAAATCTCTTAGTTATTATCGAAAATAAAATAAAGTGATTTTATCCTATCACCAGAACTAATGACAATAAGATTTAAAACTAGTCATCTAAATCTATTGAAAACTAATATATTTCATCCATGTTTCCATTTAAAAAGAGATACAAGCAGGATAAGACAAAATAGAATGTAAGAGGAGTGGTCATTGCTTTTCTCATGCTCAAATTTCATGAGACTTTTCTAGAAGGTCAGTTGTATATTTTTTATTTGAATATTATTGTTGACTAGATTCAAGAATAGTAACTGCTCAAAATCTTCAAGAAGACATTCTCTTAAAATATGAATAGTTTGTACAGAAGTTCTAGAAAGGGAGGAAAGTTCTGTGAAGGTTTTGATACTTATCCAAAAAGACATTTTCTTTACTCTGCAATCTTACCTTAAAGCTACTTTTCTGTGGAGATGGAAGAGAGCATGTACACACCACTTTCAGCACATAAAGAGTTTGCATTTTCATTATATAATAATAAGGTATTTCTAATTCCCTTCTTGTGTGAGATCAGATGAATGGATGCAATGATCACATACACAACATTTACCTTTCTGGAGGACATGCTCGTCATAGTGTCTTGTTATGATACTTAGATCTATACGTGAATGTGCAATGGGAATATATACAGAGCCTATATTTACCAAACTATTTACTTCAGTTTGTCTTAATTCAAACCATCTGCCTTTTCCTTTTCATTTTAGTCCATGCATTTTGGACAGCATATTTTCAAGGGTTAGTTATCTCATGTTTCAATTCTAGGACCTTGTTGTCTCTTCTCCTTCTCTTTTCAGGATTTAGTGAAAAAGCTATTGTTGCTCCCTTGTTTCTCTACCTTTATAACTGGGGAAACACCACCAGCATGACTCACAGGGGTGTGGTGACAGTTATTTTTTCTTAATAAGTTAAAATGTGCAATGTGCTAATTACTTGATTCACAAGAAAAAAAATCATTAAATAAAAATCACATCTGACTGGCTTTATCATATTAGGGCATATATTTTTATTTAAATGCAGAGAGCATCTGAATGTTAACTACGCCACAAAATATGTTCATGATGAAACTAATTAACACTACAACGATGAGCACAATTCCCTTATGGGTTAATTTCTCAATGAAACTCAAAGATACTTTTTGACCTACTATAATGTTCCTTCTGCCAAGGTTAAGAGAAAGATATCACCATAATTGGAGCATATGAGTCTGTATTAACCTGATTTAGATTGGGGAATCAAAGATTTGCACAAGGAAGGAATTCATAATAATTAGGGTGTAAAACATGCAAGCATAGGGGCTTAAACACAGCATGAATTAATTATTCAGTGTTGTTCAGTCCATTTGGACTTATAAATTATAAAAGGTCATACAGGGAAGATTGTAACCTTTATTTCCTTCCTAGTCTAACAGCCTAAGACTTCTAAAACCTCAGTCCTTGCAGAGCATGAACAAGCATATTTAAAATTATGAAATAATAATATGCAAACAGAAAGACTGGTAGTACTTGAAACATATGGGGCAAAGAAAAATGATGTGACTTTTTTTTGGTAACCCTAGGAATCAAGATGCTTAAATTTCACATATCACTGAAATAATTTTTTACTTCCATTGTTGTAATCAATATTATAATAAATACATGTTACTTTGCACAGCTTAATTTCATTGATAAAAGTATTATCCTTACTTGGTGACATGGGTTTCAATAAATTGATGATTTCATGATTTCTATGTGTAATTCTTACTGGAGAAAAAACAAACACAAAATAAAAACAAAAACGAAATTAAGTTGGAGACTGTAGTAAGACTTCCAAAATGTCCACATCCTAATCCTAGAACCTGTGAATATATAATCTCCTATACAAAAAAAAAAAAAAAACCTTTGCAGATGTGATTAAATTAATGATCTTAAAATGGAGAAATTATCCTGAATATCCGGGTGGGCCCAATGTAATCACAAGAGTACCTATAAGAGGCAAGAGGGTCAAAGTCAAAGACAAGGTGAAGAAAAGACAGAAGCAGAGAAGAAAAGGTCATGTGATAGGGGGGAAATGAACTGAAGGTGAGCAGCCTCTAGAAGGTGGAAATGGCAAGGAATTGATTGCTCCCCTAGAGCCCTCAGAAGAAACACTGTCCTGCCAACACTTCTGATTTTTGCCCAGTGAAACTAATTTCAGTCTCCTCCTTATCTACAGAACTATATGATAGTAAATTTATGTTGTTTTAAGCCACCAAGTTGGTTGTAATTTGTTGCAGCAACAATAGGAAACTAATAAAGAGACTATAAGAAACCAGTAAGACATAATGCATCCGCAAATATCTGACTCTATTAATGTGCAATGAAATTCACTGCAAACTTAGTTTAATACCCATTGACACCCTGTAACCGCCCTAGCAAAAGATCATCCCACATTTAATGAAACTTAACTTACTGGAGTGAACCAAAAGTTGAATTCTCTTCTCCTTTTGGCCCTTCAGACCTCTTCCTGCTTTCTTGGTTTCATTCTTTGACTCAATGTCCTGTCCACTACTTGCTCTAGTTACCTTAGATTATCTCAAAAGCCCCTCGTGGCAGACACTCGTGGTGTGTAGCCCACACTCCACTGGTTTCTTCTTAAGGGTCCTCGGCACTGGTTCTCCAGCTTCTCTGTGCTTTGCCCCTAATATTCGTCATGTGCACCCTTCTTCAGAAAACTTCCCCAAGGCTATTGGAGGCACTTGGGCCTCAAATGCAGAGATCCGAAAGTACCCGAGAGTACATGTACCCCTGGAGCAGCCTACAGCCAAGACTGACAGATACAGAAGGAAGACAACCCGTGTCCTTTGTACTGAGGTGAGACAAATGCTGAGGCATTGTTTAATACTTTTAGGCAAAGTACTGGGACAAAGGCCAATATTTGTACCTTCTTGTGGTGTTTTCCTTTCCCCCATCCTGCTTCTCTCTCTCTCTCCCACACTGACTTCTACTAGGAGCATTTTCTTAATAAATCACTTACATAGGAATCCTGATCTCAGGGCCTGCTTCTGGGAGAACCTTCTCTAAGTCACTCCACACACAATAGATTGTAATATACCCTATGTCACGCTACTCTCCAAAAGTATCTTTAATCCTGAGTTTTCTGCTGAAGAAGCTGCAATGACTGGACATCAGAATATCTAAGAGGTGTCTCTGTTTGTTTGTCCACTGACAACTCAAGTTCAACACAGCACAAACTACACTCCTTGTGACTTACTCTTCCTCTCTAACATTGTTCTTACTCTATATCTACTATTTTTCTTAGCTAAAAGGGAATTCAATAGCAAGAGTATAAAATTAGGCATGATTGAGGTTAATATAAAAAAAATTGCATACCAAATATTCTACACATTGCCAGAAATGTGGCTCTGAGCCTTACAGTAGCCAGCAGTTACATAATTTAGTATCTATAAGTTAAAAATTAACTTGTTTCTTTTTTAAAATTCAAGTATATTTGAACTAAAAAGTAATTTTCTGAATGTCTTCAATAAGAAAACACTACAGACTAGTAATAAATATATCATCCACAATATTCTTGCCAGAAATATTGGAATGATTTTTAAAAAGCTGATGCTGATATTCTTTATATGAAACTTAAATGTACCAAAAAAGGGATTGAAATTTATTACACAAAACCTATCCTATTCTTTTTCTATTTTTTCCTGACCGGTAAGGGGATAGCAATCCTCTGCACAGTGCTATCTGCACCACTCTCAGCCAGTGAGTGCACCAGCCATCCCTATATATGGTCTGAACCTGCAGCCTTGGAGCTACCAGCACTGCACTCTCCCGAGTGAGCCACAGGGCCGGCCCAAGCCTATCCTATTCTTGAGGACATATGATGCACCAACTACTGTTCTAGTTGCCTGGGATATACTAGTAAACAAACAGACTATAAAAACCTCTGACTTTGGAACTTATACTTAATGGGAAGAGACAGACAATAAACAATAAAAATCGGAGTAATTAAATAAGTAGCATAGTATGTTCTAAGGAGATGAGTGCTATACTCAAAGAAAAGAGCAAGGTAGAAAAATCAGGAGTGGGTGTGTGTGTTTGGGGTGAGGCTTCAATGTTAGATGGAAGAGTTAAGCAGCACTCATTGAGAAGATGCCATTACAGGGAAAAATGGAATTTGGTGAAGAATCAGTTATGCAGTTATTTGGGGAAAGATCATCCCAGCCAGAGAGAACAGCCAGAACGAAGGCTATTTCTGGAATGTTTGAGGAGGAGCCAGGAGGCCAATGTGGCTGAATTGGGGCAAGAATGGATGAGGGTTGTAGGATATGAGATGAGAGCAGTAACGGGAGCCAGATGAGGCAGGTTCTTGCAGACCATTGAAAGTACACTGGCTTTTACCCATGGTGCAAATGCAGTTACTGTAGGGTTTTGAGCTGAGAAGTGCAATGGTATATGCATTTCACTTAAATGGGCCACTTTCACTGTTGTGTTGAAAATAGGAGAGAGAGTGAGTAAAAGAAGCCGTGAAACCAGTTAGGAAGTAATTGCCATAGTACAGAGGACAAATGGTGGCTCAACCAAGGTAAGTAGTGGAGGTGATGAGAAGTGATTGGATTCTGGCTGTGTTTTCAGGGTTGGGTCCATAATATTTCTACAAAATTGAATATATGATGTGACAGAAAGAGAGAAATAAGTAAAACTCTAAGTTTTTGGCTTGAACTAATATAAAGACTGAGTTACCATCAGCCAACATGGGAAAGGCGGAACAAGCGGAGGCAGATTGAGTTTGAAATGTCTATTAGACATCTGCAAGGGTTGTCAAGAAGACAGATGAATATGAGTCTGAAGATTTTTGCTGTGTAGGATCACTAAGAAAATAGAAAATAATTAAAGACAGACCTGAGGGCCTCAGGAGAGGTAGACCAGTAAGAGTTTAATAAGAAGCAACCAGTGACATAGGAGAAAAAACAGAAAAATATCATAAATGGGAAGCCAAGTGAAGAAAATATTTCAGAGGAGAGAGTGATCAACTGAGCCAAAAGTTGCTTACGTGCCCAGTAAGATGAGGATTAAAAGACTTTATCATCGGGTTCAGCAACATGAAGTTTACTGTTGACATGGGAAGTTCATTTTTGATAATGTGGTGGACATAAGAAACCTGATTGGATTGAGTGTTAAGAGAGGAGAGGAACAGAAGAAACAAAACACTATCGCACTTTACTTGTAGATAAGTACTTTATAACAGGATATTACCAGTTCCTCCTTCCTGTCCCTTGTCACACTGCTGGCATTCATTTCAATGCTATAACATTATATGCTATAATCACTCATGATGATGTTACTATAATTCTTTTAAGAAATTATGTTTTAGATCAATTAAAAATAATAAAAATGAGATATTTTATTTCACCTTTGTTTATTCCTCCTCAAACACTCTTCATTTCTTTAGATAGATCCAAGTTTCTGACTGCATCATTTCCCTTCTACTGGAAGAACGTATTGTAACACAGTCTTTCAGGAAAAGGTTTGCTAGCAATAAATTTCTTGATTTTTGTTTGTTGAGAAAAGTTTTATTTCTCCTCTTTTGAAGGATGATTTCACTGTATATAGAATTCTAGGTTGGTGGATTGTTTCCTTCAGAGCTTCAAATAATTCACTCCAATCTCTTCTAGTTTGCATTCTATTTTATACAAAGTCTTTGTTCCTCTGTAAGTAAGGTATGTTTTTCTTTTATCTTCTTTCAAGAATTTTTTGTTAATCCTTGTTTTGTTTTTCACAATTTGAATATGAAAAGCCAATATATGGGTGTGGTCTACTTTTGCTTGTAGGATTTGTCCTGCTTGGTATCTCTGAGATTCCTTATGTTTGTTACTGATTTTGGAAAGTTCTTGGCCATTAATATCTCAAGTATTTTTTTTCTGCTTGTTCTTTCATTTCCCTCTAGTATTGTAATTGCATGTATGTTACAACTTTCAAAATTGTTGCACAGTCTTTAGGTGTTCTATTCAGTTGTTTTTGTTTTTCTCTTTGCATTTAAGTTTGAAAAGTTTTTATTGACTTATCTTCAAGCTCATTGATTCTTTCATTGGATGTTTTAAGCCTACTAATGTGTCTATCAAAATAATTCTGCATTTCTGTTATAGCATTTTTTTTCTTTTTTTAATTTCTAGCATTTCCTTGATTCTCCTTTAGCATTTCCATCTCTCTGCTTATATCACCAATTTGTGCTTGCATGTTGTCTGCTTGTTCTATTAGACTCTATAACATATTAATAAGAATTATTTCAAATTCCCTATCTGATGATTCTAACATATGTGTCACAGCTGAGTCTGGTTCTGATGATGGCTTTATCTCTTCAGAGTACGTTTTTGATTGCCTCTCAGCATTCTTTGAAAAATGTTTTTTTGTTAAAATCAAAAATTGTATCTAATAATAGGAATTGAGATAGATAGGGCTTTAGAGAGCTAAAGGCCTTTAGTGTAAGGATTTGTGTCCTTTGGGGCAGGAGTTGCTCTTTGTTTCATATTTGTTATAGTTATAGATTCCAGAGGTTTTTAATTCCTCTAGTGACCTTTTATCTCCCCTCTTTACTTGGAGCTTCCCTAAGTATTGCTGCTTTGTAAGAGGTGTGTCTTATAGCTCTTTCAGCTATAATCAATTGTTAATACATTGGAGCCCTGTTGGTGTGATGGTAAGCTGATATGATCTTCATTGTGGGGGGTTGTGGAGAGAAGAGTTTTATTCTTCTTCTCAATCTCTTAGTGGACTTATGTCTTGGGCTGAGATCTTTACAAGTGTTTCTCCTATGGTATAGCTATTTTTGTCACCCTATCCTCTACTTCCTTCCCTGACAACAGAGTTCCAGTCTGTTTTCTTGAAGGATTAATCCCCCTGTGGTATTTTTTTTTTCTTACCGTAGGTGAGACAGAAAGGCTAGAGGGGGCTGGAGTGAGAGGAATCCCGTTCCCCGAGATGGAATAAGGCCTTGGTAAAGTCTTTTGCCATGAAGAGGAAACCTTTGTTGTGAAGAAGGGGAGAAGGCCCCAGACATCACTCTCAAGGAGCACTTTTCCCCACCCCCCACCAGAGCCACAGGGGGATCTTTCTCACAGTAAGAACCGGATGGGGTGCCTAGACGTAAAACACTCTGATCCCAGGAATTTCTCACTCTCAAAGTAGTTCATACTTAGCCTCCGGTAATTTGTCAAAATTACAATATAAATATCACTATTGGTTTATGGCTCCTGCAGCTTTTGCTTCGGGTAAGCAGACTTCAGTTGTATCTTTCTAGACAAACTTGTCTCCAAAATTCAGAGTGGTGATTTGCCCTGCAATTCAGTTCTCTAATGGGTCCAAGGTTTTATGAAAAATTGTTGATTTTCAATTTGTTCACCTTTTTCTTGTAAGGATTGAATAGATGACTTCCATGCTCTTTACATGTTGCAGTAGAAACAAGAAGTCACCTACCTGACTTTTTAATCTTCAAGACATTGATTTATAATTTTAAATAAAACAGTCAAGACTGTCTTCACCAAGAAGGTAACATTTGAGTAAAGATCTTAAATACAATGAAGACGAGAGTCAAGTGCAGATCTGGGAATGAACATCCAGAAAGGTTTGGGTTGTACTCTGTGAGAGAGAGAATCTTTAGAAGGCTTTCAACAGAGTGATGGCGTGGTCTCATGTGTTTTAAAAGCATCATCCTGGCTCCTGTAGAGATTAGACTAGAAAAAAATAAGGACAAATGTGGAGAGACCAGTCAGGAAATGCAGTAATCCTTAGGCAAGATTTTGGTGACGCAGACCAGTGTAGAAATGGAGGACATAGAAGAACTGTTCAGATCGAAAGAATTGGTTTGCCCCCAAAGATAGGATGCTTTCTGAACTACAAATCTGACTAAATTTCACCTATTATTAAAGTCATTTAACATCTCTCCGTTGTGTTCCGGTTTCCTTCTTAAGGCATCCAGGTACTCTCCCAGTCACCGTGGCTTCACATTTAACACTGGCCTACTTCTCTAGTCCTAGCCCTGAAGCACCTTGAGCCTTCTGTATTATTTATGCTGAAATCTTTGATACTCTACTGAGATGCCATGCTGTCTCAGGATTTAGCATATTTAGATCACCATTTCTTTTGTTTGGAATTTCCATTTTCCATTCCTTCAGACAGTTAACCCCTGATGATAATTAAAAACTCAGTTTAGATGTTACCTTTTCTAGAAAATCTTCTCAAACCATTCCTTTGTACTCACTCCTCCCAAGTCTGGGAAGACTGTGTTTTATGATGCCCTGTAATACGGGCTTATTTCATTGTGCTGCAAGTGTCGGGCTATGTGGTGACCCCTCACATGACTGACTACCTTTGCCATTAGAGTAAACAGAGGCCCTGTATTTTGCTTATGTGTGGTACTGAGAGTCTACACACTCAATATTCATTAATGGGATAAAAACTGATATTGTTTATTTTTTCATTTTTGTTTGTTTTGTTTTGAATTTTGAAGTCTGGAGAGCTCGACAAGTTTTGGAAAGTCCCTGTAGCATGTAATTAATTTCATTATTCTATGAGGAAAAATAAAAGTCAATAACTAACTGACACTCATTTGTCAGCACCTATTGTTTAACAATGATAAAGGCAATTTCAGTTTTAGAAGAGTTAGAAAAACTCACACGTGCAGTTTTTACAGAAACTAAAATCTCAGACATGTTATTAGCACATGTTCCACCACATTTTCAATTGTTGGTTTTTCCTAAATATTAATGCAGCATTTTATTTTGGACAATTTATTCTACTGGTATTGATTTACGCTCATAGTTGAAGATAAACAGCCATAACCAATCCTAGTTTTTTCTGTTAGAATTATATTTTAATGTTTTTCTTGTAATCAAATAATCCTATGAAATAATGGAGGATTGTACAGAAAGGCCAATAAAGTCATGTATTACCTGAAAAATAGCGTGGTTCCATATCTTAGAGAAAGAACTGCCGTTCTTTAACAACAGTAAGCCTTCTTTAACAACAGTAGGATAAAATTTGTCTGCAAAGACCATAATCTAGAACAGGCCAAATGAAAATTATGTTTAATCTTCAAAATGAAACGTCTAGATACCAGCTAGTTCAGGTGCTGAAAATCAGTTAAAATCCAAAAGAAAATTCAATAGATGTCAAAAACAGAGCAATTTTAAAAGAAACTTTATCTTAATGAAAAAACATGTTCATATTGTGTAATACCTGTTAAGGCCAAATATACTGCAAAAATTACAACAGTAGCCAGAGATTGTTCTTTCACAAACAAGGAATAGATATAGATATAGATATAGATCTATCTATCTGTCATAGTTACAGGACACCAGAAGATAATCAGAATGCATTGTACTATGTCCACAATGAACTTGAACTTCAGTGGTTCTGATTTTGTAGTGAAACTGTAAGTGGAAGGGCTTGAGTTCCTTTAAGAATAGAAAAATACGGTAGATCTATTTGCAATTGTTTAAGGAACCTCCATACCCTTTTCCATAGAGGCTGCACCATTTTGCAGTCCCACCAACAATGTATGAGAGTTCCTTTTTCTCCACAGCCTCACCAGCATTTATCGTTCATAGTCAGAGGAATGGAAATCATCAAGTCGAAGGTATACCTGTTCCCCAATGTTCATCGCAGCACTCTTTACAATAGCCAAGAGTTGGAACCAGCCCAAATGCCCATCATCAGATGAGTGGATACGGAAAATGTGGTACATCTACACAATGGAATACTACTCAGCTATAAAAACGAATGAAATACTGCCATTTGCAACAACATGGATGGACCTTGAGAGAATTATATTAAGTGAAACAAGTCAGGCACAGAAAGAGAAATACCACATGTTCTCACTTATTGGAGGGAGCTAAAAATTAATATATAAATTCACACACACACACACAAACCGGGGGGGAGGGGAAGAAGATATAACAACCACAATTATTTGAAGTTGATACAACAAACAAACAGAAAGGACATTGTTGGGGGGGAGGGGGGAGGGAGAAGGGAGGGAGGTTTTGGTGATGGGGAGCATTAATCAGCTACAATGTATATCGACAAAATAAAATTTAAAACAAACAAACAAACAAAAAAGAAACAAAAAAAAAACAAAAAATAAATAAATAAATAAATAAATAAATAAATAAATAAATAAATAAAAGAAAGAAAACAAGTAAGCAAACAACAAAGAGACAAGATTGACAAAGTCGAAATATTAGAATATCCTAAGAAGAAATAAATAGTCAACAGTGTTGAATCCTAAAATTACTGGTCTGGTGAAAGTAAATTCAAAAAACTCTCTAAAAAAAAAAAAAAAAAAAAAAAAAACAAATATTAGTTATTTAAGCTTACTATGCATTTAAAAATTTTCTTATACATATGGTATGCCTGGACAAAAAGACCTTAAAGAATCTGTTATCTCTTGCCTAGAATAAAATATGGAAAGGAGATTTGTCAAACACAAAAAAAAAAAAAAAAAGAATAGAAAAATACATATTCTTCACGTAAGAAAGACTGAGAAAAGAGGAGGGGTTATCTCTGACTTGAAATGAATCTCTGAAAACCTGAACTTTAGATGTTATCTACCATTCAGAAAATGTATTGCTATATTTCCAGTATTTCCAGGTGAGGAAATGGAGAAGAGTTTTGGTAGAATAACCTACAAAAATGTGCTCAAGAGTCTTATCTTCTTTTTAGTGCCCTGGCACCAGTATAGACCCTCAGGCAACTCTGGGGTTAGAGAGAGTTGCTAGGAGATTGGGTAGGTATGAAGACAAACATGAGGCTTTGCTTGAGAGATGTCTCTTGACTGTGCCCACTGATTGTATGTATAAGGCAGACACCTTCTATCTAAGGTATTTTGGTGGTAGTGATTCTGTTACTAGCTGATCCAAAAGCATAGAGGCATATCCCTTTTGTATGCCCAAGAAATTACTAAGATGCAGCATGTTATAATGTTGACCAGTGGAGAAATTGCACAAAATTAAATACACATTTAATGACTAACAGACAAGCTCAATATTTGCATCTTTGGAATGGAATCTGGCATATTAACTTGTCTAGAAAATGGTCTATAAAATGCATACATACTTAATTTTACTTATTTTACTTATTTTTAATTACACAAGAATGTATAAACATTTTTTGTATAATGTTTAATCAACAGAGATAAAGAGCTCTCATTGATTAACACCCCCAAGAGCAGGCCTAGAGGAAGAGTAAGTATTCTTATCACTTTTTACATACACATATGAATACATATAAGATATATACTTTGTGCATTTTATATAACAAATATCAATCAGTACATATTATTCTTTAAGTTGCTCTTTTCCTTTCCCACGTGGTTGAAAAATATTTCCAGGTCAGGGCATACAGATGCAGCTTAATGCTTTTTTGCTTAACTGTTCAGTGGTATTTTGGGCAGTGGAACATCTATGTTCGTCTAAACATTCCACTGTTGATGGTTATTTAGATAGTTCAGTTATTTCTTTTTCCTTCTTTCCTTTCTTCCCTCCTCTCCTCTTTTCTTTCCCTCAACTTTTTTTCTTCAAATACCACAATGCCACCACAACCATGATCTCTCTACAAATAAAGCTGAGAGGGAAAATTTCTGGATTAAAGGATATACACATTTACATTTTTATAAATATTTGCTAATTACACTCCAAAACCTATATCAAATCATACCTTCTTCAACAATGTATAAGAACAGTAATTCCTCCTCAACCCTAACAACACTCAATATTATTAAGTATCCAATGGATAAAATATGTATCTTATTGTTACCTACATTTACTCTGTTCTCATGAATAGTAAAGTTGAGTATCTTCTCAAATGTTTATTGGCCATCTGTACAACCTTTGCATCGTATAAATATTAAATAAGTGAATGATTAAATTACTGAATGAAGCAGTACATTTAGAGGGCTAGAGAAATGAAAGTTATCACTGTAATCCAGAAAAGTGAAAATGTTTCCCTGGTATTATGATTACAGTCTTATGCCAAACACAGAAATCGAATAGAGCTGCCTTACTTTTATTATGCACAGAGAGGTAATTTATGATTCCTGGTTAACAATTGAACTACATATGAGTTTACAAGCCCACTAGGTATCAAAACTCATCCCAGTTATATTTATCTTTGTTTTTTGTGTGTGTGTGGCATTGTAGATTTAGCATCTGTAGTTTAGTGTGTTATACCACTATTTATTATTTTTAGTTGTAAACTAGGCTCATGGGTGGTGGTGGTTGTGTGCATGTATATGTGTGTGTGTATTTTTAACCTTTAAAAATCATGTGTAGTTCACATTTACCCCATCTCCTTTATCCTGATCACCCCTCAATTTCCCCATCTCCCTTTCAACGCTTGAGCACCGTTTCCTCCTTTTCTAGTCACTTTGTATCACCGTAACATGCTTTCAAAGTCTTTATTTACACTAGGATTTAAATTATTACCTCTTTCAACGGTACTTTATTCTACCAGTAATTGATGTCTTAAGCTAAATGACAGAAATTCCAAGTGACAGAATTTCTAAAATCAGTTCATTAGAGAGAAGGTGGCATGTTTCTGATCAGCAGGGACAGTTCTAAAACTAATACCTAAAACATTACATAGGCAATTATCCAGTATTGAACTAATTGGATTTGGTCATTTAACTGACACAAACATAGCTAACTTAGGATGCACAAGGTATTGTACTGAACCCCTTAAGTGCAATTTTTTTATTTAATTCCCATAGCATCCCTATTTTCCTCTTTAAGAGATTATGAAACTGAGGCTTAAACACATGTACACAAAGAAAAATATGTATAAAATATGCATTTTATAACTAACATAGAGCTACTCTTCATAGCTAACATTTGTTGGTGGTCGTGTGTGATGTTAGGACACTGCAGATGCTCATGAGATCAAGGAAACTTTTGTAAACACTCCTGAACATTAAAAGTGTCCCAACTTTAAGTACACTTACATAAACAACTGGAATAAAGGTTATTTTCAAATCATGGCCACGCTTTTATTTCAGCACATTTATTGAGTTCTTTTGGCATTGCATTCAGAAAGGAACAAAAGCATAATATAAAAACCAACAACACACTAAATTGAGAGGATCTTGATCTTGAAGGATCCAGCAGAGAAAAGGAAAGTGCCATAAAGCATGTGGCATATCTGATGTCAAATTTCTTCATATAAGGACATTGCTATAAAATGTAAATATCTTCAAAGGATTAACCCTTCAGCATCAGAAAATATGCACATTTTTCAAAGGAGGTGAAGCATTTTCTAATCTGAACATCTTTAAAGAGGGGAAATCAATAAATGGCATGAAAAACTTCAAAGCAGGACCTCCTGTCAATGACAGAAGTTCCTCAGCAATGCGGAGGCTTTGAAGGAGGACTCCCAGTGCTGGGAAACCTTTGAAGTGACTGAAAACAGACATTTATAATTACGGAAAGGTGCAGTGTCCAGCAGGGATAGTACAAAGACACGTCTGAGGTAGGTACAGGCAGAGATTGGGAGGTGGCGGGGACACTGACCTTGCAGCCTCCCAACCTAAAAGCCTTTCGGGTCAACTCAATAATCATATGTAAAATGGCAAGTGTGGAGTGAGAACAGTGGCAAGAGGGTAAAATCCAAATCATTTAAGGTCTCACATTTCAAAAAAGAAAGAAAACCCTCAGCACCCACAAAGCGGATCTTAATACACACCGCCTGTGCAGTTTCTGTGCAGCTGCCTGATCTATTAAACTGTTATCAGCACTTAGCTTTCTACAAACAAGTGTGGTGTAAGTGTGAAAAAGTCTCAGAATCAGCATCTCTAGTTCCCTCAGTTCTCAAATCTATGAACTGAAATCTTTTTAAATGTAGTTATTATGTATATCAGATAATGTTCTAACGGATAAAAATGGTTAAAATCTATTACTCAACTACTGTTTAATTTCAATGAAAACTATCCGAGCCAATAATTTGGTATCTAATTTCCAGAACTCAATTGAAGACCTTTTTGAATGCCGTAATAGATGGAATGAACACTAAACTGGGCATCAAAGGCAACCTAGGCAAGTCAAAAGAGGTCAACTATAATGTTTAGTCCCTAAACTAGATTCCTTTTTTGCCTTATTTTGCTTGACATCCGGGGCTGGGGAGTAGCGAGCTAAGGCATCATCCTGCTGCTTGGGGCTATTTGTAATGGAATGTGCTTTCCCCAAATGGTTCTTTCATCCATATTTACTGAGCATAAAAATGGTCTAGGTATTCTGTGTACTTGGGGAACAGTGCTGTGCACACACATTCTGTCCTTGCAGAGATTACAGTCTAGGGAGGAACACAGGTATTGACCAATAATCAAACAGAAAAATGTAAATTACACTATGATAAGGGCTTTAAAGAAAAGGCACGTGAAGGACCTGGCATGTTGTGAAGAACAGGTAAGCTTCCTGAGGAACTGACAGCTGGGCTGAGACCCAAAAGTCAGCAACCAGGAGAGCTTGGGGGTGGAAGATTACATCAGGGAAGTTTGTCAGGTAGAGAGAACAGCAAGTAGAAAAGCCACATGATGGGAGGACAAGATGAATGACACTTCTGTGGTGAAGGAAAGGATTACGTATGAAAGGGGCCCGATGATGCAGACCTTATAAACAACTTTGGTCCTAATGCTAAAATCAATCAGCAGCCTTTGAAGGATTTTAAGCATGTGTCTGATAGGATCAGAATTTGCATGCCAAGTAGATCATTTTTGCTTGAGTGTGAAGAATGAATTGAGATGGAGGAAGGAGCAAGCATGTCTGAGGCGAAACTAGTTAGAAGGCCACTGCCATGATCAAGGCAAGAGATGATGGTAGCTTGGACTGGAGTGGTGACAGTGATGATGATGGAGACAAGTGGGAAGACTTGAGAGACATTTTGGGTGTAAAACTGATATGAACCACTGTTGGAAAGAATGGGTAAGAAAGAGAAAGAATGGGTCAAGCAGGATATCCGTATTTCTGCATGGTTGGTGGTTCTATTCACCAAGAAAGGAAACCCTGGAAAGGGATTTGACTTGGGGATAAAACAATAGGTTAAATTTTGGTTATGTTGCACTTGAAACACAGATACTTTTGAGTCATACAAGTGGGTATGTCAAGGATCTTGAAGAATATAGCAGAAAAAAGGAACATGCTGTAAAGCATGTAGCATACTAATGTCAAATTTTTTCATATAAGGACATTGTTATGTCCTTATGTGTGAATTATACTGTGTGATGTAACACATTTTGTAAAATGTATTGCTTCATATAAGGACATCTGTGTATATGAATCTAGAGGTCCTTGGGGGCCACTGTGAGGGCTTTTGATTTTACTCTACATGAGTGGGGTGCCATTGTGATATTTTGACCAAGCAATGAGCTGATTCACATTTTAAAAGGATCATTCTTGTTGCTGTGTTGAGAATAGAATATGGAGAGAAGGGTATGAGTAGAAGCAATGAAAAGACTAGTTAGGAGACTTGTAATAACACCAGAGAGAGACTAAGATAGTTTAAGTGAGGACGCAACACTAATGGTGAAGAGGGACAGTGGTTTCAAAATATATTTTAAAGGCACAGCTGAAAGATGGGATATAAGTTATGACTGGAAGAGAGAAGGAAACAGTGAGCCTGAGGTTTGTAGCCTACACTAACTAACTAATGGGAGAGCTGCAGGAAGAGATGTTGGGAAGAAAGACCAGATGTGCAGTTTCAAATACGCTGAATTTAATGTTTACTGGACACCCAAATGGTTTTCTCAAGTACATGAGTGCATATCTAAGTCTGCAATTGGAGAGAGAGTTCTGGACTGGAGACATAAATTTGGATATAATTGAAAAATATGAGCTTGGGTAAACACATGGAGAGGAAAGGGAGTCCTAGAACAGAGAACTGGGCATTGCAGAGGAGGAACCAGCGAATAAGCCCAAGAAAGAAGGGGAAGGAGGAAAACCAGTAGAACGCGTTATACTGAAAGTCACCTGTGAGGAAGGTCTATCGGACAGGAGGGAATGATCCATACACTGAATACTTCATCTGAACAGCGTATGTCTCCACTCCAGGTGGCCGCCTGTGGAGCACGTCCTTCTCCCTGGAAGGTTCTGGAAATGCTTGTTATTCTTCTCGGTGCATGCCCCTCAGCTGCAGGAGCTGCTTAGAAGGTGATTCACACACCTGCATCAAGCCCTTTACTCTCCTCACCTTTCATGTCCATCACGAGGTCCTGTCAGTTTTATCTCACAATTTCACCTTTGAATTGATCTGCTTCTCTCTATCCCTCTGCATCTACCTTAGACCAAATTAGCATTGTCTCTGTCCCAGCCTGAAGCAACAGAGTCATAACCTCTTTCTCTCCAGACTTCTGTAACCCAGCTTCATCCCTCCCAAACACTACATCTTCCTGATGTCTTCCTTATTATTTTTTCCTGTTGAAGGAGAATTTATTTGATAAACCCTTTGAACATAAATCCTTTCCGTTTTCTGAGGCAAGATATTTTTCCCAAACATTAACAATCACATATATCTATCTTTACATCCATACATATATTATATATCTATAAATATATATTCTATATATGTATGTCTATTTTTTAGATAATTTATTATACATACATGTGGGATACAACATTGATTTTCAATAATTGTGTACAGTGTGTGGTGGTTAGATCAGTATAGTTAGCTTATTCATCATTACAATATGCAATCATTCTTTGTGTCTGTGGACCAATTCCTCATTAGCCCCCCTTCCTCTCCCCTTCCCCTCCCCTCTTGCACTGCTAACAACCACAATTCTTTTCTTTCTTTCTAAAAGTCCAACATATTACTGTGATTGCTGTTTCCTTCTTTCTCTCTGTCTCTATTGTTTATTTGTTTATTTACGGATTCAGCTACCAGTTATGAGTGAGAACATGCAGTATTTCTCTTTCTGTACCTGGATTGTTTCACTTAGGATAATTTTCTCCAGGCTCATCCACATTGCTGCAAATGGTAGAATTTCATTCTTTTTTTATGGCTGAGTAGTATTCCATTGTGTATATATACCACAATTTCCTTATCCAGTCATCCATTGATGGACATTTAGGTTAGTTCCATAGCCTGGTTATTGTAAATAGAGCTACAATAAACATGGTGCAGGTATCCCTTCGACCTGATTATTTTCAATCCTCTTGATATATCCCCAGGAGAAGGATTGCTGGATCATATGGAAGTTCTACCTATAGTTGTTTAAGGAACCTCCATACTTTCTGCATAATGGGTGAACTAATTTACAGTCCCACCAACATGACTAATGTTTTTAAATTGTGGCTTTCTCTATGCCCTGTAAATTTTTCAGGAAACATTTTTTTTTAAAAAAATTAAAGTATAACCCACAAACAGAAAAGTGCACCTATCATTATTACATAGCTGATTAAATTAGACTGATGGTTATCTTAGTCCTGATGCATTTCTTTGCATTAATATCATTTCAATGTAACACATACAGTGAACTTATTAACTACTGCAATACATTTTTTTTCAGATTTGCCCTTTTTCTTCATTAAAAATTACAGTAGCATTATTGCAACCTTTACTATTTACTTCTCTTCTTATGTATTTATATGTTTATATTGATAGATTTGGCAGAAGAAGGCAAATGAAAAAAGAATGAACCATACCTCCCCTCTTTCAGATGTACAGTTTGTCCCAAACAGTACTTTCTTTCAAGGTAATGTCCTTAATGCATTTTTCCTAATATATCTATACTATTAATCATTCACACTGTATATAGGCGAAAGGCTGTATTGAATGACTTAAAGGCAGCAAATCAGAACTCAGGATTGCTTGCTCCTAAGATTTGGCCGAATCTACAACCTAGAATATCATCTAATCTTAGAAATGTTTTAGCACACCATGGTCATTTAACCAATTTAGATCTGAATTCCAGAGGGTTTAAGTGACTTGTGTCAAGTCACGTAGCTGCATGATCACAGACCCAGGCCAGGGACCCACTCCCGACTCCTTGTATGGCACGCTTACCACTCCACAGTGCTGACTCCTGCTATCACCTCTCCAGCTCTGGCTACTGGCAGCACTTAACATCTTTTCCCATAGGTTTATCACCCCCAAACAGTACGTAAATTGACATTAGTGGCTGTGAGGGCAAAGCTATGTCAAGTGGGAACTTAGAAACAGTTTTTAATGGATTTTCCTCCTTATTTTTTCTCTGTATTTGAGCATTCCAATAGATCATACTTTTCTTCTTGTAACTCCCCTGCTCAGATACAATATTTGAATAGGTCATGTCCCCTCCATCAACAAAAAAACTTTTTGCTATTCAGTATGGGCCCACTATTAACAGGAAAAATAATGCATGTTTACCACATATGTAAATGTTTAGGGATAAAAATATTTTTAAGAGAGACAGTATACATTTATTAAAGGTATCTATAGATTTTATTATTAGAGTTCAGATTCCTGATGTAAAATACAAAATATCTCAAGTTCAAACATGCTTGTGGAAAGTCATTCTTTGGAAGAATATAAAGACTATAATTAATTCTAGTTAATAATCATAAGCCTATTAATTAATAAACAACTCAATTCTATGATTTCCGTATAAACAGGAAACCAGTTATTTTATTGATTGATTCTTTTTTCTTTATTTAAGTATCAGCGAACACCTGGCCATTTCAATAACATAGTTTATGCTCACATAAATTTATTATTAATATTCTAACATGTTAAAACCCAGGTTGATATCAGAAAATATCAACAAGAATAAAAATAATGAATAAGAGACAGGCAATCAGAGTTCATGTTACATCATACTTTGCTCTTATTTATACACCATAATATTTTGTCTAGCTATTTCATATTTTGTCCATTCAACTAGAATATGCATCCCCAAACATTAGAGATCAGAGCTTTACATAAAGCTAGTGTTTGATGTGTGAAATACAAATATCAAAAGCCTTCCCAAAATTGTTAAATAACTGTGACATGGTAGAATTTTATGGATTTTATTTGCTACCCAAGAAGAAGCTGGCTGGTTTGTTACAATTAAGTAAGCATTTGTCACTAGGTCATGCCCTGTAGTACTCACATGCGAGTATGTGCAGGAATGTGGTACCACAATCGTGTGCAAATACACAGGTATCCTGGGTTTGGACTCAAGATTTTCTCTCCTCCTCATGACAAGATCCCAATTTGAGTTCCTTCTTCAGCTTTTGTACTGGAAAGCTCTGCAGCTTTCTATGGTCATTTATACCTCGTCATTTCAAATGTGAACAAAAGAGAGACATGGAAGGAAATATGCATTTTTCAAGAAAGCATCAGATTCCATGAATCAAATTTAACTCAATGTACCACTTCTTAAAAAATTGTTTTATGATTCCTATCTCACAACAAACGCAATTAATTGAAAAACAACTGAGAAATGAGACTGGGCACAATCTGTGTGGGATAGAAATTTCTAAAAAATACCTTAGTGATTTCTGACACTGAAAAAAATGCTAAATAGCTCAAATGTTTTCATCTGAATTAGAAGATAGCCTTCTTATTTCCTGCAAATTTTTCTCAAGATTACTGTTATTTTGTAATGTAAGCATTGAACATTGTCTCTATGTAGAGGAGGGCTCATCTTATAAGTAGTTTGAGCAAATAGCAATATAGGTAATGCTCATTCCAAGCAAAACTCATAGATTATAAGATTGTAGTAGACTGAATATCCCTCCTCAAACTCACTGAAGCTTGAGTTGTGTCCCCCAATTTTATGTATTAGAAACTTGGCCCCCGCTGTGACTGTTAAGAGGGTGGGAAATCCTATTACAGTCATTGAAAGGTGGAGCTTTGAAGAGGTGATTAGATTCTGAAGACCATGCTGTAGTGAATGGATTAATAACGGTGGTCAGGGGTGTGGTTCTTTAAAAGGAGAGTGAATGAGGAAGTTGTCCTCTTGCTCTCTCTGCTCCACCATTTTCACAATGTGATACTCTGAGTCACTAAAGTGACCACCAAAGAAAGCCTCCACCAGCTGTGATCCCTGGACTTTGGCTTCCTAGCCTCAGAAACTGTAAGCAATAAATTTCATTTTCTTTACAAAATATTCAGTTTCATGTATTTTGTTATAAGCAAAAGAAACAGACTAATAAAAAGATTCAAGATCGACAGTCAGATACATTGTGGTGATTAATTCATGACAAAGGATTCATCACAGGGTTTCTTTAAATATGCATATATAATATGTTTTGATTTGTATAAATATGATTACGTACAATTTCTGAGAGGATAGGAGCAATGTAAGAATGTACCTATTCCAAAATGGAAAAAATGGGGGAATAATAAGAATTTTAGAAAACCACATTCTGCTCCTTTTCCTTCTGTTTCATTGGTTGGGATTATTTCCATTACATACTTACACGATTGAAAACCCTAGTCCACAGCACATAGTAAATGCTCAGCACACAAATGTTAATTTAAAAGTTGAATAAAGAAATTGGAAACAATTTATTTACATCAGAAAATGTGTATAATAAGCTAACTATTACTTGTGCTATTATATGAAAATTATTTCCTCATTTGGAAAGAGTTTTGTGGTGTGTTTAACGTTACACACTTTTGCCTTTTTGTGTTGTAAACTGGCTGCTTTTTACTTTAGAGGCATTCCAAAGCAGCAGTTTATGTTGACGTTACATATACATATCCTTCTGGTGTGAAGAGAATCAATTTTTCATGTAAAAACAACTTAACTGTCAACATTCCTACCAAGACCCTCATTAGCTTATGTCTAGACCATTGCAATAGCTTTCTATCTGTGCCATCCTATCTAATTTCTCTCTACTCCAATTCAATCTTCCACTATCTGCCAGATTAATTTCCCCAACGTCCTTCATGTAATACATTTTAACACATTTTTAAAACAAAACTACCATATGTATTGCTAGAATTCTAACAGCTCTAGGTTTTATTTTTTATAGCTCCCTCAAACTCTACAATTCAGGAGTGCTCTAGAATTTGGAAATGTGCACCAATGAGATATTCAATAAATGCAGAATAATGGAATGCATGTTATCTGATTCCAGTTCAGACTCTGTCCCTTACTGGCTATGTGCCCTGGTTACTTGTCACAGAAGCTTCAGTAAATATGGACAGTAACAATATTTCATAGGTTTATTCTAAGAATTAAACCGATAATTTTTGTGAAGTACTTAGCACAGTAACTGGCACATAATAAACCCTTGTGAATGTTGCTACAAACTAGCTGGTGCTAGTGTTAACAGTAAGTTTTTCTCCAACTCTTCTCTGCCACCCCCACCCCCACCCCAAAAGACACACATCCTCCCTATTACTAGCTGCCTAAAGGGCATGGTTCCTACTCAGCTTAGCTCATTGTGTTGAAAATACACATCGTTTGAAACAAAATTTTCCAATATTTTATTTCCTAAGTAATATTTAATTTAATATTTTAAATCAGGTGGAAGCCAAACAAAATATGTTTCCTTCTGTATGGTCATTGCTAGCTTCATAAGGAACAGTTGATCACAGTGCAGGCCACGGAATCGGATAAGTGAAAGCCATATAAGAGAAAAGATAAGGATGTGTGACGTGTGAGAACCATAGCAGACAGGTTCATAAAAGCTGGTGAAGCAGCTCTTTTGGATTTCCTGGAAGCAACTGCCCTAGATATATATGGAAGGTGGGGTTGGAGGGTTTATAACACTTACAGATATTTAGGGTAAATTTCTCATTCTTATTTTTGTTATCTTCTTTGCTATTATTTTTGTTTCTCAGAACCACCCGTGGTAGTTATGGAGGCAAAGCAACCTGAAAAGCAATGCATTAAAATCAGATTTGAAGAAGTTTTTTTAGTTTCTCAATTTAAAACACAGAATGATGACTTTATAATATTTATGGCTTATTCATGCCTAATAAAAATGTTTAAGTGAACTTTGTATCCTACAGCTTTGTTTTTCTTTCTTTCTTTCTTTCTTTCTTTTTTTTTTTTTTTGGCTCATTTGAAACAGAATAGGAAAAGTAGTTTTAAAATTGTCCATTTATGTGTATATCTGTGTATTCTCATCCAAGTATTTTGTTTGTTTTTGTTTTTGTTTTTTTTGGTTGGGGATTAAAAAACAAATTTTACTAAATTAGAATGACAAAATACATATTATTGTTGTGCAATTTTTAAAATTGAAGTCTGTCAAGGACATCCCTTCAAGTCAATACAACTGGATCTACCATATGTAAGTGTGGTATTTCAGAGTAGCAAAATTATTCATTATAATTTAGTCTTTTATCGATTAGTTTAGTCATCTATTGATGAATATTCATGTTGTTTTAATTTAGTATACTAGGTGCTTTAATAATGAATATTTATAGTTTACATGGGCACATTCGAATAACACTATTTTCTGTATTTAAAATGTGGTTAAAATGTTGGCAAAGGTATTTTTAAGTTAACCACCTCTAAGAATTCCTTAAACTGAAGTTCTCGTGAAAAATTGTTCTTCTACAGCCCTAAGTACTCAGAGTTCACCTCAGACACACACACAATAAAACTTGTTACACAATTTAATTGACACATAATTTGAAATGTTCATGATCGTATACATAATACTTATTTGGTCAACCGCACTCATTTTTCTTCAAAAATGTGATACAGTAATAGTAGTTAAAATGTAATATAGACAAAAATATATCAGTGATTATTAATGACATTTGTAAATAGCTATCCTCTTGGGCATATTAAGAATAAAGTGTCTTCTCTAAGGACAAGAAAATATAAAACAGAATGAAAACAAACTGTGAAATGGTAAAATAGTACTGCCCTACATTACCATCTAAAGAGAATTTCAGAAAACAAAGAAATCCATGACATCCTACCCCGCTTCTTAAAATACCATATATTTAGATGTTCAGAAATGCTTTACCTGGGTGGGAGAGGCAGTTGATAAAATCCTTTTTGCTAGCAATATACAAAGAAAAAAGATAATAAATCAAGTCCAACTTGCAAATATCTAACTAATGTAAATTTTCTAGATCAGTAGCAAAATTAAATATTTTCAAAATATTTTTGTCTTATTTCATGCCCAAATCTTGAAAACACAGATGGCTTTTGCCCTCTGTACTTAGTTATAGAAGAATGCTTCGTTTACTCTACAGGAGTGCTCTTTCCTGATGCAACATCCCCATCTGGTGAAAATAGATCTTTGCAGTCAAAGACTTGTTAGGGTAGGAGCCATTGGTTGGTTGTATTTACACATAAAGTTATTCTAGAATGAAAGATCATAACAATAACACTATTTTTTAAATACCATTTTGAAATGATTTGCTTTAGACTCAAGGAAAAAATTACAACAAAGTTGTCGCTACTATTGTTTTGTTGTAGGAGGGGGCTAGAGAAGTTTCAGGAAAGAAGACTAACTAGTGAAGACCATTCCAAATATAATTACAACTGGTTAAATTTGGAATTTATTTCAGTCCTTCATCAGTTGCCAAAAACTCATCCAGCTCAATATAGAATCTGTAGAGTAACATGCAGTGCTGTAAACAAAGACAAGGAAAAGGCCTCATGGCAATCACATGCACATGAAAACTTTTAGATATTTTATTGCTTCTTCAGATTTCTCAATTCTAAAAAAAAGCAGATACATTATGATAGTCAATTCACTACAGTTTGTAATTTCAAAGAGTAGGCAATAAGTGAGCCAGAAGACTAGAAATATGAGGTTTTCAGAGATACTTTAGTTACAATTGTCCTATTACTAGAGCTAATGAACAGTTGGTACTATTATTAGATATGTTAAAAACACATATTCAATTGTTATTTAGCTCTAGGTTATATTTAGAAACATATTTTTGTGGGAAATATTTGAGCATTATCATAATATAAGTACAAACATTTAAGTCATTTTGTCATGTTTTTTGGATTGTTTATTTAAGAATATACAAAATGTACTTGACAAATCTAATTTTTTCATCCTAGAAAGGTATGGGGTTGGAATAGATGGAGATTGGGAGAGAGAATAAGTGGGTAATTCAATCACAGAGAGAACCTGTAAAATATCTTTGAGTTATCTAATATCAAGTCAAGAAGAATGATTTTGGTATCCCAGAATTTTCCTACTACATGTACACACACACACACACACACACACACACACACACACACACACACACTCACTTACATTTCTGCTTCTCCTACCTCCAAAGGTGATTACAGTTAACTAAAACTATACATGGGTATACTGTAGCCATAAAATAGTTGGCTTCTTGCATGTACACACACACATACCCACAGAAACATACTATAGTGGCTTGTGGCAAATTGAGTGATTTAACTAAAACCTATGAAGATTTTTTGAAAAAAGTTTTAAAATCCTGTAAGCTACCAATCAATTTTTGTTAGTTTAGTTCAACGTTCATAGGCAACAGTGCTGTCACTTACTATAATCTCTCTTATCCTCTCTCTCTCTCTGTCCCCATTTATAGCTCAGAGTCTGAGTTACATTATCGGAAAGAAGGCAATTTTTATTCTTGGAAAAATTGCTTTCTGGTCTTTGCATGATAGTGACTAACTTTTAGGAGTCTTTTGTCTCACTAACAGCTCGATTTTATTTCTATTCCATTAAGGTTCTGAAGAGTTTGATGTTGTTATAGTTCACTGAATAATAGAAAAGAATAACAAATTTTTTTAAAAGTTCTAAAGGAATGAAATAATGGCTCATTTTAGAAAGATGAGATGATGGTGAGAAATATATACAATATATTTGGTATGAATTAAATACAAAGGGTATATTTAAAATAGGTGGAAATCTGGGAAAGCTTCACTGTCATATTTAAATAAAGGCATTTATTAATATGATTTTAGAAGTTCTTGGTTCTAAAATACTGATCTAGAATTTTTCTCAGACTCTGCTACATCTTCAGCTAGTAAAAAGCATATGATTATTCCTTCTATTTTCTGGTTTTCTGTTTCCAGTTTCTGTCTCTTTCTCCACATCCACCAATATTGGCTGATCTCTTTAAAGCTAATACTTAAAAATATCAACAGCATTTGATCAAGTCAGGATGATTCTTCAAAGGCTGTGTAAAGTAGTGGTTAAGATCACAGACTCTTAGTTCAAATCCTAAATGCTTCACTTACTAGCTATGTAATTTTAGGCAAAAGTTTAACCTCTCTGTTTCTTATTTTTTCTCATCTAAATTTTGTATATAAGAGCATGTGACTATAAAAGATTAAATACAAAGAATGGTGCCTGCCACATGGTATGTACTCAGTATATTTTAGTTATTACTTATATTGGCCTGGGAAATTTTTCTTGAATCATTAATTCTGTGTTCAGGGATTATCTTTCTTACTAACTTTGCCTAGTTTTAATAAGTGTCTTACGTGAGCAGAAGTTTGGTAAATAATGTTAATGATGCCGGAAAAGAAAATTATTATCACTTTGGTCTAGTAATCTAAGAAATTGATTTAAGCCACAGTACCATATATAGTAAAACAATAGTTCTTAATATTTAAAAAAGTATGTGTTTTTACAGGCTATGTTTTCTTTCCTATTAAAAGTTCCATTTAGAAAATTGATTCAGATTTTTTTTTAAAACTGATGCTGGGTTTCAATAAAACTGTGGCTATTATCTTCTCTTCAATAGACAATTCTTTTACAGATCACATATTAGTGTCAATATGTTGACGATTCTTAAAGAAAATCATTCAGTCACCTCTTTAGAAATATGATATTAAGTGGAGTGAAGAAAGGCTACAAATGGGAAAAAAATTTATCCAAACCCCAAATGGAGATAAGAGAGTCAGTGATTTAAGGGAAAGCATGGACCGGCAGAGGAACTCTGAGTCATCGTTCAAAAGCACACAACTTGTTTTATTGAATAAATCACCATTTCTTTGAAGTTTAAAATGTGTCATCTTAGAAACAGTTTGAAAAATTGAGTACTTTTAAAATATTTCAGATCATTCTGCATTTTTATTCCAGAAGGAAAGGCAAAACTTTCCATTTAGAAATTTTAGCAAAGGGTTGAGATGGAATTTTTAGATTTAATGTGTAGAGAAAGTAAGAAAAAAGGCTTTTCTAGTGCATCAAACTATTATTTTTCTTCAAGAGTATTAAAGGTTTTCACTATGGAGTCTCCAGTTCAATGATTTCTAAATTACCAGAAAAATATATGTAAATTTACTACAGGACTTTGAAAGCAAGTGTATGAGACACAAACCCATTTTAAGCCTGCCAATGGCCTGCGGGTTTTAAAAGCATTACCCAGCAGTGTTTAGTACTTCATTATACCAGAGTGCTCTTATCTAAAAAATATTTCTACAGTGTAAATGATATGCCATAAAGAAGACTGTTGTTGTACGCAAATAAGGTTGAATTAACTTTTAATAATTTAAAATTTCCAAGCCCTAACCATTTTCTTTTAGTATTTCGAACATATCATCCCATTCTCTTCTGGCCTTTAGGATTTCTGTTGAGAAGTCTACTGTTAGTCTGAAGGGGACTCCCCTATAGGTGACTTGACACTTTCTTCTTGCTGTTTTTAGGATTCTCTTTGTGAGCTTTGCCAATTTGATTATAATGTTTCTCGGACAGGACCTTTTTGGGTTGAATCTGCTTGGGGATCTTTGAGCTTCCTGGATGCGAAGGTTCATGTCTTTCCCTATACCTGGGAAGTTTTCTGCTATTATTTCTTTGATTAGGTTTTCAATGCCTTTGAATTGCCTTTCTTTCTCCTCCCCTTCTGTAACACCCATGACTCTGAGGTTTGTGTATCAGTTTGGCTGCTAGCTCCCTTAGATTTTCTTCATTTTTTTTTTTTTGATTCTTTTTTCTTTTTTTTTTTTTTTGGTCCACCTGGGCTATTTCAAAAGACCGTCTTCAAGATCAGAAATTCTTTCTTCTGTGTGCTCTAACCTGATGTTTAAGCTCTTGGTTGTGTTTTTTATTTCTTTGAATGAATCCTTCAGCCCAGGAATTCTACTACATTCTTTTTTAAAGCATAAATCTCTTTGTACGTTTCCTCCTTTGGATCGTGGATACTTTTTCTCATTTTCTTGTGTCATCTAACTGAGTCTTCTTGTATTTCATTGGGTCTCCTTAACATTGTTGCTTTGAATTACTTTTCAGTCATTTCAGTGACTTCTTGCTCTGTAGGGTCTGGTAATTGATAATTATTATATTCCTTTGGAGGTGTCATATGTTCTTTTTTGTCTTTCTTTTGTATTTCTGGTATCTCTATGATTATGTCTAGTTATCTGGTAGAGCAGTTGCTTCTTCTGTTAGTCTGGAGTGAACTTTGAGGAGACTTCTTCTTGTAGATGTGATTTATATTGACTGTTGAATGGTTTATTTTAGTATTGGTTCCAGGTAGATGCAGTAGCGTAGACTCTGTGTGGGTGCTTTGGCCATATTCAATGTTGGAATTGCATGTGAGTGTCTCTGTGGCCTAGTCACTGGAGAACTTAGTGATTCCTTGCTGAGGCTGGTAACACTATGTTGGTTTGTCCAGGACATGGGCAAGCTCTCAAGTTCTTAGAAGAAGTGCCTGAGTGCCCTGCTGTTCTTTGGCTGGGAGGGTGCCCCTGGGAGGGCCTGTTGTCACCCCATATATCTCCCCATATTCTCGATGGGTACACTGGGGTATACTGATGCTCCTCAGTTTGAACAGATGACCCTAGGTAGGTTTTCTCTTTCCTCTTTCCTGCAGGCAGAGGCTCCTCCTGGGACCTTGCCTCTCCCGGTTGGGGGAAGGGTTGGTGATGATTAGGAATTTTCTTCCTTACTCTATTTGGTTATCCTGGGTTTCTGTACTCTTGGGGGGTTGTGTGTGTGTCTCTCCCTGGATCAAGGCAGTCCCATGGGCTGTGTACATACCTCTCACCCCCAGGTGTGCTACCACATATGGCAGCATAATTTCCCCTGTGTGTAGGGCCACTGGGTCGTGGATCCGCACTTGCTCACCTCTTTCCCTGGGCTCCACTAGTGACTCTCCTATCTATGCTGACTAGTGATCAGTGGACCACCTATAAGATGGCAGTGGCTGATGGTGTGGTAGCAAGCCACCTTTGCAGCGGCAGTTGCTATGGTGGTGGTTGTCATGGACCACTCACAGAGCACCAGTGTCTGTGGCAGCGGTGGGGATTGCCATTGCTGGTGAGGTCACCATGCCCACTACTGCCATCAGTTGGGTGGGCAGGGTCACTTCCCCAATATGGTCATATTTGTATCAGTTGGACTGGAAGGTTTGAAGTTTTCAAAACAGAACTCAAGTGCATTGCTGTGCTTATAATTGCAATACATTATTTCCTATGTTATGTTCCCCTACAGGTCATAGATTAGTTTAGGTACATCTATTTTATTCCTATCATTTCTATTTCTGCATTCCCAGTCCGTTCTGTCTTCCTTCACTGTTCTCTATGCCTTCCTCACCATGAGGCTGTGAGGTATTGGATAAACTTACAGCTTTATAGACTGGCTCATGAAGCACTAGAATAAACTGTAGAAAAAGAAGAGCACATTTTATAATTCAACTTAATCTTTACAGAACAGAAGGAACCAATTTTTTCCATTATTGCTTTGTGTTAGGCACTGTTTTAATAGGTGTTCACTGTATATAATGTTTGTTGAGTTCTAACTATAACATAGTCAACTAGCAGATTTCAATATTTCATAAACAAATAAGAACAAATAAGTCTCGGATGTTGCTCTAGGTTGATTTTGATAACATGGTATCTCAAGTTGACACCATAACTCAAGACTTTGAAAGGAATCCATTTAATATATTTTCTAGTAAAATTTTAATTTCCAGAATATTTTTTGGATAGTATGGCCTACAAAAACAAAAAATTCTTAAAATATAAAGCAATTGTTAAAGGTCAACTAAACCAGTCAGCAGAACAAAATAAAATCAATTTTACTTTTTCTTAGTTTACCTGCTATCTCTCATTCTTTACTAGTAGTTGGCAAAGAGAAAGAACAGCAAATGTTACCAAATAGAACTTTGGACACCAAACTCAGGAAGAAGAGAATTAGCAGCTTTCCAATCTTATGCATTTATTACAAACACTTTAAGAGTCCATACTGTAGTCAATCACTAAATAGTAAATACAACAGACTTATACCACTTACAAGGTGGAATTAGAACGGCCTAATTCAGCAGCGGAGTAGGGGCCTCTTACCACAAGAAGCAAAAGAAAAAATAAAACTACAAAATGACACCTTCTAAGAAAGCTCTCACACATTTGGGCATGCTGTTTGGTTAGAGCAGGTCAAACTTGATACTTTTATTTCCAACCTTTGACCCTAGACATCTGGAAATCTAATTTGAATCAAACGGAAGGAAGTTTTCTTTTCTATTTCAAAAACTTTGGAGGAAAAAAAAACCTTTACATACCTAGTGTCCATTCTGCTAGCAGAAACTACTACAATTTATATACTTGTACAGAACTCTAACATATGAAACATTTCACTAGGAAATAGATGCCTCAGAACCTTGGCAATACTGGCACAATTGTTTATTTCTGAATTTAGACAATGGTTAAGATAAGAAAAAATAACCTGGTACTTTGATGCTTTTCGATGTCCTAATTTAATAGACATCCTCCAATTCCAGAGTTTAAATATGCTGAAGCATTCTACATCACCAGACAGTTGCATATATATTTGATGCAGTGTTCACTTTAAAGGCCTTTACATTTGTAATAAAAAGTTTAATTATATTACATTTTAAAATATATGAAAACAATGTGATTTGTCATAGGGGCTTTAATTTATTTGGACTATATTAAAATTAAGAAGTTATATTTCAAAATAAGTTATGCAAGAAATATTAATTTTTCCTTTTTACATAAAAAATGTTTGTTGTAGCATAACAAAATTTTTTTGACTACATGTAAGAGAGTCAGTTAATTTTTGATTAAAAGATAAGCATTAACCCATGTAAAAATAGCATAGTACATGGAGAAAAACACAAGCTAGAGGGTCACAGACGCTTAGTCTTAGTCATTCAGATACTTGTTAGCACTGTGATCTTGGAAACCTTATTTAGCTTTTCTGAGCCCAGTTTCCTCATCTGTAATAAGCATTTTGCCATAAGTATATGTTAGATTTATTGTGAGAAGAAACAGTGATCTGTGTAGAGCATAGAGTAGACCTTTAATAAATGCCATCATCATGATTATCTTTATCAACTTTATTATTAAAATGTTGGAAAATCCATTCAGTGGCATTAGATAAGCTCTGGAATTACTAATTGCCCATGCAAATTTTAATAGTGGCAGCGATCTTAATAATTCTTACAGCCCCAGGGGTCATGGCAGCAATGTGAAAGAAACTATCTTTCCTTTGTGCACAGAAACCTCACACAGGGATAATTGAATGCTGGTCAGTTAGAAAAAAAACACTGGAAAATTCTTATGGCATTTGATTAAATTATATTGCAGAGACCATATCTATCTCTATTATGAATATCAACTATCATATAGTAGATGCTAATCATTACTAATGGTCTATTCATGACTTACACTGAAAACTATTCTTTCATCACCATAGAAATGACATTATGTTACTATGCAGTTTGCCAAAATGAATTGACTTGGAAATAAAGCAATTTCTATTTAGAGTCTGTTTCGTTCCTTTTATGGGACTGACTCAATATTCCCTTTTGCCAAGATTTCTTTGCAAGATTTTGATCTATGCTAGGAATCCATACTTAGCTATGTGGCAGGAATTCAAAATATTTACATATTTCAAACATTTTATGTACTTCAAGAAGCGCTGCTCTTATTTGAGTTTTTCATGTTAAATGTTTTAGCAGAAAGTAATTTATATTTATATCAATTATTACCTAAAATTGCACTCTTAAATATATTCTGATACTATCTATCACTAATGTTTTTATTTAAAGTATATTTTGATATATAAATGCTTACCACAGCCTGTATTTTCCAGTCTGCATAAAAAAGTTTATATTTATATAGTTATATTAATTCCAGAATTTATAATTATAATATTTTTAAATCACTGAAAACAAATAACTAAAAAGAGAAAAATAAAGTCAACACCCCCATGCAATATACCTACTGTTTTATGGAAGTAAATGAATAGCTAAAATACCAGTTGCCAAATATGCTCTTGAATCTGGGCTTACACATAGGTGGGAGGGCATATAACCACATTTAGTTTCTTTAAAAAGTGCATGCTTTCATTTTCAGCATCCATGGTTTTTATTATCACCAGAGGAGTACAGAAGCAAAATGTTCTTGGTTTCTTTCTTTTCTACTTTTCTTTCTTCCTTTTTCTTCCTTTCCTTCTTTTTAGATTTCATGCCTATGTTTTCTTTTCTTCACACAACATAGTGCTTCCTGAAAATGCACATGTAATTCCCATTAGCTATAATGGAACTTGCATGCACCAAAGAAAGAACAGACTCCACTGCACAGTATCTTTCTTGTGTGGGATCGTGAGCACCTGGTCTACCTTCTGACAAGCCCCTTGACAAGATCTTTGGGCACTTTGTTTATCACTGGAGAAGGCTGTTCACATCTTGTACATATAGAAGTAGACCCCTTCCAGATGGCCACCTGTGCTTGCACATGGCCAAAACATGGGACTTCCCTCTCCCACGAAGACAAATGTTTTTACAAGAATTCTTGATTGTGCTTTGCGGAAGAACTCAAACATGGAAAAAAAGCAATTGTGTACTTGCAGATGTAAAAGTCAATGTTGTAGTACCTATGTAGTTAATGATTCTTCTAGTACTCATCATTGATTGGGGACAAGGAAAAAGTATTTTGTCAAATTTAGATCCCACTTAGATCTTATACTCTAAATGTAGAGACAGCTTCTAGCTTCTGGGGTTCCATTTCCAATATTCAATATCAAATTCTCTGCATTTATCACAGAAATAACCAGGCAATAGGAAAGACTGAATTCTGCAATGTGTATGCTACATACATTCGTGTCAATTTACAGTCATTCGTGACAGTGAGGAAACTGATGCACATTGTTTTAGGACACCTTAAATGAATACCACCTACAGCCACACAAGTTGATGACATAGCATTTTGTAAATTTAATGGCAAATACCATGATCCTGTTTCCTGGCTTTTGATTACTAAATACTCCTTGCTCTGATGGAAGAGATCCCAACCAGGACTGTCATATCAGCTTTTCCCTTCTAAACTGTTTATGTTTGTTAGATATGGGAAAGAAAAGAGATATATTATGAACTGTGATGGTTAGGTGTATGTGTTAACTTGGCTAGGCAATAATGCCCAGATATTTGACCAAACATTATTTTAGATGTTCTTGTGAAGGTATTTTTTTAGATGAGGTTAACATTTAAATCTGTAGAATTCAAGTTAAGCAGATTGCCCTACATAACATGGATGGTCCTCATCCAATCAATAGCAGGCTTTAATAGAAAAAACCTGACCTTGCACAAAGAAAATGGATTCTGCCTGCTCACTGCCTTTGGACTTGAACTGCAAAAGCAACTCTTTCCTGGCTCTCCAGCCTACCAGCTTACCCTACAGATTTTGGACTTGCCAGCCTCCACAGGTACATAGCCAATTCCTTAGAATCTATCTATCTCTGTCTTTAGTGCTACCTATCTATACATTACATTGGTTCTGTTCTCTGAAAAACCCCAACTAATACATGGACTATCAAGTCTCTTTCACTTTCCCCATTGTAGGCTGTTCCATTTTAACTGTCTTTGGAGACCATCACCTACAATATAGAATTGTGAATTCTACTCAGAGAAATGTCTAAGATGCTCAAAGGTGCAACTGAACAAAATTAAAGTAGAAAAATTACAACTCTATTTCATGCTAGCAGCCACAGTGCATAGGTCTGTTTAAAGTCAATAACAAGATCAACAATCACATGGAATCTAAACTTACCAGTGCTGCCCAGAATTTGTCTGATAGCCAAAATTTTTCCTAAATAAGAACTTAACCAAAAAGGAAGGAAGGAGGGAAGGAAAGAAAGAAGGAAGGAAGGAAAGAAAGAAGGGAGAGAGGGAAAGAGAGAGAGAGGGAGGAAGAAAAAAAGAGTATTTCAATAAAGCATATATATATATATATAGCTTAAATCTAACCAAGCCAACACTAGCCAATGCTAATTTTAGGAAAACTGACTACTGAAATTTTCAACTAATCTAATATTGACTAGCATCAAGCCAATGTATACAGTAAGAACATCAGAGGATCATTGACATTGTGTTCTTCAACATCAGGAGTGTAATAACATGATTATGTCCTCATCATTATTAATACTTGGTCTATATCTAGCTATACATAGATAGATAGATATGGAGGTAGGGAAAGAGAGAGAGAGAGAGAGAGAGAGAGAGAGAGAGATGCCAAGTACTGGCGATACAACAATGAACCAGAGAGATAGTCTCTGTACATAGAGATTTTACAATCCAGTAGGAAATACAGAAAAAGAAAAGGCACAAAATCACATTATAGTGGGAGAAAGTGTTGTGACTGGGAACTTGGATTGTATTAGGGAGTACAGTGGAGGCATAGGTAATCTGAACTTGAGTGTCAAGAAAGGAAGTCTGAGAAGTGAGAAAGCAGAGGTTAGGCAAGTAGAGAGGAAGGTAAGAGTGTTGAAGTGAATTTCATTGATATAGAAGAGCTCAATTATCCAAGTCCAATTTTTCTCCAATTCTGTTTAGAGGCTCTGCATTATCAAGAAATTTCTTCTATTCACATTGCGTATAGGAATCCAGTCTTCATATTTGTGTGCCCAACTGAGATACATTTTTTAAAAAAGAAATTTAGTGTGTAAATGCCTAAAAGTTGGCATTATGATATGATTCTGTCTTGTAATGCCACCTACAGAACACTGTCAATGATATAGGTCAGTGGAAAGGAACAAAGGAAATGATTATGCATCTGTAATTTATGTTTCATTTTGGAGTTCAGCCAGAGATAAGCACAGCCACATATAAACTCTACATTTACAAAATCTCCTTGCCTCAGCATTGTGATGAGAAGCAGCAAAGAGAGAGAGGTGAGATCAGCTTTTCCCACACTAGGCTTTGTGTGGTATCAGTATGTATTCTGGAAGAGCAAACAAACAAAGAAAACTGCAAGGGAACACTGGTTTTCTAATGAGCATCATATAGGTGGGTTTAAAAAATTACGTAGTTTTAGATGGTCATTTTCATGCAAAAATTGCCTGAGGTGTGCCACCTCAGAAAAAGCTAGAAAACTGCATGACAGATACATGATGCATGGTAATCAAATTGCCCAGTCATCCAATGGCAATCTAATTGTATGCCATCTTTTAAATGACTGTTGATCCAAATCATGTATTTATGATATATCTTGTATTTATTTTATCCTAAACATATAAATTAAACATAGTGTCAGCTCATAAAACTATTAGATTTTCTGTGAAACAACTTTTTGCTTTCTCCTTTATGTAGGCAGACATTAGAGTTCATGAATCATTGGTGTTTGGGAAATACTTGATTATTTTAAAAGTTTTATGGTCAAATAAGTTTAGAAAGGGCTGTTCTGAATTACTTGAATGAGAATAATTCACTAGCAGATAATTACAATGAATCAAGTTTAGAACTGGAACCAGGAGTCCCATCATTTACATTATGTCGAAGAAATAAACTAAACAAATATTGCCATTTTTGTTAGAAGTGAGATAACACTTTTTTTTTCCCATGTGAAACAACACTTATGTAAGTCATATGATAAATGTGCAAGAGCTAATTAACTTTGCGCACATGGGCAGATACACAAAGAATTTCTATTCTTTCCTTTTTTCCCATTCAAAGTGGTCAGTTTTGAAAACTGAGTTTCCATTTGGAACCTCACAAAATGTTGATCTTTCTCTATTATAGTGAGCAAATGGAAAACAGAATATGACATATGACAGTACCATTGCTATATATTAATAGGTCTTCAGTCTAAATTACATGATAAGATAAATATTTAATATGCTATTACGGAGGTAGTAGTCCAGTGTTTAGCATATTATAAGCACTCAGTAACACTGATGAATAAATGAAAGAATGAATTACTGGATGAGTGTATGAGGGAAAGGAACGCAGTGGAAATGGTGTCAAAAGTTCTTCCTGGATTCAATTTTTAGTTCCACTTGCCATAGTAATGTAGGAAAGATATTTCACATGTCTGGACTCCTTCAGAATATTTTTATAAAAGTAAAAAGGAATTATGTGTAACTTTATAAAGGTGATTTACTGCTGCTAACATTATTATTAATAGCAATATTCATTAAAAAAGTAGTGTTCTAACTTGCTTTAATTAAAAAGTTTGAATTTAGTGTCACAACATAAAAAGAAAAGAAAGGTCTTTTTATCGTAATGGTACTAGTTAAGAGGCACCCCAGTCCTAGGCTTCATGCAAGGGAAACTTGAGTATCAAAAACACATATAAAAAACATTTAAGAACACATGTTTTTTTCATAATATCTAAAAACTGAAAACAATCCACATGTATACTACAGGAGAAACTGTAGTATGTTCATACAGTGAATTGCTATTCAGCTATACATAGTGATATATAAAGCAGCATTGGTGGATCTCAGAAATATTCGGCTGAGCAAGAGAAGCCATACTCAAAAGCATGCATGCTGTATTATTCCAATGTATTACTTTATATAAAGTATATTATTTTACTGCTGACGTAACAATTACCACATACTTAATGGCTTATAACAATACAACCTTATTATCTTATAGTTATGCAAGTCTGAAGTCTAACATGGTACTAAAATTTATAGTTATGTAGGTTTGAAGTCTGACATGGTACTAAAATCAAGATATCAACACGTGTTTGTTTCTTTCTGGGGCTTCTAGGAGAGAATCCATTTCTTTGCCTTTCTAGCTTATAGGATCCAACCGTGTTCCTAGGCTTGTGGCCCACGTGCTCCATCTATCTTCAAAGCCAGCTCTCTGACCATACTTCCAGTCACGTCTCCCTCTGTTACTCTTTTCTGCCTCCCTTCTCCACTTTTAAGGACTGTTGTGATTACAGTGTGTCCACCCAGACAATCCTAGACCATTTCTCTATTTTAAGGTTAGCCAATTAGCAACCTTAATTCCATTTGTAGTTTTAATTCCCCTTTGCCGTATAGCCTCACAAATCAGGTTCCAGAGATTAGGACGTGGACATCATTAGGAGACCATTATTCTGTCTACCACATGAAATTAACGAACAAGAAAACTTCTCTATAGTGAAGATATTCTTTGGAGCAATTCAAAGACTACACTAAATATTTTCTACATCTGCTCAAAAATGGAACATCTTGATGAAACACACATCAAATTGACCTTATAACCATTTAGACACAAGATGGGAATGTCAACTAAATGATACCAAAGTAAATAAATTTCAAATAGACAAGACATGTGATGTATCTGATGAATTAAGCAAAATAAGAGTATTCTCAAAAAATGATTTTTGTCTTTCTAGAAAATAAAATTAACTTTGAGTTAATGTTATTGACTATCATTTGGTATGAATTTTTGCTTGAACTTACCAGTGTTAGCAAAATTTTACAAAAAAGACCAAGGAGACAAAATATATATATATATTTTTAATTAGAGAAAAAATATAGTTTCTCTAAAACAAAGGAAACTCTTTGTAAAACATGCAACAAACGTGATATTCCAATATTACACAAGAAAATTAGACAAAAACTTGGCATAACTATGAAGGAGATTCATGTAAAATAATGCCAAAACTAAACTTCTTTCTATAGAAGCCATTTTAGATCCCAAAACAATCTCAGTTGAAAATAAAATCAAACAAATTAAGCAACGTATTGCTGTTTTCCATTTTCTTTATTGTATCCCAACAATAAAAAATCTGAAAGTAGAACTTAAGAAACACTGTAGGGATCTAGATGTTGCTTTAAGAGATGTTAGAAATTTGATATAAGTGGTAATGTCATATGGTAAAATGAAACGTCTTAGTCCATTTGGACTGCTGCAACAAAATACCATAAACTGGGTAGCTTATAAACAACAGAAATTTATTTCTCTCAGTTCTCAAGGCTGGGAAGTCTAAGATGAAGGCCCCAGAAGATCTGGTGTCTGGTGAGGGCCCACTTCCTAGTTCACAGATGGCGCCTTCTCACTGTGTCCTCACATGGTGGATGCATCAAGGCAGCACTCTCGAGTCTCTTTTCAAAGACACCAATCACATTTTTTAGGGCTCTCTCTTCATGACCTAATCACTCCCAAAGGCCCCATCTCCTCATACCATCACCTTAAAGGTTGGATTTCAACATATGAATTTTAGGGGAACACAAACATTCAGAATGTAGCAAAGCTTTTTTGAAACATTACTGTGACAATGATCATTTATCATGTGTAGTTCCATTACAATTCTGAACAGGACATATAGAATTCATTTATTTTCAATATAAGTATGACTTTAATTTTATTTACCATTCCAGTTTGCATTTCCTCAGCAGAACAAGATTTCCCCAAATTGAGGACTATTTAAAATTTACATTCATTCAAGAAAGATTGTGTCCATAGAATGCAAATTATGTAAAAATATGTATTATAGCATGGTTAATGGTTTTGCTGGATCAAAAGTAAAAAGCCACAATTTTATTTAAAAAAAAAACAATTTGTGAATCACTTATGTCTTTATTTTATTATGCTCATCTGAACACCACAGTCTCATCAACAGGCCATCCCAATATGTGCAGTTAAAATGGAATTCAGTTATCTGTATTTTGCTAAACTTCAGTCCTACGAAAACCACAGTTTACATATTTTTAATTTTGTCCTTATGAAGTTAAAGGTAGGGAAAGAGAACATATTTTATTTAACAATTTGTTGCTTTGATTTACAATTTTTAAATATCACAAAGTATGGTGCTAAGTTTTTACTTGTATTTTTGCCTTGGACCTTGTAAGCATTAGGAAGGGCCTTTCAGGTGTTATATAAAATCCTTTGAAAAAAATCCTTTCCTTAATCCTACCGTTCACACCTTGGCTTAGAGCCTTTGGTCTTGCTATCTCGTCTGCCTGAATGCTGTCTTCCAAGTGATGTGGATGTCTTACTCCCTCATGTTTTGGGGCATTCCCCACATTATCTTCTCTCCCTACCTCTAAATCAGGGTTTTTCAGCTTTTGTACATTTTGGGCCAAATAATTTTTTTGACAGAACGGCAGGGCTGTATTGTGCATTCTAGGACTCTAAGCACTAGATCCCAGTAGCACCTTCCCACTTGTGACAACCAAAATGTCTGAAGAGTGCCAAATATCACCTGGGAGGCAAAATTACCCCAGTTGAGAACCACTGATGTAACCCTAAACTTACTCCATTATCATCCTCTTAACCTCATACTCTGTTTTAATTTTTTTTTTTAACACAGCACTACTCACCGTCTGACATTAGGTTATCTGACATATCTATTTGTTTAATGTCTGCCTGTTTACTCCCCACTCCACTAGCAAGCCTCATGAAGTCAGGAACTTTATCTGACACGTTGTACTATCTCCAGAGTCTAGAATAGTGCTAAGCACACAACAGGTGCTCACTGATGACTGAGTGAACAACAGATGCCACAGAAATGTTTTCACCACTCAAAATAGTCAAAATGACAGGAACAGCTTCCAAAAGTTAGTCCACATAAACCTTTCCTCTAATAAAAGTCTGCATTTCCAGGATGGGAGTAATTGTTAGCTACAGCCATCATTTTTTAAGTATTTATGTAGAAGATTACATTGCAAATTTTTAAATATTGAGTGGCAAATGATCATTAGTGATTGATGGACTCAGAATATATATAGTGGCAATAAATCATTTCATTTGCAAAATGAAATATAAAATATTAAAATATTAGAATAGGAAAATATTAGAGCTTAAACATTTTTAAAAATTAATCTCTTCTGGGATAGTTAAACTACAGAAATCATAGATGTTTCCCTACTTATGGTTCTCATGTCTTATGGACATGATTAGGCCCATGTTTTTGAGTAGAAATAATCTATTGGGAAAGGCTAATATTTGTCTCTTGTGGATGCGGCATGTGCTTAACTCTATTGTTTGACATTACAACACTTTCATTCTGTAATTCTATCTCTCTGGCTCCTGAAGTCATTTGAATTGAGCTCTGATTTAGAGGTTCCATGAGGGAAGCACAACCACTAGCAAAGTCTTCCTCAAGCTGGGAAAATGGTCTTCTTCCACTTACCTTCAGGTTTAAAAGAGACATCCAAGGGGTAGTGAGGGGAAGAGGACCCCTACCTCAGGCAGCCAGAATGACTAAATCATCCAGGCAGTCAATGTCACAACCCAGGTTAGCTTCACAACCACCTTCATATAGTAAAGCATAGGCTGACTTAAACAAAAAAAAAATGTTAAGAAATGTAACTACCATACCTAGGTAATCACAGAGTCTGGTCCAGAAAATATGGTAACTCTCAACTAATTATTATTCTTGAGCATCTTGTGTTCACCATATTTCAGAGCACCAAGAAAATGAACGTCTATTTCTCTCTCTTCAAATATGGAATGATTTAACGTAAAGATAAATCAGACAGTACTAAAATTAATAAATATCAGGTGCAGTGTATTATTATAGTAATTCATATGCATAATACAACTCTTCTAGTGTGATAAATTATCTTCCTAAACATGGCTCTAGCATAATAGACCAATTAATAGATACTTGTAAGTTCATAAAGTAATATGCCTCAGAGTTACATGGTTTTTATTACAGAGAATTATATCAGAATTTTTGTCTTATTTCTCATATTCTATTTTTTTCTGCTTAATGCATTTAGCATTGTTATATATTATTATTATTACCTAATCCTGTGTCTTCAATATAAACAGAAATGAATAAAATATTAAGAACAATTTTTTGCAAGTCTGAAGTACAGGTATTTATTAATATCTCTTGAGAATATTCTAAATAATTCATTATTATAGGGAACCCATCCTATAGTGTCAAACTTAACTTTCAAGTTATAAAGTACCACTAAATTTTGCCACTAATTGTTTATACAACACATCGCATTTCAGCAACTGTGCAGATAGTGTCAACATTCAGTTGATGATTCTACTCCAATCCTCTTAATGACAACCCTCATTTTAAGGCTGTGATGAAGAAACCAATACTATCTGATTTAGAAAATTCTTTCAAAGTCCACTCCCTATCTTTTAAAACTCAATTCGTCCTTTTGGTCACTTTCACTAATCCAGTTTAAGAGTTTAAAGTCTCCCCACGTGGCCTTAATTAATGGCAATGTGAAGGTAAAAGCACATACTTGCACTGCATTTGGAAGTCAGCAAGTGCATTTGTATGTTGTGATTCGAAAACGACCTTCTATGGACAACTGATTGAGACAAGGCATATAGCAGTTGTTTAAAAACTAAATAAACCTGGACATACACTGATTGACCTCTCTGACTCCTATCCTTTAACTTTTACTTTACTGATTCCTCTTTTTCATCAGAATATTCTGCCTGGGGGGTGAGAAAAACCCACTACCAGAGTATTAAAAAAAAAAAGAGTGTCAGTCAACACTTCTACAACTCCTAAAATACAGCCATTTTATTTTGAAAAGCTACTTAGCTTATTAAAGACCAGGGGCTTTAAAAGGAAACATTTTCCAAATAAAGTTTCTTTTCAGTGTCTCTTAAATTGATAGTACCATTTTGCCTGTTGTTAAGCCATTGGGATATAAATAAAAGCTTTTCTCACCTAATTTGTCTGTTGCTTCTTCTTGATCCATTTTAATGACTGCATCGTACACCGTTCATTACAGCACCTCTCAGCAAGAGCAACAGTCAGAACACTGCTTCACTTCAATTTTGCCAAATGAATTGGCAGAAAAAGTACATGATGGATTAATCACAAATATCTGAATAATCTGTAATAAAGTGAGAGTTTCAATAGAAATGGTAAATTTAAAAGAAGGATTAAAATAGCTCAATAATAAGTATCTATCTGTTGTATATATTATCTAATAGCCATTGTCCTTGAGGACTTCAGGGTTGTGACGCTCAACAGGGAGCCACTAGCCACATGTGGCTATTTAAATTTAAAGTAATTAAAAGTAAATAAGATTTAAAATTCAGTTCCTCAGTTATACTAGCCACATTTCAAGCGTTCAGTAGCCACACGTGGCCAATGACTTCCATATCCAACTGTGTAGATATTGAACATTGCAGAAAGTTCTATAGGACAAAGCCCCTTCAGAGGGAGAATGATGCCCTCTCGCACTGGCTCTCACTGCTTATGTTAGAAAATGAGAAACAGCAACATTTTCTGTCATAAGAGTAAATTATTTCAACTTCTCCTGGTACTTAAAACAGTTAATCCTCTTTCAGACATACTTTTCAAATTGCACATTGTAGAAATGACCCCTGAAATTATAGTTTCAATGGTATTGCAGAAACCATAATTGTTTCCTAGCAGTAGTGTGTAAAATAATATAAAACCATTCACAGTGATTAAAATACCCTTAAATTTATATAGAAATTATTCATAGAGGTAATTGCTGTATATTCCCCTGCAGTATCATGCACTTTCATATTTACATACATATACATGTTCTTTTGGCACTGTCTTTGACCAATCAGAAATGAAAAAGGCAAGAGGCTTTCTTTCTTGGAAAAAAAGCACACAAAACAAAACCTCTTTTATCTTTTGCCCAATGTCACCAAAAATAAATAAATGATACAAACGGTTCTTTACTGGTTTTAAAAGTACAGCCAGAAATTACGTGAAGTTGGGACTACTGAATTATTCATGTAGGTTCTGATTGAATGGGATCATTATCTCTGGCCTTACAAGTTAATAAATACTGTCTAATGCCTGGATACTGTTTTGATATAATAGTGTCAGGAAAAAGAAAAAAACAACCGACTTCTTTGCAAGCTTGAACCTAAATTAAGGAGGAGATCCTTGATGAATTCATTACAAGCGTGTGTGTGTGTGTGTATATATGTGTCATGTACACACTTGTGTATCTGTGTAGGTCTGTACACACAAATATGAAATATCTTAGACAATTCTGGTAGTCAACCTTCTCCCGATCTTTCTAAAGGCATTTTAACTTATACATACAACTAAAGAGTGGCAGAAATGGCTCAGTTGTCTGGTGCTTGCTGCTATTTTTCTCCCCTTTCTCTACTCTCATCTATCATAGAGTATCTAAGAGAATTTCAGAAAATGCAGATGGAGGCTCAGTAAATGATTGCACTATCTAATCGTTTGCCAGTGAGCAGCTAAATAATCTTAAATTATAGACCAGTGGGTTTTTCCCCCAGATTGATTTCAATGAATGAATTTGCCTGAGTTTAATAACAACATAAACCAGAAGACTGAAGAAAGCCTGAATTAAGATTGTGCTCTTAAAGGCAACACAGAAAGATGTGCATTTGTAAAATGTCTGAATGCATGGAGATAAATATATGACAGCTGGTTTCAGAGAAAGTAAAATTAGGGGTGGACTATGCTACAAACTACCTTTATAAACTAATAGTTACAGAATGTAGCAGAATCTGTTAGCATCAAAGAAAATATCATTATTGATTCTGCTGATTTGTTTAACAAAATACACATTGCCTTTTCTCCCTGTAGAACACCACTTTTCCTTTTTCACAGTGATGTGGAGTCTATTAAGAGGATAAGAACATCCAACAAAGAGCCTGTTAGCAATTCAGTAGTTCACAAAATTTACACAAGACCAAAAGTCTTTCCTCTGAGACAGCTGGCTCGGTCTTACACAGAATGTATAGGTTTCCCAGACTGCCTTTCTCATAATCTAGCACATGCTAATAAATTATGCAATTTAATTAAGTTTTTAACAAGAATTAAAGTGTGTGAACAATCTAGTGGAATGGGTGTGAATGCTATTCCAATAGTGCTGTTCTCACAGAGCTGTCTGCCTTTTTCTATCTGATATGAGAAGTAGTGGAGGGCAAGTGGGTTTTTTAAAAAGTAAACATTCTTTATTAGCTGCTGTAGTTAATCCAAATCTATGATTCTATTGTATTATTCTACAACATGGCCATGTAATTTTATTCTCAGATTGAAGAAGACAAATTTGAAATTGGAGCTCAAAGAAAAATGACAGAGGTGAGTAACCTATAGCATTCTATTCGTCACTATTATTATTTCTACCTTTGTCTTTTAGAAATAGGAAGTGCCCCCTCGAAAGGGAGAAAATAAGTCACTTCATAGCTTTGCCTCCTGGAAGATACAAACTGCCAGCTCTTCTCCAGGGCTTTCCACCTGTCAGTGTGCTAGGTGCAGACCTGACAGTCCACCCATGCTCTAATTCCTCAAGGCCAGCATGGTTGGCAGGACATTCACAATGAGCCTGTCCCCAAACAGGGCCTTTGGCACTTGGCTTCCCCTGTTCACTTGCACTGTGACAGGCTGCACACAAGACAGATATGTGGATCAAATGCAGTGCCTGTGGATACACCCAGCAGGATCCAAGGACCATTACTAGAATTCTCAATAATTTGCTATTAGTATTGCAGGAAAAGTGAGGTGTACACAATTGAGCGATAAAAACACATTTGATAAAGAAAATATACACAATACATATTTTTGATGTTGAATTCATAATGGGTCACATAGAGCATGCAAGAGCATGCAAGAACATGCAAGAAAGGAAGGAGAGCATGAGCTGGGAAACTTTCAGACATCCTTCATACAGAAAGGTTTGCTCAGCTGTGAAAGTATGATGGATAGAAACGAAAAAAATGGGATCTAAGAAAGACAAGAAAGGATGTAGCTCTGCCCTAACTCTTGTCATATTCCCATATGACAATTAATATTTATCACAATATTTGTTCTTCTCTTACAGTATGGAAATTTGGTGAGCTATTTATGGAGTTCCAAACTCATGCAGAATTTTCTGTCATGAGATACTGGATCACTCACTCTCTTAGTGTAGCTCCTGCTCCATCAGCATTACCCTTACCCCACACTTGGGAATACTTGCCTTTGTCAGTCACTCCTATTTCAGGTTCTCAGAAAAAATTTATGGAAAGGAATGTGCATGTATGTTTTAAATGTGTACATCTATAATCCAATATTAAACTTAATGGAGGCATGCTTAAACTAAGAACCACATTCTAACTCAGTGGGGTATGGGTCTACACCACATCACTAGAGACTTGTAGCAAAGGCTCTCTCTGGCATTTTATCTTCAAATCTTTGAAGTCTATAATGTGCTCTGTTTGCTGCCATTTACACAACCCATATCTCTAAGTTTATTACTTGATGTTTTCTCAACTGAACACTCCACTTTCTTTCCCTTCAGAGGCCATGGAAGCATGTCCTCATCTAGGTATGCCTTCTCTCAGTCATCTGATACCATTTGCTGGCACACAATGACCTAAGTCGAGAGAATGAGGGAGAAAACAGGAGTTTCAATAACTCTACAAATTTTTTATCTCAATCTCATTTGCTCCCTGTGGTTAACCAACTACCTACTTTTTCTTTTAGATTATTAATTTTATCTCAAAGGGGAATCAATTAAACCAAATTTTGGTATAAGCATATAATAGATACAATGCAACGATTTAAAATGACGCCACAATGAATATTAATATGTAAATATAACTTAAATGAAAAATCCAAATTATAAGATTGTGTAGTTTAACCTGCTTTTTAGTTAAACATATATGCATCTGTTTATAGAACAGCATAAAATGACATACATAAACATAATGAATGTTTGTGTATATGAATATATGTGTGTGTGTATATATACAGGTATATGTGTATGTCCGAGTAATCAGATTATGGTTGTGTTTTAGCTTAATCATTTTGTATAACTATATTACTAATTTTTCAACAGTGAAAAAAATTGCTTTCTAATGCTATCAAAATGCTTAATATTTTTCAAAATGTAGAAGTATGCCAAACTGTTTCATAATAACTATAACTGTATAGTATGAATTTATAGCCTTGTATGAAAAAAAAAGCCTCTGTGTCATTGAAAATTCATTTGTCAGCATTATATTGAAGATAAAAATGAGACATTTGTGGTGCTGAACTTAACCTGGAAACCCAGATTCTAGTCTTATCTTTAGATTATCTGTCTAACTTTTGCAAAGTTTCATTATATCTTAAGTAATGTTTCCTCATATGTAATGAGAGGGCTGGACTAGAGACTGAGAATGCCCCTTCAACTTTGAATCTCTATTACTATGGAATATCATATATAACATCTGAATTCTCCAAATAGGTAGACCATAATATGTGGAAGAAATGACACTTCTCCCAGGCAATTAGGCCACTAATGTGCATGCATTTAAAACTGTATAATGCTTATTTTCATGAAACCCCATGAAAAAATAATAAGAGCAAATACCACTTGAACTTACTATGTTTCAGGCATTGATCAAAATTATTTACATTTAAGTTCCCAAGCAAGCCTATCAGTTATGTTATAATTATTTTTACTGTTTAAATAGCAGGAAGAACATGTCCCTATGAGGTTATTAGTATTATTACCCCCATTTTTTTCCAAGAAGGAAAAGTGATAAACCATAGTCAAAGTAAAATGGTGAGGATTCCTCTTTCCAATAGGTTGACTTGACACAAAGCATTCATTAAAGTCAGAAATTCTAAAATCTGCTTTTCTTCAAATCCACATGGAGTGATTAAAATATGATTAATTAAAAGTTGTGTGAGAGCCCACTAACTCTAAAATCATATAATTATTTAGAATAATATTTAGAAAATGCAATGGTAAGAAGGATATAAGTGGTAGGTCCAGGGCAGTGAGAGAGGAAGCTAGTGGGAATGCATTTTTCATTTCACCTGTCTCAGATCTTCAGTGTGTCCTTTACCAGTCATTATCCGGTATCACGTACTGCAATTCCCAGAGTGGCCACTAGATGTCAGGCATAAAGCCTAGGTGCAGCAATTAAGGTGACCCTTTCTTTTTACAGCCAGTTTTTAAAAGGGAACACGTCTATTGAATTATTTATTTCTGATGTTAATGACAGCTCCCTGCTATACTCCTCACTCTGCCTCATGACCAATGGCACTACAAGATAGAATGTTATGTGTAACCCATGCACTACCAGATCTTCAAGTTGGTGAATGCCTTGACAGTAAAAAAACAGGTCTTTATATATGATCCACACATAACATAGTGTGTGTTTGACCAGAAGTTTGCAAGAAATTGTTTGTAATTTAGTTGTTAAAGAGCTCCTTAATGGATTTTGAATCAATTGTTGGGGGATTCCCTTCTGTTCTCAATTTGTATAATTTTAACGGCCTCATTGGGCTAACGTGGCAAGCACACAGAGGTACTCCAAGAGCCTATTAATGGAGACTCTTATGTTGAGCACATTCATTGTGTATATACACGCATGAGAGATCTTGAATATTCATGGTCATCTCTTCCTTACTCCCCTCTCTTTAAAAAGGAGGAAATAGTAACCATACCTTTCCCTAGTGCTTGGCTATTGAGAGTAGAAGGGCAATTAGCTGCCTTCAACTTTTCAAAGAAAAACATAATTCAATATCATAATGAAAAAATTAGAGGCTAACTTTCAATTAAAAGTCATGTCAAAATTATAGCTCAGGTCTCTATCTCAGGTCAAAACTCAGAGATGAAGAAAAATCTACCAGATTAGGACATACTTTCCGGGTAGAGCCAATAGTAGGTCTTTAGGCAGGGCTTGTAGTCAGGAAAGTGTGTGGCAGAAAACACAAAGGTCTGCCACAGGTATCTGTGAATCAACTGTGAGGTTTGGGGCTAAATGACTAGACTTCAGCCTTCAGGAGGACTGCCAGAAGCATGCTGGTTAGAGAGAAACAGGACCGACAAGGCAGTGACACTGGGGTCAACAACAAGAAAGGAGTATGCACACAATTAACAAGACACCAGTCCACTTTCTAGAACCAAGTACATGGTCCCAACAAGCCAGAGAAAAATGTTTGACGGGCTATTAAACCACAAATTGTTAACCTAAACCATGCAAATTTACATCTAAAAAGGTATGTGATTGATCCCACAACCTGGGATGTGGCAAATCTGTAGCAAGTGTCCTATGAATATGAATATTGGAAGAAATGGGGTAGGGAATCAGACATTCTTAACTTTTACCAAGAAAGCTTTCACTTTCTAGGTATGATGGTGAGTTCAAAAACAGCAGAAATTAAGAAAAGGCAGTTGGGTAGATAAAATCTTTAAAAATATTTTACTGCACTCTAAAATTACAGTAGCTTCTTTTAAACTAAATTTCTTGTCTTCTAAACTCTAAGGAACATCACAATGATTTGGTCCGAAACAAATCTACTCAGGGTTAAGCTTCTATACATGTTGATGTTACTATATCTCTAACACTGTCAGGTATCTTCACAGTAGCTTTTATTTGAAAAGTCTCACTTTTCTCAGGTTTCCAGCCACTGCCTAAGATCAATGGTGCTTCTAAAAGACCTAAACCTCTCTCATTACTGAAGTCACTCAAAGTAATTCTTTCAAGTTCTCTGTTCTTGGCCTTAGAACATCTCTATAGCTACAGTCTTTATGAGAGTGAGGTGATTTTTCTCCATTCAAAGTCTGACACTCCCTCCATAACTTGAGACGGTTCTGTCTTATTCTACCTGGCTCTCCTGCAGAAGCTTCCTCTCACAGACTAGATAATCCAGAGGGCCGCCTACACTAGACCCGGTGTGGCTAACGAGGGAATTTGAACAACTTGATTTCCGAAACTCATCTTCTCCTCTACCCCCAAATATGCGCTTCCTCCCATATTCCTTTTCTCAGTTAACGGCACCATCACATCCATGTACTTCTCAGAAGAGAAGCTCAAAGTCCTCAAAACTATCTCTGAGTCATGTGGAACTTATGCTACACCAGATACTTTTTAAAGGCATTTCATACGTATTTGCTCATGTAGTCTTTTCAGCAACCTTATTGGGTAGGTACTATTATTAATACACCAATTTTAATGATGAAAAAAAACAATGAGACACAGAGAAATTACATAATTTTCCCAAGGTCATGAGGCCAGTAAGTCAATCTGACTCCAGAGACTTTGCTTATAACTGACATGGTCACTTAATACATGACTCTTTTCCTTATTTCATCACCATAACCAACTACGAACTCCTGCCTGTTCTACCTCCATGTCTCTGTCTTTCCATCTCTATTCCCACTGACTTAGATCAGGACTTCATTTTTAATAAGGTTTTGACTGATTTTCCTGCCTCTAGTTTTCCAGTTTCTCTTTCTTCTTGTCCATTTCTAAAAAGCATGACTCTGATTATTTCCCTGTGCCTTTCAATAATACCCAAGAGCTTCTCTTTTACTCCTGAATTAATATAACTTCTCAGCCTGGCATTCAAAGTTTTTTGCATCATTACATCTACATATCTTTTTACACTCATCTCCAAAACTAAAGTATTTGCTTTCTCTATGAGTCTTCAATCATATGCTCTACTTTCCCCTTAGCATCGGCCCCATCCCAGCTGTGCAGAATGCACTGTGCTTCTTAACTCTACAGAGTATATTGTGCTTCTTCTAAACTAAAGCCCAGTAAAAGATAGAGATTTTAAATCTGGCCTCAAACAGAATTTCAGGCAGCTATGGAGATGACTAATTTTCCTTTTCTTTGTTGTGGCACCTCCTATTCAGAATGCTGTTGACCAAGGCACAGGCCAGGCAGATCAACCGGTGTGTGTCTTCTCCTTGTTCCTATCAGCTCCCAATTCCAAGGGGAAGAGCCCAAATCCCATTGTGATTTCCACTCTCCTTCTCTGATGAAAGACTCAAAACACCCAGTTTAACCCTCAATTCTACTATTATCTCTTCTTTATACTCCCCCACCCATATTCCCTTCTAACTTCTTCTGATGTGAATCCCTTTGGACCACTAGCGCAGTACTCAAACCTGAAATAAACCTTTCCCTTTGTCTTGTGCAAGTGTCCATTAGGGAATCTCAGCTTGACCCTGCTTTCTCTTAGTTTCCGCTAGTTCCCTGACTCTTCCTTTGCTCTTGATGGGCCACCAATGTGGACGGCCCATGCCAACAATCTGCTAGGGGTGAATGACAACTCTGCATGTAACCTTGAACATGAATGTTCCTGTAACCACCTCAGTGAGGTAAACCTGGTGATACTCTACTCATATTTCAAGTCCCATCTAATTTACCATCTTTTGGGGGAAACCTTAATTAAGACCACTTAATAAGTCCTATTTTCTTGAGCATTAACTGTGTGCCACACACTACACTATGTACTTTCTGTGCATTGCACACTTAATCTTTGCAAACAGAAGTTCATCATTATTGGACCAACTTTCTTAGATATGGAAATTGAGGTCTGAGCAAGTTAAGGGGCAAGATTAGGGTAATACCGAGTTGAGTTGGAATCAAACTCAGGCCCATTTGATTTTTAACTCCTATACAGTAATTTACTGAATGTTCTGTCTTGTGCAGTTATTTGTGTGCTATCTTATCCCTTTCATTATTTGGGGGCTCCTAAAGGAAGATACCCTATCTTTCTCTGTTTTGTGTCATCCTGTTGCAGCTAATAGAGTGTCTTGAACATAGTAGAAACTTAACACATATTTTTTGAATTGAACAATTGACAATAAATCATTTGAAAATTATAAGGCCAGTCTTAATACTCTTTTGAGTTTTCAGACTTTATTCTCTCTAGGTACATAAAGAACAATGTGCATTATCTCTCTCTCAGAGTCACTGGATTTAGAAGTTGGCTATGTTTGACATTTGAAATGAGATGCACCAAGACTGGAGTAGAGCTTCTGAATTTTTATGTCACTGATACCATTTAGCCAACTTGATTGGACTGCTATTTTTCTCTTTTTTATTTTCTTTTTGTAAATCAATTGAGTACAGGCAACAGAGGATGGGAATAAAAGTCTAAATTATTTGTCTAACTTAGAAGTTTGAAAATCCAGGTGAAGAGAAAAACTAGGTCTACAGTTTCTGTTTTCTTCTCAGCAGTAGGAAAAAATAAGGCAAAAATTACTAGTTCAACTGAGCAAATGAACAGAAATAAGCCACATTGAACAGAAATGTTTATCTTGCTACTTAAGAGAACACACTGAATTCAAGTACTCTGGGAGCATCTCTCCAAATGCAAGAAGCTGCTTACAATTTAAGAAGAGCCTTGGGTTGTTGTGGCTGCTACTTTGCTTTTCCAATTACAAATGATTTTCACCTGGTTATTAAAGTAGGGGTTCTATATAACTCTTTGATTCAATTCATTTCAATTAAGTAAGTATTTATTGAGCGTCTGTGTTGTCTATGTTGTGCCAGACTGGGACACTGTGTTCAGTGCTTAGGTCAATTACCTATGTGTCCTGGATAAAAATAAAACTGTTTCTCCCAAAGATCTTATAACTCAGATGTTCACACTAATTTTGGCTGGATTTCATTTCAATGAATTTAAATTGATGACATTTTATTTTGAAGGTATAAGGAAGTGAAGTTAAGGAACTTGTGCAAACTGAAGACAGAAATAAATAAATGACTGAGATTTTAGGCTGAGAAAACAGAGCCCCCTTTCTCATTTGCCTTCCTGGGCCTCTGTAGAAGTCCTAGCTTGTTAGCACATGGTTTGATTTTACGCAAAGACACATTGCACACCAGTGCAGCAGTAAACTAGACCTGCCTGAGAATCAATAAAAAACAATCCAAGTGTTAATGTGACATTATTCTAAAATCCACTTATTTCATAAATTAAATATTGAACTTTGACTTACCGAAATCCCTGTGAGATGCTACTGAGTAAAAGAGGATGTCATAGGTAGAGCTGTCAGAGAAACCTCACGAACAAGAGCCATGAGTATTCAGTGGCATGTCTATTTAATTGATGTAAAAGGAATACATTTTAGCTAGGTCTTCACTATATGTATTCACATAAGCTGGGTCTGTGAGATTAAAACAAACATATAACTGGTTAACCATTTTCCAGGAAAATAACTAATATCTGGTAATTTACTATTTTAAAACTCAAAATGCTGAAAGTCTGCACAAATTCAATAACTTTGCAAAATCACTATTGTAATCAGATCTCTTCTACAGCATTGTGTGTAATTGCTATGAAAATGTGAAAACGCCTCTTTTCCCCTCTCAACTAGCACATGATCACCCGTATTCAGTCCTTCACAAGTTTGCTGCAAATGATGCCAGACAAAGCATCCAATGAGACCCTTGGAGATTAATGTATTAGCCATTATCTGTTACACTTCTAGACCAAAATAACAAATACTATGCCTGGAGGTGCTGCCATGTTGACTGCTAATTTCCCTGTGTGACATAGGCCTGGAGAGTCTCAGATGAGAGGGGTTTGCACAAAACTGTGATTGTGAGATGACTTAGCAGAGCCCATGATGATGTCCTAATGGCCTCCCACTGGGGGACAGGAGTAATTGTTTGTCGGGGAAGGGAACACGTCTGTAAGAAGGCATCTTCTGCAAACCAAGCAGCCACGTGGAAAGGGAATGTAAGAAGCGTAGTGCAGGGAGACAGAGCAGATCCAGTGCACAGGTTGAGCTGAATAAAGCAGTAGCTACAAGGGGCAGGAGCTTGTGAGCAGAACCAAAGTTGTATGCTTTGTATAACAACACATTCAATTATCTAAAAGTGAAATGCCTGCCGGCTAAGGTTCTCAGTTTCTTCTGGTAACCTTGAATCATACTGAAGAAGTGAAATAGTGAAATGCTAGGAATGTAATCATACGTTCACTAGGAGTATTTTTGGGCATTTCTTTCAACAGGAGACCTTTCAATGTTATATTTACATTCGATCGCCTCCTTTGTTCATTGCTTACCATAGTGATCTAAAACAAACCAGTACTTTTAAAACCATACTTTCGAAATCAAGGCAAATCTGTTGAATTTATATGCATTAGAAACATCAATGTCACATCATACAATTGAAGGATACTCAGCTCTGTTTGCTACTTCACTAAGCATCCTCCATTTGATCAGAAATAAGCAAGGGCAAGTAAGCTAATTAATGCAGCAAAATGCTAATTCCCTCCACCTTTTACCTCATATCTAAATTATGATTTTATCTAATTTCTGAGAAATAGAAATGTTCATGCTAGTGGAGTCTGTTATTATGAAAATATAAATCAATTATAAAAGACTGTAAAGACTGTGAAGACTATGAGGAAGACTAAAAAAAATCTAATGGCCTCTGTAAACAGCTGTGCTCCTGACCCAGTGGTTTTTTTGTTAGCTTTCCTGACAGGCTACCAGATTGTATCTATTTCAGTACTTCTAACACATCTGAAGATGTTTCCAACAATATAGATTTTAAAGCATGAAATTTTATAACAACATTGCTGTAATTAAAAAAAATATATTTTAGGCAAACAAACTCCCCAGCCTCCTAACTCTCAAATCTACAAATACAATCTGCTGTTAAACATCAGATTAAATGATAGGAGATGCAAATTTTAGTTCAAAAGTTTAGAATAGTGTGAAGGAATTTTTATATGAACCTGAGGACCACGAAACTTGGGAGATGCTATGTATGTGAAAGTCTACATGAAAAAATTGCCTTTTGTTTCTGTTACTTGGAGGACTTTGAACTATCAATAGCCGTTTTATGTAAGTAGTATCAATGATTATCATTACGTGCAGGTGAATTCCATGAGGGTAAGAAAATGGAAGGTGAACTGACAGAGGAAACAGGCCCATGCATGTGTCATTTAAGAAAGCATATTAAGACTTAGGGTTAACCATGAGGGTTTCCCAAAATATGGGGCCTTCGGTGCTAAAGCCAAGAAGGTCCCAGGCAAGCTGGGACGAGCTGTTTACCCCATGAGTTGTAATTCCATACATGAGCCCACGTAATATGGATCTCATCAAAATGCAAGGTGAGCTTTCACTGCCTTACAATTTCTCACACTTCAGAATATCTGATTGAGTAGCTTGCCTTTAACTACAATTTCTTGTACCTTTGCTCGTGTTTTCTTTAATACACATATATTCTTCACAGTATCACTGCCCTATTTATTTATGTCTGTTGGTCCCATTAGAACTAATTCAATATCTTACCCCAAGTTTCCAAATACGATCTTCTACTGCTTTTTTTCTGTAAAACCACCAGAAAAAAATGTTTCTTTTATAATCCTGAATGCCATGTTGTTTTGAGTTCATTTGTGGTCTGGAGACCCAAGGACAAGAGAGATTTATCCTTGCCCTAGTGGGTAATTACAAACAAACTATTACCTTCAAAAACAAACATGTCTATGATCTCTGGTGATGCATCTATCATACTACAGATAACTGAACTGTATCTATTAGGAATAAAAGTATCAATTAAGATAAATTGAGGCTCAATTAAGACAAATCATAACATACATTTGAATTTGTAACACCATCACCACTTATCAAAAGCAATGCTCTCTTTCTTCGATCACTATTTATCAACTTTTCCTTGATTATGATGCATTAAAAAATAAAAAAGACTCTCCAAGTGTGAGACCATAATCTAAGTCTACTGATGTGGTTTTCCAACTTTCTTACTAAGTTGTGGCGTTACTTCCATATGGTTAATTTTGAAATAGATATTGAGACTGAGTAATTGACATGTTTCAGTCACTATAACATCTAGGTTTAAGCACAAATCACCATCTGAGCCTGAAGGGTGAACCTGACCTATTCACACTCAGAATCCACACAGCCTCAGAAACAGCTTCAAATATCTTTAACCCCCCACTTGAGACATCGGTGTAAGTAAAAGACTCATGTAAGGACTTGAAGAATCCATGAGAATAGAAATAAAACCTAAAATTCATTCTTTGTAAAAGCACACACACACACACGCTTTAAAAAATAGCTTCACACTCTTCGAAAAATCATAAATAGGAAAACGTGTAACCCACTTTTTCCCAGGTTCAAAGCATTCCACTGCGCTCTCAGCACAAGCAGCAATGCTTCCTTGTAAGCCATGTATTCATCACTACTTTTGGCTGCTCTTAATCTAGATCGAGATCTTATCTCATTGTTATACTAGTGGCACGGATGGATCACTTGTGACAGATCCACTGGCTCCAGCTCCCATTAGCCAAGGACTTTGCTGCTAGATTAATTTCACTAAAATACTGTTTTCGTCTTGTTCCTCCACAGACCAACATCTTCAGTGACACCACACTGCACATGGAATGAAGTCCAGACCCCTGGTGCCCAGTCAGCCTGATCCCAAACTACCTTCAGCATTTTGTTCTTTTAAATAATTTCCTTCATTGTGAAAGTATATTACCACATTGCAGAAATTCTGAAAAATATACTTTTCTCTGATAAATTCTCATAGGCTTTCTAGCTCCCTTCTTCTGTGAAAGCACGTGTGAACAGTATGACTCACCCTAAACTGAACCTTGACATTGAAGTGTTCTGGGTATGCATGCCTTTCTGTCTCTTCACCTGTTTCCAGTGACTGTAGATGGCTCGGTGTATAACAAATACTCAAAAACAAATGCTCATATGTTTGTCTCCCATTGCCTGCGTAATTCTTTTACAATTTAGCTATATTTAGTGGATGTCAATTGTTCCAAATTTTTATTTCCAGCAAATATGAGTATGCTGAAAGAATACAAATTTTGAACCTGTCAGATTATCTCCTGGAAGCATGCGGATGGGTTTTCTAAAAAACCCAACTATCTTAGAAAGTTTACCTATTATTTTAACTTAGGATTTGATTTAACAGACCAACCAAGAACTCTGAATAATTGTGAGAATTTCAATGACTTTGAAGGTTGATTTACATTTGAATATATCCACAGTTCATGAGCTATATAGCATGATCTAATTAGAAATGATAGACATGTTATGGTTTGGGACTGTAGGAAAATTGTTTAAAAGTAATACTTTGATCTTAACCAACCATTAAAACCATCAGTAGCAGGAAAATAAAATACAAATGAGGATTTAAAATAAAATGTAAATAAAGGCTTTATATACGACTCAAAAATAAAAAAGAACCACAAACACATTCTTTCAAATTCTGTTTTCCCCATAAACATTGTTAGCAGAATGAGAATTATTGGCCACATCAAAATGAGGAAAATGAGGCTAGGAGGCCTTACTCACCAAGGCTCCCAAAGTTTATAAATAGAACTGGGGGAATAAAACTAAGTGTACATTAACAAATAATTGTATTAAATAAGGGAGTTATTTTTCATTTTAAAGAGTGACATATGCAGGGAAGGATCTGAAGAGAATGACTCATTAGATATAGTATATGTTCTCAATCCGTGTATTAATTAATTCAACAGATATTTATAGACGCCTATCATATGCCAGGTGCTTTGGGTGACACCAGGGATCTACCAGTGAACACAACACAGTCCTTGATTTCAAGTTACCTACAGTCCAGTGAAACAGACAAACAAAGAGGTTATCTCAGTGCAATGCAAGAATATAATCACTGCTCTGATTCTCAAACACGTGGCTACAGGGCACTTGACCCTGTCTTAGGAAATCAAGAAGCCTTTATTTCATTGCATACAAGCTTCTACTACAGGCCTGGCACTTTGCTGACAGTAGGCAGAGAATGGTAAAAGGTAAAACCAGTGTAAGCCTCTCAAAACATTGATAAGTGATGATAATTACTTTGTAAACCCGTAGTGAGCAATTGACAAATAATACAAATTCCTGAGTAGGTTTTTCATCTCTTGAGGCTACTGATGTATGAAGATGTATTTCAGCTCCTAAGACTATAGATGTCTGGCATCCCTCATTAGGCAGTACACCTAGTCTTAAGTCAACCTTCACTTGCAGGACCCACCATATAGGATTAAAATAAGAAAGTAAGAGGACAGCTTCAATACAGCCTCATCTTTGCTCATTTATTTCAGGAGCCACCACTTCTCATGTTTTTCACCAACAGTTTGGCATGTTTTGGAAGCTTCTAGCTGTTCCCCATACTTTTTGATCATTCTGTGCTGTAACTGAATCAATACCATGTTCCTAATGACTAATCCAAGCAGTAGCTTTTAAGTCCCAGCTTTAAGAGTTTTAAAAGGTAGCAAGAACAGAAGTTCAGACAACCTGTCATTCAATTTCATAGGCAGCCCTACGAATGGAGCACTGGGCCTCTTACCAAAGGGAGCCTGCTCTCATGCATTTAGTCGTGAGATCCACACAGCCTGGCAACTGGAAACCTTTCCCAGCAATCCTGACAGTTGCTGAGGCATTCGCTGCACAGTTGCACAATGGAGAGTTTATTCATATTTGCAAAGGAAAGTGTCTGCTGCAGGCCAAGCACAAGTACTAATCATAGTCTCTTACCAGTTTCTCAGGGAAGACCAGGGTCTGCAGGGCACCAGAGATCAGTCTCTATGACAAAAGCCTCATCACATCTACATACCTCCTTGCAGGTCCTGGAACTCAGATCTCATTACTTGGGTGGGCTCTAACCAGGAAGCTCCCCTTACTTCACACAGCCATAGAGATCTCAGGTCCTGACTCTACCACTTCAGAGGTATCTACATTCTGAGAACCTGAATTTGCTCTATCCACTTCCTATTTTGGCTTCAGGTGTGATTTCAGGTGAGGTGTTTAGCTAGTACCACTAAGTCTTCATCCACAGGGTGAACACTCTGGCTCTTTGCATGTGAATATGTTAAGGTCAAATTTCAATCTTAGAGAGAGAAGTGAAGCATTTCTTAATCATGGACAACCACAATGACCAAAACCTCAGAGTAACTGCATGCCAGAGACAGGCTTTGCAAGTAGATTTAACTGTTCATTAAAAAGAGTTGCCAACTGATATCCATAAAAACTTGGATGAACCTCAAAGGCATTATGCTGAGTGAAGAAAGCCATGCTCAAAGGCTGCACATTTCTATAACCTTCTCAGAAAGACAAAACTACAGAGATGGAGAAAAAACCACTAGCTGTTGTTAAGGGATGAGGCGCGAGGAGGGGTGACTATAAATTGATAGAAGGAGAGAGTTACTGGAGTATTCTGTAACCTGACTATGAGGGTGGTTACATGAATCTACATAGGTGTTAAATTTTCACGAAAGTGCATGTAAAAAGTGGTGAGATTTGAGTAAGATCTATAGCATAATTAATAACTGTTGGGAAAATAGAATAGTTTGGTCAGAGCCCTCGCCTCAGGTCCCGTTGGGTGTGGTTCAGCATTCTTTGTAAGCAAATTGTGTGTGTGTGTGTGTGTGTGTGTGTGTGTGTGTGTGTGTGTGTGTGTTTGTGTGTGGATTTAGTGTACATGCACACCAACGTATCTTTTTAGTTTTGTTGCTATTCTTGTGTTCTATAGAGAGAGAGAGAGAAAGGAGTTTCAGTGAAACAGTTGGGCAGGCGTTGGTCTCGGGCATCCACCCGGTGCAGCCATGCTTTCCAACCTATGGCTCCAAGGACCTTTTGGCCAGTTACCTGGCTCCTAGACCTGCGTGACGGGGTCTGCTGACCCAGCCTGGTGTGTAGAGGGCCTGGTGACCCAGCCTGGCATATGAAGGGTTTGTGACCCAGTCTGTGAATGGGTTAGAGGGGTCTGGGAGCTCCAGACCCAGCCTTAGCTCAACAATTGGCCCAGCTGGTGCAGGATTACTAGCAGGTAAAAGAGCCCGACAACTGGTGTGGTCGAGTAGCTTCACAATTGGCATTACGAACAGGATTAAGAGCACTACAATTGGTGCTGTGAGGATTCTAGGCCTTAGCCTAGCCAGACAATAACATCGAAGCAATGTCAACTTCCTGGTTTTGATATTTCTATTATGGTTTATCTAAGATGATATCATTGGGAAAAGCTGGGTAAAGACTACACAAAAATTCTCTGTACTATTTTTGCAACTTTCATGACAGCCTAAAATTATTCCAAAATAAAAAGTTTTTTAAAAAGTAGGAAATAATAAGTACATTAACAAGATCCTCGTCTTCAGTGATTAGATATCTGCAGTCTTATTTTTTGAAGGAAGATATGATCAATACAACATAACAAGAGGTGACTTCTGAGGACAAGGTTAACTTTGTAGAATGACAAATCATATTCTGTCTTTACCTATACTATTTTGGGCCTGGTCTTCTAGACAGAGCCGTTACTATAATAAAATATTTATTTGTAGAATTATCATTTCTGCATGTTAATTTGGGCTTTTCCATTACCTAGCTCAACTCCTATCCCTGGGTGTGAGACTTACAGATCCAACTGCTTACTAGACATCCACCCCTTAAAGTCAACAAAGTCAAAACTTTGCCAATTATTATCACTCCCCTACACTGCCTCTTGCCTCTGCTTTCTATGACCACAATTATAGTTTTCTATTGCTTTTTCCTACCTCAGTCAGTAGGGAGCAACACAAGACAGAATCCTTTGAGTCATCCTCATTAGTCTTTTGTTCCCAACATTTGACTTGAACCAAGTCACTCTGATTATTTTTCTTACATACGCACTGACTCCTACCTCTTCATCCCCACTGCTACTGCTAAGGCGTTTCCTCAACTGTCCTGTTATAACAACCTGTGACTGGTATCCTTAATTCCGATTGTATAACACTCAAGTGTATCAGGGTGATCTTTGAATGTAAGTCTATTGCTCAAAACCCTATTGCCTACTAAACTAAAATCCAACCTGCCTATAAGACAGACTTTCAAAAATCTGTCCCTTACCTATCTTTCCAGCCTAATATCTCATCACCTCCCATTTGAAATGTGTGCTTCAGAAACACTCAACTACTTACAGTACCCTGCAGGAACCTGTAGTTGCCTTTCACAGACAGTTTTCTTTGGCCCCAATTCTCTTCTTTCTTCTTCCTGCAGAAATACTATTCATTTTCCAAACTCTGGCATAGTCATGACTTTCTCTGGAATCACACCATAAGAATTAAGTACTCCTTCAATACCTTGTATGTATTTCTATTACTAAGCATATATTGTTTGTATGCCTACCTCTTGTACTTTTTGTGAATTCTGAATCAAAACCATGACTTGTTCAGCTTTGTATTCCTGATGCCCAGTATAAAATAGAGTAGGCCTCAGTAAGTGAACTGTTGAATAAACAAATGAATGATTAATAGATAAATTAATAAATGTTTACATGTCTAAAGCTATGTATTTAACAATCATATTGATGAAAGCTATATACCTAAGTGCTTAATATCTAACACACTCTAACAACGGATTTGTTTATCCATTGCTTTTATAACTAAAAACATTAATAATAAGACAAACCAGTTGATTACTTTATAGTTGTTAAAATGAATCTGTTAAACTCTGCAGTTCTTCTTTACATAAGAGGAATATTTTCAGCAGTTTATGTAGTAGTAGTATTTTACCCAGAAAAAGAACATTAGTTATTCAACTTGTATGTTTATTGGGTTGTATCTGTTTTGAAGAAGTCACATTTGCCTTCAACCCAACTCTGTTGCCAGGAAATGAAACATGATGTGCTGATAATAAATCAATCATATGTTGATACTATGCATGGGGATTAATCAAGAGTCTTCATTTTCTTTCAGGACAATTTCAAGCTGCCAGTAATCAGCAGAGGCATGCAAGCTGGAGGACAAGCCAAGCACACACTTGACAGGGACAATCAGGCTGCACACGCCAACCTCAGCAACGAAATTCACAAAGGGCCTTCCAGGCCCACGGCTAGAAATGCATACAACCTTAGGTTAAACACCAATCTCCTCATTTTCTCTTTGGGTCAACTAGTACACATTCAAATTATTTAATCTTGAGTTGCTTTTTTTGTAATGGAGACACTAACTTACCTTTTCCTTTATACTTGAGAGGAATAGCTAATTAAAATAAAGATTTTCACCCCCATTTGGATATAAATGCTTAGTTTTTGCAGCTGACCATTTTACCACATCTTTGTTCCTCATTATATGTAGAGTAAATATCAACTTCACGGAGTGGAATAAACTATTAGGACTCTGATTAAAGTGACCCTAGAGATCTGGTGTTGATTGCCTCCTTCAGGGAGAATTCATTGATAAATAATAACGTAAGGACACAAAAGATGCTGTTTTAGTTGATCTTCTGAAAAACAATACTTAGAAGTATGGCAATATAAAAACTAATGAAAAAGTTTGTCCCTGTTTTTATTTTTCCATTTAAATTTGTATGAAGATAAAACATTGATTCTATTACAACTCTCTAATTTTACACATGAAAAACTGTATAACTAGAAAAGTTAAAGAAACTATCCCATTGCCACCAAGTTAGTTGTTTCCAGAACATTGATTCAGTTCAAACTTCACACTCAAGGAATCTATCTGCATCTTCCCTGACTTTACTGACTACTAAATGACAGGCCTGATTTCCCATATGGATGGGCAGTGTTCTCACTCAATACTAAATGTTCCCTTGGCCTGAAAGTATGGATTGCACAAACCTCTGATGCCAGCCAGAAAAGACTTCCAGTCCCGGCCTCTCCTACATTATATTGTGGAAGCAATCATTCCTGTTGAATATTTACCAGATGTGCAGGACTTCTCCTGTATTCTCTTCTAGGTCCATTCTCTACCCATCTTCACCCTACTCTGTGCCCCGAGAGGCTGACTGATGTGGATTGCATCCATTGCATCCTTTATTTTCTGATTTCTGGGTAGAATTAGCCAACTGGGAACACCCACAGGAGACGGAGATAGGAAGAGAATAAAGTCACAATAATCAGTCCCACAGTTTCCTCTCCGCAGGGTCAACTCTCTCGACACAAGGTCACAGCACCTAGTGGAAGCTTTCTCACTAAGTAACCAGCACCTGCTGTTACTGGCTGCACTGCCACTTGTGGCTTGCCTTATACCATGCCCACGCCTTTATAAATGGTTCCCTTATAATTAAATTCTCTTCAAATTACCCACTTCCCTTCTTGTTTGGACCCAGACAGATACATAAAAGGAAGAAAAAAAAAAAGAAATACGATATAAAGCACTAGAATTATAAAATAATATTTGGTCTGCTTATTGCTATCTCAACCGTATTCTCATCTCATTTTCCAAAATCATGTCTACTGGCAATACAAATTTTAAGCATAGACACTTTATTATCTGTACTCTATGCTCTTCTCCTTATTAAAATGATGTTTTAAAAAATACCACTTAACCTAAGCAGTAAATAATTGAATGTGTATCATGCCACATCTTATGTTTGCAAAGCACATAAAATGGTTTTATTTAGTTCTTTTGTGATAATCTTTATCTCCTAAAATATTAAAATGTGACAATGCTTTTAGAAGAAACTTTTGATGTATTACTTTCTAATTGAGCAATTCTTATTGAAGATGCTGATATTCTCACCTCATGTGTGTAACAATACTCTAATCAGTTAAGAAAACTGATCAATAACATAGAGATTAATAGCATAGAGGATCAGTCTGCTATGGAAAGACTTTATCTTTTCCCTAACTTTGAAATATATTTTAAAAACCCTCATGTAATCTTAAATAAACATGAGCTCATGACTGAGAGGGGTCAAAGTATAATTTTCAAAAAATTTAAAACATGATTTTCAAATAAATATAGAATGGACACTACTTTTTAAAATTATTAATAAGTGAGGGAAGCAGTAAGATGGTTCAAAGAAGATTTTGAGAAATTTATGTAATCAGTCAGTCTAAGGAATGCTAAAATGGATTTGCTAATGTCTACAGACTTCAGTCCCAAACAACTCAATACCCTATAGAGACATAAAACTTTAACAATTGGGGTTATCCTTCCTACCAGCCCAAAACAAACAAGTTAACATGTAATGAAAATAGTAAAAATGATTAAGTAGCAAATAGTTAAGTGCAACAGGTGCATTCTGAGTGAGTCTACAAAACAGTGGTGTTGAGAAGCCATTCAGTCATCCTCTGCTTAATTTACAGGTTTTGGATAACTTTTCTTAACAAAAGATATTAACACTTTGTGGAACATGAGGTTGGGTTGATAAGGTTATTAGTAAACCTATGTTCCCCCTAATTTTTTTTTTTATTTATTGAAATCAAAATGAAGGCAAAATCTTATAGAAACAGACTAAAATCTCCATTGATACCTTATCAAAAATACAGAAATAACTTTCTGTGGCTTAGGATTCCTTACGCTGTCCTACTTCTTTGTCTATCCTAAGTTAGGATGAGCTGTGTGAGTCAAGTTCATGAGATTCTTCCTTTTTTATCTAATTTTAATGAGTGTCATTTAGATACACACAAGTAACTGGAGTATGTAGCTTTTTTTTCCCATCTTTGATAACTCTGCAACTTTTCTCACACATGGCAAATTAAAATTTTAAAATATTGATTTTACTAGATGCAGACTTTAAAAATGAACACGTGCTTTTAGAAAGAATTTTAAGATTTCTTCTTCCTCAGACTACCCTTAAAAGATTACAAATATTTTCCCCTCTGAAGATTTTTTGAACACTTTTAACATAGTAGGGCAAATCAATTTATAAAGACAGAGTTTTTCCTCAAAAACAAAGGTAACAAAACTCAAGAAAATGTGAATATCTAAAGCTACAAATGTTAAAATGTAAGAGAAAATTTGCCACAGAAAATACAAAGTAACTATAATATGTATATATTATATGTATAGGCTATAATATGTACTTACCACATGTCAAGAACTGAGATGGGTCCGTTGCATATCACATTAGCATCTCCTCACATCAGATCTGCACCCTGGGGTTCCACGAGGTAAAAAGTAGCAAATTCAGATTCATACAGCTAAAAGCATGAATCAGGATGTGAGCCTCTATTGTACCCTTTTCACTGCACCAGGCTGCCTTATTAAGAAATGATATATTCTCCACGTTATAGCCATAAATTAAAACAAAACAACCAATCAATTTATGAATATCCACTGATTCTCAAGTGTTCCACCACCTCTGCTTTGTCAATTTTGGAGGTAATTTTTTCATGAAAATAATATGAGAATAGGACACATTTCATTACCAAGTTAAAAAATCTTAGTAGCACAATCATTTATAATTTTATTTTTACAAATCCTTCATTTAAAATGTGATTGTAACAAAAATAACAAACTTGAAATACTCTACTTTGCAAAAAAGGAAGCTCTTTGTTTCTTCCAAAATTTTGATGACAAAATCTAAAATGTTTTGCTTTCCTTCGAAAGCATGCTTTTTCTCGGTTTTCACCTGCTGTGAGAATTATTCCTACGTTATAATTAGTTCAGATAAATGAATGGCAAGATAGCTCTTCAGATTTTACGTTTTAAAGCTCATTTACATGATGGTCTGTGATGACATGGTTATTAACAGTTTTGGGGGCAATTAATTAGGATAGCTTGTAGAGCTGTTAGCCAAAAGTGAAACTAAGAGATTATTTTAGTAAATCCTTCTGCTTCCTGAAATGTGATAGTAACCATTAATCCATGCTAACTAAATGAATAACGCTGTTACTCTGCTCACAGTGCTTTATTTGATAGGAACTATTATTTGGTAGATTCTTTTTTATTTCAAAGTGTGAAGTTTTGGTGTCTTTCCTTCAAACTCTGTCATGCCCTCCTCCTTTTCATCTCCAAGCTATGGAGCACTGAGTATGCACTTACTGCTTTCTCTTTCTCAGAGTTCTTTCTTTGATCTCATTGTAGGCACCACCCTACAGAATATCAGAGTAAAATCTCCAGCAATAGCCTAGGGAAATAAAGAAATGCCATGCTGTGCCTTAGGATTCCTCTATTTCCTTGTACATTCCCCTCCTCTTTTCCAGAGACTCATCCAGGATTTCCCAATATCAGTTCTCATTTTCTTTTGGGCACCTCACTTCTGTGAGGTAGGGCCTGAGACTAATGGTTCTGTACAATGACAAGTGAGTGGAAGTGACACATGTCACTTTCAGGCTAAGCCAATACAAAACTTCTGCTCAGTTTCACACTTTCTCTCACTCCCTACCTGCCACAGCACTGGTGGAAGAGGACAAAGATGACCCAAGTCCACTAAGCAAGGGTACCCTACCCTACCACAAGTAGGGTAGCTGGCCCGAAGTGTCACCCAGTCCCCACAGAGGGCTTTGCCTTAGTGAAAAATAAATTTTGCTGTTAAACTACTGAGGTTATTTGACTTTGCAGCAAAATATAGCTTACCCTGCTAATGCATTTTGAAAAGAACTTGAAGTAAGAACCTATGAGACTGGGGCCGCTGTGGCTTGTCTATTCAGGGATCCTGTATCCATTTATATTTCCACTACTCACAACATTGTGCATGTGCCCTTAGAGATTTATTGAAATTCAGATAAAGGGCCCCAAATGTTTTTAACCAAAATTTATGGATAGCAAATGTAAAATAGAGAAAAACATAATGTTTTAAAAGCTGGCTGCAGTTTGAACTGAGCAGTGGGAAGTTGCTTTCAAAAAAAAAAAAAAAACAGCTTTTGTTTGAAAATAAACTTTACAAGCCTTTTTGGAAAGGAAAGCCCCCACCCCCAAAATCTCTCTCACACACATACACATAAACATGCAGCATTTCGGTAGAAGATGTCTAACTTACTTGTTTAAAAAGTAACTAAAATTTTGAATGTCTCTACAATAGGGCCCTAGAAGTGGGATAATAGAGATTGGGGGAGAAACTTTAGTGACAGTGACATAGAGATAAGCTCAGTGAGAAGACTGCAGGCCCATGAGAAATTTCATCTGGAGATGAAGGATGAGGAACATTAGAATAGTTGGTTGATTAGGACATGTTTGTTGTCAGTTGTTACCTATTCTGTGCTGGACTGTGATCCCCCAGAGTAGGAGCTTGTTTGTATTAAAACATTGGACCAAGCTTTAACAAATCTAATATTCATTGAATGTCTCCATGACTTACATGATTTTGTTCATAGTAAGCAGATGTTGTGTGTGCCTGCCCATCTCCCAGTCTTTATTTTCTGAGAGCTGTGCAAGCTGGAATACATTTGATGAGTCTCTAATGGATTAAATGTACATAACAAGCAAAGAGGCACTGAAGACTAAGACACTCTGTACCTCTTAACCTTCCCATCCCACCTCTCCAGAGGTTTATGAATGAATAATTTTTAATTAACTAATTGCTCAATCAGTGAGCCTCCCAACAATCAATTCTGACTAATTTTCCATCCACTAAACTAAAAGAAGAAGAAAAAAAAAAAATTCCTGTCACCATTACAGGTAAGTGCTGCATTGGAAAGTATGAAAGACCAAAGAAGGGGAAATAGGCTTAAAACAGACCTTCTTTCCTCTGGGGAAATCATAGTGCTTGAGTTCCTTCTTGCCACGTCCAAGTCTGTACATCATCAACTACAAGTTCTCAGGCCAAGTTGGATCACTAATATCGAACTGCACACTTTCTGTCACAGATAGTAGTATTTTTACTTCATGTACCTTTAATTCTCTCTTTAAATCTTAATGGACTTTTTGTCACAGGCAACACAGAAAAAAGGGAAGAAAAGAAGAAAAAAGATCTTTAGAAAGAACACAGTGTGGTTGGAAGTGTTTGTCTTATACCAGGCATGACCTAAATAACATACAGTATAGGTCAACCAAATATTTTTGGCCTAAAAGTTTTATAACATTTCAAGGTCTTTTTCAGGAGAGTTGTGGTTTGGACAGTTCAGCTAATCACAAAACTCTCCTTGTATGGCGGGTAAAACCCAGCAGTCGGACAACGGAGCATAAACAGCTTTTTGTTGTTGTTGTTTTGTTTTTAATATTTAAAATACTCTCCAAATATCTTTAATTCACAACTATCCCATGAAATTTTATGAAATCAAGTATACATTGAAATATTGCACATTAATATTTATTTTCAATGGCATAATCTTCAAACATCAACAGTAAATAGAAATAATAATTCTTTATAAAACATCATCGTGCAATGAGAATCCTTTCTTTTACAATGATATTTTTATTTAGATGCATAGAAAAAAATTATATCTTATAAAATATGACATAACCAACCTCCCAAGCCAGGTCAATTCATAAAATCCCTCCCTTTTTACAGGCACTTCTATTGAGATATACAAAAACATCTTGGTACATTTATTTTATATGGAAATTATTTTAAATCATAAATTATTGACACAATATACTTGTACTTAGGCAAGATGTTTCCACTAGGGAAAAAATATTTATAGTTATACTACACAAAAATTGAATTTTTTTTCAATTCCCAGTCAGGTTTCACTCTCTCGAATTTCCTCACTTTCATATTTGGCATTTTTGTGGTCTAAAAAGACTACAATCATTTAGGATTTAATGAAGAGCTATTTACCACCTAAATCTTCTTCCCTTGAGTAATGAAATAATTACCCTCCCATAATCATGGAAACATGAAACTTGAATTGCAATTTGAGTTGTGGTGAGAAGGTGTAGTGATGCTGCATAGGTGATCACCATGGTAACATTTGGAAACGGCACTAATGTCAAGCCAAGAGCATGGTATTTCTATTCCCAAAAGTGCCCGGCTAGGGACTGGAGATGAACTCCTGCATGGTCTCAGGAAAATAACCGAAAGCTAACATTTACTGGCTCTCCCACTGGAGTACACACATGAACATTTTATGCCATTCTCAGAGGAAGATGGTTTTAAAATACAACAACATATTCTCAATAGTTTTAATTAAAATTGCTTTGTAACATTACTTCACTATGGTGTGTGTGTGTGTGTGTGTGTGTGTGTGTGTGTGCGCGCGCATGCACGTGCATCTATAAAATTGCTGTACATTTAGATAAGGATCATCCCTAAGGAAGAACATGATGATTCTCGGAAGGGAATTCACCAAAGCTTTATTCACATAATGGAGACAATTAAATAATTACATATTCTCTAAAATATCAGAATAAGTCAATTCATTTTTAACTGCATAGATTAAGAAGGTGATTCCATAAATCCTAAGGAGACTATGATATACTTAGAATTGAAGAGGAATAACTAGAGTTATTCTGTCCCGTGTGTGTGTGTGTGTGTGTGTGTGTGTGTGTGTGTGTGTCTATAAATTATGTCCTATTTTAATTACAGGGTATACAGAAAACATTAACTAAGACTGTTTGTGGGAAAGACAAACTAATGCAAATTGAAAACTGATATAAAATATACATACAGAATTTGGCATTATAATTTTCAAGCACATATGGTAACTTAAACTGGGATTGCTTAAAATGCTTCCAAGAATTCATATAATAAGTAGATGATCACTAATTGTAATTATCATTCTAAGTGTTTTTTTTTTTTTTTTTTTTTTTTTTTTGTCTTTTTCGTGACCGGCACTCAGCCAGTGAGTGCACCTGCCATTCCTATATAGGATCCGAACCCGCGGCGGGAGCGTCGCCGCACTGCTAGCGCAGCACGCTACCGAGTGCGCCACGGGCTCGGCCCATTCTAAGTGTTTATATGCAACTAAGTGCTTGTAAAGTACTTGAAAACAGTTTGTCCACGTAAGTAGTCAAACATTGTTCTTGCGATCTTTCTTATGTTTTATTTAACAATATAAAATAACTAATATTTTAACAAGTATAATAATTTATATGTTTATAATAGCATATATGTAAATACGTAAGTTTATAACAAATATAATAACAAATACTTTCTACAGCTATTAAAAAGGTAAAGTTAGCCTACTTCACCAATTCTTTTATTCGTTCTGTCAGCTGGTCAATCAACAAGTAACTATTGAGTAACCAATGTCAAGTGCTGTGGGAACTGATGCAAATGTAAAGAATGAAAATGGACACAGTCTTCTTGTGGCTTAGGGTCCACTGGTGAAATCAATAGTTAAATATTCACACAAATAAGTATAAAATTACAATTGTAAGTTTTTATCAAAGAAAAGTACATGATGGCACATAAACCACTATAATAAAGGAATATGACCCAAAGGGGCGAGGCCAGAACAAACTTCCATAAGAAAGTGAAAATTGCACTGCCATTCAAGTAGGATTCAAGTAGCAAAGGAAATACAGGAATGTAATATTTTATATCCTCCACATCATGGCATGGGGTAAAATTTTGGGCTCTTACAAAAGTGATACTGATTTTTATACCTTTTTGTATAGTGAGGTTGAATATTTTCCTACAGGTATTTTAATGAGTTGAACTTCATAAATTATTTTGCTATGTTTCTGATAATGTGTTTTTCCCGTTCACTTACCTGGACCAATTTTGTAAATTTAGTAGAAATGCATAAAGAACTCTATCTAGTAAATTTCCATCTTACTGATTACTCCACAAATATTTGTTAGTTACCTACTGTTATGTGTTGAATTGTGTGCTCCCTAAAAATGTGTGTTGAAGTCCTAACCCCCAGTACCTCAGAAAGTGACCTTATTTGGAAATAAGGTCATTCTAGATATAACTAGATATGATGAGATCATGCTGGAGTAGGTGTGCCCAAATTTGATATGACTGGTGTCCTTACAAGAAGGCAGCCACGTGAAGACACAGAGATACACAGGGAGAATGTCATGTGACAATAAAGGCAAATATTGAAGCACTGCACCTACAAGCCAAGAAACTCCAAAGATTGCTGACAAACCATCAGAAGTGAGGAAGAGGCAAGGTGAGACTTCCCCAGCAGGCTTTAGAGGAAGCGTGGCATTGCCAATACCTTGACTTTGGACTTCAAGCCTCCAGAACCGTGAGACCCAGTTTATGATATTTTATTACAGCAGCCCCAGGGAACTAATATACCTACTGTATGCCAGGCACTATTCTAGGCATTTATTTGATTGGCTGACACTACAAGAAATGCAGTGACATACAAAGTGTGATCCTTGCTCGAGGGAGCTTCCAATTTGTATGTCTATGAACTAAGCACAGAATAATGAACACATTACTTTTTGGTGAATATGTGGTAGAAATTACAAATAATTATGATGTAACAAATTAAGAAAACACTTTGGAGATACTTGAATTTAAATGTGGTTAGAGAGATCCTATGGGGCATGCTTCTTAAAAAATGTAAATCTAAACAAGAACTCAAATGATGTCCCAAATATACCTTATTCTCCCTCATGAGAAATGAGTAGGATTAAAGCAGAATTTCTGACCATATCAAAACCAAGAAAATATCATGTACAATTAAATGAGTCCATGCATCATAGTATGTGGAGAGAGGTTTAGTCAATTACAAATTCCCCAGCTTCTCAAGACTGAGGTCAAACACTTTAGGTTGTATGAGTAATGGTGTAGTAATTTAATTGCTAATGCCATTTTAACATATTATATTAAAATAATAGACGATAATGGAAATGGTATGGGAGTAGATATAATAAACTGTGGTGATTTATAATGTAAATAAGGGCAGTGAGTGGCATACACAGTGGGCCAAATTCAGCTCTTGCAAGAACACACAAGGGTCTTATTAACTTTAGAATCAGCTGTGTTCAGTGACATGAGTTAGATGATTCTCAAAGCAGTCTTTTTTCTGAATGAACTGAGAGAACTATCTGAGAGAGATTTATGTATTTTTATATAAATTATACAAAATCTATGTTTTGTATAAATGAAGAATACACACACATATACTTACATGTATGTATATATACATGCGTGCATGTGTGTGTGCATATGTATGTATCCCTTACAGTTTGGGGATATTTTGGGGGCAGCTGGCCAGTACAAAGATTGAATCCTGGACCTTGGTGTTTTCAGCACCATGCTCTAACCAACTGAGCTAACTGGTAAGCCTCCTTCACAGTTTTGTACTAGCCATGCCTAGAATTAGTGAGATAGCTCATTGAATCTGAGCTTGGCCATGTAATGTGCTCTGGTCAATGGAAAGTTAGGAGACATGTAAATAGTGTTTGTTTCTTGGAGATTGCTCTTTCTTGCTTCTAGGAACCCTTCCCGAACCATACGAACAAGCCCGGGCTAGCATACTGGAGGATGAGAGACCATGTGAACAGAAAAGCCCCAGCAACCTAGATATTCTCACTGAGGCCCTAGATCATCCAGTCCCAATTGAGCCAGCCCAGACCAGAAAGAACACCCAGTCAACCCAAAATAACATGAGAAATAATACATTTTTATTGTTTTAGCAACTTGGTATGGCAGTAGTTGGTTATGCAGCAAACACTAATACATACAGCTCTAAAAATCACTAGTTATAATACTAACAGAGTGCCAACTATGTATTATGTACTTGACTGGGAATTTTGCTTGCTATTTCTAAAGTTTCTGAGATGGTATAAGGCCAGACCTGTGAACCAAACTGACTCTATGTTCCCTGAAGAGGACATTTTGTTACTTTTCCTCTCCTCAATCATGAGACCCCTAAGGTACATGATTACCCCCTGGCCCTGATAAAAGTGGCTGAAAGAGACCAGTCTTGGTCTGTTATAAATAATAATAAATATCTGTTCCCCTCTTACCTCAGTTTATTTTATTGGACCAGTAACTGCCCCAATAAAATAAACTGAGATAAGAGGGGAACAGATATTTATTGCAAAACCCCCTCTCCAAGGCTTGTTAAAATATAACTCTTAATTTTGCTTGAAACTTATCATTATCTACCCATCCTATATTTTTCTGTAATTGTAAAAGTTAAGTTACAGATTAACCTTAAGAACCGTTTAGGAGTTACACACAAGATGCTCCTGGAACCGACTTCTCTTGTAACCACCATAAAAAAACCAGAAATCACTAAAGTAAGATGCTGACGTCAGTTGAGGAACTGCTTGCCTTTAAAAACCCTTCCCCAGCTTCCCTCGGGGAAACAGTTTCTCTATGAATGGCATGTCTATCTCCATTATGCATGTCTATCTTCCTTTAAGTAAAGCTTTGCTCACCTTAAATTCTGCTGGGTGGTTCGTTCATTTCTATGACATTGAGACCCAAGAGCCTAATTCAGTGACATTTCAACTAAAATACGGTTATTTTTACTTTCATTTTATCAACAAGGAGACTTGCCCAAACATCACCTAGTTGAACCGAACTAGATGTTAAGCTTTGGTCTGGCTTTTATACCAGGTTCTCTAGTGTCATCTCTAGCTTCTTACTTCTTTGCATTTGCTCTCCATTAATTCAATTCTCCAGTGAACAGCTCCTGCTCCTCCCTTAGTATGAGGTGTCCTTCTCTCGTCGGATTCCCTGCTTAAGCCTTAATTGCTTTTTAAGACATAGACCTGACATCATCCTCTAAGAAAACTTCCCACATCTTCCTCGCCAATAATGAATTTAAGAATGGCCATGACGCTCATTTGGGACCATTGAGATTGGAGGAGAGAGTATTTCTGCATTATTCAGGGTGGCCTTCAAGAGCTGATTTTCTCCCTTTGTATGTTGTCATAGATGGATGGAGGCCCTTCTTTCTGTTAAAGTCATTTTATTCTGTTATGCTGGTCTGGGGATAAAGATAATGCATAAAGGAAAGATTAACATCGAGGATCTCCAGGAAATAAAATTGGAATTGCATCCTACTTCTGTACTTCCAGATATATAGCCAATTAGATATTTTATTGCTTAAATTTGAGGTAAATTTTCAGGTAGTTGAAAATACCATAATTGCTTAAGTAAGTGTGAAGTCACTGTAGGAGAAAATTCATCCACACTACTGTTGCCTCTCCAGCCTTTCTGCCACTCCTAAAACACACTGTTATGGGTTGAATTGTATGTTTCCAAAATTCACATGTGGAAGTCCTAACTCCCAGCACCTTAGAATATCACTTTATTTGAACATAGGGTCATTTCAGAAGTTATTAGTTAAGATGAGGTCACTAAGATGGGCCCCTAATCCATTATGACCAGTGTCCTTATAAAAAGGAAAAATTTGGACACAGGCAGACACACAGGAAAAACGTTATGTAATGATGAAGGAAGATATTGAGGTGATGTTTCTACAAGCAAAACAATTCCAAAGATTGCCAGAAAACCACCAGAAGCTAGAAGAGAGGCATGGAAAGATTTTCTTACATAGCACTCAGAAAGAACCAATCCTGCTGACACCATGATCTTGGACTTGCAGCCCCCAGAATTGTAGAACAATAAATTTCTGTAAAGTCACTCTGTCTGTGGTACTTTGTCACAGCACCAGCAAGGTCATGCCTGAGGTAAGCCGTTTGCCAGCTGAGCCTGTGTCTACAGTGATCTCACTTGATCTTCACGCTGCTGGGCTCTTATTGCTCAGATCTAGGCTCCAGAGCCCCTCCTCAGCACTTCCTAATCTAGAGCAGCCCTACTAGCTACTTTCCATCATCACGCTGCTTTCGTCTCCTGCTTGACATTCACCACTCCCTGATATTTTCCTTGCATATTTAACTGGATCTTTACTGTCTGTGTTCCCCCACAAGAACGTGAGATCCACTGGAGAACAGGGGGCTTTTCTATCTTGTTCACTGCTGAATTCCCAGGACCAAGAATCTTGCTGGGTACCCATCACATGCTCAATAAGTGTATGTTAAATGAAGAAATGTAGAATAAATGAGTTTGGTGCATTTAGGTGGACAAGTTGAACAGCAATAAGGATATTCTACCTTTAACTTGTGAATTTAATTAACTTTCTCTGCTTCTGTTTCCTTATCTACAAAACAGAGAAATTGACAATGCCCACCTGTGGGGTTATTTTGAGAATTCATGAGAAGACATATGAAAAGTACTCAGAACTGTGCCAAGTAAAGAGCAAGTATTCAAAACCATGTTAACTCTTGTGATAACCGCTAAGTAAAAAAAAAAGATTTTTTTCTCTCTCTTCTGACTAGATCTGTTTCAACCCGTGGCTTGCTGGGTACACTAACAATGGCTCTGATTCATGAAGTCTGTGCCCAGTCCTATTTCCTGAAGTGTTTCTCCTGTTTTCTTTAAGAAGTTTTATTGTTTCAGGGTGTATATTTAAATCCTTAATCCATTTTGAGTTGATTTTAGTATACGGTGAGAGGTATGTCCATCATCAGATGAGTGGATATGGAAAATGTGGTACATCTACACAATGGAATACTACTCAGCTATAAAAACGAATGAAATACTGCCATTTGCAACAACATGGATGGACCTCGAGAGAATTATATTAAGTGAAACAAGTCAGGCACAGAAAGAGAAATACCACATGTTCTCACTTATTGGTGGGAGCTAAAAATTAATATATAAATTCACACACACACACACACACACACACACACACACACACACACACACACACAAAACGGGGGGGGGGGAAGAAGATATAACAACCACAATTACTTAAAGTTGATACGACAAGCAAACAGAAAGGACATTGTTGGGGGGGAGGGGGGGAGGGAGAAGGGAGGGAGGTTTTGGTGATGGGGAGCAATAATCAGCCAAAATGTATATCGACAAAATAAAATTAAAAAAAAAAAAGAAAAGAAATGCAAACATCCTAATCTCTGGAACCCGTGAATGTTATCTTATTTGAAAAAAGAGTCTTTGCAAATATGATTAAGTTACAGGTCTTGAGACAGGGAGACTACCCTAATTCCAATCACATGTGTCTGTATGAGAGCGAGGCAGTGGGAAATTTGATACAAACACACAGAGGAGAAGATAACATGAAGACAGAGGCAGAGATTGGGATGATAACAACCAAGGAAGAGGCTTCTCCCAGAACAGAACTGTGGTTGTTAGAGAGAGGAAAGGGGAATGGAGGGTAAGGGAGAAACTGGTTCTTGGACACAAAGAAGGAATATGTTTTATAATGATGAATATGCTAGCTATCCTGATTAGATCACCACATATTGTACAAATACTGATAGTCAACTCTATACCCCACAAATAAGTATAATCAATTATGTTCCAATAAAAAAATTAAAATTAATAGTTTTCAACATTTTCTAACTATACCTAGTTCTGTTCTTAACACCAGATGCTTATTTTCCTTGCCTGAAACATCCTTCTTTCCACAAAGCCCTACTCATATCTTCAGGGCCCAGCTTAAATGCCAGTTCCTCAATTACGTCTACTTTAGTCATATGTGGTTATTCCATTCTCTTTGTTCCCCGAGTACTTTGCTTTTATGTCTTACCACATAGAATTTTAATTTATCTAATTAAATTTGTCTTCTCTGACAGCACGTGAGCTCCTAGAGTACGGTACATAACATCTTCACTCTTGCAGGCCCTGTGCCTAGGATTGTACCTATACAACGTGGCTGAGTAAATGTTTATTGAATGAATGAAGAAGAAAAAAAAAAAAAAAAAAGAGGCTTCTCCCAGAAGCTGGAAGAGGCAAGAGATAGATCCTGCCCGAGAGCCTCCAAAGGAAGTGTGGTATTAATGACAACTAGATTTTGGAAATCTGTCCTCCAGAACTGTAAGAGAATAAAATGCTGTTGTTTGAGGCCACCCAGTTTGTGGTAATGAGTTACAGCAGTTACAGGAAACTGGCACAATTGCCCTGCCAGTTAATAATGCCAAGCTGCCTTGGAGCTGATATGCATCAGGGCACTCTTGCACCTGGGAGGAGACTCCTGAGCTTTCGGCTACGCTGCGGTCCCCTCCTCTCTCTACTGCCAGCACCTTCATTTGTCGGCTGTGTCATTACCAAAGGCTTGACCTCAGTGTTCTCCGTTTCCATTCTCTTAACCATTACAAACATGAATCCTGACGAGCCGAACAGTTCTAGTCTATTGGAAATCAGTGATAGGAAATACTATTTTCAGTTTCCCGTAGCTTCACCAAAATTATAAAAGTGTTCTATAATTGTTTAGCATTCTTATTGTCTACTGTAGAATAGTCTGTATCTCCTCCCAAGCTATGAATCTGATGTTCAATACTCACCAAGAATTTTTCACTTTATTTTATACCACACGTTGTCAGAGGCAGCGAGCTGACTCTCCTAGAAATTCCTTGAATTACACAAAGGGCTGCATTTGACACACCCCATTTTTGCCTAGACCCTCATTTCTTAAACCAGATTTTTATTATTTATAAATATGAGGATCCTATGAAACTAAAACTACATTGTATCAGGTTAAAGAATTTTTTTACTCATTGAACCAACAGACACAAACATTTGTGTGGCTTGTGTAGCAGGTGGAAGGGGCTGAGCTTGACCCCCAGATCATGGGGAGCTATTTAGGTATTAGACGGGGGAACAATGACCAGAATCACAGAAGAGGGAGTAGTATAGACAGTACTAGGAGGAATCTAGAGGAGGGAACAGATTAAAGAAGCATTTTAAATAAAGAATTTAGGAAATAATTGGTTGATAAAAGTGGGGAGCAGGATCTAGAATCCTTCTTGATATAAGGGAGGAAAAACTTTTCCTCTAACCTCTTAAGTTTGTCCCTGGAGCCTGTAAATTAAACTAATAAAAGACAGATTAAAATAAGAAAAGGCATTCAAATTCTATTTTTAATTTACATGCATGGGGGTTCCACAGAAAAGAGGTAGAAACCTGAAGGTGACAGTTAGACCTGTTGGCTTACACAGCATTTTAACAGAGGGCAATAAATTGTGGTGAAATGACTAAAAAAAGGAAGGTGGGAGGGGTGGGCTCTGAGGGGCAGTACACTGTGGGAAAGTGACTGGGAAATACATGACAGATAAGGGCTGTTTTGTAAGGTTTGTTATGCAGACTCATCTTGGAGCCATCTCAGGTGATAGGAGTAACCTCTGTGATTAACAGTACTTCTCTTCCTGCTATGGGAGAAGGGAACATTTTACAAGTAGAAATTATGTTTACAAAAGGAAAATAGGAAAACGTATGCCCTGCTTTTAGGCAGAAAGGTGGCAGGCGGCGGGGGGTGGGGGGGGCAGAGAGTTCTTTCTGTGCTAGCTGTTTTTCAATTGCATTCAGCTCAAAATAATCCTTAGGCTAAATTGGCACATTTTGGGGGTGGCATATTGTCATCCCCTTCACCAGGCTCCTGCCCGTGTCCTTGATAGTTGGTTCTGTCATCAATAGAAGAAGAGAATATGGAAAGAGGAGCCAAATTTAGGTGGGAACAGCTGAATTCATTTTGATGATAAATTCATTTTGGGCCATGATGGCCAAATGTACCTGTGGGATCTTCACTGGGGATGTGTAGAGAGAAAAATGAATCCGAGCTCAAGGGAGAGATCTGAACTACAGGAATAGGTTGGAAAGTGCTTTCTTTTAGATAGCGGTTGAAATTATGCCATGGCTGAGATCACAAAGGGAGTTTTATTTTCAGTGGCATAAAAAAAATAATGAGGCAAATTAAAAAAAGAAAACAGGCAAACCTAGGGAGGATTTAAGGGAGAAAAATGAAACCATTAAAGAGTCAGAAAAACAATAAGACCACAATAACAATGCTAATACCCAAAGCTTAGTTTTTTTAACTTACTATGTGTCTCACACTGTTCTAAGCCCGTTGCAGATATTAACCCATTTAATATTCACAACCACCCTATGAGGTTGTATTTGTTGTATTATCAATATCATCATCCCCAATTTGCAGATAAGAAGATGGATACTTATCAGACAATTAACAAAACAGAAAATACAAATTTCTAATGAAATTCTGGGGCAGTTTATCCCCAGTAGCAATTAAACAAATATATACTAAAATGAAATTGATTTTTTAAATTTTAATATTTGACATAGCTATTCTATAATAATAATGCCTAGAATTTGAAAGACTTTATTGAAAATGAATCATCATACATTATTCTTGGGAAACGATTTCAGGTAATAATTCATTTCTAGAAATACATATAGTTTAGAAATATCAGAAATACAAAACTGCTTATTGCAGTAACATTCACAGTAGAAAAGTTGGAAATAATCTAAATTTCCAACAACGGGTGAATTAGTAGGTAAATCTCAGTACATGGAATATAACACAATTATTAAAATGTTGGATATGTAACACTTTTAGTAACGTGCAGAAATACATCTGTGATAATGGTCAGTTGAAAAAGCAGATTGTGAAATTATGTATTTATTAAGATTTAAACAACAAAAAATATACACAGAAGAAAGGCAGGAAGGATGTTAAAATGTCAACAGGGTCTACCTCTAGGCAATAAGATGAAGGATAACTTTCTAAAAATCTTGACTCAATTTTATCGTTATTTCTCCACAAGTCTGGAGATTCTTTGTTTCCTCTCTAGTGTAAAGTGTTAGAGTACTGGGAAGTGTCAGAACTCTCCTCTGTAATAAAGAAGATGGAGGAGACCGAGGAGGAGCTAGAGCAACTGCTTGCTGACCTAGGGGAGGTCCACTGTGACCCTGGGCAGGTAACTGTTGGCTGAGACCCAGACTGCCATGCTGCTTCATAGAAGGGGGATATTGAGATGTCTCAGCCTCCTGAGTCCTGGGTCTCAGACATGCCAAAGCCCCAGGCTGTCACAGGTAGAAGCAGTCCCTATTCTTCTGCTTCCCATTCCTTATGCTGTATGTTCCCAGGAACAAGGTAATAAACAAATACATGAATTAATGTTTCAAAAAAAAGAGGAAATCCAAAGTAGAAAAAGGTGCCAGAAAGTCATCTAGTCTCCATGATTGCCCTTCAGGTTGAGGACTTTAAAGTCTGAGAGAACTGAGAATCATGAACTCCTTTCACCTAGGAATGAGGTTCTCTGCAAGATATAGCTGGAGTTGAACACCGTAACTAAACTTAAAACCATCTGAACAATTTTACCAGTCTTTAACCCATTCTCTATCAAGAAGAGTTCCCTTTGGAACTCTTCTCCTGTTTAGAGAAGTACTCCTTCCCCTAGGGTACAGCTCTGGCCACTTCCGAGCTCTGGGTTGTGCTCTCAATTAGTCAGATCCTACAACTCTATAACCTTAAAGGGGCATTAAAACAGCCTTATGATTTACCTTCAACAGAACCACATGGGGGCTGACAGGGCCCATCATTAGAACCTAAGTAAATTAACTGCCAACAATCCACCTTAGTACACAACTTGCACCACTGGCACTGAAGGAATTCAAGCCTAGCTCACTACTGCCCTCTAGCCATTTCTGCTTTCTTTGGACACTACAGCTAGGACGACCTGAGGCCTCTGGCCAGCCAGGGGCTTCCTTACTCCAGCATTTGAAGGCAAATCATCCTGAGCATAGAGGAAATGGAGCCAGGGAACTTGCTGGAGCTGGGCAAAGGAAAAACCAGCTTGTCTACCCGGTGTCTAAGCCAGCTTGGTCAATCTCATCTGAACTCTGAGGAAAGGGGGACGCATGAGGGAGGCTCTAACTGTGGGCTTAGGAGAAGGAGATTGTCAGGGGCATGCTCGTTCATGGAGTCACCCAGGCAGAGGCCACACATCTCTAGCCTTCAGTGACTCTGCTCCCTGTTGAGGGTTTTAGACCCTTTGAAGAAGAAGCACTAGACTGGGGCTGTCTCCACAGTCACAGCAGCTGAGCCTTCCCTTCAGCACTGAAAGAGTAACCAGGCCAGCACCACGTGCTGCCAACCTCACTCTGCCTCCTAAAGCCATTGCCTTGAAGAAAAGAAGCCCTGGTCCCCTGCGTCAGTCGTGTCTCATTTTCTTGGTTCTCTTCTATAATACATAGGTGTTAATTTTGTATTAGACCATTAGAATGTATTTCCTCAAAATAATATAAGCTCCATCAGTAGAATGTGATCTCTCTTGCTTTAATTTTAAATACATTTTAAAATATATTAATAAGAGACTTTTTTCTGTTTTGTTTTTGTATCTGCAATGCCTAGACCAGTGTCTGGCAAATGAGTACTCAATAAATATTTATAAGATGAATGATTAAAAGGAACTGTTTTTCAACAACAAGTTATTTGGAAGGATTTCCACAGGTGGCCACATACTTTTTAAAAAAATATATAGAAATAAGAATTTTATAAAATTGTAGAATTAAATTCTGAGTGATAACGCACCCAATGTTGGAGCAGCCAGATTTATAAAACAAACTCTATTAGACCTAAAGAAGGAAATAGACACTAATACCATAATAGCAGGGGACCTGAACACTCCACTGTCAATATTAGACAGATCATATAGGCAAAGAATAAGTAGAGAAACACAAGATCTAAACAAGACTCTAGACCAATTGGAATTGGCAGATATCTACAGAACATTCCACCCAACAACCTCAGAATATTCATTCTTCTCATCAGCACATGGATCATTCTCCAGGATAGATCACATATTAGGTCACAAATCAAGTCTCAATAAATTCAAAAAAATTGGAATTATCCCATGTATCTTCTCAGACCACAATGGATTAAAACTAGAAATTAATAACAAACAAAACTCTGGAAACTATACAAACACATGGAAATTAAACAGCATTCTACTTAATGACATATGGGTCCAAGAAGAAATCAAGCAGGAAATCAAAAAGTTTATTGAAACTAATGAAAACAATGATACATCATACCAAAACCTGTGGGATACTGCAAAAGCAGTATTGAGGGGAAAATTTATTGCATTAAATGCTCACTTCAGAAGAATGGAAAGATGGCAAGTGATCAACCTAACACTTCACCTTAAAGAACTAGAAAAACAAGAACAATCCAATCCTAAAGATGGCAGACGGAAAGAAATTATTAAGATCAGAGCAGAACTGAATGAAATTGAAAACCAAAAAACAATTCAAAAGATCAACGAATCAAAAAGTTGGTTTTTTGAAAAGATAAATAAAATTGACAAACCATTAGCATGGCTAACAAAAAAAAGAAGAGAGAAGACTCAAATAACAAAAATTAGAAATGAAAAAGGCGATATTACAACTGATTCATCTGAAATACAAGGAATCATTCGAGAATACTATAAACAACTATACGCCAAAAAATTTGAAAACCTGGAGGAAATGGATAAATTTCTGGACACACACAAGCTCCCAAAACTGAACCGTGAAGACGTAGAAAATTTGAACAGACCAATAACAATAAAGGAGATTGAAGCTGTTATCAGAAGGCTCCCAACAAAGAAAAGCCCAGGACCAGATGGATTCACAGCAGAATTTTACCAAACATTCAAAGAGGAATTGACACCGATTCTTTACAAACTATTCCAAAAGATTGAAACAAACGCAAATCTCCCAAACTCATTCTATGAAGCAAACATCATCCTGATACCAAAACCAGGTAAAGATATAACCAGAAAAGAAAACTACAGGCCGATATCCTTGATGAATATAGATGCAAAAATCCTCACTAAAATACTAGCAAACAGAATACAGCAACACATACGAAAAATTATTCATCACGATCAAGTGGGATTCATCCCAGGGATGCAAGGTTGGTTCAACATACGCAAATCAATAAATGTGATACACCATATTAATAAATTCAAACACAAGGACCATATGATCATCTCTATAGACGCTGAAAAAGCATTTGATAAAGTTCAGCACTCATTCATGACAAAGACCCTCTATAAGTTAGGTATAGAGGGAAAGTATCTCAACATAATTAAAGCCATATATGCCAAACCCACTGCCAATATCATCCTGAATGGGGAAAAGCTGAAAGCTTTTCCTTTAAGAACAGGCACTAGACAAGGATGCCCACTCTCACCACTCCTATTCAACATAGTGTTGGAAGTACTAGCCACAGCAATCAGAGAAGAAAAGGAAATAAAGGGCATCCAGATTGGAAAAGATGAAGTCAAACTGTCCCTGTTTGCAGATGACATGATCCTATATATCGAACAGCCTAAAACCTCTACAAAAAAAACTGTTGGAATTGATAAATGATTTCAGCACAGTAGCAGGATACAAAATCAACACACAAAAATCAGTAGCATTTCTTTTCTCCAATAGTGAACATGCAGAAGGAGAAATCAAGAAAGCCTGCCCATTTACAATAGCCACCAAAAAAATAAAATACTTAGGAATTGAGTTAACCAAGGAGGTGAAAAATCTCTATCATGAGAACTACAAACCACTGCTGAGAGAAATTAGAGAGGATACAAGAAGATGGAAAGATATTCCATGCTCTTGGATTGGAAGAATCAACATAGTGAAAATGTCCATACTACCCAAAGTGATATACAAATTCAATGCAATCCCCATCAAAATTCCAAAGACATTTTTCTCAGAAATGGAAAAAACTATTCAGACATTTATATGGAACAATAAAAGACCACGAATAGCCAAAGCAATGCTCAGCAAAAAAAATAAAGCTGGAGGCATAACACTACCTGACTTTAAGCTATACTACAAAGCTATAATAACCAAAACAGTATGGTACTGGCATAAAAACAGACACACTGACCAATGGAATAGAATAGAGAATCCAGAAATCAACCCACACACTTACTGCCATCTGATCTTTGACAAAGGCACCAAGCCTATTCACTGGGGAAGGGACTGCCTCTTCAGCAAGTGGTGCTGGGATAACTGGATATCCATATGCAGGAGAATGAAACTAGATCCATACCTCTCACCGTATACTAAAATCAACTCAAAATGGATTAAGGATTTAAATATACACCCTGAGACAATAAAACTTCTTAAAGAAAACATAGGGGAAACACTTCAGGAAATAGGACTGGGCACAGACTTCATGAATACGACCCCAAAAGCACGGGCAACCAAAGGAAAAACAAACAAATGGGATTATATCAAACTAAAAAGCTTCTGCACAGCAAAAGAAACAATTAAAAGAGTTAAAAGACAACCAACAGAGTGGGAGAAAATATTTGCAAAATATACATCTGACAAAGGATTAATATCCAGAATATATAAGGAACTCAAACAACTTTACAAGAAGAAAACAAGCAACCCAATTAAAAAATGGGCAAAAGAGCTAAGTAGGCATTTCTCTAAGGAAGATATCCAAATGGCCAACAGACATATGAAAAAATGCTCAACATCACTCAGCATCCGGGAAATGCAAATCAGAACCACATTGAGATACCATCTAACCCCAGTTAGGATGGCTAAAATCCAAAAGACTATGAACGATAAATGCTGGCGAGGCTGCGGAGAAAAAGGAACTCTCATACATTGTTGGTGGGACTGCAAAATGGTGCAGCCTCTATGGAAAATGGTATGGAGGTTCCTTAAACAATTGCAAATAGATCTACCATACGACCCAGCCATCCCACTGTTGGGAATATACCCAGAGGAATGGAATCATCAAGTCGAAGGTATACCTGTTCCCCAATGTTCATCGCAGCACTCTTTACAATAGCCAAGAGTTGGAACCAGCCCAAATGCCCATCATCAGATGAGTGGATACGGAAAATGTGGTACATCTACACAATGGAATACTACTCAGCTATAAAAACGAATGAAATACTGCCATTTGCAACAACATGGATGGACCTTGAGAGAATTATATTAAGTGAAACAAGTCAGGCACAGAAAGAGAAATACCATATGTTCTCACTTATTGGAGGGAGCTAAAAATTAATATATAAATTCACACACACACATACACACACACACACACACACAAACCGGGGGGGGGGGAAGAAGATATAACAACCACAATTATTTGAAGTTGATACAACAAGCAAACAGAAAGGACATTGTTGGGGGGGAGGGGGGAGGGAGAAGGGAGGGAGGTTTTGGTGATGGGGAGCATTAATCAGCTACAATGTATATCGACAAAATAAAATTTAAAAAAATAAAAAAATAATAATAAATTCTGAGTGATAAGTACAGTGACCCTCTGCAATAAATCAAATATTCATCATAAAATCAAGAAATTAGTACCTAAGTAAATTGACCAACCACGCTTAAGCAAAATATTCAGGATATTCACCAATGGCCAGTGAAATGGGTATTTCAATTATAAGGAATTTGCAGAATAGTGTGAGATTAGAGAATTTTATTAGGTCTAGCAACTTCTGTGGTTATGGAGGGAAAGGTGTACTTCTCAGCCCTGTGTTTCTATCTTCCTGGTGAGGTTTGGTGGAGCCCCTCAGATAAGCGTTTCTTAGGTGACCAGGCTGTCTCTCTTGGTTCTCACTATTATCCTGCAGGCAAAATTAACACAGAGCCTGCATCTCCACTAGGATTGTCAGAAGTACCCTGAGGCATCATAAATCATCATATGGTAGAACATCTGGTGCTGATGCCAGCTCAGAGCAAAATACAGATGTGCTGAACAGAAACTCACATGGCAACTGCTTCAATTATTTAACCACATATGGGTAGAGTGCCTCTTGAAGTTTTCAAAATGCATTACTTGAATACCTATGTGCGGATGAGGAGGGTAGCCTCATGCATGCTGCGATAATCACTCAAGCATATCCCTCTCAGTCACAGAGGAAAAGATATTATCTTGTGTTATACTCATCTGATTAGTAGTACATGTCAATTACATTGGTGTTTTGTCTGAAAGTCAGGATGAAATTTTATGCTTGCTGTGGAGTGGCAGACTTATTTTCCCTTGGGTGACCATAGGAAAAGTGTTAAGAAGTGCAGTTTGATTAGTACTCTGTATTCATTCATGGACTTGCTTTCCAAGGCTTCCACTTCTTTTAAGCAAGCTGGTATGTGGAAAATCTTGCAAAAACCAAGACTTTTTAGAAAGTTTCTTTGCTGATTCCATGAGAGGTGATGACAGGTTATGGAACTGGTGAAATTACACTTGTATTTAGTACAAGAACATCTTAGATAGATGTGTTTTTGCACTACTAATATTGTTATGCTTGTCAATGTTTATCTTCAAAGACTGCATTTCCAGTTTAACCTTTAATTTAGGACAAAGATAACCATGTTCAATTTAAAGAGATTGACAGAGGAGAAAAAGGGAATTGAAGGCAATTACACATAAACCAATGATTGCAAGGTTACACAAAGCAATGCTAAACCAGTTTGCCAAAAATGAACTTTCTTTAGCTCTCTCTAAAATGCTAGTGACCCAGTTCCTAAGATATAGCTTGAAAAATGCCATCCATTCATTCAACAAGCATTTATTAAATGGTCATTACATGCAAGATATTGATTCAAGGATGAAGAAAATACACTCTCAAAGAGTATGCAATTGTGTAGAAAGTAAGGAAAAAATACACTTATCTAGAAAACTAAAGAAAAATTTCAGTTTTCTCACAAAGCTTGCCCTGTGGTTACTTGGTTATTTGATAACTTGGTTAAATAAATCTTACATATTTCAGTTCAATTAAAAAGTTATACGTATACCTTTATTGACTAATCTTTTGATTTAGAACCGAGGCCTTTCCTCTGATATAAATTTGGTGGTCAGACTAATTTAATACTTTAAAATACTTTCAAAATTAGAACTTGAAATTGCTTGTAAAGAAATGTGATCACAGAATCCTTTTAGATTCTTTTCATTGCCTTATCGTCTCCCCACAAAATAATCTTATCTTCAATATACTTTATTCCAAAGCAAAAATTTTAGCAATTAATCTTTATGAAGTCTTTCCAAGGAATTCTAATTAGTTTTCACAGAAACAATAAGTGTTTAGATATATATTTTTCATTTATATCATGTTTAATTACATTTTGTAATCACTATGAAAGCACAACAGACATACATAGGATTGGGAACAGACACATGTAACTCACACACTCAATAAGTAGGAGCAGAAACGCAGGTGCATTCCTGAGAATAACCTATTAGAATGCAAAGGCATTGGCTAACATGTTTTATAGAGGGAATAGAGAGCATTGGTCCAGACTGCAAATTTGCTCTAATACTCCTCAAGAAAACTAAGCATAAGATAGAGTAGGATAAGGTTATTTTTGGAATTTTTGTCCATAAGAAGGAATTATTTTTACATTGGTGAAAGCTAGGAATAATTTGAAAATATCTCTTGTCTTTCTACAAGGACCCTAAATCAAAATTCACTACAGAAATAAATGTGTACCAAGCCATAGATAATGGCTTTGTCAAACAACTACAAGATTTAATGTTGTACTCTCGAAACAATGGAAATGTTGGCAGTTTTAGAGATACTACCCATATAAAAGGAACAGATACAAATTACAAGGTAATTTTACACTGCTAGAGCTATTGTTACTTTTAAGAGAATAAAAGGTAACATATCTGCTATGGAAGTTAAGTCTCATAACTGGAGAATATTAGAATCACAAAAAGAAATTTGGTGGCCAACTAAATAATGCAATGCATGTTTATTGTTACTGTGTTTACTAAGACTGTAACTCTTCCTCATCATACTGGGGTCTTAAGAGTAAGGATTCTGTTTCCTTCCTCTGTCTATTTCTAGCACACAGGACACTGCCTTTCACAATAGAAGACCATCAAATAAAATGTCAGCATGAATGTACTAAACAGCATTACTGGATGTCAGAGCAAAGTTGTTCCTCATGCATTCAATATGTCGTTACCTTAGCCTGGTTTTACCAAAGGTCACAAGACACATTTAATGGACAGCTACAAACATCTCACTGCCTTGACTAAGTGCCTAGGAAGAAATTAAACAGGGGTGTATCAACAGCAGAGTTCTGTTTATAACATCTGCAGTGGTCAGTGGTTCTCTATGATAGATTTTTTTTTATATATATATTTAAAGGGTCCTCTATGGGAGTGTCATTGATAAGATACTCTGTTATAACTTCTGAACAAATAGGTCACAGATATTTGATTTACCCATAAATTACAATATTTTCTCTTTGGATAACAGTGACGTGTTTCTCAATTATTTTCTAAGTTTTCCTCGCTTCTCATGACTTTGTTTGACTCACATAGATGAGATGATCAATGTGTTTTATACAAGAGTACTGGTGCTTCTTAGGTGGCTCACGTTGGTCCAAAAGTGGACTGTCTGTTGGTGCATTATTCAGTCTTGAGACCTCTCAGTTTGGGGAACTGGGAGTGGAATCCTGGCATTATTTTGTCTTTGAGAACTATGGTTCTCTGAAAGTGGAGAGATTTTAGTTGCCCTTCCTAGCTTTTATTTTAATGGAGATCCCTGAAACTGCCTGCTGGGGACCCAGATTTCGGATGCCCATCCTGGTTTTATCTTAAAGGTGATCCTTGAATCTGCCTTCTGGGGACCCAACCAAGCAAATTTGGTTATCTGACTTCAGATCAATTTGTTTCATCCACTCATTTAAATATGCTTAAACATTTTCATTTTGAAGTCAACTGTTCATGTTCTCTTTATGGACTTACCATGTTAGATAAGAAGACCTGTTAGATGTGGGATGATCTTTAATTAAAATAATTAATTAATTATCACTCAAGAACCAGTCAGGAAAATAGAAACCACTCTACATCTTATAAAGAAGGACTTTAACATGAGGGATTGTTAACATAGGCTAAAAAGCAGCCTAGAGATTAGTAACAGCAAAATGTTGCTACAATCCCTAGGGATGGAGGACAATGGGAAGAAATGTTTTACCAGAATCCAAAAGCAGACTATTGGATAACTGCTAGAGCTGGAAGAGGGAGGGCCTCTCTGCTGGGAGGTAGACATAAGGAGGTAGGAGCTATCCAAAAGGACAGGGATACAGAGAAGACTTAGTCATTGGAGGGACACCAAAGGAAACACAAACAGGAGAAGAAATATCTTGACTTCTCCAGCTTCCACCCTCCTGTGGTCAAGACTATCTTGTAAATATTGGGGCCTTAGAAGAAGTAAGGAGCTTCAGAAATGTATTTCAATGTGGTAAAAAAGAAAGAAAGGGCAGGTAATGGATCTGAGTATAAATGAACTGACACACCTGCATTTTAGCAATCTCTAAATAAAGTGCAGAACCAAAATGTATAAAAGATAATACATTGGGTTGCAGAAAGAAAATATGAGATCTTCTTTATTATTCATTTTTATCTAATGTAGGAAAGAAAAATTTATCATTATTTAATAGTTAGAGTGATCCTGATACTGTCCTTGGTTTCTAAGTCAGATGAGCCTTTTACCTAATGTGATAAACGAGCATGAGGTGAACAGAACACCAGGACAGGCTGACATGGGGTGGGAAGCTTACTCCTCTGTCTGCTCTGAGCATCCTGCAGTGTGTTTTACCTGAGTATGCGGATTCATGAGTTGTAGGAATGAATTTTAATACACTAGCCCACACAAAGTGAACACAATTAAAAAGATTGACAATCATATTGATAATGCAAGCACAGGTGAACACTAGGAAAGTGGCAGAGCTATTTCTAGTAAAACAGGCCTTTATCAACTATTCTACAACATAAACAATGGTGATTTAATTAGAATGGAGAAGAAATTGGCCAAGAAACTCAAAATTATATAAAAGATTATTTGAAATATGGATTTATTTCAATTACTGATAAAAATAAACTTTGCCCTATGTGTATATGGTACCTTGAGAATTCCCAAATTACAGCATTGTAGAGACAGAAGATCATAACTATTACATATTTATTTTATAAAAATTGTAATCCCTATATAGTATTCTAGTATTCCTTTGCTTGTTAGAGCTTTTTTGTTTGCTTGGTTTTGTTTGTTTGTTTGTTTGTTTGTTTGTTTTGGCTGACTGGTAACAGAGATTGAACCCTAGACCTTGGTGCTTATTACAATTTTGTTTCTGATATTCATATATATATGCTTTAGTATTGGCTAATAATCGCTGATTAGAGTGAGAGACTGTGAGCCTATGTTTAATGGTATTTGTGAAAAGTGGCTTTGTTTTTTTTCTTATAATAAGAAATTTCACTTTTAAGCAGTACTACAATTTAATAGTTTTTACGGTAAAACTGAATCTAAGGAGTTACTTCACGATATTTGACTTAAAATAAATCCAGGCCCATTTTTTGAATAGGGACTCAGTCTTCAGATTTATACCTGTATTGTGTTTTATATCCCACCAGTTATTTTTTTCTCTATTCATTTAAGTGCTTTTTGATATTATTTATAAGGATTATGTGTACTATTTGGACTCCAAAGTTTAAAGTTATTTCTTATGGACTGTAACTATCAATTGTTAAGCCCAATTAATTAGCAAAACCTTGTTGCCTGTTTGGTCAATGTCAAAAACACCAGGAATCTGAGGTTTCACCCTACTTGCAAGCTAAAAATTAGCTTGCCAAAGTTTTATAGATGCTGGCAGAAGACAGGAGACGCCTGTTTCGGAGAAAAAGGACGTTACTCATGGCACAGAAGGCAGTACGAGCTTCAGGTTCACAAGACTTTTCACTCACTCCCCAAGTGCAGAGCAGTCCAGGGAGAACATGCATATTAGTGGATTCATATCACAGCTGAGGAAGCCCAAGCTTGGCAAACGCCAATCTTTTATAATGTGCTATAAGCAAAACTTCTTCACCTTTGCCCCAACATAAACATTATCTTTGTTTTACTAGACAGTAAATAAACCTACCCTCTGCACCAGAAACACCATCTTGATCTTTCAAGGTGTTCATTCTGCAAACATTCTTGAAAAGATAACCCAGAACAAAAGGTTATCTATCAGTGCCTCTGCTCATAAAAAGTGCAGAAACATGTGAGACCTACAGAGAATTGTTTCCCAACACTCAGTAGCTCAGATACATAACTTGCTATTTGGGAGTAAGGGCAAAAGAGTTATGAGATTCATTCTGGCTATGTTTCCCGATTTTGTTCAAAGGATTTTTAAAATTTGAATTTTTAAAATTTAGTATTATTTATCATATATTAGTGATAGGAGGGCATATGCCTAATTTAAATACAAATATACATATACTTGTCAGGGATGTGTTACACTACAAAAGAGTTTTAATAATAGAAGTATAAAACCAATAAAAATTTGGAGATAGCTACTATTTTAACCAACTAGGAGGTTGAAAAGCAATTCAAAAGAAAATGACTAAGCTCCCCATTAATGAGAAGTATAGTAAAACAGGAAGCCTGGGCTTTGAAATTAAGTAGATCTAACTCACATTCACAGTGCTCCTCTGAAATAAAGGCAGGTAAATGAATTTCTCTGTGCACCACTTACCTTACTTTCTGGAGGGGGGGCGGAATATATATATACACACACATACATACACACACACACAATGTGTGTGAAAGTCATCTGCTACTGCTGTTAAACGGGGTACAAAATTAGTATTTTTAATGGTATAAAAATTGTGATTGTAGACAGAGTAAATTAGAAAAAGGACAATGGTAATTTTAATCTTAATATTATGTAAATACTCAAAAGAAAATGAGAATACAGGTTGTGTACTCTGTTATGTTTGTGATTTCTAAGAGTAGCAAAAGGAAAATACAATCTCAATAGTACTGGTGAGAGATCAAAAAATATTAAACATACCTAAAAAGGACATTTTAGTTAAAACCATATTTCATGGATAAATGGATGAGTTTAATCCAAAATTTTTAATCAGTATTTTAATGAACTTCCAAGTTTTCAAAAATATAACATAAAAAACAAAGCAGAAACCATTGTTCCTTCTTTCATCATAGAAAAGATGCTTTAAGTAAAAATGATGAATTGCTTTATTTCGTCTTAGGAATGTACATAGCACTTTTTTGGAATCCTTAACTTTTAGTTCCTGATCGTCAGTCTCATATTCCCCATGCTTGTGACATCACAAGTCTCTTCCCATGGAGAGAGCGGCTTGTGATATCTTAATTAAATGCACTGTGAGGCTTGAACATTTCAAGAATAAATCATCATTCTAGGAGCCCATCTAAATACAAGTGCAAATAAAGTATATTGTGCATAAATGAATAAATTATAGGCAAAAATGAGAAATAACATGTAAAGGACAGATAATACCATCACTTTTCTGGTGACTGGTGCTATTGCAATCATATTTATTCAACATTTCGTACGAAACAGAATAAATACATTAAGCATTGCTGTGTCACCAGTGGCCCTAATGAATTTTTACTCCATTTATAAACTCTTAATTTACTGATGTTCTCAAGACTTGGTTTTGGAGTCATCAATCACTTAGATTCCCTTTGAAAAAATAACATACAGGAGTACTTTTCTTTAGCAGTGGGAGATGTAATAAGTACTACATGAAATTTTTGTCAATTAATTTGCTGAAGTTCATCTCCTATCTGTTTAACAAATCATTTTTAAGATTTCCATCTTTAAGGTAACTGTACTAACTATACACAGACCGACAGTCTATGGATCCCTCCTTCTAGGTTATCATTAAAACTACTACATGAGCCAACTTGTCTGATAAAAAGACTATTTAGATAAACCACTAAAATTTTGCAAAACATTCATTTTTATTGATTTATTTTTTCACCATGTTCCCTTTTGATAAATGTAAATAAAATGAGCATCTTTGAAATGACTTATTTGCTAAAGTGCCTTTTTTTCAAACTTGAGTTTCCAGGAAGTTCTGAGAACTAAAATGTAGTAATTCACTTTGCTGCTCTTTTAGTAAGCCTCAGCTCTGTGTATATGTATACAGTCTGAAAGCCTCCAGATCTAAAGACAATCAAGATCATATGACTGAAGAATGGGCCAACTGTTTGCAGATTCAGGTTCCATCAGTGGAAAGCTAATATCTTCCTTGTTGAAAGCATATAATCATTTTGAAGTATCTTCTTTGTTTTTTTCTTTTTTTTTTTTTTTTAAGAGAATGTCAAAAAAGTAGAGTCTAATTTTATGTGCTTGGGAGTAGCTATTTAAGCTTCAGGCAATACAAACGCTGCTATTACTGGGGAGTAAAATCTCTGCATAATTAACAAACATCATCAGCCTTACAGTTCCTGTAGAATGCGGTAAGTTCCTTGCCTGAAGGCTGCTCTCATCCTAGTAAGTCTGTTTACCCTGTCCAAGATTAGATTAGTTTAATTATTATGAAAAAGACTGCTAAGATCTTACAGCCTAATTATGCAAATGTTTCTAAATGTTCACAAAAGTAATTTATTTATTTGGAGATAAATGAATCTGTTTTGTCATAAAACAGATTGCAGTCCTGGCAATGTACAAGCGGGTTATGTGGCCTTGGGCAAATCTTTCACCACAAATATCAGTGGGATCCCTAGATTACAACATTTAAAAATACATAAATGTTTTTAGCAGGTTTTTATTGTTTTTATAAATTATCATAATCCCAGAAAAAACTATCACAGGTTTAATACTCACCAACCTTGTTATGAAAACACGGTTTCTCAGCAGAAGCGTTTAAAAGATGCTAACAGCAAAACATTCTTGGCAGACCTATTAAGGTACACCTGTTTTATTCTGCTTCTGAGCAGCTATCTTCACAGTGCTGTTGTTTCCCACCTTCATCCTCAAAGTATCATAGTTTAAGTAACTCATAAAAGAAAATGCTAAAAATAGATAGCATAATATATGTATAGATCACATTATAAATATTAATTATACTGTAAATATAGTATTAAATAATTTAAAACAATGCCTTTATCTGAAAATGACTTCTAAACAGCAATACCTGGGTATGTAATTTAGCTGAAGCTTGCAAACTTGGAAACACAGACCTTAATCCTACCGAGTCTCTGTTACCAATATCAATAATATTCTTCATGTCATATTAACCCAACAAAGATCAGTTGTTCAGAGCTTCAAACTTTGACGTCAGAAAATGTTTGCAAATTTGCAAAACAAATATTCAGGAAGTGGGCCAGGCAGTTGATTAGGAAACTGTAGTGGATACATGTTATTCTTATTTGCCTGATATCTGTAATTTCTTCTTCTAGAAATAAAGCCCATTTAGCCTGGGGGCAATCCATTCTCTAGGTCTGATTGAAGGAGAGGATAGCTCCATCTCCCTTCCGTCCTGCCACAAGGGTCATCACACGGCCTACATCAAGTCAATCCCAGGATTTGTCTGCCAGAAGCTATGGGGAAATGATAATGATGATATATGATGATGATAATAAAATAATAATAAAGAGTTGCTATATGATAAGCCACCATTTATTGAATACTTTCTATATGCTGGACACTTTGATCAACTCCTGTGTGCATAATCTCATTTAATCCTCGATTTCTTTTCTACAAAGACTGCAAAACCATGAGAATATGAGACTTAGGCTATCAACAGTCTGATACCTACCACACAGGCAGAACCTGTAAAATAAATGGAGCTCTGAGGACATTGTTTGAAGTCAAAGACAGCGAACTCCAGGATTGAGCTTGTCACTTGCAATTAGGAATCCTAGTGTCATGAGCATTGTGTTGCAAGTAACAGACCCTAAAACAGGGATCTGGTCATTACCCATAGTTGGTTATTCATGAGGGCCATGTTCTGCCCAGAGGACACAATGAACATAAATTAGAGAAATCCTGAAGTTGAAAATATGTATATTTATATTTCAGCATCTATATGGTAGTTTTTACACATTATTTAAAAGTATATATGTAAGAAAAAAAGGAGGAGCTGTGTATATGCTAGGTAGACCACAGGGAAATGCAAAGGAATAGGTTTTTTGAGGTGCCCAGCATCTCCTTCCACTTATTTTGGCAAACAAAATTCTGCTTGCATGTGGGGTGCTGATTCCATGATTCAATTCAAAAGGGATAGTGCTGCTTCCCTGCACTCCTGCATACAGGAAGGCACACAACCCAATTTGGGCAAGTCAGATTCTTTACCAGGAATTCTTTGCCAGATCAGACAGGGAGGAAACCATTTTTCAGCTGAGGTTGTTAAGCTAACATAATGGGTCTTTGGGGTGATGTGCACTACGGCTGTCTTGCCCATTCTGAGAGCATGTCTGGAGAAGAAGAAGAGACAGAAGAAAGTGCTAAGCACCTGGATCCAGCCACAGCTGAGAGAAGATGTAACCCTGGGCTTTTCAGATATTTGAGTCAATACACAAATCCTCTTTTCTGCGTAAGCTAGTTGGAGTTTGATTCCTCTCACTGTAGCCAGAGTCCTGCTGAGAAAAGAAAGTTTAAGGTTCAAATGAAATGAGCTAGAAACCAATATGGTTTTTTTTTCCATATTTATGTTTGTAACCGTATTAAATTCAGATTGTTTTTAGAAGTGAGTCATGTTCATAGCAAATAAGGGTCCTAAAAACAGCAAATCAAAATTTTGTCAACTTTCTTTATATCCACAAGCTCCTTCTTTTGGAAAGTGGGGAAAATAGTGGCAGACCCCACTTAAGGCCTGGGTCAGAAACTTGTACTGCCAGGCTTCTGCATTTCCTGTGCCTTTAATGCTGATGGGGATATATCTCAACAGCAGAAAGACGACACCTGTACAAGTATATGGAAATGTCCCCTTCAGTCAGGGGTTCTATTACATAAAAATATAGTTTATTGGAAAGAGGTATATTAGAAATAATAAGCTTTGACTTTTGTGTGTGTGTGTTTAAATTAACTGCCATTTAGATAAGCAGAACATTGTGTCTACAGGGAGATTCCAGCTGAAGTTCTCTTGTGTATTAAATGGGTAGTAAGAACAATGAGTTTAACAGGCTTCTCTGATATCACCATTATCTTGGTTATTGAAGCCATTAGAAGCTGTTTGCTGTCAGTTAAATGATCATATCTCAAATGCACCTGCTTTATAATTATTCGTTTGGAGCAAGATCATTAACATATTCCTTAAGTCATTTACAGGCAATTTGACTTAACATTAATAATTTTTTTTGCTCTTTATAACAAATTAATGAGATATATAAATATATGGGTACACAGAAATTCTATACAATTCAAATAATTAGACTACAAAACATCTACAATTTGTATGACTTGCTTAATGGTTGAGACTGATTAGCAGTTGTGATATTTAAGAAGTTTATCAAATAATGCAAAAATAATTGCAGTGGACAAATTAACGCAGATTTCTTTTTCAGTATGAGCAATCAGCAGAATACTTCAAAAAAACCAGATAAAGATATTTCTTATAAAATGGTAATGACAGGGCCGAGCCCGTGGTGCACTCGGGAGAGTGCAGCGCTGGGAGCGCGGCAACTTCCCGCCGCGGGTTCGGATCCTATATAGGAATGACCAGTGCACTCACTGGCTGAGTGCTGGTCACAAAAAAGACAAAAAAAATAAAAATAAAAATAAATAAAAAATAAAATGGTAATGACATCTAATTAATAGTTTCAAGGATTAAATGACATTACAGCTGTTAGCACATTCACTAGCACACAGTAAGCACTCAGTTAATGATTGTAATATTAGCTGTGATATGTTCAGTTCTACAGGGGTATAGAAATATAACATATATATTTTTTGTAAATAATGCCAATTCCTATCTACTTTGCAGTTGGTTCTCATTACATACCGGACATTATCCTAAGTGTTTCACTTAGGTGTATTGATTAATTGAATCTTCATGATATACTGTACCTACAAGGTTGGTACTATTAATATCTGTAGTTCACACACAAGGAAAATAAGACACAGAGAAGTTAAGTAACTTAGTTAAAGTCACACAGCTAGGAAGCAACAAAGCCAGGACTTGATTTGAGGCAGTTGCTTTAGGCACAGTTAATTTTGCCAAAGCTTCATAAGGTATTGAGGCTAACTGCCTAAGACAGTGGTTCTAAATTTAAGTGAGCATCAGAATCAGGCTTGTTAAAACACTGCTGAAAGAGTGAACATCTCAGAGTTTCTGATTCAGCAGATCTGGGTCGAGGCTTAAAATCTGCATTTCTAAAGGGTCCCAGCTGATATGGAGGCTGCTGGTCCTGAAACTACATTTTGAGAATCACTGGCTGAAGGTAATATAGGAGGAGAAGAGGAAACAGAAATTATCACCATGGGGCTTGGAACCTCCTTGAATGCAGTTTAAGCTACTGATACCTGAACTAATGAAACTTTGGTTGGTACTGGGGAGTCTTGAAAATGGGAAAGTCAATCTCTCTTGCTTTCTAGACGCTATCATTTTTACTCCTTCCCAGACTTTAATGCCTACTCTGGGAGTTATAGCAAAACAAAAACAGTGGCTCTTTGGGAAGAGGTAGTCTTTGTAATTATAATCCAGGAGCACATTTGTGCAAAAATAGGTTTGTGTGTGTTTAAAGAGGGGATAAAACAGGTAATCTGTAGGTTAGGTGATTGAAAGCCTGAAAGCCTCTCTATGAGATCACTTACAAGAAAGAACTCCATATTCATTTACTCATTCTTTGATTCAACAGATATTTATTAAGACCTACCATATACTGGGCTTACCATGGTTAACACAACATAGTCCCTCGAATGTTCATTCTACCTGGGAGAAACTGGTAACAAACAAACATAAAGTTATAATAAGTTGGTGGTGATAAGTGCTACAAAAAATTAAATAAATCATGGCAGAGAGTTGGAGTTCACTAGACAGGAAATCGGAAAAGCTTCTTTTATAAAATAACATTTGAGAGAGACTCAAATGAAGTGAGGGAAGGAGCCATACAGAGAGCTAAGAATAAAAGATTTCTAAGTTGCTAGGAATAAGAGCCTTCTTGATAAGAACGTCTGTGAAGCAAGACAATTGCCTCTTCGAGCATAAGCAAGAAGGCTAAGGTGGAATGGAGGAGATAAAATCAGGTAAGTAGCCAGAACAGGAGCATCATGTTACACAGATCAAGTTAAGGACTTAGAATTTTATTTGGAGTGAGATGGAAAACCACTGGAATGTTTCACAGATCCGGGTCACTCTGCCCTTGGTATGGAGAGTAAAGTGCAGAAGGGCAAGGGAAGGAGCAGAGAGACAGAGCAGGGAGCAATTGCAAATATCCAGGCAACATAGGATGACGACTTGAACCAAGGTGGTAGCTGAGAAAGTGGTAAGAAGTGTTTAAGTTTATTTTTGTGTTAGAGCTAACAAGACTTACTGATGGATTGCAGGTTGGGTGTTAAAAAAATTTATGTGAAACTTGGATATAAAGCAAAAGTTGGGTGGCATGTCCTTTCAAAGTTTTTTGGGGCAAAGGTCCATGTAAATATTATTTAATTGCCTTTATTTAAGATTAATGGTCCTAGGCTTAGTAAAGTGACACATTAACTTGTAGACTTCTGTCCAGTAGAGACACAAATAATTCTTGTCTAGTGGAAAAGATAATCCCCCCCAAATTATAATTTCTTGCTCTGTGTGATCTAACCAGTTTTATGATCTAACCCAGCAATCTTTCCAAATATTTGTTTCTTAGTGTGGTTTCTAAGTACATCGTACTGGTTTCCTCTTCAATGCATCTTTGATACATGTTCACTTTATACTTGCATGAGAGCTATGCTTTTGACTTTGAAAAATTATACTTTAACATGGGTGAGAGAAAGAAAAAATTCAAGGGTGATGCCATGGTTATTGTCTGAGCATTCAAAAGAATGTAGTTATAATTTTCTTAGTTGGGAAAGTATGCCAGTGAAGCAGGATGAGGAGAAAGATGAGAATGAAGAGTGTGATTTTAGGCGTTTAGATTTCTATGAAGTCATTCAATAGGCAGAGTCAGATTTTCAGGTGAGAGGCTCAGGCTGAAGAAATAAATTTAGGAAAGATCACATAGATGATATTCAAAGCTACAGACTGCATGAGATTACGTAAGACATGAATATAAATAGAAGAAAGAAAATGTCCAAGGATTGATTCCTGGGGCACTCCAACACTTCAAGATTTACTATATTGATGTCAGAGGTAGGGTCCGGGGGGCCTGACAGTTGGCCTCAACCCACCCTCTCCTCTTATCAGGTTCTTGAGTCTGCCACAAGAAAGAATTCAAGGACAGAGTCACAGTAGAAAGGGAGAACAAGTTTAATATAACATAAGAAATGCAGGTTCCACAGAGACAATGCAGCATAGCTCCAGAGACTGAGCAGGGCACACATGAAGTTTAACACAAAAGCAAGAAACACATACTTAAAGTTCAGTACAGTGTGCAGGCTGGCTCAAGACAGTGAGCAGCCACCTGCTGAAAGTAAATTCAATACAAAGTAAAGTATACACACTTCAGCCGGCCAAGTGTGGGTTGCCTCCAGGAAAATGAGCAACAACCCCACCTTCTGTTGAAATTTGGCTGTTACAGTTTCTCTGTCTAATGAATATTCAATTAACGGGTGGTTCCAAGTTTTGTAATATTTAGTCAGTCTCTTCCTACAGCATGTCATTGGTCAGACCCCAGCACATGCACCAGTTGTATTCAAGAACATTCTATGCTCTCTAGCACCTCTAGTGGAAGGTCCTTTAACCATCAGGGTTACATAACCTCTCTCTACTGAGCCTGCCCAGCCACTGGATTTGTATAAGCCAGCCACTTGTGGTCTCATTTTCCCATGTTGGTGCTAAAATAGGTCTAACTGGCAACAGTAACTTTCCTCTAGGGGAGAGCTCAGAAGAGGGGCCTGAAACCTGGGGGAATGGATTGTAAACCAGAGGCTGTCCTGTAACCCGAGAACAGGGAAACTGAGAACCTCCCATATCAATATGAGGAGGAGCCAAAAAAGGGCACTGATGGGGAGCAGCCACAGTGTAGAAGAAACATTGACAGAGAGATATCCCAGAAGCCAAGAGAAGAGACTGTTCCAAGAAGGAGGTGGATAAATTGTGTCAAGTAATGCCAGAAGTCAATAAGATAAGGATGACAATTCACCATTGACTTTGTCAACTTGAAGATATTGAACAGAGCAGTTTGGGGCCATAATAAAGACAAAAGCCACATAAACGCAGTGCCATAAAGAAACACAGTAAAAAGGGAAATACAAATGGTAGATGAATAAATTGGAATATAGTCAGTGAGTAAGATATTGCACGTGCAGCAATGCATATGAAAAAAACTAGATCTACAAACAAGAACATAAATGGATCTTACAAACAATATTCAGTGAAAAAATAAGACACAAGAGTACCTACCACATGATTTCATGTACTAAATGTTCAAAACTAAGCTGAACAGAATAATAGTATTTATACTGATAGTCGAACTATAAATAAAAGCAAGAAAATTTTTACCGTAAATGTCAAGATAGTGGTTCCCTCCTGGGAGAAAGAAAAGGAAAAGACACGTGGGGCTGCTGGGATTCTGACAATGCTCTATTTCTCATCTTAGGTGATGATTACAGGAGTGGTCCCTTTATAACTATTCATATACATTATTCATACACATTGTGTTTTCTGCAGTATTTCACGTGTGCTGTATTTCACAATAAAATAATGTTTCAGAGTAAACAGAAGGTATAGGATGTGAGAATTAGACAATATTTTTGAGGAATTTTCCAGTAAAGGAAAAGGTAGAGAAATGGAATGATGGAGGGAAAGAGATTTTATTCAAGGGAGATAGTGCCACATATTAGCAAGCTGATAACAATTATCTTGTAGAAAGAAAAATCGATGACTTAGGAAAGAGGAGAAACAATGCAGGAGTGAAGTCTCTGAGTTGGTGAGAGGAAACACAAGTGGAGCTGGCTTTAGATCACAGGACCTGTAGTTCATATACACACACTTAAAGAAATACACACTTAAAGTTGGCTCAAGAGAGTAAGAAGCTGCTTACTGAAAGTAAGTTTGATACAGAAAGAAAGCATACACACCTCAGCTGGCAAAGTGCAGGTTAGCCCCAGCAAGTTTAATACAAAGGTAAGAAATACACATTTACAGACAAAGAGTGGGCTGGCCCCAAGGTGAACAGAACAGCAGCTTGCTAAAGGCAAGTTTTATACAAAAAGAAAGAAATACATGCTTCAGGTGAAGTGTGAGCTGTTTCCAGGAGAGTGAGCAATAGCCCTACCATCTGCTGGGATTCAACTTTTATTATTTTGCTATCTAGAACATATTCATGCTATCTAATGAACATAAATTCCACTTTACTGAGCATGCGTGGCTATTAGGGTTATATAACCACTTTTTACTGAGCATGCCCAAACACTGGATTTGCATAAGCCAGACCCCTGATGTCTCAATTTCCCCTTGTTGGTGCCAAAAATAGGTCCAGCAAGCAACAGTAACTCTCCTCTACGGGAAAGCCTAGTGGAGGGACCTGAGACCTTGGGGAGTGGCTTGAAACTCAAAAGTGTGTCCTGAAACATGGACCCTGGGAACTAAGCATCTCTTATCTCAGATCCACATCACATGGAATGATGATGTCACAAGGTGTGTCAACCCTGAATCTCCATACCACTGCATATTCTTCCCATGCTGAGTTATATGGTATCCCCATTTCTGGAGACTCTCTAAGGTCAAATTCTGCCTCACAGATATAGGTCAAGGTGAGTTGGACAGAAGGCATTTTCTCAGGGGCTCTCTCTCACACACTACCTGCAAGATATGAACATGGCCAGTGCAGGAGCTCTGTGAGCTGACAGCCAAGTCCCTGAGAAAGCAAAAAGACAAAAAGCCACATGTGGAGAACCATACCATGAGCCTTGCATGCTTGACAGCAGACAAGCAAGCAAGGGTCTGAGGCTAAGCTACAACAAATCAACATTATGAGCCTAGAGCTCACCAAAGGGTCTTGCTAGACCTTGTGTTAGCAGTATCCATATATGGGAAAAGAAACATGGTATAAAATAAGGAAAATAATGAAAAGTTTTCTTATAGTAGGGTACTTCCAAAAATTCAGAGAATTACATTTTATTTTTCTTAGAGAAATAACATAAGTTTAATGAAGAAAAATTAGAAAATACCAAAAAGAAAAAAAATTTCACAAACTACTGCCAAGAGATGCATGTGTATTTTTCAACAAAATGGAGGTATTTAATAACAATGTTTGATCTTGCTTTTGCCATTCAATACATTTAGAATAGCATTTTAAAGTATTCATTCTTAATATTATGTGTCATCTTAATGCTGAATGAATCCATTTATCCAGTCTATTTCATCAATACCCTATTGTTAAATATTTAGGCTGTTTGATTGTTGTTGTATGTATCTGCAATGGCTTCTGACACCAACTATCTGGAGAGGCCAAACTTCACAGGTTAAGAGCACAGTCCTGTACAAGACTGCCCTTAGTCAGACACAAACCACAAATTTGTGGTCCCCAAGCCATCTTCACTCTAACCAACTGTCTACAAATTTGGGTGTCCTCACTATCCCCTCAGCTTCCATAATTCCCTAGAATGACTCACATATCTCAGGAAAGTGCTATACTTCTTACTACAGTTTTATAATAAGAAAAGATCACAAATCAGAACCAGCAAAAGGGAGAGATGCATAGGGCAAAGTCTGGGCCGGTTCCAAACACAAAGCTCCCATTGTCCTCAGAGTTGCATTACCCTCTGGGCACATTAATGTGTAACAATACCCAGAATACTGTAAATCAGGAAAGCTCCCCCAAGCTTCAGGGTCCAGAATTTTATTGGGGTTTCATTACAAGGCATAACTGCTTGAATCACTGGCCATGCCATTAAACTTAATCTCCAGGCCCCACTCCCATCCCAGGATGTAAGGACGATTTTATGTGGCTCAAAGTACCAACCCTTTGATCACATGACCGATCTTTCTGATGTGGTCAGCACCCATCCTGAGTCATCTCAGGATGACTACATTATTACCTGTCAATGATAGTTAAAATTCACTAACGACTAATAGCTAAAATTAGTTAATGATTAATTAGTGTAAATTATCTAGGGTCTAATCATGAATAAGATACTCCTATCACTTCAGAAGTTCCAAGAATTTAGAATCAGGGGACGAGGAACCAGGGACAAAGACTAGCCAAATTCTTTATTATATAGCACCTCAAGTAGAAAATTGAGTTTATTGCACTCCTCCATTGATAACTTGTTATCCCAACCAATGCTTGCTTAACTCCTCTCTTTTGTTTTTGTTTTTATATTTATTTTCATTTTATACCAAATTGCATTTCTATTCCCCCTTTCACATTAGCATCCACTCTACTATGTTTTTAATGATCCTAAGGCATTTCTTTATTATTATAAAATATATACTGATTATTTGATATAAATGGCATAATGTTAAAGCATCTATTCTTGAGCCTTATTCAAATTCCATTCTTTTATGACTATATATATGGCTGTATGTGTATCTCGTTAATGGCTTAAAATTACTATGTAGTAGGGCCGACCCCGTGGCGCACTCGGGAGAGCGCAGCGCTGGGAGCACAGCAGTGCTCCCGCCGCGGGTTCTGATCCTATATAAGGATGGCCGGTGCACTCACTGGCTGAGCATGGTGTGGCCAGACACAAAAAGACAAAAAAAAAAAAAAAAAAAAAAAATACTATGTAGTATTCCATGGTATTTATCCACCTCTATTTACTTACCTATTACCTATTACCTATATTACCTATTATTACCTATATTATTACCTATAGATAATCTGGAATTCCCTGTTTTCACAAACAATGCTGAGCTAAGCATTTTCCTATGTGTCCCTTTAAGGTTTAATTCAAGAGCATCTCTGGAGTATATACCCATGAATGGGACTGCAAATCACAGATTGTTGAAGTACCACTAAATCTAACCAGACAGCACTCCAGAACAGCAGAGCCAGTGGTATAGGGAGGTTCTCATTTCACAATATACTTGGTAGTCCTTAATGTTATTGAATTTTCTAAGTTTTACAATTTGGTAGGTACAAAGTGGTATTTCACCATCATGTAATTTGTATGTTTTGATTACTAGTAGGTTGAAACATCTGTTCAGATTCTTGTTAGCCATTTAATTTCCTCCTCTGAATTACAAATACATATCTTTTGCCCATTTCTTGACTGAATTCTGGATTTAAGATATTCTTATGTATAATTTAAGTATTTACCTCTTGTTTTTAAACATACCTTTTCCCTAGGTAAGGTAAAACAACATCTTGTTGTTTTTAGACATTACTAATACATTTTCTATAACCATTTGTTACTTTTATTTAAAGTGTCTTTCATTCAACAAAGATCTTTAATTTGGTATAGTTAAATCAACCTTTTTTTACTCTTTAGGATTTGTATTTTCGCAGTCTTCTATTAAAAGTCCTTCCTCACTTCAAGGTTGCTAGGGTATTGTCCTACATTTTCTTCCATTAATTTTTAGGTTTCCTCTTTCACATTTAGGTCTTTAATAGATATGGAGTGACCTTTGTATATGATGTGCAAAAAGGATAAGAACTTTCTCAACTATGTAGTGTACCAGTTTTTCCAATGTCTGAATAATTAATTCTCCCCTGGTTTGTGTCGCCACTTTTACACACACACACACACACACACACACACACACACACATACACACACACACACGTAAACACACACGAGTCTGTTTCTGAGCCCCCACTCTGTTCTTGATCTGTTCTGTCTAGTACCGTGCCTATACTATAACTGTGGTTATGTTTCATTATTTCAGAGTGAGTCATTATGTATTTATATTCCTTGCAATCATTCCCCCATAAATATTTGATTTATTATTTTGTGGTAGGATATTTTAATGATGTAAATGATGTATTGTTTACTATATTTTCTACCTAGTTATTATTATTGGCATAGAAGAAGACTACTGATATATATATATATATATATATTTTTTTTTTTTTTTTCTTTTTGTGACCGGTAAGGAGATCGTAACCCTTGGCTTGGTGGCACCCGCACTACGCTCAGCCAGTGAGTGCACCAGCCATCCCTATATAGGATCCGAACCCGCGGCGGGAGTGCTGCTGCACTCCCAGTGCCGCACTCTCCTGAGTGAGCCACGGGGTCGGCCCAAGACTACTGATATTTGTACATCGATATTGTATTCAGTAAACCTGGTCGATTTTCTCAGTAAAACTCAAAGGTTGCCTATTAATATCAAGTTATCTATACAGCTGATCATATCAGCAGCAAATAATCATAGTTTTATCTCTTCCCTTTCAATCCTTCTGCCTCTCATTTCTCCTTTCCAATTTTGTATTACTGACATTACTATAGCAAATACCCTGAAAGCTAAATTCTCAAGCACAATCTCGATTATTGTCATAAGATAGGCTTATAGAAATGGATTTTCTGGGTCAGAGAGTTTTTCTATTTATAAGGTTTTTCAAACATATTGTTAATTTATAAAATAAAATTTATATCAAAATGTTGTTCCAACAACAGTGTGTTAAAATATCATATTTTGGATCCTACAATATCTAGGATAATCTACTTTTAATTTTTTAAATTCGATACTAGTAATATTAAAAGGTATCCTCTTTCAATTTAATTTTTTATTATTAAAAAGGTTAACTTTATTTACAGGTATCGGGCATGGAATGAGTAAAATAAATGAGGTAGATGGGCAAATAAACTTGCTTTCCATTTGTCAGAATAATCTTAAGATATTGAATACAAGACAATTAACATATTTGAATGCTCTCTTGCTTACACCCAATTTTCCATTCTCTAAATGTACAAAACATTCTTAATCCATATCTTCAATTTATTGAATGTGTGTTTTGTGTAAGGCATGGTACTAAGTACAGTCAGGATTCAAGGAGTTTAGGAATCATGATCTTGGTACTTAAAAATCTTCTAATAGGAAAAATAGGAGATAGACATAAGCAGTCATAACATATACAAGAAACTATTTGCCATAGGAGTCTCATGAAATAAATCGTATGGGATGTTAGAGGATGTAAATGACTGAAATAAGAAGATTTTAAAGAATTCAGTAGCTAGTGGGCGACAGTTGAAAATGTTTGAGTAGGTTCCCTGTAGCACCCACGTCAGAGCAAGTAGGTGCTGCTGCAGGACTCTCAGCCCAGGCCAGTGTGCACTGCCCAGAGGAGCACCCAAAGAGGCCCAAGAGCTACCAGGCCCATGCTCCCCAAGGCACCTGTGCCAGAGCAGGTAGCTCCACCACAGGACTCCCAGTCCAAGCCAGTGCATGCTGCCCAGAGAGGCCCCCAGAGAGGCCCAAGAGCTGCCAGGCCCATGCTCTCTGAGTCACCCATGCTGGAGCAGATAGGTGCCACCACAGAACTCTCAGCCCAGGCCACTGTGCACCACCCAAAGAGGCCATAAAGCTGCCAGGGCCCTGGGCCACTCACATCACAACAGGTATGAACTGCTAAACGACTCCCAGCCCAGGCCAGTCCTCACATCCCAGAGAGAACTTAAGCCTCCCACCCACAGGCACCAAGGCAGCCAAACCAAACTGGCAGTCCCTGCAGGATCCTAGCCAGACATTAGGGTCAAACAAGTGGACCATGAAATCCCCTGCAACAATGACTAAACACCAAAGGAAAGATACTAGAAATATGAAAAATTAAGAAAGCACAACACCACCAAAGGGCAATAATAACTCTCAAGCTCTAGATCCTATAGAACAGAAAGTCCTTGATATGAATGACAAGGAATTCTGAGCAACAATTCTAAGGAAACTAAGAGAGATATAAGAAAACTCAGTTGGACAACACAGTGAAATGAGAAAAAGTATACAGGACCCGAAAGAAGAAATGTACAAAGAAATCAATAACCTGAAAAAGAATGTAGCAGAGTTTACAGAGCTGAAGGATTCATTCAATGAAATAAAAAATACAACAGAGGGCCGAGCCCATGGTGCACTCAGGAGAGTGCAGAGCTGGGAGCGCAGTGACGCTCCCGCTGCGGGTTTGGCTCCTATATGGGAATGGCCGGTGCACTCACTGGCTGAGTGCCAGTCACGAAAAAAAAAAAAAAAGACAAAATAAATAAATAAATAAATAAATAAAAAATAAAATAAAAAATACAACAGAGAGTTTAACCAGCAGGCTAGAACAAGCAGAAGAGAGAATTTCTGACCTTGGAGATTGGCTGTTTGAAATAAAACAGACAGACCAAAAAAAAAAAAAAAAGAAAGAAAAAAGAATTAAAAATATTGAAGAAAATCTGAAAGAGATAGCAGACAACCTTAAGTACTCAAATATCTGAATCATGGGTATTCCAGAAGAGGAGGAAAAAGGAAATGGCATTGAAAGCATATTCAATGAAATAATGGCAGAAAACTTCCCAAGTATAGGGAAAGACACAGATCTTCAGATTCAGGAGGCTTACAGATCCCCAAACATATTCAACCTCAAAAGGTCCTGTCCAAAACATGTTATAGTCAAATTGGCAAAACTCAAAGACAAAGAGAGAATCTTAAAAGCTGCAAGAGAGAAGTGGCAAGTCACCTATAAGGGAGCCCCAATCAGACTAATATCAGACTTTTCATCATAAACCCTAAAAGCCAGTAAAGAATGGGATCATATATTCAAAATACTAAAAGACAAAGATTGCCAGCCAAGGATACTTTACCCAGCAAGGCTATCCTTCCAAAATGAAGGACAAATAGTATATTTCTCAGACAAACAAAAACAGCAGGAGGTCACTACCACATGACCAGCCTTACAAGAAATTCTCAAGAGAGTACTGGGTTTGGTACCTGAAAAACAACCACCACTGCCATAAATACTCAAGGAAAAAACAAAACCCACTAGTAAACTAAAATTGCTAACAATAAAGAGAAAAAGAAGTTTATCTACCACCCCAAGAAACCAACAAATACAGAAGACAAATAGTAAGTCAGAAAGAAAGGAACAAAAGATACTTAAGATTTCCAAACAAAAATCAATAAAATACTAGGAGTTAATCAACACCTTTCAATAACAACTCAATATAAAAGGATTAAATTCCCCACTCAAAAGACACAGACTGACTGACTGGATTAAAAAGGTGGACCCAACAATGCTCTGGCTTCAAGAGACTCACCTCACCTGTAAAGACACACATAGACTAAGAGTGAAAGGATGTAAAAGATATATCATGCAAATAGAAATGAAAAACAAGCTGGAGTAGCTATTCTTATATCTGATAAAATAGACTTTAAACCAAAAACCATAAAAAGAGATAAAGAAGGCCACTATATAATGATGAAAGGATTTATCCATCAAGAGGACATAACAATCATAAATATAAATGCACCCAATGTCAGAGCAGCCAGATTTATAAAGCAAACACTATTAGACATAAAGAATGAGATAGACCCTAATACCATAATAGCAGCAGACCTGAACACCCCACTCTCAATATTGCACAGATCATCTAAGCAAAGAATCAGAAGAGAAACACAAGATCTAAACAACCAATTGTACTTGGCAGATATCTACAGAACATTTCATCCAACAGCCTCAGAATATTCATTATTCTCATCAGCACATGGAACATTCTACACAATAGGTCACATGTTAAGTCACAAATCAAGTCTCAACAAATTCAAAAAAATTGGAATTATTGCATGTATTTTTTCAGACCGCAATGGATTAAAATTAGAAATCAATAACAAATGAAACTCTGGAAACTATACAAACACATGGCAATTAAACAGCATTCTACTTAATGACATATGAGTCCAAGAAGAAATTAAACAGGAAGTCAAAAAATTCATTGAAAGTAATGAAAATAGTGATGTATCATACCAAAACCTGTGAGATACTGTAAAAGCAGTATTAAGGGGGAAATTTATCACCTTAAATGCTTGCTTCAGAAGAATGGAAAGATGGCAAGTAAACAACCTAACACTTTCACCTTAAAGAACTAGAAAAATAAGAACAATCCAAGCCAAAACTAGGCAGATGGAAAGAAAAAATTAAGATCAGAGCAGAACTTAATGAAATAGAAACCCCCAAAAATGATACAAAAGATCAATGAATCAAAAAGTTGGTTTTTTGAAAAGATAAATAAAATTGACAAACCATAAGCAAGGCCAACTAAAAAAAGAAGGGAGAAGACCCAAATAACAAAAATTAGAAATGAAAAAGGTGATATTACAACTGATACTGCAGAAATACAAGAAATCACTAGAGACTACTAAAAACAACTATATGCCAACAAATATGAAAATCTGGAGGAAATGGATAAATTTCTGAACACACACAAACTACCAAAACTGACCCAGAAGATGTAGAAAATCTGAACAGACCAATAACAATAAAAGAGATTGAAGCAGTTGTCAGAAGGTTCCCAACAAAGAAAAGCCCAGGACCCAATGTGTTCACTGCAGAATTCTACCAAACCTTCAAAGATGAATTGATACCAATTCTCTACAAACTATTCCAAAAGACTGTAACAGAGGCCATTCTCCCAAATTCATTCGATGAAGCAAACATCTCTGATACCAAAACCAGAGAAAGATACAACAAAAAAAGAAAACTACAGGTCAATACCCTTGATGAATATAAATGCAAAAATCTTCAATAAAATACTAGCTAACAGAATACAGCAACTCATACACAAAATTATACACCGTGATCAAGTGGGATTCATCCCAGGAATGCAAGGTTGGTTCAGCATATGCAAATCAATAAATGTGATATACCAAATCAATAAAATCAAAGACAAAGATCATATGATCATCTCTGTAGACAGTGAAAAAGCATTTGACAAAATTCAACATTCATTCATGATAAAGACTCTCTACAAGTTAGATATAGAAGGAAAGTATCTCAAAATAAAGCCATATATGATAATCCCACTACCAACAAAATCCTGGATATTGGAAAAGAACAGGAACTAGACGAGGATGACCACTATCACCACTCCTATTCAACATAGTGTTGGAAGTACTAGCCAGAGCAATCAGAGAGAAGGAAATAAAGGGCATCCAGACTGGAAAAGATTGAGTCAAACTATCCCTGTTTGCAGATGACATGATCCTATATATCAAACAGCCTAAAGCCTCTACAAAAAAACTCTTGAAGTTGATAAATGATTTCAGCAAAGTTGCAGGATACAAAATCAACACACAAAAGCCAGTAGCATTTCTATTCTCCAATAGTGAACATGCAGAAAGAGAAATTAAGAAAGCTAGCCCATTTACAATAGACACCAAAAACATGAAATACTTAGGAATAGAGTTAACCAAGGATGTGAAAAATCTCTGCAATGAGAACTACAAACCACTGTAGAGAGATATTAAAGAGGACACAAAAAGATGGAAAGATATCCCATGCTCTTGGATTGGAAGAATTAATGTTTTGAAAATGTCCATACTACCCAAAGTGATCTACAAATTCAATGGAATCCCCATCAAAATTCCAATGACATTTTTCTCTGAAATGGAAAAAACTGTCCTAACATTTATATGGAATAACAAAAGACCACGGATAGCCAAAGCAAATCTGAGCCAAAAAAATAAAGCTGGAGGCATAACACTACCTGAGTTTAAGCTATACTGCAAAGCTACTATAACCAAAACAGCATGGTACTGGCATAAAAACATTCACACAGATCATGGAATTGAAAAGAGAATACAGAAATCAACCCATACACTTACAGCCATTTGATCTGTGACAAAGGCACCAAGTCTACACATTGGGGAAGAGACTGCCTCTTCAGGAAATGGTGCTGGGAGAACTGGATATCCATATGCAGGAGAATGAAACTAAACCATACCTCTCACCATCTAGCAAAATCAACTCAAAATGGATTAAAGAATTGATATACATCCTGAAACAATAAAACACCTTAAAGAAAACATAGGGGAAACACTCCAGGAAGTAGGATTGGGTACAGACTTCATGAATATGACTCCAAAAGCACAGGCAACCAACAGAAAAATAAACAAATGGGATTATATCAAACTAAAAAGGTTCTGCACAGCAAAAGAAACAACAGAGTGAAAAGACAACCAACAGAGTGGGAGAAAATATTTGCAAAATATACATCTGACAAAGGATTAATATCGAATATACAAGGAACTCAAACAACTTTACAGCAAAAAAACAAATAACACAATTAAAAAATAGGGAAAGGAGCTGAATAGGCATTTCTCAAAGGAAGACATATGAATGTCCAACAGACACATGAAAAAATGCTCAACATCTCTCAGCATTCAGGAAATGCAAATCAAACCACACTGGGATACCATCTCACTCCAGTTAGGATGGCTAATATACAAAAGACTAAGAATGATAAATGCCGACAAGGTTGTTGAGAAAAAGGAACTCTCATACACTGGTGGTGGGACTGCCAAATGGTGCATCCTTTGTGGAAAATGGTATGGAGATTCCTCTAACAAGTGCAGATAGATATACCGTATGACCCAGCTATTCCACTGCTGGGAATATACCCAGAGGAATGGAAATCATCATGTCGAAGGCATACCAATATTCCAATGTTTATTGCAGCACTATTTATAATAGCCAAGAGTTAGAACCAGCCCAAATATCCATCATCATATGAGTGTATACAGAAACTGTGGTATATCTACACAATGGAATACTACTCTGGTATAAAAAAGAATGAAATACTATCATTCACAGCAACATGGATGGACTTAGTAAGTGAAATAAGTCAGGCACAGAAAGAGAAATCCATGTGTTCTCACTTATTTGTGGGAGTTAAAAATAAATAAATAAATACACAAACAAACAGGGGGCGGCGAAGAAACATATCAATCACAACAATTCCTTGAACTTGTTAAGACAAGTGAAGAGATCTGATGTTGATGGGTGGGAGGGGGGAGAGGGAGGGAAGAAAAAGGTATAGGTAAAGGGACACAAAAATCAACTACATTGTATATTGATAGTAAAGTAAAGTAAAGTAAAGTAAAATAAAATAAAATAAAATAATAAAATAAAATAAAAAAGAAAATGTTTGAGTAGTTACCTAAGTGCTCCCAGTCACGTATCAGAGATGTTGATCTGCCAGTTATATTTAGGATGGATTGAGAAAGTCATGAAAGCAGCACAAACACTGATCAGGTGGTTGATAAAATATTTAGGTTGGGTAAAAAGTAGTGATGGGCTTAACTAGTGAATTAATAACAGAGATGGAGAAGAGGGAACCAAGATATAAATAAAGTTGCCGGGACTTAGCATTGGTTGGATTTAGGGGCCTAAAGAATAGGGAACGGCTCTTACTTTTTTAGCAAGGGCTCCTGGGAAGATAGAAGAGCCATTAACACAAATGTGTTGAAAATCTAGACAAAGAGTAATCTGGTCTGGGGAAGTGGAAAAACAATATGTTTGATATTCAGCCAGAAGCTGGAAATGTATGTGTGTACGCATGTGTGTGTGTATAAGTGTGTGTCTAGTTCAGAATGGAACTAAAGATATTGATTTGGGAGTCATCTGTATAAAGCTGAAGGTGAAAATCCTATGACCAAGGTCTCCCAGAAAGAGAAGGTAAAGCAAGTAAATAAAAGAGAGCTAAGGTAGTAACTTCTGGCAGGTTGGCAAGTACAGGATTCTCAGAATAGAAGCCAGTAAAAGAGAAGACAACCAGTAAGAGAGGCAGGAGGAGAACACAGAGGTATAAGGACATGGGACCTAAGAGAGAAGAGAAGCATGGTTTAGTTAAAAGGGTCAAATGCTACAACCAGTTGATAGAAGGTGAGCACAAAGAGCAGACTTGGATCTACTGCTTAAGGGATATCAGTGACTTTCAGAGGAGCAAATTCAGGTCCTGAAGCCAGAAGGAATTCATCACCACAAAAAAGATCATGTAATGACTGTCAAGCATTCTGTCTAGAAGTGTGGTTATAAAAACATCATGCAATGTAAGATAGTACATCAAGAGATTTATGGAAAAGGTCATGTATATAGGTAGAGTAAACAGAACCTGTAATGTGATAGAGGTTAAAGATAAAATAGAGATACCATAATTAAAGGAGCAAAACCTTTAAGGATGTAGGGGATATCGGAATAAAAACATAAATTAAGGATTAATTTTAAAAGGTACGAGGCGTGCATTTTATTCAGAGAGAGAGCAGAGAATTTTTTGTTGTTGTAAATAAATAACCTTTTACAACAGGGCCAACAATATTTTTAAAGTGTAAAAGAGATCAACTGAACTATAATCTGTAGAATTTAAGATGGAGAGCGTCCATCAAATAGTCCCTCCTCTCAGATATATCAGTAAATAATAATTTTGAAAAATGTCAATGACAAAAGATGCCTTCCTGATAAGAGAATGGTGATTTTTCCTTCTATTAGTAACATTTGCATTTATTGAGCCAGGGCATTTCTATCTCCCTCCAAAATTCTAGGTTATAAACCAAATCCACAAGGTTTTATGGCAGGCTCTAAAAAATTTTTTCACCAGTGACTGACTTCCTACATTGTAAATTGCCTCTGATTACAAAACAAGCCACCACGTCCTGCTGTTCCCTGAGGCTTTCTTTTATGGTAGTCCATCCATCCTTTGCTGTAACTCATAATCCTGAAGGATCAATATTTGACCTCCTACTCTGTATTAGTTAATGATCTGCCTAGCTGAGAAACCAAAGATGGGAACAGCAATGTGACTACCCTACACTCTTACTTTCCACACGTTGTAGAAGTGAAGGAGACAACGAGGTGACTATTTCAACTCAAATAATTATTGCACCCCCATGTAGTGGGAGGAGTTAGTCCACTTACTAATATGATTAAAGGAGTGGATGAACGCAACCGGAGCTCTAACAAGGATGTCAGATTTCTCTCTGGGGCACTATAGGGATTTGGAGTTAGATGATGCCTGGCATAGTGCCCAGAACATGATAGAACCTAATAAGTATTAAGAAAGAACCAGATGACTATCATAAAGAAAAATAGATCTCTGAGAGGAAAACCATCTATTTAAACACTTGTTTCGGAGTTTTTCCTAAGACTGGGGACTATTGTCAATCTCTGTAAAAGATGTGCTTTCACTTACATAAGTTGGTAAACTCTAAACTTAGGTATTTTGATGGAGAGTAAAATAATTGACTGAAGTAACAATTTACTAGGCCTATGGTTTGTAAATTTAAATTACTAAGTAATAAAATATATTCTCGTTCCATATTTCTTTAAACAGTTGTGAGATTTTAAGTGTTTCTTTAGCATAAGGTTCACGTGAGCTCAGACATTCATAGGCACAAGGTGAAGCTTGTTTCTCACCTGCAGACATATGGAATAAGGCAGATGGTACAGCACCTTCGAGCGCTTTTAAACTCGTGCTTGATTTATAACATAAAACTTGTCTTGGCTTTAAATGACCCTACTTCCTCTGGCCTGCCTTCTGCTTCTTTAGTTTCTATTTCTTATTGCCCCACACTGCATTGTGAATACTAAAGCTGGGAATTCAGTGAGACAACAGCAAAATGTAGAAGTCATAAATATTCTGGAAGGATTATAACAAAAAGTTACCAGAAGTTATTTTATGTGGTGGAAATATTGATGATTTACTTTCTTATTTATACTTTTATATACACTTAACCTCTTTATACTTCTTTAACATTCCCTGAAATACTCACACAATAATATATGATTTTTCTAAGAAGAAAAAGTAATACTACATATATTTTGAAAAAATGTGATTGATTCTAAACTGTTTTTGCCTGAATCATTTATTTGTTTTCTCTATAATGCTATAGAAGCAATTTTGAATAAAGCTAGAATCACCTGAAACTTTTAATTCCCACTTTTAATATTTATAAAACATTGCTTCTCATTTGTAATTAATTTAAATACAGGCATATGTGTGGCTATACAAATATATATTTCTACATTTACTGGTTCTTAATGGAATTGGAGGAAAAGAAAACCAAATTTAGCTGACTCCTGAGATTTAAGATAAGCAATTTTGCTTGCCTAAACCAAACTGAATTCCAAACCATTTCTACCTATATTAAGCTCTTTGCAACATTACCAGTTAACCTTATTTTGATTTTATTTTTCTAGAGTGGGACATATTGTGGTCAGCATTCTGACTTCATGGGGAAAAAAAAACCAAAAACACAATAGCATTCAGCCACAGCAGCATAGCTCTTATTGTAAGTTAAACTGCTGCTAATTTTCTCACTGCAAAATTCACTTTAATTTAAAAACCACATTCAAATAACAGAATAAACACATTTTGTGAAGGATTAAGAATACTGAGTTCTTCTCCCCCAACTATTCCTAAATTTAGTGGACCTATAATATCTGAGAAGCTAGAAGGTGTCAATTTAGAAAATTCCTTACGCAGAAATCTATCCCACTACTTGCCAAGTCCACACAATTGGGATTGTTCTTGTGCTCTTCAACTTTTCCTGGAGACCTAGCTTACAGGTTTTTTTCCTGATATTATACTTTAAGAGAAATGTATGTATCAATGTTACTGCACACTGAGAAGTAACCTAAGGGGGAAATTGTCCTGACAGGATGAATGTTCATCTCCAGGAAAGTCTGTATCGTTCAGGAAAAAGAATAGCTCAAAGGAGCCAAGCTGGCAGAGAAAGAGAGTTTATGATGACAAATCAATTATGTATTACCCTCTGGAAAGCAATGGCTCTGACCACCTCACTGACCACCTCACAAGATTGTTATGAAGATAAAATGAGAATTTAGTCAAAAGCATTTTGTAAACTCTAAAATGTTGTGCAAATGTTATTATTCTTTCTGAATAACTTATATTGGCACAGTTTCTGGCACAGTCTGAAAATAGACCAGTAGTAGCCTGACAACCCAAGCTAAATGTTTTCTTAAGCTTATTAAATAGATCACAACTAGAAATACACTGACTTGCAAAATTCTTCTGGTATTTTAAAATGAGAAATTAAGCAATGTGTTACAAATGAGACAATAAAGAGACATTACCTGCATTTTCTATCAAGAAATTGTGCAGTTTAGAGGGAAAAGTCATGTAGCAATGTGACCAGTATCTAGTATCCTCTCATCTTATCACTCTTGGTTGTTCCAGTCCACCAACTGATTTTACTGGTCCAACTGATCCACTTACTGGATTTTTTGTTTCTCTTCTACCATTTATATTTGATGTTTGCTATTCCGATTGCAATTTTGATCATCGAACTGCATTCTGAGTTGACAGACATTTATGATATTTATCCATGCTTTTATTTAAAGAAAATATTAGAATTATAAGTGTGCTTAAATTGAAAGTAACATTCAGTTTTCCAGGTACAAGGTTTTATGGATGTAAACTGTTCATAACTTCCATGGACAACAACAGTGCTGATTACAGATCATTCAAACAAACGTTCTTTGATTTGTATATTATAACCACGTCTGTCTCTGCTAAGGGGGGAAAATAAAGCAAGTGATATAATTCCCTATGTGTTGAAACCTTTTATGTGGGAACAGCTTTTTAATGGCTTTTTTTGCAGTCAGCAAGAAATGTACATTTATTCAACTGAAAGCAACAATGATGATAAGGAGAAAAAAATGTTTCCAACTCTTGTTTCACTACATGATTTTCAACACGATTTTGTGAAGTTTCATTTACAGTCTCTAACAAAGCAAATCAAGAGATACATATATTACAGAACACATTAAATGTATGAAGACAAATAAATGACTACAACAGATGATATAGCTATGTACTTGCCCAGATAGAGCCTATTTTGTTCCTAATCATAAAGAATTGGCTGACAAATGCTAGGTATTTAATTCACCTTTGAAAAAAAAAATCTCCCCAGTTCAATCCAATATAATAAGTCACCTAATAATGTTCACAGCCTTTGTTAAAAAAATAACTAGCAGGATGTTGCAAATATGTTAGTGCAGAACAGGAGAAAACATCACCATGCTCATCCGCAGGATGACTTCTCTCTAATTCGACAACTGCAAGAATCTCAGCTGAGGTCACATCTCCATCACCAACATCATGGTGATATCCTAATACGTTGCTCTGACTGTCAGATTTAGGCACATCCAGAGACTATATTGATACTGGGTATAACAGGATTTAGCTTCTTTTCTTGAGTGTGTTCTCTACGAAACATTTGAAATTGAATCTCTACAACACATTTACAATGGAGTTACATTTAAACAGGGATTGATTGGATTCTAAACTCAGCAAGCAAAACAAAAATCTGGTAGAATCCAAATTACTGTTCAAAACCTGTTGTGCTGCCTTTAAACCTCCAGGACTCCGGTCCTTGTAAAGTCAAAGGCCAAGAACCATCTCCTGTTTCTCTTTTCCTTTTGGCTGTGACCTCTCCTGAGATAGCGGAAGTCAGGATCTAATTGGAACCCCAGAAAATCCCATGAATCAGTCTGTCTCTCTATTTCTCTCTCTTTTTCCTCTTCCCTCTCTTTGTCTTTTTCTGTTTCTGCAGAGCCTGTATAATTGGATTCATGGAATTTAAGTGAGTAGAATGCTATTGCACTATCCTGAATCTGACCATGTCATTTGAATATTTAAATACATTATCTTTCCTTTAATCTTCAAGATACCATTTTGTGATAGGCATTAACACCTCCATTTTTAGATGAGGAAACTGAGGCTAACAGAATTTACATAACATGCAGTTAAATGACAAAGCTTGAATTCAAACCGACTCAATTCTAAAGGCCATGCCCTTTACATTATACTGCCCTCAATGCCTAGAAAGGTAGGGAAGTATTTAAAATATGGCTACAATCATAAAATAAATAATGGAACTGAATCTGGCCAGATCATTTGAATACTTTTTAGAATTCTACATTAAAGGTCTCCATTAAATAAAAAGTCAGTCTCAGGGTTGGAAAAAGTATTAGTGGTTAGTAGTTATCTAGTCTATGATATTTAACCCTTTCCATCACTCTTCTCAGCCAGGCCCTTGTCAGCTTTCACCTAGAGTGTGGCTAACATATCCTTGCTCACTGTTTTTTCACTTCTTTTCCTCCTGTTTTAAACCAACAGGCAAAATATTTCTGTTAGAATCTTCCTAAAACATCTTTTTCATCACATCATTGCCCTCCTTAAAATCTTTCAATTGATTCCTATGATGGTTAATTGTATATGTCTACTTGGCTGAAACACTGTACCCAGCTATTTGGTCAAACATTTTTCTAGATGTTTCTGTAAGGGTGTCTTTTGGATGATATTAACATTTAAATCTGTGAACTTTTACTAAAGCATCTTGCTTTACATAATGTGGATGGGCCTCCAATCAGTTGAAGGTCCCCCTATCCCCCCAGAAGATCATCTTTGGAATTGGACTGAGACTGCACCTCTTTCGAGTCTCCAGTCTGCCGGCACGCCCCATCAGATCTTGGACTTGTCAAGCCTACACGATAGAGTGAGTCAATTCCTTAAAGTAATTCTCTCTCTCTCTCTAATCTCTGTTCTGTTTCTCTGGACACTCCCTCTTTTCCATTTCATCAAGCTAAGCTCTTGACCTTGGGGTTCAGAGGTTTCTGTCATTAGAAAGCATCTGTCCTTTCAAATTCACTTTATCTTAACTTCTCATACGCTTCTTCCACCACAGTCAAAACTTATTCATTTGATTTCTATTTTTGCCTATAAAATGTCAATAGAATACTAAAAATATTTAACCAGTTTGTACCTCTTTTATGCCTCTACCTCTGCATCAGTTTCCCTAGCCAGAATAATAGAAGTTTGAAGTAACTTATATCTATGTAGTAAACAAGGAAGTTACCTATGTTTTGCAACTTTGCCTGTGGTGTTTTAAATCTTCATCTCCCTTACACATCTATGCAGAGTTCTCTTTACTTTCCTCACACCTTACTTATTCACTCACCACTGTAGACTTATCCATTATTGAAATCTCAATGTCATTCTCCATTCAGGCTGCTATAGCAAAATCTCACAGCTTATAAACAACAGAAATATATTTCTCACCGTTCTGGAGACTGGGACATCCAAAATAAAGACAGATTCAATGCCTGAGGAGAACTTGCTTTCTGCATCATAGATGGAGCTGTCTTGCTGTTTCCTCACATGGTGAAAGGGCCAAGGAGTCTCTCTCAGGCCCTTTTTATAAGGGCACTAATCCCACTCAACAAGGCTCTGTCCTCATGACCTAATCAACTCCTATCTTAATCTGTTTTGTGCTGTTATAACAGAACACCACAGACGGGTAATTTATAATAAACAGAAATGTATTGGCTCACAGTTCTGGAGGCTGGGAAGTCCAAGAAGAAAGGGCTGCCATCTTGTGAGGAACTTCTTGCCACATCATCCCATAGCAGAAGGGCAAAGAGAGGTCGAGAGTGAGAGAAAGAGATAGAACTCACACCCTCAAGCCCTTTTATTATTGGCATTAAACCATTCATGAGGATAGATCCTTCATGACCTAAATACCTCTCATTGTGCCCCACTGCCCAACACTGTTGCCTTGGGGATTATGTTTTCAACACGTTTTTTGGACACATTCAAACCATAGCTCGTCCCCAAGGCCCACCTCCTAATACCATCACCTTAGGTGTTAGTATTTCAACATATGAATTTGGGGAGAACACAAACATTCAGACCATAGCTTTCCAGCCCTGGCTCCCCAAAGTTCACATTGTTCTCATATGCAAAATATATTCATTCCATTCCAATAGCCCCAAAGTCTTAATTTATTCCAGCATCAACTCAGAAGTCTAGAATCCAAAATTTCACCTAAATATCATCTAAATTAGATATGGATGAAACTCAAGGTATGATTTATTCTGAGACAAATTTTTCTTCAAGTGTAAGCCTGTGAAATCAAATAAGTTACATGCTTCCAAAATGCAATGATGAAACAGGCACAGGACAGACATTCCCATTCCAAAACAAAGAAATAGGAAAGAAAGAAGCAGTGGCAGGTCCCGAGCAATTCCCAAATTCCACCAGGACAAATAACATTAAATCGTAAGGCTCAAGAGTACTTCTCTTTGGCTCAATATCCTCCAGGCCCAGTGGGGCTGTGATCCTGCCTTCCAGATTCGCTAGGGTGGGGGTCCCAACTTTATGAGTCACTGGGGTGGTAATTCTGTCTACATGGCTTTGGGCGGGCCCACCTCCACAGTGCCTTTGTGCCTGGGTCATGCACCCACACCTACCCTAAGCTGGAATTGTGTGCTGGTGGCTCTACTGATGTGGGGTCACAAAGGTGGCCCCTCTCCCATTGCTAGACATTGCCCTAATGGGGGCTCTCTGTGTTTGCTCCACACTCACTGAGGCTTTTGCACTCTGGGCCTGTGATGGGGGGGGTGGCAGTCTGATGATTTCTGAATTGCCTTCAGGATCATTCTTCCATTGTTTTGGACAATAGGTCCTGGCTTCGGCTTAGAAGGGTGATTAGTCATTTGGCCATATCTTTGGTGCTCTCTCCTGAGCACCCTTTCTCATTGTTTGAAATGGATAGGCTGAGAATTCTTCAAATTTTTAAGTTCTACTTCTGTATTAGTCAGGGTTCTCCAGAGATACAGAATCAATAGGATATGTTATAGATATATGAGAGAGAATTTATTAGGGTAATTACCTCACATGGTTCTGAAGAAAAGTGTCATGATAGGCTTCCTGCAAACTACATGCTTGCAGCGTGGCTCAGTCCGAGTCTGAAGGCCTGAAAACCAGGGAGGCCGATGGTGTCCTTGGTGTAAGTTTTGGAACCAAAAAGCTGCCCCAGTGATAGAGAGAAAGCTTCACCTTTTTCTCTGTCTTTTGTTCTCTTTTGACCCCCAGCAGATTAATGGTTCCTGCCCACATTGGGGGCAGATCTTTCCCACCCAGACCACTCAGGCTCTAATGCTAATCTCTCCTGGAAACACCCTCATGGACACACCTAAAAAGATAGCTTTGCTAGGTTTCTCAGTATTTCTTCATTTAATCAAGTTGACACCTAGAATTAACCTTCACAGTTTCCATTTTGATTAACAGTTCTATGTTTAAATCATTTATTTGTGTCACATTTTATCACAGAGAGTCAAGAGAAGCCAAGCCACACCCTTAACACTTTGCATAAATTTTTTAAAATTATAAAAATTTACCCAGCCAAATATGTAATTTCATCACTCACAAGTTCTACCTTCCACAAAACACTAGAACACAAATACAATTCAGCCAAGTTCTTTCCACGTTATAACAAGGATCACCTTTTCTCCATTGTCTAATGACATTCCTATTTTTCATCTGAGACCTCATCAGATGGGCTATTACAATCTATAGTTCTGCCAACCCTCTATACATAACCACTTAGGCATTCTCTAAGAAGAATGAAGAGCTCTCTCTACAGCAGTCCTCCTCTTCTTTTGACCCTTCCCCAGAATTATCCTTTATGATCCATTCACAGCAATGTAAGAGTTTTCTAGCATGTACCTCACAACTCTTTCGGCCTCTACTTATCACCCAGTTCCAAAGCTGCTTCCACATTTTTAGGTATCTGTTGCTGCAGCACCTTCATTTCTCAGAACCTTTTTTTTTTTCTTAGTCCATTTGAGTTTCTATAACAAACTGCCTAACTTATAAACAATAGAAATTTATTTCTAACATTTCTGGAGGCTGGGAATTCTAAGATCAAGGCAGATTCAGTGTCTGGTGACAGTCTGCTTTCTGGCTCATAGATGGTGACTTCTTGTTGTGTCCTCACATAGTAGAAGGATCAAGGGATTTCTTGTGGGCCTTTTTTAATAAGGGCACTGATCCCATTCATGAAGGCTTTTTACTGATAAAGGTGTAGGCATCAACTTGCATATCAATTTGTAGCAGATGCTGGAAACATTATCATGAAAAATTATCTGGCTTCCTCTTGCCTTAGCAGCAAAGTATTACAATTAATGAGCAATGCCATAGGGCAAGTGAGGGGAAGGAGAGGTGGTGTGCCAAGTATTTACTATATTTTCCATCTTCACCGTAATCATTATAGCTCAAAGGTATTGGTGAAACATCAGTTATTATTACATGAGTTGGGAAACTTTATCTTTCTACACCTCAGACTTTATGTAAGAAGACAGTTTACAATAATTATGGTTTCTTCTGGTTTTAAGATGTGGAAATAATCACCACGTGCATGGGACAAAATTAAAAAATTTAAATTATGCTTTTGTTTATTTAAATAAAAGAAGGAAGGAAAAAGTAATTGTATTTTCATTTTTCCACAAATAATAATAATAATACCATCTTACAAGTAACACATTCTTTAAAAAATATCTTTTCATATAGTAATACAGCCAACATTTACTACACAAAGCACACATTATGTAAACCAACTCTTTTAATACTCAAAATAACTTTATGAAGAATGTGGAAATTTATCTTCTAGTCAGCTACCACCAAATTCTTCTCTCCATGTACACTTATAGTGTTCCTTCATGAAAGGAAGAGTCTATTGTTTCCCTCGCCTTGAATCTGGGCTGGCCTGGATGTCTTTCTTGAACAATAGCATGTGGTGGAAGTGACATTCTGAAGCTTTCAAGGCTAAATCATAAGAAACCTTGCAGCTTTCGTCAGTGCCTCATGGAAGACTCCCCTGGAGTCAGTCAATCCCCATTAAATAAATCTGACTACCTCCCTCAGACTCCCATGCTGTGAGGCACCCAAGAGAACCATGTGGAGAGGTTACATGAAGTTGGTGGCCCAGCCCTAGCTGTTCTAGCCATCTTAGCTTGAGCACCAGACACATGAGTGAAGAAGTCATCTTGGATCCACACCCAGTAGATGTGACATGAAGAAGGACAAAGGAAGCCAGTATACAGCAAGAACAGAGTTCCCTTGTTTTGGTCCCAGCCATACTATCCACCTGTTCAAGCTTCCACAGCTACAGCCATAGTCATCACAGACCAAAAGAAGAGCCATCTGCACTGGACCCTGCCTGAATTCCTAAGCCACAAAATAGAGAGAACAATGAAATGGTGGTTGTTTTATACCACTTAGCTTTAGGTTGGCCTGTTACACAGCAATGTATAACCAGAACAAAGAAGGTATTATTAGATTCATTTTACAGATGAGGCAACTGAAAATAGGAAAGGTTACTTTATTTTCCTGAGGACACAAAGTCAGTAAGTGATAGAAATGGAATTTAAAACTAGATCTAGACTAATTTCAAAGCCTATAATCTTATGATGCCAACTTTTCTATTTAAAAAATCTATGAAGCAAGGAGTAGAAGCTATAATTCATGGGAATTAACTAAAGCTTCAAAAGTTTAAAAGGTCTACTCAGATATTGTATTTTTGGTAGCAGAGTTGGAACTAAATCCTGGTCTCTTTATGTCAAGCTCAGTGGGGTTTTTTCCTCCTCTTTTTTCCTACTGTAAAATATCTGACTCTCCTGCCAGGTAACCATACATACGAGGGTACCTCAAAAAGTTTGTGAAAAAATAGAAGTAAAAGATTTAATGAACTTTTTGAAGAACTCTCATATATACTATCTTTTCTGCATGAAACCATAAAAAATTTACTCAATCTGACATATCTGAAATCCCACAAAATTCACTCAATTTAAATATAGAAAAGTACATTAGTTCCTATGTGAACTAATCTTAAAGCCATTGTTTGAAGAACGAATAAAAGGTGAACATTTAAAATGGATAATAATTCTGTTTTAACTAAAGTCTTATAATTGAAATGTCTGAAGTACTAGTCAGGAGAGAATTGCACTAATTCAGATGAGATGAATTGTTTAAAAGGGATAAAAGGTAAGTTTCAGTAATGTCTGAAGCAATGTAGAAGACATAGAAAAACAAAACATACTGAGTCCTTTTTTTCAAATGGCAATTGAGATTAAGCAGCATTTTGTTATAAAGTGAACAATAGCCACACGGCAGTTTCTCATAAGGCAAAATCTACGTATTTACTAAGTTTAATTTAAAACCTATTTGTATTATGTAGAATTAAATTTGCATACAGAAAAGAAATTCTCTGATTTTGAAACTTTATATAAAGACCTCAACTAGAGCTCGCTACGTGGTGGGCAGTAAGTAAGTATGTGTAGAATAGCTTTGGAAAGGAGTCAATAAATGACATCAATGGACTTTCTTTCTGATACTATAGATTCCAATACTTTGAATTGTTCTCTGGCAAGAATTAAATAAAAAGAAAAATTTGCACACAAAGAAAACTGTTCATTTAAGTACACTGAGCAGGATCTGTGTGGCTTCTACCCATATCCGGTTAATCAATCCAAAGCGAACTCTTGGGAGGCAGACAAAGAATTACAATCTCCTCCCATGGGCTCCTCTGTGCTCTTCAGGTCAGTAACATTGGATCTACTTGCGGTTCCTCAAACGTACCAGCCAGTCTCCTGCCCCACACTTGCTATGCCCTCTGCCTAGAATTCTCTTTCCCCAGATGTTCCTATGGGTCACTTCCTCACAGATGCAGTTTTCTGCTCAAATGTCTGTTCACCAAAGAGGCCTCCACACTTACCTAAGATGCAGTCACCCAGTCCTTTTCTTTGCTTAACATTTCTCAACAACCTTTATCAATTTTTGACAGTATTTCACATACTTGTTTTTTGTCTGTTTATTATTTGTCTCCCCACTGGGCTTAGATCCCTTAAAGGCAAGGGCGTTGTTGCTCTTGCTCACTGCTGTGTGGCCCAACATCTGAACTGCCACACAGAACTGCTTTTTAACATTGGTTAAATGACTACATGTATAACATCAGGAAGGAGCTGGAAGAGATAAGGCAGCAATGTGGATCAATATTCCTGACAAAAATCTGTGATGAATTCTTATCTATAGAATCTCTCCTGTATGAACAGGAAAGATGGTACTGAGATATTTAGAATTAACTATAGAGAATTTACATCCTGCTTTTCAATAAAAAGGGCCTGTCCTGGCATTCATTTAAAATAGAAATTCAATCCTGTGTATAAGAATTTCATTCAATGCTCTTTGCATCATTCACAAAACAAGTGCCAATCAAGCCATTTTGAGTAAATTAACCAGATCAAATAAAATGAAATGTAAACATCAATCCACTGTTAAATTAAAAATACTATTAAAATTAAAAGAATAGAAATAGCTTAAAATTGACATGAAAATTAAGCAAAAAGTAGCCAATCTGAGTTGTTAAACAGGGTCATTAAGGATAAAAAGCACTGCTCAGACTATTTTCTAACCAAATAACAATTTGTTGATATAAGCACATTGGCTGCAAATTATTTCCTTATAATGTAAAATGGGAACAGGTTTCATCCTTTTCACTGATACAAACATCTACCCTCTAAGAGCTGGCTTAAAGGAAAATAGGGTAAAGAAAAATGCATTTTAATTGTGTGAATTCTTGCTTGAGACTTAATATTACAAATCATGATACTGTTTTTTTTTGTTTTGTAAAATCAAGTAGATCTTATCATAGAGAGGGAAAACACATCCAGGGTTATGGAGTTTGCTCCTGTGTGTTACTGTGGGTTTGACCTTGTCTCTGTGGCCATAAATAGCAATATCTATTTCATCTAATCTACTCTTGAGTATTCTTAGCGATGGTACCTTAGTGACCTTTTCTCAGCAAATTATTCCAAAATCTAATCAACCCTACATTTAGAAATACTTTCCTAATGTCTAACCTAATGGTCTAGTTTCAGCTTGTTACACCTCATTATACTACAACAAATTCCTCTTTCTGTTGGGTGTTATCACCTCCCAAGTATCTGTGCTCTATCATGGCCAGTCTACTCTCTAAACAGAATTGGGCAAATAATGTTCTCTTAACCTCACTGAAAAGACCATGCCCTCAAAATCTCCTATCACTCTATTACTGAGGTATAGATTCTAGCCTTCTAAAGAACTAGAATGACTTTGCATTTTAAAATGCCCACATCATGATACAGTGTTTCCTTTCTGATACTGTGCAAAGCTAGTCCCTAAGTTTGGTCATCTTCAGAATGGAAATGAATCTACTAATGTGATATAACTGAGGCATTAATTTAGATTAGAGACAAGAGCAGGAGGAGGAAACCTAGTTATTTACAAGTGGGAAAACTGGTTGCCCGAGGTGGTACGCATGCACATACGCAAAAGTACCCACAGGAGACAGACAATTCCAGACAGGGAGCCCCTCCACCACCTTGGGTGCCATTCGGTTGGACCAATGAACTCCCACCAGCTAGGGTGCCAATCACTTTAACCAGTAGGACAGAGATTACACTCAGGACTCAACGGATGACCAAATGACAGGAATCCAGCTAAGAGAACTCAAACCCTCAAGAATGTACTTGTCGGAGCGCTTGAGTCACTCTCCTGCTCCATCCCACTCCATCTCTCCTGAGTGTACTCTTGCTTTGCTAAATGGAATTGTTCTTTGCTTTTCATCTCGGTGTGTCCCCTCCAATTCTTTGTTCGAGACACCAAGAACCCAGATTCGGCCAGTGGAACCTGGAATTTCCTTTAACATGGTGGTGCCTTGGCCAGGAAATGAAAAAGCTAAATGCTTTTCCTTAGTGCTGATTCTTTTTCAAGTCTTTCAGCAGACATGTAGTAAGATAGAGGTGAGACTGACTGTTCTTGGTATAGGTTACTCCTGTACAGAATTGAAAACCATCTTCTCCTGACCTGCAGAAGCCCAAGATCCAAAAGGGCGAGAGACATCTCTTTGCTTTCCCCCCCGCGCCCTCTTCTCTGTCTCCAGGAGCCACCAAAATCGCACTTGAGTGGGCATAGGTCAGGCATGTAAAAGCCAATAGGGAGCCTGCCACTTTAAAGAAGTTTCCCGTGATAAGATAACCTGGACACAACCCCGGACACTAGGACACTCCAGGCCAGGCGGAAGCAAAAGTCATGCAATGGACAGGCACACACTGGTTTAAGCAAAACACATCTACGCCCGCTAGCGACGCCTCCTGTAGAATATTTTATGTGGCTCCCTCTTCTCACTTCTATTTCTACTTTCACTTTCTCGTGCATTTGGCCGTTATTGCGGGCGTGGGTCAAACAGTTTAAAGCTTTTAAGGTGTCCGCCACTAAAAGTCTCCCTTGTGAGGATAACCCAGCCTTCGAACGAGTCTTCTATGACTTGCCGGGTGCAAAACAAATCCAAGCACCAGTTAGGTTTGTGTGAGTACAGCCCGGCCCCTCCATAGGAACCATTCTTTCTGCCTCACTGCAGAGCTAGTAATTGGGTTCACAGACCCCTCGAGCCCGTTGTCCAGATTGGGTCACAAACCCTCCACAGGCAGGACTATGATCTAGGTAACAGGAAAAGGTCCTGGGAGCTGGGGGTGAAGAAATAATAGGCTTTATTCAAAGCTAGGAGCAGCCAACCTACCAAGGCTTCCCGGAGCGTCCTCTAGAAGCTTCGCGCATCTGCGCAGTTAGTCATTTTTACTCAAGTCCACAGTCCAAAAAATACCCCGGATGCACATGCGCAATCACACCAGACAATAACAAGGAACACCCGTGCACACGCGCACACCCTCCTCAGTTGCTCAGCAAGACTCTGAACATCCAAGGGGCCTTGACCATTTTCCTTATATTTTTCCAATACTCGGCGTCTCCACGCCTCCGACCGCTCTCTGAGCCTCCGGGGGGGGGGGGGGGGGGGGGGGGGGGGGGGGGTTGCAGTCAGCTCGGCTGGGCTCGGACTGGCAGAATGGGCGGGTCTCCCCTTGTCCAGCCGGCACACCTCCCCACGCTGCTGCCTCCTCTGTTTTGATTGATACAGAGTCAACATTGAGGTAAGAGCCGCATGTCCTTTGGGCCATGGAGGTGTATTTCTTTTGTAATGTTATACTGTGCACCCCTCCTTTGCTCCTAGGGAAATTGCCCCTCTAAGGCATGTTAGATGTTTCCTCCCCATCTTTTGAGCATGTCTGTTATTGGGCTCAACGTTCTAGATGTTCTTTTAGAACGGACTCCTCACTTCTTTAAAGTCCAAAAGTTTCTTCCCACCCACTATTAACTGAACGACTCCCTCTGACCCTCCTATTTAGCTGTTTTCCCCTTCTCTTCTTTCCTATCTTTTTGGCAACCAAGTGACATTTTTCTGGTCTAAGTATTTACATTTTCGCACATGGGAAATCTGTGCCCCCATGCAATGTTTAGACTTATCCCTTACTTAATCTAAATATCTGCTGCTTTAGCATTTTTGTTACTCAATAGAATGGGCCACCTCTTGGGATACTATCTGATTTTAATCCATCCCACAGTTTGGGCTGTTATACTTGTGGAATAGCATTATTATCAATGGAATATTAACTGCATTCCTGTCTTCCTACGTGAACAGACAGATCTTGCTCCCCACCTTCATTTCAGGACCTGGCATAGGTTAGGCTATATTCCTTAATATATGCACTCCCACGCCGGTTTAAACTAATGCACAGTAGGGAGCCCAAACCAGTCTAAGGGGAAAGCAAAGGAAAGGCCCTGGGGCCGATCATAAGGACAGAAACATCCAGTATCACAGAGGACCCACTTTGGAGATACCTGAAAAAGGTAAAATAAGGAGTAAGGAAGAACCCAGTTGGGGACCCTCAACAAATCCTCCTCAGGGGCAAAATTCCCCACTCCAGAGGATGCTCTGAAGAGGAATTCTGACCCTTTGATCATCTCCTTAGACATTCCCTCCCTTTTTCTTCCTTGCAGAGGATCACAGGAAGCACTCAATCGATTCGCCTGGATTCCCCTCTCAGATGTATCCTTAACCGTTAGGACAGGTTTGACCCAGACAATCTGAAGAAAAAACGCTTGATTTTTGTGTGTGGGGGGGGGGAAGTGAAACCTGGCCTCATTATAAACTCAGGGACTAAGAGCTGTGGCCTGTAAACGGGAGCACCAATTACAACATGATCTACCAACTAGATCTGTTTTGCAGGAGGCAAAGGAAATGGTCAGAGGTTTCTTATGTCCAGGCCTCATGGCTCTGCATCTGGACCACTCATTATGCAAAAATTCAAAGACTGACTCCAAAAAGCCACAACAAGTCCCCAATCTAACTGCTGACCCCCTACTTCAACATCCACCTGTCTCTCAGGGAGAAAATAGACTCCCTCATACTGTCCAATGTCTGCCATCTCTGCCCCTGCAGCCCCCCTCCTTACCCCTTCCCATATAGGAAGTGGCACTCTGTACCCTGCTTTGTTCCCATCAGCCATCCTCCCTCTCTGGGAGGTGGCAGGTGCTGAAGGCAATTGGAAAGCTTTGGGCACCAGAGAAGACTCTAGCTGCAAGAGGCAAATGGCCATTGGGACTATTTTGCTCTCATAACTCTGCTGCCAGTAAATCTCTCTTGCAGTCCCTGGCCTAAATTCTGACAAGACCATGCTTTATTCTCTTTTATTCTCCTCTTATGTTGTTGGTTTTTTTTTCTCCTAGTTTTGCTCTTTAAAGTGACTACCCAAATGGCCTTGCTCTTCTAGAAGCCATTACTGAGAGAGACCAGAACTTAAAATTTGGCAAAATTGTAAGCTTTTCTTACCTGTCAGACTCCCAGTCTCTCCCTCTGTATGGAATACTGCTGAGGAGATGAAAAAAATCATTTAATGTTTGTCTCCTTTCCCAAAATTTTGATTAATAGAATAAAAAGGATTTGTACAGTAGTATGTGGTATAGCAACTCTGGTGGGCATTTGATGTAAATATTCATTTTGCCTGATCTCTTTCTCCCAGAGAAGTCTTTATTTTTCCTTTATCTTTGCCTACCAACTGGCTGTATGTCCTGAGATGGTTTCTTTGCAACTCTGGTTTTGTTTGAGTATATTTTATTTTTCTTAACTTGATGTGCTTCTCTTATTTGCCAGAGACTCTCAGGCCTCATGAGAAACTCAGCCATGGTGCACCAACTGGACCTCCTTTTGGGTCTGCTGCCTTCCTCTTGAAGCCCCTGAAGTGAAATGGTTTTTTCTCTATTTGTTCATTGATTCAGCCCTTAGCTCAGTATCCCAGTTGAAGAACAAAAACTATGTTAAAAGCAGTCGGTCTAACTAGATGGGCTGAAATACAATTTTCTAGCATCTAACTGGTTATTTTGAACAGAATTCTAAATTTTCTTCTAGGCTTATCTATATATTTCCTCATAAAATCCTATGGTGGAGTTCTATGATTTTATTTGATCTTGGCATCCATTTAAAAAAAAAAAAAACTTTTCTCTGTGTCTCCTGACACACGTATTCCTTGAAAAGGCTTGCATTGTTTGTGCTTTGCAATGTAAATTTGTTACTTTGCTTTCTCTAAAACAGACTGACGCCTTACAGATAAGCTTTGACATTTAGAAACATAATTTAAATCTGACTGTTCTTTTAAACTAGTGAGTTTTCTATTTTATCTGTCTCATTATGAACATTTTAAACAAAACAAATAAGATCCTTATTTGATTCTGTTTTTTTATGTCTGCATATATATGTATGGAAGCTGTGTGTAATGTCTACATGTTCCTATCTATACTTGTGTTTGTATTGTCAGCATGGTACCAAATTGGCTTATAAATAATACGTGCTCATTGAATGGTTAAGCATAAATACTTTTCAAGTTCATGTGACTTTAGTTTTTTTAAAATTGTTGATGAAATAGGTGTGTTTTCAGAATTTGATTTAAACATTTTTGCCTAGATTTATCTTTTGGTCAACACATTTTTGGTTTGTTTGATACTTGTTTAATTTGTTTAAGAACTAAAAGCTGTAAAAGAACTGGCTCCTAGGCTTCCCCCAAAGCCCTGCCCTTGACTTGTTATTAGCTTGTCTTTGGTTTTAAGCCTCTAGATTCCTGAGACTAAATAGATGGCAATGGTGAGGCCAAAGGACATTATGTGTCCATAGCACATGGGCCACCAGCTGCAGGAAAAAAAACAATATGATCTTCTCCTTATCTCAGCTCTGCCTCCCAGCCATGCTGGGAGAGACAATATCCTTTGGATATTGTCTTTGTGAAAGCTGCCCTCTGCCTTGGGCTCCACATGGCCTTGAATGCCAGATGGGTACTTAGGACCCAGGATGGCTAGTGTAAGGGGACCTACATCCAATATCTCAAAGGCCTTAGTTAATATTGATCAATACAGGTCTAGCTTGATATAAATAAATTAGACAAATGTGAATGGACTAAATGTTTATAAATGAGATCATAATAGTTTAAAAAATTCTTCTCAGTAACTTGAAATCTTAAAGTCATGTTATATTGATAAAATACTGAAACATTAGTTATTATATAAGTTTATGTTCTGATGTTGTTTTTATGCAAAAAACTATATTTGAATCGATTAAAATTAAAAACATGTCTTCAGAAACTAAAAATGGTTTTTATGTGCAAATATTAATATGAAACAGTTCAAAATTGCTTGCTTCTTAGTTTTTTCACTGGAAATTAGGGCTAAGAAGAGTCAATTATAGTTAATATACATAATTCAAACTGCTAGGTATAAAAAGATTTTATATACAGAATATTTTTAAAAAGTAAGATGTAAGAAAAGTAAAATGTGTTTTTGGTAAAGATTATAAGAAGTATGAAAATGCAATATGGCTTTTGTTTAAAAAAATTGTCTGGTTTAAAAGTAAAGGATTTATAAGTGTTTGCAAAAAGTTAATAATAATCTTGTATGGTCAAGCCTAGTAGAGATTAGGCTGACCCCAAGACCCCAAGGCAGCAGAACCAAGCCTGCAGCTGCCATACCACAGGACCCAGCCCAGGCAAGTCCCCGCCCCCTGAGAGGCCTGACCCACAGATGCCCTGGCCACAAGGCAGCAGTGCTGAATAGGCAGCCCCTGTGGGATCCAGGCCAGATGCGAGGGTAGAATGAGTGAACCATGATTCTACCACAATGACTAAATACTAATGGAGAGATACCAGAAATATGAAAAACCAAGAAAGTACACCATCATCAAAGGAATATGATCTCAAGTTCTAGATCTTATAGAACAGGAAGTATTGAAAATGACTGACAAGGAGTTTTAAGCAACAATTCTAAGGGAACTAAATTATATACAAGAAGTCTCAGTTAGACAGCACAATGAAATGAGAAAAATTATACAGGACCTGAAAAAGGAAATGTACAAAAAAACCAATGCCCTGAAAAATAGTATAGCAGAGCTTGTGTAGCTGAAAGATTCATTCAGTGAAATAAAAAACACAACAGAGAGCGTAACCAGCAGTCTAGAACAAGCAGAAGAGAGAATATCAGACCTTGAAGAGGGCCTGGTTGAAATAACACAGGTGGACCAAAAAAAAAGAGAAAAAGAATTTTAAAAATTGAAGAAAATCTAAGAGAGATAACAGACAACCTTAATCACCCAAATATCTGAATCATGTGTATTCATGAAGGAGAAGAAAAAGGAAATGGCACTGAAAATATATTCAATGAAATAATAGCAGAAAACTTCCCAGGTATAGGGAAAGACACGGATCATCAGATTCAGGAGCCTCAAAGATCCCCAAACACATTCAACCCAAAAAAATCCTCTGCAAGATATGTTGTAGTCAAACCGACAAAAGTCAAAGACAAGGAGAGAATCTTTAGAGCTGCAAGAGAAATGTGTCAAGTCACCAGTAAAGGTGCCCCTATCAGACTAACATCAGACTTTTCATTAGAAACCCTAAAAGCCAGAAGAGAATAGGATGATATATTCAAAATAGTAAAAGACAAAAATTGCCAGTCAAGAATACTTTACACAACAAGGCTATCCTTCCAAAATGAAGGACAAATAGTATATTTCTCAGACAAACAAAAACTGTGAAAGTTTACGACACATGACCAGCCTTACAAGAAATTCTCAAGGGAGTACTGGGTCTGGTACCTGAAAAACAACCATCACTACAGTAAATACTCAAGAAAGAACAAATCCCACAAGTAAAATAAAAATGATAACAATAAAGAGAAAAAAAGTTTATCTACCATCCCAAGAAACCACCAAACACAGAAGACAAACAGTAAATCAGAAAGAAAGGAACAAAAGATATTTAAAACATCCAAACAAAAATCAATAAAATGCCAGGAGTAAGTCAACAACTTTCAATAATAACTCTTAATGTAAAAGGGTTAAATTCCCTGCTCAAAAGACACAGACTGATTGATTGGATTAAAAAGATGGACCCAACAATGTGCTGCCATCAGGAGACTCACCTCATCTGTAAAGACAACATAGACTAAGAGTGAAAGGATGGAAAAAGATATATCATGCAAATAGAAATGAAAAACAAGCTGGAGTAACTATTTTTATATCTTATACATTAAACCAAAAACCATAAAAAGAGACAAAGAAGACCACTATATAATGATAAAAGGATCTATCCAAGAAGAAGTCATAACAATCATAAATATACATGCACCCAACATTGGAGCAGCCAGATTTATACAAACACTATTAGACCTAAATAAGAGATAGACACAAATACCATAATAGGGGACCTGAACACCCCATTTTCAATATTGGATAGATCATCTAGACAAAAAACAGAGAAACACAAGATCTAAACAATACTTTAGACCAATTGGACTTGGCAGATATCTACAGAACATTTAATCCAACAAACTTAGAATATTCATTCATCTCATTAGCACATGAAATATTTTCCAGGATAGACCACATCATAGGTCACAAATCAAGTCTCAACAAATTCAAAAAACCTGGAATTATTCCATGTATTTTTTCAGACTACAATGGATTAAAATTAGAAATCAATAATGAATGAAATTCTGGAAACTGCAAACACATGGAAACTAAACAAATTTCTACTTAAAGACATATGGGTCCAAGAAGAAATTAAACAGGAAATCAAAAAATGTATTCAAACTAATGAAAATAATGACACATCATTCCAAACCCTGTGGGATACTACAAAAACAGGACTAAGGGGGAAATTTATCACATTAAAATGATTATTTCAGAAGAATGGAAAGATGGCAAGTAGACAACCTAATGCTTCACCTTAAAGAACTAGAAAAGCAAAAAAAATCCAAACCCAGAGTTTGTAGATGGGAAAGAAATAATTAAGATCAGAGCAGAAATAAATGAAATAGATCCCCCAAAATGATACAAAAGATCAATGGAAACAAAAAGTTGTTTTTTTGAAAAGACAAATAAAATTGGCAAATCATTAGCAAGGCTAACTAAAAAAAGAAGAGAGAAGAATCAAATAACAAAAATTAGAAAGGAAAAAAGTGATCTTACAACTGATACCTCTGAATACAAGGAATCATTAGAGACTACTGTAAACAGCTATATGCCAACAAATTTGAAAATCTAGGGGAAATAGATAAACTTCTGGACACACACAAACTACCAAGACTGAGCCAAGAAGATATAGAAAACCTGAGCAGACCAAGAACAATCAAAGATGTTGACGCTGTTATCAGCAGTCTCCCAACAAAGAAAAGCCCAGGTGCAGATGTCTTCACTGCAGAAATCTACAAAATCTTCAAAGAAGAATTAATACCAATTGTCTACAAACTACTGCAAAAAATTGAAACGGAGGCCATTCTCTAAAACTCACTCTATGACACAAACATCACCCTGATACTAAAACCAGATAAAGATAAAACAGAAAAAGAAAAGTACAGGCCAATATCCTTGATGAATATAGATGCATCAATCCTCACTAAAATATTACTAATAAAATACGGCAACACATGCATAAAATTATACACCGTGATCAAGTGGGATTCATCCCAGGGATGCAAGATTGGTTCAACATATGCAAATCAAATACTGCAAAAGCAGTATTGAGGGGAAAATTTATTGCATTAAATGCTAACTTCAGAGCCCTCCCACATGCTTGGCCTGGCGCGCTGGGCTTTCCGGAGCTTGCGGACTGGCCTCCGCTCCCACTCCCTCCGCGGTTCTCTGGGGGTGTCCCGAGCCAGTATCGGGAGGGCAAGGAAGTACGGGCGGGCCGACTGTCACTCCACCATACCCTGGACTCCGGCCCCAGGTAAACTCCCTGTTACTGGGAGGCAGATACCATCTCTGCGGCCACCAGTTTGGAAAAAAGCCTAACGAATTTCTGGTTGGGAATAGTGTGATAGGAGAGTTCCCAGGTCCACTTGAACCTGCCGGAGACCAGGCTGCAGGTGGGCGCTAGACTCGATCTATACTGGGGGGATACAAAGGTGAACAAGACCCGAGAAAGATCTATGTAGTGCTACAAAGGCACCCAGAGAGGCCGGTCATCTGTGCCCAGCAGAAACCTGGTAGACTTCCTGGGCGAGGCGGTGCCGAGCTGGGTCTTGAAGGCCCAGCTGATAGACGAGGGGTGCAGAAGACACGCCCCAGCCCAGCACAGTGTGCACAGAGTGGGGAGACGTGCGGCCAGGGAGTCGGAGACTCGACAGAAACCACACACCCGGTGGGGTCGCCACTGCACGATCGAACAGCCTGGGCCAGAGCACACGGAACAGGGAGAAGTCCTGCACAGGAAGTGAAAGCTCAACAGAGATCACACACCCTGTGGTACGTGATCCACCAGCCCAGCAGAGTCCAAGCTGACCAGAAAGGTGGCTCCCCGGAGAAGCCCAAGACCCGAGGCAACCACACACACAAGGCACTAGAGGCCAACTGAGCAGTCACGGAGGGAGCCATACGAAATTGGCAACCACAGCAACATCCTAGTTAGTCATTAGTCTCAAACCGGTGAACTGTGAAACCCCCGGCCACAATGAATAAACACCAAAAAAAAGATACCAGGAATACAAAAAATCAAGAAAGTACACCACCAAAAGTTAATAAATCTCAAACTCTAGATCCTATAGAACAAGAAGCCCTTGAAATGACTGACAAGGAATTTCGAGTGATAATTCTAAGGAAACTGAATGAGATACAAGAAAACTCAGATAGACATCATGATGAAATGAGGAAAAGTATACAGGATCTGAAAGAGGAAATGTACAAGGAAATCAATGTCCTGAAAAAAAATGTAGCAGAACTTGCTGAACTGAAGAAGTTATTCAACGAAATAAAAAACACAACGGAGAGTTTAACCAGCAGGCTTGTCGAAGTTGAAGAGAGAACCTCTGAACTTGAAGATGGGCTGTTTGAAATAACACAAGCAGACAAAAAGAAAGAAAAAAGAATCAAGGACATTGAAGAAAATCTGAGAGAGATATCAGACAACCATAAGCGATCAAATATCCGAGTCATGGGTATTCCAGAAGGGGAGGAAAATGGAGATTCCATTGAAAACATATTCAACAAAATAGTGGCAGAAAACTTCCCAGGTATAGGAAAAATCACAGATCTTCAGATCCAGGAAGCTCAACGATCTCCAAATGTATTCAACCCAAAAAGACCTTCTCCAAGTCATGTCATAGTCAAATTGGCAAAACTCAGAGATAAAGAGAGAATCTTAAAAGCTGCAAGAGAGAAGCGTCAAATCACCTATAAGGGAGCCCCAATCAGGTTAACATCAGACTTTTCATCACAAACCCTAAAAGCTAGAAAGGAATGGGATGATATTTTCAAAATACTAAAAGACAAAGATTGCCAGCCAAGAATACTCTACCCTGCAAGGCTATCCTTCCGAAATGAGGGGCAAATAGTATATTTCTCAGACAAACAAAAACTGCGGGAGTTCACTACCACAAGACCACCCTTACAAGAAATCCTCAAGGGAGTACTGGGTTTGGTTCCTGAAAAATAACTACCACTGCCATAAAAACCCAAGAAAAATCTAAACCTGCTAGTATAATAAAAAATGGCATTCATGAAGAGAAAACAAGCTAACAAAAACACTATCTACAACCTAAGGAACCAACAAACACAGAAAACAAACAGTAAATCAGAAAGCAAGGAACAAAAGACACCTAAGACAACTAAACAACCAATAAAATGCTAGGAATAAATCAACACCTTTCAATAACAACTCTTAATGTAAAAGGCTTAAATTCCCCAATTAAAAGACACAGACTGGCCGACTGGATCAAAAAGCAGGACCCAACTATATGCTGCCTACAAGAGACCCACCTCACCCATAAAGATCCACATAGACTAAGAGTGAAAGGATGGAAAAAGATTTACCATGCAAACAGAAAAGAAAAACGAGCTGGAGTAGCTATTCTTATATCTGACAAAATAGACTTTAAACTAAAAACCATAAAAAGAGACAATGAGGGACACTACTTAATGATAAAAGGACTGATCCATCAAGAAGACATAACAATCATAAATATGTATGCACCCAATGTTGGAGCAGCCAGATTTATAAAACAAACTCTATTAGACCTAAAGAAGGAAATCGACAGTAATACCGTAATAGCAGGGGACCTGAACACCCCACTGTCAATATTAGACAGATCATCTAGGCAAAGAATCAGTAGAGAAACACAAGATCTAAACAAGACTCTAGACCAATTGGAATTGGCAGATATCTACAGAACATTCCACCCAACAACCTCAGAATATTCATTCTTCTCAGCAGCACATGGATCATTCTCCAGGATAGATCACATATTAGGTCACAAATCAAGTCTCAATAAATTCAAAAAAATTGGAATTATCCCATGTATCTTCTCAGACCACAATGGATTAAAACTAGAAATTAATAACAAACAAAACTCTGGAAACTATACAAACACATGGAAATTAAACAACATTCTACTTAATGACATATGGGTCCAAGAAGAAATCAAGCAGGAAATCAAAAAATTTATTGAAACTAATGAAAACAATGATACATCATACCAAAACCTATGGGATACTGCAAAAGCAGTATTGAGGGGAAAATTTATTGCATTAAACACTCACTTCAGAAGAATAGAAAGATGGCAAGTGAACAACCTAACACTTCACCTTAAAGAACTACAAAAACAAGAACAATCCAAACCTAAAGTTAGCAGACGGAAAGAAATCATTAAGATCAGAGCAGAACTGAATGAAATTGAAAACCAAAAAACAATTCAAAAGATCAACGAATCAAAAAGTTGGTTTTTTGAAAAGATAAATAAAATTGACAAACCATTAGCATGGCTAACAAAAAAAAAGAAGAGAGAAGACTCAAATAACAAAAATTAGAAATGAAAAAGGCGATATTACAACTGATTCATCTGAAATACAAGGAATCATTCGAGAATACTATAAACAACTATACGCCAACAAATTTGAAAATCTGGAGGAAATGGATAAATTTCTGGACACACACAAGCTCCCAAAACTGAAACATGAAGACGTAGAAAATTTGAACAGACCAATAACAATAAAGGAGATTGAAGCTGTTATCAGAAGGCTCCCAACAAAGAAAAGCCCAGGACCAGATGGATTCACAGCAGAATTTTACCAAACATTCAAACAGGAATTGACACCGATTCTTTACAAACTATTCCAAGAGATTGAAACGGACGCAAATCTCCCAACTCATTCTATGAAGCAAACATCATCCTGATACCAAAACCAGGTAAAGATATAACCAAAAAAGAAAACTACAGGCCAATATCCTTGATGAATATAGATGCAAAAATCCTCACTAAATTACTAGCAAACAGAATACAGCAACACATACGTAAAATTATTCATCACGATCAAGTGGGATTCATCCCAGGGATGCAAGGTTAGTTCAACATACGCACATCAATAAATGTGATACACCATATTAATAAACTCAAACACAAGGACCATATGATCATCTCTATAGATGCTGAAAAAGCATTTGATAAAGTTCAGCACTCATTCATGACAAAGACTCTCTATAAGTTAGGTATAGAGGGAAAGTATCTCAACATAATTAAAGCCATATATGCCAAACCCACAGCCAATATCATCCTGAATGGGGAAAAGCTGAAAGCTTTTCCTTTAAGAACAGGCACTAGACAAGGATGCCCACTCTCACCACTCCTATTCAACATAGTGTTGGAAGTACTAGCCAGAGCAATCAGAGAAGAGAAGGAAATAAAGGGCATCCAGATTGGAAAAGATGAAGTCAAACTGTCCCTGTTTGCAGATGACATGATCATATATATAGAACAGCCTAAAACCTCTACAAAAAAACTGCTGGAATTGATAAATGATTTCAGCACAGTAGCAGGATACAAAATCAACACACAAAAATCAGTAGCATTTCTTTTCTCCAGTAGTGAACATGCAGAAAGAGAAATCAAGAAAGCCTGCCCATTTACAATAGCCACCAAAAAAATAAAATACTTAGGAATTGAGTTAACCAAGGAGGTGAAAAATCTCTATAATGAGAACTACAAACCACTGCTGAGAGAAATTAGAGAGCATACAAGAAGATGGAAAGATATCCCATGCTCTTGGATTGGAAGAATCAACATAGTGAAAATGTCCATACTACCCAAAGTGATATACAAATTCAATGCAATCCCCATCAAAATTCCAAAGACATTTTTCTCAGAAATGGAAAAAATTATCCAGACATATATATGGAACAATAAAAGACCACGCATAGCCAAAGCAATGCTCAGCAAAAAAAATAAAGCTGGAGGCATAACACTACCTGACTTTAAGCTATACTACAAAGCTATAATAACCAAAACAGTATGGTACTGGCATAAAAACAGACACACTGACCAGTGGAATAGAATAGAGAATCCAGAAATCAACCCACACACTTACTGCCATCTGATCTTTGACAAAGGCACCAAGCCTATTCACTGGGGAAGGGACTGCCTCTTCAGCAAATGGTGCTGGGATAACTGGATATCGATATGCAGGAGAATGAAACTAGATCCATACCTCTCGCCGTATACTAAAATCAACTCAAAATGGATTAAGGATTTAAATATACACCCTGAAATAATAAAACTTCTTAAAGAAAACATAGGAGAAACACTTCAGGAAATAGGACTGGGCACAGACTTCATGAATACGACCCCAAAAGCACATGCAACCAAAGGAAAAATAAACAAATGGGATTATATCAAATTAAAAAGCTTCTGCACAGCAAAAGAAACAATTAAAAGAGTTAAAAGACAACCAACAGAGTGGGAGAAAATATTTGCAAAATACACATCTAACAAAGGATTAATATCCAGAATATATAAGGAACTCAAACAACTTTACAAGAAGAAAACAAGCAACCCAATTAAAAAATGGGCAAAAGAGCTAAGTAGACATTTCTCTAGGGAAGATATACAAATGGCCAACAGACATATGAAAAAATGCTCAACATCACTCAGCATCCGGGAAATGCAAATCAAAACCACATTGAGATACCATCTAACCCCAGTTAGGATGGCTAAAATCCAAAAGACTATGAACGATAAATGCTGGCGAGGCTGCGGAGAAAAAGGAACTCTCATACATTGTTGGTGGGACTGCAAAATGGTGCAGCCTCTATGGAAAATGGTATGGAGGTTCCTCAAACAATTGCAGATAGATCTACCATACGACCCAGCTATCCCACTGTTGGGAATATACCCAGAGGAATGGAAATCATCAAGTCGAAGGTATACCTGTTTCCCAATGTTTATCGCAGCACTCTTTACAATAGCCAAGAGTTGGAACCAGCCCAAATGCCCATCATCGGATGAGTGGATACGGAAATGTGGTACATCTACACAATGGAATACTACTCAGCTATAAAAACGAATGAAATACTGCCATTTGCAACAACATGGATGGACCTTGAGAGAATTATATTAAGTGAAACAAGTCAGGCACAGAAAGGGAAATACCACATGTTCTCACTTATTGGTGGGAGCTAAAAATTAATATATAAATTCACACACACACACACACACACACACAAACCGGGGGGGGCGGGGAAGAAGATATAACAACCACAATTATTTGAAGTTGATACGAGAAGCAAACAGAAAGGACATTGTTGGGGGGAGGGGGGAGGGAGAAGGGAGGGAGGTTTTGGTGATGGGGAGCAATAATCAGCCACAATGTATATTGACAAAATAAAATTAAAAAAAAAGAAAATGCTCACTTCAGAAGAATGGAAAGATGGCAAGTGAACAACCTAACACTTTACCTTAAAGAACTAGAAAAACAAGAACAATCCAAACCTAAAATTAGCAGACGGAAAGAAATCATTAAGATCAGAGCAGAACTGAATGAAATTGAAAACCAAAAAACAATTCAAAAGATCAACAAACCAAAAAGTTGGTTTTTTGAAAAGATAAATAAAATTGACAAACCATTAGCATGGCTAACAAAAAAAAGAAGAGAGAAGACTCAAATAACAAAAATTAGAAATGAAAAAGGCGATATTACAACTGATTCATCTGAAATACAAGGAATCATTCGAGAATACTATAAACAACTATACGCCAACAACTTTGAAAATCTGGAGGAAATGGATAAATTTCTGGACACACACAAGCTCCCAAAACTGAAACATGAAGACGTAGAAAATTTGAATAGACCAATAACAATAAAGGAGATTGAAGCTGTTATCAGAAGGCTCCCAACAAAGAAAAGCCCAGGACCAGATGGATTCACAGCAGAATTTTACCAAACATTCAAACAGGAATTGACACCGATTCTTTACAAACTATTCCAAAACAATCGAAACGGACGCAAATCTCCCAAACTCATTCTATGAAGCAAACATCATCCTGATACCAAAACCAGGTAAAGATATAACCAAAAAAGAAAACTACAGGCCAATATCCTTGATGAATATAGATGCAAAAATCCTCACTAAATTACTAGCAAACAGAATACAGCAACACATACGTAAAATTATTCATCACGATCAAGTGGGATTCATCCCAGGGATGCAAGGTTGGTTCAACATACGCACATCAATAAATGTGATACACCATATTAATAAACTCAAACACAAGGACCATATGATCATCTCTATAGATGCTGAAAAAGCATTTGATAAAGTTCAGCACTCATTCATGACAAAGACTCTCTATAAGTTAGGTATAGAGGGAAAGTATCTCAACATAATTAAAGCCATATATGCCAAACCCACAGCCAATATCATCCTGAATGGGCAAAAGCTGAAAGCTTTTCCTTTAAGAACAGGAACTAGACAAGGATGCCCACTCTCACCACTCCTATTCAACATAGTGTTGGAAGTACTAGCCAGAGCAATCAGAGAAGAGAAGGAAATAAAGGGCATCCAGATTGGAAAAGATGAAGTCAAACTGTCCCTGTTTGCAGATGACATGATCCTATATATCGAACAGCCTAAAACCTCTACAAAAAAACTGCTGGAATTGATAAATGATTTCAGCACAGTAGCAGGATACAAAATCAACACACAAAAATCAGTAACATTTCTTTTCTCCAGTAGTGAACATGCAGAAGGAGAAATCAAGAAAGCCTGCCCCTTTACAATAGCCACCAAAAAAATAAAATACTTAGGAATTGAGTTAACCAAGGATGTGAAAAATCTCTATAATGAGAACTACAAACCACTGCTGAGAGAAATTAGAGAGGATACAAGAAGATGGAAAGATATCCCATGCTCTTGGATTGGAAGAATCAACATAGTGAAAATGTCCATACTACCCAAAGTGATATACAAATTCAATGCAATCCCCATCAAAATTCCAAAGACATTTTTCTCAGAAATGGAAAAAACTATTCAGACATTTATATGGAACAATAAAAGACCACGCATAGCCAAAGCAATGCTGAGCAAAAAAAATAAAGCTGGATGCATAACACTACCTGACTTTAAGCTATACTACAAAGCTATAATAACCAAAACAGTATGGTACTGGCATAAAAACAGACACACTGACCAGTGGAATAGAATAGAGAATCCAGAAATCAACCCACACACTTACTGCCATCTGATCTTTGACAAAGGCACCAAGCCTATTCACTGGGGAAGGGACTGCCTCTTCAGCAAATGGTGCTGGGATAACTGGATATCCATATGCAGGAGAATGAAACTAGATCCATACCTCTCACCGTATACTAAAATCAACTCAAAATGGATTAAGGATTTAAATATACATCCTGAAACAATAAAACTTCTTAAAGAAAACATAGGAGAAACACTTCAGGAAATAGGACTGGGCACAGACTTCATGAATATGACCCCAAAAGCATGGGCAACCAAAGGAAAAATAAACAAATGGGATTATATCAAACTAAAAAGCTTCTGCACAGCAAAAGAAACAATTAACAGAGTTAAAAGACAACCAACAGAGTGGGAGAAAATATTTGCAAAATATACATCTGACAAAGGATTAATATCCAGAATATATAAGGAACTCAAACAACTTTACAAGAAGAAAACAAGCAACCCAATTATAAAATGGGCAAAAGAGCTAAGTAGGCATTTCTCTAGGGAAGATATACAAATGGCCAACAGACATATGAAAAAATGCTCAACATCACTCAGCATCCGGGAAATGCAAATCAAAACCACATTGAGATACCATCTAACCCCAGTTGGGATGGCTAAAATCCAAAAGACTATGAACGATAAATGGTGGCGAGGTTGCAGAGAAAAAGGAACTCTCATACACTGCTGGTGGGACTGCATAATGGTGCAGCCTCTATGGAAAATGGTATGGAGGTTCCTCAAACAATTGCAGATAGCTCTACCATATGACCCAGCTATCCCACTGTTGGGAATATACCCAGAGGAATGGAAATCATCAAGTCGAAGGTATACCTGTTCCCCAATGTTTATCGCAGCACTCTTTACAATAGCCAAGAGTTGGAACCAGCCCAAATGCCCATCATCAGATGAGTGGATACGGAAAATGTGGTACATCTACACAATGGAATACTACTCAGCTATAAAAACGAATGAAATACTGCCATTTGCAACAACATGGATGGACCTTGAGAGAATTATATTAAGTGAAACAAGTCAGGCACAGAAAGAGAAATACCACATGTTCTCACTTATTGGTGGGAGCTAAAAATTAATATATAAATTCACACACACACACACACACACACACACACACACACACACACACACACACACAACCGGGGGGGGGGAAGAAGATATAACAACCACAATTATTTGAAGTTGATATGACAAGCAAACAGAAAGGACATTGTTGGGGAGGAGGGGGGGAGGGAGAAGGGAGGGAGGTTTTGGTGATGGGGAGCAATAATCAGCTACAATGTATATCGACAAAATAAAATTTTAAAAAAATAAATAAATAAAAAAGAAAAATAAACATATCCAAATCAATAAATGTGATACAACACATCAATAAAATCAAAGAAGAAGACCATGTGATCATCTCTATAGATAGCAAAAAAACATTTGCCAAAATTCAAAATTCATTCGTGATATAGACTCTCTTTAAATTTGAAGGAAAGAAGCTCAACACAATGAAAGCCATATATGACAGACCCACTGCTAATATCATCCTCAATGGGGAAAAGTTGAAAACTTTTCCCTTAAGAATAGGAACAAGAAAAGGATGCCCACTCTTGCCATGCCTATTCAACATATTGTTGAAAGTACTAACCAGAGCAATCAGGGAAAAGAAGGAAATAAAGGGCATTCACATTAGAAAAGATGAAGTCAGACTGTCCCTGTTTGCAAATGACATGATCCTATTTATAGAACAGCCAAAAGACCCTCCAAAAAACCACTTAAAGTTGATAAATTATTTCAGCAAAGTTGCAGGATACAAAATCAACATGCAAAAATCAGTAGCATTTCTATACTCCAACAATGAACTAGCAGAAAAAGAAATCAAGAAAGCTACCCCATTTACAATAGTCACCAAGAAAATGAAATACCTAGGAATAAAGTTAACCAAGGATGTGAAAAATATCTACAACAGGAACTGCAAACCACTGTTGAGAGAAATTAAAGAGGACACAAGAAGATGGAAAAATATCCCATGCTCTAGGATTAGAAGAATTAAGATTGTGAAAATGTCCATACTACCCAAAGTGATCTACAGACTCAATGAAATCCCCTTGAAAATTCCAATGACATTTTTCTCTGAAATGGAAAAAACAATCCTAACATTTATATGGAATAATAAAAGACCACAAATAGCCAAAGCAATCCTGAGGAAAAAAAGTAAAGCTGGAGGCAGAACAATACCTGGCTTTAAACTATACAACAAAGCTATAGTAACCAAAACAGCATGGTACTGGTTTAAATTAGACACATGAACCAATGGTACAGAATAGAGAATCTAGAAATCAACCCATAAACCTACAGTTATCTGACTTTCAACAAAGGCACCAAGTGTACACACTGGGGAAGAGACTGCCTCTTCAGCAAATGGTGCTGGCAAAACTAGAAATCCATATGTAGGAGAATGAAACTAGACCCATACCTCTCACCATATACGAAAATCAACTCAACATGGATTCAAGAATTAAATATACTCCCTGAAACAATAAAACTCCTTAAAGAAAATATAGGGGAAACACTCCAGGAAGTAAGACTGGGTACAGACTTCATGAATACAACCCCCAAAACACAGGCAACCAAAAATAAATAAATAAACAAATGGGATTATATCAAACTAAAAAGCTTTTGTACAGCAAAATAAATAATTAACAGAGTGAAAACACAACCAATAGAGTGGGAGAAAATATTTCCAAAATATACATCTGATGAAGGATTAATATCCAGAATATACAAGGAACTCAAACAACTGAACAGCAAAAAAACAAGTAACTGAATTAAAAAATGGACAAAGGAGCTGAATATACATTTCTCAAAGGAAGATATGTGATTGGCCAACAGACACATGAAGAAATGCTCAACATCTCTAAGCATCAGGGAAAGGCAAATCCAAACCACTTTGAGATACCATCTCACTCCAGTTAGGATAGCTAATACCGAAAACACTGAGAATGATAAATGCTGACGAGGTTGTGAAGAAAAAGCAAACCTCCTACACTGTTAGTGGGGATGAAAAATGGTATAGCCTTTATGGAAAATAGTTTGGAGGTTCCTGAAACAATTACAGATAGCTCTACCATATGACCCAGCTCTTCCACTGCCAGGTATATACCCAGAGAAATGGAAATCATCATGTCGAAGTGATACTTGTACCCCATGTTTATTGCAGCATTACTTACAGTAGCCAAGAGTTGGATAACCAGCCCAAATGTCCATCATCAGATGCATGGATAAGGAAAATGTCTTATATGTACACGATGGAATACTACTCTGCTAAAAATAAAATAAAATACCATTTGCAACAACATGGACGGATTTATAGAAAATTATATTAAGTGAAATATGCCAGGCACAGAAAGAGAAATACTGCATGTTCTCACTTATTTGTGGGAGCTAAAAATAAATAAATAAATATAGAAACAAATAAATGGGGGTGGGGAGAAGACAACAGTCACAACAATTCCTTGAACTTGTTAAGACAAGCAAAGAGATATGATCTTGATGAGGGGGGAGGGGCAGAGGAAGGGAAGAAAGGAGGAATTGGTAAAGGTACACAAAAATCAGCTACATTGTATATTGATAAATTAGAATAAAAAAGCTAAGTGAAATTATGTAGAATTGTTTATATTTTAATTAAAATTAGCTGTAATATTAACAGTTCACTGGTACAAAAAGTAAAATTGGTTTTCTTCTTCTAAATAAGATTTTCATGTAATGTTAATAACAGATAATAAAAGATTTGTGTTTACCTTTTGAATAAACTACAAAAAGTAAATGATAAATAAGAGATATTTTCCATAAAATTCATGGAGACCCAAGATTACTGTCTCAAGAGTTTAACCTTTGCTAGAGACCTTTGGGAACTACTTAGGACACCAAATTTTTGATGGGAAACCATACATGTCTATTTAATAAAAATGGCCAGGGCTCAGACTGGACCTTGTATAATCTGCTCTGACAAATATATTCCCCGTTCACTAGATCCTAAAATTCCTGAATATATAAAAAATGTTTTTAGAATTATCAGCATAAATCTTTGCCTGGGTTTACTAATCAAACAGGATTACATTTGTCTTTGCTAGAGGCTTTTAAGATTATAGTTATGAACCCAGCCAAAAACAGAAAGATTATTCTGTATACAATTCCTAGGCAAATGAGGTCAATAACACAAAAAAGAAGTATATAAAAAAAGAGAAGAAAAGAAAAAAGCTATGGATATGTAGATGAAATTGTGGTTTAAAAGGTTAAGGAAAAAAAAGAATAATTTTTGTGTGAGAAAGAATCTGACATGATGTATTTTTGTCCTAGAGTAAGATGACTGGCTATTTAAAAAGTAGGAAATATAGTACAAAAACAGAAAGTCTAAGTAAGTCATGATAATGGTTTGTAAATGGTAAATTTACATTTATGAGCAAAAATGGAAACATTTACTTTCTCTCTACTTGATCCCTCCAGGATTTTGAAACTATTTATGAGTATTCCTATTTTACTTGCATAAGTTCAATAAGAATCTGTTCTTCTTGTAACAGGACAAAATTGGAAACACTGATTATTTTACCAAGGCTTTGACTAGAATGTCATGTTTTCACATAAGATAGGCTGCTTTAAGGAATTGATGTTTACCTTTTTTATAGAGCCAATAAAAATCCCCTTGGAAAGACTGGCCTTGTGTACATCATTACAAGGTTCCTGGCATTGTGGCAAGTAAAGAATATAACTTTCTGACAGACCAGAAGCTTGATAATTTGGGGACCTCCAAAAGAGAGAAGTTCACCCAACTTGTACAGGTAATTGGAGAGTAAGTCAAATCCTTGGCTTGGCTTCTTAACCCCTGAGAGGCTTTTGAAGGTCTAATCTGAGATTCCTTATAAAAGTCCCAGAAAAGCCAACACAAAAAGAGCTTATATGATAAACTATTATTCTTGTTGGAGTTCACGCAAATAATCTGGCCAAAAACTAAACTTGTTTCACAAGTAAGTCTGTCTTGTCATAAATGTCTTGAAGAGAGAATATTATGTTTCAAAAGGAAACAGTAGTACACATGTTAATAGATTCTAGCCCTGCCTTTTAATCCATTAGTAAAGCTTGTCTCTTCCAGGCTACTACAGTTGCACATCATGATGGTGATGGCACAAGGATATTATAGAGGATTGAATTATGTCCCCCCAAAACTCACTGAAGCTTGAATTGTGTCCCACAAGTTTTATGTATTAGAAACTTAGCCCCCACTGTGACTGTTAAGAGGGTGGGAAATCCTATTATGGTAATTGAAAGGTGGAGCCTTGAAGAGGTGATTGGATTGTAGGACCATGCAGCAGTGAATGGATTAAAAATGGTGGTCAGGGGTGTGGTTCTGAGGGCTTTAAAAGAAGAGGAGAGTCTGTCTCTCTCTCTCTGCTCTGCCATTTCACAATGTGATACCTTGCCATCACTGTTGTCACCACCAAGGCTCTCACCAGATATGTTCTCAAAACTTTGGACTTCTTAACCTCTGAAACTGTAAGCAATAAATTTCATTTTCTTTTTAAATTACTCAGTTCTGTGTATTTTGTTATGAGCAACAGAAGCAGACTAATACAGACATCAACCCCTTGGAGCCACCACTAGCCCCTACCACACACTGCCAGAACTGAACACCAGCTCACCCACCTACACACCTTGGACTGACCACAACCATTTGCCCCTAATCTGGCTCTCCCACTTAGATCAGGTATGGCGAGAGTTTCATGATCCCCAATAGGCAAGGCCAAATGCCCCTCTCCAGCAAAGAAGCAGCTACAGGTGGTGCAGACAGACCATCGCCCTTCTGCAGTCCATAAAGATGTATGGATATTGTTAGGGGAAAAATGGGGCAGGAAGTTGGATAGAGACAAGAGCAGGAGGAGGAAACCTGGTTATTTGCAAGTGGGAAAACGGTTCCCCAAGGAGGTAGGTATGCATATGCGCAAAAGCACAATAGGTGTACTATTGTTTCCTTTTGAAACATAATATTCTGCTTTTTTTTATATATAACAGGAGAAAAAGACAATTCCAGACAAGGAGCCCCTTCCACCATCTTGAGTGCCATTCAGTTGGACCAGTGAGCTCCCATCAGCTTGGGTGCCAATCACTTTAACCAATAGGACAGAGACTGCACTCAGAGCTTAACAAATGACCAAATGACACAAATCCAGCTAAGAGAACTTTAAACCCCCAGGAATGTAACCATCAGGGCTTTTGAGCCACTCTTGCTCAAGCTCGCTCCATCCTCTCTGGGGTGTACTCTCACTTTGCTAAATCAATCTGCTCTTTGCTTTTCACCTGTGGTGTGCCTCATCCAGTTCTTCACTCAAGACACCAAGAACCTGGATTTACACTGGAACCTGGAATTTCCTTTAACGTAACAAATAGTAGGTGACAAGGCAGCCGTAACATACCCCTTAGCTTGACTGTTTTAAGCAGGTTTTTCTTTTCTGACTATAGGCCCCTGACCTCCCTTAAGAGCATTTACTTTAGCAAACTTGCAGTTGTAATTTCTTTCTTTGCCCCTGCCCCTTTGAGTTGTAAATCTTCTACAACCCAGGCATGCCTTTCAGAGGGACCTGAGAGCTAACCCTTTGAAATGGAATTAAGAAAGACAGTATCCCCATTTTCCAGTGTCTGTGCAAGGGCAGTAGCCTAACTTCAGTAAGTGCCAATTAGCAAACGTAGGTAGCCCAGTCACACTGACCAACCTCCCCTCAATATACTCCTGCACTTTTACACTAGCAGACCCCAGTGCTTAAAATCTCTCCTGCTTTTTGTTTCAATGGGGTTAAGTTAAATCTCTCTTCCCTATTGCAGTGGTTATGAATAAAGTATTTCTTGCCTGTTTAACTGGTCCAGGGCAACTTTTCTTTAGTATAAGGAGAGGCAGGCTCAGCCACTACAAAATACTGGATGATTTGGGTCACAAGCACAAGGTGTTTTTTCAGTGCAACCGATGTTATGTATAAACAGGTGTGTCAAGTTTGTGAGAATTTATTGAGCCATACATTTATTTTTGTGCACTTTTCTTTATGTATGTTAAACTCCAATCAATAAGCTTACTTTAAAATATAGTTTGAATTCTAGCTCTGTCATTTACAGTGTTAGGACACTGGAACTGGTTACTTAAAGTTCTCTTAATCTCAGTCTCTTTATAGGTTAAATAAAAAGAACAATACATACCTCAGTGCGTAGCTGTGAGGTTTAAATTAATCAAATGTTATAAAGTTCCGGGTAGAGTATCCAGTTTCTAGTACTCAGTGAATAATAGCTGTTACTACTATTCATTGTCAGTTTTTAAGGACTTTTGTAGTAATTAGTGAAAAGTCACTAAAATAACAATAAGTTCTTATTTCAGCAGCCTCCAGTGGATCAAGGTGTTTATCTTATTTTTCTTTACAACTTTTTAGACTGCCAGTTAATTATGACTTTAATCCATTTGCTTGTGAGTAGTAATGAATCATGCATAGTTTACAAGACAAAAACATCTAAACACAATCTAGTTTTTTAGTCCTCTAATAATCTAGTTTTTAAATTAGTTTTTAAAACTTACTGATAAATTTCCTACATTAAACTCCAGTTCAGACAAACTAATTGTCTCCAGTCACTTGCCCACATCCAATATATCTCACATAGTTTACTTTTATTGATCATTCACTCATTCACTCAATATTTATAATTACATGCCAGACACTGTTCTAGGAGATAGGAATATTGAAACAATAAAATCCTTACCTTCTGAAACTTACCTTATAGTGAAAGAGTCAATAGACAGGTTAAAACAGATAAATCATTACTAATTTTACTATTGTGAAAACATTTTTAAAAAGATGAAGAATACGGGTATGGGAAGGATAAGAGGGAAAGCAGGAAAAACCTTTCTCAAAGGAAGTAAAATTTGGAATAGAAACTTAGATAACTAAAAAAAAAAATGTAATTAAAAAATATCTTGCACATATTTAAGGCAAAGTGGTTTTAAGTAGAGGCAACAAGGGCAAAGACCTGAAGCAAGAAAAACCTTGACCTGTGACTGAAGTGTAGGGAGCAAGGAAGAGTCTCAGGTAATGACGTCTGAGGCAAGTAGGGGCTAGGTCAAGGTGGGCCATGACCAGAAGTTATTCAAGTTTTTAAAAAGCTTACCACAGTTGTCATGTGGAGATTACCGTGCAGTAGGGGTGGAGGATGGAGCAAGAATAGAGAAGGTGAGTCCAGTTAGAAGACTGTTATAGTAACCCAGGCAAGAGATGATGGTGGCTGCAGCTAGAGTAGTAATGGATAAGATAACGAGAAATAGATTCCAGATGGACATTGTAAGTAGAGTCAACAGGATTTGAGAATAGATTGAGTGTGGAGCTTTAGAGAAAAAGAAAAATGTCTGTAGGTTTTGGCCTAAGCAATGGAGTGAAGGGCAGTACAATTAGATGAGATGGGGGAGTAGTGAGATTGGGGGACTACAATCCAGAGTACAGTTTGAGATTCCCTCTACCTTTCCCTATTTTAATCTTTCCCATTCTTCCTTACCCAGGTCAGAATTACTTTTTCTAACCAGTTTGACCTGTGATTATAATTTAAATTTGTGTAGTACTTAAAATTATGCATTGTTTAGTTGGTAGTTACTCTATGTGGTTAATTTTATATATTCACACTTATTATAACTAGATTTCAAAGTCATTGCCACATTTCTTTTATCTATATAGCAATCTATTTCTCCCCTTTCTACACTGTACTAGTTTGAAATAAATACCAGATATCATATAATTTCATCTGAATAACTTCAGCATACATTTTTAAATGGTAGCAGCTTTTTTAAAAGCATAACTAGCATTCTTTAAATCTTAAGAATTTAGCAATTTTAAAAATATTAAATATATTATTGTTTCATAAATACTTTTTTATAGATTTATGTACTCAAATCATGATCTAAATAATATTCACACTTTGGCATTGGTTGATATTTCTCTCAAGATTTTTTTTAATCTGCAATTTCACTTCCATCTCGTGTGTGTGTGTAAAATTTATTCATTTAAGAAAACAGGTCATTTGTCCTACCTATCAAGTTTCCCATAGTCTAAATTTTTGCTGATTCCACTGTCGTAGTGTCATCTAATATGTTCTTCTGTTTTCCTGCACTTTCTATTATCATTTCATCATTTTTAAAATACAGTCATCCCTCGGTATTCAGGGGGACTAGTTCTAGGACTCCTGTGATAAACTCTGCAGATGCTCAAGTCTCTGATACAAAGTGGCGTAGTATTTGCACATAACTTATGCATATCCTACCGTATACTTTAAATCATCTCTAGATTACTTATAATACTTAATAAAATGTAAATGCTGTGTAAATAGTTGTTATACTGTATTTTTATTTGTAATATTTTTATTGTTGTATTGTTATTTTTTATTGTTTTTATCTCAACTATTTCTATCTGTGGTTGGTTAAATCTGTGGATGGGGAACCGTGGATATGGAGGGCCTACTGTATTCTTTTCAGTTAGCAACATGGTGGAATAGGAAGCTGCTGACTCTCCCTCTACCCATGAATACACTGAATTAACATATATTCTCAGATCACTTCGCTCTGAGAGAAAGACAGAGGCCAGCTGAGAAGCTCCTATCCACTGGGCAACTGAGAAAAGATCCACAACAAATGGGTAGGAAGAGCTGGGTCTCACTTGGGAATGAACCCTGCCCCCTGCACTGAGTAATAAAATTGAGAAAGCAATCCTTAACAAACAGCTTCTCTCCATGAACAGGAAGGTTTGGACCTTACATATGGCACCCTAACTCGAAGGTTCCCCATGGTTTGGCTCTTAAGTCCCCACAGCTTGGCTGTTAACTCTGGGAGCAGAGGGGATGAGACACATTCAAGTCTCTCTAGACCACAAGAAAAAAGATTCAGTTTTATAGAGGTGTGCAAGCACTTCCAGGGGCCTCATCCCCCAGAAGAAGGGCAGAGAGGGAGCCTAACAAATGCAGCTCCCTGTGTCTCCATGGAAGGGACACACTCCTCCAGTGGCTACTTGGCAACCTGGCTTCTAACTAACTTGCGTCGGGGATTTGAAGGGGCTGATAAATGTTAACCTGCTGCCAGCCTAAGAAGCAAACTGGTACTTCTTGAGCCTTCTCCCCAGCTTGCTCCAGTGATAACTCCAGGCCTATTAATCCCTCCTGGAAAAAGTTGTCCCACTTTTACAGCTCCTACCTGAGAGACAGCATCTTGGAGCAGAGGGGACTGGCATACGTGTATCTAGACCACAGGAAAAAAGCAACGATTTTATATGGGTGCACTTCCAGGGGCTTCTTCCCCCAGAAACAGTGCAGCGAAGGGGCTTAAAAAATGCAGCCCCACCCCAGAAGGGGTTCATGAAATGTATCATGTGCCCCAACATTTATAGCTACTTCCTGAAGGACTCTATCTCAAACCGCTTAGCTCCGGGAGCAGAAGGGACTAGGCATATGTGAGCCTTCCTAGATCATAGAACAAAATGGTGATTTTAAATGGGAGTGCAAACACTTCCAGGGGCTACATTTCCTTGGAGCAGTGCAGAAAAGGGGTGGGAACATGCAGTTCCTATTTTCTGTATGGAAGGGGCTTATGGCACACACTTCTAGTGGCCACTTGACAGCCTGGCTTCTAACCGACTTACCTCGGGGAGCTGACAGGACAGACAAATAGTAGCCCTTTGGTAGCCAGAGCCACAGCTTGGCACTTCATAATCCTCCTTCCCACCCCAGTGATAAATCCAGGTCTCATTTTCTCTGGAAGGATTTTGCTAGCCCAGCAAGTGCCACAACTTCTATAGCTCCCACCCAAGGAACTGTCTTCTTAACCACCAAACTCTGGGAGCTCTTGGGGCTTTGCATTTCTAAGTGGCACTAGACCGCAGAAAAAGGTGGATGTACAATGGACCCAATTCCAGCAGCTCTCTCTCCAAAATCAGGGGGCAGCCCAAACATGAGCACAGGCTTTTGCCACAGATCCTTTCCCTGGCTTAGGACAGAGAGAATGCGAGATAAAGCCTGCACTCAACTTTACCATGAAGATAGAAAGAATTGGAACACGTATACAACGTGTTCACGTATACAACACGTATACAACCCCCTAAACTTTACAGCTACATCTAGAGAATCTGGTTCCTACTTTGCCAGTCTTGGGATACTGACAGGATATGGCACCTCTTAAGCTCCAGGGGGCCACCAAAAGCAGAGACAGCAGTCTGGACAAGCACAAATATTTGAGAGACACCTTAAAGTCTCTGGCCAGACTGGTGAGATCCTTTTCCAACACAAGGCAAGTTTGACAAGACATAAAATAGACACATTGATCAATGTAACAGAATGGAGATCCCAGAAATAAACTTACACATCTACTGTCAAGTGATTTTCAACAATGGTGCCAAGAGCACACAATGGGGAAAGGACAGTCTTTGGATATCCACATGCAGGAGAATAAAAATGGACCCTTATACCATCCCTTATATGTGAATCAAGTTAAAATGGATTAAAGACTTAAAATAAGACCTTAAACTATAAAACTACTAGAAGAAAATGTAGGGGAAAGGCTTCATGACATTGGTTTGGGCAGAGATTTCTTGAATATGAGACCAAAAGGACAGGGAATTAAAGCAAAAATAGACAAAAGGATTGCATCAAACTCAAAAGCTTCTGCACAGCAAAGGAAACAATTTTAATAGAGTGAAGAGACCACCTGAAGATTGGGAGAAAAATATAGACAAATTATATGTCTGATAAAGGGCTAATATCCACAAGGGACCCAAACTACTTAATACAAGAAAATAAATATTTGCTCTTTTAAATAATGGGCAAAGGACTTGAATAGACATTTCTCAAAAGAAGACATGGAAATGGCAAACAAATGTATGAAAAAATAGCTCAGCGTCTATAATCATCAGAGAAATGCAAATTAAAACCACATGAGATATCACCTCATACCTGTTAGATTGGCTATTATCAAAAAGATGAAAGATATAAGTGTTAGTGAGGATGTGGAGAAAAACGAATCCTTATACACTATTGGTGGTACTGTAAATCAATACAGCCATTTTGGAAAACAGTATGGGGTTTCCTCAAAAAACTAAAAGTAAAATTATCATATGATCCAGCAATCCCACTACTGGGTATATAACCAAGGGAATTGAAATCAATATGCCAGAGACAGGATCAAGATTGTGCAACTGACAGTCCCCAGCATCACTCTCTCCCACAGTCGACCAATTTAAAACTATTAAAAAAGCAACGACAGCCAAGCTGGGGCCACTAGAGCTCAGGGGAAGAGGAGGAGAGACCTACAGAGTGCATGAAGGCAGGAGAAGCCATGATGAGAGAAAGAAAGGATTGCTCTGACTATTTTGAGCCCCAGCCACTTCAAGGCTGGCCCTGGTGAGCACACAGAGCAAAAGCTGAAATCAGTATGCCAAAGGGATGTCTGCACTTCCATATTTATTTCAGCATGATTCACGGTAGCCAACATATAGAAATACCTTAAATGTCCATCAACAGGAGAATGGATTTTTAAAATGTGGTATATATACACAATGGAATACTATTCAGCCTTAAAAAACAAAGCAAAACAAAACAAGAAATCCTGTCATTTGTGACAACATGGAAGAATGTAGAGGACATTTTGTTAGGTAAAATAAGCCAGGCACTAAGAGACAAGTATTATGTGATCTTACTCACATGGAATCTAAAAAAGCCAAACTCATAAAGAGTAGAATGGTGGTTACCAGAGGCTGGGCAGGGTGGAATGAAGAAAGAAAGGAAACATTGGGCAATGGGTACAAAGTTATAGTTAGATGAACGGAGTAGGTTCTGGTGTTCTATTGCACAGCATGGGGACTATAGTTAATAATGATGTATTGTATATTTCAAAGTAGTTGAGAGGATTTAAAATTTCACAACAAAGAAATGATAAATATTTGAAGTAATGGATATGCTAATTAACCTGATTTGATCATGCCACAATGTATACATGTATCAAAACATCACATTGTAGCCAATAAATATATACAATTATTATCGGTCAATTAAAAATAAAATAAAACTTAAAGAATATTCCTTATATTACCATAACATACTTTTATACTCTTTCTAAAAATTGGATAGAAATATGAAAATATTGGAGACCTGAGCTATGCTAAAATAACTTCCTTATCCCAGCAGAGATTTCATTTAAAACTCAATATTTTACATTTGTATTCTGCATTCATCACCAAAAAGACCTTGCCTTCTCAAGCAGATAATGAAATACTTTGGCTGTACATTGAATTTACATACAAATAGCCAAAAATTCAGTTTTGCTTCATTTTTTTGCCTCAAAATTCCTTTATTGTAACAAAGTTATTTTAACAAAATGGTAGCTTACGATCCTTGAACGCCTGGACAAGGCATTGTAAAAAGTGTTTTAAAATAAAATAAAATCTATTTACCTCTAACACCATTATTTTTAACCCTAAAAAAATTTTTTCAATAACTGTTTTGCTAAAACCAAGGTGCAAGTAAGTGTTTAAAGTTATATCAGTAAATTTAAAGTGGAATTAAATTAAACTAATTTGAATTGTGTGTCATTTCTCTTTAATTCTTGCTTGCATTCGATTTTATTCAGCCATCCTTCTGTGAAATATTTAAAACACAAATTGTAATTGACTTTTTATGTTAGCTGAGAAAGAACAACAGGGGACTTGTGTAAATTAAAATACATTTCACCCAGGTCTATAAAATAACCAACAGTGCATTCAAGCGTGGGAAACCCAGTTTTGGAAAGAGAAATTGGGAACCTCACTCTCAGGTTTCTAAAGGCAGGGGTGCTGCAGCCAGGTGCAACAGATACTGCCCCTGAGAAAGACAACTGTTTTATCATCTGTCTCACAGGGCTGCTGTAACAAAACACCACAAACTGAGTGGGTGGTTTACAACAACAGAAACTTACTCTCTCACAGTTCTGAAGGCTGGAAGTCCAAAGTTAATGTGTCAGCAGGGCTGTGCTCCCTCCAGAGCCTCTTGAGCGGATTCTTCCTTACTTCCAGTTTCTAGTAGCCCCAGACATTTTTTAGTTTGAGGTAGCATAACTCCAATTTCTGCTTCTGTCTTTGTAGCTCCTCTATGTCTCTTTTTATAAGGCCAACAGTCATACTGGATTAGAGCCCACCCTAATTCAGTAACACTCTATTTCCAAATAAGGTCACTTCACAGATACCAAGGCTTATGACTTCAGCATGTCTTTTTGGAAGGGCTCTATTCAACCCATAATAGCACCCTCCCTTGAGATGTGCAAAAATCAGTACAGACCAGGTACTTGAATTATCACCTTGCATAAATTATTATGTACCTGGGGCAATTAGGAAAATCACTATTTACAAGGTTGATTTGTAGCATTTTATCTGCACAGTAATTAGCTTCTGCAAAAAAGCCAACTGTTTTAACACTGGAACAATATAAGGCAAAATGACACAAATTGTTCAGTAGGTCTGAATTTTATTTTACTTTTTGGATTTATGTAGGCAGGTTTATCTTTTTTAACCAGATAGCACTCTTGCATGGATGTATAAGAGAGATGCAGAGGAAAAGGCAAAAATAAAGCCATCTAGGACCTCCTTTCTAAGATTTTCCCATACATGATGATCACGTGTTGTCAAACTACTTTTACCAGAGGTAAGTTCTGCTTTGTGTATTTGGTTTATTGGTTGGTTCTCTTTTTCTGAAATACCTCTCTCCATTCAAGTTAAGTTCTCTATTGTCCTGAATATATCTGATGACTTCACAGAGTCAACAGGATCCTTAGCCAGGGCTTATTCCAATTTCCTTCTGCTTACAGCTTCTCATTTATTGTCTTTGGTAATGTGGGGACTCACTTGGACCCCAGAATTGGTATAAAGATTATTTTAAACTGAAAACATTTGAGATTCAACAGATGCAAAAAGAAGCCTTTTTGGAATTTCCCTTATATGACTAAAAATAAGCAGAATTTTTTGAGAGTGAGGCAGCCATGAATTTCCTCTCCAGGGAAGTTTCACAGCCAGGGAAGAAAGGGACCACCAGCACATGGATGAAAACCTGCATAAACAGACATTATCATAAACTGTCATCCTCTTCATTTGTTTCTCTAAAAGACCATTTGTCTTCACCTGATTACGTTCATTTGCCCCCCCCCCCATTAAATTGGAATATAAAGCCCTATCTCTAGCTGTTGGAGGGAGAGCACTTCTTTTGTGAACTACCATATGCATATGGATAAACTTTGCCTTTTCTCCTGTTAATCTATCTGTTGATAGTTAATTTGCAGTCTCTCAAACATTTCAACTTAAGATGGTAGAGGGAAAGTTTTCCTTCCAACAGTAGTAAAAACAGATCACATGCTGTAAGTAAAAGAGTTTCAAAAAGAAATACAGAAGCCAGCTGGGCAGAAGAAACAAGATTGAAGTATGTGAAGACCCAGAGACAGGGAAAGCTGGCAGGAAAGCCCTACGTAAATAGAAAACAGAAAGAAATTGGCTGAGAGAGAATCATCGGAAGAGAAGAAAAAGAAAACGGCTTTCTTCAAACTCTGGAGTTTATATCTTGTATCACAGAGATAGAGAATAAAATCTATCCTGTTCCCCAAAGAGTTGGGACTAACAGATTCTATCCCACTGACATTTTAAAGAGCGGCTGATCAGCTTTCCTCTCCACCTCCTTTCCTCCCACTCCTGTTCCCAGGCTCGACTCCCATGCTGCCCATTCATCCACACTGCAACTCTCAACAATCCTCCTTTGCTTTGTTCAGCTCACTTTCTATGTCTTCCTGACTGGCAGTCCTGCTCCTGTGGTACACCTACTATTAATACCAACAGAGAGAACTACTTTTACAAAGCGTCCAAGTATACTTGATTACATTTGGCTTGTTTCCACTAAAAAACAAAGGACAAGGCAATTGACTTTCACTTTTCTTCCAAATACGTTCTTGCGTAAGTAAAGCTTTTCTTTGTAACCTTCAATATAATGCAGAGCCTGATGCATATTTTCTATTGTTAGTGAGCTCTTTGTTTCAATTGCTTCCAAGGTAAATATATTTGGCTCCAACCTCTGGAAAGTTAAGCAATTAATAAGTGTCAAATAAATGGCATCAAAATCACATTTCAATTGCATACAAAGGGACAAACACACAGAGCACTTGTGATATTGGACAGAATAAATATCAAAGATCACAAAGTGACAACCACTATTATTAGCAATAATTAACTCTGATATTGCAATTAACTCTTTCACATGTGTGTCACAAAGCATCTTTATATATGAGTATTTGTACAGTTGTGTTAGGTATTAATGTTGTAGGTTTCTTCTCTTTCTCTCTCTTCCCCTCCTTTCCTCTCTCCCTTTCTTGCTTTTTGAATTCTATCAAGAAGTTCTCACATAGTTTGCAGGGCCTAGTGCAACATGAAAATGTGAGGGCCCTTGTTCAAAAAGCAGGACAAATATGCCATTAACGGCATTAAAATATGAAGTTTTTTCCTTCAAAATATTTCATTACTTATGTGATACAATAATGGTGATACATGCGTGTGTTAGTCCTTTTCTGTTGCTCATAACAAAATACACAGAACTGGGTATTTTATAAAGAAAATGAAATTTATTGGTAACAGTTTCTGAGGCTGGAAGATCCAAAGTCCAGGGAACACACATGATGAGGGTCTTCTTTGGTGTTGGCTTTATAGCAATGCAGGGGTCTCACATGGCAGAAAATGGTGGAACAGAGAAAGCGAAAATTCCTCATGCACTCTCCTTTTAGAACTCTCAGAACTACACCCTTAAGGTGAGGATTAAGCCTCAGTGAGGTTGCAGGTCATCCACTCTAAAGTATATGAGTAACAACATAAACTTAAAAATTTTTTTAAAAGTTCCACTTCATAATAGAACACTGTTTCTATTAATATAAATATAATTGTTTATCAAATAAAATGGCCTTCAGCAAGAGAGGCAATTTGAAAATGACCATCCAACACGGAGACAGATACAGACATGAACACAAACCACTCTGGCACACATGGAGAAGGGCAGCAGGGCTGTGCCCACGCAGCCTTCCCTCAATCCTTTTCCCTAGTCTGGGGAACTAGTATTGGGGGTCACTGCAATGCCACCCAACAGGACTGGCTCTCTTAGTGAGAGAAGAGGGATGAGCCCCTTAAATCACTTCGGAATAAGGGCCAGGCTGCACAATCTTGGTACCTCTCCCTACCTGGGCCCACAGCATTCTCCTCCTTGCAAACTTGGACCTCAGGTCTGGATTCTCCTTAAGAGGAGCTATAGGAGGGTAGAGAGAGTTCCAGGAGGGTTGGAAGAAGGAAAGTTGTCTTGATGTACCTCATCCAGTAGTCTCTTATACTATAGGCAGCTGGGAAGCACTCTGGGAGCAGAGAGAGATGGTAAGAAGAGTGTCTGTGAGACCATGGGGAGTGCTAACAGTTCTTGCCCCACAGTACCTGCAGTAATTATGTTTCCCAGGCTCAGCTGGCAAGCATGCGGTCTGAGGGAATGGTATGTTTTCCCAACGACAGTGGCAGAGTTAAGGGGTTAAGTCACAGCATGGCCTGAGTGGAAAGGTACTATGCTTGCTACAGGAGGAAATAGATTATTCACCAAGAGAGCTGAAAGAATTGGCTAATTTGTAACAAAAGCTAAAAGAGGAAAAAGTCTAGAAATGGATATTGAGGATGCTGAACCAGGACTGGAAGACTATAGGCTTTTAGATATTGATTGATTTGAGTTTATTGATATGCAGGCACTCTTTTGTAACTCAGGATTTAATCTCCTGGCAAAAACACCTGGAGTTGATTCCCACCTTCTGCTAAGATATCTCCTTGAAGTTTGAAAGATGACAATCTACTATAAATGACACGGAGGTACCAGTTATGCCTTAACTTAATATTGAAGAGGGTGTCAGAAAGATCAGAGAGTTGGACATGTTAGAAAAGATTTATTAGGTAAGACCCATGCACCCACCAGTTAACATTGTGCCAAGGAAACTCAGAAGTTTCTCTTTTCTCTAAGAAATGCTCTGGTGAGGGGCCATCACTGAGAAGCTCAGTCTGAGTTTGTTCTCTTAGAATGGGATCAACAGTAGAAGGTGCTGCAGTGTAACTGGGTTCTCTAGCATCAGTGAAAATATGGAATTCCAGATGAACAGAGTCTAGGTAACAGTAAAGAGGTAAGGTAGATGTTATCTCCTGTAATGTGCAGTAAGGCTGGATGGCAATTAGGGGATATCAGTCTATAGGGATCTACAGTAATGGCTCAGAAAGCCTGATCATGGAATTTCAAGCAATTACACAAGTCAAGCTGCCTGTTATGAGTGTTATTCTCAGACTTAACGAATCAGAAAGTCAAGCAGGCAGAGCAGAAATCTATTATAAAATGCAAATGGCATCTTTGGGGTCAGACCCCAGCATGTCTGTGAGGAGTAAGTTCCATGAACAGGTGGTCCATAAATCCTGCCACTTATGTCTGCAGCTCAGACTCCTCTCCTTCAGCTCGCCATTAGGGCCTCGTGGTAGGCAGGGTTCCCTACGACCAACTGACAGAAGATACAAAACAAACCCAGGCCTGGTTCACAGATGAGTCAATTCAATATATTTATAAGAGCTATAAATGGATATCTGCCAACTACAGCCCTATACATGAGTGGCCCTAACATCTAGTAGTTAGGAAAAATTCTAGCAGCAACCTGGTCATTAACTCTTTGGACAAGGAGAAGTGGCTTCACGTAAGGGTATACAAAGATTCCTGGCAAATGTCCTGGTGTGTCGGTCAAGGGCTTAGATAAATCAAGACTGGAAAACAAGAGACTAGAGGGTCTGAAAAAGAGGCATGTGGGAAAACCTATGGAACTGGGCTCAAAGTCCATGGATCTTTATGTCTCAGAGAGTATCCACAACAAAGGAGGCACTTAACAACCAGGAGGACAGAATGACTTGGATAGTAGATATCAGCCCGATATGAACCTTGGTCACCCCAGTACTTGTTCAATGGACTCAAGAACAGAGTAGCTATAGTGACAGGAAAGAAGGCTATGCATCATCCCTATATGTGGGGCTTTTTTTCACTGAAGCTGATGTAGCTGCTGCTATTGCTGAATATCTGATCTTCAAACAACAATGAACACAATAAGCATGGAGACCACACAAGACACATTACCATCCCCTGAAGAGACCAACCAACCAACCACTTGGTAGCAAGTTGATTGCACTGGACCCCTGACCCTCATGAGAGGGAAGTTTCACCCTTACTAAGACAGATTTTGGCTACTGGTTTGCCTTTCCTGCCTCCCTAACACCATATCTGAGCATTCAGAGTGTCTGATTGACTGGCATAGGATTCCCAATGAGATAGCCTTTGATCAAGAGTGGAGGAATGAGCAAATAACAAAAAGACCCATTGCTTCTACCACATACCACATCATGACAACCTCTTAAAGTCTCAGCTGAGGCACCTACAACATTAGAGCACTGTTTTTCAAAATGTGAGATAAACTTCCAACTAATGGCCGTTACATGGTGGTGTGCCTCAGACAGTTAGAATATGATCTGAGAACCAAAGGGTCGAAGTAGCTGTGGCTCATCTTACCATCCCCCTAGTGACCATCTTGGGTAAGGTGAGCTCCCTGTCCCCAAAATTTTAGGTACTGCTAGATTAGGAGGTCTGGCTCCCAGAACAGGAATGTTTCTTCAGTACATACAGTAAGGATTCCACTAAATATAAAGCTATGCCTACCACTGGGTAATTTTGGGCTCCTCATGCTGGTAGACCAGCAGGCAAAGAAAACGTTGTACAGATGCTCCTAGACTTAGGATGGGTTTACACCTTGATAAACACAGCACAGTCGAAAATATCATAACCGAAAAATGCATTTAATATACCTAACCTACCAAATATCATAGTTTAGCCTAGCTTACTAATAATGTAAGTGCTCAGAATACTTACATTAGTCTACAGTTGGGCAAAATCACCTAACGTAAATCCTTTTTTAAAATAAAGTATTAAATATCTCATGCAATTCATTGGGTTCTGTACTAAATGTGAAAAACATTTCATTTGCCAGGAATATTTGTTTTTATGGGTACCCAAAAGTACACTTTCTGCTGAATGCATATCACTTTTGCACCATCATAAAGTCGAAAAATTTTAAGTCAAACTATCATACGTCGGAGGCTGTCTACACTGTACTGGCAAGGCAATTAGCCTTGATTATAAATGAGGAAATAGGTTGGTGCTGCATAAAGGGGGCAAGAAGATATATGTTTAGAACTTAGAGGACTCAGGGATGTAGCTCTTAGTGTTCCCATTCCTGGTGAATAACTGTGAATGAACAATTGTGGCAATAATGGCCTGACAAGGGAAAGTAACCAAAAGCTTAGACCTCTAAGGGATGAAGGCCTGGATTGCCCACTGGGCAAGCAACCCAGACGAGCGGGAGTGCAGTCCGAGGGTGAGGAGAATAAAGATTTGATTGTAGAGGAGTGAGATGATGAATAGAGTTTACAAATTATGGCCTAGGGTTCAACTGTAGCCAAAGGCCAAACAACAAACCCACTCTTGCATTTGTTTTCTGTCATTCTGAAGAATATTTTATTTTTGAAACAAGTGGCAATTATGTTAAAGAATCAGTGACCAAACACAGGGAAATTAAAGTGGAGCATGAGTGAATCTGAAGGGTACAAGGCTGGGACCACAGCAGACTCTGTTATTGAACCGTCCATTTTCCCTCAGCACTTACTGCTCTCATAATACTTCTTAAGGCAGGAGCCCAAAGCCTTGAGTGTCCTGAATATACTCAGCAACAACAAGGGGAAGGCTGGAAGTGCTGGGGAATTAATTCCGCAGGAACAGCCCTCAACCAATGATGTGTGAAAGTTGAAGGATAAATATCCTAGCTCTGTAGTCCTTCTATTGGAGCAACTCTCATGATGAATTACACAGTCCCCCAGAGGTCCCCATCAGGATTGAACTCTAATCGGCAAGTGCAGCAATCTGCTCATTAAAGGACCTTTATTGTCTTTCTGCCCCTCACTGACTCACTTCCCTACTTTCCTATCAATGTTTCTTGGATCATTGGCCAAATAAATTACTTTTATTCAAATTCTTGTCTCAGAGTCTGTTTCTGGGTTAAGCCAACCTAAGATACTCTTGCATAAGCATAGGAAGACTATCAACTCACATAAGAATCATCTGAAAGATTGTGTACCAAGAGGTTTTTTTTTATTTTTATTTTTTTTTCCTTAGAGAAGTGAGACAAAAATCATTCCTATTAATCTGATTCTTAAATATAAAAAAGGAATATAGAATTTTGTAATTAATCATGCAAGAGTTAATTTCTAATATTTAGAGCAGTTAAAAGTGTTAATGAGATAAGAAAAGATTAATGTAATCTTTATTGAAAGTATTTAAGCAAAGGGAAGTATTAAATGTATTCATACTAAGAGCTCTCTTATGGAAGAAAACACATGTTTTAGTTAAATATCTGATTTGCATCTTATTCTTTTGTCAAATCAGGGAAACTAATGATATGGATAATTGTTGAAGAGGCAGAAGTTATTGATATTAATTATTGAGATAATATGCTTCTAAGATTTGTTATAAAGTGTTTTTCTGTTATCTACAACAAACGGGCTCTGTTAGATGGTGTCTAGATAGAAAATTCACTGTTAATCATCCCTCATTCATAGATTTCCTGAGTGAGCTGGACACACAGGAGTTTCTTTTTAGAGGCTTATGTTATTCTATATGATAAAGCTGATTACAGTATTTGTAGCATGTGCTCTAGGCTCAAGGTCTAAAAACAAGTCCCCATACCCTAAACGCAACTGCAGATCTTACCATCACCCTGATGCTGAGGCACACACGTGAAATGAAACAAAGAAAGTTCCATTAAAATAAAAAAGGACAAAATTAAGAACTATTAGAGATAAAACATAACTACGGAAGCAAAGGAGATCCAATGTATATGTAATTTTTACATTGAAAAAAAAGACAAAATTGACAGAAATATTTGAAGATAGCATAGAAGACAACTTTTCTAAAAATAAAAAAAATCCATCTATAGATTGAAAGAACAAAATATATCCCAGAAAAATTTAATACATAAATATTAACACCAAGACATACACTGAAATCAAAAGTCATAAAATGGACAGTGTATTACTTTGCTAGGGGCTGCCATTACAAAATACCACAGCTGCATGACTTAAATAACAAAAGTTTTTCTCATGGTCTGGAGGCTCCAAGTCCAAGATCAAGGTGTTGGCAGGTCTGGTTTCTCATGAGGCTTCTCTACTTGGCTAGCAGCTAGCCATGTTCTCACCATGTCCTCACATGGCCTTTCTTATGTGCATGCATCCGTGGTGTCTCTCTTCCTAAAAGGACACCAGTCGCATTGGATTAAGAGCCTGTCAGGCTGGGTCACAGATCCCTCAAGGCCATCCTGTGCAGGTTGTGAGTCAGGTAAGTGAACAAAGATTCTGGAAGTTGATAATAGGATAGACATGCTTAATCCCTATGTGAGCTCTGCCAGCCAGAGGTTCAGAGTCACTGCCTTTTACACTGAAAGTATGCAATAGTGGCAACAATCCAAGGGATACACGGGCACACATGCACATTAACTCTACTTTTATGTGACTTGTTTACAACAGATGTGCTGTATCATACACAGCCAGATATGAGGTGAGGGGGCCTGACTATACTGACTCCATTTTTCTCACCGAGCCCCACCCTTTTGGCTTCATTTAACCTTGATTACCTCCTTAACAGTCACAATGGGGGTTAGGGCTTCAACATATGAATTTGCAGGGACACAATTCAGTCCCTAACAGTCTGAAAAGAAATCCAGTCTCGTATGAGAAGGTGATAGTAGGCTTGCTTCTCACAGCCCTGCAGGAACACTCAATACTACAAGACTGTTGAATAAAACCAAAAAATAAAAAGAATGTTATCAGTAATTTTATAACTAGGCAGGTTGTTTGTAAAGTATTAAAACAAAAGCCTTTTAACATGTATAAACTCAGGTAAATATTTTTCCTGAGCTCTTCTTGATAACAAAATTTAAGGATGAATTCTACCTAAGGAACCAAAGGTAAATCATAGTTAAAATCCATAAACAGACATGCAGAGACATACCTACTCACACAGGCAATAAAAGAATTAAATTTTACAAACTATTGGGATTATGATTACATACTAGAATGTGTAATAAGCCCCACAAGAACACAACTTGTACATCTGAAACTGAAAATTATACAAATGCCTCCTCAATGGTGGAATAAATAAACAACAATGTATTCAAACAATGGAATACAATACAGCAGTGAGAATAGGCTGATTACTGTAAGTAACTAAATAAAAATCATAAATATGATGATTAGAGAAAGAAGCCAGGCACAAAATATTGCATATTATGTTATTTATACAAACCCCCCAAATAGGCAAAATTAATTTATGTATCAAATAGAGGATAGTGCTGAAAAGTGGGCACAATGTGGGCCTCTGGGGTGCTAGTACTATTTTTTGATCTAGATGCTAGTTACATGGGCCACTCATTTTATGCAAAACCTTTGACCTATACACACTTATCTGTGCCTTTTTATAAATGCATGCTGCACTTCAAAAAAAGTCAGAGATTAAATTACTAAAAGCAACCTAGAACACCTGTTCAGTGCATAGCACATAAATCTTTTAACCATCGAAAACAAGGAAAGTATTGGTAAAACCTAGATACATAACACTGATGATAATCACTTTTTAACCTTATTTATAACTCTGATAGAAATCTTGGGTTAAGGAATAAACTCCAAAGTAGTTGCTTTTGGAGACCAGACATTGATTAAAAAGAAGAGATATTGCATTCTATCTTTGGTTAATAAGTGAAGACATCAGGCTAACACCTGAGGACAGACGATGTGGTGGGGAGGAAGCTCTCTCTGTTCGCTCCTAAACGACCACCCTTGCTATGCCCCTTTCTCAAGCCATCCTGAGTGTCTTTGCAGTGACTTAGGTTACATTTTCTCTGGAATTTAGACTTTCCAACTCCCCCATCCTCACCTTGCCCTCAGCCTGTCTGGATTTATCCTGCTTATCTCTCAGGCCTTGGGTTTGATACTGCCTCATCCAGGAGACCCTCCTGGACCTATCGTGTAAGGGCGTGGTTACCTTTTAAGTCCTTTTAAAAACTTCTACTCTTCCTCTCATAGAGTTATTATAACTGCTTCTCTAATGATCTTCTCTATCATTAAACTTTCTACCTCAAGAAGACAGAGATTTTGTGCTTCTCTTCCATCAATAGTATCTATCACATGGAAGACACTCGATAAATAGCGATTGTGTCATGACGATTGTATTACTTGAATAAAAGAATGAGTGGGTTACTTAGATACAGGAGAAACAGAGATGAAAGTGTCAGAATATACCTCCAGCATCAAACAGTTTATTAGTATTATCTTGGTTATAAGTGACAAAAACTGAACTTGAACTAGCTTAGGCAAAAAGGGGTGATGACTACTGATCTCATAAGAAAATTACAGTAAGGAATGTGTGGATTAGTTAGGGCATTCTCCATGATAATTTTCAGGAAACTCACTTAACTAAGACCTTGGTAGATTTAGCTTTAGGTGAAGCTTAAATAAGAGTTCAAATGGTGACCCAAGTTCTGGTCTCTCATTGTCTCCAGTTTCTCTTTGTTCTCTTCCATGTGAAAAGTTCAATCTCATACCCCACTGGGCAGTAAGACGGGGCAACGGAGCTCTCTCTGCTCACAATTCCTCTAAGATCAGCTTCCAGGGCAGCTTTGTTTTTTTGTTGTTGTTGTTTTTGGCTTTTTCCCAGTGGTTCCTACAGAAGTTATGAAATCCACTATGAGGTAACTGGATGAAATCATGTGTCCTCTCTGCACCAATCCTGTGATGAGCAGACTGTGATTCCCTATTTGGCTTAAGCTTATGTTACGTAGCCATCCCTGCATGTGCAGGTGGAGCCGTGCCCAGACCTCAGAACTGGGTGAGCAAAATATCCATCCCAATATTAGCACTGCTGCCAGACCAGCACCAAAAGCGATTGAAGTAAAGGACAAATGACCCCTACAGGGGGTCACAGAGCTGACCTATGGACAAATAAACCTGGAGCCTGAATGCCTGCAGGACATGCTTACCCTCCTGTGCTACACTCTGCCCGGTTGCTGTCTCCACAAGGGTGGAGCCATGACTCACAGCTCACTTCCCTTCCTTCTGCCTCAACAAATGTAACTGCCACTCATTAATATTTTAACATTTAAAACTATTTTAAATAATTCATTTCCTTTTTCACAATAAATAGCAAATATCCCATTGCATTTCCAGACAGGCACTTTAGGAAATGTTCGCCATAGTAGTTTCAGGACAATCATAGAAAACAAATGCCCAAATCCAATTAGTGTGTCATTAAACATTTGTCACACAGGCAACAATACTAATTACAACCTAGTATCCTAGAGGAAATAACAAAAACTAAGAGGTAATCAAAATGTCCCAAAACATTGTAGGGAAGATCTACCACATTAATTTCTTTGTGATGTCTAATATATGACCCTGAAGAAGTCAGAAAAAGTAATAGTATCCTTTACGCAATGTAAGTTGCTATTGAAAACATTTTTCAAAGTTGATTTATCTTTTCTCCAAACCATTTTTAATCCTGAGTTTATGAAACTGTTTTCCCTGCCCTTTCCTTGTCTTTCCATGTGAATGAAAGAATTCCCTGTAAATAGATTGTAATTGCACTTAACAGCAAATTAATCCTTCCCTCTAGATATTCCACATTGCCTCATAAAACCAGAAAACAATTCAAACCGGGCCTGCCTCTAACTGGAAGCCACATTTTAAGAACTTATTCTGAAGAGCAGGAAGTCTTCTCATAGGTGAGAGTAACTAAGATAATTTAAATATGGGTGAATACAGAAATAAATTCCCAGGCTCTGTTACTCTCTTTGTTGAAACCCATTCTTTTGGAAAATCGTTTTCTTTAGCTATTGGACAACAAAATGCATTGTCAAGAAATTTTATAGCAATAATTATAAAAGATGTCCATTTGAACCCATTGAGGTCTCACTGATTTTATAACACCCAGCAGACCTCCCTGCAGGAGAACACTATATTTATGTGAGCAATATATGCGAGAATTGAGATCGTAAAATTAAATGACCACATAGAACTGTCATTTATATGATGAGCGCCTACGTATGTGAAGGCTGGTTTATTTTGCAGCGTTGGGTTGCGTTAAATGGTCCACTCTCAGTGAATGTTTTTAATCACGCATTTCTTCACTCTTTCTGCAATATTACACTTGAAGGACTGGTAAGCAGTTTGCTATGAAATGCTAAATGGTTACTGGCACTGCTTTTCTGACAGAAGAGCTCACTAAAATAGAAGTACAGTGCATATTGTATGCAATTGTTTTATGAGAGACATTATGGTTACTAGAATAACATTTCATCATTACCAACTGCTGAGAGGAAAGTCATTAAGATATTTGGCAAGCCAGTGCAATTTTTCAACAGAGCTATATAGTACGAGACCTTAGAACAGCTTCCATAGACAGAAGCTGGCTGTCTCACAAGAAAAAAAAGATCAAGTCTCAAGTCTTCCATGTTGCATTTATGATAGATTATTTTCAGAGTCCAGTGACGAAGTTAGATGATATGTCAGGAGTGTCAGGAGAAAAACAGAAAATGCTTCTGTGAAATATATGCATATTTTATATGTAAGAATTTCCTGTACATATGTATGTTTACTGTGTGAGTATAAAAGATTAACCTCTGTGATAAATCTCATGACAACGTCAATATGTTAAAACTCATCTTTTCTTAGGGAACTGCCTTGCCTTCAACCAGAGATTAACTTTTACACTTTTAAATGCTAATTTCTTGGGGTTTTTTTTAATAAAAAGATATTTATGGATGAAGCAGGGTGATAAAAGGGATTGGTCTGAAAACACTTCATTCAAATAAAGAAAAATAAAATAAGTAGCTTGATATTAACATTTTCTACAATGGTTACTGTTGGTAGAAAAAAAAGTCATGATAATTGTACAAATGTTTTGCAAATATATATATACATATACATGCATATATTTGTGTGTTATATGTATTATTTGTGTGTGTGTGTATATATACATATATATGCAAGATAGATAGCTTTTTGATTGCTAAACTAACAAAGCTTTACCACCTACTCTTGCCTATGCTACTTCTTTCCATCTCATTACATCAGAAAAAACACTGGCATTTACCAAAAACAAATACTTTCAGCTATTTCTCTAAAACAACAAAAATAGACCAAATTGGAATTATTTAGTCAAATATGTGACTGTGTGTGAATAATTGTAGAGGCAAGACTAAGCTATCTGGTTCTTATTAGTAAGTGACATAAGTAAGTATGTGGTCCCCTTAGTAAGTGGCATACTACCTTGCATATAGCTCCTAAGAAGCAGTTATTAGTTAAATGAATATTCACAAAAAGGACACTGGAGATCTGATAAATAATAGTGTCCAATATATTTTTTAAGTTACCCAGAAAACTGAATTCTACTCTTGTATATTCAAGACTCCATGTAGAAAGGTCTTGAGTTTCTCGCAAAAGTTATGAAGGAAAAATAAAAGACAGTCAATTTGGTTAAAAAAAATCAAACCAATGAATTAATCAAATTTTTCACTCTTTTGTGTTTTGGTGCATGTAGAAACACCCAAAGTATATAAAACTTATAGTATCATCATGTTTAAATTGTTCACCATAGCCATGTCTTACTTCTATCAGCCCTTCTATGAGCTATTTTTCATAAGCTGTTTTTTATCTCCCTAGCTACTGATAAGAAAACTCATCAATATTATTAAAATAAATGCAGAGATCACCTTATTTCTTTATGCAATTTTAGAAAGCTCCAAGATGACGATCACCTTATTTCTTTATGCAATTTTGGAAAGCACCAAGGTGACAAAGAAGATACTGTTCTTGACAGAGGTGTTGTTTTCCTAACAAGAAAATAAAGAAAACTCCTAGCTGCTGATCCTCAAATAATCTCTTTTTGATCCATGCACTTTGTTTCAAATAATACACTATACAGATGGTATAACTAAGACCTATTTTATTTAAAAACAAGAAGTTTCTCTGTATATTTCCTCTGCTATATACCATCATAGCTACATTTCCTTCCAGTGGAAGCCAAGTTGGCCTTACCTAGTCAAAGAATTTCTGCACCTAGAAATTTGAGTTCTGGGGGAAATGGAAGAAACATGTTGTCCTTTGATTCTACTTCTCACTTTGTGTCCCATATCTAACCTAGGTCCAATCATAAATCAGTCTGTAAAAATTCCACTGCCTGTACACATAGCCCATCCCATTATGCCATGTGGATGCAAGAAGGAGTTAATTCCACTCTAAAGTGAAAGAACTAGCCGAATTTTTTTTTTCTATTTCTTTTTCTAGGATCTCCTAACATCATAAGTGGCAAAAAGCAGGTTGTATTCAATTGAATGAATAAATGAATATATAGATAAATGAATTAGTGGATAATTGGAATAAATAAATAAGTGAAGAAATAGTTTGAATTGCTGTCCCATAATACATTTTCTATATTAAGCAAATATGTTTAGTTACTTTGCTGTGGGAAATAGTTACAAGAATATCATTGTATATTTTCCATTCATAGGTTTTGAAGATGTTATTCACATTTTATAAGAAAAAATATCAGCATAGTGAAGAAAACTTTTTGAAAAAATTCAGTGCAGAAGGCACTGTCTTTGCCAAACTATTAACGATTATTTTTTTAATGGAGCAGCAGACACCTTAAAAATGCTGAACAGCATCCCTTGGAAAAATATTTTAACAAAATACATAGTTCAGTTTAAAGCGAGCTGTGAAAACCGCCTGGTAAACAAAATGGCTTTATTTTTTCAAAGTTTCCAAGGCTTGTGACCCTGGGGAAAGCTTAATTAAACTCAATGAAGAAAAAAATTAAGTCATAAAAGTTGAATAAGTCAAAATATAAAATATTCAATTATTATTGCCTGTGGGGTTTGTTTTGTAAATATTTCATCCACGGTCCACACTTGGCTTTCTCTCCTTCCCATCTTTTAAGGGCTATCTGGGGAATAAACCCACGCTTTCCCACTCAGTTGCTAGACTTCCTCTTACTTTTCTTATAATTTATTAAATGATGTTTTCAGAAACATGAGTACTTTAAGTTTTCCTTCTTACTGCTTTGTGTGTTGTTCCTTTAACCCACAGAATTGCTGCAATTAGAGATATAAAAAGTCTCCTTTAGGGCATCAGGCCATCCTTTGGGGCTTTTGCTACAATTGTTTCTATCATGGAACTGCCTCCAGTCCTGCCTCAGATACACTACCTTAAATGTCCCTATATGACATAATTCTCCCACGATGGAGGAGATTTTGTTTCATTCAATATTCAGAAACCCTTATATGTGGTTCTTATTTGTTTGAAATTTCTGAAATAATATAGACAACTCATTACTTTCCTGGTATGTACCTGTGTATGAAATGTGAGCCCAAGGTGAATATTAAATAAAGTTTAAAATGCATTGAATATGAATAAACCTGTAAGGACTGGATCTATGTTGAAATAAATGGCCTAAAATTTAGATATGTATGAACACTATATCACTATTGTTTTTGATGTCAGAGGTAGGGTCTAGAGGAGTCAGATAGTCGGACTCAACACTCCCTGTCCTTTTACCAAGTTCTTGACCCTTCTACAGGAAAGAATTCAAGAGCAGAGTCACAGTAGAAAGTGTGAACAGGTTTAATATGACAAATAAGAGATACAGATTTCACAGAGAGAGTGCAGCATAGCTCCACAAACTGAGCAGGGCCCACGTGAAGTTTAACACAAAAGCAAGAAACACATATTTAAAGTTCAGTACAGAGTGCAGGCTGGCTCAAGAGAGTGAGCAGCTGCTTCCTGAAAGTAAGTTTGATACAAAATATAAGAAATACTCAGTCCACAGGCAGAGTGTGGACTGGCTCCAGGAGAGTGAGCAACAGCCCAGCGTTCTGCTGGATTTCAGCTTTTATAGTTTTGCTACTTAATTAGTATTCAGTGAAGGGGGTGGTTCCCAGTTACTAACATAGTCTTGCACATGCCCAGTTTGTCTCTTCTTGGAACATGTTCATTGGTCAAATCCTGTCACATGCATCAGGCATATTCAAGAACATTCTGTGCTCTCTAGCACCTCTACTGGAAAGTCATTCAGATTGTAAACTCCACTTTACTGAGCATGCCTGGCTACTAGGGTTACATCGCCTCTCTCTACTGAGCATGGCCAGCCACTAGGTTTGCATAAGCCAGCCCCTTGTGGTCTCATGTTCCCTGTGTTGGTGCTGAAAATAGGTCTAACTGGCAACAGTAACTTTCCTCTAGGGGAGGGCCTAGAGAGGGGGCTTGAGACCTCAGGGAACAGCTTGAAAACCAGAAGTGTGTCCTGAAACCTGAACCCAGGGAAACTGAGTACCTGCTATATCATTTATAATCAATATCTTGGTAGCCATTCACTTTATCATCGTGATTTTCTATCTCAGCAATAGACTACATAGTTTTTCTAGTAAACCTAAATTATCAGAAAGTATATCTGATACATATTTTTTATAGTAAACATATTTATTTACACTATAGTAGAGACTTTAAAATATGAGCATTATTTTATTTTATGAATCAAGTCATACTTTGTAGGTTAGTGATAGCATGTTTTTTAAGTTACCACTTACTCTCAAATTTATATCTTGTATGCTGGCTTCAAACACTGACAAGGATGTGGAGAAATGGAAACCCTCCTACACTTTGATGGGACTGTAAATTGATGAAACCCTTATGGAAAATGGGATGGAGATTCCACAAACAACTGCAGATAGAACTGCCAATTGATCCAGAAATTTCATTGCTGGGTATATACCTAAAGTAATGGAAATAATCAAGTCAGAGATACCTGTGCCTACATGTTTATTGCAGCTCTGTTTATAATAGCCAAGAGTTGGACCAAACCTAAATGTCTGTTGTCAGATGACTGATGACTGGGTAAGGAAAATGTGGTATATGCACATTGGAATACTACTCTGCCACAGGAAAAAAAAAAAAGAATGAAATATTGCCACTTGCAGCAACATGGATGAACTTAGAGAAAATCATGTTAAGTGAAATAAGCCAGGCACAATAAGAGAAATACCCCATGTCCTCACTCATAAGTGGGAGCTAAAAAATAAACATATAGATAAAAGAAAGAAAGAAAGATACAACAATCACAATAATAAATTGAACTTTTGAAAGGAGAACTGAGGTTGCCAGAGGTGGGAAGGGGGTGGAAGGGAGGAATTGGTAACGGGCCATGAAAAACGGTGACATTGTATATTGTTGAATATAATAATTATTCTGATGTGAGCATCACACATGCACACAGGTATAGATATTCAACCCTGTACCCATGTACAATCAACTGTTACAATAAAAATGAAAATTAAAAAAAAATTATATCTTGGATAACTTATGATTATCACATATTTAGTTTTTTTTAATAGGAGGATAATAAGTGACAATTATAATAGCACTTTTTATTCTACAGCATCTCTTGGTGTAAATTAATCATGTTCATGCCTGCCAACTATGTTTTGAGTAGTCTTTCTGCATATGGGGAAATTTTCACATTGAGTGTCTCCTCCCCGCAATGGAAAGCAAAGCCCAAATTTTCTGATTTCCTTGCAGTTATTGATCAGAAATGTGACCTCAGCCACACCAATCAGACCGACCCATGCAAGACTCTCTCGGACATTATCAACACGATGCCAGGCACTGCACAGAGCTTCTGCTTAGTTGGAGCAGTTGGAACAAAAGTCTTCAGCAAAGTAGATCTCCTAACAAAGTGACATCCATGCAGTGGCAAATGCAGTTTCAGAAAAATCCCATTCTTGGTTTTTGATCCTCTTGGTGGCTATGGCACCAGGGAGGTATCCTCATCAGGACGGTACAGCCTGGTTATGAGCACTGCTCCTTGAAATTAGCTTTAAATCTTTGCATTTCCAGCCATTAGATCCTCTGAGTTATCTAAAGCCTTTTTTCTGTTTAAATCTGCCAGAGCAGATTCTGGTGCTCTAAGAGCCCTGACTGATATGCGTGGTTCATTATGCTCATAAGAACATAAAGGCTGGAACATTTCTTTATACTCTATGATTATAAAATTGGAAGAAAAATGTAGTAATATTCAGTAACTAAATCAAATTCACTAGAAGTTTTTGTGATCTAAGTTATGATATAGTTTAATAAGCTATAGAACGGCTTGGTAAATCAGTAAAGGAAGCATAAAATAATTAAAAAATAATTCAAAATTAATTGTGAGATTAGAGATAGCCACACACAATCAAAAAACTGTATTAGAAGTTCAAATTGCATGTATTCAGGGGTGCATTGGAAAACTTGTTCATTCTCACTGCCTAAAGTACAATTACTAGAAACCTTTGCCCAAAGATAAATGAGTAAATCTGAGGTGAGAAAAAAAGAAAAGAAAACACATAACCTTAAATATCAACAAGGTAGAAGTGTTGAAAAAGCAAATAATACACAAAAGTGACCTCAAGGGGCATACTGTAGACTCCTCATTGAAAAGTCAATATCTAATAATCATTTAAAGAAGTAAAAGTGGTAAGCAAAAGTGGCAAGGAAAAGTATTCTGAAGAGTGACTCTGAATCATGAAATATTACTTCACATGGCAGAGCAGTAAAAGTGGAATTCTAATTTGGTGCAACCAATTCATCCATTTCTAATTTATAATTCACACTGTGTCATTCATTCACTAATGCTTGAAATATACAGACTAGATGCTTCTTGTTCATCAGGACAACTCTTGACACCAAAACGGTAATGCAATTATTTTGAAAGCAATAGACTATTGCCAAATTGATTTATGTACTGTCTCTAGGATGCTTTTAAATTCATAGTCTATCACATGAGTACAATACAAAATTCAAATGAAATTCAAAATTTAGCTCAGAAGAAACATTTTAATTACAAACACAATTGCGAGTTAACATTTGAAAGATAAAATATTTAGCAGAGAGAACCAGACTTAATTAAGTATTTATTCTCCCCCAAATAAACCAAGACATGACTATCTTTTCTAAAATCTGTTAGTTGATTATTGAATTAGAGACTTTGTTGTTCAAATACTGCAAGATGGAAAATAGCAATGTGAAAAAAATATATATTCACCTGCTTGATGAACTAGTGGAGATATCACATCTAGTATGAATTCTCTCTATATATGGTCTATGTGTTATATTTAATGTTAATATCAATTTGTAGGGAGATACTGTGTTGAGATATTAACTGGTGTGCCTTCTCCCATTCTGCAGTCACAGACTCTACATTACCTAAAAGCATCTTTTAACCTCCCCCCCACCACCTTCCACTATCATTCACAGCAGCTAGACTTGAAGGATTCACCATGGTCTGCTATTAAGCTATATTATTGAAAGGAGTGTAGACAAGTGGTTAAAAAAAGCAGACTCTTGAGCCGGACTCTCTGAGTTCAAATGCCAACTTTGTAAGTTGATAATCAAATAATTTCAGGCAAGTTATTTGACTTCTGTATGACTCAGTTTCTTCACATGCAAAATAGGGTTGTTGTATAATTCAGTGAGTTTATATGCATAATTTGCTTAGAACATCACCTTCCACACAGTTGGAAGTAAATACTTGCTATTATTAGTTACTACGCTCAAAATCTACTGTTCCCTGTATCTAAATAGATCGGGTGTCTTAGTTTGTCCCATCCTAAAGACTAAATTAAAAGATGCCATGAGGAGAAGAGTAGAGTTAGGAACATGCTGGCATGTGGAAACATGAAAACACCAGAGCAAGCACCACCTACATCACTCCTGAGAGAAAGGCAACCGGCAGGGCACTCAGAACCCAGAGGTCAGCCCATTTCTGCCACTCACCCCATTTGGCCTAATGCTTATCTGCTCCTTGAGACTCCATCCACACCGCTGGTCTACACCCCCACCCCACCCCAGTATTGACAAACTCATATCCTGCAGCTTAGGACTTTTGTAAAATCCTCCAGAAAAGGATGGACTTGGAGTGAGAAGGTGGTGTCACCCAGGGAAGGTTTCACCCTGGACCACGATGAGTCAAAAGGAACTCTGTATTTGGAAATGTTCCACTAAACTGAGAGGGCTACAGGCTGTGTAGCCCCTACCACATACATACTGAATTTCTACTCTATTCCACCTAAATCTTCACGCAAACCACTCCATGTGGTTTCTAGTAATTTCTACTAGATCTTTCCATATGCATTGCTTTACTCCCTTTCTCTCCAACTCTGGAGTACAATTTGCTCTGATTCTTCTTTCCTGACTGTAATGGTGAGGTCTACCAAGACATTTTTTATAAAATGAGTATAAAATGCCAAGATTTTGATTTAGGCTTTCTATAATAAAACAGTGCATCCAAGCATAGAAAAGGATCCCTGCAGTTAGAATTAGAAGACCTAAATTTGAACGAGCCCTGCTACCTACTAGCTAGATGATCTTGACAAATCACATAGATTTTCGAGACCTCATCTGGAAAATGAGAAACACCACATTCGTGACCTTACAGAATTATCTCAAAAATCCAATGGCATAATAAATGTGAAAGCATTTTTAAAACTGTAAAGTGCTCCATAATTATCAGGCATAAATCTACAACCATATGTCAGCTGCTTTCCTGTAAATGCCCCACAACAACTTCAGTATAAACTCATTCTCTCCTGTGAAGTGAACACTTTTACAGGAAGATTGCTTTGAAGTTTGACAGTAATAATAGGTCAGTTTTAGTGTAATTCTTTATCACTTTCTATAGAAAACCCTACTTATAATGTTTAATGGTAAAAATGGCTATTTCCAAAGTTTCCCAATGAAATAATTAGGAAAGGCAATACACAAAAAGAGTTGATACGGCTTATTTTGCTGCATTTTTAGTCCAAGACAGAAAAAGCAAATGTTAAAAATAAAAGTAGACTTCTAGTATTCTAAAAAGAAGAGGCCAGACACACACATAACCCCCCTATTGTGTGAAAAACAGCAATTATATTGTCCTACAATGAGTCCCCAAATTAAAATCATATAAATGGATGTCAATATATATTTGTTATATTGAAAAGCCAAAAGATAGAAAAATAATAGCTGTGTTCCTGTCCCATGCCCTGGTAATGACAGTGGTGGAGATATCTGCTACCCAAAGAGGCCAAATTGATTCAATAGTACAACCCTAGAACAGTTTTACATATTAAATTTTTTTTTTTTTTTGACCAGTAAGGGGATCGCAACCCTTGCTGTCTGCGCCACGCTCAGCCAGTGAGCGCACCGGCCTTCCCTATATAGGATCCGAACCCGCAGCCTCGGCACTACCAGCGCTGCACTCTCCCGAGCGAGCCACGGGGCCGGCCCTTTACATATTTAATTTAATTTCATTGTGTGAATCGGTATTTATTAAAGTCAAGTTCTGATTAGTCAGGAGTTGATTAGCTAGTTTGTAAATTACCTAGGAATTTTTTTTTTCTTTCCTCTCTTATTATCTCTAGTTCCTGAATTTTGGTCATTTCACTGACTGTCAATTAGCCTTTCCACTGAACTATGGGTAGAGGAAGTAAAAAGAAACACAAGATGTGCTGTCTGTGCTCTGTCTTGTTAGCAATCCTAACAAAGTCTCATGAGAGAGAATCTGGAACAATTAGCTTGGATTATTTGTAGATTTCTATTTCCTTACATTTGTGTTCTTCCTTAATTTGTCTCATTTAGTTAATAAGACTTTATTTCCATTACTGATGAATGGAAATTCTAATGAGCCAGATCAAATATATTTTAAATTCTATGAAGACATTTATCTAAAAGCAAATTAATGATACTTTAAAAAACCTTAATTTTGCTTTATATTTTTAATTTTGTAATATGAATACATTATTTGTTTTTATTACATACTACATTGAAGGATTTTAAAATGTAAATAATTGATATACATTTCTTCCTGTTCTATAATTCAGTTTTTTACTTGATTTTTAAAAAAATTTAAATGTTCACACTTGCACATATCCCTTGTTTATTTATTTTAAAATCCATATATTATTCTGTTAGATAAGTGCATATTATGTATTTATCTATTTTCTAATTGATGTTCATTTTACTTGCTCTATTTTCTACACTATGAATTATGCTGCAATGATCATTCTTATATATGTCTCCTTATTAATGTATATAAAAATTTCTCTATGGTGCACACCCAGAGGTAAAATTTCTGTGTCATGAGATATGTCAATTTTACTATATAATGCCAAACTATTCTCCAGAGATTCTTCACTATTCAACACTCCTGTAAGGAGTATCTGAGAGTTTCTGTTTCTCTAACACTTGTTATTGTCAGATTGTTTCTCATTTTTGCCTGTAACAGGTATTAACATTTCTCTTATGGTTTTAATTTGCATTCCCCTGATTATTAGTGCAGCTGAGCATCTTTTCATTCACTTACTGGCCATTTTTATTTTTTCTCCTCTTAATTACCTAGTCTTATCCTTTGCATATTTTCACTGGGCACTGGGTACTTCTGTTTATCACCCATGTGGGCTGCAAATATCTTTTCTCAGTCTGTGACTAGTTTTACACCTTATTTACAGTTTCTTTTGTGTAAAAACTTTATTTATGATTTAGCAAATATATCAGAATTTTCATTTATGATTTGTGTTTTTATGTCTTGAGTAAGTAAATCCTTTTTTACTTGACAGTCATAAGGCTATTATTCTTTATTTTCCTCAAAAAATTCTAAAGGATCTATTTTAACTTTGTTCATCTGCATAAACAATTGCCCCAGCACCATTCGTCTAATAGTCCATACATTTCCCCATTCATTTGTGATGCCACATCTCTCATCCATTATTATGGTATGAGTGGGTCAGTCTCTAGGTTCTTTATATTCCATTGGTCTATTTGTTTATCCTGTTGTTTATCCTATCATTTATTTATTCTATTTGTTTATCCTTTATTATTTGTTTATTAAAATTACTAATATCTGGTAAATCAAGTCTACTATCATAGCTCTTCTTCAAGTTGTCATAGTTACTTTTGGCCAGGTGCTTTTGCATTTGCACTTTTCAAGTTCCATGAAAGACCCTAAACAGATTATTATTGAAATTATATAAGATTTAGAGATTAATCTGGGGTGCATCATCAGAGTTTTCCAACAAACAAACATATACGTGTAAGTTTCCATTTATTTATTCAAGTTTTATTTTTATGATCTCCAATAATTTTTCTGCATCAGTATTACATTCTATAACTTTTTCCACTTTAAATAGCATGTTCTTATTGATTGATTTTTGTTAATTATTAGTGTACTTATTATTAGGTGATATTGACTTTTGTATGTTGGTTAGTTCTAATAGTCTGTCTACATATTCCTTTGAATTCTCAATGTAGGTAATCATATAAAAATCGACAAAAAAGAAAGCTTTATCTCTTTCTTTGTAATTATTATTATTTCTCTATTTTTTCCCCTTTTCTTTCTTCCTGCAACCACTTTGGAACATTGCATTGACTGTTACCTACTATTCATTCACTGTTGAATAGAAGCCATAAGAGTTGGCATCCTTTTCTTTTTCCTGACTTAAGGAAAGTGCTCGTCATTTTTTTGTATGTTTTTGGTAGATAACTTCAACCAGGTTAGAGAATTCTTTTCTAGTTATTGTTTTCTTGTGAGTTTTTATCAAGAGTGAGTTTTGAAATTTGTTACAGGAGTTTTCAGCATTTATCATAATATGGTTTATATTCTTTTTTGATTTGTTTATATGGTATTTTAGAGTGATAGGTTTTCTAAGGTTGAACTATCCTCATATTCCTAGAAAGTATCCTAATTAGTTATGCTATATTTATTTCTGCTAATATTGATTTAACGGTATTTTATTGAAGATTTTTGCATTTGTTCGCACCAATGAAATGTAAATATTTGTTCTTGTGCTCTTCTAATTACTGAAGTATATCCAAACATGAGGTTAGTGTTTTTTGTGCTTTTGCTGTTCTACAAAATCTTAGGTCTTATTTAAGCATGTTCGGCCCCTTGAAATCTTGGCAAAACTTATCTTCTCAGTTTAGTTTCTTTTGGGATGCTTTCACTCATCTTCGGTCATGAGGCTGTGACTGTGTCTCTCTCACCAGGAACTATAACCAACTCTGGACTTCAAGTAGCCAACCTCACTTTGGTCCCCTTTCTTGAGGGTTTACTTTAGGTCCTGGAAAGTTCTACCTACAGAGAACCTAAAGTCAGAAAGGCCACAGCATCTGCTGTGCTCACAATTTTGCTTTTTTTTTCTGTTTCTGGGCCAAAAAGATATGATGTCTTCATACTAAAGGCCATGTCTTTCTGATTTTTTTATTTTATATTTTATCCATCTTTGAAAAGTTTTTGGAACAAAAGGTGTTATCAAAATATGAAATTGTGGGCCGAGCCCGTGGCGCACTTGGTAGAGTGCTGCGCTGGCAGCGCGGCGACGCTCCCGCCGCGGGTTCGGATCCTATATAGGACTGACCGGTGTGCCGGTCACAAAAAAACGACAAAAAAAAAAAAAAAAAAATATATATATATATATATATATATATATATATATATATATAAAATATGAAATTGTACTTTTAAGTAAGTACATGTAAAACAGTTTTATTTTTGAGATATTTGATAGCTAGGTGCATTAGTTTCCTAGGGATATTGTAATAAACTACCACAAACTGGTGGCTTAAAACAACAAAGTTTATTACTTCACAATTATGGAGGCTAGAAGCACAAAAGCAAGGTGTCTGCAGGGCTATGCTCCCTCTGAAACCTTTAGGAAAGAATCCTTCCTCGCCTCTTTCTAGCTTCAGGTGGTAGGCTGGCAATCTTTAGTGTTCCTCAGTATTCCCTGGCTTGCAGCTCCAGCACTTCAATCTCTACCTCTGTTGTCACATAATGTTCTCCCATCTGTGTCTCTCATCTCTTTTTATAATGACACCAGTCATAGTGGACTATCGGTTCACCTAATGACATCATTTTAACTTTATTACAACTGCAAAGACCCTATTTCCAAATAAGATCACATTCACAAGTACTTCAACATACCTTTTAGGGAGACATAATTCAACCCACAGCACTAACTATATGTTTCCACGAGTTATATATTGAATTCAAAATTCAATGTTATATATAATTCTATATATATCTCAATTTGTACAGTATGTGTCTTTGAATATCCATATATGTGTATATATATACATATATTTTTTTTTCAGAGAGACATGGTTTTATGTATATTTGTAATATTCTCTTTGCACCATCTCAAATTCTGATGTCCATTTGTCCAACCCTGGCTTGCTTCCCTTAATTCTATATAGCATTGCTCCCTTTGTTTGAATTTAAGCTATAACACTGACTGATTAACCTAGTGAAAGGAAGTCAGCAGAAAGAGCCCAAGCTTCTTATCATAAGAGCAACTAATTTCCTTAATAAGGACAATCTGTCAATGCAATTTCTAAACAATAATAAACAAAAATAGTTAGAAGCTCTTTTGAATTAGTAAGATTCTACTTCCCTGTAATTTGTGAAAAACTTTAGTTTAAATAAATACTGGCAAGGTTGTGGAGAAAAAGGATCCCTCCTCCAATGTTGGTGGGACTGCAAAATGGTGCACTTTTTGTGGTAAATGGTATGGAAGTTCCTCAAACAATTACAGATAGATCTACCATATGACCCAGCTATTCCAGAGGAATGGAAATCATCCTCTCAAAGGGATACCTGTACTCCCATGTTTATTGCAGCACTATTTACAATAGCCAAGAGTTGGAACCAGCCCAAATGTCCAGCATCAGAGCAGTGGATAAGGAAAATGTGGTATATCTACACAATGGAATACTACTCTGCTATGAAAAAAAAATGAAATACTGCAATTCACAGGAACATGGATGGACTTAGAGAAAATTATATTAAGTGAAATAAACCAGGCACAGAAAGAGAAATACCACATGTTCTCCCTTATTTGTGGGAGCTAAAAATAAATAAATTAATTAATATACAAACAAATAAATGGGGGGGGAGAAGACACAATAATCGTAACAATTCCTTGAACTTGTTAAGACAAATGAACAGATATGTTGTTGATGCGGGGAGGAGGGGAAGGAGGAATTGGTAAAGGGACACGAAAATCAACTACATTGTATATTGATAATTTAAATTGAAAATAAATTTAAATAAATAAATAATAAAACAGGTGTTTCGTACTGATTGAAGAAACTAGGCATTAAAAATTCACCTGTAATAACATGTCAAAATTTTTGTAGTAAACTAACAAATCAGGGAATACAGCTCTAGTAAACCAACATAAAAGTGAAACAACTGGGAAGCAGGGCTATTGAAATGCATGGCTAAATGATATAAAAATGCATTATGGAGAGTAGGATACATGTGTGTACTGTAATATAACAAATTAGCTATTTATAAATTAAAGCTTCTGCATCATCAGTAAATGTATGGAGTATCTACTATTTGCAAGATCCATGTATAAGGTTCTTATGTAAACCATTGTACCAATTTTAGGTATATAACCTGTGTTAAGAGCTTGGGGCAGTGGGGGAAGGGGGAGAGACACAAAATAAATGTGCAAATTTACTCAATATCAGCAAATTAGTACATTATTTCTAAGTTGCCATTTGTGGTTCAACTCTTGGTTTATTGATTTGATTAGTAACTTAATTTTTTTAGAGATGGATGAAGCATCTAAATCATCAAGTATTCAACTATATTAGAACGTCCTGTTTGCTTCTAGTGCTATTTCATGGGTGTTCTTCAATATCTATTTCTGTGGTAAAGGACAAGTTCTCCTAAAGCACAATACCCTCAGCCATTTTCTTATGAATATATGAGTCAGCAGAGGAGTAGTGGCCTATTTCAAATTATCATTGATAGATGTTAGTCAATTTGCTTCCATTCTTACCATAACAAGAGTACTGTTCCTCTGCCTAACCTGCTGTACCATGCCAGCTGGTTAGGTACAAAATCTCTAAAAGTATCAATTAAAATAAAAATAGCCAAGTCTGAAATAAGTAACAAGTGCAGGTTTGGAACAGTGTGAAAATATATAAGTGATCATTATCAACACCTGCGATCTACTTTGCTTTCTTTATGATAACTCATTGACAATAGTCTAACAGTAGTACAAAAAACTGAAAAGTAAAAACAGAAAACTTCAACTTTCTTAGTTAGTGATAATTAAACTCAATTTTTTATCATTAATTTTTTAAACTAACTCATTTAAGGTATATTGATACCAAAGCACATCAACATATCTATCCTCAAAATTTTCTATTACTCAACTATAATTCAAGCATAATGCTCTCTATGGGTACAAAAGTCTTCAAAAAAATCAAGTTACTTATTAAATCAATTTCCTCATCTGTACAATAAGGAAAATGTCTATCATCGGACTGCAGAGAGAATGCCACTTTCAACTTCCACACGCAAGTTGGACATTGATCATGAAGTTTTTTGTAGTCTGGGTTGTGCACAACCTTCTCTATCACGCTTTGATGTAGACTGTCTTATTTCTGGAACCTATGGCCTGAAAGAATAGAGTTATCTTTTCCTTCCTTCATATACCCAACAAACTGTGTAACAGAGACAGGATAATTGAAATGAGGTTTATCATTTAGAAAAGGAAACAATGGAAGAAATGGAGCAGTCTGTGGTCCAGGGCAATGCAGACATCCTACAGGATCAGATATTATAAAGGTCCACTGCCCATGGCTTGGGAATGTTTAAGACTAGAACAGTCTGTTCTCTGGGTGGGAAACACTCTTGTCCACTGTTCATTATTATTCTTGTCTTGCCTTCTGCAGGATTCTTCATTTTCAGCCATCTTTCTTGGACAAATTTGGTCTTTTGTGTTTTGTTTTTTTAATTCAATTTTATTTATATTTATTTTTGTGCAGTACAGTGTGTTGTTTTAATACGTGCACATACTGCAAAAAGATTCTCTTAGGGTAGATAGCATAGTTTGTCCCCATTAGTTCACCCCTGATCTTCTCCCCAACCACCACCACCACCCATCCCTTTGTCTGGTAACCATTATTCTACTCTGCTTTTTTTTTTAAACACACAAAGATTAATATCATTATTGCAAACAAAGAACTCTTAAAAATGAATTAGAAAAATCTAAGCAGAAATGTAGTGAAGGACATAAGCAGAAAAGACACTCCCCAAAGAAACCCACATGGTTCATAAGTGCATTCTAAGATCTGGTTGCGAGTGGGGACAGGGCTGGCCCAGCCCCCTTCTCAGGATCTGGGGCATTGTCTGGCTCTGTTGCTGGCCTGGATGTGTGGTTGGGGTGGGGCTAAGCCCCCACCCCTCAGGATCCCAGATGAGGGTCTGCTTGCTTGGACAAATTTGGAATAGTTGTTAGAAAATATGTCCTCTTTGGAGCTGTGCAGATTTGGTAGCCCATTTCCTGCTTATGCAAGGGTGACAAATGTAGTTTTAAGTCTCCAAAAGTCAAAAGACTTTTGGGTCAAAGCTCATGACTTTTTCAGCAATATAATTCTTTTAAAAACTTTGTTCTGTTTGCTTCCAGTCAGTTTCATATACCAACAACCACCCAAAGTTTTTTTGGAGCCTTATTTGTTTTGTTTTCTAAACCTCCTGCCCTCCACTCTCGATGTGATTATGGTGACTGCAAGGCCATCTTGAACATGCAGGTGAAAAGACCATATCCTAATCTGATCTTTGACCTGAATTACTTTATCCAACTAAGAAGTTTGATTAGGATTTTGTTTTGTTTTTTCATGGCTTTTTAAAAATCCCAAATCTCACAGCTAAGATTTAGAAACAGCTTTTCCAACCATGCTAATACTGAATTTCTGGACTTTTTAGTATTCCTCTCATTCATGCTAGCAAAACCTGCCAATTCTTTTGTAAACTTACCTCTTCTTTGTTAAACATTGTCAAAACTACCAATAACAACCACCACAAATTAAAGTTTTTTCACAATCATATTCCTAAGAGCTGCTTTTTCAGTAGAAATGAACTTTTCCTCTCAAATTACTCTGAGCAGCAGTTTACCAAATGTGTTGTTAACAAACAACATAAATTTACATTTTTTCCAGCCTTTGATGTCACTCTCCTCAGCAGTTATCAATGCCTGCATTAATCTGGGAAATTAATATTTGCTTTTTAAAGAAACAATGCCCCAAAGTTTAGAAGCTTAACACCTTAAAAAGCATACTTTTTGCTCAAGTTAGAGTCTGATGTGAGTTTGGCAGCAGTCCTGAGAAGTTTCCTGGAAGTTTAACTCGGGGATGTAATCATTTACTTCCAGTCACATAGAAGAAAAAGAGAGCATGGAGGATCTCACAGGACATTTTATGGCAAAGTCTAAAATTAGTACAGCATTGTGTCCACTTCACATTGGCCATAGTTCAGATACCTGGTCTGATAGAGTCTGGATGTATTGTCCTCCCAAAACTCATGTGGAAATCTGATCCCCAATGTGGCAGCGTTGGGAGTTTGAGTCATGGGTGCGGATCCCTCATGAATGGATTAATGCTCTCCCTGGGGGACACGGGGGAGGGTAATGAGTGAGATCTTGCTCTATTAGTTCCTATGAAAGCTGATTATTTAAAAGACCCTGGCACCTCCCCTCTCTCTCTTGCTTCCTCTGGCCATGTGATCTGCTTGTACCTGCCGGCTGCCTGCCACTTTCCACCATGAGTAGAAGTAGCCTGAGGCACACGCCAGATGCAGCTGTCCCAGAACCATGAGCCAAATAAGCCTCTGTTCTTTATAAATAACCCAATTTCAGGTATTCTGTTATAGCAACACAAAACTGACTAATACATGGTCCCACCTAAATGAAGTGAAGCTGGGAACAACTGTTTTCTTATTTGACTAGGAAAAAATGACAATAGTAATGTAGTGATCTCAACAGCCTTATAGTTACTACAAACAATCATAGTTTTTCATTGTGATCATTCAAAATGAGATCATTATTTCACATTTATTCTTGAAGGATATTTTCACTGGGTATAGAATTCTAGTATGACAGTTATTTCCTTTCAGCTAATTAAAACCATCACTCATTGGTATCTGCTTTCCACTATGACTGTTGAGCAAGTCACCTTTCAATCTAACTATCCTCTTTTGAAATAATCTATCAGCCCCCATCCTTCCTCTCAAGATTTTCTCCCTCTTTATTTTTTTTTTATTTTTAAAACAATTTTTTTTGTAGTTTTACTGGGTTGTAAAGTCAAGCATCCATACTAATTTTCTTATACAAACTGCATTTTATGGTAATAAAATAGTCAATCAGAAAAAGTTCCTCTTCATAAAAATATTCCAATTAATAAATAATGATATAATAATATTATATCCATTTTGTAAATCCTAATCTATGAATAGATTTAGGAAATGATTAGTTTCTGTCATTATCATTGTTTAATTACCCTATTCTTAGTGGGTTAAAATGACCTTTTATTCTGCTTGTTCTTTTGTGAGTCAGGAATTCAGGAAGAATTTGGCTGAGCATTTCTCACTTAGGAACTCTCAGACAGTTGTAATCAAAGGTCTGCTGAGGCTATAATGATCTGAAGACTCAACTGGATTGAATGTTCCAGATGGCTCATACATATGGCTGAAAGTTGATGCTGGCTCTCAACTGAGACCTCTATGAGATTTGACCAGAGTATCTATCTACAAGTGGATTCTCCAGCACAGCAGTCTCAGTGTAATCACTCTTGTTCTACAGCAGCTAGCTTCCCTTAGAGGAGTGTTTCTCAACCTCGGCATTATTGCCATCTTGGGCTAGATGCTTCTTTGTTGTAGGGGGCTGTCCTGAGCATCGTGGGATATTTAGCAGTATCCCTGCCTCTACCCACTAGATGGCAGTAGCACCACCCTCCCCGTTGTGACAACCAAAATTGTATCCAGATATTACCAAATGTCCCTGGGGAAGGTGGGAGGGAAAGTTACATTGCCCCTGGTAGAGAACAATTGCCTTAGAGCCAAGTGGAAGCTGAATGATTTTTTCTGACCTAGCTTCCAAAGTCTCAGAGAGTTACTTCCACTGTATTATACTGGTTACAAGAAAATCACTAGAGTAAGCTCAGATTCAAGGGGAAAGCAAATATATTCCATCTCTTAACGGTGGGAATGTCAAAACATTTTGAACATGTTTTAAAATAGTTACAAATGGCCACTGACATCAAAATAATAAAGAAAAAAATACAAAACTAATGGGAATCTGAAAAAGCAGCTCTAATTTATAGAAAATACTGGGAATATACTAAATGACACACAAGGATTTAATGAGAAAATCCAGTCAGTCCAGATGGTGAGAAAGTCTAAAAGTTAAAATACCCAGTTTGTCCATCAAATAAAATTCAAGTCCAAAAAAATTAAGAGAAGCTTATAAATTAAAAGGTACTGAAGAGACATACCAACCAAGGCAATGAATAAACATTATTTGAATTCTGACTTAAACAATGTAAGAAAAATTGAGACAACTACTGAATTTGAATACTGACTGAATATTTAATAATATTAAGAAATTGCGGTTAAGTTTTTACCTATGACAAATGGTATTATGGTTTTATTTTTAAAAGATTACTTATACTTTAGAAACATATCCTGAAATAGTTGAGGTTTAAATAACGTGATGTCTGGGATTTGCTTCAAAATAACGCAGGACTGAGGTAAGAGGAGCAGTCATTTCAAATTCTTAAAAATCATATGAGTCTATGAATCATCATTCGTAGTGTTTAGAAATGCTTAAAACTTTATTCATTTTTAGAATAATCAGTTTTTTCAAATTGTTAAATATTATACGTACTTTAGAAAAATCTCTAGATTATTTTTAACAGTTTTTAAAATTTTCTTCAAATTATAGAATGTGTGTTCATGAGAGAATTTTTGTAAATGTAGAAATCTTTGAAGGAAAAATAGCAATAATTTAAAACTTAGGAGAAAACAATGTTAAATTCTTATATGCTTCCTTTTGGTTATATTCCTATTCATAAATGTTATGCAAACATAATTAGGATCACACAGTCTATATCAATTTCTTAGGCAACATTATGTAATATTTATTTTCTCATATTATTCTGAATTATTCAACAATCTCTCTCAATTAAATTTTAGATTTTTAGTCACATGACTCCTGCACAAACAAGATAATTTTGAGGTCTTTTAAAAAATATTTTAGAAAGTATTATTGTAAATGAAAACTTTCGTTTTCCCATTGTGTCTACCCATTGGTTATGGGTAGCATAGATTTAAAAATTCTTTTAAAAACTCAACTAATTTATTATAGAAATATTAGTTTTCTAGATACAACTTGTAAATACTTTTTTTCACCTTCCCAGTGATTATACTTCTTATTTCTTTCATTTAGTGCTGGCAAAATTTCCAAAGATTATTAAATAATAATGGTGCTAAAAATCATACATTTTTTTAAATGTATTCTTCAAAATTTCTATATCAATAACAGAGGATGTATGTTAGATGCTTCCAAACCCAACATGTCATTTCACTTTTTTTCAGTCCTCAGGAGACACAGATTCACAGAAGTCTCTGGTCCAGAATAGCACCATAGCAATGAGCTAATTTAGTCATGATCAATTCCAGGGGAATTGGGTCAATTCCAGGAGAATTTAAGATTGATCCCAAAGGCTCTAAGTTCAGAAAGTTTTGGGGGTTTTATTCTAATGATTGCTATAAATTATGAAATGGATAGCTGAGATGGATTCAGGGACGGAGCCCAAAGCCTTCAGGATATTGGAAGCTCTAATAGCCCACAACAGAACTCCAACCAAAATTTTTTAAATGAGGAACATTTGAAAACAGTTTCTTATCCTGAGGTTGATAGCAAAAAGAAAAAAAAAAAAATACTAAATAAATGACAAACTCCATAGAAGCACAACTATGGTTCACAAGTTGCCTCTTCCAAATATCGATTCAGTAGCCAGCAGTGGCACACAAAATGAACACAGACAGCACTTTTGCACTTCATCAAAGGCAAAAGACAGTCGCTGTATACGGCCTCATGTTTTCTCCCAATAGTAAAAAAAAAAAAAAAAAATGTTTTCATAATAGTGAAAAAAATTAGTCGATTCTGACCAGCCATTTTTGACTGCCAAGTATCTGATAAATTGAATACTGAACAAAATACCATTTTAAAATTTTCTTTATTTTATAGAAAACAGAAGCTACTCTGGTTCTATTACATGTTAGAAAAATTAAACCAGAGAAACAATTACATACACTATCTCTTTTGGAAAAACTGGATCTGGTTCTGGTCCCTACCAGTGTGTGAGTTCTCAGTCTTTCTACCATTTTTTATTTTTTCTTTTATATCATGTTCTACAAGCTAAAGCCAGAAAGAAAAAATAATTCTATCCTAATTATGAAAGCTTTTATAGTCAGTAAATTCTTAGTCGCTGGAAGTGTCTAAACAGGATCTGGATGATGATGACTAATGACTTTGTTTAGAGGGAATTCAAACATCACAAGGCTGATTGGGTTTTATAGCCTACAGTGACATATCCAGTGATGAGTTTCTTTTATTCTTTAAAATCATAAAGTAAATTTTATTGATGTCCTACTATGTTCCAGTTATCTATTACAGAAAAACAAACCACCCCAAAACTTATTGGTGTAAAATAACTTTTTTTTTTATGCTCATGGATTTTGTGGAACAGGAAATTTAGACATGGCTTGCACCCTCTGCTCCATAATTTCTCGGGTCTCCATAAAATAGAAACAACACAAATAACAGTCTCTGATCAGAGTGCAATGAAATAGAAACTAAAACAAAACAAAACAAACAAATAAGCAAAACCCTCAAAATCCAAAACAGAAAACTGAACGTTTTTCCACCTGCAATTCAAAAAAACTCTCTGTTAAAAAATGCTTAGATAAAAAGGAGGAAAAAATTCTGAAATTACAGAATTTCTAGAACATATTTATAGTGAAAATACTACATACCAAAATTTATAATATAATTACAGCAGTGATTTGAAGAAAATACACAGTTTTTCATAAGTGTATAAAAATAGTATAATAATATTTTGTAACTCAAAAATTTGAAAAAGAACAGAAAATTAACAAAAAGAAAGCATAAAATGAAAAATTATAAAGATAAAAGAAGAAATTAATGAGCTAGAATCAGAAAAATAGTAGAAACAATCATTGTGGTTATTTAAAATATCAAACAAAATAAACAAATCATTAGCTAATCTAATTTTTTTAAGAGAAGAGCAGGCATAAATATACAAAATAAGAAGTAATAAGTGGAAAATAATATTTTAAACATGTGTGAGCACTCATATGTGTGTGTATATATTTATTACTAGTTTTTACAATTCAAAGAAAATAAATTTGAAAACAGGATGAGATGGGTAATTTCCTATGAAAATAAAATTTAACAAAATTGACCACAGAGTAAATAGAAAGCTTAAATAGACCAATTTCCATACAAGAACAAGAAACTATTGAAGAACTATTTACATAATAGTACTGGGCCCAGACGGTTTCACAGGGGAATTCTGCAAAACCTTCAGAGACTAGATAATACACTGTTAATACTTATTGCAATTACGACTCTTAAATAGTTTCAGAGCACAAAGAAAGTTAGACTTCAAAGTTTTTATGGACCAAGGAAAGCACTGATACCTAAATGTGATATAGATTTCACACACACACAAAACTATCTAAAGAACAACCTCATGGAAAATTAATGTAAAATAATCCTGTAGAGAGCTGGTTTTTACTTATGAGGGAACTTCAGAAAGCTCATGGAAAAATTGAATTAAAAGATAAAAATAAAAATTATAAACTTTATTTTTCAACATAAACTCCATCAAGTTCAAGACACTTTTCTAAGGTATGATTTCAGCCATTTAGTCTATCCCTAAAGAACTCAGAGTCCTGGAAATTTAACCATGTCAATGCAGTCTTTTTTACATTATCAACTGAGGAAAAATGCATGCCTTTTAAATAATTTTTTAAGATTAGGAAACAAAAAGAAGTCAGAAGGAGCCAAATCAGGACTGTGAGGTAGATGACTAAGGATTTCCCATCAAAACTCTTGCAAAATTGCCCTTTTTTAATGAGAGGAATGAGCAGGAGCATTGTTGTCATGGATAAGGACTCTAGTGAAGCTTTCCTGGGTGTTCTGCTAACGCTCTGGCTAACTTTCTCAAAATGCTTTCATAACAAGCAGATGTTATCATACTTTGGCCCTCCAGATGGTCAATGAGCAAGATGTCAGAGCATTCCAAAAACCTCATGCCATGACCTTTGCTCTTGACCAGTCCACTTTTGCTTTGACTGGATCACTTCTGCCTCTTTGTGCCATGGATTTGATTATGCGTTGTCTTCAGAATCATACTGGTAAACCCGTGTTTCATCTCCTGTTACAATTCTTCAAAGAAATGCTATAGGATCTTGATCCCACCTGTCTGAAATTTCCATTGAAAACTCTGTTCTGTTGTAGTTTTGGCACCCACCACGTGGAAAATTTGTTCAACTTTAATTTTTCAGTCAGAATTGTGTAAGGTGAATCACCTGAGATGTCTATAATGTTGGGTGTTGTTTCTACTGTTAATCATCAGTCCTCTTCAATTAGGGCACAAATGAGATTAATTTTTCATCCCAAATTGATGTGGATGGTTAGCCACTGCAAGCTTCATCTTCAACATTATCTTATCCCTTCTTTAATGAGTTACCTATTTGTAAACTGCTGACTTCTCTGGGGCATTGTCCCCATCAGTGATTTTGCCATTCTTCTACCCATACTTCACCATAAATTTGATATTTGTTTGGCTTCAATTTATGTTGCTGTGACAGGGGCTCTTTCAAACTGATATCTTACCCTTCTTAGTAGTACCCCAAACCAGATTGTGGTCAAACATATTACAGTAAGTTAATACAAGTTTATTTTGGTACAAAAATTTTGAAATCTGTTCATAGCTTTTTCATATTATGCATTTTCCATGAATTTTTGAAGACTTGTATTACTAAAAAATTGTATCAGTACAATTTTTAAAACATATTTGTTTTTTCTTGTAAAAATTATTCTCTAACATTTTGGAGGTCACCCACAGAAATGCCCAATAAATTCACCAACAGAGCCACATAAACTGTATTACCAGATAAGTGAAACTCATGAGTTGCCTAAGCCATAAAACATGTTTTCTTGACTCTCAGAGTGAATATAAAGGGGAAATAAAAGTTTAACTCTTTATTCTTTTTCTGTAGATTTTTATTCTCATGTGCTAAATTTCTGTTTTTAGTTTTGTTTCTGGTTTACACATAATAAGTTCTTCTCCATTGATGGCAGCAATGATTGAAAATTTTATTCTGCAGTTTTATGCAAGAGTTGAAAACTATTTTGGTAAGAGCCAGTTGGTAAGTATTTCCAGCTTGAAGTATTTCAGGTCTCTGAGGGAACTCTCATCTCTGTCATTTTAGTGCTGTGTTAGTCCATTTGTCCAAAATACCATAAACTGGGTAGCTTTTAAACAACAAATTTATTTCTCACAGTTCTGAAGGCTGGGAAGTACAAGATCAAGACACCAAGAGATCTGTTGTTTGCTGAGGGCCTGCTTCCTGGTTCTTAGATGGCACTTTCTCTCTGTATCCTTATAAGGTGGAAAGGGAAAGGGTTCCCTCCTGGGCCTTTTTTGTAAGGGCATTAATCCCATTCATGAGAGCTCCACCTTATGTCCTAATTACCTCCCTAAATCCCCACCTCCTAATACCATCACCTTGCAAGCTGGGAATTCAACAAATGAATTTTTTAGGGGGACACAAACATTGAGATCACAGCAAGTACAAATGCAGTCATAAGCAATATGTAAATAAATAAGCACGGTTGTGTCCAGTAAAACTTTATAGATAGGCACTAAACTAATTTCTTATACTTTTCATATGTCTCAAAATATTATTATTATTTTGATTTGTTTTCAACCATTTAAAAATATAAAATCTCTTCTTTGTGGGTCATTCAAAAATAGGCAGTTGGCCCACAGTCCACGGTTTGCCAACTTCTAGTCTCACCATTTGGTGATTATCGTTGGTGGATGATAGACATCCATCTTCTGTTAGATGAGGGACCAGAAAAATCTAGTTTTTAGTCTTTTTAATTATTTGTCTATTTTGAGGTCAAATAATTAAATTCTGTACCCATTGGAAAAAACAGCTTTTTGTTGAACAAAGTGTTTTTATGTTTGTGTTTACTTTTGACCTGCTTGGGGCTGAAATTGTACGGCTAGAACTTTATGCTCTCTCTGCATGTTTGTCTGTATGTCTCCTTAATATATAATGAAGCAGTGCTTTCTCATTGTTTTCCTCCCTCTGACAGCTTTTCATAAACTATTTTATCTCTTAAATTATAAAAAACTCTGTTGGGATTGACTTATAGAGAAAAATAAGAACTCATAAAAATAAAATACTTCTAAATTTTCCAGAATTAAGCTTCTAATATTTTTAATGAGCTAAACTTAAAAAAAAAAAGAATCCTTACAGAAATTGCTAGCACAGAAACACTTGAGCAAATAATAGTATTTAAAAATGTTTTATTTAAAGATAATTAACTATGTCCTTTCTCTGATATATCAGTGTTAAGTATTATGCAAACATACATTTTGTTTTACTTGGGATTTTATTGCATAGTGAATGTTAATCTAGGAATCCTAAATGTGTACAGGCTTACAGATCAATAAGCTGACATACTCCTCCATAGCATTAAGATTATGAAAAATCTAAGTTTGTATTTAACTAAATTAAATCATTATATTTATGAACTTTTTTTATCAACAATAATTTATAGTGTGTCAATAAATATACTGTCTAAAATCTTGGATTAATTTCAAATTGAGCAAATTCATAGGTATTCTTGGATATGTAGATATTTTCTAAATGAGATGAAATACTGAAACATTGATCATAAGACTAATTTATTTTTATATACTTTTGCTTCTTGATTTTATATGCCACAGAGAGTTTATATCTTTGATGTATAAATTTATTTGCCTCAACTTATAATACCTGAGTCTGAAAAGAAGCTATAAAATATTTTATAATTTTAGCAATTTCATTCTGTGTTGAGGAGCTTGTTTTTTGGTTTTCTCATTAAGGCCTTTACCGAAAACAAAAAACAACAAATTATGTTCCATGAGTCATATATGGTCAGTCACCTGATTTTGTAAATAAAGTTTTATTGGGACACAGCCATACCCATCCATTGATGTTTATTATATATGGCTGTTCTCATGCTACAACAGCAAAGTCTAGTGGTTGCAATAGCAACTGTATGGCCTGCAAAGCCTAAAATACTTACTATCTTGCTCATTATAGAAAAAGTTTGCCAACCCCTTACCTAAACTATGAAAGGTTATCCTTTCTCTTCTATGAAATCCGCATGAAGGGGAGAGATTCTGTTTCTTATAAGAATCGTTGTCTGTACTTTATGTTATCTTTACCATGTATTTGACTATTAACAAAAAAGAGACAGTTTTCTTCTTGATGAAAGAGCTAAGGTTTCTTAAAATTTTTTAAGTTTCCTTAAGTTTTCTCTCCTGTATTGATCTTTAAATACTCTATTGTCACGTTGACTTAGTAGATAGCTAAGTATTATTTTTCAGGAACTTATGATCCAATCAATCTTAATCAAACGCCCATATGTCCTATGACAACTTTTACTTGCTTTCCCAAGACTGGACATTAATTTAGAACATATGTATTAATTAGATCCACAGTGTAAGGCAACATGACAATAGCTGTTAAACCAAAAGAGACACTCCCCTTCCCTAGGTTAAGTCTGCATGATTTATAAGAAAGCCCAGGAGTTTCTCATTGCCCCTCATGAGCATTATGTTTTTATCCTCGGGGAAAGAATGATCAAAATCTTTACAAAATAGCCATTTATTATACCCAATTAGAGAATATTGCTGTCCTCCATTCTGATATTACTAGTTGCAGTTATAAATGAACCACAGTCATTAAATGTTTATTATCTACACACAGTTTTTAATACACTCCAATGTGTGCCTGAAGGCTCTGCTATAAATTGCAGACTTAAGTTTTTGCCTTCAAAAAGGGCAGTCTGAAAGCTTCGTAGAAAGGACTGTATGAGATACTCTACACAATTGATACTTAAAAGAATAAACTCTTGGGTACAAGGTCCGGGAGCTGACATTGACTAAATAACTTTCAGACCATACCATTGAACTGAGTCAGGATTTCCTGGACTCTTTTCAGTACAGAGGTAAAAGCTTCATTAAATCAGATTGATAACCCAAATCTAGCAGACAAGATTTAAGTAGCACTCAGTGAACTAGATTAGAGACTTTTTTTTACAGGATTATTTGCTTGGAATATTATTGATGTTATTTTAGTGCTCTTTTTTTTAAGGCTATATGAGGAAATCCTTTCTCTTAAACTATTTCTAATCCTCAAATTAATAAATTGCTTTTGCAAACTGAAACATTTTAAAGTGATATCTGTTTCTAAGTGAACCCCAGAATTCAGAAGCTTTTACTGAGTATTCATTTTTTTTCATGACAATAGAGTAATTTGTATGGGTTCAAGTAGAATCTGTCTTCCTTTTTATCAGGATATAATTGCACAATTTTATTATGCAACCAATATCTTACTTTCAGGGGCATATGTGAGACTAATTCTTATTCACTCAGTTTTAACAGACTATTATTAAAGAACGAGGAGATTTTACACATGGAGACATGGCCTAAAATGATCTCCCAGGAATACTGATAGGGTGCCTAACGGGTTCCCAGTCTTAACAGGAAGTAAGAAAGTTCAGCTCCTGGTCAGGCTAGAAGCCTTAGCAAATTTTGGGAACCTCAAGAAGAGGAAAATTTCCAGAGATTTATAGATGTTACAAGTGAAATGTAGTAAGAAAGTTTTGGAGACTTTGATTTACTAGCCTTGCAATACCAAAAATGAAGGTTTTTAAAAGTTTAATCAGAGATTCCTTATTAATTAAAACTTCCAGACAGATGTTAAGTCTGTGACTTCAGTGGCTGCTCGATACTGCACGCCTCTACATTTGCAGAGTAATGCAAGGAAGCCTGCCCGGTTAATTACTATTATTGCTGCACTTATGTAAACCACCACACACCGACATGGGACATGCCATTTTGTGAATAAGAATAATCTTGAGAGAAAGATTATTTATGATCACAAGGAGAGGTGGTGATGGCCAGGAAGAATTATGGATGACTTTTAAAATGTCACAAAACTGACTAATAGATATTCTTTTAATGGGATGCTGGACATTGTGTAGCCAATTCTCTGGGGATTGTCTAATTCCATAATGGTGTGCCTGTTTAATTATCTTCAGATGGATTATTTCTTTGTGGAGGTTTAACTTATGTTGGGCTGATGGTGTCAAGTTTTTCCTACCCATAGTAATGCAAATGGTTCCTATTTATGGAAATGCAAATAAATTCTGGTGGTGAAGATACATATATATGTTATACATACAAGGGTACTTTTCAAAGTTTATGGAAAAATTGATATTATCTTTAAATTCTATTTTTTTATGAACTTTTTGAAGTACTCTCATATACATGTATTTATCTTAATATATATATATATATATATATATATATATAGCTAATATATTATATATTGTCTTAGTCCATTTTGCATTGCTATAACAGAATACCTGAAGCTGGGTAACTTATAAAGACAAGGGGTTTATTTGGCTCATAATTCTAGGACAGCTGCATCTGGCGTGGGCCTCAGGCTACTTCTAATCATAGCAGAAAGTGGCAGGCAGCCGGCAGGTACGAGCAGATCACATGGCAAAAGGAAGCAAGAGAGAGACAGAGGACGTGCCAGGGTCTTTTAAAAAACCATCTCTCGGGCCGAGCCCGTGGCGCACTCGGTAGAGTGCTGCGCTGGGAGCGCGGCGACGCTCCCGCCACGGGTTCGGATCCTATATAGGAATAACCGGTGCACTCACTGGCTGAGTGCCGGTCACGAAAAAACGACGAAAAAAAAAAAAAAAAAAAACCATCTCTCACGGGAACTAATAGTGTGAGAACCCACTTATTACTCCCCCCACCTAGGGAGAGCACTAATCTATTCATGAGGGATCCACCCCTGGGACTCAAACTGACACATGGGAGATCAGATTTCCATGAGTTCTGGGAGGATAATACATCCAAACTCCATCATTCTGCCCCTGGTCTCCCAAAACTCATATCCCTCTCACATACAAAATACAGTCATTCCATCCCAACAGTCCCAAAAGTCTTAGCTTGTTCTAGCACCAACTTAAAATTTCAAAGTCCAAAGTCTCATCTGAAACCAAAAGTGTTGGGAAAATAGAATAATTTAATCAGGCCTCCTTGCCTTAAGTCCAGTTGTGGGTGGTGTGGTGCATTCTTTATAAATGAGTTGTGTGTGAGTGGAGTTAGTGTGTATGCACGGTGCTGCAACTTGGCTGGCATCTACTGCCTCAGGCATCCCCCTGGCACGGCCATGCTCTCAAATCTACAGCTCCAAGGACCTTTTTGCCAGTTACCTAGCTCATAGACCTGTGCTTGAGGGGTCTAGTGACCTAGCCTACTGTGAGGGGTCTGGGGACCCAGCCTGGTGTGTGAAGGGTTTGTGACCCAGTCTGTGAGTGGGCTTGAGGGGTCTGTGAGCTCTAGACACAGCCCTAGCTCAGCAATTGGCCCAGTTGGTGCAGGATTACTGGCAGGTAAAAGAGCTCAACACTTGGCATAGTCTGCAGCAGGATTCTGAGCAGGTACAGGAGCCAAAAGCACTTGGAAGAAGGAAGAAATGTGGCTACTTTTGAATATGCTCTGCTCTATGGCCACCCTCCTGTTAACCGGGATCTGGTTGCTGCACAGTGTACTGCAAGGCAGCATAGACTAGGTACTATAACACAAAACCCCTTGGGAAGGGGAGTAAATGTGGCTATCCTTGAGCATGTGGTGCCCGGTGACCACTTTTCTGCTGACCGGAGCCTAGCTGCTGCTCACTATACTGCAAAGTGATCAAGATTTGTGTCAGAAAGCAGAGTTGTTGGAAGTCTGAATGATTATCCTGGAGGATGACATGCAGGAGCCAGCCACTCCTGCCTCTCACACCAGGAAAGACGACCAACCCAGTGGTGAGTAGGGGGAGACCATGCGTCTCGGGGCATAACCTGTTGTGCACAAGAAATTGAAACATGAGCAACCTATGGGACTGGACAGACAACCAGTGGGCCATCCACAGATGACCCATTTCACTACCTATGTCCTGTATACCCAGGTCAAACTGGTTGACTTGGGAAGGCAACTCAGGCAGAAACATGGGGAGACCATGGCTGCTTGGCTGTTGCAGTTATGGGACCTAGGGGTGGATAGTGTGATGTGCTCTGGTGAGGAGATGGAGAAGTGGCCTCCATTACCATACACCCATCCTTGAGGCAGCGGCTGCAGAATAGCTACAGATATGCACAAGGGCAAGTTAATCACTTCTTGATAGACTGGGTGAATGCAGCTGCCCAAACCATGTGGGCAAATGCTGGAGAACTGCCGAAGATTGTTAGTAAATGGCAAATATATGCTGAGTTAGTCCAAATCATTCAGGAACTGGGGGTGCGGCAGTCCACGCTCAATATGAAAATTCGTGGCCTGGACGATAAAAATTTCACAGGCAGCATGAGACACATAGTGCTGCAAAATGCCCTGCCAACATCCTTTGGGTTGCTGATGGCCATACTGGCCCCATACATTGGTTGTCCTATACATGAGGTAACGACCATGATAGCCAGCTTGGGTGAAGTAGAGGATAGGAGACAAGCAAAAGGGGTCTGAAAGGTAGCTAAGACCAAACCCCCAAGAAATGCTTGGGATTTTTATCCCAAAGGGACCAAGCAAGACTAGCTGTAAGTATATGTGGCTTGACTTGCTTGCAACAGGGGTCGATAGGAAGAAAGTTGGCCAGCAGCCAAATGCAGCCCTGTTTGCCTTGTGGCAGCAATTGAGCCCTGAATAGCATTTTACCAAACGTCCGGAAACAGCAAGGTATGCTCAGTGGAGTTAAAGGACATTTTGGTTGCTCCTGAGGAGGCAGATGAACTGTTCTATTCTGATTAGGGAGCGGGCCAAGGTGCTCATCTTTGGGGGACAGGCAAGGACCGGAGGCCTCATGTCAAATTGGCAATATATTGGCGAAGGACAAATGTGCAGTGTGTTTTGCCATTGGTGGATACAGGTGCAGAATGTAGCCTGATATATGGCAATCCAGATAAATTTCCAGGGGTCATATTTTGTATAGATGGCTATGGAGGACATACTACTGAGGTCAAAGCTGTGTCATTGCCATTGGGCGTAGGAAGATTACCTCCTCATGTATATACTTTATATATATCTCCTGTAGCTGAATACATCTTGGGTATGGATGTACGTTATGGTTTGCATCTGCAAACAACAGTTGGAGAGTTTCCGCTGCAAATATAGACAGTAAAGCCTGTGTTATGAAGATATGCTAAACATGACCCACAGGTGTTACCCAAGCCTAGACCTGTACTTAATGTAAAGCAGTATCGCCTACAAGGAGGACATGCAGAGATAAGTGCCACTATATTGTAATTAGAGAAAATTGGCATTACTCGTCCAGCTCATAGCCCATTTAATGCTCCGGTATGGCCAGCGAAAAGGCCTGATGGTACCTGGAGAATGACTTTAGATTATCAAAAACTGAACAAAGTAGTGTCTCCTTTGCATGCAGCTGTGTCTTCAGTTCACAACTTGATGGATCAGCTGACGACTCAGCTGGGAACTTATCATTATGTATTGGACCTTGCAAATGCTTTTTTCTCTATTCCAATCTCGGCTGATAGCAAAGATCAGTTAGCCTTCAGCTGGGAAGGAAGACAGTGGACCTTTCAAGTATTGCCCCAAGGCTATCTGCATAGCCCAACCATCTGTCATGGTTTGGTGGCTGGGGACCTAGCCAAGTGGACTAGGCCCAACATGGTTACAATGTTTCACTACATTGATGATGTGTTGTTAACCTCTGATTCTCTTGCAGATTTAACCCAGGCATCCCAATGTTGTTAAGTCATTTGGAACAATGTGGGTGGGCCATGAACACAGCCAAAGTGCAAGGACCTGGGCTGTCAGTCAAATTCCTGGTAGTGGTCTGGTTGAGTAAGAAAAGAATCATCCCAGAAGCTATTATAGATAAGATACAGGCATACCCTCGACCCACAACTGTAGCACAGCTACAGACATATTTGGGACTTTTGGGGTATTGGAGAGCTTTTGTACCCCATATGGCCCAAAAGGCATGCTCACTGTATGCATTAACAAAGAAAGGAGCCCTGTGGGATTGGACTCAGGAAGTAGAAAAAGCTTATTGTGCTACAAAAAGGGCAACACAGCAAGTACAGGCTTTACAAGTGGCCGACCCCACTAAGCCTTTTGAGTTAGATGCACATATAACCCAGGAGGGGTTAGGATGGGGATTGTGGCAAAGACAAGACCGATTCTGAACACCTGTAGGATTCTGGTCTCAGCTCTGGAAGGGTGCTGAAGTGTGTTATATCCTAATAGAAAAGCAGTTAGCGACTGTGTATTCTGCCTTAATAACCACTGAATCTATCACAGGAACTGCCAAAGTCCTAGTAAGGACGGCATACCCCATAATAGGTTAGCTGTGCATGTGGGCAACCAGCCCTAAAATGGGTGTAGCTCAGACTCTCACTCTGTCTAAATGGGGAGCATATATAGAACAAAGGAGCACTGTGTCAATGAGTCCTCTGTCCAAAGAGTTGCAAACCATGCTAGGCCCAGTAGAGGGCATGGGGAAAACTTTGACACAACTGCTACCCATGGAGGTGGAGGCTACACCTTTCCATGAGGGACAGGGACCTATCACAGAGAAAGCTTGGTGTACAGATGGTATTGAAAAATGAGCCTGGGCCATTAACCATCTGTACTGACAGCTGGGCTATGTACAAAGGTCACCACTTTGGATTTCTACTTGGAAGTATCAATGGTGGATGGTAGGACACCGTCCCCTGTGGGGACAAGCCATGTGGCAAGAGTTATGGGAATTGGGACATCTCCATGTCACAGGACACTTCCCCTTAGCCAGTCCAGGAAGTGATGAAGCCAATGCCTTGGCTAAGGTAAGATGGCTGGAGAGAGTCCGAGCTGCTGATGTAACCCAGTGGTTACATTGACAAATACAGCATGCTGGCAGCAAAACCATGTGGATGGCAGCTCAAAGATGGGCCTTGCCTATAAAATGGGAAGATGTAGTGAATGTCTGTCGTGTATGGGTGCCCCATACAGATGGGCAAATAACTCAAGGAAGGGTGCCCCCGACTCGATGGCAAGTGGACTTTGTCGGACCACTGCCAAGGTCAGTGAATTTCAGATACATCTTCACTGCTATTGATATGGCTACTAGTCTTCTGTTAGTATGGCCTTTCAAGGCTCCAGACCAGGTAAACACTGTGAAGGCACTGAATAGCCTTACAGCTATGTATGGTCGGCTTGTAGTCATAGAGTGATAATGGAACCCACTTTACTGGACATGGGGTTCAGAGGTGGGCCTCCCCAGTTGTCCATTCAGTGGAAGTTGCATGTGCCATATCATCCCCAGGCAGCGGGAATGATTGAAAGGTACAATGCCTTTTTAAAAAGGGACTAAGGCTATCTTCCCAACCCCCATCCCTGAAGGGGTGGACGTGGTGATTATGGCTTACAGGATTCTAAATGAGAGACCCCACAAGGGTGGACCCTGTCCAGTGGAAGCTCTGTTGCATAGGGCTGCAGCATCTATACAGCTGCAAATCACTACTAAAGATAAGCTTTTGAAGCCAGGATTTGGCAAGAATGGAAATATTCTCTTACTGACCCCAACCTGTTTGCAACAGGGACAGACAGTACAAAGGGAATGGCCTTGGAGAATAAAAGCCCCCCATATACGCTGGGTAGGTTTAATAAGGCCTGGGGAAAAGGATTAGAGGAAGGCTTGCAAGTTTCACCTTGGGTGACAAGTACCTGGCCTCCTCGAGTAAAGGTAACATGGCCTGGAACACATAAGTGCTCTATTCCAAAGAGCACATTTGTATTATCATTATGGCCAATTATGAGTTACCTTATACTGTTACATACAGAACCTACAGATCCAACAGTGTTAGCAGATAAAGTATGGTATCATAAGCCAGGTAAGATAACTATTCCTGCAACCATCCTTTCTCAGGATGGCAAACTGGCTTGTATCTTATGGGGGGTGAGAACTTCCCCTATTGGTACCAATAACCTTTCTGTCTTTTCGCCCATAGTGTTCTGGCTGCAGGCACTGCACCAGTCGCATGATTGGTGTGTCAGCCTACTGAATGTGCGTTGAACTTCTTATCAGTGTGATTGCAGGATTCACATGGAGGATCACACCAATGGTGACTACTAACTGGACATATGCGGCTAACAGTTAAAAGGACAGAACTACAAGACTTAAGTCATATTGAACAGACAATAGGTGGTGTAAATGTAAGGGTCATTTATTCTCACTAAGGGAACATTGCAGAAGATTCTGAATGCATAGATTGTACAGCAAGGGACCCTGAAGGGTGGGATTGTTGGGAAAACAGAATAATTTAATCAGGCCCCCTTGCCATAGGTCTGGTTGAGGGTGGTGTGGTGCATTCTTTGTAAATGAGTTGTGTGTGGGTGGAGTTAGTGCACATGTGCAGTGCCACGACTTGGCTGGGTTCTACTGCCTCGGGCATCTGCCCAGCGTGGCCATGCACTGGAACCTATGGCTCCAAGGACCTTTTTGCCAGTTGCCTAGCTCATAGACCTGTGTGTGAGGGGTCTGGTGACCCAACCTGGCATATGAGGGGTCTGGGGACTCAGCCTGGTATGTGAGGGGGCTGTGGACCCAGCCTGGCATGTGAAGGGTTTGTGACCCAGTCTGTGAATGAGCTTAAGGGGTCTGTGAGCTCCAAATCTAGCCTTAGTGTGACAACTGGCCCACTCGGCAGGATTATGGGCAGATAAAAGAGCTCAACAAAAAGCAAAAGTCCTTCCAGCTGCGAACCTGTAAAAATCAAATCCAAATTTATCTACTGCTAAGATACAATGGTAGAACAGACACTGGGTACACATTCCCATTCCAAAAGGGAAGAATAGGCCAGAAGAAAGGAGAAACAGGTCCCAAACAAGTCCAAAACCCAGCAGGGCAGATGTTAAGTCTTAAAACTCCAAAATAATCTTCTTTGATTCCAAGTCCTGCATCCTGGGCACAATGGTGCATCTGGGTCCTCAAAGCTTCAAGCAGCGTCACTCCCACAGCTCTGCCAGGCTGGGCTGTGCTGGTGCCTGCAGCTTTTCCAGGCCTGCATTGCATGTTACCAGTGGCCCTGCAGTTCTGGGGTCCTGGTGGCAGCCCCACTGCCTTGGCTGTACTAAACATTTCCTGGGGGGGGGCTCTCTGTGGGGGCTCCAACTCCACTTTCCTGCTGGGCTTCACTCTAGTAGATGGCCTCTGCAGTGGCTCTGCCCCTGCTTATGGTGGAAAGCAGCAGGCAGCAAGCAGTCATAAGCAGATCACATGGTAAGAGGAAGCAATAGAGAGGGGAGATGACAGTCTTTTAAACAACCAGCTCTCACGGGAACTAATAGAGTGAGAACTCACTCATTACTCCCTCACCTAGGGAGAGCATTAATCCATTCATGAGGGATCCACCCCCGTGACTCAAACTGCCACATTGGAGATCAGATATCCATGAGTTCTGGGAGGACAATGCATCCAAATTCCATCATATATAAATATATACATATAAAACGATCTTTCATCTTTCATCAAAAGTCTTCATAACACACAGCAGAAAAAGCATTACAATTACAATTTTGGAAAAAATTAGTACAATACATAGAACTGGTAATGATTACATTCAAAATATATAAAGAACTCCTATGAAGGCATAAGGAAACAATAGCTTCAAAAGTCATTGTATTAGTTATCAATTTGCTGCATAACAATATTACCCCAAAACTCAGCAGCTATAAAACAGTGAACACTTGTTGTCTCACAGTTTCTGTGGGTCAGGATTTGAGGTGAAGCTTAACTGGGTGCATCTGACTCCGGACCTCTTACAAAACTGCAGTCAACTATCAGGAGATACTGCAGTCTTGTTTGAGGGCTCTGCTAGGGGACGATCCACAGCCATGCTCTCTCACATGGTGGTTGGTTAGAAGAATTTGGTTTTTGCCAGCCCATTGGGCTAAGGGCCACAATTTCTTGCAGCTGTTCACCAAGGGCCTCCCTCAGTTCCTTAACATGTGGGCCTTTCCATAAGGTAGTTCTCAACCCAGCCCCCGGCTTCTGTCAGAGTGAATGAGCAAAAGGGTGAGAGAGAGCAAGCAGAAGCCACAGTCTCCCAGTACCCTAGTCTTAGAACTGACATCATTTTTTGCCACGTTCTATTTGTTACAAGTGAATCATTAGGTGTAGCTCTCGCAGAAGGGGAGATCACTGGGTCCACCATAGAGGCCATCCGCCCAGGAAGAAATCAATTTTACAGAAGAAAAAAATTCAGAGTACATAAACCTAATTAAAGATACTAACCTGGCTAGTAACAAAAGAAATGCAAATTAAAACTACAATTTTACAATCAATAGATTAAAAAAGAAAAAGTCTGACAATACTAAATGTTAGCAAGAATTTGTAGAAATGAGTAACTGATGGAAATGTAAACTGATACTACTTTAGAAAGTAATTTTTCATCATTTAGTAAAGTTCAACCGACATATAATCTATGACTCAGTAATTCAACTCTCACATATACCAGAGTACTTCAAAAAGTTCATGGACAAATAGAATTGAAAGATGATAAGAGTTTATCCATGAACTTTTTGAAGTACCCTCATATGTCCTAGAGAAATTGCACATGGACATCAGGAGACATTCAAAATGTTCTTGGGTACATTGTTCATATTAGCAAAAAAGTTAGAAACTTGAATGGATAAATTAATGGCAGTAGATTCATACAATACGATACAGCACTAAATAACTGCATGTATCAATAAACATGTTGTGAGAAAAGCAGGTCCCAGAAAAGAAATACAGTATGATCCAACATAAATGTTCAAAAAAGGAAATCTGTATTTGGAATACGTTTATATCTGGCTAGACTATAAAGAAAAGCAAGTAAATGATTATACAAAATTCATACTGGTGGTTCTGTGTGAGAGGGAGGGAGGCAGAAGTGATGGACGGGCTCTTCAGATGCCTCAACTCTTTTTCAGCTGGGCGATATTTACATGGTATTCACTTATTTTTTGGCAATTATATGCAAACTACACATTCACATTGCATACATTTTCCATGAAATATTTTGCATTTTTAACTGAAATTGGTAGAATTTCTTTGACATTATAAAGAGTACCATAAATATCACAACATCCAGTAAGAATTAACTAACGTAAGTCATAACTTCATGATACTAAGGGAAGAAATAACCTCCATAAGGACATTGCTGTAAGGACTCATAAAAGATTGATTCAATAACAGTGAATGTTTCCAGGATGCATTTCCTGAACATAATGGGAATATTCTTGTATTATGGGCACCCTATTGCTCTTCTTCAACTAACACTGTTTTTAATATATTAAATATTTCTTTTGTTAATGAGAGCATATCTGATTTTGTGTTTCCTCAAATTACTTTCTGGAAAGAAGGTCAATAAAGTATTAACAAAGTCATATGATTATCTGAATTTAAGATTGCATAAATGAACCCCGATTTAGTTCTCTCAACAGTACCAAGTATTTTCATACAATCAATTTACAGAAAAATAAACAGGAGTCAAATACATTAAAAAAAAAATGTTAAAAAGAAAACTCTCCAAGATATGGTACATTCCTACCATTAGTCCAAATAAGTTGGTTTGTGTTATAAGCAAAATCTTAAAATTAACAACATAGTGCCAGAGTGAATATTTTAAATGAGTTACATAGACAGCATAGTGGTTAACTTAGCAAATTATTAGATCTAAATTGTTTGCCTCCAGTGACCCCTGAAAAGGGCTTTTGTTTGTGGTATGAATATAAAAATCTCAGAAGTGCTTATCATTCCATCTGGAAATTAAAATTATAAAATTCTAAATTAGTGAATGTTTCTAGTGAGCTCTAACATGCAGAATAGTAAAGACTTTGGAAATTTGTTTCGCCAAAAGTGATTTGAAATTTTTTTGGTATTTTCAACACTGAGATTAAAGAAATTAAACATAATGAAGTATAATTTATTCCTCTGGGTATATTCCCAACAGTGGGATGGCTGGGTCGTATGGTAGACCTGTTCCCCAATGTTCATCCCAGCACTCTTTACAATAGCCAAGAGTTGGAACCAGCCCAAATGCCCATCATCAGATGAGTGGATACGGAAAATGTGGTACATCTACACAATGGAATACTACTCAGCTATAAAAACGAATGAAATACTGCCATTTGCAACAACATGGATGGACCTTGAGAGAATTATATTAAGTGAAACAAGTCAGGCACAGAAAGAGAAATACCACATGTTCTCACTTATTGGAGGGAGCTAAAAATTAATATATAAATTCACACACACACACACACACACACACACACACACACACACAAACCGGGGGGGGGGGGGGGAAGAAGATATAACAACCACAATTATTTGAAGTTGATACAACAAGCAAACAGAAAGGACATTGTTTGGGGGGAGGGGGGGAGGGAGAAGGGAGGGAGGTTTTGGTGATGGGGAGCAATAATCAGCTACAATGTATATCGACAAAATAAAATTTTTAAAAAAAGTATAATTTAGCAATACACTAATCTTTATTAAAAAACAATGCAGTTAATTTATAATGTTACTAAATGCAGAAATTAAACATTTTTTGCAAGTTTGGAATCTTAAAAAAGGTAACATTTGTTTTTCTTTAAAAACACATTTTTAAATTGCTAGCTTTTCTACTGCTTAAGATTTATAAATGGAATAATGTGGAGACATTTTGGAAAACTGTTGTATCAATCAATCTAATGGTTGTTGAGGATTTGGCTTTTAAAATATTTTAACATTTTGATAACTACTTAGAACCACAAATGAAATTATTATTCCCCCCCATCCTTATACTACAGTTATATAGGTATTGGAGGACACAAAAAGTTAATCTTACTCTACTTATTTTGTATATATTTTTAAAGTTGCATACATGTAGTAAGTTTGGGACCTGAGCTGGACTATACTTACCTGGTCTCTTCACTTAAAGATCTCACTGTCTATTAGGAAGGAAATAAAAAGGACATTATTAGATAATTACTTATAATTGTGATGAGCACAACTGAGAAAGAATAAATATGCCTTGTACCATATAACACTAGAATTGGTGATGCCCAACTTTGGAGGACTCCAGAGGAAACTCAGAAGAAAAGAGCAGGAAAAATGAAGAAAAAGGGAACATCATGGAATGAGGGACTAGCTGGAAGCAGCATGACCTTCCAGGAACTTGACAAATAGCTTAGTAATTGGGACACAGAAATACGGGGATGAGAATTCAAGAAAGAGGTGGGGAAAGGAGCAGAGCTCATTTCCATTTCTCTGTTTCAATTACCATCCTGATGAGAGTCAGATTATCTTTCCCTTGAGTATCCAACTCCTTCAAAATATTTCTGCTTAAATCTAAACTACAGACCACTCCCAGAATAAATTTTTGTCAGGCTCATTGCCATTGTGACAATACACAGTAATATACATTGTAACATACTTAATAATATGCACTGCAAGAATATGCATTACTAAGTCACTACTAATATGCAACTAATAAGTCATTAGTTGTCTACTTGATCTTGCCTTCATGTCCTGCCTCCTAAATCTTGACCACCTGTGAACACACCTCCTCCAGGTCTTCTGGCATCGGCTTTCTCCAGCCTCACTGACTCCTCAACAACACTCAGAGCTTTCGCACTTGTGGATTGCTCTGACCTGGATGTTCTCCCAAATCTTCCCAGGGCTCATTTCCTCCCTTCTTCTGTCTCTGTTCAAATGTCCCCCAAGCACTCTACGTTGGACCGTCCTCCATCCATTCAACCCCCTGCTTTCTTTCTTTTTTTATAACATTTAACACCATCAACACGTCCTATCTTGATTTGTTTGTTTACTCAGTCATCTTCTAGAATGTAATCTGTGAAAGTAGTCATTGGCTTTGTTTAATGCTGTATCTCCAGCAAACAGAATGAGTGACCCATAATAGGTACTTGATAACACTGTTTGAATGAGTGAGTCATCTCACCTATCCTTAGTCTGGTATTTATTAACTGAGAGGCCACATAGCATAGTGGCTATGAGTTCAGCACTGAAGCTAGACTGCCTTGGTTTACTTTCTACCCTGCCTCTTATTAACAATGACTTGAGGCAAGTCATTTAAACCTTTCCCCTCAGTTTCTTCACTTGTAAATTATGAATTATCATAACAGTATCAACCTCATGGTTTTTCCAGGGTTAAGCAAGTTAAAATACGTAGTGTCTAGCACAGAAGCAGCACAGTTTGAGTGTGACCTATTTTTGCCTCTTTGCATTCCCTCCCCAACCAGCCTCCCCACCATACACAACACTCTAGTGTGTTCCCTACCACACTGTAACATGATTCCAGCAGAAGAGTTCAATTTTACATTCTTCTCACAGAAGGTGACTGCTGGCACATAATGTGACTTTGTGTAAATTAGAAAAGGTAGCTGCTCTGGGTGGACAAATTAGTAAAAACACCACTTGTTCTAGGCTGGTGCAGCCTTAGCCTGAGGTACAGGAAAGATTTTAGCCTTCGTCTTTTCCATCAGGTGACCTTATGCAGGAGAAGAATGTGCAACTTTACCTGCCCTTGCAATTTACCCCATCCTGAGAACTACTCTCCTTCATTTCTTCCAAAAGGTAGGCATCAGCTAATTCAACACAAGCCTTAGCAGCTACATCAGTTAGTATAGGCAGTAACAAACAATCCTCAAACCTCAGTGGCTTAAAAAAAAAAAATCCACATACACACATACACACACACCATTGTATCTTCCTTCTACTATATGTTTATCCCACGTAAGCAAAGAAGCTCTGTCCAATTTTATTTTTTGGGGTTCTCAGACTCAGTAACCAGCATCTTGAAATCTCCATGCCAGAGGCAAAAGAGAGACCCCAAGTGTCTTACATCAGCATTAAATTCTCTGGCATTCTGGCATGGAGACGGAACATACCATATCCTCTCAAAAATCATTGGTAGAACTGGTTACATGGTTACACTCAATCACAAAGAAGTCGGAGGTTACATTCCTATCATTAGACTAGATTGTGGAGGACCAAAAATATTCAGCAAACACTACAGATACCACGGAGACTATATTTATACGTAAGTTTGTTCTCCTCTTGGGTTGCTCCATCTCTGCCCTGTGGTATAACAATAATATTATGTCATTTCCTTGGGTGTTATTTAATCTTGGGATTTCTGCCATCTATTTCATGTCCTGAAGTAGACTTTACATTTATTGGAAACAGTAACTGAATAGTATCTTTCATGAGCACTCTGGTAGTAGCATATAGTCTTGTGCATGGAAAACACATTATAATAATGATATCAATAGTTAAATTTTCTTAAATAAAGCAGTGGCTTCACATTTTAGGCTTAACTTTGATAGTAAGTGAAACCATTTTTTTTAAGGGTTTGAGGCAAATTCTGCCAGTTTAAAGAGAAGAAAAGAAAAGGAATGGAAAGGAACCAAAACAATTAAATAACATAATGAGGAAAAAAAATTCCTCACAGACTAAACAAAAGAAATACACATAACACAAAGGTGATGTACTCTATAATTTTCATCTCTATCAATTTGGGATTCATTCTCATTCATCTGCATATTTTCTCCCTCTTGGTTCTCATGGTTCTCTTCCAATCACCCACTCCTTTGCATTTTCATGGCTTCCAAGAGATAAGTGGTAGGAAATCAGTCAAACAGTCCTTTGAGAATAGACTACAAGGGTCAATACAGAAGTTAGGAGGCTATGCAGTAATCCTGGGAGCAGAAGACAGTGGTAGGAGACAGTGATTTGGAGGATGCATGTGGAAGTGGAAGAACATGTTGCATTCTGTGGCATAAAGACAGCCATATAGACTGTCCATATAGACAAATAGAATAGAATAGAGTCCAGAAATAAACACTTGCATATATGGTCATGCGAGTTTTGACAAAGGTGCCAAGACCATTCAATGGGAGAGGACAGTTGAAAACAACAAAGCGTTGGGAAAACCGGATATCCATGTACAAAAAAAAACTTAACTCAAAAATGGATCGGGCTGAGCCCGTGGCGCACTCGGTAGCGTGCTGCGCTAGCAGCGCGGCGACACTCCCGCCGCGGGTTCGGATCCTACATAAGAATGACCGGTGCACTCCCTGGCTAAGCGCCGGTCACGAAAAAAAAAAATAAAAAATAAAAATGGATCAAACACCTAAACGTAAGATATAAAACTGTAAAACTCTTGGAAGAAAATGTAATGTAAAAACTGCATGACATTGGATTCAGCAATTATTTATTGGATATGACACCAAAAGTGTAGGCAACAAAAGAAAAAATTAGGTAAATTGCACTATATCAAACTTAAAAATCTTGTGCATCAAAGGATACAATTGATAGAGTGAAAAGGCAACCACACAAAATGGGTGAAAATATTTGGAAATCATATATCTGATTAAAGATTAATATCCAGAGTGTATAAAGAACTACTATAACTCAACAATGACAAAAAAACAAAACTAGATTTACAAAATGGGCAAAGGGCTTGAACAGGCATCTCTCCAAAGATATACGAATGGCCAATAAGCACATGAAAAGATGCTCAACATAACTAGTCATTAGAGAAATGCAAATTAAAACCACAATAAGTTATTACTTCACAGAGAAAGGCAAATTAAAACCACAATAAGTTATTACTTCACACCCATTATCAAAACAAAACAAATTTAAAAAAAGAGAAAATGACCAGTGTTGGTGAGAATGTGGAGAACTTGGAACCTTTGTGCATTGCTGGTGGGAACGCAAAATGGTACAACTGCTACAGAAAAGATACAGCAACTCCTCAAAAAATTAAACATAGAGTTACTGCGTGATCCAGCAATTTCATTTCTGGACATATGCTCAAAAGAACTGAAAGCAGAGATACAAACAAATATTTGCACACCCATGTTCACAGCAGCATTATTAACAATAGCCAAAAGGTGGAAGCAACCCAACTGTCCATCGAAGGATGAATGAATAAGCAAAATTTGGCATATAGATACCATAGAATATTATTCTTCCTTAAAAGGGAAGTAAATTCTGACACATGCTACAATATGGATCAACTTTGATTATGCTAAATCAAATAAGCCAGTCACAAAAAGACAAACATTGTGTGATTCCGTAGGTATCATATGTTCTATAGGTACCTAGAGTAGTCAAATTCATAAACAAAAAGTCAAATGGTGGTTCCCAGAGGCTGATGAGAGAGGGGAACTGGGGGGTGGGTGTTTAATAGGTACAGAATTTTAACTGGGGGAGATGAAAAAGTTCTGGAGATGGGTGGTGGCGATGGTTTCACAACAGTGTGAATGTTCTTAATGCCAGAGAAGTGTATACTTAAAAATGGTTGAAATAATAACTTTTGCATCATGTATATTTTATCACAATGGAAAAAAATATGTTTCACTCAAAATATATTTTGAGGATAGAGCCCCAAATCTGAGATATTTTATGTGGGTGTGAAAAAAAGAGAGGTTTGGGGTTTCGACAAATAAAATTAATGAGGAAGACTGCAGGAGTTGGAGATTTGGGGTTAAAATAGTAACTTGGGTTATGAGATTTTGTTGAGATTGAAGTGAAATAAGTAATCGGATTGTTGTAATTGACTGACTGCTAGCTGTTTTATCTGCTTCTGCCCTTGCCTTAATCTCAATACAGCAAAGAATAATCCTTATAAATTTGAGCGAAAGTGCTTACATCACCACTGAAAATATCCACTAGGTCCCTACCTCATTCAGCGTGAAACAAAGATTTAAAGCAGGTCTGCAAGGCTGCACATGACCTGTCTCCCTGTGCCCTCTCACGTCCTCACACCACTCACTGCTCTCCAGCTGCACTTGACCTCCTAATTCTCCCAGGATCTCCCCAGCTACGGCCCCATCTCAGGACCTTCACATTGACTGTCTCCTCTGCCTGGAACTCTCCACCTCTCGTATTGGCATATCTGTTCGTTCTTCAGATCTTTCTGTTTAATAGCATCTTATTAGTGAGCCCTTCCTTATTTTTCTATCTAGTACTTATCACCAGGTGACATATCATTTATTTACATGTTTGTTTACTGTCTTTTCTTCCCTCATAAAGTGTAATCTCCGTGAGAGCAGGGATAGTCTTCTATCTGGTTTGCTGGCATCTCCGGTGTATAAGAGTATCATATCTGATATTTGATAGTCCTTCTACATATTTGTTAAATAAATAAATTAATGAGCCTTTTCTGACCACTCTAGAGATGTGTTCCCTGCTCGTAATTTGTAGCAAAATAATAACTAGTACTGCTTGCCTCTCCACTGTTCTCTTTAATTACTTGCTATATAGTTCTAAATACATTGTATTAGCAATTTCACACCTAAGATACCATAAAATATGCAGTCACTATTTACCTTTCCAATTGTCTTACAAATATAACTTTCTATAGATCTGCTTGTTTGAATCAGGATCCAAATAAGGCCCTCACTTTGACATCAGTTGGTAGGAATTTTAAGTCTCTTTTAAACTTTCTCTTGCATTTTTTTCTTCTCTCTCTTTTTTTTTTTTTTTTTTTGGCTTACGGTTTTGGTTTACAATTTTTTTGTTGAAGAAACTGGGTTGCTTGCCTTGTAGAGTTTCTCACAGTCTGTATTTCGCTGATTACACCCCCATGGGTGAGGTTTGAAATGTTCCTCTGTCCTCTGTATTTCCTATAAATTTGATGTTGAGTTGAGACTCAAGGTTTAATCAGACTCAGAGTCTGGTATATTTTGATAATACAGTGTTCTTCCATCAGCCAGCACTTAATGTTTACTACTCTCACTTTCTGTAACAGGTCTTTTTGTTAAAGAAAGAAATCATTACAGATTCAGTTCACATTTTCTTTCCACGGCTTCTTAATTCCTCACCCATTTTTCCTTTATTAGGAGTATATTACTCCTATTCATGTTTTTATGCTTTAATGTATGGTCATGTACCCATAAATATCCTCTTTTATATTAACATATTAGTGTTATCATAACTGGTATCATATTTTATGTCTGATACTGAAACTTTTCCCACTTAACTTTTTTCTTTCATTTATTCAAGTTAAAATATTTATCTATTTTATTCATTTTAATAGGTGTGCAGTATCCCATATTACAAATATGCCATGATATAGTTGTTCTCCATTTAATTAATGCCATGATATTTTGTATGCACATGTGCATAACTCTAGGTGTGGAATTACTCAGTCCTGTAGGAGGCACATTTTGAACTTTACTATGTCTTGCCAAATTGTTTTCCAGAGCCCTGATAACATTTTAAACTCCCACCAGAATTGTTTTCACAAATGTACACCAATACCTGGCATTGTCAGATTTTAAATTTTTACAGATCTGGTATTTGTAAAATAGTTTATCAGTTTTGTTTTTCTTTGCATTTTCCTACTAAATAGTTTGAGCATCTTGATATATTTGTTGGTAACTCAAGGTTATTCTTCTGTGAGTGACCTCTTACATTGTTTAACCGTTTTTATCTGAATTTAAAATTTTTTTCTTATTATTTCTTAAAATTTATAGGAGTGCTTCATTTATCATAAAAAACAACCCTCTGTTAGTTATTGAGTTGAAAATATCTTCTCCTAGGCTCTGGTGTGTCTTCTCACTGTGTTTATGTTGTTTATTTTCAGACCAACATGTTATTTCTCCTTTAAAATTTGTACTTTCACAGTTTGTTTAAAAAACCCTTACCTCCTTTAAATTCCTAAAAATCATCACCTATACACTTTTCTTAAAGATTTTAAGTTATTCTATTCAAATTTCAGTTCCTTTTTTCCCCCTATGGTGTGGCATATGAATTTTGTTTTATTTTATTTTTTTCATGTAGATAACCAAATTGTTCCCAAACTGAAAATTGAAATCCGTCTTTTCCCCACTGATTCATAAAGCCATCTCTGTGGCTTACCAATTTCCCAGATACTGGCAAGTTGATGTCTGAGATTTCTATTCTGTTCCTCTAATTGTCTATTTTTATATGAAGGTACTATTTATAATTTGAGATGAAGAATTCATAAAGAAAAACTTTTTAACTAGGAAAAGACTGAGCCTAAACATTAATGGTCTCCTTATAGCAGATTTCTCTATTTCCAATCATCTAACAATAAACTATGCCAGTTTTAACAGATTATTTCATCCATTTGTATATCCTAGTGTATATCCTAGCCAAAATCCTGGATCTGCTGCAAGCAATCACATTGTGTATTCCCTGTCTCTTGGACAAATTCCCCACCCAGCATCCTCCCCCTCCCCCTCCCTCTGGCCCAACCAGCCCCCCTTACATATTCATGGCTCACACGAGCCCAACACATGTCACAGTTCACCAGCTTCCCTGGATTATTCACTTGGTCTCCTTTCCCCATGAATTTTTTTTTTTCCTGTTGCCTTGTGAACTCTGAAATACGTGTCATGACTGAAGAAACGATGAACATAATATCACAAGCCTGGAAGTATTTATTGAAGGGCATATCTGATAAACACTGAACATTCGGTTTCAAAATTATACCTTAGTCAAAGAAAGAAGGCAAATTTACCTTTGTAGTTTAAATGCAGAAAATCTAACAGAAATGAAGATAACTATAAATATTTCCTTTCAACTCCTTTTGGATTTCTCTATTTGAGCTCCTTTCTAATATCTGACACTTTTTTGGCCAACTTCGTGCTAATATGTCATCAGTCAAGCCATCAACAACAAGGAAATCCTATTGTAGGGAAAAAAAATTAAAGGCTTTAAAATATTGTTGATTGAGGAACATAGAAAACATCATTTAAAAGCCTTTTAAATTACCATCCCCTCCATTGCTGCTAAATTTCCCTTTGTCTCATTTCATGCAGCTGGTCTGAATGATGACTGAGTGGTTTGTGATTATGTGGGTGACATTAGGAGCCAGATGAAATGGACACTAAAGGAAGAATCCATCATCCTGAATTTATAATTCCTGCTACATTTGGCACTGCACCAACTTTACAAATATGCAGACCTCTTCCTCTCTCTATCTCTCTTTCTCTCTCTCTCTTTTTCCCCTGTAAATCCCATGGCCAATGAATGCTGCTATGGCAACGAAAGCTGGGAAAGCCATGGGGGCCTTGGCTATAAAAAGAGTTTTTAGAACATCATGGAAACTGGGAGCCTAGTAGTAGACTCTCAGGCAAACACACACTGTTACACATCCTGCCTAGAAGGAAATGCTTCTACCAAATTTATTTACCTGTTTTGTCGAATCACTTGCTACAGAATTCTAAAGGCTCTTATTGCTATGACGGTTTTCATTTTCAATTATTGTATGGTTCATTCAAATCACACAGGTACATTTCTAACAGTTATAAGAAGCTTCCTAAAATAGACTTTTAGAAACTGAGCACAGCTGTCAAAATAATGTTATCATCTTCAAGAATCTGTTTCAAAGATAGTTATTCCAAAGAAATTTGAAAGTTATATTCCTATATTAGCACACTAAGTAGTTCATACCAGTTTAGTAAATCAAATATTCCATACTGCTAGCTTAATAAGATGGGGAATCATGCATGAAATGACTGCCAGGTTAATGACATAGGGAGCCATGCATGGCATGCATTTGCATATAATAGCACAGAATGTTCTCCTAAATCCTTTAAATTACTCATCAATTCTTAAACAGGCATTTAACTAAATCCTCATTCAGAATCAGGAAGAAAGTTCTTTTTAAAAAAAGAAAGAACACCTACATATTTGAAGTGATTAAATGGGAGCTAAACAAAACCTAAAAGATTATTTGGGGTTGGAAATTCTAGCCTTGGTAAAGAGTTACAGATCTGCATAAAGAAACAAACACATCTCCTGGGTCATGGTTTCCCAGCACTGTATGTATCATAGGCACAATGCAAATGGATCAGAAGTCTCAAGCCTCAAAAATAAAGACATATCTCTAAAGCAGTGCAAAATAATGACAATTACATTAGAATTGTTACTGTGCACAGGGTTCTCAGAGGCCCAATTCTGAATAAAATGAAGAGGTTTACTTTCACTTGGCAACCTATACGTTGAAGGTATTAAGAAACATATTTACGCTAAATCATTTTTTTCTACTTGTTATATAATCTTTTATACAAACTGAGCAGACTGCTTACAATCAGAATAGTTACAAACCCCAACTGTTAGAGGAAATAAGAAAGCCCCTATCTCACACAAGGACTATTTTTGCTGTCTGAGAGTGATGGTTTACAAAGAGCTTCATTAATCCTCACGGATACTGGATACTCATTACTCAATAAGATGTACATACAGATCTAAAACCAAAGCCCATCCAAAGAAGAAAAGGAAAAAAATGCAAAGAGGTAATTGGTCTTTTCCTGTCACATCTAGAAACAACAGCAACTAATTGCTGAACCCGCAATGTACCCCAGTGTGCCAAGTGCATTATCTGTAGCCCTAACAGTAAATCTTCGGTGTAGGTGCCGTTATCTCCATTATACAGATAGTAAAACTGGGGCTTATAAAGGTTAAGTAATTAACTCAAGTGATAGGCTAAAGCCAGAATTTAAACTCTTTTCTGTCTCAGTTTAAATTCCATTTCATTTCCATTAAATACCTTGTCTCTCCGAGGCATATTTATTAGCAGAGAATAAATTATATCTTGAGAAGATGAAGAAAAATAGGCTCAAGGATTTTTTTAAAGTGTTCTAGACTTTCTAGGTTTCTCAACTGCCGTCATGCATATTCTGTGCCAATACAGATGAGAGACAGACCCCAACACCAGTCACTTCTTATGGTATAGTTGCTCCCTCTGAATGTTCTGCTTATTTTTAACTGATTAAGATTATAAACTAAATTGGCAACAGGGTGTATTTTCTTGCTAATTAATATCTTGAAGCAATTCTAAAGCATAGTTCCCAAAATACAAAGCAAAATCCCACCCATCGACAAAAGAGACAGAAAGTGTCTATGTGAATATTTCCATAAGGTGGATGGGTTGACATGAACTCCATGAAGCAATCTTTTCTTTCAACTACAGCACTTCCTTAAGCATTCATTATATCTGATTCGAAAATGAGCTCCTTTCCAGTGAGATGGGTAGTCTTGCTGTCAGATAAAACAGTAGCCATAGCTATAACATGCACGTCTCTGACTAAGGTGGGGTTGGCAGTCAGCTGCTGAAACGTAAGTAATTTACAGCACTTAATGTTTATCCAATAATATAACGGAGTATTTTTTAAGTTGTATAATGTAGTAGCACAAAACTATATGAAGTAGGGTGTTTTCTTCTACTTGACTTATGTATTGAACATAAAGAAATGCACTTATGAAGAAAACATAGATATCTGATATGAAGTCAAATTAAGGAGATGCCAGAATGAATGAAGTATAGATTTTTGCCCTCCAGGAGCTCACAGTTTAATGGGAAAAAAACACTGGCAAACATTTAATCTTCTAGGTTCTGCAATATATAGAGATATTGGAACACAGAGACATAAATTTAGCCCAGGAAGGTGTGGGTGATAGGGAGGTCGGAAAAGGTTTCCCAGATGACACCTAAGTTGAAAATGACAGGATGCAAAGGACTCAGTCAGGCAAGTGTGGAGGGAGGGAGCCTAGTGTGTCAGTCAAAGACTTTGGAGTGAAATCCAGCAAGGAAAGCAGGGGAATTACACACAGCTCAGGATGCCAGGTAGGGTGATGGTTGTGTCAAGATCCAGGCAGTGTTCAGCTCTAGAAAACTCTGTAATAGCATCAGTATTGAAAGTCAGCTCTTAATTTTGTTAAGTGTCGTTACAATGGGCATATTTTCTGATCCAAAAAATTGAGATAAATTAGCAGATAAGATTCCTTGTACAGTAAGATGAATGGTTGAGTTCTGATTTTCTCAAAAAATCTAAGTTGCCTAATCACTGTGAAAAGAAAGTAAGTTTAAGCTGAGTTAGGTAACAAATTACACATGTTCTCTGTTCTTTGTATAGTTTAGAGATACTAGTTTCTTGTTGTTTTAACATTAAGTTTTTTCTTAGACCACAAGCACACAAAATTGGGTTATTCATGATACTTAATTGGTCTATGCATGTCCTGCTTTGCTTTTTTCACCTACGTATTAATTTTGGTAACATAATATGCACCCAGAAAACCAGAATCCCCAAACAAAATGTATAACCTAGGTAATCTGCATCTAATTTTACAGTAACCTTCACCACCGATCTATCATTTCAAACAATCAGCAATCATCCTGGATCTTATTCATCATTCCCTAGCTTTCCTTTTTAGAAAGTATTATGCTTCTAAAGTTACATATATATTTACTGTTTTATAGATATTTACTCACTTATGTATTTTTACTGTTTTTATATGTATAATTAATGTGCATATGTAATTTTACATTATTTTAATTTTGATAAAGAAATTAAAGAGCATGTAATTTTTCTTTGGGAATTGCTTTTTCATTTAATATTATTATATTGCTAAGATTCATCTATACCTTTCTTTCACTGTATTTCATTCATTTTGACTATGACATGTCATTCTATTGGGTAGGAATATATGAATATGCCACATTTATTTCAGTACTTTTCAGTTTTTCCAATTTTTTGCTAAATGGATAGTGTTACTATGAACATTTTGCGTGTCTCTGATAAACATGAGAACAGTCCTGGATTTCTCTAGGTTATTTGTCTAAGGCATGGAATTACTGGTAGGTATAATGCCAAACTGATTTCTCAGTAGCTGCATCAATTCACATTCATCACAGCGGTGTATAATAGATACTATGAGTCCACCACCTCTCCCGCACTTGGTATTGTCAGACTTTGTACTTTTGCCAATTGAGTGGGTCTAAAATGAACCCTATTTAATTCTTACTTTGTATTTCCCTGATTACCAGTGATGCTTACCTTATGTTTAATTGGGCACATGTGTTTATCTTTGATGAAATGCCTCTTGTGCACATTTCATTGGATTTTTTGAGTTCCCTTTGACATAAGAATTCTTCATACCTTTGGGGTACTAATTCTTTGCCAATTGTGTGTATTGTGAATACATTCTCCTAGTTTGATAAGTCTTTTCATTTTCATTAAGTTTGTTTCTTATGACCAAAAGTTCTTATTTTGAAATGTAAGATTTATTAATTCTTCCCTTTTATAGTCAATTGTTCTCTGTCTTATTTTATAAACATCTTCCTGCTTTAGAGTTTAGAAGAAATCACCTCTGCTTTTTATCAGGGTTTTAAAAATATTATTTATTATAAGCATATTTTTATTACAAATTGTGATTTTTCTTTATGCCCTTTACCCAATCTACTGCTCTCCAAACCCCACCCTCACCTCACCCCCATCTCTGATATTCTGAAAGTTCAAGGAATTGGTTAGGTCTTTTCTTTCTTTCTTTCTTTCTTTGCACCCAGTTATAAGTGAGAACATGCAGTATTTCTCTTTCCTTGTCTGGCTTATTTCACTTAACATAATATTCCCCAGACTCATCCACATTGCTGTAAATGGCAAAATTTCATTCTTTTTTATGGCTCAGTAGTATTCTGTTGTGTGTGTATATATATATATACACCACATTTTCCTTACCCAGTCATCTTTCAATGGACTTTTAGGTTGGTTCCAACTCTTGGCTATTGTAAATAGAGCTGTGGTGAACATGGGAGTGCATGTGTCCCTTCAACATGATGATTTCCATTCCTTTGGGTATACACCCAGAAGTAGGATAGCTGGATCCTATGGTAGTTCTATCTGTAATTGTTTGAGGAATCTCCATACCATTTTCCATAACGGCTGTACTAATTTACAGTTCAATCAACGGTGTAGAAGAGTTCCCCTTTCCCCACATCCTCACCAGCATTTGTTGTTGTTCTTTTTAATAATGGCCCTGCTAACTGGGGTGAGATGATACCTCATTGAGGTTTGGGTTTGCATTTCTCTGATGACTAGTGATGCCGAGAATTTTTTCATATCCAACTGATCTTTGACAAAGGCAACAAGAACAAAAATTGGGTGAAAGACTGCCTAGTCAATAAATGGTGCTGGGAAAGTTGGACTTCTATATGTAGAAAGAAACTGGACCTGCACCTCTCACCATATACCAAAATCAACTCAAAATGGGTTAAAGACCTAAATATAAGACCCAAAACCATAAAGTTACTTAAGGAAAATATAAGGGAAATACTCCAGGAAGTGGGACTGGGCAAAGACTTTATGAATATGACCCCAAAGGCACAAGCCAAAAAAGAAAAAATAAATAAATGGGACTATATCAAATTAAAAAGCTTCTTCACAGCAAAGGAAACAATCAACAGAGCAGAAAGACAACCTATGGAATGGGAGAAAATATTTGCAAACTATACATCCAGCAAGGGATTAATATCCATAATATATAAAGAACTCAAACAACTATACAGTAAAAAATTCAATTAATGCAATTAAAAAATGGGCAAAGGAGATGAATAGACACTTTTCAAAGGAAGACATACAGATTGCCTACTGGTATACGAAAAAAGTTAAAGTATAGAATTGATTTTTGTATTTAGTGGAAGGTAGAAATCCAATTTGTTTTTCATGTGTATGCTCTTTTCCCAGCTTTATTTATTGAAGCTCCTCCTTTCCTACTTTTCAGACATGATAGATACTCCTCTCATATACCAAAGTTTCACATGCATAGGGTCTACTTCTGAGCTCTCAATTCTGTTCCTTCAGTCTAATTATCTACCTCTGCAAAAGCATCACATTGTCTTAATCACCACTGCTTTATTAAAAGTCCGGAAATCTGGAATAACATTTCCTTCCTCCATGTATTTCTCAGAACTCTTCTAGCAGTTTTTGCCCTTTAATCTTCCATTTAAATTTTATAATTAGATTACCAAGTTCCATTATTTTTTTTTTTAGATTTTAATATAATTTTCATTTAATCTATGCATCAATTTGGGGAGAATTGACATTTCTGAGATATCAAGATATTTTAAAGTCATGGCATATCCATCTGTTCATTTCGGTCTTATTTAATGTCATTTAATACAGTTTTATAATTTTACTATAGAGATTTCAACATCTTTTGTTACATTTAATCCTATGCACTTGTTATTATTCCTTGTTAGTTTTGTCTTTTTCAAATCCGTGTCTTTGCCCTTGATGCTCTTTGATGAACCAAAAAACTTTCAATTTGACATGATCAAATTAATCAATTTTTTACTTTTATGCTTTTGGATATTTGTTCTTAAAAGTGCTTTACAACCCCAGATCACACAAATGTATTTCTGCATTATATTGCATTCACTTTATAATTTTATATTCTACATAAGTCTTCAATCTACCTATAGGATACTTTTGTATATAGCATTAACTAGAAATACAGTTTTATTTTTCATCACATAATGAGCGACTAAATTGTCCATACTTTCTGCATATATTTGTGGTGATACTGTAATCACATATAAAGTTCTCATTCGTAGAACAAGACTGTCACATTGATTTACTTAACTTTTCTTGTTCCTTAAATTTTCGTACTTACTTTTTGATCAGCTGTAAGCTTATAGTGATTGAAAAGGGTCAAAATACACATTTTAATGAAACCCATTCTAATAAAATATTTATAAAAAGAGTTACCACATGTCTCTGTTTATGACTGCCATCCCAGATTAATTAATAATAGTGCCTCAACTTACTCTTGTGTGTCCTTTTTTTGAAATTAAGAGCAGTAAAAAGAAAACATTTATGAACATAACTACACTTTTGTCCACTGAGTATGACTTTGCCATGCCCATTGCTACCAGTTGGGAAATCTGAGATTAGTAGAAGCAAAATCTCACACTATAGTTTTGAACTCTCAGCCATTTGAAACCACAGTTCTCAAACTAAAACTTCTTCTGAATACGAAGAAAATTAAAAATATCCACACCTAGACACATTGTAGTGAAATTCAGAACATTAAGGGAAAAGGAGAAAAACATTACTTAGAAAGGGGGGAAAAAGACCACAGATTTCTCATAATCGGCACTGGGCAATGGAAGATATTGGTGTAATAATTTTTAAAGTGTCAAAGGAGAATTAACTCTGTAGACAGAGCTGTATACTTCCCCTAAACCATAACTGTAAAGGAAGTACAAACTAAAGACCTTTCAGACACACAGACTCAGAAATTTCATAAGACTGTGAGTATTGCTGTAAGGGGAAGAGTCGAAGAGGGTAGACCCTAAGCTAAACTACAAAGGAAGTAATTTACCAAAGAGGAAATGAACCCAAGAGCAAAAAGTAGGCTCTAAAAAAGAAGGCTGGTCAAAGCAATCAGTACATAAAATGAAACAAATGATAGTAGATATTTATTGAGTATTTACAATGTTCAGACAATTTTCAAAGCACTTTAAATGACTTGATTCACTTAATCTTTATACTACCCTAATAGGCAGGTTTTATTATTTCTCTCATTTCTCAGATTTGGAAACTATAGTACAGAGGTGTCAAGCAACTTATTCAAAGTCTCACAGCTAGTAGACAGTGAAGAGTGAGTGACCCGAGGCAGTTCAGCTCTATAGCCTTTGCCCTTAACCAGCCTGCTCTGTGACATCTCAGTAAGTACAGATCATAAAAACACAATAATAATTATTAATAACAACAAGATTTCTTACAGCAATTTCAAGTAAGAGTCCAGAACATAAAAACAAGATAACCAGGTGGGCAAGGGAGAAGATGGAAAAGGAAGCAAAGGAAAATTAAAAAACATTCTTATCTTGGGGACAAGTGTACAGGTATGTGTTAACTTTGACTATATTTTTAACAGTATAATGATGATGTCACATATTAATATTTTATGAAAAACCAATTAAAATATAATAGAATACATGATTTCCCTCTTTCTTCTTTCTCTTCTTTGTTGGTTATCCCATGACTTAACTTTCTTCCTGTATTTGAGGGATTCTCCACTATATGTGCTTGATAGAGGCAGAGTTCTCCTCCTGCCATAGAAGCTAAAATGATCGGATTACTATTTTCCTGGGCCTTCTAGAAGCTGGGGTGCAGGAGCAAGACCTAGGCTTGCCAAAAGTATGATCTCACCCTGGTCTTTGAATCTATAACAATCTGCACAAAGAAGCAGAGAAGGCAAGAAGAAGATCCATTTTCATGGGTGACAATGGCAATAATATGAGTAGCAGCATTCAGAACTGAGGCCTATTGAATTGGAATTTTTTTTAAAATCAACTTTATGCTATTTTTATTCAAGATTCCAAACAAACACAAAATAACTTATAAAGTTTGGAGATAAGGAACTGGAAAAAATGTATTCCAGAAAAATTATAACTAAAATCTCAGCATTCTTCCTTGCTTTCTAAAAGCAATTACTGATCTTGTATTCCATTCCTTCTTACCTCTGCCTACATTTTTGCATACCACATCAAATTATCATCCCTATTATTTATATCTACTATGAAGCTCTTTGCTTTATTATCTGGAATGGGGACATTTTTATTCCTAATATTTCCTTACATCTCAATTAAGTTAAAATATTAACTTGAAAGTATGGGACTAAACTGAGCTCAGAAGCCTCTTACCTGAAAGGGCTGGCTGGTTAGCTCAGTTGTTTAGAGTGTGTTACAGATAACACCAAGGTCCAGGGTACAAACCCTGTACAGGTCAGCTGCCAAAAAAAAAAAAGAAAAGAAAAGAAAAAGAATCCCCTTGTCTTAGACCTTCAATTTTGAGGCACAGGCAAAAAAGAATTGACATTATTATACTAACAGAGTATAGGAAAAAGAACATGGACTCTGAAACCAGAGAGACCTGAGTTTGAATCCAAGCTCTGCCACTGACTAGGTACGTGGCATTGAATAAAGTCTTTGATTTTGCTGAGCCTAGGTTTTCTGCATACAAAATGAAGATGAACATACTTGCAGGGCTTTTATAAAAATTAAATGATAAAATTAATCAAGTCGGTTGTTCTCAACCCTTTGGAATCACCTGGGGAGGTCTAGCAAGTATACACACACACACGTATACATATACACACACATGCATATAATATGAAAACTAAACTAATTTAAAGGGTATTACTTAATATAAAAAGTCACTACTCATATATTGATTTTAAAATTATTTTACAAATTTTGTATTTTTTCAGTAGAACATGTCCATGATGCTTCCCTTCAGTTTTAATTAACATTGATAGAAATTGGATATGTAAGTTTTTTAACTTCAAATACTGTAAGATTACCTAAAATTTTGCCTACAAATAGGAAATAAAAATCAATATTACTGCCTACAAAGATGAGGTATAAAATTGTTAGATGGCTAAGATTAGAAAAATTTTTTTAATAGAAATGAAAGGTAAGTAAGAAACAAACTTGTTATTCTAAAGAGATATAATTTTCTGTCTAATATAAATTATCCATAAAGGTGTAGGAGTTTTGGCATAATATCAAGAGCTACAATAATACTAAATATACAGCACATATTATCTGTGTAAATATTAAAATGTACCACATATATCACAATAATTACATCATTCAGTTGGCATTGTTGATATGATGCATTTATGTAGTGGTCATTTATTGATACTTCAAAAAGGAAGAATGTGCACATTATTTCCTAGTGAAGAGTGATATAAGGATTCAGATAATTTTGAAACACTGCTTTAGAATATAGTAATACTTGAGGAGTGGGGCAGGGAAAATCATGTTTTATCCTCCACTTAGAGACAGGTATTCAGTAACATGGATAATTCGTATGATAGCCCATAACTTCAAAATGCCACATGACTTCAAAATCTCTAGCCTTCGGATTGGTCAAGGAAAGCATCATGAAAAAGTGAGATTAAGCTTGACTTGAAGGCAACAAATAATTTAAGTGGGAAAGAAAATGGGCTGGGAATTTCACGCAATAGAAAAATGTGATCAAATTAACTCTGGAATATGTTAAGGGAGAAACCACAGGAATAGATTAGCTCAAGCTGGGGTTCATTTAAGAAAAGAGTGGAAGACAGGCTTGGAAATTTTGGTTAGGACCAGATAGAGGATTCTGAATGAAAGGCTCAAGGGATTCAATTTTATCCTGCTTGCTAATTAAGAACCTGTATTAAACAGGATAGGATAAGTTACAGTGAGGCTCAAAACAAAAGAAAAAGTTTATCTCCAGTTCCTCCTACATGTTTAGCTCAGGTTGGTGAGGAATTGCTTCATGTTATCCTCATCCAGGGATGCAGCCTGAACCACCAAAAATGTCCCACCATCTAAAGAGTGAGCATGGAAGGGAGGGAGACAGGAAAAAGGTATGCACCCACAGCCTCTCCTATGCCTTGAATCTTTGTGTTCTGTCCAAAATTCGGGTTGAAACCAAAGTCCCAAATCAACAGCATTAAGCAGTGGGGCCTCTGAGGAGGTGATTAGACCATGCGAGCTCTGCCCTCAGGAAGGGATTAGTGCCCTATAAAAGGGCTTGGGTGGGTGGGGGCTAGTTTTTCTCCTCTTTTGCCCTTCCTCCTTCCCCCTTGTGAGGACACATAGTTTGCCCCTTCTCCCACATGAGGATGCAGGAAGAAGGCCCTGTTCAGAAACTGAACCTGCTGGTGCCTTGATCTGGAACTTCCCAGCCTCCAGAACTGTGACACATAAATTTCTGGGTTTTTTAAAAGAACTTACCCAGTCTCCGGCATTTTGTTATAACAGCATCAACAAGTAAGATTCTTAAAGACTACCACCTAGAAGTGACATCTATTCCACACATGCTTCATTGGCCAAAGCAGATTACGTCATCATGTCTAATTTCACAAAAGTAGAAACGAGCAATCCTGTGGTGTACCCAGAGGAGAGAGAACTAGAAATACTGGCAAAGAGCACCAGCGACCACTCAGAATGTCTAACGCTTTTGATCAGGTACATTTTAGTATATAATTAGAAAGTTGTTTAGGAAGAATACTTGGTTGTAGACTGCAAAATAAAAGGAAAGGAAATATCTGGAAATAGAAGAGGCTGTTATTTCAACTGTCAGGTGTAGCAACAAAACTCTGAACTGGGGAAAAGAAAGGAAGCACAGTCATGAGAAACATCGTAAAGGAATAAATGTGAAATACCTGTTAACTGACAGGCATCAGTGTGAGGAAAGGAAAATCTGAATGATGAATAAGAGATTTCAAGCCTAGATAAAAGTTGTTTCTCTTAAAAGTTCAAGGAGGACACAGTTTTGGGGAAAAGATGAGTTGAGTTTTATACATGAATATTTCAGATAGAAGGACAGGGATCAGGCAAGAGTGGGCTGCTGGAGAATTTGAGAGGCACCATCGCCCCCCTGTAAACTTCAGCCAATTTTGTTGAAAGTTCTGAAACCAGATAACCCTTCAGAGCTCTCCTGGGTTAAGGTGGGAGGGCCAGGCCTTTAAACTTATAAGAGGAATGGCCATGGGCAAGGTGACTGCTGGTGGCAATCTCAGCAGCTGGGGTAGTGAATCCTTCCTGCTAGGGTTTCTGAGCAGCATATCACAACATCCACTGCAACTACAGACGCCTAGATAGCACATGTGAAGATGGAGGTAAGACCTGATGAAAAAAGTGTTTCAATTCCTACAGAAAATATAAATATTTTGTGAGGTAAACCATCTTCTTAGGATGGGTATTCCCATAGTTAACCTTTCACAGATCTGAGCTGACCCAATGCATAATTCATAAGCATGAAATTCCTTGGAGAAAAGTCATAGATCACGACCTCCATGTCAAACAGTTTAAGAAGTTTATGGAAATTTGAGCTATCAGACCTTCTTGTTATCTTAATAGCTCACTCAGATTACACCTCTGAGATTTTCATCGAGCACCTGTACTGTATGAAGAATAACAGTCTGAGGGAGAAAGTTCCATTTCCTGGGTGATTTAATTACTATCTGGCATTTAATATAATTGGGAATTCAGACAATGAGGCATCATGAAAAGCAATGATGAGTCTCTGGCATGATTGTGTGCGCATCATTTTCCAAAAGTAGGAATCAGAAATCAGAGGCAGGATTTGCTTAAAGATCAAAGGAGACAGTATAGCATGTTGAATATAGTTAATAATAATGTATTGTATGCTTGAAATTTGCTGAGTAGATGTTCAGTATTCTACTACTTTAAAGAGACAACTATGTGAAATGTTGAGTATGTTAATTAGCTTGACTGTGGTAATAAGTTTACAATGTCTGTGTGTATTAAATCATAATGTTGTACACCTTAGATATATATAATTTTTATTTGTCAATTCTACTTTGATGAAGCTAGAAAAAGAATTATGAGATAAGAATGTGTTAGGGACATAAATACAAACAAAAAGAAAAATGCTATGTTAAATAATATCACACCAGCATATATTATTTGTTTCTAGTTCACTAAAAATATGCTTAAGTGTATGTATCCAAGTAAGAAGAGTGTAGGTGTATTGACACTGACACACGGGTTAGCAAAAGTGACAGCAAGCGAGCGGAAAGGTGTGCACCTTGCTGCCACTCTGAGGGTACAGTAACCAACCGACTGAAACTACTTTTTTTTGCATTTATGCATTTGTTTTCATTTGTGTGAGCAGATAGAAGAGTAAAACTGGTAATAATAGAAGAATGGGAGCGAAAAGAATTTGTGATAATTGGCATTTGCATCATCTCTTTATACTGTTTCAACAGTTACAACAAGGAAGTATTCATTTTTTAAGTTGAAAAATATCATATAAAGCAATTCATACAAATAAAGAAAAGGTAGAATACATGAATCCTATTCCCAAAGTTGAGTTTTAGAGCTATTTTCTTAAAGCAAACCCGGGAGTCATTTAGAAGAACCAAAACACCTATCAGGAGCTTGGCGTGCAGAAAGAAAGACGCATGTATGATACAGAAATAAACAAGGGCTCTTTTGTCCACAGCAAGCAATACAGTCTTGCTCTGAGGTAGCAATCTGAGCTAATCAGCCTGTCCTATCCATATAGGGCCATTCAGAGTAAACCAAATTTTTACCAAAAATAGTACAATGACCAGATGAAATAGAGATTTCATGACTTGCCAGCGTTAGTTTTGATAGAAAATATTTGTTTTGGATTTTGCCTATAGGAGATGCTTACAGATTTTTAAAACAAGGTAGGATTATTAGAAAAATATGTAAGAGCTTTTCCAGATAGGGAGCTGTAATAGAAAAGAAAAATTATAATTGGAAGTGGAAAAAGGAAAGATACTGGATTAACTGATGATTTACAACAGACTAATTTAAAAGACCCTAGAAAATCACTATTAAAATTCCTTTAATGGATTCACAAGTGAATCCCATTTTGTAAGTGGAAAAAACTGAGCATCAGAAAGGTATTTGGATTATGAATTATAGCAAAATTTTTAAATATATTAGGATAAATTTAAATCAAATGAGCCATATCCATAAAGACTCCACTAGATTTCTTCCAGTGTTCAGAAAAGTTAAACTTAGTAATAATATTTTTAAATGTCTCCAAATGTTAGCTTTTATAATTTATAGCTTAATTCAGTGTGAACGGTTTCTTTCAAAAGTGAATTGTGCATAATCATGTTTCATAGAGCTTTCTATATCAAAAACATCTACTAAATTTAGTGCTATCTTATTTATCTGGCTCCTACGTAGCCAGACCTCCAGTTTGTCTGGATGGATGTAGTGTACAAGTAAACCTATTTTCTTAAAAATGAGGCCAATACATAAGAAGAAAATTCTATTAGGGAAAAGCACCTATAATCTTAGCTGAATGATCTAAAAAATTACATCCACTTTTCATGAAATGAAAACCACAGGACTTCATAAATTCTTCCTTTGTAGAGGACAACTTGGTGTATCTGAAAACATGTTCCATCTGTACAATATATGAAAACAACTCAGAACAGGCCGGGCAAGCTCCAAGGCAAGGAGAGATCCCACTGTGCAAACCTGAATCCCATGCAGACAATTCCAAGATTATTTATTGCACCTTGGTGTTACAGGGAATGAAGGCAACTAATTGTGCATAATCATTTTTCAAATGGCTTCCACATCAAAAATATCTATGAAATTCAGCACTACATGATTTTTCTGGCTCCCAACCTATCCAAGTCTCTAGCTTATACTGATTCATTTTGGATGTAACCTCTTGAGTCCTGCTGTGTCAACCACTTTGCTAGGCACACTCGAACACAGTATATAATACAGACGCTAGCGCAGTCTTCCCATCAAGGTTTCCTTCTCCACATTTTATAGATGAATAAGCTGGAGGCAAGAAACATTAATCAACCTGTCTAAGGCATACAACTAATTAGTGACTGGACTGGGTTTTGAGCCTCAATATGTCTGACTTCAAAGCCTAGATTATTTCTACCATATCATGCTGTCCTCCAGGAGGTTTCTGTTCAAGGTACCTTTCCTTTTATACATGAAAAAAAATTAAAATGATTAGGCTGAATTCTTAGCTTTCTTTTATTCCTATTCAGAAGAAGGATGGACTAATGAGCTGGAATGACCAGTTAATGAAACTACTGGTGATTTAATGAAGACACTGCTGAGACATTTTGCAGAATGACCAAATTCACTATATTATATTACTTTGTAACATTCTATAAATATGCATGTGTACATAATTTTACATAATTATATAAATGAAATTCTTCTTCTCATCAGCCACCACCAGACATCCATCTTCACCTAACAACCTCCTCCATGTTCACTCTCCAACACTTGGAATTATGTTGTTGGCTTTTAAGGGACTTTTTTTTGACATTCCTCTCTCTTGTCATCTTCTCCCATGTTAACAACCTGGTACCATATATTTTTTCCATGTTCCTATAATTATATGAAAGACACACACCCATGAATAGTGATACATACCATTACTTATAAGATCTACAAATATAGGAAGATATGCCTTTTATTTACAAATATTAGGTCTATCATGCCTGCTTTTCTCCAACATATGTTTCTCACTCAACAATACCTGGGCAAACCCCTCCAAGTGAACTAGTGTACTCTCTCATTCATTATTCCTGTTGTTTTCATCCTATTTACCAGTGCAACAATAAACATACGTGTTCGTGTATTTTTGTTTCCTCGTGTTTTTATTTCTATGAACTATTCCCAGGAATTACATAGTCTTAATTTTAACAGATGTTGTCAGATAGTTTTCCAAGAAGGCTGTAACTATTCACATTACCAGCTGCAATGTATGAAAATTCCCTCTTCTCTGCATTCCTGCCAGCAATAGTTCTTTTAAGTTTTGCCATGTTGGTGGGAATAAAATGATATATCACTGAAACTTTGGTTTGCATGTCTGTTTTTAATAGGATATTTGGACATCTTTTTGCAAATTTTTTGGTCACATGAATTTAGCCATTGCTCATTTTCTATGGAATTATTTTCTTGTTCTATAAGGTTTTTAAAAAACATATTATAGATAGTAAATAACCCTTTGTTTAATAAAGATATGTGTTTTTTGTTTTTGTTTTTTACAAAAATCTATCATTTATTTACTGTTTTGGGGTGTCTGGCAGAAGTTTTAAATTTAATTTAGTCAAATAAGTCTATCTTTCCTTTTTGAAATCTCTATGTCTTCTCTGTAATTTCTTAAAAAGTTTCCCCTGCTCCTATATTGTAAATTTGTCAATATTATTAACTAGAAAATCCTTTAAGATTATCACTGCCTTATGTTGTGTATGTAGATCGTTAATCTGGAATTTTAAGAAATAGCATAAAATAGGGAACAAATTTTATTTTTTTTTATAGATAGCAATTCACCGGCATCTTTTATTAAATAAATCATTTTTTCCTGCTGAACTGACATGTCAACTTTCGTTAAACACTAAATTCATAGACACAGTGGTGCAGAAAAACACTACCCCAAAATACGGCACTTCGGAAAGTGAGAAGATGGAAGAGGGAAGGCTGCTCTCCCCTGCCCCCTCCCTTCTCCTCTCAAGCAGGTCACAAACCCTAGGAAGGTTGCTCTCTGATTTTCTCCCTCCTTTATCCCCTGAAGACCCCATGTAACAGGTGTCCTACCTTACACCTGGAGGGGAGGAATGTCATACAGGGATGCCAAGAAAAATCTGAACAAACACACCTTGCTAAGTCCCCCAGTATATTACCACCAGATCACACCCCCTTTTGTGCAATCGCTCCTCTACATGACTGTCCACTCTTCATCAAACCTGAACATAAAAAGTTTTTTTCCATTTCTTTGGGTGTTCATTTCTGAAGGCCCCCATATCATGTAAAATTTATATTAAATAAATTTATATGCTTTTTACTTGTTTGGCTGTCTTTTATTATAGGGATCTCAGCCATAAACATAGCCATGGGTGAGGAAAGAAATCTTTTCTCCTCTACACTGGTATCACTTTCTGGAAACTTCACATCTTATCATTTAGGACTCCATATTATCCAAGAACACAGTGGGCACCAATTATTTTGCTAACTTATCAAATATAAATTGAGCGTAAGATGGAATAAGAACTATGAAAACACAAGAGTGTAATTCCTGTCCCATAGGGACTTACAGTTATTAAGGGGTAAGAGGATGATATGGTATGCACACAAAAGTTTTCATCAACAATACTGGGTGAAACCTATGAGATCTATGATGACAAGACAAAACTGTGAGAGACGCTGTTAGTGACATACAGTTTCATATCAGAAAGGTGAGTACAGAGCAGAGTGCCAACTGCAGAGCAAATTTTGGCTGAAGGGATGACCAAGCCCTTGAAATAAAATTAAATTAATAATGCCAGAATTTAGGAGCTCAATATATTTCAGTACCCAGATTTCTCTAATTTTGTTGATATGAAAAAATAAAATATTTTTATGATGATAACATAGCTAAGAACTGACATCAATTACCAATGAGAAATGAATATTTTAAAAATAACATTCAACAAGGGTTGCTTAATTCTCCACATTTCGATCTCAAATATATCTGTTCATACTTTTTTGAATTATAACATTGCCTTAAAAATTCTATTTTATAACATTTTGAAGCAATCAACTAGGTTTCTCTGATGAGTGAGATACAGCTAGTTTCCATCCACTCATTAATGTAAAATTCTTGAAATACATGAGAATAGAAGAGGATAGGACTCAAGTTTTGTTTTTGTTTTTGTTTCTTCTCACTTGTGATGTGTGAAGACTGCTGCCAATTGGTAGTAGAGGTACTCCATCATCACACCATTCATAGATCTCACCAGAACAAGGGTTTCATTATAAGGCCCTGCCAGAAGGCTTTTGATACCCTGAGGATAAGATTTTCTAAGTCCTCAAATTAGGTGCAGCAGTCTTTGAGCAAAAATTTGAGGTTTGCAGGGATGTTTATGCTGGGGTTTGAGGAGACTTGATCAAGATATTTCTCTACGGTGACAAATCCATAATTGCACTTATCAGCTTTAGGCTGCTTTGATTAATGCAACCTTCTGTGATTTATTACCCAGAATATTTTTAAACAGGTGTCTTCCTCAGTGTAAGAGACTGGAGTTTTCCGGAGATGACAACACAAGCCTGTTTTATTTATTTGTTTTGTAAAATTCACTGAGAACACATTACAAGCAAAAATATCCAGTCAATTTGTAGTGACCTGGGGTCAGTGTAGTTAGTTTTATAGAAACCTGGGGTTAGAGGGTTAGTTGATATCAGAGAACAATGTTTCCCAGCTAACCTCCTGATGCTTTAAAAGGAAGTTGCTGCTTTTTTCAAATGTTACTCCCCTGACACCAGACACCTCTTCCGATATTCAAAGTACACTGCCTTGAATCCCAGATCTTTCTATCCTTGGGGAATTTTTCGGGCCAAGGAAAGTTGCCTAGCGTGTAAGAGCCAAATGTAGCATACCAAAAAGACTTGACAGAAAAAAAAATCACACACACACACACACACCCCTTGGCCATACTTTATAAAAAAATATAAGCTATGGAAAAACATGTTACACATCTAAGCTAACTGTCGTGGAGATGGTATATTCCCACACACACCAATTTTGCCAGTTTAGCGTTGAGCAGTCTGGACTAGCTGGGGTAACAAATTCCATTTCCATTTCTTATTTAAAATTCCCATTTTAAAGTGTTGCTAAGCATATTTCTATAGGGCAGTGGCACACCACAGTGGATGAGAAAAGCAGCTCCTGGGTGTTAACATCCCAGGACGTAATCCTGGCTTCACCATGATTTCACCTGGCTTCACTTATTAGCTGTACAACCTTGGGCAAATTAGTTAACCACTCTGTGCCTAAATTTTCTCATCTGTGAAGTGGAATTGGTAATTACCTACTTCACAGATTTATCCTGAGGATTAAATCAGGTAAGATATGTGTAGAGAGAGCATTGCTATTTTAATTAAAAAGAAAGCACTATTTAACCTGTCAAGGAACTACAGATTGTCTTAAGTCAACAGCACCATCTATTTGCTTTTTTAAAATCAAAGAGCAGCTTACTTTAGTTATTATCTATTTATTAAAGCAGGTGAGAGGGCCAATCCTTATCAGTTCTTTGATGAATCTATAAACTAGAAGTAATAAAACCTTGATTTAAAAAAAAATTGGTCTGTTTAACCTAGGCTATCTGTCATTAGATACACTTGTTTCTCACTAGGAAGGAACTAAGTTTAGAATGGACAGGAACTCTGTTATTTGGGAATCTTTACAATTTATCTGTTTCCTTCCAGAGAGACAGACAAAAAGAGAGTAAAGATAATCAGAGAACAACACATCTGAAGCAAATCTGAGACTTCTGGAAAGCCCCGTGAACTAAGCAAAGGTAAAATTATTTTCTGGCTGTGAGGGAAGAATGAGAGCATTTAAAGGGTCAAATTGCCCACAGACTCCAAGGATACTGTGCAATCTACCCGGTGTAATACTGTAGGCTGGTTTTTCCCAAACCTGGCAGCATATCAGAATCTTTTGGAGATCTTCTTAAAAAGACAGGTTCCTGAACCCTGCCCAGACCAATAAAATTAGTATCTCCAAGGTCACAGCCCTGAAATATATATTTTTAAAAAGTTCTCCCAGCAGTTCTTAAACACAGCTATATTTGAAAATCAAAAACCAATGAGGTTATTTTTTCAGTAAACTTTTTTATTTTGGAATAACTTTAGATTTACAAAAAAGTTGAAAATATAGTACAGTTTGCATATACCTTGACTCAGTTTCTCCAAATTTAACTAACATCTTATGTAATAATCATGGCACATTTGTTAAAACCAAGAAATTAACATGGCTAAATTACTGTGAACTAATCTCCAGGCTCAGATTTAACCAGTTTTCTCACTAACTTTTTTTTTTTTTTCTATTCTGGAATTCAATACAGAATGTCATAATGCTTTTAGTTGCATGTCTCCTTAGTCTCCTTTAGGCTATGACAGTTTCTCAGTTTTTCATGACTTTGAGAACCTTGAAGAGGCCGGTCAGGTATTTTGTAGAATGTCCTTGATGTAGAATTTCTCTCATGTTTTCTTTGTTTGGACTGCGGTTCTGGGTTTTTGAGAAGAATGTCATAGATGCAAATTCCCCTCTCACCCCATCGTATTAGGGTACATGATATCTACATAAATTACCTCTGGTGATAGTAACCCTGATCATTTGGTTAAGGGAGTGTCTAGCAGATCCCTCCACTATAAAGTTACTATTCTTCTATTTCCATATTCTTTTCTTTAGAAGGGAGCCTTTAAATCTAGTCAAGGGTTGGGTGTATGTGTGGGGTGGGGACGGGCTGTGGGAGTCGGTTGGTAGATTAAAACTACCTCCTGGAGAAAGGAGCATCAATGAAGGTTTATGACCAAAGCATTACTTCAAGAAAATTGCATGAGTCACACTAGAGGAGAGGAGACTGTTGGCTGGGAGATCAGTTGCAAAATTCAAGACCAGAGGAGATGAGAACCTGAACAAAAGCAGAGGCATTAGGGAAGAAGAGGATATATTCAAAAAACATTGTGGTGGTGAAAGAAACCATACCTACTAATTGGAAATGGCAGAAAAGAGCAAAAGTAAACCCAGGATATACTGAGGTTTTGATCCTGAGTAACTGAAAGAAGGGAGAAACAACAGAGAACAGAGAAGGAAGGTGCCCTTGACTGGGATATGCACAGTGTGAAGTTCCGGTGGGCAGTGAGGTGTTGAGCAAGTGGTTAGCAGTGGAATTGCAAAACGATGCACCTTCTTAGGAAACCCACTGCCTTCTAGGGCCCATCCCTCAGCACAGGCTGCTCTTTCTAGGTCTCCAAGCACACTTCCAAGACAACTGCTCACTCCTAGAGGCAAGCCTCAAGTTATATGTTGTGGTTGGGGTGGAGATAAGAGAAAACATCCTCAAATAAATGAGTGCAATTACCTTATGGACAGAACCTCCAGAATTACTCATTATCCATGCAAAGAGATAATAAAAGGTATTTGAGATCTAGCACATCTCAGCTTGGGAACTGGTGATAGACAAGGAAACTCATTAGCATTTCCATTTTGCATTTCAACCAGAAGGAGTATGTGTTAATAATTGAGCCTACTCAAGTTTTAAAGTGTTCCTTAATTATATGGTTGGTAATGTCTGAAAGCCAAAGGACTCCCAGAAAAAAAAAAAAAAAGTGTTTACTAAATACCTCTGCCTGTTGAGGGTGGATGGGAAGAATGCAAAGAATTTCAAAGTCTCAGGACAGGAGGAAGGTGCAAAGGTGATTGATTCTTTCCCATTCCTTTTAACTTGGTGAGGACAGGAGAGAGGAGAGGGGAAGGGGAGGCAGAGGGCTGTGAATACGGTCCCAGGTGTTGAGGCTCTGTCCTCTTTCAAATGGTCATCTTTCTGGGGAGGGTCCCTGGCAGGCTGCCTCATCATTTACTGACTGATCTCTGGAGTTCATTTCTTTCACTTCACCTTCACTGCTCAGAGTTTATAATCCATTTCTTTTGTGCTGTTAACGATAAACCACTTGTAAAGACTTGTTTAATTTCTAAAAGATATAATACAAAATTTGAGATGGAAGTATTAGGTGCATAGACTTGGAGAACTGTTTTTTTATTTCTTTTTTCCCATTCTCTCACACAGCCCTTTTTTGCTTCTTCCACCTTTTTTCTCATTTATCATCTTATATTTCGTTGACAGTTTTACTTCTGTTTGTGTTAATAGCAGGATAATATTAATTAAGACTTTAGCAATATGCTTTGTTGAATCTGGAAATTACAGTAGGTTTCCTAATTAGCATTTTCCTTGAAATATCTAATATTAGAGTGCACTTGCTATTACAAAACTTTAATGTAAATTATGTACTTTAAAAACAAATGAGAAAGCCTTCCTGAGAAAATTGTCTCTATTGTGTTTTATCCCCTAAGCATCCTGTGGCCACTGGACACCCACGCTCTCTTGCTCTCTCCAGCTCACCACTGCTTCCCATTCTCCATGTCTCTCACCTTCATTCACTCAATACCGCCTTCTCATGCAGCCACACCAGAAACCACCTTCTTCGCTGAGCGACCTCCTCCACATTCACTCTTCCACACATAGAATGTCCCATTTTGTGGTTTTCTCATGGCTCTCTTCTTCATTTTCACATGTTTTTTTCGCTATTTTACATTTTCCTGCCCTTTCTGGGGGGATTATTGAAGCATGACCCTGCCCTTATTCAGTTGCAAAGCGTAATCTATCACTTGCATTTCCTAAAAACATTCAGTAGTGATTAAAAAGCAATAAAACTACAGAAAAATAGATTGTGTCAAGGATATATAGTTCTTTAAGTCTAGACCCATGATTATTAATCCCTTTGCAGCCATAGACCTCTCTGAGAATCTGTTGAAAACTAGGAATATTTCTTTAGAAAAAGGCATACAATTGCATACACATACTTAGTCCATTTTGTGTTGCTATAACAGAATACCATGGAATGGGTAATTTCTAAACAATAGAAGTTTATTTGGCTTCAGATTCTGGAGGCTGGGAAGTACAAGAGCATGGCACTGGGATCCTGACAGTATCTTTATGCTGTGTCATCCCATGGCAGATGCAGACAGGCAAGAGTGAGAGACAGAGAGTGTTGACTTGCTTTAATAACAACCCACTCTCATAATAACAAACCCACATCGGCAATAACAACATTAATCTCTGCCCACCTGGCTGAATCACCTCTTAACAATCCCACCTCTTAAAACCATCAAACTCATAATCAAATTTCAATATGAGATTTGGAGTTCACTATAACATGTGCTACACTTTGTGGTACGCATTTTCTATATTCACCTTGCTTTTGGATTCATCTTATTTTTTTCCTACCTTTTTGTGCCCTTTTGCCATTTCCTCAATCTCACATTTTGTATCTTTTTGTATTGTTTATAATTCTGTAAACCCCTTCAAATCAGTTTTTAAATTTGGCATAAGATTAATGAAACAATTTTTTTTCACTGTGTCTCTCTTCACCTTTTTTTCTATTTGTTGTATACTTTAAAACATTTTTACCACTATTTTTTGCTCTTTCTCTCTCTTTTGATTATTTTTAAACCATATTATCTGATATCAATATCTATATCTGTATCTATAGATCCTAATATGTAAGTGAATTTGTGTGTGTGTGTGTGTGTGTGTGTGTGTGTGTGTGTGTGTGTGTGTGTGTAAACTCATCCCTGGATTTGTGCTATTTTGCACATATATGGGTTCTGGAGGATAAATTTGTGAATGTTCGTTTTTCCGAACATGGAGAAACTTATGTGAATCTATAGTAACAGCTATACAACAAATATAGTAATAAATTCTGCACAGAAAAATTCTTATTTCTAATTTTAACTGAAAAAATATCAAATTTTCTAATATTCTACAGAAAATGATTATCCACAGGTTCCCCTTCTTTCTCAAGTGACTCAGTGATGTGTGTTTCAAAACATTTCACCAAAGTAACCATAACTGCAAAAAGAGAGTGTGAGTGTATGCTGCAGGGGGAAAGTTTCTCCTCTACCCTCATAGATCTCTGGGTGGTCCTAAGAATGAAACTGACAGATAGGTTAACAGGAAAAAAAGCATAGACATTTTATTCAGTGAAATTTTGTATGTACATAGGGGTTCTAATAAGAAGATGAAGACCCAAAGAAACAACCAAACACATATACTAGGTTGAACAAAGAGTAGTAAATCATGAAAATGTGATAAGGAAAAGGGGTTTGGGCTTGAGGAATTAATGATGAAAAAGTAACTAGGAAGTCAGAGGTAAATTTAACAAGGTTTGTTTGTGTGGATTTTTCTTGGTCTTGACTCCCCATCTCTGGAGATAAGCACGTCTTCTTTCCTGCAGGTGCAAAGAGAGCACCTTTTACATGGGAGTTTTATCTCCTGCTTTCAGAAAAAAGCAGGACATTCACAATGTCCTTTTTGCATCTGCTATTTTTCAAATTCCTTTAATTCAAAATAATCAATATGCCAGAATGGCACAGTTTGGGGTGGTGTGTTCTGAGCTCCGTCAAGGTCAACAGAAATTTTAAGACTTATACTTTCTCTTAAAAATACATATGAAGTTGGTTGTCTACTCCATTTGACATAAAAATTATATTTTAAATTATTTATTGTTGGGTAAAATGTACCAGGTAGAAGTCCAGCAACATAACGTTCACAGCCTCTTTCAAAACTCTTGTTTTGAAGTCTCTAAGTATTCCTACTATTTCAAAATATTTTTGAAAAATTTTTTAATCTGTTTTTGCCTGACAAGATCCTTCTTGGTCTAGCACCAATGGTGCCTCCTCAATACCATGGCCCATTCTCTAATTCCCACAGCAAGAAGTCATTGCACCTTCCCTAGAAAAGTAAGTGAACTAATATTTTCTGAGATCATGACACGCAAAAGGACCAACTGAGGAATATGAAGTAAGGGACCATGCATACTGAATTCCTATAATATGCCAGCATGCTCACAAGTTATCCTGTTGAATGCTGTACCAATTCCAAGAGATTTCTACTGTTATTCTCAAATGAGGACGCAAAAGCTAGATGTTCAAAAATTTGCCCTAATGCAAACTGCTATAAAGGAGCAGAAATAGTTAGAAATTTTATTTGTTTTGTTTTAAAATCCATAAATTGTTATCACATCTAGTTTAGTTCTCTGGCCTCTACAGCATTTGATAAAAACAAGTGAACCTACTCACTTCTACAAATAAAAATGTTCATCAGTAGTGATATTAATTTTATATTTTAGTATGTTCTTTCAGGGAAGAAATCACTATGTAAGCCAGTTTTTACTTATTTGCAACATTTTTTCCTTACACTGTTTTCCATTCCTCAAGAAGTAGCATTATCACTGAAGAATAAAAAGGTAGAATGGAAGAAACTGCTGCTTCACACTTTTAGCTATAGACCCCCAGGACAGCCTCAAAGTCACTGGTGGAGTCCTTAAATCTATATGTGCACTTTGAATTGTCTGCAAGTCGAGTAATGTGTCTCATGGAAACATATTAATTTTTAGGTTATTTTTCAAATGTATGAAGAGAAGATTCCCAGTTATAAATACAAATTTAAAGAAACGTTTTACTGAATTCAGAGTAACTTTTGGACCTTGAGTATTTTTTCATTCGATGGATACTTAAAGTATAACTGATAACGCAGACACAACCAAGAACTTTGCTTTATTTTAGAAAGTGGTTTAGTGTTGATAATGGTTGGAGACTTAGAATTAAAAAAAAAAAAAATTGTTCCATGTGGTTTTCAGAAGTAAGCTAAATTTACCTTTGCACGCACTGCATTTTATCTATCTCTGGAAACATTTTAAAGTACATGGTGGATTTAATCCCATTAATCTTCGGAAATATGATGAGTGGTTCAGTTTCTGATTTTCATAATCAGCTGTTCTAGCTGTAAGATATTATTGCCTTATAGGGACATCTGCTGGTAGATAAATAAAGGTCTGGAACAATAAAATACTGTCTTCTCAGTGTTTGCCAGGGCATCACTCTGAGGCTACAGCCTCTTGTGTATCTGCTTCAGATAGTGCATGGCTGTTAAAATTCTAAATATTGTATCACTTCACGGTCCAATCCTTCTCAGGTCACATAAAACTTTCCTTCATTACACATGTGCCTTGTTCCCACAACAGATTCACACATGTATTTATTTATTTATTTATTTATTTATTTTTTAACAGACTGACCGTATATTATCCTGAAAAACCTCAGGCTTTCTGGAAACTTATGCAGTCTGGGACAGATGGCTTGAGAATTGCAGCACTTGGAGTATACAGATTCTCCACAATAAGCCATCACCTGTTCTGTTACCTGCCTTGGATTTCCACATCAGCATAATCATCTGAAACATGCAAGAAAAAAACAAAGCCACTTTCTTTCAGTAACCAAATTGCACAAGCAAAAGTAAAATAAATCTGATAATGTTACAATCTCCTTAAATTTCAGGCCTCTAATTTTTTCACAAGAGGAGGAAAAGATATCTGAATAATTTTATCTTCCACTCAGCTGCACAAGGTTTTTTTTAGTAATAAAGCAACCAGTCGTACTATTTCTACTAACTTTGACCATCACCAGAGGGATGAAATAATTTATTTTCTTTTGGTGTTTCATTGAACAAGGATCACCATCCTACTCCATCTTTGGAAAAGCAGCACTGTGTTAAATCATAAATTGTAGACTTAAAACTAAATTGACCATAAGAGTCAATATTACCAACAGTACGGTGTAGCAGCTTATTCATGCCATTTCTTTAAATTCACTACACATTAATATGCTAATGTGACAGAAAATAAAGAATCATCACGTGTCTTCCCAGGGCTTTTTTCCCTATTGTTTATATGTGTAATTTTTTAAAGTGACTAGAAGACTGTTTCATCAGCTAAGGCATTCCCTGCCAAGAGAAACGACATAATCATTAACTAATTACAACTAAATAATAGCATTGCACATTTTGACAGGTTAACGCACATTCTGTTAAGAGTTGAAAGCTCAAGAAAGAGAATAATAAAACTACTACTCTAACAAAATCCTCAAATGCCAATACAGAAAATAAACTCTTTGAGGATTTTCAACAACCATGTGTCTTTCTTTTTTCCTCTTGCTCTCTTCATATAAAATGCATGTGAATTTGTGTGAACATTCTAAACTAATTCACTAAGCGATCAACTTAGTTTTACTGATTTTGTTCAATCATAAACCATAGAATTGATTGACACTCACAGTTTCAACATGCTGAAATCATCATTTTGGGCTGTTTCCCCTTACCAATGAAGCAGCAAGGTACACATGGTGACTCTCAGATGTGAAAAGAATAAGGAATACCAAGTCAAAAGAGGAGAACCAGTGTTTTCAAGTGTAATCTAGTTAGCTCAAAAACCCAAAGCAAAACACAAAGATGTGCCTGAAATGTCACGTTACCAATATTTTCTCTGAAGAGCTTCATGACTTAACTGAAAAATAATTTTAGACAGATTAATATAAAATTAAATAATCTACTTTATGATTTCTTACACAATGACTCAAATAGTTTTTACTATAGCAGAGTCTTATTGTTTCCAATCTCCTCACACATACATGTTCCATCAAAATTCTTCTGAAAAAAAATAAGAGATCACTTTCTAAACTCTGTCCTTTATGAGCAAATAAAAGGACAATTAAAAAATTGCTCTTCATCCTTGTAGGTAATTTAGACTGTTAAAGCCCATATAATGTGACTGCAGAAGGAATCAGCACAAGTCAAACAGCATGAACGTAAGTATAGAATATCTAGCTGTCGTTTTTTAGAATTTACTTATTATAGCTTGAAAACATTTTCCCCTTAATTCCCCTTTCATTCTTAATGAATGAAATTTCATTTGAGAAGACATATAGTTGGCCAGTTTGCTGCTAGAGAAATGAGGAAAGAGAACGGGGATATCAAAGATGAGTTTTTGCACTAAACATTGAAAACCAATTGCAATATTAAGCAGTAACTTAAGCAGTGAGTTATTTAAAATATTTCCTTTTTGCAACCTGGGTATGGAATGATAAAATTTGTTAAAAATGCCTATACGTTTTTCTTGTGGGAGACAAATGAATCATTGCTTAGCATACACTGAAAGGGAATCTAAAAGGAAAAATTGTTAACATTAGAAGACAGAATGAGATCCATATGTTAAAGGGTGGTAATAGTATTGCAAACCACAAAAAAATTTAAATTATTTACCTTCCTAGTTCAACACGAATGTCCTATAGCTAATTATCATGAGCTATTGCCTAGAAATTAACCAGTCGTGTTGTGTTTCTATCTCCAGATTTACAATTAGTAATGCTATTAATGTGGTTCCTGTACTTAGCGTTACTAATTATATTGCTATGAACTAATGGTGTTAAAAATAGCAATAGCCATCAACTACCAATTAATGCTTAATGAGAGCATATAAACCCTGGCATTGTAATGAATTTCAAAATTATTGTTGCTTGTGTTCCTTTTGTAATCATGCAAAAGTGGGTATAACCAGTAACCACTCAAGGAGGGCCTTGACTGAAAGCATAGTTACCATCATCACAGGAAAACCAAGAGAAGGACTATGTATACAGTCATGCATCACAGGGATATGTTCTGAGAAATGTGTTACTGGGCAATTTTATTATTGTGTGAACATCACAGAGTGCACTCACACAAACCTCAGTGGTACAGTCTACTACACACCTAGGCTATGTGGGATAACCACCGTCATACACGTGCTCCATTGTTGATCGAAACTTTCAGCACATCACTGCATTCCATTTTAACCTTAGAATTCAACACACAGATTTTTGGGGAGATTATTTTCTAGTTAAATAATATTTAGAAAATTGAAGCATAATTTGTAATGATGTTTCAAATCCATGAGTTAAACGGAAAAGTTAAAAAAAATTTGGAAGACATATTTATGGAAGAATCAGTCAACAACTCATTTCTTCTAGAATTTATACAAGGGTATTTCAAAAAATTCATGGAGAAATGTAATTAAAAGAGAATATGAATCTTTCCATAAGCTTTTTGAAGACCCCTCATATCAAGTAGAATATCTCGAAAGTTCAGATGTAAAATAGGAATACCCCATATTAGCTAGGTTACACTGCAGTACAAACATCCAACAATGGTTTAACATATAGAAGTTTATTTTTTGCTCACGCTACATGTCCAGCACAGTCACTCAGGGACTATTGCTCAATACGGTAACTCAGGAACTGGGATGCAGGGATTCCATCCCATCATGTGCTTCCATTATCTTCAGAAGGAACTTGAAAGATTGTGTCCAGTCTATTACTTCTATTCAGAAGTGACATATCACTTTAAATGATGTTTCACTAGAGAAAAAACAAGTCACTTGACTGCGTCTAAGTTCAAACTAATGGGGAATGATACCCAGAAAGAGAGTAACTGGAATACTAGTGAATAATCACGTCTATATTAGTCCTTTGGCTCTGTTTTAATGGCCATAGCAAAAAGACTGTTTAGCATGGAGAACTTCACTGGGGAACACCAATACCTTTCTTTGAGTCTCCAGAAATATGTTCTTTGGCCTTGTCACTTGTATTAGTCCATATCTGTTGCTTAAAACAAAACATCTATAACTGGGTGATTCATTAAAAAAACAAAATTTATTGCTTATGGTTTCTGAGGCTAGGAAGTCCAAAGTTCAGGGAACACATCTGCTGAGATCCTTTGTTATGGCGACAGTGAGAGCAGAGTATCACATTGAGAAAATGGTGCAGAGAGAGCAGAGAGACCAATTTCCTCATTCACTCTCCTTTTAAAGCCCTCAGAACCACGCCCTTGACCATCATTATTAATCCATTCATTATGGCAGGGTCCTACAAACTTATCACCTCTTCAAGGCTCCACCTTTCAATTACCATAATACGATTTCCTACCCTCAACAGTTACATTGAAAATTAAGTTTTGGGGGAACAGTCACCCCAAGGCTTCACTAAAAAAGCCATGTCCTACAATGGACTAGTGGCATTTCCCTAGAAGTACACTGTGTTGTAGTATATGAAATGCATATTTATTTTTTTAACTTCAAAATTTTAATTTAAAATGTTTTATCTTGGCGTCAGCCTTTTCAACCCTTGGTCCCTGTCAAAACCATAGTGATTTCAGGAATGGGACGGAGTAAAAGTCATTATAAAGTGAATGTGAAAAGGAGTAACTTAATCAATAAAGAGGCTAATAATGTGCACATGTATGTGTGAGAGTACCTTCAAAACAGCACAAAAATATGCTTAAGACATCCACATTAACAGTGGCAATCAGACAGTAAAAAAGTGTTGGTATACAGGACATACCGCTCCACATCTCAATTGTAGGAGTATCAAAGAATCTGAGGGCTAGGACTTAGTTTAACTAACTGACTGGCTAGGAGTTGCCCCTCTTTTCTTTCACACTTTTGTTCATTATCTTCAACTCTTGGAAGTTGGTTGCTGAGCTATTCCACCCAGATAAAGAGTGCTACTCTTTGAACAAAGATATATGTGTAGCTAATCTAGAGTGTTTCTTTGTTTTTATTTTTCCTTAAATTTAAGTGTGAATCATTCAATACTTTTCAAGACAAAAGATAATGATACACTCTTATATACGTACACTCTTATACAAGATATTGATCATTATACAATGTTATACTAAAGAGTTATGTGCCTCCAACTTAAAATAAAACATTGAACCTTGGAAATGGGAGAAAAAAATTAAATAAACAAACAAAAATATCAAAAACTTCAGAGAAAATTCCACAAAAAAGAAGGTATAGATTTTACAAAAAGAAAAAGAGCTATAAAATTTTATTAAAGGGAATAATCATATTTCTTAATGAGATGATTTTATATTTAAAAAGAATATAGATATACATATAGCTCTCTCTACATAGTTTTATGTGTAACAATTTCAAACAAAATTATATTGCAGTTGACGGACTACACTGAAGTTCACACAGAAAACTAAAAGTATAGAAAAATGAAAAACAGATTTTAAAGAAGGATCTTAGGGCAGGGGGGATCGGAAGCACCTTACCAAATACCAAAACATACTATGAAACTGTTGTAATAAAATAATAATTATAAGAACCTAAATAGAAAAATAAACCACTGGAAAAATCCACAAACAGAAAAGAATATTTAAGAAAATAGTAAATAACACAGGTGATATTTTATTTCATAAGTGTTGTAATTATCTATCCATATAGTATAAAAATGTTAGAACCCCTACCTGAAACCATTAAAAAAAAAAAAAAAAACTCCAAATAGGATAAAGTTCTAAACTTGAGAAAAACAGTTAGAAAATACTAAGAAATATTTGTTTGATCTTAAAATGAAGAAAACCTTCTTAAAGCAAAAAATCAAACACAATAAAATGAAACTCAATGAAAAAGAAAAAAGATTAATATATATGACTACATAAGAATTTAAAACCACATATCACATTAAACACCATATATAAAAATATCTGTAATACATATGATAAAAGGTTAACATCTATAAAGTTACAAAAATGCTTACAAATTGATAAGGAAAGGATTCAAAGAAAGGAAATGCACGTGGACAATAAGCATAAAATAAGATTCTTAACCTCACTAATAATAAGGAAAATACAGATTTAAATAACACAAAATACCATTTTTTCACCCAATGAATTAAAAAAATTAAAAGAACTATAATATCCAGTATTAATGAGTATTACTGATCGGAGTGTAAATTCACAAAATCTTTTTATGAAATAATCTAGCATTATAAATAAAAACAAGATATATACACATTCATTGATCCAATAGTATCACTTTTGGGAATCTGTGTTAGAGAAATAAAAGTTCTGCCAGCGTGTAAGGATATATGGAAGCAGGTGTTTATTGCAGCTTTGCTTGAGTGTCACATATAGGAAAGTAACAACAATGACAAAAGTGATTATGTCCTATTTTAGGAGGATGGTTAAATAGCTTCCAGAATATCCACACCATGGAATATTATGAGTTATCTGAAAGCTATCTGAAAATCAGAGCTTTATATATTGACTGGCAAGGGCATCCATGATATATTAAATAAATAAAGTCAGTTTCATACAAATTTCTCTGCTAGGATCTTGTAACAAAAGAAGAAGTTAAAGGAAAAAATATATGTATAAAGTTTGTGTAAACTTTAAAATTTGAGGGGTGGGATTTGGGAGCCAATGGAATAGTCTGGAATGATTAGCATTTTTTTTTAATCTCTTGGTTATTTCACATATTTCCCTAAGCATGAGTTACTTTGTAATTTGTAAAAGAAACTTAAAAAAAAAAAAAAACCAGAGTACCTTGAATTCAATCTTAAAAGCAAGTTTACTTAACACTCTGTATTTACGCTAGCTTTTGCACAGATTCCTTCCAACCTGGGCTAAAATCTGGGGGGAATAAATTAAAGAATTTTCATTTTGAAGCTACATGCTTTTCCCTCCAAGTGCCTTGCAAAAATGAATACAGCTGAAAATGACCACTTTTTCTAATTGTATGTGCAAAGAACATTTGTGTTCTTAAGAGTGAAGATGAAGCAGATACTTTGACATACTACGTTAATATATATCCTTAATTTGGATTGCTGAATGCCCTGTATCTATTACACAGTCTGGGCTTGCCTGCCTTCGTTTTGTCTTCCTACTCTGAGAAAGATTACTAATCCTTCTCATTTCTTCCCAACCTTAAGAGAAGCAGGTAGACAGAAGTTAATAGATATGTACAGGGTATCATGTTCTAAAAAAATAATCTGGGCCGACCCCGTGGCGCACTTGGTAGAGTGCTGCGCTGGGAGCGCGGCGACTCTCCCGCCGCGGGTTCGGATCCCATATAGGAATGACCAGTGCGCTCACTGGCTGAGTGCTGGTCACGAAAAAGACAAAAAAAAAAAATAATAAATTAAAAAAAAAATAATAATAATAATCTGGAAAGGAGACCCTACAACTAAAATGTGATTTCCATGGATGCTACTATAAATACATATAGGAGTGTGTGTGTTTGTGTGTATTTTCTTGCTTATTTTTTTCTAGGTTGGTTTTGAAAGATTTTCAGATTAACATGATAAAGTCCCTCAATTTATCCCTTTTCCCCTCCTGTAAGACTCCAGAACAGACACCGTGTGACCTGCATAGAGCTGTTGAGAGCAAGGGCCTCTGCTTCCACCACATTTTATATCACAAATAAGAAACAGTCCACCCTGTACTATACGGATAGCTACACAGAACTGAATCAAAGAGGGTGGCACACGTGGAGTAAACTGTGTTTTCCGTAAGTAGAGAAGGAACTCCTGAGAGCAGATACCTCCCATCATCCTGGGTGCAGAGTGAAAAATGAAGGAGAACTTAGCAGCTTCCAATTCTCCAGAGCTGTGAATAGCAGATAATCAAGTAATAGGGGACTTATGTGTCCACTATTTACACCATTAAAATACGTAATCCAAGCTACATAGAAAAAGTTACTCTCCAAGTCTAGGACAATTTCACAGAGGCCTGAAGCCTGGGCCAGCGGAGGACAGCTCCTGGACCACTGATCTCCACCTCACACCGTGACCCAGAAATGACGGAGGAATGTGCTAAAGTTGCTTTGCTCCTGTACCTGGCGGCAGGCAGGCATGTTGCCAGAGTTCCTGTGCAGGTGGGAGGAGTTCTCAGGAGGATATAACATCACCATGAAAGAGGAACAGGGAGAGCTCGTAGCTCATGACAGCTTCCTCATTCCACACAGGTGGTTTTGTGAACAGCTGACTGTTCCTGTGGGTACCTGAGGGCTGTGAAGCCACCTCTCCCTCTGGGAGCATGCTGTGCTGTCAACTGCTCCACTTAATGTCTGCAAACGTATCTCTGTCTTATATTACTACAGAAATTGTATGGCTTTGGAATGTGTCTGTTGGTGTCCTTCTGTCAACCACAATACTGCATGATTATTGTGGCAATTATGCATTTATAAAGTGAACGTTTAAGAAAATGTAAACAAAATAGCTTATTTTCTAAGCTGAACAAATAGTCATTAATTTTAAAAAAATGTTTGCTTTATAACTGACAAAATTCTTGTTTTCATGCGAATAAACCAGTAAAATTATGTCTACAGCTAGGATGATATTCAAAATATTTAACACCTACTATGTCTTTGGCATAGACTCATCAGAACAGATGCCAACCGTAAACAACTGGTACTGGTGGGTAGCAATCAAATACCAGTCCTTTTTACAACTATCCATGAATAATGAGTACAAGATAAAAAATAAAAAAGCACATCAATGTGTCACTGGCATATAAATGCCTCGACAGGTTTTTAAATGGTCGAAAGACATGGCTAAAATAAATAACATTGTGCTAAAAGACTTGTCTCCTCCCTCAGAATTTCCCATACAAATAGAATTTATGATGATAATACACTGGCAAGCAGCTGAGAAAAATATAACACTGTTAATGCACTTAAAATTAGGAATTCCAACATTACTAAACCTATTTGTATATGTGTTTATTTATATCTCACCTTGTTTTGTGTAAACTTTGAAGAGATCATATATATAATCTGCTTAATAAAAACTTCACGGACTGCAGTGAATAATTCTTAAAAATGTATTAAGTAAATGACAGAATAACTTGAGACAAGTATGTTTGTGTTATATTGAGACAACATAGAAAAATAATCTAATTTTACTTATTATTGCCCACTTAAAGCTAATTCAAATGATGCTCAGCAATCAAAGGCAATAAAACATCTTTACAAATATTCTATAATTTTTCCATTCAGTCAAACCATACTGTTTATTTTAGCCTATATTATTTTACTGTACATATATTTAGCAAAATTTTGAGACTAAGCCCATCTGAGTTTAATTTTTCAAGAAAGGTAAATAATATGACTGACTGTTTTCACTCCCATCTGTGTTTTCCCCAAAGATAAAAGTGAAATATTACAGTTTGATTTCTTCACCTATATAATACCTGATCTCTATTCACCACACAAACACTGGTACTAATTAAAATAATAGTTTTTTTCTTTTCTTTTTTTTTTTTTTTAATGTAGCAGATTCCAACTAATTCCAGAATCACAGAAACATAGTTCATACCATGAGGGAGTGATTTTATCAAACAGTTGAGTAGGTCTATATAGTTGAACATTTTTATTGCATTTCTTTGGAAAATATAACTATTTGGTATATTTTAAGTTCCATGACTCCTACAGCGAATTATCTATATTGTTAAATGTTTCCATCCTTGACTGATGTCTCAACTTTATCTTAATAAATTTTTATACTTACAGTTTATTTTCTTTTCTGTGTTTCTTCATGTCTAAACTATAATTTTCAATCTATCTATTAATTTTTTATTTCCACATTATTTTGCAATCCATTATAACTCATCACAAAACTTGGTACATTCATTACCTGTGAATGAGTTTGTGGCCAAATTAAACAATTAAAATATGATGTGTGGCTCTCCTTAAAATGTGACTCTTCTTAATTAAAACAAATGTTTATGCATGAAATTACATAGCCTGTCTTAACTCTTTGAACATTGAGACATAAAAGATATACCTTATCATACTGAATAACTTTGGAATGAAAACTGTGTTGAATTTAGCCTTTGGATTCAAAGATTTATTCCCATTTTAGTCCAAATGTATGCCTGTGTCAGCGAATGTTCATGACCAGAGAGAACATTATGTAGATTATATTCCAATTACACTTTTACCCTTCAAATAGGTCATGTGTAAAAGAGGAATAATAACATTAATAAATAATATCTATACATAATAATATAAAATATTTGTCTTTGCCAGTAGTTTCAACATCTCACCAAACCATCCCCCAGATTTTTAATATAAGCAAAATGGACAGACTTAAAGGTCACACCCTCACTTTGCCCAAGTTAGAGGAAGTGTTAATGAGCACAGAATTAGCCAAAAGTTGGCAGCGGTTAGATAAAGAGAAGCAGGGGGTCCTTGGACAATTAGCAAACTAATCAGCTTCTGAGTAATTGGAAATAGGCCACCATCATTTTAAACTTAGTTACACATTGCATAATAATATCTATTTCCATTTCTGCCCCGTGACTATGTCCACACACTAAACCTGAAAAATATTATAATGATTTAAAGAAAAGCCCATAAAAATTCAAAAGCACACTCCTAGAGCACCTACTTTGTGCCAGGATATATTCAAGGTTCAAGGGATATTGGTATGAACAAGATTTTTTTTTTCTTTACGGCACTTAAATTTTGGTGTAAAACACCTACGATAATCAAGTAAATGGTCCCTTGCAAATTATTTTATTGCTGAACAATATAATTGGAAACGGTAGTTATGGAAGGCACATTTAGTCGGCTGAGGAGAAAGCGGCGGATGCATAAAGACAATGAACACATTGCACTCATTCCAGAAATTTAGAGTTTAAAAGAATAGAGTTTTCTTGTTCTAACCCTGTGTTCAATACAACATTTTTTTACTACAATTTCTTTCAGACAAGTTGCCTTCCTGATTGCAACTATTTGTTCCCACTCTCATCCATCCTCACCTACTGAGAAAACTTTCTAAACTATCATTTCAATATGCAATGTCCTCCTCTGGAATCTATCACACGAAGAATCAGCTATTTAGTGCGCATGGCCATGTTCATTCCCACGCCAGCCTTCTCTTACTGACTCCTGCCTTCTGTTTATTTCAAACCAACACATTATTAGAGTCCCAGCTTGAGTACCACTTCCAGCTTTCCCCAACATGGGGACACGACAGACAGAAAAACAATGTTTGGATTCAAATTCCCATGGGGAAAAGCCTTTTAGCCTCCCCAATTTTCAATATGGAATGAAATAATTCAATACTTCCTCAAGGATATTGTGAACAGAACACTAAGCCCACATTAGCCTTTCTTTCTTTTAATTTCTCTTGTGTTCATTGACCTAATGCTGTTTTCATCTTTATTTTATCTAATAACATTGATAACATTTGTTAATTCTGGCAGCCAAGCAAAATTGCAAATCCTGTGAGGACATAAGCCGTGTTTCTCACATCTTCTGTGTTTCTTGCTATAGTGCTGGACATACTGTAAATACTCAAAAACATGCAATTATAAACTGATTAATAAGATGGATGATTGATAATAAATAAAAAGGAGTGACTGAAGAACAAATTATTGCTTTGGATGTAGTACAAAACCACTTCATCATAAGCATAACTGCCTAGCCATGAAATCTAGCTATGTCAAAACATAAAAACTAAGGTAAATAAAATAACTTGAATAAAATAGAATACTTTTTAAGAAACTTTAATATTTCTCCAAATTCAATTCCCAGACATTTAGGAAGAAGGAAATAGAAGAAAGAGGTTTAAAATGATAAATATTAGCTGTTTTGACATGAAGTTATAGCAAATCCATTTTCAAATTTTCGTGTTTAACCTCAGGAATATAGAATACAGTTGCTTGAAAATAAATATGGTTTTTCTACAAAGGGTGGTTACCATCTCTACAATCACAATTCAAAAACCTGATATCAAGGCTTTGTGTTTACACATCTAGAAAAACAACTCAACAAAAATGAAAAGTGCATTTAAAAAATGTAGTATTTTCTAGCTTCTAAAAGGTAAGGAATATGTGTTTCATATTAAGTAAAATATAAAAACATCCATCTTCCCAAGTTAAAGTCAGTGTGATATGCCCTCCCACCCCTATCTTGCTGGGATAATACAAATGTGTTTCCCATTTCATATTTAGTAATTAAAAACAAAACACTATCTAATGAAGTTTTGGGATATCTTTCTTATTCAATAGCGACCTGGAGTAGCCTATAGTTGAACAAAAATGCATGATCAGGGCTGTCTGCACAGCATTAGACGCTAGACTATGTAATCAGGGAATCTGTTTTGTCTTTAGCTCAAATTAGATATTACTTGGCAAATATGTGTTTATCTGATTATGAGATAAAATTCTACCTCCTTTATGTTTGAATCCACTTCTCTATCAAACAAATATATATTTATTACACTCAAATTCATGAGAAATGTCTTCATTAGAGCTCTTATAACATTTTCCTCCAAAATTTTAAGCCACTCATAATGTTCTTTTTAAAATAATTATTTATAGAAATTCAGCCACAGCATGATGGTGATCAGTTTCTGGCTGGCGAGTAAGAGGACTTGAGTTCAAAATTCTGACTTTTCCGTTTGCCAGCTATATTACTTTACAGAAATTATTCAAACTCTCCGAGGTATATTTTTATCATTTGTAAAACGAGGTTGATGATAGCGCCTCACAGAGCTGGTGGAAGAATAAAGTGTTCAATATATATTAGTAACTGTTAAAATCAACTACTTCCTGGCCCCCAAACTGCAAACCTTCGGGATGTGGATAGAGTTTCCTTTTATATCTGCCCCAGTACCTGGCAGAGTTCCTGACATATAATGCAGATATAACAAATATTTGTTGAATAAATTAAATGCAAATAAAATTGGGAGTTGATTCAAAATATCAATGCATGCCTACACTCTTGCAGTGTGCTGTGCCAAAAAGTTTCAGGATGCCGTATCATTCTAAGCCATTGGTCAGGATGGAGGGAGAGAAGGACATAATGAGATAAGGGTTCTACTGTGACTTTACTTTGGAAATTTGGACAAAATTGTACTAAATTTTAAGTCTAATATTGATTTCAGGTCTTCTTAAATATATGCTTGAAACTCTTATGTCATTCTAGTAAAACAAATAATTAAATTTATTGCTTTTCAGAATTTATCCAGGATTAAAAAGCAAAACTTTTTAAGTATATGAGAATAAAGGACAAAAGGTGTGTATAGGAGGGAAACAAAACTATCTCAATAATTCAGATTATAAAAATTCTCATATCTATGAGTTATTGTTCTCAATTTTGCGATGCCTTAAAAATCGGAGCTGAAAATTGTAATTATTTCTGCACCAAAAAAAGTAGAAATAATTTATCATATCATGTTCAAGTAACTTCCCATTTATTCATTCAACAGATATTTTTCTAAGGCATTTTTGTAGACCCATTTAACTCTACAGTAGCCACTAGCCAAATGTAGCTATTTAAATTTGTTTACATAATTAAAATTAAAAATTCAATCCCTCAGTCACACTGGCTACATTACAATTGCTCAATAGCCACATGTGGCTAGTAACTATGATATTGCATAATGCAAAAAAACATTTCTACCATTGCAGAAAGTTCTGTAGGATAAGAACTCTTCTAGACAGGTTTGGGACATAAAAAGGGGTTGAGAGTAGGTTCCTGTAGCCAAAGAACTGAAGATATGCTGAAGAAAATGAGACATGAGCAAAAACCTCAATACCAAGCAGTTTTAATTTTACAAAACCAAGCACCACGAGAACACTATTGATCACAAAAGATTGCATATTATTGTTTAAGTTTAATATTGAATAATGAGCAAGATTTTATTTACGTCAGTTGCATGCATAAAGTTTCTCACTTTTTGTAAAAAATAAAATTCTTACAGCAGTAATTCTAGGAAAGTGAAGGCTATAACGCCATTTGACTAATGTTTCTTTTTACTTTATAAGTGTTGTTATGATTTTACTAGAAACATTTAAGGTGATTTTATTTTTATCTTAAGATTATTATTTCATGCTTTCTAAATAAATCTTATTTGTTTCATAATCAGAAATAACGCACTTCTAATTATTTTAAACCCAAAATTACTTCATTGAGATTTCATATTCCACCTAGTTCAAGTTCAGAAACATTGAGTATAATGTGTTAAACACAAAATCTACTTAAGATCAGAGCTATAAATTTAGCTTATAGAATTCTTTCCTGAGATAAAAGCATTTATATTAAAAGGTATAAAAATACGCTTGTTTTGTCTGATTCATTACCTCTCTGTATTGCTTTCTCTTTCTTTCTTGGAACATAAACCAGCTAATACATAAGACCAAAAGTTTACAATGTCTGCAAATCTATTACACTTGCCTTTTGTAATGAGCATTAGTGAGCTCTCATGTAATAAGATGGAAAGAGCCTCCTGCAGGTGTCCTGGGGAGGTGTGATGACTCACTAACACAAGGTGGTGCTCTGTTCTTATGAAACAGACTGTCTTTGATTTGGTTCTAAGAAGCAGAGGTCAAACATCCTTAGAGCTTGACCAATTTTTTCGAAGGTTTTAAAAACTGTTATGTATAATTCTCACTTGAAAACCTCATCCTAACCATTTAAAAACCATTCTTAGAAAGCCATCCTAATCATAATTCAACCACTCAGGGAGGATCCAATTTATCTCATTGTACTCAGTAGCACTCATTTTGATGGCAAAACTCTTGGATCTCACTGATTGCTTCTTTTCATTTTCTCCGTGATCCTTTTTGATCAGATAGTTCTCATAGTTTTGGGGGGTTGTGTCGAGTCCATTGTTTCTGTGAAATGACCAGACTTTTTCCAGACAAAATTTTACAGGTTACCTCCAAATGGTTAGAATTTAACTAATCAATCAAATAATTATCATTTCTTTATCTCATTCTGCTTCTTACATAAGTATGAACAAATATAACATATATGATTTATATAGTAATCTAATGACAAATCTCTACTTTTACCTTTCCTCTGGGGAAACTCTGACAGTGCAAGTTGAAAATGTGACTTATACAGAGTTAACCACATTTAACATTTAATCTCCTTGATGCTGGAGAGGGAGCAGGCCAATGCTGTAGTCCACTTAAAAATATTTTTTTTATGAAAGAATAACTAGATATAGCTTCAAATATATGTAATACAAAAATGTATAAATTATCTATATCTATATCTATATCTATTTTGCTAGAAAGAACTAAAGATATGATTCTAGTATTACATAATTTCATACATGCCAAATTTGCTAAGATGAAATCTGCTACCCTATGGCACCAGGTAGCTATATATTTATTTCTAATATTTCTCAAGGAAACGGTCCATAAGTGCCTTAGATTTCGGAGAGTTGATGACAAAATAATCTCAACCCAATTTTTTTTATTCTGAACCTTATGAAAACATTTATCTCGTTTACAAAGGGTTTAAAAATTCTCAAGAAATCAGACTGGAAGAGGTTGCATATTTCTCAAACGTTTTAAAATCACAAATGACCAAAAAAATTCAAGAAAAGAGATGAGGAAAGGTTCCACTTGTTTTAAATTGTACTCTATCATCACATCTCTAATGAATGTTCACTGACGCCATGACAGTGTCATAGCTTCAGCTCTTCAAAGTACATGCTGCCTTGTTACTACAGAATTTCTATATTTGGATTAATTAGAAACGGAAACATGGATAGCATTAGCTTTGAAATTAAATGAGCCCCCTAACAGGGAAGCTAATTACTGAATTCATTCTGAAGGTCTGTTTTACCAGTGAAAATTTAGGTTATTAAATTGAACAATATGTACTCAGGACAAGAAATGGAAATTGGGGCACCCAGGACAGAGCACAGTGGAATCAGGGGCTCTTACGAGCCAGACCTGATATTAGTCTTTTGTTAGAGAGGATTATTATTGTTAATATTGTCATCTTTATGACAAAGGTTCTAATATGAAGAGTACTTGGAATTCTTAAAAAGCTTCCATTAGTCTATTCAATATCGTACTTCTGACTTCCATTAATGTATCTTTCCCACTGTGTGATTAGGCAGCTCCACCGGAAGCCATAATCTGGATGTGTTGGAGAAGATTTAGGGAAGAAACTTTCCATAAGCTTGAAAGACAAAATGGCAATTTACCTGGGTATTAGTATAAAAATGTTTCTTCTCCTTGAGGTTTCATTTTCTGAATAGAAGTATGTAGTGAACAAAGACTATATTCATGACATCGTGCTTTTAAAACACCGCACGCGCACGCACGCACGCACGCACGCACACACGCACACGCACACACACACACAACCACAACCACACCAATAAAGATAGCAGGAAGCAGGTGATGCTTAGGGAAAATTCAGCTATCTTTGTTACGCTATTTAAACAATTGTAACTACAGCACTAACAGCCACGGCCATTTAAAAATCAAACAGCAGCCATTGTTTTATCTTGCTAAAGCACTGGTTCTTAGGAACCAGAAAGAAGTTTTTCAGCATCACATCAGATATGCAGCCAGTACTTAATAAAGGCTGATCTGATGATGTAGATCTTTTGATCACATTTGGGATGAAGATCCAAGTTATGTTCCTAAATCCTGATTCAGCAAGGCGGTGTGTGGAAAGTGCTGGCCTAGAAGGGTCCTCATGATTGAAAGCCAATACATATTCGGTGTTCTTGCCAGAGCTTTTTGCTAAAGACATGGAATTTCCTAGCTACTTCAGGATCATCCCAATTACCTGCTTTCCCGCTACCTTGTGTGGCCCATAATGTCTAAAATTCTCCCCAAAAGGAAGAGATATACATCTGCTTAGTGTACTTCCTATTAATCTTTATTCCATGCTCCTCTTCTGTGTTTCTCAGTATTCAGACAGCCTCCAGTCATATTTCTGCTGTGTGGTGCAAAGGACTCCATGCATTTCTTTCAAGATTCTTCAATCATAATGAATTAACAAGGTCCTCAATATAGTCTATGTCTTCTACTGTCTTGGTGAGCTAAATTATTTGTAAGTTATGAAAACTATGCATTTTTCTCTGTTTTACTCCAAAATGTCATTATATTGACATTTCATAATTAAAAAATTGAAAGTTGTCTATGTACTGATGTACTTGTTATCGTAGACTTGCAGGGTATTAATATATAACAATTATAAAATATAATTCCTTTATTTTACCTGTGATAAACAGGTTTAGAGAAGTGGAGTGATTTTTTTTCCCAAGGAATCATAGCAGACAACTGCAGAGGTTTCAGCCCCAGGAAACAGGAAAATAGGAACCTTATCAAGATATGGATTCTGGTATGAGCTAGGTTAAAAAAAAGAAAGAAAGAAATAGGAAAGCTGTGCACAGTCATGCAAAGGAGGCAAAAACTGTTCCAGAGAGTCAGGAAAGAGTTAGAATACACAGGCTGGGTTGTAGACTCATTAGACTGTGGCCCTTTATCTTCTTTTTGTCTGTAAATAACCTCAGCGACCAGTATGTAGTAATGACATTGCATATGTATCTATGATAATATATTATGCGGTTATTTAAAATATGTTGGAAGTGTTGCTGGGTCACTGGAAAATGTTTAATGCTAAAGGGATAATATAAAAGGTTTCATGCAAGAAAATAAGGTAGGTGATACCATCTCAACTATGTAAAAAATTTACTAAAAAAACAAAACTAGAAAAAAATATTCCAAAACGTGAAGAGTGGTTAGGATTTTAGGTGGTAAATTTACGACATGTCCAGTCATCTGTACCTCTTTAAGATCATCTTTTACCATCGCCCCACTCCCGGACCCCCACACCATTACTCTGCTCCAGCCACAATGCTGTCCTTTACATTCCTGAACACTCCAGACACACCACTGCCACCAAACCCTTGCCCTTGCTGTTTCTTCTACTTGGAATGTTCTTTATCCAAATATTTTCACGGCTTGCTCCCTCAAGCTTCAGGCTTTTTCTAAAATGTCACCTATCTGTAAGAGACCTAGGTAAAATTACAATCACACTTTATTTTTCTCCATAGCTATTAACATTCTGTAGCATAATCTAGCTTATTTCTTTTGTTTTTTTGATAGTATCCTCCCAGAAGAGAAAAAGGTTTCCAAGAGAGGGAGGGGAGAGCAAACTGGCGGTGAAGCCAAGGTAGAAATTAAATAATTGACCATGAAATTTAAACTGATTAGGAAGTGAAAATATTTAAGTTAGGCAGAGGTGTTAGGAAGTAACAAGTAGAACAATTATTGGATTGCACGTCACAAAGAATTTGGGTGATCAGAGAACTGGGGTGAATGAGCCTGGAAAAATGAGCAGCAGTAGTCAAGGATGGTTTGTTGAAAATTGGGATTGTAGAGGGATTGCAACTACTGAAGATAACAGTGTCCATGTAGCTTGCTTACCCCATAGAGGCCCGCCTAATGGTTTTTGGACTGAATTGCTCTGGGAGGGAGGAGACGAGAGGGGATTGATGATGAGCCACTGTTACCTTTTTGATGTTTATAATTAGCAGGCTTTTGTCTATGCAAGTATACACCTATACAGATGTCCCTTCCTTCTGAAAAATAAAAAATAAATTTTGAATCAAATGGGGTAACATTTTGCAAACTGCTTTCCTTGCACTCAGTAATGTGTCATGAACATTATTTCATGTTAATAAATATGGATATATATTTTTAAAATTGTATAATATTTCATTGTATGTAGAGAACACAGTATATATAACCAATATCTAATTGTTGAACATACAAATTTTTTCCCTCATATTTTACTTTTATAGTCAAAGTCAGATTTATATATACTTGTATTTACATTTTGCGTACCTGTTGCTATGATTTGAGTGTGTCCCTTCCAAAATTCAGGTGTTGCTGATGTGAAAGTATTAAGAGGTAAGGCCTTTAAGAGGTGATTAGAGGCTCTTCCTTCCTGATTGGGATCAGGCCCTTATAAAAAAGTTTCCCACAGCATTGGTAGCTTGCCCTTCCACCTCCTCCGAAGGATGCAGCTCTCATCAGACAGCCAAAGTTGCCAGTACCTTGATCTTGAACTTCCCAACCATCAGAACAGTAAGAAATAAATTTCTGTTCTTTATAAACTATCAATCTGTGGTATTCTGTTATAGCAGCAAGATACAAAGCAAGACACATGTTTACATCTTTTGGGGTAAATTTCTAGGAGTGGAATTGTATAGCAAAAGACTGTATAAAATTTAAATGTTGATTTATTAAATGAGCTTTTAAGAACTTACAACATGCCGGGCACTGATATAGGCATTTTGAATACAGCAATAAGCAAAACAGAAAAAAAAAAAAAAATGGCAGCTCTCAGAGAGCGTATGTCCTGGTAGAAATATAGCTGAGATTGTCCTACCAATTTATATTCCCAACAATGCTGTGTCAAAGTGTTCATATCCTCATATCTTCTTGAGCACGGGATGTTTACAAACTTTTGTAATTCTGGCTGATCTTTTTTTTTTTTGCTCGTTTCAGTTGTTTTAATAATTTGCATTATCTGATCACTAGAGAAGTTAGACGTGTAATAGACTTGTCGGGTGTTATATTTCTACTTCTGTGTTGCATGTTCATGCCCTGTTTATTTTTTCTGTTTGGCTGTCTGTCCTTTCCTTGTTTGATTTATAAAAGATTTTTGAATGAAAATAAATGTAAACTTCTTAGAAGAAAATAATTATCTGGGCTGCTCAGCAAATAAATGCCCTTTCTAACTTGGGAGAACTCCATCCTGCCTCCCATGCTGGAAGCCAAATGGGAAATGCCATTTTTCTCTCTCCACTTTACAACAAGTATATCAGAGTCAATGATGTAAGGATGGCCAGTCAGATGCTTTTGCTGGGAATGCTGAATATGGAGGAAGTTAGAATAATTTGAGGTGGCTGTGGTAAAAGGCCTAGAAGCTTCACGATGACTTTCTGGTGAGATGATGCTATTCCTGTACAGGACTTTTGCTACACTTTTCCCACCTTGCTTCTGACTCAAACTTGCTTCTCAAACCTTCCTGTTGATTCTATGAGCAACTCCCAAGATTACTTCTATGCTTGTGCTAACCAGTAATTTTCTGCTGTTTTATAACTAGGAATATTTACTAGTATAAATATTTTGTAAATATTTATATCTAGCGTATGTTTTACTAATTTTTTCATAAAGAATTTGTCATGCACAATGTTTAATTGTTATTTAACCAAGTACATGATATATTATTCTATGTATTCTACCATTGATGTGTGTAATACTAAATTTATTAAAATATTGATCTAATATCTCTTCTAGTACTTATGTTATATCTTTAATACATTTGGAATTCATGCTAATATGAGGTATAACTTAGGTTTCTAGATATTTATTTTGATTCTCAAATAGATATACAACTGCCTCTCATTGTTTTGGTGTTTCTATAAAACCAAAACCTTTGCTCAGTGATTCAAAAATCTACTTTTGTCAGATATTTAATTCTGCTGTTGATCTGTAGAGTCTTTATTCTATTTCATTGATCTATCTATTCTTGGACTCTCACTGTACTTTCAATGAATGTACCTTAAATTACAATTTTATATTTAATAAGGTTAGGACCCATGATTACACATCTTTTTCAGAATTTGGGTAAATATTTTTACCTATTAATTTTTCTACATATATTTTTAAATTTTTTCAGTTAAAGAAAATCTTTTGTAATTTTGATTGTTCCTATGCAAAATACAAAGCCTAATTTGGAGAAAATTGACAATTAAGTATTTTTACTCAAGACCATGTAATATTTCTCTTACTTATCTCTTTTTATATTCCTCACTAGAATTTTCTTTTCATGTAGTTTTTTTCATATTTGCAGAGAGGTTTATGCATTTTGGATCAGATTTTTATTTAATAGTATTTTAAAACTAATTATTGTTAGCTTTCAAGGAAGTTATTGTATTTGTTTACTTAATTTTTAGCAGTTTATTTACTAAACTCACATTTTAATTCTTGTAGTTTGGTTTTCTTTGTATGTTATCCTGTCATATATAAATAATTATAATTTAATATCATTTTAAACTCATTTTCTTGTGTGATTTGATAGCACTTTGTCATTTTAAATGATACTAGTGAGAAAAATACCTGTTATCATGCTTTTTATAACCTAGTAGGTAATGTCCAAGGTTCCATTTGTTGCTTATTTTTCTTTTGTTTTGCTTAGCATTAAAATTGATGCTTTTTGTGGGGGAGATGGGTACTATCAATTTTAAGCATGATACAGACCCATATTATTAATTACATTAATTAAGAAATTTGTGAGAAGTCATTTATGGTTGTGGAAATTGAATAATTTTGTCTCTTCACCTTTTCTTTACATTTGCTTAAACTTTTACAACAGGAGCTCATCCAGCCTTAATGAGAGTGCTATGGGTCAAATGTGTCCCCCAAAAGTTTCTGTATTGGAAACTTGATCCCCACTGTAACAGTAAGAAGGTGGGAAATCCAATTTAATATCATTTTTGAAAGTTGGAACATTTGAGAGGATTGTGAGTACTGTGCCCTCATGAATAGATTATCCATTTATGGAGTAATGAATTATGGGTGTAGACTGGTGGCTTTATAAGGAGCACATGAGAGAGTTCTTGCCATTGTCACCATGTGATACCCTGCATCACCCAGGGACCCGGTAGAAAGTCCCCACGTAGAAGAAGGTCCTCACCAGCTGCACCCCCTGGACTGTGAACATCTCAGCCTCCAAAACTGTAGGAAATCAACTTCCTTTCTTTGTAAATAACCCAGTTTCAGGTGTTCTATTATAAACAACAGAAATGGACTAAAACATACTAATACAGATGGTGAAGATAGAACTTCATGACTATTGGAATGGACACTCCAATTTTAGATTATATTTCTGCATTGGGGTAAAGCAGCTATTTTGGCAGTACATTTGATAGAATACATGATTTGCAGCATAAGGCTTTCTGTTGGTGATTCTCTACTTTTCTGTTATTTGTACATTGTTGTAAAAGGTAGCTTCAAATATATTCTTTGACATTCCTCCCCAGTCACACTGAATTTTATGAGATCTTGGAATGTCTCCCTCCTGAAAAACTACACCCAATATGCACATACCATGTATCAGTTGCCCATTTTAATTTACACGGTTTGTACAAGAAAAACAGACAAAATATGGAATTTTTACTCAAGCCATATTTTGGAAAACTCAGTCACAGTATATACAATTTTACCAAAGGTGGCACAAGACTGATAATTGCCAACTTCCAAAGAATATCTTGCATTTTATAAAGTATACATAGAGAACAAGTCTTCAAACTATTCACTGGAATGTGTAATAAATCAGATCTCAATGAGCTTCAAAGTAAAATTCAGAGGCAAATTGCTCTCCAGCTGTGAACCTGTGAAATCAAACATGTTATGTGCTTCCAAAATATGAATAGTGGGACAGGAATAAGGTAGACATTCCCATTTCAAAATGAAATAGGAAAGAAAAAAAAAAATGACAAGACCCCAGTCAAGTCCCAAACTTAATCTTAAGGCTTGAGGATAATTTTCTTTGGCCTTGTGCTTTGCTCTGTAGACCCACTGGGGCAGAGGTCCCACCTTCTGGACACACTGGTACTGGGATCCTACCCCTGAACCTTTGTCTGGCAGGGGTTGTGGCCAACAATATTCTGGGTGTCCCTACTCCCACAGGTTTGCTGGGCACAGCCCATACCACAGCTCTCACAGGTTGGAGTCAGATGACTGTGGCTCTCCCAGTGGGAACCACATACCCACGCAGGAGGCTCTACCAGTCTGGGGTTGTTGGGGCAACCCTGCCCTCATAGCTCTGCTAGGCGTTACCCTAGTGAGGGCTTTCTGTGGTAGTCCTGCCCTTCCAGCAATTCTCTGCCTGGGCCCTATGGCTTTCTGGGGCATTCTTTGAAATCCAGGTAGAGGCAACCACACCCTGACAACATTGCTGAACACAGCAACCACTATACCAGAGCCACTCCTGGGGCAGCAAAGGAGTATACTGATGGAATACGGGAAGCAGAGCACTCAATGTTAGCTGTCACTAGGCAGTGGCAGCCCCTCCTTTGAAGTTTTCCTGCCCCCAAGCCCTAGCACTCAAGGCCTGTGATGGGAGGGCAGCCACAATGATCTCTGAAATGCCTCTGAAGTTATTCTCCCATTTTTTTGGACAGTAGGTCCTTGCTTCTCTTTAGATGACTGAATAATCTCCCTATTGTCTTGATGAATGGTGCCTGGCTTCCACTGAGATGGCCAATCCAAACTAATCTCTTTATCAGATGGTCTCCTGGCCACATCCTGTTCTCTCCCAAACAGGTTTTCTCACTTTTCTCCAATTTGGATAGGCTGATAATTTTCCAAATTTTAAAGGTCTGTTTCCCTTTTGGTTAATAATTCCATCTTTAAATCATTTCTGCCATAGGCCATTGAGAGAAGCGAGTCTCACTTTCAACACTGCTTAGACGTTTTTTCAGCCAAATATCCAATTTCATCACTCCTAAGTTCTACCTTCAACAAAACACTAAGACATGAACTCAATTAAGCTAAGTTCTTTGCCATTTTATAACAAGAATGACCTTTTCTTTATTTCCCAAAAATGTGTCCCTTGGTTCCATCTGGGACATCAAAGAAATGGCCTTTAACATTCATATTTCTACCAACACGCTGTTCATGACCACATAGATACTCTCTAAGAAGATTAAGGCTTTCTCTACAGCTCTACTCCTCTCTTTCTGAGCCTGCACCAGAATCAACCTTTACTGTTCATTCATGATAATATAGGTTCTTTTTAGCATTAACCTCAAAATTACCCATTACCAAGTTCCAGAGCTGCTTCCACATTTTTAGATATTTGTTACAGCAACAGCCCCACTTCTCTGTACCAATTTTCTGTCTTAGTTCACTCTAGCTGCTATAACAAAATACAATAAACTGTGTGGCTCATAAAAAACAGAAATATATTTCTTACAGTTTTGGAGGCTGGGAAGTCCATGATCAAGGTGCCAGCAGACTTGGTGTCTGGTGAGGTTCCACTTTCTGATTATAAAATGATACCTTCTTGCTGTGTCCTCACATGTTGAAAGGAGCAATGGATTTCTGTTGAGCCTCTTTCATAAGGGCACTAAACCCATTCACAAATATTACTAACAGGCAATGGGGGTTGTCCAATTCCTGGTCTCTCTTCACTCTTTGTACACATTCCTGAAGCAGTTCAGCTACTCTAGTAGAGCTCTGAAGGGAGAACGGCGATCAAAATGACCAGTGGTTGTTGTGTACCATTTTCCACAAAGGTGGTTAACTTTGAGGGCTCTGGAGATAGTGTGGAACGTACAGGTATACATCTGTGACTTTATTCTAGTTGGCCTCTTTTGTTTTGTTTCTTTTAAATATTTTATTAGCATATTCACTGATGCAAATCATGCTTATTCTTTATACCCCTTATGCAATCTCTTTGGCCTCTTTTCTTTTAATCTTTATGTTTAAGACTCAAAATAAATCCAAGGAATTTGACATATAACAATCAATGCAATGGCAGTGGATAAAAAAGGTAATGTTTATTTGTTTTCCTTCCCCAAGGGCAATGGATCAAAAGAACAACTTCCAGAAAACAATGAAACATGGTCAGATCCTCTCCCCTCCAATCCTAGGACAAGCCATGGGATGATATTTATTTATAAGGGAAGAAGAGCTTCCATCTTTCCTATGAGGTTTTCTAATCAGAATGTTCATTGGAATTTGATGAAATTTTCTCTACTGATTTCTTAACAACAGCACACTGATATCTTAAGAAAAGAAGCTGAGTATCAGTTCCCAGAGGTATGTTTAAACTTGGTGTGAATATCTGTAAAAAATTCTTTGAAGTTTCAGATGAAATAGTTGCAACTATTCCCTATTCCATTGTGGATGGTTGTTTTATTCTTCCAATTTCTTCTTTTTAAATCATTGTGGACAGAATCAAGGAATGAAAAAAAGGGAGTTCTAAGGCAATACCTTTGACTTCATCTTTTTGAAAAATTTCATTTGATATTTTCACATGTTTTGTTCACGATCTAGTTATATAACAGAGCCAATTTCTAGGAACTAATCTGTGGTCAGAAAAAACAAATATCAGATGCGCTCTATCTCCTCTTGGTAAAAAAGAAAAAAATCTAGATATTTTAGGATGAATGATTGCAACTAGAGTAATAAGGTAATTAGAACCCATATTATCATAAGCTACAGATTTTTTTAGAGATAATGGATGTTGTACAAGGATGTAATGTGCCTCTGTTATTGCAAATCAATTCTGCTTCTCTACTTCTAAAGATTATGTGGTAGAAGCTCTGGCAAATTGAGGATTGTTTTCAATGAGAAAACCTGGTGAGGAAATTGTTCTGATGTGAATGGTAAGAAATTAAAACTACAAATTAACATGAATCCACAGGAAATATTGAATATCACTTTAACTTCATCATTTAGCCAGAGGTACTCCAAGTTACACTGCATTTATAACAATAGAAACAGGACTATATCCACCATCTTACTTCCTTATTTGTCATGTTTTTAATACTAGAAGTAAAAAACTGAGAATTAGGCTTTTGTAATATTTCTTCATAAGATGAGCTACCTGGGTCTTTACAAAATAAGCTCATTTTTAAAAAGAAATGTTCACTTATTTAAATAAAACTTCAAATTTGAAGAAATTGTTCCTCATGGAATATCAAATTTATGCATTGTTGTTTAAAATATTAATGTTTTACCTTTTTGCAGCTTCTACATCCAGCCATCAAACACACACACAAGCACTGCTATTATTTCACTATGTGAATCGTTGTCCATTTTTGCAATGACAAATATAAAATTTGGGCTTTTTCTTGTTTGTTTTCCAGCCTGAAAGCAAATGAGCACCAATATATTTAATAGAAATGTTGTATAGCTACATATCTTATATAATAGCAAGACTCAATACAAACTACCAAAACTGAATCAAGAAGAAATCAAAAACCCATATACACCAATAACGAGCAATGAGACTGAAGAAATAATCAGCAGTCTCCCAACAAAGAAAAGCCCAGGACCAGATGGCTTTACTGCTAGATTCTACCAAACTTTAAAGAGAAATTAATACCAATTCTCTTCAAAATATTCCAAAAAATTAAAACTGAAGCCATTCTCCCAAACTCATTCTATGAGGCCAACAACACCCTGATACCAAAATCAGACAAAGATAAAACATAAAAAGAAAATGTCAAGTGAATGTCCTTGATGAACTTAAACACAAAAATCCCCAATAAAATATTAGCAAATAAAATACAGCAGCACATCATAAGATTATACATAATGATCAAGTGGGATTTATCTCAGGGATGCAAGGGTGGCTCAACATATGTAAGTCAATAAATGTGATACACCACATCAACAAAATTAAAAACAAAAACCATATGATTATCTTAATAGACAGAAAAAAATTGACAAAATTAAAGAATGCTGCATGATAAAGAGTCTCAATAAACTAGGTACAGAAGAAAAATATCTCAACACAATAAAAGCCATATACAACAACCCCCCTGCCAACATCTTCCTGAATGGGAAAAAGCTGAAAGCTTTTCCTTTAAGAACAGGAAAAAGACAAGGATGCCCAGTCCCATCACTCCTATTTAGCATAATACTGAAATTGTTAGCCAGAACAATCAGGCAAGAGAAAGAAATAGAGGGTACTGAAATTGGAAAAGATAAAGTCAGATTGTCCCTGTTTGCAGATGACATGATCCTGTATACAGAAAAACCTAAAGACTCCACCAAAACCTCTTAGAACTAGTAAATGAATTCACTAAAGTTGCAGGATACTAAATCAACACATAAAAATCAGTAGTATTTTTATACTCTGACAACAAATGTGCAGAAAAAGAAATCAAGAAAACAAGCCTGTTTACAATAGCCACCAAAAATATAAAATACCTAGGAATACATTTAAGTGCAGAGGTAAAAGATCCCAACAACAGGAACTACAAGTCACTGCTGAAAGAAATTAAAGAGAACACAAAATGATGGAAGGACATTCCGTGCTCAATGATTGGAACACTGAAAATGTCCACACTACCCAAAGCAATCTACAGGTTCAATATAAACCCCATCAAAATACCAATGACATTCTTCACAGAAATAGAAAAAAACAATCTTAGCATTCATATGGAACAACAAAAGACCCCAAATAGCCAAAGCAATACTGAGCAAAAAAAAAAAAAAGCTGGAAGCATTACACTACCTGAATTCACATTATACTACAAAGCTATAGTGACCAAAACAGCATGGTACTGACATAGAAACAGACACATGGCACAATGGAACAGCATAGAGAACCCAGAAATCAATCCACATACTTACAGCCAACTGATCTTCAACAAAGGCACCAAGACTATACATTGGGAAAAAGACAGCCTCTTCAATAGTGTTGAAAAAAGTGAACATCCATGTGTAGAAGAATGAAACTAGACCCCTACCTCTCAAAATCAACTCAAAATGCATTAAAGACTTAAACACAAGACCTGAAACTATAAAACTCCTAGAATAAAATACTGGGGAAACACTTCAGGAAGTAAGATTGGACAAAGACTTTATGAACATGATTGAAAGCACAAGAAACAAAAGAAAACATAAACAAATGGGATTATTATCAAACTAAAAAGCCTCTGTACAGCAAAAGAAACAACAGAGGAAAAAAAAAAAAAAACCTATGGAAAGGGAGAAAATATTTGCAAACTATGCATCTGGCAAGGGATTAAAATCCAGAATATACAAGGAACTCAGATAACTTAACAGTGAAAAAACAAGAAACCTGATTTAAAAATGGCCAGAGGAGCTGAATAGACACTTCTCAAAGGAACACTTACAAATCACCAACACAAGCATGAAAACACATCACTAAGCCTCAGGCAAATGCAAATCAAAACCACACTGAGATATCATCTCACCCCAGTTAGACTGGCTATTTTCAAAAAGACAGAGAATAACAAATTCTTGTGAGGCTGCAGAGGAAAGGGAAACCCTCTTGCACTGTTGGTGGGACTGTAAATTAGTACAGCCAGTATGAAACACAGCATGGAGGTTTCTCAAACAACTACAGATAGAACTACTATACGATCCAGCAATCCCACTGCTGGGTATATACCCAAAGGAATGGAAATCATCCTGTTGAAGTGATCCCTCAACTCTCATGTTTATTGCAGCTCCATTTACAATAACCAAGAGTTAGAACCAACCTAAATGTCCATCGACTGATGATGGAATAAGGAGAATGTGGTATATATACACAATGGAATACTACTCAGCCATAAAAAGGAATGAAATTCTTCCATTCACAACAACATTGGAGAAAATAATGTTAAGTGAAATAAGTTAGGGACAGAAAGAAAAATACCATATGTCCTTGCTCATAAGTGGGAGCTAAAAAAAAATAAAGAAAAAGAAAGATATAACAATCACAATAATACTTTGAGCTTTCAAAGGGAGAGAACAGAACTGTGGTTATTAGAGGTGGGAAAGGGGGAGGAGGAGGGAGAATTATAAGAAATTGGTAACCAGTCACAAGGAATAATTATGTTTTGTAATGATGAATGTACTAATTATTCTGATTTGATTATCACATATTGTATTCAGGTATTGAAATTCAATACTGTACCCCACAAATATGTATAATCAATTATGTTTCAATAAAAAAAAAGAATATCCACCAATGAAATTTATTTCTCCAACCAAAATTACTTGCTATGCTTCCATACCTCCAAATATATATATTTAATATGCATATTAGCTATGTAATACACTAATGATTTGTTTTCACTTTTACTTAAGTTTTGACTATGCATGCAAAGTGGAGGCAGCACTTTACTTCTACCTCCTGGGATCTCTAGCTGGGCCTGAGAATTAAACTGACTAAAATAGATTAACAGGAGAAAAGCATACAGATTTTCTATCTGTATATGGGAGGCCCACAGGAAAATAAAGACCCAAAGAAGTGGCAAAACCTAAATGCTTTTATAGTAGGTTGAACAAAGAGAGGCAATTGTGGTAAAGTAACTAAAATGTATAGGGGGGCTGAAGAAAGAGGAGAGTTATTTTAACGAGGTCTGTTCGTATGTATTTTTCTGATTCTCAGCTCTCAGTGTAACAAGACAGTACAGGAAGGTACCACCTGGTACCAGGAGGCACCTTTCACATGTGAGTTTTCTCCGGTCTTTAGTGAAAAGAATGTCTCTTTTTCTCCTGGTACAGGGAGGCCAGAGTGTCCCTTTGTTGTCTGCTGTTTTCAAGTAACTTTAGCTCAAAATAATCCTTACAACAAAGTGGCAGGAATTGTACCCCTTCATTTACTTCTATTAATAATATCCAGCACAGTGTTGAGCGTACTGTAGACACAAAATACACACTTTTAAAATGAAATTCTAATGAATCTATACCACAAATTTAGAGAGAATGTAGATATCAGCAGACAGATATATTAGATAAATCAGTAGATTTAGGATGAGAGGAACTTCAGTGGAAAGTGGCTCCATTTGAGGAGCTCTATGGATGACAGAAAGCAGGCAGTGAAAATGAAACAGGAAGATAGAAAAGAGCTTGTGCCATTACAGAAGCGCGTGAGAGAGCATGTCCCCATCCAAAGGTACATCAAATTCAATGTTTTAAGAGTTCAAAGGATATATAGGAAGGAGTTGATGCCAAACAAAGGTGAGAACTAGATGAGGAAGATCTTTAAAGAAAGTGAATAATAAGGTGGAAAATCTAGAGTAAGGAAGACTGGAAACAAGGTACTGCAAGTCTAGAAAATTGATAATGTGTTTCTAAATGGTGGCAGAGGGCCAGAAAGGAGCAGTTATCCACAAGAAATTCTTATGAGTAGGGTTGACATGACCTGGTGCTTGCTTGGGTACACTAATGTGGGGGAGACTGAGTCTCGTATGATTCCCAGGTTTCTCATTAAAGCAACTGGGTGGGGTTATTGACTGAGATTGATAGTGTGAGAGGAATGTTAGGTTTGAGAAGGATGGCGCTAAATTTATTTTTGTTGTTTTGAACCTGAAGCACGTTCCAGTTAAAGAAGTCCAATTAATAGTTAGATATGTACATTTAGAGTTAAAGATAGAAATCAAAGATAGAGATAAAAATTGGGAGTCATGGGAATGTATGTGGTCATGACACCCTAGAGAAAGGTGACGCCTAAGGTGAAAAAGAGACTAAAAAATATGGCTGAAGAGAAATCCTGTGTAAAAGGAGCATTTAACAGGCTGCAGAAGAAGATAAACCAATAATCAGATGGAGAAGCAACAGCCAGAAGGATAGAATGAAAAACAAGAGGTTGTGGTATAACTAAATCTAAGATAATAAAGAGGTTCAAAAAGAAAAAGGAATCAGTAAGGCAATTACCACAGGAATAGGGAAAGATGAAGACTGAGGGCTGCAGCAAGTAGGACATACAAGTGACTCTAGTAAGAGCAGCTTTAGTGTAAAAGAAAAGAAGTGGCTATACTTCCAGAGGCAAAAGAATAAACAGGAACTGAGGCAGTAAACAGAGAATGAATACTGACTTTTTCTACAACCTTAACAGTAAAGGAAAAGTTAAATGCTCAACAAATTATTTAGTACAACATTGGTAGAATGCTGATAATAATTTTCTCCTTGCCAAAAAACTAAAATACATAGTTTCATGGATGCACGAGCCATAAAAATTATTTTCCTGATAAAAGTATAGCAAAACATTTTTTTTTCTTTGACCAGTAAGGGGATCGCAACCCTAGGCACGGTGTGGTCCGCACCATGCTCAGCCAGTGAGCGCACCGGCCATCCCCATACAGGATCCAAACCCACGGCCTCGGCGCTACCAGTGCTGCACTCTCCCAGGTGAGCCACAGGGCTGGCCCTGGCAAAACATTTTTAATGTGTGTTGTAGACCATTACTTGTTGTACATTCATAAAAATTTTATAAAACATATGTAGACCAAATGAAAATTTGCATTTTAAGGCTATGTATCATAATACATCATATTTAATGGAAAATTAGAAAAATAATATAAGACTGTGCCACCATGTCTTGGATTAAAGGAGTAAAAAAAACCCCAAAACCAGTCATCATAACTATTAAGGCAAAATAGAAATAAAGTAGAAATAAAGTTCTAACAAATAACCAGAAAGTTTAGGAAAGTTCAAACATGCAATTTTGAGAATTCAAGACAAACCTGGATTTTTTTCCTTTTTCAAACATAAGCTTTCCAAGCAGGTCACAGAGGAGGCTCCATGCTTAGGATTTTTACCTTGGGGATAACGTTTTATAATTAAAACTAGATATTTATTGTATTTTAAAATTCATCTATTTGGATGTTGATGGCCAAAGGCATTTCTACTTACAAAAAAAAAATACTCTTAAATTTGTTAAACTGCATCTGGAAAATGTGATTTTGCCAAAATTAGAATCCATCTGACCTTTCTGAACTGGCGTTAAATCTTCAGGAAATCGCATTTGTTTATTCTTAGGAAAGTCTGGCTTCCTGTTGAAGTACAGAGTTTCTAAAAAGCCCAAAGACTCCTTGAACATCAGGTAGTTAGTTCCATAAGCAACTTTTTAAGGAATCGTGCATGAATTAATTATAAACATATGGATTTTATTTTCCCCAAAAGGACAGATTGTTTTCTCTTGCTTTTTTTTTTCTAATAAGAGAAAATATTGGCAAAATTCGTTTCAATTTTTGCTACATAACACTCTGAATAAAAACTTTAGAAACAAAACACATATATCTTCTTTATTTGAAAATAGAATTATTTGATCTGAATAATTGTGGTGTGCCACAACTACAATCCTGTATTACAGCTACCCAGCATTCTTACAGCACTAAATTTATAGTAAATTCTCTAGGCTTGTGCCATTTAGGGATTGTTGCTACTTTTTTTTCACTAACCTGAAAGATCAATGGCAGGCTGTAATTATTAGTTTTGCTAAGAGACAATGTACGTTAGGAAACAAATTCCTTGTATCTACATTTCAGTGTAACTTGGTGTTTTTTCTACTCGTCTTGAAGGCAGTAACACTCAGAGTAAAATGTTTTGTTCCTTAACAAAAACGTTCATGAGAAAAGACAGAAGTGTCAGTAAAAAAAAAAAATAGAAAAGACAAAATAATGAAATTATTTCATGAGAAAATGTACAGGAAACACATGAGCCTTTTCAAAAGGCAGTTAAAAACCTGGGAACTTCTATGAAAATTTCCACATTTTGGGCCGGCCCTGCGGCTCACTCGGGAGAGTGCGGCACTGGTAGCACCGAGGCCGTGGGTTCGGATCCTGTATGGGGATGGCCGGAGTGCTCACTGGCTAAGAGTACCACACCATGACAAGGGTTGCGATCCCCTTATCGGTCAAAAACAACCAAAAAAATTTCCACATTTTCAAGTTTGTAAACAGATGTTCTTAGGAAGAGCTGCTCTTGAAAACCCATGCTCATCTTACACTCAGTATCTTCACTGCAAACAACTAAATGACAACAAAATTTCAAAATAAGAACCCGGCCAAGTGTGCACCCTCCAGAGCGGCTCCCCACCAGACAGGCCAAAGTCCCGTGGAGACCACGCACCTTATGGCATCAGTGCGTGATTGAGCAGGTAGGCCTCACTGCCACCAGATCCCTTCCCCAGCCCGGCCGAGTGTGTGCTGAACAGAAAGGTGACCCACAAGAGGCCGGAATCCTGCAGAGACCACATGCCCTGCGGTGCCAGCATGTGACTGAGAAGGTAAGCCTTGCCACCACTGGACTCCATCCCCAGCCCAGCCGTTGCAGGCTGACAAGAGAGGCACCTCCCCAGAGAGGCCCGAGACCTGAGGTGACCATGTGCCCAAGGAGCCAGTGGGCAACCAAGCAGACACATGGGCAGCCATGCCAAATTGGCAGCCCCTGCAGGATCCTAGCCAGACAATAGTGTTGAACCAGCGGACCTTGAAATCCCTTGCCACAATGACTAAACATCAAAAGAAAGATACCAGAAATATGAAAAACCAAGAAAGTACACCACCAAGGATAAAAACACTCCAGCTCTAGATCCTATAGAACAAGAAGCCCTTGAAATGTCTGGCAAGGAATTTCGAGTGATAATTCTAAGGAAACTAAATGAGATACAAGAAAACTCAGCTAGACAACATGATGAAATGAGGAAAAGCATACAGGACTTGAAAGAAGAAATGGACAAGGAAATCAATGCCCTGAAAAAGAATGTAGCAGAGCTTGCTGAGCTGAAGAATTCACTCAATGAAATAAAAAAGCACAACAGAGAGTTTAACCAGCAAGCTTGCAGAAGCATAAGAGAGAAATTCTGACCTTGAAGATGGGCTGTTTGAAATAAGACAGGCAGTCAAAAAAAAAAAGGAAAAAAGAATTAAAAACATTGAAGAAAATCTAAGAGAGATATCACATAACCTTAAGTGCTCAAATATCTGAGTCATGGGTATTCCAGACGGGGAAGAAAAAGGAGATTGCATTAAAAACATATTCAACAAAATAGTGGCAGAAAACTTCCCAGGTATAGGAAAAGACACAGATCTACAGATTCAGGAAGCTCAAAGATCCCCAAATGTATTCAACCAAAAAAGGTCTTCTCCAAGACATGTTATAGTCAAATTGGCAAAACTCAAAAAAAAAGAGAGAATCTTAAAAGCTGCAAGAAAGAAGCATCAAATCACCTATAAGGAAGCCCCAATCAGACTAACACCAGACTTTTCATCACAAACCCTAAAAGCCAGAAAGGAATGGGATGATATATTCAAAATACTAAAAGAAAAAAATTGCCAGCCAAGAATATTTTACCCCACAAGGCTATTCTTACAAAATGAAGGGGAAATAGTATACTTCTCAGACAAACAAAAACTGCAGGAGTTCACTACAACACGACCACCCTTACAAGAAATTCTCAAGGGAGTACTGGGTTTGGCACCTGAAAAATAACTACCACTGCCATAAAAACTCAAGAAAAATCAAAACCCACTAGTAAAATAAAAATGGCAACAATGAAGAGAAAAAAGAAGTTGATGTGCAACACAATAAACCAACAAATATAGAAGACAAACAGTAAACCAGAAAGAAAGGAACAAAAGACATTGACATCCAAACAAATATCAAGAATGCTGGGAGTAAATCAACACTTTTCAATAATGACTCTTAATGTAAAAGGATTAAATTCTCCAATCAAAAGACAAAGACTGGATGACTGGATTAAAAAGGAGGATCCAACTCTATGCTGCCTTCAAGAGACACACCTCACCTATAAAGACTCACATAGACTAAGAGTGAAAGGATGGAGAAAGATTTACCATGCAAACACAAATGAGAAATGAGCTGGAATAGCTATTCTTATATCTGATAAAATAGACTTTAAACTAAAAACCATAAAAAGAGATAATGAGGGCCACTACATAATGATAAAAGGATTCATCCATCGAGAAGACATAACAGTCATAAATATATATGCACCCAATGTCAGAGCAGCCAGATTTATAAAGCAAACTCTACTAGACCTAAAGAAGGAAATATACACTAATACCATAATAGCTGGGGACCTGAACACCCCACTACCAATATTGGACAGATCATCTAGGCAAAGAATTAACAGAGAAAAACAAAATTGAAACAAAACTCTAGAACAATTTGACTTGGCAGATATCTACAGAACATTCCATCTAACAACCTCAGAATATTCATTCTTCTCATCAGAACATGGATCATTCTCCAGGAGAGATCACGTTAGGTCGCAAATCAAGTCTCAACAAACTCAAAAAGACTGGAATTATCCCATGCATTTTTTCAGACCACAATGGATTAAAATTAGAAATCAATAACAAATGAAATTCTGGAAAGTATACAAACACATGGAAATTAAACACCATTCTACTTAATGACATATGGGTCCAAGAAGAAATCAAACAGGAAATCAAAAAATTTATTGAAACTAATGAAAACAATGATACATCATACCAAAACCTGTGGGATACTACAAAAGCAGTACTACGGGGGAAATCTATCACATTAAATGCTTACTTCAGAAGAATGGAATGATTGTAAGCGAACAACCTAACACTTCACCTTAAAGAGCTAGAAAAACAAGAACAATCCAAACCCAAAGTTAGTAGATGGAAAGAAAACATTAAGATCAGAGTAGAACTTAATGAAATTGAAACCCAAAAAATGATACAAAAGATCAATGAATCAAAAAGTTGGTTTTTGAAAAGATAAATAAATTTGACAAACCATTAGTACACTAACTAAAAAAAAGAAGAGAGAAGACCCAAGTAACAAAAATTGGAAATGAAAAAGGTACAGAAGAGAAATACCACACGTTCTCACTTATTGGTGGGAGCTAAAAATAAATAAATAAATTCACACACACACACACACACACACACACACAAAAAAAAAAAAAAAAAAAACAGTGGGGGTGGGAGAAGACACAACCACTACAATTCCTTGAAGTTGATACTACAAGCAAACAGAAAGGACATTGTTGGGTGTGTGGGGAGAAAGGGAGGAGGGAGGGGGGTTTTGGTAAAGGGCCACAATAATCAACCACATTGTATATCGACAAAATAAAATTAAGAAAAAAAAAAGAAAAACAAACAAAAAAATAAATACAAAGTAACACCTTACTAAAATAAAAAAAAAGAAATGAAAAAGGTGATATTACAACTTATACCTCTGAAATATAAGGAATCATTAGAGACTACTGTAAACAACTATATGCCAACAAATTTGAAAATCTGGAGGAAATGGATAAATTTCTGGACACACAAACTACCAAAACTGAACCAAGATGATGTACAAAATCTGAATAGACCAATAACAATAAAAGAGATTGAAGCTGTTATCAGAAGGCTCCCAACAAAAAAAGCCCAGGGTCAGATGGATTCACAGCAGCATTCCACCAAACATTCAAAGAGGAATTGACAACAATTCTCTACAAACTATTCCAAAACATTCAAACAGATTCAATTCTCCCAAACTCATTCTATGAAGCAAACATCACCCTGGTACCAAAACGAGGTAAAGATATAACTAAAAAAGAAAACTACAGGCCAATATCCTTGATGAATATAGATGCAAAAATCCTCAGTAAAGTACTAGCTAACAGAATACATCAACACATATGCAAAATTATACACCATGATCAATTGGGATTCATCCCAGGGATCCAAGGTTGGTTCATCATACAGAAATCGATAAATGTGATACACCATATCAATAAAATCAAACACAAGGACCATATGATCATCTGTATCTTTGCTGAAAAAGCATTTAATAAAATTCAACACTCATTCATGATAAAGACTCTCTACAAGTTAGGTATAGATGGAAAGTATCTCAACACAATTAAAGCTGTATATGATAAACCAACTGCCAATATCATCCTGAATGGGGAAAAGCTGAAAGCTTTTCCTTTAAGAACAAGAACTAGACAAGGATGCCCATTCTCACCACTCCTACTCAACATAGTGTTGGAAATACTAGCCAGAGAAATCAGAGAAGAGAAGGAAATAAAGGGCACCAGATTGGAAAAGATGAAGTCAAACTGTCCCTGTTTGCAGATGACATGATCCTATATATCGAACAGCCTAAAGCCTCTACAAAAAAACTCTTGAAGTTGATAAAATTTCAGCAAAGTTGCAGGATACAAAATCAATGCACAAAAATCAGTAGCATTTCTATTCTCCAATAGTGAGCATGCAGAAAAAGAAATCAAGAAAGCTAGCCCATTTACAATAGATGCCAAAAAAATAAAATACTTAGGAACAGAGTTAACCAAGGAGGTGAAAAATCTCTACAAATCACCAAGAACTACAAACCACTGCTGAGAGAAATTAAAGAGGACACAAGAAGATGGAAAGGTATCCCATGCTCTTGCATTGGAAGAATCAACATTGTGAAAATGCTCATACTACCCAAAGTGATATACAAATTCAATACAATCCCAATCAAAATTCCAATGATATTTTTCTCAGAAATGGAAAAAACTATCCAGACATTTATTTGGAATAACAAAAGACCACACATAGCCAAAGCAATTCTGAGAAAAAAAAACAAAAACTGGACGCATAACTCTACCTGACTTTAAACTATACTACAAAGCTATAATAACCAAAACAGCATGGTACTGGCATTAAAAACAGACACACTGATCAATGGAATAGAACAGAGAATCCAGAAATCAACCCGCACACCTACAGCCATCTGATCTTTGACAAAGGCACCAAGCCTATACACTGGGGAAGAGATTGCCTCTTCAGCAAATTGTGCTGGGATAACTGGATACCCAAATGCAGGAGAATGAAACTAGACCCATATCTCTCGCCATATACTAAAATTAACTCAAAATGGATTAAAGAATTAAATATACACCCTGAAACAGTAAAACATCTTAAAGAAAACATAGGAGAAACACTTCAGGAAGTCAACTGGGCACAGACTTCATGAATATGACCCCAAAAGCACTGGCAACCAAAGGAAAAATAAACAAATGACATTATATCAAACTAAAAGCTTCTGCACAGCAAAAGAAGCAATTAACAGAGCAAAAAGACAGCCAACAGAGTAGGAGAAAATATTTGCAAAATATACATCTGACAAAGGATTAATATCCAGAATATATAAGGAACTCAAACAACTTTACAAGAAGAAAACAAGCAACCCAATTAAAAAATGGGCAAAAGAGCTAAGTAGGCATTTCTCTAAGGAAGATATCCAAATGGCCAACAGACATATGAAAAAATGCTCAACATCACTCAGCATTCAGGAAATGCAAATCAAAACCACACTGAGATACCATCTCACCCCGGTTAGGATGGCTAATATCCAAAAGACGGTGAATGATAAATGCTGGCAAGGTTGTGTAGAAAAAGGAACTCTCATACACTGCTGGTGGGACTGCAAAATGGTGAAGCCTCTATGGAAAATGGTATGGACGTTCCTCAAACAATGCAGATAGATCTACCATATGACCCAGCTATCCCACTGGTGGGAATATACCCAGAGGAATGGAAATCATCAAGTCGAAGATATACCTGTTCTCCAGTGTTCATTGCAGCACTATTTACAATGGTAAGAGTTGGAACCAGCCCAAATGTCCATCATCAGATGAGTGGATACAGAAAATGTGGTATATTCACATAATGGAATACTACTCTGCTATAAAAAAGAATGAAATACTGCCATTTGCAACAACATGGATGGACCTAGAGAGAATTATATTAAGTGAAATGAGTCAGGCACAGAAAGAGAAATATCAGATGTTCTCACTTATTTGTGGGAACTAAAAATAAATAAATAAATACACAAATAAACTGGGGGGGAGGGAAGAAGACACAACAATTTCAATTCCTTGAAGTTGATATGACAAGTGAACAGATATGAGGTTGTTGAGAGGGAGGGGGGAGAGGCAGGAGGGAGGGAGGCTTCGGTAATGGGCCACAATAATCAACCACATTGTATATCGACAAAATAAAATTAAATTAAAAAAAATTCAAAATAAAAAAGATGAATTTTTAAAAGGTGGCCATGAAAAATGGATTTGTTTACCATGAGATAACAACACTAAAAATAATAGTTACTATTTCCTGGTTATTTACCATATGCCCACTGTGTTAGTACTTCATGTAATCCATACAATAACCCAACAAGATGGCCTATCTTTCCATCATTATATACTCCGGAAAACTGAGGCTCAAAGAGTCTTTACAGACTCCTCAAAAAACTAAGTTATGGTCAAACAAGCTCATCAGCCAGGTCCGTTGGACTTCAGTCTGTTGTCTTTGAGTATTAGTATAAAACACATATTTAAGGCATGATATATATTGATTGCCTCTGGCTGAGCCCCTCTGTTAGGTTCTATATAATATATATTAAGGGAAGATGAAAGACTTAATGTTGTCACTGAGTAGACAATAGGTTAAATGTGTGGGCTCTGGAAACATGAGTGCCTGAGCTCATATCCTGGGGCAGTTTGACTAGTTAGCTCCTTTTGGACATGTTATTAATAATCGATAGCCTCAGTTTCTCATTTGTAAGATGTGGGTAATGATGGCACCTACTTCAGAGGATAGATACATGTAAAGTACTCGAAACATTGCAGGACAAGTAGGGCTCGATTATGTTAGCTGTTATTACATTCAACCTGTCTTCAATCCTATAGTAACCTTCTTTTGTTACCTAATTCTCTGTTATTTTTTCCCTGTCTTACTAGAATTTGGTCAATACAGTCAGATATAATAACTAATAAATTGGTAACTATTCCATTAGCTTAAGCACTTTATAGAGAAAGGTATGCATTTAAATTGGTTAACAGACACAAAGAATGATTACATATTGTAATGATGAATAAACTATCCTGATTTAATCATCATGTATTGTACACAGCTATCGATAGTCAACTTTGTACCCCACAAATATGTGTAATCAATTATGCCTTCATAAAAAATAAACTAAAAAAAGAAATTGTGAAAAAAAGGTTTAAGTATAATTCTGACTACCTATTTCCTACAAATATTTGCACTGTTTATGGTAATGCTTACTTTGGAAATTCATTGTATAATTATATAGGAAAATAAGCTTTAAATAAACCTTATTAACAATAAGTTTTTGTGAATGTAGTATAATACAATATTCAGCTTGGGAAGAACTGGAAATAAATCTTCAAGTTCCACAAAAGAAGAGTCACTCCAAATGTTGCAATCTGAATTAAGCAACTTGAATTCTTTTAAAAATGGAGTTTAACTAGCAGACAGAAAGACAAGGAGGCCGAATCAATGTAGAAACTCTGCATTTTGCAGCAGTGGTGCTGTGATCCTTCAAGTAAAGGGAGATCAGTGTGATGCCATTTTGAGCTCGCTGTGCATTGGAGCATAAAAGGAAGAGGTGGGTGAGAGCAAAGGCAAGCGAGAAGTCGACTGGCAAGAGACACAGCAGGAGACAAAGGAGCAGTTAGACAGACGGTGGATGAAAAGACGGGGGCACACGGAAAGGTGTTCCACGATGACGCAGCAAAGCAGGGGGAAAGGTTATGCTGTGACCTAATTACGGAAAACAACCAAAGAAATAATAACCATGAGAATAGGATGCAAAAGTGAGATTAAAGGATCATTCAGAATATTTTCTGGAATTCCTTTTGTAGTCCTTCTCAGACTAAGTCGCCCAACTATAATTATCCCAATCTTTTTGACAATGATTATATATCCATACTTTGTTATACGTTCAGTACCCAAATATATAATAAATGCTATGCCAAGGTACTTATGACTCCGTGTTTGAGACTCAACTTTGTTTTCTGTTTTTCAAGATTTTATAATAAAAAGAGAATACAGAAAGATAAAGACACAGTCCTAAGGACCCAATACAATAATTGCATAACCACTCCCTATTCAGTTCATGTATTTATTGTTGCATTTATTATATAATTTATTACTTTTGTGTGTGCATGTTTTCCATACTCACAATGAGATCCTTTGAGGGAAAATTAGTTTTATTATTTGCAGTGTTTAGCACAGGACCTGGAACATAGTAACATCCAAAAATAGTGGTGGAAGGAAGGAAGGGAAAAGGAGAGTAAGGTAGAAAAGGTGAGGGGAGGGGAGGGAAGGGAAAGGAGTAGAAAAAGGGAAATCAGGTATAAGTACACAAGACGAATGGTGTCATCACAACCTGCTTCCATATTCTATTTTAAGCAATAATTTTGTAGGACAGCATTCCATTGAATTTAGTGTCCTGTGATGGGACCAATAAGAAAAACAGTGCCTCACACATATACAGCTCTTTATAATTTACACAGTTCTTTTATATGCATTATCTGTTTGATAGTCACAGTAACTCCATGAGACAAAAATCATTCCTGGCCTCCCTTTACAAAAGAAGATACTGAGAATCAGAGAGTTTGAATGAATTCCCAAGTATACCCAGATAATAAATAGCAGAGCTAGAATCAAACTAAAGTTTTCTAAGACCATAAACTTCTCAGAAATATAGTTTAAGTTTAATTTTATTAAATTAATTTTACACAACAGTGTGCATTCCGCAAGAAGAGGCCTAAAGTTTGTTTTGTGCATAACAACCAACAACGATGACAACATCAAGAGAGCTGGCATGTGTCATGTGCTTGCTACTCGTAGGCACTGTTTTAAGGGTTTAGGTGTATTAGCCCATTTAACCTTCACAACAACCCTATTAAAGAGGTATCATTATTATGCTTATTTTATATGTGGGAAAAACGAGGAGTTGAAAGGTAGAGTAACTTATCTAAAGTCATGTGGTAAAGGTAAAGCTGAGATCTAGCCATTATTATCTTCTAATAAGATATCTCTGTTCTTAATATAGTATATATATATGCACTTAAGAGAAACTGCAGTTAACTTATAATGCCATTATGGAAACTTTAGTTTCTGAAGCCAATTAGCTGTGTTTTTTGGCAAAGTGCTAAGCCTGTTAGTATCAGGTCCTTTCTCATAAAATGAGACTGAACAGGGTGATGCCCAAGCGACCCCTGAGGTCTAAAATTCTAGAATGAAAACCTGCACAAAAACCTTGACACCACTGGGGTAGCAGACCATACAAAAAGAAATCAGATTGGAAAAGTCAGCATATCAGTTAAGAAAATGATGACTCGAGAGGAGGATTAAGCATCAAGAACAAAATGTCTATATATTAAATTATAGATCTAAGTGTTTCAATGCTCAATATTTATTCTTATAAAACTACAGCCATTCAGGGTAAACCGCTTTTGAAAACGTATTTGTGACCCTCTACTTCAACCCAAAGTGATGCCATAACTTTGAAGATAAGGCTCAGATCAGAGGATAGGTTATAATAACCAAGATTCATAGGAAGGTGGGGGTGAGAGACACGTCATGGAGGCCCAGGTGACTTTCAGATGTGCTGGGTGAATTGTCTTCATTGAACCCCCAGCCCACCTCCAATATTTCAGACTCTTAAAAGTAGCTGCTCCAACACTGCTTTTCTGCATTGGCTTTTGGAGTTCTACGTGACTTTGATTTTTATCTCCCCTTTCAACTACTGAGCTCCTTGTGTTGATTTCTCTTTTTGTGTTTCTCAGTTTTTAAATCTCATTTTTAAACATGGGAACTTTCTAAGGTCTAGTGCTTGACCCTTTGTCCTCCTTTTGCTTAACTGTCCCTTGGGAAACTTGCACAATCTAAATGACTAACTAGGATTTATGAGATTATGAGCCAGATCTCTCCCTGCCTATTAGTCCATTTCAATTACATGCTTCAGCATCACTGCAAGTTAAATATGTATAAGAACTGAAATAATACATTTTTTCCAAGCCAGTGTTGTATATGGAGTGTCCTATGTGGTTCTGTAGATTCACCTTTAACTTTTTTCTCTTCCTTTCAAAAGCTAGTCCTTTAATTTTTTTTTTTAACAGTAAACATGGATGGATAAAATGACAAACATTATTTTTATGTTTTGTTCTACTCTTGATCTAAATAATTATATTTCCAAATCTTTTGAATACAGAACTTTGGGCAAAGAAATACTGACTTAATTCTTAAAAGATAAGGGTTTTAAAATATTAAATAAGAAGAGTAATTGGAAGATCAGTTTGTACTTTCTCTCCTGAGTTGTTCTTCATCTCTTTTATATCCAAATATAAAGGAGAAGAATACATGTTTTATTGGTCAAAACCCACTTTTGGAAGATATTAAAATATGCATCCCCACCCCCCACCCCTTATCTCTGTCTGGCTAACCTACCCCAACTGTTGCTTCATGTGTTTTCAAAGTTACTATGACTATTGAACAACATTGAAACTTAAGTGATGGACATAAAATCACCATTATAAAATATAGTTTGAATAGTGTTCACTGTCTAAATTCTTTTCAAATTGCAGACATGACATTGAGCTCTGAACCCCAAAACTCCTGGGAGTAGTAAAGTCATGCTACTTCATGAGAATCAGGTATTAGTTCTTGACAGGCCACAAGTAAACTGGATGACTTTTTAAAAGACATACTGGGTGTTGGGCAAAACCACTCCCCATATACTCACTAATTCTAGGATGCTCTGCTTCTCAACCTTGTTCTCAGGCTGGTCTCAGAGCAGTGAAATGAATACAAATAAAAGAACTAAAAGTTGATTTGAAAGCATTTTTTAAAAGCCTAAAATATTAATTATAAATATGCTCCTCCGGAAGAGAATTTAGAAAGATCAGGTAAAATATATCATCATCTGCAGACTTGTGAGATTGGTCTCAGCTACTTTGAGAACTGTTCTTGAGTACTCAGTAGGGGGAAAGTACTTTTGCATATTTAAAAAATTTGTCATCAACTTGAGGATATATTCAATTAAGGTGTCATGTCTCATCTCAAGTGGAAAAACAAAGGTAAAAAGCCTAGTGGTACAATAGCATTTAACAGCTGATAATAGTGTTTCTGCCTGATTTGGTGTAATTACCCAGATTGAACATGCTCAGCTTTAGAATTATAGGCAACCGTTAATTATCTGTTCCCTATCCTAAAGTGTATATATTTTTCCTGAGCTTTTATGGCTAGGAGGCAAAAGGAAGTGCAGCAGTTTGTTTTAAAATATAGCACAAAGGTAGTTTTAAAATACAGCGTGAAAGTTTTGTATATTTAATAAATATATACTAAAATACAGCACAAATATAGTTTTAAAATATAGCACTTTTGTGCTATATTTTAAAAGACTTTTGAGGCAGGAGCCGAGGACCACACCCTACGCCCACAACCAAGCAAGGAGCACACCGAAAACACCACGTCCACATGGGTGACCCTCCACAGTCACCGCCATAGCCACAGCTGCCACAAAAGCAGCTCGATGCCACAGCAGTGGCCATGGCCACTGTGCAGATGGCCCGCCAGACACTCAACTGCATTGACACAAGGAGAATCACCAATAGAGACCAGAAAAAGAAGAGGATGTCTGTTATATATCAATGTACTCGCTAATTTCCCTGTGATTTTTCTTTTTAAACAGTGTTTATTTAGGAAGGTGGAGTTTAATTTCCACACATTTGTGAATTTTCTAAACTTCCTTCTGTTATTGTGATCAGAGAACATATTTTCTATGATCTTAGTCTTTTTAAATGTATTAAGACTTGTTTTATTGCTAAAAGTAAAAAAAAAATGACAAAAAGTAAAGTGCTTTTAAAAAAATTAATTTTTAACTTAAGACTACTAACTTTAGCTAGTATTGGATAAAAAAAAATATGCGAAGTTGGCTCACCAATTATGTGGACTTAAATGGTGTCTGAAAATGAGAATTTTTAAAATATCATACTGTAATGCAACACTTTTCATTTCATTCTACCTGCGAATAAAGCCATTTCCCATAAAATCTTACTCCTTAAACAAGTGGAACTGGAAGATGAATATTTCCTCCAACCCTACGCACCCATAGGTATAAGATATTAAAAGAAAAAAACAAAAAATTTAATAAGTCCTGCTGTATGAATGCAACCCTTTTTGGAATTTTCCCCCAGACTGCAGCAAAGATTTAAATTGTTGTTCAATTACTGTAAATGCCAGACTCATATTTCATCAAATGCAACAATGAACCAAGATTTGGTTCCTTGGCTTTATACAAATAATGCAAAATTTTGAAGTTTCATTAATTTGTGTCAGTGTGGATTTTTGTGATAGCATATCCCCGAATAAAGTGTAACCTCTTTCATTATCTTGAATTCAGTATCTCCAAGTACAGTTGTGCAGGCTGTGTACTGCACAAAGTTACCTTGCTAAGGAAATATGATTGGGGACTGAAGTGAGCCTGAGTTTAGCTCTCCAAGCCATGGGACTATAGGATGAAACTTGCACTCTGCCCATCCCACCTACAAGGAACAGCTTTTTCTAATTTCTTTGCAGAGAAGTAGCCTTATCATAATGTGCACTAAGAAGCTATATGTGAAATCAAAGGGCCTTGCTTCCTTTTTTTCTCTAGTGTAATTCTCTACTTAAAGTTTTTATTAAATGGTATGATCTATGTAAAAAGGGATGGTGTACTATTTGTTTTTGTTTTCCCATCATCTAGCACAGTACTGAATCCTAGTAGATACTGACTATATATTTGTTGAATTAGTGGGATTTGGATACAACAGAGTAAGTTACTTGAATTGCAAGCCACGGCTTTGCACGACCACAGTGCATGCCATTTACATGGAATGCTATGGAAATTGTACCTCCTGGATTTGTGCAACACTGTTGTATAGCTTTCAATAGACTCCTTTTTTTTTTTTTATTTTTTTTTTCAAAGCCTTTATTTTTTTTATTTTTTTATTTTTTTAATTTTATTTTGTCGATATACATTGTAGCTGATTAATGCTCCCCATCACCAAAACCTCCCTCCCTTCTCCCTCCCCCCCCTCCCCCCCAACAATGTCCTTTCTGTTTGCTTGTTGTATCAACTTCAAGTAATTGTGGTTGTTATATCTTCTTCCCTCCCCCCCCCGATTTGTGTGTGTGTGTGTGTATGTGTGTGTGTGAATTTATATATTAATGTTTAGCTCCCTCCAATAAGTGAGAACATGTGGTATTTCTCTTTCTGTGCCTGACTTGTTTCACTTAATATAATTCTCTCAAGGTCCATCCATGTTGTTGCAAATGGCAGTATTTCATTCGTTTTTATAGCTGAGTAGTATTCCATTGTGTAGATGTACCACATTTTCCGTATCCACTCATCTGATGATGGGCATTTGGGCTGGTTCCAACTCTTGGCTATTGTAAAGAGTGCTGCGATGAACATTGGGGAACAGGTATACCTTCGACTTGATGATTTCCATTCCTCTGGGTATATTCCCAACAGTGGGATGGCTGGGTCGTATGGTAGATCTATTTGCAATTGTTTAAGGAACCTCCATACCATTTTCCATAGAGGCTGCACCATTTTGCAGTCCCACCAACAATGTATGAGAGTTCCTTTTTCTCCGCAGCCTCGCCAGCATTTATCGTTCATAGACTTTTGGATTTTAGCCATCCTAACTGGGGTTAGATGGTATCTCAATGTGGTTTTGATTTGCATTTCCCGGATGCTGAGTGATGTTGAGCATTTTTTCATATGTCTGTTGGCCATTTGGATATCTTCCTTAGAGAAATGCCTACTTAGCTCTTTTGCCCATTTTTTAATTGGGTTGCTTGTTTTCTTCTTGTAAAGTTGTTTGAGTTCCTTATATATTCTGGATATTAATCCTTTGTCAGATGTATATTTTGCAAATATTTTCTCCCACTCTGTTGGTTGTCTTTTAACTCTTTTAATTGTTTCTTTTGCTGTGCAGAAGCTTTTTAGTTTGATATAATCCCATTTGTTTATTTTTCCTTTGGTTGCCCGTGCTTTTGGGGTCGTATTCATGAAGTCTGTGCCCAGTCCTATTTCCTGAAGTGTTTCCCCTATGTTTTCTTTAAGAAGTTTTATTGTCTCAGGGTGTATATTTAAATCCTTAATCCATTTTGAGTTGATTTTAGTATACGGTGAGAGGTATGGATCTAGTTTCATTCTCCTGCATATCGATATCCAGTTATCCCAACACCACTTGCTGAAGAGGCAGTCCCTTCCCCAGTGAATAGGCTTGGTGCCTTTGTCAAAGATCAGATGGCAGTAAGTGTGTGGGTTGATTTCTGGATTCTCTATTCTATTCCATTGGTCAGTGTGCCTGTTTTTATGCCAGTACCATACTGTTTTGGTTATTATAGCTTTGTAGTATAGCTTAAAGTCAGGTAGTGTTATGCCTCCAGCTTTATTTTTTTTGCTGAGCATTGCTTTGGCTATTCGTGGTCTTTTATTGTTCCATATAAATGTCTGAATAGTTTTTTCCATTTCTGAGAAAAATGTCTTTGGAATTTTGATGGGGATTGCATTGAATTTGTATATCACTTTGGGTAGTATGGACATTTTCACTATGTTGATTCTTCCAATCCAAGAGCATGGAATATCTTTCCATCTTCTTGTATCCTCTCTAATTTCTCTCAGCAGTGGTTTGTAGTTCTCATTATAGAGATTTTTCACCTCCTTGGTTAACTCAATTCCTAAGTATTTTATTTTTTTGGTGGCTATTGTAAATGGGCAGGCTTTCTTGATTTCTCCTTCTGCATGTTCACTATTGGAGAAAAGAAATGCTACTGATTTTTGTGTGTTGATTTTGTATCCTGCTACTGTGCTGAAATCATTTATCAATTCCAAGAGTTTTTTTGTAGAGGTTTTAGGCTGTTCGATATATAGGATCATGTCATCTGCAAACAGGGACAGTTTGACTTCATCTTTTCCAATCTGGATGCCCTTTATTTCCTTCTCTTCTCTGATTGCTCTGGCTAGTACTTCCAACACTATGTTGAATAGGAGTGGTGAGAGTGGGCATCCTTGTCTAGTGCCTGTTCTTAAAGGAAAAGCTTTCAGCTTTTCCCCATTCAGGATGATATTGGCAGTGGGTTTGTCATATATGGCTTTAATTATGTTGAGATACTTTCCCTCTATACCTAACTTATAGAGGGTCTTTGTCATGAATGAGTGCTGAACTTTATCAAATGCTTTTTCAGCATCTATAGAGATGATCATATGGTCCTGGTGTTTGAGTTTATTAATATGGTGTATCACATTTATTGATTTGCGTATGTTGAACCAACCTTGCATCCCTGGGATGAATCCCACTTGATCATGATGAATAATTTTTCGTATGTGTTGCTGTATTCTGTTTGCTAGTATTTTAGTGAGGATTTTTGCATCTATATTCATCAAGGATATCGGCCTGTAGTTTTCTTTTTTGGTTATATCTTTACCTGGTTTTGGTATCAGGATGATGTTTGCTTCATAGAATGAGTTTGGGAGATTTGCGTCCGTTTCAATCTTTTGGAATAGTTTGTAAAGAATCGGTGTCAATTCCTCTTTGAATGTTTGGTAAAATTCTGCTGTGAATCCATCTGGTCCTGGGCTTTTCTTTGTTGGGAGCCTTCTGATAACAGCTTCAATCTCCTTTATTGTTATTGGTCTGTTCAAATTTTCTACGTCTTCACGGTTCAGTTTTGGGAGCTTGTGTGTGTCCAGAAATTTATCCATTTCCTCCAGATTTTCAAATTTGTTGGCGTATAGTTGTTTATAGTAGTCTCGAATGATTCCTTGTATTTCAGATGAATCAGTTGTAATATCGCCTTTTTCATTTCTAATTTTTGTTATTTGAGTCTTCTCTCTTCTTTTTTTTGTTAGCCATGCTAATGGTTTGTCAATTTTATTTATCTTTTCAAAAAACCAACTTTTTGATTCGTTGATCTTTTGAATTGTTTTTTGGTTTTCAATTTCATTCAGTTCTGCTCTGATCTTAATGATTTCTTTCCGTCTGCTAACTTTAGGATTGGATTGTTCTTGTTTTTCTAGTTCTTTAAGGTGAAGTGTTAGGTTGTTCACTTTCCATCTTTCCATTCTTCTGAAGTGAGCATTTAATGCAATAAATTTTCCCCTCAATACTGCTTTTGCAGTATCCCACAGGTTTTGGTATGATGTATCATTGTTTTCATTAGTTTCAATAAACTTTTTGATTTCCTGCTTGATTTCTTCTTGGACCCATATGTCATTAAGTAGAATGCTGTTTAATTTCCATGTGTTTGTATAGTTTCCAGAGTTTTGTTTGTTATTAATTTCTAGTTTTAATCCATTGTGGTCTGAGAAGATACATGGGATAATTCCAATTTTTTTGAATTTATTGAGACTTGATTTGTGACCTAATATGTGATCTATCCTGGAGAATGATCCATGTGCTGATGAGAAGAATGAATATTCTGAGGTTGTTGGGTGGAATGTTCTGTAGATATCTGCCAATTCCAATTGGTCTAGAGTCTTGTTTAGATCTTGTGTTTCTCTACTGATTCTTTGCCTAGATGATCTGTCTAATATTGACAGTGGAGTGTTCAGGTCCCCTGCTATTATGGTATTAGTGTCTATTTCCTTCTTTAGGTCTAATAGAGTTTGTTTTATAAATCTGGCTGCTCCAACATTGGGTGCGTACATATTTATGATTGTTATGTCTTCTTGATGGATCAGTCCTTTTATCATTAAGTAGTGTCCCTCATTGTCTCTTTTTATGGTTTTTAGTTTAAAGTCTATTTTGTCAGATATAAGAATAGCCACTCCTGCTCGTTTTTCTTTTCTGTTTGCATGGTAAATCTTTTTCCATCCTTTCACTCTTAGTCTGTGTGAATCTTTATGGGTGAGGTGGGTCTCTTGTAGGCAGCATATAGTTGGGTCCTGCTTTTTGATCCAGTCAGCCAGTCTGTGTCTTTTAATTGGGGAATTTAAGCCTTTAACATTAAGAGTTGTTATTGAAAGGTGTTGATTTATTCCTAGCATTTTATTGGTTGTTTGGTTGTCTTAGGTGTCTTTTGTTCCTTGCTTTCTGATTTACTGTTTGGTTTCTTTGTTTGTTGGTTCCTTAGGTTGTAGATAGTGTTTTTGTTAGCTTGTTTTCTCTTCATGAATGCCATTTTTATTGTACTAGCGGGTTTAGATTTTTCTTAGGTTTTTATGGCAGTGGTAGTTATTTTTCGGGAACCAAACCCAGTACTCCCTTGAGGATTTCTTGTAAGGGTGGTCTTGTGGTAGTGAACTCCCGCAGTTTTTGTTTGTCTGAGAAATATACTATTTGCCCCTCATTTCGGAAGGATAGCCTTGCAGGGTAGAGTATTCTTGGCTGGCAATCTTTGTCTTTTAGTATTTTGAAAATATCATCCCATTCCTTTCTAGCTTTTAGGGTTTGTGATGAGAAGTCTGATGTTAACCTGATTGGGGCTCCCTTATAGGTGATTTGACGCTTCTCTCTTGCAGCTTTTAAGATTCTCTCTTTGTCTCTGAGTTTTGCCAATTTGACTATGACATGTCTTGGAGAAGGCCTTTTTGGGTTGAATACGTTTGGAGATCGTTGAGCTTCCTGGATCTGAAGATTTGTGATTTTTCCTATACCTGGGAAGTTTTCTGCCACTATTTTGTTGAATATGTTTTCAATGGAATCTCCATTTTCCTCCCCTTCTGGAATACCCATGACTCGGATATTTGAGCGCTTGAGGTTGTCTGATATCTCTCTCAGATTTTCTTCCATGTCCTTGATTCTTTTTTCTTTCTTTTTGTCTGCTTGTGTTATTTCAAACAGCCCATCTTCAAGTTCAGAGGTTCTCTCTTCAACTTCGACAAGCCTGCTGGTTAAACTCTCCGTTGTGTTTTTTATTTCGCTGAATAATTTCTTCAGTTCAGCAAGTTCTGCTACATTTTTTTTCAGGACATTGATTTCCTTGTATATTTCCTCTTTCAGATCCTGTATACTTTTCCTCATTTCATCATGATGTCTAGCTGAGTTTTCTTGTATCTCATTCAGTTTCCTTAGAATTATCACTCGAAATTCCTTGTCAGTTATTTCAAGGGCTTCTTGTTCTATAGGATCTAGAGTATGAGATTTATTAACTTTTGGTGGTGTACTTTCTTGATTTTTTGTATTTCTGGTGTCTTTTTTTTGGTGTTTATTCATTGTGGCAGGGGGTTTCACAGTCCACCGGTTTGAGACTAATGACTAACTAGGATGTTGCTGTGGTTGCTAATTTGGTATGGCTCCCTCCGTGACTGCTCAGTTGGCCTCTAGTGTCTTGTGTGTGGGGTTGCCTCGGGTCTTGGGCTTCTCCGGGGATCCACCTTTCTGGTCAGCTTGTACTCTGCTGGGCTGGTGGATCACGTACCACAGGGTGTGTGATCTCTGTTGAGCTTTCACTTTCTGTACAGGACTTCTCCCCATTCCGTGTGCTCTGGCCCAGGCTGTTAGATCGTGCAGTGGCGACCCCACCGGGTGTGTGGTTTCTGTCGAGTCTCCCCCCTCTGTGCACACTGTGCTGGGCTGGGGCGTGTCTTCTGCACCCCTCGTCTATCAGCTGGGCCTTCAAGACCCTGCTCAGCACCGACTCGCCCAGGAAGTCTATCAGGTTTCTGCTAGGCACAGACAACCGGTCTCTCTGGGTGCCTTTGTAGCACTGTGTAGATCTTTCTCGGGTCTTGTTCACCTTTGTATCCCCCCGGTATAAACCGAGTCTAGTGCCTGCCTGCAGCCTGCTCTCCGGCAGGTTCAAGCGGACCTGGGAACTCTCCTACCACACTATTCCCAACCAGAAATTCGTTAGGCTTTTTTCCAAACTGGTGGTCGCAGAGATGTTATCTGCCTCCCAGTAACAGGAAGTTTACCGGGGCCGGAGTCCAGGGTGTGGTGGAGTGACAGTCGGCCCGCCCGTACTTTCTAGCCCTCCCAACACTGGTCGGGACGCCCCACACCCCCAGCCCCGCCAGCGAACCGCGGAGGGAGTGGGAGAGGAGGTCGGCCTGCAGGGTCCGGAAAGCCCCGCGCCAGGCCAAGCAAATGGGCTCAGTGATGGCCGAGCAGGGCGGAGCTGCCCGCGCCTGGGAAAATGGAGGCAGCACCGGGGCAGTGAGTGGCCTGGTGGTGCAGGCGGGAGCCGCGTGGGCCAGGGATCACTCACAGTGCTGTGCCAGGTCGGGCGCTCGCTCTGTCTCTGGTTTGTTGCCTTCCGTGTTCTCGGCGCTGCCGCCTCGGGCTGTTCAGTCGCGGCGCCGCTGGGGCGCTCCCAGGAATCTTCTTTAATGCCGGCCTGAAACCTCGAATCCTGAATAGGGCAGCTGGCCGCCTTCAGTGCGGCCCCAGCCTCCGGGATCCTGGCTGCATCCACAGCAGCCCTGGCGCCGTGTTCCCTGTTTCAAGACTCGCTTTTGCAGCTAAGAATCAGTTCTTTTCCTGCTCCACACTTCAAAGCTGTTGCCTGTAAATGAGGCAGCCTCTCCTGCCGGGGGCAAAGTGGCGTTGAGCCCCCACGACCGGCCAGCAGCAGCAGTCCTCCCTTAAGAGATGGCCAGAGGAAGGTCCACAAGTTTCCCGGCTGCCTGAGGCCCAGTGGCCACCTTTTCCACCTCAGCTACTCCGCGCCAGCCGCCGCCATCTTGAAACCCTTCAATAGACTCCTAATTTCGATAATGATGTACAGTGGAGTTTGTTTAAGAATAATTATAGCAATTAACACGTAATAAAGAATTTTACATGCACAACATATCATGATATCTCATTTATTCGTCACAGTCAGCAAATACATTTTTATCATTTTTTAAGATGAATTAATTGAGCCCCAAAGAGTTAAAATTACTTCTTGTCTAAGATCACATAAATTTTCAGAGCCAAAATTCAAACACAGGTCAGCCTGATGCCAAGACATATGAGGTTATAAATTATGTTCTTTTGTATAAATATTTAAAAGAATGTTAGGATTTTATAGAACTACAGAGTTCTATATATGATGGAGTTATAAAGAAACAGATTTGTTATGATTTGAAATTGCCAATTACTCTATAATACCAGTAGGTCATTTAAGCAATTTTTGAGTTAGTAAAATATTATGTCATCTTAAATTGTGGCACATAAAAATGAACACCAACATATTTTCACTCTGATTTTTGGTGAAATTACAAAGTTCTGGCATATTCATTAAAGCTAGTGTTTAACATGAAGCCAAAACAAACAAATGACTACTTAAGGCCTATCTGATTTTAGCTTAGTAGATATTCATTTAGGTAAGGATACTGAAAGAAGAGGAAAACACAGGAAATTTTGTTATTATTGTTATTAGATTATTTTCTATAATTTTTAAAAATAACTTCTTGCACATTATTCCTTTTGATTTCATTATTCAGAAGGTAAAAAAACTCAGAGAAGACTATTTACTCCAAAAAGGTGATGGTGCTGATAAGAGGAAACTGATTATCAAGGTTTGTGCACTGATCTTCTGACTCTAAATTAAGAACAATACTTATGGCATCAATAATATTTTTGGATACTACTGAACATTGAGCAGACTGAGCAAGTAAAATATGTTTTCCAGTACAGATTGTTTTTTAATAGCAAAGATGCCTACCAAGAGTTGGGGAATTACACCTATTTTGATTTGGTTGGAAATTTTATACTGATCAAAGCAACTGTAGTTAAGTTATCTTGATGACTTTTTATGTCTGATAAGGCACTGAAAGTAATAAAGGTCACTGCTGCTCTAGCCTTAATTATTACAAAATAAAGTATTGATGAAATGAAAGTGGTAGGAAACTTAGGAAGTTGATATCTTGACACATTAGCTAAGGAAGGGAATTCTAGGCATGGTCTTGCGTACATCTTGGACTTAAGAATGACTGATTTCCAGTAAGAGACAGGAAGGACTATTGCTATTACGAAATATACTCAGAGGCAAGATACTTCTATTAAAGTGAAAATGTAATGGTTATGTATCATCCTAATAAGGATAAACCAGAGGGAAAGAAGCCATCTAAAGTATGTTTCCCCAAGGATATCTTGGATGATTTTGGTAAAGGATGTATGTAAAAGAAGAAACACATTAAAGGTGGGGGGAAACCCCACAAGTTCCTGGTAGAAATACTGAAATGTGTAGAAATGATAGTTTTGAATGAGTCTTAGTACAAACAACAACATAAAGGGTATTTACAAGTATGTTTAAAGTTGGAAAAATGAGGAAAAGAATATGGCCCCAATATTGGGAGAAAGCAATGTAATATTATACTTCTGTTAGTATTGTGCAAGAATACTCATATATGTCCACTGATAAAATCCAAACACATCTGTGGATGATAGAAAATAAGCATTACTTCTAAATCCTAATTTGCTTCTGGCTTCTCTGTTAAGAATATCCTTAATTTGCCAGGAGTCGGAGTACCTGGCAGAAAGGAAAGCTGGGGCTGTGGGTGGGGAACATGTCTGAGTCAGAGCTTAGCAGGGAGTGCGACTGCGGCCTGGTGGATGCGGTTGTGAAGATAGGTACTGGTTTTTGATTAGGAATTGTTTTCTTGCTTACCTTCTTTGAAAGAAGAATGTGGCCACTAGCCTTTGGTTCTGGCATGGGATTGGGGATGCCCTACTTCAACTGTCAGCTTCATATCTTATACATGGAAAATACGCCAAAGGCCAGGAGCAGTGACTTACACCTGAGAACATCCCAATGGTAGGAAAAGAGAAATTATGTTTATTCTTCAGGAATACAGAAGTGCCCTGGACTTCATTCTTCTGTAACAGTGTGATCAATAATGCTTTTAACTCCAGTACACTGTTCATGTATTTGAAAACAAGTCTGTTTCTTGTTTTGTATTTTCTCTCTGGAAATTATAAGAAGGTGGTCTTAAAATAAATAAATTAAAACAAAAATAGAAGGAAAACAAACAAAAAACAAGAATGTACTGAAAACCAAAACTGGTACAGTCAACTGGATTAATGAGAGACAGAATTTCACGTTAAAGAAGTTTAATGAGTCAGGGTGAACACAAACGTTAGGTTTGAACACATACTTTTACTCTTGAGTTTTGAGAGCTTCATAACTCATTGGATCTCTCTGAAGCAGCTGCCTCTTCTTTAGGATGAGTGTCATCAACCCCAGGATGCATCTAGTAGGCAAACACCTGATATGCATTCCTCATTCGCACGCAACACTCAATTACTTCATCTATTATTGTTATGAGACTTGAAGTCCTAGGAAGCAAAATCTATATCAAGTTAATTGTTATAGCTTCATCTCCAACTCCAGACCTGAACGCTTAGAGCGTAAATATGTGATACACAAGCAAACAAAAATCAAAATAATACAAGAGCATTGAACTGCTTTAAATAAATTCAAGATCCTGGGTTCTGACTAATTACATCCCAGGAGACAAAACCTGCAGATAAAATAGAATGAAGCATTAGTAATTACTGAAGAATTGTGACAAATATGACAAATTCCAGAAATATAGAATAAGGAAATGTTCCAATTTTTAACATGAGAAGATAGAGTCACGAAACTACTGGCTAGTGATTTAGAGATCAATTCGAAGCATAGTTCTGGAGGGAAGCATTGAATACAAGGCTTGCGAGCACTTAGAACAGGAAATTGTACTCTCTGAAGCAAGCCAAGCACTTGAAGCAAACAGAAGAAACATTATATAATTGAATTTTACGAAAAGAAAAAAAGCAATAATGTCTCAAGATATCTTTATAGACACAAGAAAAAACCCAGATAGGAAAATAGAAATAATAGAGATTCATGGGTACTTGAATGACGATAAACAAACAGAGCTCATTACTGGTATTACAAGAGAGTGTTCTCAAATGCTCCCATACTACTGATGCTACTTCTGATTCTCTGCTGTAAAAAAAAAGCTTAATCAATTATTAGAGCCATATAAAAATAGTGCATGGGAAACCATGTGCATGGGAGATGACAATCACTCTTCTTATCAGGTCCAGTACCATTGTGATGAAATTTTCTATGTTATATACATAATCCCACTGTCCCTGACTATCCTTTTATGAAACTCATGTATCAAGAAGCACCTAAGAGACGTAGAGCGTATTCCCCAGTTCCTGACTTTTCTGCTCTCAAAACTTTGTTTCTTTTCTATCAAATTTTCAACTGCAAGGCATAACTAGCAACTGATACAAAGAGGCTCAAAGTGGAGGGATTATTCGTAAACTATCTCAATCCAATGTAGTGGTCACATTCCAGGGACACTTATACCAGGTATAGCGTGCAGATATGTTACGGTTGACCTGTTAGTGTTATTCTGTTTTGTTTTTAATTGAAACCCATTTCTACTACTAAAGACAAATAAACCTATGGCAGTCTAAGAAAGCAATTTCCTGGATTGGCTGGAACTGAGGAAAATTATCTCCTGTGGTGAGGTTAGATGCTCACCAATTTGTCAAACAAGCTCTCTTCACTAGCTTAGTCTGATTATCTCTAAATTCAGTCAAAAACCAAAAGAAAGAGGTTACGGGGAGACAAATTTCAATTTGTTACAAAGAAGAGTTGATATTAAGAGATATTAAAAGTTTATAGAGACTTCCAGGTTCAAGATGGGATTCGAGCCCTTGTGTTTACCTTCATCCTTCCAAAGTGCCATTGATATAACTGCATCTATGTGAAAATAGATATAAATGAACTATGTTGTGAGGTAGTAAGCTCCTTGCTTAGCAGTTTTTAAAGAAAGGTTAGCAAACACTTGTCGGGATGCTATAGAAATTGTTTCAGTGTTGGATGAAAGATTGATTTGGATGACCCACATTTATTCAAAATGAAAGTTAAATAATTTTGAAAGTACAAAAAGATTTGATATTCCAATTGATCAATCTATAAATATTTATTGAATGTATATGCCATGTGCATGGCAATAGGCATTATAGTGATACTATATTATTCTTCACTAAATTTACCCACCTCTAACCCTATTGATATTATTGACATTTCATTTGGCCACATGAATTACTTTAGTCAGCGAAATGTGAGTATAAAGGATGTGCGTCACTTTGGAGCAGAAGCTTTAAGAGCCAACACATAGTTCATTGTGTCTTTTTCCCCTCTCCTGTGAGAGCAGCAATGTCCCAGTTAGAGGCTATTCAGTCAGCATGGATGCTGGAGTGAGGATGACACACGAATGCCCTGTAACACTAGCAAAAATAAACCTTTGTTACATAGGCTATTAAGATTTGGGGGTTGTAACTGCCACATAACTTATTCTAGCCTGATTGATACAAATGGGAAAAGTTGAAGGAATTTAGAAGGACGAGAATCTGAGAAGCCAGTGTGATAAATGTATTTTCCTCATGGATGTTGAAGTCATTTTGCCAAAACATGGGGTAGAAAAACTTTGAGAGTAGCTGTTGGGGTCTTCAAAGGATTAGAGGGAAGGAGTGAGGTCAGGAGACATTAACCACAGGGAGCGGTGGAAGCTGGTTTACGCAAATGGCAGCAGCCTCAAAGGATCACTGTATTTAACAATAGAGCAGGAGCAGCGCTGAAGAAGAGAGCACTGACTATAGCAGCCATGATCAAGTTGGGTGGTGAGTGACATAACATCCAGTAACAAGATGGATGATTATTTCTCTCTTAAATAGGAGTCCAAACATACGCAGTCCAAAGGAGTTAGAATACTCAATGTGTCAGAGACCAAGGCTTCTTCCTTCCTGTTGCTATGCCAGTTGTGGCCTCCATTCCCCAGGCCAAGCTCTTTCTGCTGCACTTTGCAGCCAATAGGAAGGAGGGATGGGAAGAAGGGCTTATCCCTCCCTTTGAAGCTACCTTAGGAAGTTTTATACACTATTCCTGCTGCTATCCCATTAGGCCCTTAGTCTCACACTATAGTGGGAAGTTAGAAAAGGACAAGATTGGGAAGAGGAAACCTTGTTATTTGCAAGTGGGAAAATTGGACATAGGCATTCACATGCACAAAAACAGCCACAGGAGACAAAGACACAGAGCTCTGCCCCATGTTGGGCACCAATTGGTTGAACCAATGAGCTCCCACCACCTATGCTGCCAATCAACAGAGACTATCAGGCCTCAACCAATAACCAAATGGCACAAATCCAGCTAAGAGAACTTAAACCCCTGGGAATGTACTTGTTGGTGTTCTTGAGCCATTCTCTCTCACTCAAGCCCATTCCATCCTCCCTGGAGTGTACACTCACTTTGCTAAATAAAACTGCTCTTTGCTTTTCACCTCTGGCATGTCTCATCCAATTCTTTGTTCAAGACACCAAGAACCTGGACTTAGCCAGTGGAACTCCTTAATTTCCCTTAATATCTTGGTTAAACCTGCAGTTTCCCTTAAAATCTTGGTTCCCTGACTGGGAAACACATTTCCCTTAACATCTTGGTGCATTGGCTGGGAAGCAAAAAAGGATTAAAAACAATTTCCCTCTGACCCATGGAAACCCAAAACCCAAGATGGTGAGTGACATCTTTTTTTCTTTTTCTATATCTACTTTCAATTTCTCACTTTGCTGCTCCTCTCCCCTGTTTTGTTTGATGTGAAGTCAGTATTGAGGTAAGAGCCCGTAAGGAAAATGAAAAATGGTCAGGCTCCCTCAGCTATTTGGAATCTTGCTGAGCATGATCTAGCCTGTTTGATGTAAATATGTTAACTGTGCACGTGTGCCCAGGTGTTCCTTGGCTATTGTCTGATATAATTGTGCATGTGTGCCCAGGTGTTCCTTGGTTATCTGACTTGCACCCAGTTGCCCCTGGGTTATCTTACTTAAGTATAAAGGACAGATGGCTCTGACCTACAGGGCCCCCAAGATGCCCCAGAAGACCACCAGAGTGGCTGTGACTGTTGTGGGGCTACTGTTAGTTACCTGAGCTCATATCCAAATAAAGCCTATCAACTTTACCAACAGCTCCCAGGATCTTTCCAATTATCTAGTTCACGACCTGCATATGAGGGGTCTGTGACCCAGTCTGTACAATGGGTTTGAAGGGTCTGTGACCCAGCCCAACAGAGCCTCATGTCCTGCAGGATGCAGGGGCTTGTTTTTCCTGTCATGTTATTGTTGTTATTATTGTTTCACAGTTGTGTGTCTCCTAGGGAAATTGCCCTTCTAAACCACATTAAACATTTCCTCCCCGATTATTGCCAACTGCCCTGTTGTGCTTGTGAGCTGCTTCATGCTCTGCTAGCTGAGGTTTTGTTTTTAACCCACCTTTCTTGTCAACCTCTTCTCCTGGCCTGAGCAGGGCAGCCTATCCCCCAAAAAGTGAGAGCTCGTTTATGGCTGAGAAAGAGGTGGAGCCATATCACAGGTGCAGAGCCCCTGACAATTTCTCCACACCCCAGGTCTGTGGTGGTGGGCTATTGCCCATCAGTTGTTGATGAGGCATGTCTGGGGGTCATTAGGCCAACGGGCATCTTGTGTGTGATCAGGCAGTTCCTCCTGGTTTCAAATGGTGCCTTGAAGATGGGTCTCACAGCTGAGCAGGTCCAGGTGGACTTCATAACTCTGGGTCTGAGTAAGGAGAAGGGCATTTACTTTTCTGGGAAGTGGAAGCAGAATGCCTCCACTCTTGCTTGATGAGTCATAGGTCTGATGATTAACCGACTTATAGATATGGAATGGAAATGGGGAGTAACATCTGGGAGCAGCAAATTAGAGAAAGTGTGGAGTATATATATATATATTTTACAATTAAAGTTGATGGTTAAGAAAGGAAAATATGTATATAGAATTAACCTTGCCATCTGGAGAGCATTAGAACGGGTAGAACGGGCGTGGAGTGTTCCAGCTGATCCCAGTTCCCCTGGGTGACTGCTCCCGGCAGCGCCTCCCTCACAGGCAGTGGGAGCTCTATTTGGCCCTGCTTGTGTGTTGGGAGTCCAGGTGCAAAAGGTTAATGAAAAACAAGAGGATTAAGTACACAATTACCCTGTAAACTCCTTGTTAAGGGAACCCGTCCCACCATCTGGGCTGTTATACTTGTGGAATAGCATTGTTATCAATGAAATATTAGTCAATTCTCTTTTTCCTACTTGGAGGGACAGATCTTGCTCCCCACCTGCACTTCAGGGCCTGTCACAAGTTAACCTACTACCACGTTGGTTTGGACTAATTCACTGTAAGGAGCCAAAATTAGTCTTAGGGGAAAGCAAAGGAAAGGGCCCAGGGCTGATCATAAGGCCGGAGACGTCTGGCATCACAGAGGACTCTTCTGGGGATAACCAAGAAGGGTATACATATAATAAGGAGGAACCCAGTTGGGGACACCCAACGGATCCTCCCCAAGGGCTAAATGCCCCACTCCAGAGGACACTCTGGGGAGGATTTTGACCCAGGGACCATCCCCTTAGATATTCCCTCTCTTTTTCTTCCTTGCAGGGCATCATGGGAAGCACTCAATGAATTCCCCTGGATTCCCCTCTCAGATGTATCCTTAACCACTGGGACAGGTTTGACCCAGACAATCTGAAGAAAAAATGCTTGATCTTTTTTTGTAATGAGGCCTGGCCTCAATATAAACTCAGGGACGAAGAGCTGTGGCCTGTAACTGGGAGCACCAATTACAACACGATCTACCAACTAGATCTGTTTTGCAGGAGTCAAAGGAAATGGTCAGAGGTTCCTTATGTCCAGGCCTCAAGGCTCTGCATCTGGACCACTCATTATGCAACAAAATTTCAAAGGCCGATTCCAAAAAGCCACAACAAGTCCCCGATCTAACTGCTGACCCCCTGCTTCAACATCCACCTTTCTCTCAGGGAGAAAATAGACCTTTCGTACTGTCCAATGTCTGCCATCTCTGCCCCTGCAGCCCCCCCTCCTTAGCCCTTCCCATACAAGAAGTGGCACTCTGTACCCTGCTTTGTCCCCATCAGCCATCCTCCCTCTCTGGGAGGTGGCAGGTACTGAAGGCACCATTAGGGTCCAAGTTCCCTTTGCGATAACAGATATACGGCAATGTAAAGGAAAACTGGGAAAATATTCAGAGGACCCTGATAAATTTACAGATGGATTCCAGACCCTATCCTTGGTTTTTGACTTCTCCCGGAGGAATGTCCAGTTTATTCTTTCAACTTGCTGTACCCCTATGGAAAAAGACCACATCCTACATGTGGAATGAAAAGAAGCAGATGAGATCTTTGCTAGAAACCCTCAGGGAAACTATCCAGGAGGAGAAACTGTCTTCATGACTGACCTAGACTGGTATTAGAATACGACAGGGGAATGATGAGAAAGGCAATGTTCTTGAAAGCCCTGCTAGGAGGCATGAAACAAGGAATGCAAAAACCTATAAATTATAAATTGAGGGCAATCATCCAAGGAAAGGATGAAAACCCTGCAGGTTTTTTTGGTTGTTGTTGATAGGCTAGATGAAGGACTTAGAAGGTTCACCAATTTGGATCTGACATCACCCAAAGGCCAATCCCTGATAGCAGAATATTTCATAAATCAATTGGCCCCTGATATTAGACATAGCTGCAGAAGTTACCATTGGGACCACAGACAAATCAGATTATATTACTCGATACAGCATTCATGGCATTTCACAATCATGATCTTGAGGAGGGAAGGAAGGAACAGAGCAAGGAAAAACAACAGGACAAAATTATGGCTGTCACAATTGGCAAAGCGCTTGAGACCCAGAGACCACGCAAGGGTATACCTAAAGACCAAACAAAAAAAGGCCATGAGTTCCTGTTTCAAGTGCAAAAAGAGCAGACATGGGCTAAAGAATGTATCCGGCCACCGCTGGGGCCATGTCACCTTTGCCACGATACTGAAAATGATCTCTGGCACTGGAGATATGACTGCCCATGCTCCTGAAGGGGGGATGGCCAACAAAATCTCTAGTAGTCCAGGAAGGAGAGGCAAGCAACTGAAGAGGCCCGGGGTCATCATCCTCGCCCCTATCCAGGAACACCATTATAACTGTCAAGGAACCCTGGGTAACTGTGCATGTTATAGGTCACTTATACAGGGCAACTTACTCTGTAATTCTTACCTTTGCAAGGAAACCTTCCTCACAATCCACAATTGTTATGCGTGTAGAGGGAAAAAATAAGATCAGCTAATTCACCCCTCCCTTGATTTGCCAATTTGAGAATTAAATATTTCTTCAGGAGTTTCTAATAGCCCCTAGGTGCACTTCCACTCTTTGGGGATGGAATGCCCTGGCAAAGGTGAGGATCTTAATTCTTCAATTAAGACATAGGTTTCCAAGATTACTGGTTACCTAAACCCCAAATAACATTCCTGAGCACATAGATACACAAGTCAATCCTCTTGTCTGGTATACTGGAGAGGCAGGAAGGGCAAAAATGGATGTCCCCATAAAAATACAACTCAAGTACCCCAATATTTTCTGGCATTGGGTATCCCTAATCTGCTTAAACACTTCACTTTGTATGTTGCAGAGAAAAGAGGAATAACTCTGGAAGTCCTGACTCAAAAATTAGGGACAGAGCCACTGCCCATAGCATTCTTTTCAAAGAAACTTGATGGCACTTCTACAGGCTGGCCTAACTACCTTAAAGCAGTGGCAGCTACCACTTTATTGGTAGGAGAGGCTGCAAAAATAACTGTGGGAGACAGCCTTTGGAGGTGTTGGCCCCTCATGAGGTTAAGTCAATCCTTGAAATAAAGGGACATTTATGGATGATGGGGGAATGATCGACTAAGTATCAGGCAATTCTCATAGATAACCCTGGGGTGACTCTAAAGACCTGCAATCTATTAAATCCAGCCAACTGACTCCACCCCATCCATTCTTGAATATATAATATATCCCAAATCCATGCAAGTAGGCTGGATTTAAAAGATCATCCCTTACTAAACCCAGAAGATAATTGGTTTACCGATGGGAGCAGCTATAGTCTCCATGGGGAGAAAAGAGCAGGATGTGCAGTCGTGAGAAACTCAAGGTATAAAGGCTCAGCCCCTAGCTCTAGGGACTTTGGCACAAAAGGCTGAAATTATTGCCCTCGCCCAAGCCCTGACCTTGGGAAAAGGACAAAGACTAAATATCTATACTGATTCTAAATATGATTTCCTTGTACTTCATGCCCAGACAGCTACCTGGAAAGAGAGAGGATTACTAACCACCAAACAATCTCCAATCAAATGCAGACCTGAGATTGTATAGCTCTTAGAAGCAGTTAACCTACCAAAGGAAGTAGCTGTTAAACATTGCAGAGGGCACAAAAAGGAAGGTTCTTCTATAGCGAGAGGAATCAAAGGGCTGATGGAGAGCCTAAACTGGCAGCACAACGACTCTAACCCAAACTGCCCTAGCACTCTTTCCCTTGAAAGGGGAAATGATGACCTCACAGTATGCTCAAACAGAAGAAGAGAAGGCTCAAATTGAAGGGGACTGTAAACAAGGGTCATGGTGGATGTTAGGAGACAAATTCTGGCTCCCACAGGCAATCCAGTGGAAGGCTATCAAGGCTCTACATCATGCCTTTCCTTTGGGTAAAGAGGCAAACTTGGCCATGGTCACTCATCTGTTTACAGGCCAGGGATTGGCACAAACATTCAAACAGGTTTGTATGGCCTGTCTTCTGTGTGTCTACAACAACTCAGGGCCAAGGAATGCCTCCTTTGTAAGAGCCAGTCCAGCAGAGGGGTTCATGTCCAGGAGAAGATTGGCAAGTTGACTTCATCCATATGCCTCCATGCTGGGGATATAAATATCTGCTGGTTTTCATAGATACTTTTTTTGGATGGATAGAGGCTTATCATATTAGAACAGAAAAGGCCACCAAGGTAGTTAAGGCCCTTCTGAAGGAAGTCATTCCCAGGTCTGGAACCCCCTACAGTCTTCAAAGTGATAACGGACCATCCTTTATGTCCCATATAACCCAGGAGATAGCAAAGGCCTTGGAAATACAATATCTTCTACATTCCACCTGGAAGCCACAGTTCTCTGGAAACATAGAAAGGGTCAATAAAACCCTAAAATGCACCCTTGCCAAATTATGCCAGGAAACCTCCACAAATTGGGTTTCTATGTTCTTCGTTGCCCTTAAGCCCCAAAATGTGCAATGCCCCAAAGGCAAAGCTTAATTTCAGCCACTATGAAATGCTGTATGGCAGACCTTTTCTTTCAACAGATATGCTCACAGATCCCAAAGCTGCAGGCCTTTATATTAATTAATTAATAATAAAAATTATATTATTAATTAATTAATAATAAAATATATTACCAATTTGAACCAATTCCAAGCAGCCCTAAATGAATATGGAGCTCATGTCTTACCATCCCCTGGCAGTAACTCTCAGGGGGCACAGATAAAGCCAGGAGACCAGGTCCTAATTAAGACCTGGAAGGAAGGAACCCCCAATGAACAACTAAATCCTAACTGGAAGGACCCTTTTTCAGTAATCCTAGCAACCCCTCAGCAATAAAGATAGCTGAAATGGATAACTGGGTTCATCAGTCCAGGGTGAAGCTCCCCCCCGCTTTCATAACAGGAGGGCAATAACTGTGACCTACCCCCGAAGGAGACAACCTACACCTGTGAGCCTTTAGAAGAGCTCAAGGTACTCTTTAAAAGGAAATAAAAAATTCTCATCACCAGACCTTGTGACATGGGCCATCCTTCTCTGCCTCCTGACCTCCATCTTCTTTGCTGGATCACTGTTACGTCTGTGCCACTGTGAAGACGTGAGTCCACCCCCCAGCAAAGAACTCCTCTGCCCTCACTTGGTTTAACCACCAAAGATACGTATTCTTGGTTTCTTCATCTCCATCTCTGCCCAATATATGGCCGTCCCTGTTCCTGTTCCAATGTGGGCCTCCAGCTCCAGGATCAGACAGACTCACTGGCACGGGTGGTCCTCCAAAATAGGAGAGGAACAGCCGAAAAAGGTGGACTTTGCTTAAGAAGAATGTTGCTGAGGTACTTGGTTAAAAATCTGGAATTGGTTCCCATGGCTGCTGCTCCTATTAGGACCTCCGCTGATATTAAGTCTGGCTCTACTTTTTGGGGCTCTGTTTCAGATGATCATGCAACAAGGATATCAACCCCTTGGAACCACCACTGGCCCCTATTGCACACTGCATGGGCCAGACACCAGCTCACCCACTAACATGCCTTGGACTGACCACAACTATTTGCTCCTAATCCCACTCTCCTGCTTAGACCAGGGTGAGAGTTTTGTGATCCACAATAGGCTGGGCCAACACCCCTTTTCAGCAAAGAAACAGCTATAGAAGATGGACCATCATCCCTCTAAAACATGTCTCTAAGGGGGAAAATGTAGTGGGAAGTTAGAAAAGGACAAGAGCAGGAAGAGGAAACCTGGTTATTTGCAAGCGGGACAACCAGATGTAGGTATGCGCATGAGCAAAGTCAGCCACAGGAGACAAAGGCAGATAGGGAGCTCTGCCCCCACACTGGGCACCATTTGGTTGGACCAATAAGCTCCCACCAGCTAAGGTGCCAATCAGCAGAGACATCCAGGGCTCAACCAATGATCAAATGACACAAATGCAGCTAAAAGAACTTAAACCCCCAGGACTGTACCTGTAAGTGTTCTTGAGCCATTCTCTCTCACTCGAGCCCATTCCATCCTCTCTGGAGTGTATTCTCAGTTTGCTAAATAAAACTGCTCTTTGCTTTTCACCTCTGGCATGTCTTGTCCAATTCTTTGAGACACCAAGAATCTGGACTTAGCCAGCAGAACTCCTCAATTTTCCTTAACATCTTAGTTCCCTGACCAGGAATCTGCAGTTTCCTTTAACAATGCTACCCAATTGTAAGGAATTCTGCGAAATAGTCTTACTCATGATGACTATGACTCAGCTAAAAATTGGGTATTTTACTACCAAAGAAGAAGAAGAGAATGAATAACCAGGGACAACCAGTATCCTCTGGCCATGGACTAAAACCTCAGACCAGAAAATAGATAGTGCTTGGAGAATGACAGCCTTCCTTCCACTGACTGTAAGCTGAAAGAAAGGTGATTTCTTAAAGGAAGAGCCAATGTTCAGTTAAGGGCAGGGTCAGTGAGGTGACTGATGATGAGCAGGAGTCTAACATAGAACAGAAATTTCTCAGAGATCATATTTAGATTTTGGGAGTAGTCTAGGGTGAACAGTAGTGGGTTGATAAGACTACAGAGAAAATGGGTGATCTAAGCAACTTACATCTTTAATGACAGTTGGAGAAAATAGGGCCATGGTTAGGTTAGCTGGTAGCAAGTGTGTTGAGATAAAAAGAACTGACTATACCCTCAGTGCCTCATGACATGGCTGCATCTTGGAAAGGAACTGAGAATATGAGAGCTTGCGCAATACTTGACAGCATGTCTTCAGGGTAAAGCTACTAGTAGAGGAGGAACAGGGAAAGCTGGAGCAACTGACAGAGACCAGGTTATGTCAGGAAGGTACAGAGTAACGTTGTGGGAAATTCTGACAAAATTGATAGTTCCCAACAGACTCTGCAAAATGTAATACCTAATTTTCAAATGTGTGCATAGAGAATAGATATTGACTTTTCCCACTCCCTGTTAGCAAGAATATTCTGTAACAGGATGGGGACCAAGCAGCATTCAATGTGTATACAGCACTTGAGATAGAAATATATAAACGGATCTAGATAAATCATGTGGATGCTTCAAGGAGGCTAACAATTTGCTGCCTCTTTTAACAGATATTGAGTAGTTTTAAGTATTTATTTAGAGCGGAAATTGACGGTCTCTTGTCGGAAGGAGAAAATGAGGGTTACTGGTGGTAGAGCTCAAATTCCACATCTATCTTGGTCTTTGCTCTTTCATCACTGCTCTTTGGCAAACTTGTACCTCCCACTGGAGAACCCTAAAGCCCTACAGTTAAAAAAAAATCTACGTTCCTGAGAAGGCAATTTGTTAGGCATCTATTTTCACTTGAGCATAGTTACTGAGGTTTCACTGCCTACACCAAGTACATTTCAAAGACTCTTTCCTAACAGAATGCAATGGTGTTCCTAAGAAGTGAGGAAAATACATTTACCCCCATGCTACTGCATTTTCTGTGATGTCTTGAGCTCTGCTGATAGACTGGCATCTTGGTTCTTTTCACATAGACAGACTCCTGATTTGCCTCTGTATTTAGAGCTCAACTCATGTCCTAGAAACACAAAGAAGAATAATATGTGGTCCCTATCCTCAGAGAATTCACAGGTATTCCAAAATAGAGTTTTTCCCCCTTTAAAAATAAAGCAATACACAAATTTAGTTCTTTTGCTGTTTTGTGAAAAACCTAAATTTGCCTGCCATTTCAAAACCATTGTTCTTTAGGCTAATGCTTTAAAGTCATTATTTATAGACCACATGCTAAATTCTATGAGAATAGTTCTACTGTTCAACCCCATTATTTCTGATGATGTGATCATCTGCATTCAGGCTGAGTTCATTTTTTTCTTATCCAGATTTCCATACGGGTCTTTGCTGCTTTTTTCCCCAAAAAGAGAGGATTCTATTTTATTCTTCAAATATTATTTTCAGGTTTTGCATTAACTATCTTGATTTTTTACCTTCCTCATGGCTCCCGATGGCAGGGTGTTTCTGGAAGGTCACTGGGTCTCTGCAGAACCCAGAGAGAAATTCTATTTAGAAAGCAGAGCTCTTTTCAACATGAGTAAAAATGATATTAGCAACAATCTTCCAGAAAATACTGTATCTCTCCAAAAGGTAGCACTTGTAGAATTCAGATCCAGCAAAATCTTGCTAAATACTCAAAAGCAACTTATTTATAGAAGTGTGAAACAAAAATAACACCACTCTAGCCTACCTGGTGAGAGAGAAAAAAGCCTTGTTTACAGTTATAATGAGTTGGAACTAATTCTGTTTCTTTCTTTCTAGTTTGCCGTATCAGTCTAATTGTTAGGGTATTTGTACCCTTCAAAATACACTGTTTGCTTTGAATAAGATCTGAGTGGGAAAGAGTCTCACTTCACAGCGTATGGAATCTATTTGCATCTCCAAGGAAAGAGTTGTTTACTACTCTGTTGTCATTTGTTCAGAGCATAGCACAGAAGTGAATTCCCATCAATATTCATAGTCCTCGTAGCCTCCAAAGGCTTCCTGTGGGATTGTGCTCCATTAGCTCTAAATCTGTATTCCCACATAGATTTAAACAAGAGAGCCAGGGAAATTTTGAAGTCTTTTGTTCTCAGTCACAGTAATATTTAAATAGCCCACTGGGTATGCAAGTATTGTCGATTCCTTTATTGCTTTGTTATAGTCTACCACAGAGAAGATCCACCTTAGGGAAACATAACTCTTTTTTGTTTTTTTCACTTCAGATTCTAAAAAATCTTTACCTCTCCTCTTACTAGCTTAGTTATACACCAGTTTTGTTTCTTAAATTCTCACAGGGTCAGGCATATATAATTCTTCTTAATGCTGAGGTTATATCCATCACTTCTACTCTCACCTCAGCATTGTTACACCTACTTGACAGGTTAAACCTGAACTTACCTTAATTCTTCTTATTAAACACTACAAAATTTTTGGTAAGCTTATAATTATTGAGTGAGAAATATATAATGAGCTGTGATGAGCATAAGATTAGAGAGAAGAAAATTTTAGGGTATATATGAGGTCAATCAAAGTAAGCATTTGCCTAAAAGTTAGCATCTTACATATGTATGTTATTTTGAAGCATATTCTCAGCAACTTTATGGACTGGATGTATATCCAACAAGTGAAGATTTACCCTGCTCCTCTAATAGGAGTGAAATTCTTAAAATTTTCCTTTCTTTCTCTTTATTGTGTCATTGTTTTTAAATGTTTGTATATACTCACAATAATTTTTATTTAAATAGATACATTTATTACAATTCCCAATTTCTCTAAATATTTATCTAACTTCTTACTTGGAAAATGATATGATAGGCCATAGTTAAAACTAATAAAATGGACTTAAAATTTGGAGTAATATAAAGAAGCGGTTCCTGGTGATAAGGTAATTAAAGCATGAATCTAGATACTAACAGAGGTCTGAAAGTTTGTTCTATAGGGGCTTTTCTTAAAACATATATGTGCTATTTGTCTAGTATGTTTTAGAACATGTAAGCCTAAAAACATATGGTGAGAAAAACAAGTAAGATGACAGAAATAAAGAAGTAATCTATTTTAATAAAATCTTTCAATATGTATTTAAGGTTCTGGTTCCAGTTCAGATAAAAATAAGCACGGTTCACCCTATCTCTCCAATGGAGTACAGCTAAAAACCAGGACAGAGGTACAGAACAGCTATCTGAAGACTCAGAAAAGTTAAATGGTAGCAGGTAGAATGAGAAAGGGAAAACAGAAGTCAAAGTAAGATCAATTTGGCAGTTAGGTTTTAGTTTTATTTCCTTCCAGTATCTCCCAGCCCAGACTGAAAAGGAGCACAAAGTCCAGAACTGTACACTGGGTGCAGGCAGAAAGAGTTCCTCTATTTTTGGTCTGAACATCAGAAAAGGGAACCCCTGGAGTCAGAGACAGTGGGGAAGCTCACTGCTTTTATTTTTTTGTTTTTTGGGGTTTTTTTCCCTCCATTCTCTCCATTTCAGTCCCAAGCAAACCCATGGCAATGGTGGCAGGGTGTTAATAAAAACAGCAATGGCAGCTGGTCAGGCACTTAACAAGAGGAACTATGATCCTGAGAATGTGTGGGAGTGTCCCAATTCTTTTTTCCCTTTTCTATAGTTCTGCTGCTTGGCCTCAGAGGCAGATACAGTTGTGAGATGTATAGAACAGAGCAGGGAAACTAGAGCCCTAGCCTTCTAGACAGAAGAGCAGAATCAGAGCCTTTGGGGGTCAGAAAGTGTCAGGGAGGTCACAAAGAGGAGAGAATTTAAGAATGTAATCCAATACAGTTGTGTCTGAACTGCAGGGCTTACGCCTGAGCCACACGTGCATGAGTGCGACCTTAAACAGCATACCAAAGGCTCTGAGAACAGAACTATAGGTAGACCATCCCCGAGGTCTCAGACTGGCTCCTGGATGGCATACATACGAGACAGAACCAAACAGCACTTCAAACTCTTAGAAAAATGAGCCAGCTTAGAATCATAGCCTACAGTAGTTGGTTAGAAACCTTCAGTCTAAACCTAACTAAGTCTATGTATAGATAGTGTACACACTCACACACACACGCACACACACATGCACACTCAACAATCGCCACAGGAGTTAAACAGGATCCAGAATCTCATAACACGGTATGACAAGTACCCAAGATAATATTCAAAATTAGTCAGCATATGAAGAAGTAGGAAAATCTCAATAACCTGCAAAAGAATAGAAAATCCACAGATGTCAACCTTGAGATGGTGCAGTATTGGAACAATCTGACAAAAATTTTAGAGCAAGTAGTATAGCCAAGCTTCAAGAAGTAAAGGTGAATACTTTTGAAAGGAGAGAAAATATAGAAAGTCTACAAAAAATAAATGATATAAAAAACAAAAAAATTAAAACAAACATACACCAAAACTAAAACAGAAAATTTCCTAGGAGGATTCAATAGCCAAATATGGAAGACAGAGAAAGAGTTAATGAATTGAATATAGTTTCATAGAAATTATCCACTCAGAACAAGAAGAAGAAAAAAAGATTGAAAAACTGAAACAGAGCCTCATGGATCTGTCAGACAATATTGACTGGTCTATTGTTTATGTGGTCAGAGTCCCAGAGAAAGAAGAAAACAATGCGCAGAGAGAACAATTAAAGAGACAATGGCTGAAAACCATTTGGTTTTCAAATTTGGTTAAATTTGGTTAAATACATAAACTTTCAGATTTGAGAAGCCCAGCTAACCCCAATTAAAATAAACACAAAGAAATTTATGCCCAGAAACATCATAATCAAATTTCTGAAAATTAAAGACAGAAAAAAAAGAACTCTTAAAAGTAGTCAGAAAGAAATGACGTTATCTAAAGAGAACAGTGATTTGAATGATAGTGGATTTCTCATTGAAAACCATGGAGACCAAATGGTACTACTGAAACAAAATTTTTAATGTTCTGAGAGGAAAGAACCGTCAACCCAGAATTCAATATTCAGAGAAAATATAATTTAGGAATGGAGGTGAGATAAGCACATTCTCAGGTGAAGGAGACCTAATAGAATTTGCTGCCAGCATATCTGCTCCAAAAGAAATGCTAAAGGAAGTTCAGAGAGAAGAGAAATGATCCTAGAGGGAAAATGTTACCTTTAAAAATTAAGGAAGACCAACAGAAATGTGAAATATCTGTGTAGATGTAACAGACTATTTTTCTTTCCTTAAGTTCTATAAAATATGTGATGGTTGAAAGCAAAACTTATAGCATTACTAGAATAGAAGGTAAATTCCTCAACATGATAAAAGGAGGTTATGAAAAACCTACAGCTAACATCATACTTAATGTTGAAAGACTGAAAAGTTTCTCCTTAAGATCAGCAACAAGACAAGTATGCCCGCTTTTACCACTGCTAATGAACATTGTACTGGAAGTTCTAGCCAGCACAATTAGATAAGAAATAAAAGGAATCCAAATTGGAAAGAAAGAAGTAAAATTATCTCTATTTACAGATGAAGTGGTCCTTCGTATAAAAAAATACCATATAATCCACAAAAACTATAAGAGCCAATAAATAAATCCCACAAAGTCACAGGATAAAAGATCAACATATAAAAATCAGTTGTGTTTCTATACACCACCACTGAACAATCTGAAAAGAAACTCAAGAAAGCAACTTCATTTACGATAGCATTTAAAAGAATAAAATAACTAGAAATAAATTTAACAAAGGAGGTGTACACTAAAAACTACAAAACATTGCTAAAAGAAATTAAATAAATAGAAAAATGTCCCATGGTCATGAATAGGAAGACAATGTTGTTAAGATTTCATTACTACACAAAGAAATGTACAGATTAAATGCATCCTATCACTTCCAGCAGGCTTTGTTGCAGAAATAGAAAAGCTGACCCTCAAATTAATATGGAACTCAAGTGGTCTATATTATAATGCAAGTGGTCTGTACATACAGAAATCAAAAGAGTGTGGTACTGGCATCTAGACAGACATATAGAACACTGGAATAGAATTAAGGGCCCAGAGATAAACACATACATCTATGGCCAATTAAATTTTGACAAGGGTGCAAATTCCATTCAACAGGGAAAGAATAATTTCTTCTACAAGTAATACTAAAACAACTGAATTTCTACATGCAAAATAATGAAGTTAGATTTCTACTCCACACCATATACAAAAATTCACTCAAAAGAGATCAATAACCTAAATATAAAAGCTAAAACCATAAACCCCTTAGAAGAAAACATAGGGTTAAATCTTCATGAATTTGGATTTGACAATGGATTTTTAGATGATATAAAAACATGAGCAACAGAAAAAAAAGATGTTAAACTTTATCAATATTAAAAACTTTTGTACTTCAAAGGAAATTATTGTGAAAGTAAAAAGACAACCTACAGAATGAGAGAAAATTTTTGGATATCATGTATCTGACAGTGGTTTAACATTCAGAATATATAAAGAACTCCTACAATTTAGTAACACGAAACCAAATAATCCAATCCAAAAACTGGCAAAAGACTTCAATAGACATTTCTCCAAAGATATACAATGGCCAATATAATTAGTTGTTAGAGAAATGCAAATGAAATACCACTCCATACCTACTAGGATGGTTATCCTAAAAACAACCAAAAGATAACAAATATAATATATAAACAACTTTTACAATTTAATAATAAAAAGACAAGAAACAATTAAAAAATGGACAAAGGACTTGAATAGACATTTTTCTAAAGAAGATATATGAATGACCAATGAGTACATGAAAATATGTTCAACATCATTGGTCATTAGGGATATGCAAATCAAAGCCACAAAACAATGCCACTTCACACCAATTGGATGGCTATAGTCAAATATACAATAACAAGTTTTGGCGCAGGTAATAATATTCAACTCTGTACCCCAAAGATACGTACAATTAACTATAATGTTAACGTAAAAAAAAAAAGCATTGGACAGGATATAGAGAAATCGGAAACCTCATACATTGCTAGTGCAAAGCAAAATTGTACAGCTGCTTTGAAAAACAATTTGGCTATTCTTCAAAATGTTAAACATAGAGTTACCATGTGACCTAGCAAGTTTACTCCTAGGTATATACCCAAAAGAAGTGAAAACATAAATTGACACAAAAAGTTATGAGCAAATGTTCACAGCAGCATTTCCTAATTGTCAAAAATTGGAAACAACCCAAATGTTAATCAATTGATGAATACACAGTTGGCCTTCTACATTTGTAGGTTCCACATTCTTAGATTCAACCAACTGCAGACCCAAAATATGCACACACACACAAAAAATTGCATCTGTACTGAAAACATACAGACTTTTTCTTTTCATTATTCCCTGAACAATACAGTAGAACAACTACGTACATAGCATTTACATTGTATTAGGTATTATGAGTGATCTAGAGATAATTTAAAGTATCCTGGAGGATGTGCATAGGTTATATGCAAATACTATACCATTTTATTTCAGGGACTTTAGCGTCTGTGGATTTTGATAACCAAGGAAGGTCCTGGAACCAATCCCTCATGGATACCAAAAGATGGCTGTATAAATAAAATGCGAAATATTTATATAATATACTCATATATTATTTGGAAATAAAAAGAAATAAAGTACTGATACATGCTACCACATGGCTGACCATTGAAAACATTTTGCTAAGTGAAAGAATCAAATCACAGAAGACCACATATTGTATGATTCCATCTGTTTGAAATATTTAGCATAAGCAAATTTTCAGAAAAGGAAAGTAGATTAATAATTGCTTAGGAGTAAAGGTAGAAGTGGGAGATGAGGATTGACTGCTTAGGGCTGATGGTTTGGGATTTTATTTATGAGCCATGAAAATGCTCTAAAATTAGACATTAGATTGTGATGATGACTGCACAACCATGTGAATATACTTAAAAACATTAAATTGTACATTTTAAAGGGGTGAATTTTATGTTAAATATATCTTAATACAACTGTTTAAAATATGTCTGTTATTCTATTGTAAAAACACATAAATAGACTAAATAAATTCTGTCTCCTGCAAGCTTTAATACTATAGGCCTTTAAATTTTACCCTTTACTTGGAATTCCTCATTCTAATAGAGCCTATTTACTGTCAGAATCACCCCAAACTATAAATTTATACAAGTCCAAATTGATGTGTTGGTAGTAAGATATCCCTATTAATTTTTAAATTAATATATAATGTTTAATACACAAAGAGAATGAAAATGGTATTTAATAAAAAAAATCTTAAGCGTTGTTTTCTGCATTGTAACCAGGCAACAAATATTTTGCAGTAAAGCTGCATGTGAAAATTACTTGTGATGCAGACTTCCAGGAAGAGGAAAAATATAAAGGAACCTAGAGTACAGAATAAAATTCTAATGTCATGAATCAGTCTTGCACATTAATCATAGGGTAGGCACCCAATATATGCAGATGACTTTGGCTTTGGGGATAAATTTAATCTCATAAATGACACAGTCTTTCTTTGATTTAGAAGCCACATTAGCATATATCATTCTCACAGAATATTAGTCAATGAAAGAAATATCAATCATCCAATGACAATGTTAATAGATAAGAAACCAGCAACTTACCCTACTGAATATTAAGGAATCTACAAAATTTAGAAAGCTGGTTTTAGAGTAGAATCAAGGGTTGCTGATCACTTGTCTGATTTTCTTTCAACCAGTCTCATGCTGCCTAATTTGTTAAGTCCACTGGGGAAAGAAGGAATGTAACTAAACCTTAGTGTAACTTTAGAATTGACCCTGTCAGCTATTTTTTCATTGTGTGCAGCTGCTTAAATGTATTGTCTTCAGCAAAAAGCAATGTAAGTAATTGCATAGCATAAAAGTAAATGTTAAATTATAATTAAATTATTCTGCAAGCCTATCACACTAAGTTTATGGCCATTTCATCATATTGCAGCAGCACACAGAACAACAATTAGAGAGAAGAAATGTTCTAAAACGAGATCTCAACTTTCTGAGAACTTGTCTCCTTGAAGGCATCTCCTAACATTGTTTATGTCATTACTTTTCATTTTAGTTTTTCAACTGTCAGCTTTTCCTTTAATGTACATTTATTGTGATCCTTTTTCCTTTGGCAGATAGCCTAACACTGGAAATTTCCAAATTTAATGTCTCTTAGCTTGACTTAGTACAGAAACGTCCTAATTTATTATTCAAGATTTACCCAGTGCTTTTTCTTCTCTCAGATTTTTGCAATCATTTATTAGCTTTTCCTGAGGACTATCCTGTGAAGGTCATTTTTAGCATGTTTATTTGACAGATTGGAACATAGATCTTAATTGAAGAAATTTTGACTGAGGTGGCAGAATAAGATTAGCTCAGAGTACAGAATAAAAAGCCAAGGTCATGTTATCACATTTAGCTCCACTTTTTTTTTCTCATCCTTCCTCTCTTTAACACAGAAGCGCAACCTATTTATTTTGCACACCCCTTGTTCTCCCAACTGTCCTCAGAGCAGCAACTTCCCACAGGGGCCAGAACTTTTTGTACACTTTTACTTAACCTGTATAAATCACTACAGTATGCACATACTCTTTAATGTACAAGTCCTAACAAAACTTTGACAGTCATATCGATGACCTAGAAAGCATTTATGTGTGTGTACATGTGTGCACACATGTGTGCAAGTGGAGGGGTATGATTTATTCAAACTGTATTTCTTCAGCAATAATTTTGGGGAGTCTACAATATGGCAGGTACAATACCAGTTTCTGAGTACACTAAGGCAAATAGGACACAGTTCCTGCCTTTAAGAAGCTGAAAAGCTAAAAGGGAAACAAAAATATGACAACAAGCTATATACATATATATATATATATATACGTATATATATATATATACATATATATATATATATACATATATATATACATATATATATGTATATATATATATATATATACATATATATATATATATGTATATATATATATAGCCAACACACACAACAAAGCAAAGTCTCAGTGGCATTAAAATGTCCAGGAGGTTTATGGACGTTCCAAGAAGAGGATGGCTCAGAAACTGGTGACATCTTCAAGAAGAAAGAGACATGTCTGTGAGAGCTTTAGGTAGATAGATCTCACGGGTAAGAACTGTGGGAGTGGAGCAGCTGAGAGTCCATTTCTCCACACGGATCCCTTCTCCTCCTGCTGTTCCCTAGCACTATGAAAAAGCTACAGAATACAAAGGAAATATTAGACATGCACTGTGCCCATCCAAATGTCAAAACAACTGAGACAATCCTCAGTCCCACCTTCTACTGTCACCATTGACTGCAGGGAGAGCAGCTGACTTTATCCTTCTTAACCCTGAATATCATAAAGAAAATGATTTTAGAAAAGTGCTAGAAATATAGTACATACAAACTGCTTAGCATAATGCTAGATACAGAGTGAATTGCTTGATAGATGTGAGCTAATTTTAGTTATTTATATCTCAATGACTTATAAAAATAGCTGTTTTCAAATGAGTTTCACGCTACCATCTTGATAGAGTGAATAGAAGGGAGAGAAAATGAGAAGAACAATTATAAAATGTTGGAAAAAATAATGAGATAGAATTTATCATTTATTTTGCCTTATTTTTGTGTTATTTATTGTGCTAGAGACATATCACTGTTTCGTTTACTTCTTCCAGCAATGAACAAGTGGGTAGGTAGGTGGACAACTCCATTTCACAGCTAAGAAAATAAGAGTCAAAGCATTTTAAATAATTTTGCAAGGTCATATAGCTAGCAAAAGATGGCTACAGAAATGGGCCATTTCTGCAGACTATAATCTTATTCGTCTTACACAGGTTTTACACAGAAAATAGTAGAGCCATGATTTAATTCCACAAATATTTTCTGAGTTTCTACAATGTGCCAGGCACTATGTATAAGGCACTACAGAAAGAACAGAGACTCCACATATGGTCCCTGATCTTACATGGCTAAGTCCAGCATAGATGGGACCATGATATGAGCAAAGGTCCAGGTCATGCAGAACCCTGAACACCATGATAAAAAATAATGGCTTTATCCCAGTTTAGTATATGGAGCCTGTGACACCTTTTAAATAAGTGAGTAGAGTAATCAGACATATTTTAGAAAAAAAACATTGTTAGTAAAAGCATGTTTTTTTTAAAAAAATGAGTCATTTTGTCTTTGCCTGAACTAAGCTTTTATAAAAGATATTAGACTCGTGTAAATAATTAGTAGACAGTGAAAATTTCTATGACTTATACCATCTTCAAAACTCAACAGGCTTGGCCTGACAAGATGTTCTGGTGAAGCCACTGTGGAAGGCCATCTGTTTAGTGATCATTGAAGAATTTTTAAAGAAAAATGTGCATTTAGCACTCAGTTGGAATCCTGTGACAGGTTGCTTGCCATGGCTTTCTACTTGTAAGGAAAGATTTACAACAGGGAAGGCAGTTCAGGTAGATGAGACATGGCCATTTACCGAGCATTCTGAAGTTGGTTCCATTCCAATAAAGGAGGCAAGTGTAATTTTTACAGTTCCTGACTTTTGTTTCTGTTTCCAAACTCTTAACCTAACACTTCACCTTCAGCAGGTGATCTTGCCTCCTATTCATAGAAAACTACAGGCAATTCTGTCATATGAATCTCCTTAACTTCCCCCCTCACCACACACAAATATCCCATTTCCCTTCCTCCCCCAATTTATCTTTGATATGGATTGAATTGTGTTCCCCCAAAGTTTAATGTATTAGAAACTCAATTCCTACTGTGACCGTGTTAAGAGGTTGGGAAATCCTATCATGGTAATTAAAAGGTGGGGCCTTGAAGAGGTGATTAGATTGTAAGGACCATGTCTAACTGGATTAATCCACTGATGGTTAATGTCGGTCATGGGTGTGGTCGTGATGGTTTTAAAAGGAGAGCATGTGAGAAGCTCTCTCTCATTTGGTCAGCCATTTTGCCATGTGATACCCTGCGTCACGGTAGAGTCACCACCAAAGCCCTCATCAGATGTGTTCCCTGGACTTTGGACTTCGCAGCCTTCAAAACTGTAAGCAGCAAATACTGTTTCTCTATAAATTACCCAGTTTCGTGTGTTTCTGTTATAAGCAACAGAAGTGGACTGATACAGAAAATTGGTACCAAAAAAGTGGAGTGTTGCTTATAACAAATACTTGAAAATGTGGAAGCAGATTTGGAACTGAGTGTGGGCAGAGGTTAGAAGAACTTGGAGGAATAGGTTAGGAAAAGCCTAAATGCTGGTGAGAACTTAGAAGACAAGAAAAGCATGGAAAGTTTAAAACATCTAAGAGACTAGTTAAATGGTGGTGACCAGAATACTGATAGAAATATTGACAGTAAAGGTCATACTGAGGATATCTCAGATGTAAATGAGAAGGAGCTTATTAGAAACTGGGGCAAAGATCTTCCCTATTATAAAGTTGCAAGTAGCTTGACTGCATTCTGTTCATGCCCAAAGTTTGATGGAATGTGGAACTTAAAGGTGTAGACCCAGGGCATTTGGCAGAAGAAATTTCTAAGCAGCAAAGCATTTCAGGAAACTGCTTGGCTAATTGCAACAGCCTACACTGAGTTTTGGAAGAAAAGGCATGACGTAAAGCCAGAGTTTATAATTTGAAAGAGAGCAGAGGGCAAAAAGTTTGGAAGCTTTCAGCTTGGCCATGAAAGCAAGGTTGTAGCCCAGTGACAGTTTGCAAAGGAGCTTAGTACAGAAGAAAAACATTACCAAGAGAAAGGTAAAAAGACCTTGAAGGCATTTCAGAGGACTTGGAGGCTGCCCTTCTGCTGTGGATTGGATTTCCCACCAAACTCATTGAGGTTAATTTCCATTAACAGTGTTAAGAGGGTGGGAAATCCTATTATAGTAACTGAAAGGTGGGACTTGAAAGAGGATATTAGATTGTGAGGATTGTGTACTCGTGAATGGATTAATCCATGGGTAGATGGTCATGGGCACAGTTCTGACAGCTTTAAAAGGAGAGTGTGTGACAAGCTCTCTCTCTCTATCACTTCCGCCATCCTCCATGTAACACCCTGCTTTGCTGTGAAGAGTCACTACCCACATCTCTCAGATGTGTTCCCTGGACTTTCGACTTCCCAGACTCTGACACTGTAAGCAATAAATTTCATTGTTTAAAAAATACTCAGTTCCAGGTATTTCTGTTATAAGCAACACAAAGGGACTAATACACTCTCCCATCACAGATCCAGAGGCCTAGGGAGACAGAATGGTTTGGGTGAACAGGGCTGAGGCACCTTCCATGTGCTCACTGCCCAGGGCCACTTCAGGGTGCTGGTCCCCATACCTTGGCTTCTCCAGTTGCTACAGCTGTGGCTAAATTGACCCCAGTCATGGCTGGACCTACAGGTTTGAAAGATACAAACAGGACATGCCTTGGTGACATCAACATGGAGTTAAGTCTGCAGGCTTGAAAAATGCCAGAGCTGTGCCACCCAGGTTTCAAAGGATATATGGAAAAGCCTAGGGGCCCAGGAAGAGACCTGTCACAGGGTCAGAGTTACCACAGATGGCCTTTGCTAGAGTAATGCCCAGCAGAAATGTGGGGTTGGAGTTGCAGCAGAAAACCCCCCCAGTGCCATGTATATTGGAGCTGTGGGAGTGGGACCACTGCCATGGAGACACCAGATCTATAGAGGTGTCAGTGTGCAATGCCAAGCCGGGAGAGTTAAAGCATCACTGAAGACCAAGAAACCCATAGAGTCAGAGCTGGCCTGGAACTAGGGACCCAACCCTCAGACCAGTGCACAGAGGGTGCCAAACATGAAGTCAAGGTACATGATTCGCCACCAGCTTTGAGATCTGATACCTGTTCTGCTTGGTTTCAAACTTGTTTGAAGACATGTTACCCCTTTCTTCTGGCCTATTTCTCCCTTTTTGAATGGGAATATGTACCCTATGTTTGTCCCATCATTGTATCTTGGAAGTAGATATCTTGTTTGATTTCATAGATGGGAATTTAGACTTCAGACTTTTGAGTTGAAACAAGTTAAGAGTTTGGGGATGGAGTGAAAGTATTTACCTGTGATAAGAATGTGAATTGGGGGGCCAGGGGTAGGATGCTATGGATTAAATTGTGTCTCCCCAAAATTTAATGTATTTGAAATTTAATCCCCACTGTGATAGTGTTAAGAGGGTGAGGAATCATATTATGGCAATTGAAAGGTAGAGCCTTGAAGAGATGATTAGTTTGTGAGAACTATGCCCTAGGGAATAGATTAATCCATTGATGGGTGGTTACAGACGTGGTTCCGATGGCTTTAAAAGGAGAGCACATGAGAAGTGCTCGCTCGCTCTCCCTCTCTCTCTCTCTCTCTGTGTGTGTGTGTGTGTTTCTCTGTCTCCTCCTCTGTTTCTCTGTCTCTCTCTCTCTTTCTTTCTCAGTTAGCCATTTTGCCATGTGATACCCTGCGTTATGGTAGAGCCACGACTGACAGAGCCCTTAGCAGATGCATTTTGTGGGCTTTTGACTTCTCAGCCTCCAAAATTGTAAGCAATAAATAGCTTCTTTACAAATTACCCAGTTTCAAGTATTTCTGCTATAAGCAACAGAAACAGACTAATACAACCCTTTTTATTACACTTGAAGTAGAAGGTAATCCCAAAATGGATTAACCCATGAAATGTGAGAAAAAATTAGTAAATTACACATCTGGTTATATCTTGGCTAGATCTAATACTTCCTCTTTATTCTCCTTCTATCCCTCACTCTAGGGTTAATGCCTCACTAAGCCAATTTTTCTTTCTTTTTCCTATCTTTGGCCTCTGTCTTTTTGCTTAATTTCTCCTTGAAGCATATGAATATACTCTGATCTTTCTTAGCTTATGTTTAAAAAAAACAAAGTCATCTTGCATAAACATGCAAATGTTGGCTGGAGTCTAATTTAACAGAACTTGTGATTATAACAGACTTGAGAGAACAGGGGGAAGGTGATGAAGAGGCAGGGAGAAAATTGCTTCCTTGACCTCAGGCCTGCTAATACCTACTAATCTCTCTTTCACCTTCCCAACTTTAAACATCTTGACTATGGTCTAAAGTTGTTACTGCCACTGCCCCCTCTTCCATCATTCCAATTCACCCCACTGAAATCTAGACTATCCCCTTGCCAGAGTTACTCCTCTTGCAAATACTATTACAGACTGCTCATTCAGTGGACCTTTTGAAATCTTTTACTCAGTAGCACTGCTGTGTTTGTCATGAGTCACATCCTCCTTGAACCTCTCTCTTCCCAAGATTACTAAGAAAAGAAAAAATAGATAAATTGGACGTTATCTAAATTAAAGATGTTTATGCATCCAAGGACACTACTAACAGAATGAAAACACAACCCATGAAATGAAAGAAAAAATTAGCAAGTTACATATCTGGTAAGAGATTAATACCTGGACTTTAAAAAGAATTTCTGCAACTCAACAACAACAAAAATAACCCAATTTTAAAATGGGCAAAAGATATGAACAGACATTTCTGCAAAAAAGATATACAGATGGCCAATAAGCACACAAAAATATGCTCAACAACACTAATCATTAGAGAAATGAAAATCAAAAATACAAGATACTACTTTATACCCATTAATCTGGCTACTATCAAAAAATAGAAAATAACAAGTGTTCATGAGGATGTGGAGAAAGTGGAACCCTTGTCTGTTGCTGGTGGGAATGTAAAATGGCACAGCCACTATGAAAAAAACATATGGAGTTTCCTCAAAATATTAAACACAAAATTACCAGATGATCCAGCAATTTCACTTCTAAGTATACATCTAAAAGAATTGAAAGCATGGAATGAAGAGATATTTGTACACCCATGTTCATACCAGCATTATTCACATTAGCAAAAGTTGAAAGCTACGCAAGCGTCCATTGACAGATAAACGGATAAAAGAAATGTGGTATAAACGTACAAACGAATATTATCCAGCCTTAAAAATTAAGGAAATTCTGACACATGCTACAACATGAATGAACTTTGAGGGCATTATGCTACATGAAATAAGCCAGTCACAAAAGGACAAATATCATAAGATTTTACTTATATGAAGTACCTAGAGTAGTCAAATTCACAGAGATATAAAGTAAAATGGTGGTGCTAGAGGTCAGGGAGGAAGGAATGGGTAGTTAGTGTTTAATGAGTAAAGAGTTTCCATTTGGGAAGGTGAAAAGCTTGCTCTGTCTGGCCGAAAGACCAGTAAATGGGAGCCCAACATAGACCCGAGAGAAGTCACAAATCCTGCTTTACAACACAGACACCAGCTGCAGCCTTATCCATTGGCAACGGCAAAGCCTCAGACCATCCCAGTCCCCATTTCACTACTAGGACATCAGCAGGTGGGTGGATTCACCCACAGGGGGAGTGTAAGCAGCTCATGGCATCCCCCAGATCACCACCCAGTGACATAAGGAGATCCAGACCAAGCCCCACCCCGTTTTCCCCCCTCCATGGCAAAGGATGGCCGTGTGACATCCAGTACTTTATGCCCCACAGGTGCCACTGGCAGGAATTGAAGGGAAGCCCTAGCAGAACCCCAAGAATGAAGCAGATCAGAATGGCATCATAAGGGCTCTGAAAACTAAGCTGTCATGGGAACTATAAAACCCACTAAAGTAGATGAGACCCTAGACACTAACCCTAAACAGACTAAATATATGCCAAAATAGCGGAATTAAATAAGATCAAGAGTCCCCAAACACCATGATTAAGATGTCTATGATACAACTGAAAATCACTTGACACAATCACTATGAAAATCACTGATACAATTGAAAATCAAAATCAGAAAAAATATAACTATAATAATTACAATTGAAACCAGAAAAATTATAACTGAAATGAGAAAAGACAATAAACTGAACCAATACTGAGATAATCTGATATTTGAATTATCTGACAGAAATTTTAAAGTAGTTGTCATAAAAAATGCCTCAGCAATCAATTACAAATTATTTTGAAAACAAATAAAATACAGAAATTTCAAAATATAAGAAATTATTTTTAAAAATAAAAATGTCATAAATGAAAAAAACAATGATCACAACAAAAAATTCTCTGGAAGGTCTCAATAGTAAGGTGGAGATAACAGAGGACAGAATCAGTGAACTTGTGACAACTCAACAGATCAATAGAATTTACTCAATCTGAGCTAGAGGCTGAAAATAGACCAAAAAAATTTAACAGAGCCTAAGGTTTCAGTGAAATAATAAGAGAAGGTCTAATATTCATATCATTAGAGTTCCAGAAATGGGTAGAAGACTGAGTATTCAAAGAAACGATGTTTGAAAACTTCCTAAATTTGATGAAAAACTGCTGGCCAGAATGTAAAATAATACAACCACTCTGAAAAATACTCTGGCAGTTTCTTTCAAAATGAAAATGAACTTACCATATTATCTACTAATTGCACTCTTGAGTACTTAACCTCAGAGAAATGAAAACTATGTCCACAGAAAAGCCTGTACACAATGTTTATAGCAGATTTATTTGTATTGCTAGAAAACAACTAGAAACAATTCAGATGTTCTTAACAGATGAATGGTAAAACAAACTGTGGGACATCTGCACAACGGACTAGTACTCTGCAATTTTTTATTTATTTATTTTATTTATTGTTCCTTTTTGGAACAAACTGTTGATAAAGACAACAACCTGGGTGAACTTCAGGGAAATTATGGTGAGTGAAAAAAGCCAATTACCAATAGAATATATATAGTATGATTTCATTTATGTAACATTCATAAAAATAGCATCATTATAGACATCAAGAACAGATTAGTGGTTGCCAGAGGTAAGGAGGCAGAAAGGTAGGAGGGGCAGAAAGGGGAGGCTATAGAAAAAGGAACATGAGGAAGTCCTGTGGTGATATACAGTTGAATATCTTGACTAGGGTGTGGGTTATGCAAAGTGTACAGATGTGATAAAATTATGGAGAGCTGTACATACACACACACAAATACATACACATATAACTTGTGAAATCTAAATAAGCTCAATGAATTGTATGAATGTCAATTTCTTGGTTTTGACATTGGGTATAGATATGCAAAGACATTAACACTGGGTGATAAGGGTACATGGGAATTGCTTGTAGATTTCTTTGCAGCACCCTGTAAATCTACAATTCTTTCAAGATAAAAATGTTTAAAATGAATGAATAGCAAAGGAAAATTGTAGCAGAACATTGAGAATCAACAATCTTGAAGAGCTTTGTGAGATACCACTTACTCCAGGCTTCTAGAAGTTGGGATAAAATTGAACAAACAAGATTAATCTGGTGCTTTGGAAAGTGTGAAAGCTTTTAGTGAACTCTCTATCAGGAAGAGTAGCAGAAGTTAACCTCTTGCCAAAGAAACAGGACCTGCCAACACATCATATTATGAGCAAGTTAGCTGGTCAAGATGACTGCAAAAGGGAAATACATAAAGGCTATTTAAAAAGTGAAAACAGAATCTCCAAATAATGATGTCACAACTTAGTCTCAGTATTGTATGTCTTAACTTAGTGATGGAGATGAAATAGAAAATTTTCGCAATATCCGTAGGGCTTTTGTAACTATGACATTGAGAGAAAAGTTTCATTAACTTATCAACAATTGTAGATAAGCACAAATTATACCTTTTGCACAATAAGCTGGTGATTTTCAAACTAGAGTCTAGTTAAAATACTCAGCATTCTTAATACTATCTGTGGTGAAAAGTACATCTAAGAAATATATTTTAAGGCTGACATTATTATTCGTGAAGGCCATAAATGATATTGTAACTACTCTACATATCTATCATTGAGGTCCTGTCAGTATATTAAAGAAGTGTCCACTGGAAATTACTAGAGTTGAAAATAATTTTGTTTAGCTCTACGCATCAGAAGACATACAATATTATCTTAATTTTTCCACATACCTCTTTAGCTACTGCTATCTTATGCAAATGAAGAAACATTCCTGCCCCCAAATAAATGACAGTTTAATAATGATAATAAACTATCTGGCTTCTTTATTTAAAAAAGACACATAAAACAAAATGATATATTGTCTAGGAATGCATCCACAAGTACTAAAAATACAATGACATGAATAGGAGGATACCCACCAAATTCAGCACACTGGGAAGAAATTTGATTTGGTGTGGGCAAACAAAACCTTTCCACAACAAAATCCTTCCAAAAAAAATGATTTTTTATAACCTATACAGTAGATATATGATGTTTATTTTATTCTTTATATTTTTGTTTGTCACAAATATTTAACAATAAAAAATAAAATAAAATCCCATGTTCAAATTCTTTTTCTTTACAACTGTGACCTCGCTCTAGTTTCCCGTGTCACTACAGAGAAATCTGGGGTTAATCTAAGTCTTTTTCCTTTGTGAAGACATGCTCTGTCTACAAGCTTTTGGAATATTCTAGACATTGTTGATGTTCTTAAATTGAATGTGTCTAGATGTGAGTGTTTTCTTATCATATTTGGCACCCTAGGCATCTCTTCGGTATGAATTATTTATTTTTGCTTTAATTCTGGGAAATTGTGCATGATTATTTCCTCTCCATACATTATCCCCCGCCTTTTTGTCTCGATATTTATGAGTCTACTTCCAAATTTCATATATCTTAATTTTTATAATTTCTCTCTCTTAATTTCTTTTAATTCTTTCAATGAGAGTCTCTTTACCTGATCTTATTTATTTGCTTTCGTGTAATCATTCTTGTTCTAAATTTTAATTATCTTCTATACCCAGTTTTCTCACTTTGTGTTTCCTTACAATGACTTGCTTTTTCTTCATTTTACTATTATTCTATCATGTATGAGAGGACACTATTTGTATCATTAATTCTTGATCTACTGATTTCATTAAGTCTGGCTCTTCTAGTCTTGCTCATTTTATTGACTATCCCATTTCATGACTCTGCCCCACAAATGTCTGGCTCCTTTGCCAGCACGTCCTGCCTGGTCATAGTATCTCACTGGAGAGGACATCTTTGCCTGGAGGTATATCCAGTATCTTGCTGGTAGCATGCATAGGGCAGTGCAGTGTGAGCTGCTCCTGGCTTGGTTAAAGGTGAATGGACCATACCCCAGGGCAGTAGCTGAGAAGCCACAGTCGGGGCTTGATCCTGTCCCCTTTGCTCTATTTGCTGTCCCCACAACAGGTGTCACTGCCTTTTGGGGACCCTCTGCCATGACACACTTCACTCCCAGAGCCTTCTTTCATTGGTTTGGTTATCTAGGTCTGGGGGAAGGGGCCAGAAAAGAAGGGGGAGGTGGAGGAGGAGCAGAGCTTGCTCAGAAGCCAGCACCTCAGCCTGCATGGTCTTGAGCTTCTCTGATGTCACCCTGCTGACCCCAGGGACCCGTGGCAAAAATGGCTGTTTTTCAGTCAGAAATGAGGGGGCTGTAAGCATCTATACAAGCCAGTGTGGCACTGCCAGAAAGGACCATGACTCGAGCTTCTCCCCTCAGGCACTCACCATGCTGTGTATGCAAACCTCTCTGGCCCTGCCAGCTACCGTGCTCCACAGCAGCAAAGAGCCAACTCTGCCCAGTGTTTTCTCTCAGTCTTACTCTAGTTCTTCAGACCCACACTTTTTTTTTGTTTTTTTAACTTCTGCATCATTTCTGGAGTTGAACTGAAAGACAGAGTAAGGTAAGCAGGCTACAAAGGCTAACCAGGATTCAAACGTTGGCAAGACTTGGACTTGGGCTCTGTTTGCTTTCATTTTACTTTGCTATAACTCTTAAACAAGCAATGCAACGGATTCATGTTAGTGGGTAAAGGAACATAGCCCCATGGGGGCTCTCTCATGCCTTACAGAGGGTGTCCGAAGTCTGGTGAGCTAAACAGTGGAGGAGCACGCCAGTCCAGCCAGAGCAGCCCAAACCAGGACTCCCTGCCTTTTACCATCACCCCAGACAAGGGTCTATCTACACAGAAGGAAGCCCTGGCTACACCTGTGCTGTGCTTCTGCTTCATAGCGCCTGTAGCAGTAATCTACAGCCTAAGATCTGTTCCTATGATGGCAGCAACCCGTATTCTTTTATTTCATTTTGTTTTTCCATATCTGTTTCCTTTATCAGCCATTTGAGATCAGAAGCCCTACTTATGATTTCTATATCTCTAATAGCTTACACATCATTAGTGCTCAAAAAACACTTGTTTTTGTAATTATTATTTTATTGTTTATGAGCAAGTGGAGAAAAGTGTAATGGATTAACGCGATAGGTATTGAACTGCCAACATCACAATTCACAAATGAGATATCTGTTATCAGTGAAGAAGTTCACATCTGGGGTGTCAGTCTTGGCATGAATTTTAGTCTAGAGTTAGGAAGAGGGGAGAGGTGTTCCATAAAGCCCAAGGGGGAATCCAGAGGTCACAAGCAACTTAGGAGCATGAGGAAAATCAGTGAGAGAAAGTTTAGGCCAGTTGTCAGAGTTCTATACAAAATTTGAGGGAAAGGCAGAGTTTAGTTTGTTCAGGTCAGATAATAGAACTTTGGGACCTCAGTAGATTGACTGATAGTAGAAGAAAAGAAATATAATATAACAGCACAACAAAACAAAACCTGTCCCAGCAACATCTGAGGTGACCACCGACCTCTCTTTTATCAGGCTGGGTCTGGGTACCCAATGAGTGGGCAGATCTCTCCCCTAAGAAAGGTGAGATCAGCTATACTACAAAGCTATAATAACCAAAACAGTATGGTACTGGCATAAAAACAGACACACTGACCAATAGAATAGAATAGAGAATCCAGAAATCAACCCACACACTTACTGCCATCTGATCTTTGACAAAGGCACCAAGCCTATTCACTGGGGAAGGGACTGCCTCTTCAGCAAATGGTGCTGGGATAACTGGATATCCATATGCAGGAGAATGAAACTAGATCCATACCTCTCACTGTATACTAAAATCAACTCAAAATGGATTAAGGATTTAAATATACACCCTGAAACAATAAAACTTCTTCAAGAAAACATAGGAGAAACACTTCAGGAAATAGGACTGGGCACAGACTTCATGAATACGACCCCAAAAGCACGGGCAACCAAAGGAAAAATAAACAAATGGGATTATATCAAACTAAAAAGCTTCTGCACAGCAAAAGAAACAATTAACAGAGTTAAAAGACAACCAACAGAGTGGGAGAAAATATTTGCAAAATATACATCTGACAAAGGATAATATCCAGAATATATAAGGAACTCAAACAACTTTACAAGAAAAAAACAAGCAACCCAATTAAAAAATGGGCAAAAGAGCTAAGTAGGCATTTCTCTAAGGAAGATATACAAATGGCCAACAGACATATGAAAAAATGCTCAACATCACTCAGCATCCAGGAAATGCAAATCAAAACCACACTGAGATACCATCTAACCCCAGTTAGGATGGCTAAAATCCAAAAGACTCTGAACGATAAATGCTGGCGAGGTTGCGGAGAAAAAGGAACTCTCATACATTGTTGGTGGGACTGCAAAATGGTGCAGCCTCTATGGAAAATGGTATGGAGGTTCCTCAAACAATTGCAGATAGATCTACCATACGACCCAGCCATCCCACTGTTGGGAATATACCCAGAGGAATGGAAATCATCAAGTCGAAGGTATACCTGTTCCCCAATGTTCATCACAGCACTCTTTACAATAGCCAAGCGTTGGAACCAGCCCAAATGTCCATCATGGGATGAGTGGATACGGAAAATGTGGTACATCTACACAATGGAATACTACTCAGCTATAAAAACGAATGAAATACTGCCATTTGCAACAACATGGATGGACCTCGAGAGAATTATATTAAGTGAAACAAGTCAGGCACAGAAAGAGAAATACCACATGTTCTCACTTATTGGTGGGAGCTAAAAATTAATATATAAATTCACACACACACACACACACACACACAAAACGGGGGGGGGGGGAGAAGATATAACAACCACAATTATTTGAAGTTGATATGACAAGCAAACAGAAAGGACATTGTTGGGGGGTGGGGGGGAGGGAGAAGGGAGGGAGGTTTTGGTGATGGGGAGCAATAATCAGCCACAATGTATATCGACAAAATAAAATTTAAAAAAAATAAAAATTAAAAAATTAAAGAAATAAAATAAAATTAAATTAAATTTTAAAAAAGAAAAAAAAAAAAGAAAGGTGAGATCAGAACCAAAAGTACTGTTGAGAAGAAAGCCTGCATTGAGGTACTACCCTCTTTACAAGTGTTTCCACTGCAAGCCTCCAGGGTTTGGTATGAGGGACCAGTCGCCCAAATAATTTCTGGGAAACAGGGTAGGACAATCTCTCCCCTAATGGCAAGGTAAATAAGAAAATATTTTTCCTTCAGGGTTAAAAAGTTTTCCATTCTGAGGAAATAAGGCTTTCAGTCAGGATGACGGAATAGACATTCCCCAGCATCACTCTCTCCCGCAAATCAACCAATTTATAACTATTAAAAAGCAAAAACACCCAAGCTGGGGCTACTAGAGCGCAGGGGAAGAGGAAAGACCTACAGAGTTCACGAAGGCAGGAGAAGCCACGATGAGAGAAAGAAAGGATCTCTCTGACCATTTCAAGCCCTAACCACTTCAAGCCTCGCCCTGGTAAATGCACAGAGCAAGTGCTGGCAAAAGCTGCTGCTGTGCCCTTCATATGAAGTTGCTTGCAGGTGACAGGGTCTAGAAGAGAGCTTTGGTGGCCCTCAGGTCAGCAAGGCCACTAACAGGATTCTCGTGAACCCACATAGGAGCAAGAAGCCACAATAACTGAAAAAAGGAGCCACTCAGGGGCCAGTGAGTCATGCAAGAGACCAGCACATGGCCTGTTCATGGGAAATGTTTGAAGTGCAGCCAGTGGGGGAGACGGGCCACTGGGGCAACACTGTGGCACAGCAAGGACAGCTGATTTGCTCTCCAGTCAGCACAGACACACTCAGTGGAGATTGGTCAGGAATACAGAATTGCATGGAGTACAGTTTGCTGAAAAGACTCTGGCACAGACCAGATTTTCTGTACAACCCAAGTGAACCAGACCTCACAAGACCTGGAAGCACCTAAAAAGTTAACCATTAAAACCTGAGCTGCACAAAAAGCCTTCCCCAGAGAATCAGCAGCAAAGCAGCAATTTAGCTCAACCACAAAGCTCAAGTACTGGTTCCCACAGGAAATTCCCCCAATTATAAGTAAGCAAAGGACAACAAATTAGTGCCAGTGCAGAATTTAAGTAGTGATGACAATGAATAATCCAACACAGAACTGAAAGAAAAAACAAAATACCCGCAGACCAGAGACAAAGTTTGATATTAACTAGTAGAGGCCTCACTTCACCAAAGAACACCTATAAAACCTAGGAGGACTGGAAGCCCCCTGAGCCCCCAAGACAGGAAGGGAGGAGGGCCAGGGGCCTCAGCCACGGCCCCGACACCTGCAACCAGCCCAGCAACGACCACTGAAGTGCCCTGGGGTCCCAAGCTGGTGCGGTGGGGCCTGAGGGCCTTGGCCACACCCCCTCTGACACCTGCAACCAACAGAGCAATGACCATCTAGCTGTGGCAGGACATCCTGGGCTCCTGAGCAGGGGCAGTGGAGGTCCAAGGGCTTTGGCCATGCACCCCCAACATCTGCATTCATCCCAGCAATGACCAAGCCACCACTGGAAGCCCCCTGGTCTCCCCTACGGGAATGAGGGGGGTGCCATGGGCTTCAACCACACCCACCCTCCTTTCTCCTTTTCCCACCCTATTTCCTTCCTCCTTCCTGTGAAGAAAATAGAGTAGTTTAGTCAGGCCCCCTCACCTCAGATTCAGTTGCACAGTCTTTGTAAACAGGTTGTGTGTGGGTGGAGTTAGTGCGCACGTGCCCCTGCGTATCTTATAGCTTGTTGCTATTTTTAGTGTGTTCTTCTTAAGAGTGTGTGAAGCAGCAGCTCTGAACTGCTGGTAGGCAGTGCTCATGCCTAAAAATAGAGCACGTGTACTTTGCTGGCAGCTGCTCAGTTTCTCTTTGGACTGCCTAGCTCTTAGACGTGTGTGTGTGGGGGGGGGGTGTATTTTGAATAAAGCTTATTTTCTCTTCAAGGAAGGCTCCAAGGACCTTTTCCCTGTTACCTATCTCATAGACCTGCATGTGAAGGGTTTGTGACTCAGTCTGGACAAACGGCTCAAGGGGTCTGTGAGCTCCAGACCCAGCCCTAGCTCTACACTTCCCCGCTCTCCCTCCCACCCAACTGCTCCACAACAACACCTTAGAATGTAAAAACAGATGGAGCCAGGTACCGACCCCTCTTCCCACAACCAGGCAAGGAGCATGCCAAAAACACCACTTCCATGTGGGTGGCCCACCACAGCCACAAAAGTAGCCTCAGCTGCCACAAAAACAGCTAGATGCCACAACCACCATGCAAATGAACCACCAGCCACTCAAGAGCACTGACACAAGGAGAGTCACCAGAGGAGACCAAAGAAAAGAAGAGGATGTCTCTCTCCACAAAGCCCATTCCAGAGTGACAGAAGAAGCATCTGCTCTATAATAATAGTGGGGGACCTGAACACCCCTCTCTCAGCACTGGACAGATCATCTAGGCAACAAATTAACAGAGTAACCAGGATAGTCTTTCGGAAGGAGGGAAGAAATCTAGGGTTATCAGAGGTGGGAGGGGGGAAGGAGAGGGGGGTGGAGAGAGCTTGGATAAGGGGCGTAAAGAACAAATACAATTTGTGATAATATATATGTGAATAATAAAAAATAAATTAATTTTAAAAAGTTTTCCATACTCTAAAGTCCTGTATCTACATTCAGATTTAATGAAGCTATTAACCAAAGTTGCTTCACATTTAAGAGTGTTTTTAAAGCACACATAAAAAATAAATTAAATGATAGTTATAGACAATCAAGTAAAGGGTCATTACTCTCATTTGAACAACCAATATGCAGCAATTAATGGAGATTTCTCAGTTTAAAAAATTTTAAAGAGCAAGACTAAATTACTAAGGAAGAAAATGAAAAGTTAATTAGTTACTTTTGACTTGTGCTGGGCTTGATTGTTATGCAACCTTTTGAGGTCATCTTTAGAAACAGGATTCTTATGTGTCCAAGGTGCTAAGCCCATCCGCTTGTTCCTGAGGTTCTAATTAACTTCCATGCTGGTTTGATTAACACTGGCATTTGGTTTTTGTCTAGTGGAAAGTAGCCTCCATATGAAAGAGCTTAAGTGAATCATTTTTTGTTAGCAGGCTGGAGAATCACAGGAATTTTCCCTATGTGGTATCACACTTTTTTGCATGAATAATGAAACACATGACTTTTGTTAGTTTTAATGAGTTATGTCACAATGCATATTTAAAAATTTTTCTCTCAAAAAGCCAAGGGGCACTTTTACTATGTTTCTATGAAGCATCAGAGCATCAGAAACAACATAAAAGGACAATTTCATTTGTACTCAGTTCATTACATTATAATATTAAAATGGTCAGCATATTTAATACTTTCGACATCCACCTGGATCGTCTATGCAGCGTAGTGATTTCTTGGTTCCTTGACCTATCTTCAGAGTCCTGCTCTCTCTATCTCAGTCACTTGTTCTAATAGTCCTGCCCTGCACATTAATGTCTAATTGTGTTCTATCACCAAGACCACCAGATCAGGCACTCTTATTTTATGACCATTTTGACTTTCTCCCCTTCCAGCTAAAGAGGCATAATCAGTGCTTCTAGTGACTCCTAGAGTGACATGGAGTGGACAGAAGACCATTTTAAAGGCCATTTCAATGACAGAAAAAAGAATGAATGAAATTCTGAACCAAAGTGGTAGCAATGAAAGATGGGAATAAGAAATAATGTGTTGGAAAGAGACAGAACTTGGTTGAAGAGCAAATATGGGAATTGAAGGAAAGGAAGTATATTAATTCTTTATTGCTGCATGACAAATTACCACAAACTTAGTGACTTAAAACAACACATAATTATTATCTCATAGGGTTTTTTTGGTCAGAAGTTTAGTCATGGCTCCACTGGGCACTCTGCTCAAGGTTTCACAAAGCTGAAATCAAGGTAGTGGCTGGGCTGCATTCTCACCTGGAGGCTTGACTGGGGAAGGATTCACTTCCAAACATCCTCAGGCTGATAGTAGATTTTCATGGCAGCTCACTTTTTCAGAGCTAGCAGGGGAGAGAGTGTCTGCTGTTCCAGTGTTTTGTTTCAGGGAAAGTTTTAAAGGGCTCACATGATTAAGTCACACCAACCTAGGATAATGTCCCTTTGGATTAACTCAAAATCAACTGATTAGGGACGTTGGTTACATCTAAGCAATATCTTCATCTTAGCCATATTCTACTGGTAAGAAGTGAGTCATAGCTTGGTATAATAATAGCTAACATTCACTGAGTGCTTTTCTTGTGCCAAACACCATGGGATCTTATTAATAATGAATGGCAGTTATTGTGTGCTTACTATGTTCTAAGGACTTTGTTAAATGCTTTTCATGTACTCATCTTTTAATCTTCATAACAATCCTAAAATGTAATTACTACTATTATCTGTGTTTTGTCAAAGATGAAAGCATTGCACAGAGGGGTTAAGAGACACACCCAGGTCTGTCACTGGTAATGGCAGAGCCAGGTTTGAAGCCAGGGCTCAACAGTCCAAGTTCCTTATCATTTCTCTTTTCTCTATCCCTCTAAAATTTTATGATCCTAATTCTCCTAAAGTTAAAACTCTAACTAGTATTAGTTTAAGCACTCACTTATCATCTTTAATATCCAAACCCAGAATGGAAAATGTTTTGACATCAATTTGGTCAATCTGGGACATTGGACAGAAACATGTTTTCAAACTAAACTTTGATGTCCTTTGATCAAATGGGCCTCAGATTCCTTGAGTACTGGATGCATCTTTATAGCTAGTTTTCAATGTGGATGTCACTTAAGCATCTATGATTGTAAAGATGAAACATTGTCTAGTAGGCCCTACCAAATGCCAATTAAAGGAAAGATTCAACAGACACCCAAATATTATGCTCTTGCTAGGGAGGATTATCTTCTCTCTTCTCTGTGCCACTGGAAGTAAGATAGGCTGTTAACTAATCAGCATATGTAGCCTGACATAGTCCAGAGAATAAACAAATGACAGTAGAGGGGGGAAAAAAATGAAAGAAAGAAGTGAGTCACAGGTTTTGACTGCACTCAAAAGGAGAGGATTACGAAAACTGTGTATTTCAGGGGGCAGGAATCACAAGTCATTTCAGAATTCAGCCATACAGAATAAAATAAAGCATAGGTCTGATGATTTGATTCTGGGTGAATAGGGGAAATAATAGTACCAGTAAAATGAAACCAAACTATAGACATATAAAAGAATTTGGCAGATGAGAATTCTACCACTGAACCACCAATGCTCACGACATATAAAAGAATTTGGAAGAACAGTTGAGTCCAGTTTTGTTTATACTTTTATTGAGATGCAAAAAACATAAGAATTGCCCAGGGAAATTGAAAATATAAGATGAAACAAAATGAAGAAGCCCTAATTAGAAATATTGATTTATCCACAGAGGTTACATATTAAAGTCATCAGATTGGTAACTCATTAAAAAACAGAATTTAAAAAAAGAAAGGACCTTGGATATGGAGGGGGTGAACTTAAGAAGTCACTAAAGAAAAAGAGAAAGCAATTAGAAAGCTAAAAGGATATTAAATATCATGCTGTGTTTGAATAAAAATGACTAGAAATACAGAAGAAAATGGAAGCAAGCTTGCAGATACATAGCATGCAGGCCAGTGAGTTTTAGACTTGAGTAGGCATAAGGGTTCCTGGTGGAACTTCCTGAAAATGCAGATCTTGAGGCCCCACTCAGAGATTCTATGGTGAAGGTCATTAATCTACTTTATTGACAGGTAATCTTGATGGTTTCTAGTTCACATTTTCAGAAATATTGTTCCAAGGATTGGTGAAATTGGACCAGCATGAAATGAAAGGATAAAACCTTCTTAGAGAATGCATAATAAAATTTTTGTCTCTACAAGAGACATCAAAAGATTTGAAAATTTTGAATTCTCAGACTCTACTTTAGATCTACTGATGCTGAATATGCAGTTTAATAAACTTCACAGGTAATTTTTATGCCCGGTAATTTGGAGACCAAAATGTGTCTGTAAGCTGGTGAGATCCTTACATTACTTTTCCAGTAAGAGGTAAATACAGAAATTGAAAATGAATGTTCAGAAACTTTTAAAGCAATATATCACTGCTGTGGCATCCAAGTGCATGATCAGTGGTCTCACATCACTGAGCAGATTATAGACAAGATCAGTGTTGTAATACTTATATATGAAGTCTTATGTGGCACAGTGTTACAATGTGTGCTGTTTTAAGGTTAATTTTCTACTATACCCCCAAACATATAAAATATAAAAAAAATTATTACTTATATTTTATAATTTATTTTTATAATAATTTTTAATCAAGTCTATTTTAACATTTAAAGTTCAACATTGTTAAATGAATTAGTATAATAAAAGTTTTATTTGTTTTAAACCATAATTTACAGAAGGTAAAATGTTTCACTGAATTTTTTTATTAAAAGCAAAACATATCTTTTCTAAATGCAGCTGTAATAACAAATCAAGTGATGACAAGGGAAGTAATTAAAAATAGATGAAGATCAAGAATCCACAATAGTTTTACCACAAAGCGTATACAATTCTTTGTACCTTGAATTTGGTTTTGTATCCATAATTGATGCTAAAGTGCTAAAACAAAAGTATATTATTTCAGAGATGTACTAGCTAGTAAAGGATTAAGACATTAAGAAACAATATGAAAAACACAAAGAAATAAATTAAAACCAAAAGAATTTTTTGAAAGGCTATTGAATTCAAAAGTTCACAGAGTTAGATGTTCAACATTTTATATGTAAACATTAGAATTTGAAGAATTTTTAGGGAGTAGAACTTTGGTTTGCTAAAAATAAAAATCTGTATTAGTTACCATGATATAAGTAAAAGACTATAAACTGCATTGGAGATGTTTGCCTAAAACACTGCATGTATCTGTGGCAAAGAAGGCAGCTCAAGTATCACTTTTCAATAATACCATAGCTCAAAAAGTGGGAACTGGCTACTGGTAAGGATAGATATACAGATCAAATAAAGACAGTGACACATTTTAATTACAATTTGTTGAATGCACAGATATTGCTAATATGTCAATTCTTCTACTGTAACAGCAATTCAAACATTGATGCTTATATGAAGGAAGATTTTCTTTTTTTCAGCCTCATTTCTGACAAATGCAACTAGCTCTGAAATGTATAAAAGTAAAACCATGAAAGATTTGCCAGCAAATGTGGTGTGAAGTATAAGTTTTATATAGAAGTATGTTCTGACAGCATATTGCACAGGTGTAAGAACAGGTAAACATTCTGGGGTCATTGCCTAGAGTTCAGAGTTTGAATCAAAAATGTAAATCAACACAGAGCTTCCTTCATCAAGATCGTCTTGCTCACATCAACAGGCTAAAGAAGAAAAATCACACAGTTTTATCAATAGATGCAGAAAAGCATTTGACAAAATCCAACACTCATTTATGATAAAAACTTTTAATAAACTAGGAATAGAATAAACATCCTCAACCTGATAAAAAATATCTTCAAAAACCCTACACCTAACATCTTACTTAGTAATCACAAACAAGGCAAGGATTACCCTCTCAGCACTGCTTTCCAAAATTACACTGGAAGTCCTAGTTAATGCAATAAGACAAGAAAAGGATATAAAAGATATACAAATAGGGAAAAAAGAAATAAAACTGTCTTTGTTTGCAGATGACATGATTGTCTGTGCAGAAAATCCAAAATAGCCAACAACAAAAAAAACCCTGGAACTAATAATCTATCATAACAATACTTGTATTGCAGAATACAAGGTTAGTATACAAAAGTTAAAATTAACCACTGTTCCATAAACCAGCAATGAACAAGTGGAATTTGAAAATACCACTTATATTAGCACCCTAAAAATGAAATACTTAGGTATAAATCTAACAAAATATGTACAAGATCTATATGAGAAAAACTGAAAAACTCTGATGAAAGAAATCAAAGAAGAACTAAATAAATGGAGAGATATTCCATGTTCATCGATAGGAAGACATGATATTGTCAAGATGTCAGTTGTTCCCAGCATGATTTATAGATTCAAAGCAATCTCAACCAAAATCTAAGGAAGTTATTTTGTTGCTACTGACAAATTGATTCTAAAATTCATGTGTTGGTTAGAGCACAGTGCTATAACACCAAGGTCGAGGGTTCAGATCCCTATACCAGCCAGCAACAAAAATAAATAAATAAAAAGTAAAGTTTACATGAAGAGGCAAAAGACTCAGAATGGGCAAAAAAATATTAAAGAACAAGAACAAATTGGAGGACTAACTACCTGACTTTAAGACTTACTATATGTAACAGTAATCAAAATAGTGTGGTATCAGCAAAAGAATACAAACAATGGAAGACAACAGAGAGCCTAGAAGTAGACGCACATAAATATAGTCAATGGCCATTCAAGAAAAGAGCAAAGGCAGTGCAATGGAGAAAAGATAGTCTTTTCAAAAAAACATGATGCCAGAACAACTCGGACATCCACAAGCCAAAAAATGAATCCAGACACAGAAGTTATGTCCTTCACAAAAATTTACTTAAAATGGATCAGAGACCTAAATGTAAAACACAAAACTATAAAACTCCTAGAAGATAACATGGGAGAAAATCTAGATGACCTTGATAACTTGGCAATAACTTTTTAGATATGATGCCAAAGGCATAATCCCTTGAAGAAAGAACTGATAAGCTGGAGTTTATTAAAAGTATCTCTGCTTTGCTAAAGACACAAGAGAATGAAAATACAAGCCTTTTGCAAAAGATATATCTGATAATGGCTAAAAACCATATGATTCCAACTATATGACATTCTGGAAGTATGGAGACAGTAAAAAGATCAGTGGTATCCAGAGGTTAGAAGTAGGGATAGGATGAATAAGCGGAGAGCACAGAGAAATTTTACATCAGTAAAACTACTCTGTATGGTATTATAATTGTGGATATATGTCATTATACATTCATCCAAATCTATCTAATGTATAACACCAAGAGTGAACCCCAGTGGAAACTTCAAACTTTGGATGATAATGACATGGCAATGTAGGTTCAACAGTTGTAATAAATGTACCACTCTAGTGGGGAATGTTGGTATCAGGGAAGGCTATGCACATGTGGGGGCAGGGGTTATATGGGAAATCTCTGTACCTGCTGTTCAATATTACTGTGAACCTAAAACTGCTCTAAAAAATAAAGTATATTTTTTTAAAAAAGAAAATATAAAACAAAGTATTTTTAAAAGTATGAGAGGGGCTGGCCAGTTACCTTAGTTGGTTATAGTGTGATGTTGTAACACTAAGGTCAAGGGTTCAGATAGGATCTCTATACTGGCTGGCTGCCCCTGACCCCCTTAAAATATATATATATATATATATATATATATATATATATATAAGTACTTTTAAAAAAGAAAGCATGAGGAAAAAATTTAGCTGAAATAAACAGAGAGTTTGAATGATAGTAAAAATTGTGATTATGTAAAAGGTTAATGTTTCAAATTTGAGATTATTCTGTATTATTTTATAATATGAAAGGTAATCACAAAAAATTTCCTTATTGCATGGTGAGGCACGATATTTATCAAGGGGAAAAGTTCTGCAGAAAATGTTTGAATTACAAACTCGGTGCATCTGAAAGATAAGAAACCAGTTTGGTCCTAATTTTCTAAAGATGCAACTTTGACAACCAGGCTTTCTTATCTGTCCAATAACTTGGACAGGTACTGATGAAAGATTGAAGATAAATCTTGAAAATTTAGAGCATCACTTACTTCATTTTGGATTAAAGTTAAAAACAAATATCCTAAGCTTGCTGAAATTACTTTAGATCTCTTCTCCCATTTTTGTCAACATACCTTTGAAAGACTAGTTTCTCTACTGTAAGTGTCATAAAAGGACTATACAGAAGCAATTTAGGTAAGCATCAGCTCCTACAAATACATGGTTACCTACATACCCTAGATTAGATAAATTAACAGGCAAGAAGTAAGCTTATTTTTCACATTGAAAACCTTTAAAAATTAAATTTGTGATGTTTATTCAAGATGAGCATATAGGGGTTTGATATGGGGAGCTGCTTTTTCACTCAAAACTTTTTGTTCTTGGGTTTGGTAATGACTGCAGAATATCTTGCAGCTATGAGTAAAATTGTTATATTAGATATTTACAAGCACATTTTTAATGCACTATGTATGATATTACATTTATTTTATTTTGTTTTTATTATAGTAATTGAAATGGAACTTTACGTCTATTGAATCTTATAAAATTGTTTTGTATTTTGCATATTTTTGTTTTTAATTTTTAACTCTCAAATAATTCATGTTCATTGTATTTTAATAAAGTATCAATTGACACCAGGTCGGAAAAATAAAAACTGGTCCTTCGCCTCACAGATAGATTGAGAAGCACTGCTCTAGAGTGTGAATAAAAACTCAGAGGCTAAAAGATGGAGAGAATAGAGAAAGTGAGAGACAGAGAATCAGATGAAATTGAAGACATGATCAAGAAAGAATAAGGAAATGGAAACAGTTGGAAGAGAAGAAGGGTGGAGTCACAAAGTGGAAGCTTGGAGTTCATTATCTTCTGTCTTACTCATTTCCAAGGAATGTCAAGGCTCTAGATACTATCATATGTAAGGGACGATGGTGAGTGTAATAATGGAAGCTGCTGGTGGTGAAGGTGAAACCAGTTTGACAGATGACAACAATATGCACAATGAAGTCTCTAAGAAATACTCTCTGCACATCACGTAAGTAAGATGATGAATAAAACACAGAATATGAGGGTGTGGTTTTTTAAGCAAGCAGATCATGTGAAGCACAGGGAGAGAAAAGTAACCAGCACGTATCATCAACTTCAAGGGAAGAGGGATTGTTAAATGGAGGTGGTGGAATAATGATGTGCAAGAGGCATCAGGGAATAAGAACCAGGCATCTCTTGATACCTTGAGGAGACTTAGAAAAGAATTTGCTTACATTGGAAGGTCATCTGGAGGAAGAGGCACCTTCAGGATAAAATTGTGCTTTTGTTCCAGGGAACTGAAGCAGAACTAGAAGAAAAATATGTTGAAGAAGTTTGTGCTAGAAGTAATGTTTCCACCTCATGTAGCGGAGTGAGTAAGGAAAGGTCTAAAGTTTACAAAGCAGGTGTACTGGGGAAGGTTGGGCAAGTTTCATTACTATAAATTCAGTGAATACTCGAGGATGGTTACGTTAAGGAAATAGGCATACTACGTGGATAAAAATAGTGGAGTTCAGGAGAGATAAGAATTCATGACAAAAGCTGCTAAAGAGAGAAGAGATTAGCAAGAATTTTATTATTAGTGAATTTTGTGCCTCTAAGAGGTCTGCAGTAGTTGGAATGTTGGCTCTCCTTCTCCACAAAGATGTCCACATATTAATGCCCAGAACCTATGAACGTGTTACATTACGTAGCAAAAATGACTTTTGCTGATACGGTTAATTTAAGGATTTTGAGATGAGGAGATCATCTTGCAGTTTTCAGACGGGACCAATGTAATCACAAGGGTCCTTGTGAGAGGGATGCAGTAGGAATCAGGCAGAGAGGATGTGCTGATGAAAACAGAGTCAATGAGGCAAGTGCCAGGTTTGAAGATGGGATGGGGGCAAACCAAGAATGCAAACAAGCTGCCTCTAGAAAATGGAAAAGGCAAGAAAAAGGATTCTCCCTTAAAGCCTCCAAGAGAAATGCAATCCTGCAGACACTTTGATTATAGCCCAGTGAAACCCATTTAGACTGCTCATCTCCAGACTGTAAGAAAATGTGTAATGTTTTAAGCCACTACATTAGTGGTAATTTGTTACAGAAGCAACAGGAAACTAATACATGGCCAGTATCTTTTAATCAAAAAGTCTAATTATAATTATAAAACTATGAGACTTACCCCCTTACACACACAGAGAGAAGATTGCATAATCCTGCATTGCCATCAAGATTGAGCCAGTATGAAAATAAGCTGTTCCACTTACTGTTTTTTCCTAATGTATAAGTTTTGTATAAAGCTGATAGATTAAAAAATTGGTTTCTATATAATTAGTTAATTTAACTATAATGAAAAATAACAATCAAAGGATAATGGAAAACAAATATAACCAATCTCCTCATCTTAAAAAGTTCTTAAGGTAAAGGTATAAGATATTCAAAATTATCATGTAAAAGAAAAACCTTCCAAGGGAGATAATTTCAATATAATAACAAAAATTTCATAAGGACATGACTTTTAAAAATAAAACTCTACAGAAGACATTACTAAGAACTTTTAAATCTCTTAGAAATTATTGATTTCAAAAAACTAGCAAGAATATTACTACTAAGAAAGAGACCCAAAAGGATTTTCACAAACATCTGTTTTTACCAGCCTTGGCGCACAGCAATAAAACTCTCTGTTATCCCAAAGCAAGGCCTTAGGAAATGCCCACCAACAGTTCAAACCGTTATTATGCATGCACTGTGTTCTCATCTCTGCCCTAAGGAAGTTAGACAGCATCCCAGTACTTTTTTATTTACATGCTTATTAAAGTCACACAGGTAAAACGTTTCTGCATGTGTTTTCAGAACACATTTTATTTTAGTGCTTTTAAATGTTTTGAGGATAATTGTTAGAGGAATGAAAAAAATATAGGCGCTCAGTCTGAGAATAAAAATCTGGTTTGGCATTTTAATGTCTAAAGACTTGAGAACTGCCAAATGTTTGCTAATCAAGAAGCAGTAGAAATTCACAATCAGTCTCCAAAATATAAAACAATTCTATTCACTGTAAAAATATGTTTGCTGCACTTACTTACTGGCTGTTTAGCACAAATGTTTTTAGTCCCAAAGTGGAAAAGCTGGCAATCCTTTAATTTCCAAAGTGCTCATAGAGCGCAGCTGTAGATACACAAGGCATTTGTTAATGGCATAGCCAGGTATCATTTGCTTCCCCTTTTGTCAGACACCACCTTTATTTGAAGTCAACAGAAGCCCTTTCCCTTTTTCCTCTGACACCATTTGTAGTTACTGTGCTCTCAGAGAATGCACAAGGCATTATTGAGGTATGGACTGATCTTGTTTTGAACCCATTCAGATGCAATGTGACATTTTGGGCGGGGGTAACTTTATATTTTTTGCATTGTAATGTTCCATAGTCTTCAAAAATAGTCCAGAGAATTGAATTTGGGATTAATCAACATTGAAATATCTGCTACCCAGAGTAAAATTCCAGCAATGATGACACTTTTTGACAGCTGAAAGAGCACAGCTTATACTTGAAGGAATGTCATTGCCCTTAGGGCAATTTCTTTAGTTGAACCATAGTGTCACCTTCCTTATTAGGTCCCAAATTTCCTTTTTAAGTATGAATCTTGAGGGATCAGTGGACTAGTCCTTGCTTATATAATCTCAGCCTCTCAGTAAGTGTGTATTCATCAGAGGAAAAGATTACCTTTCTTCCATGTATAGGAACAATAACTCCAGGAATCAATAAAATAATTCTGTAGCCCATAAAACTGAATTACAATTACAGCTGCCTTGATTTTTTCTTTTGGAATAAGGAATGTTAGTGTGTTGAAGAGAGAAAAAGAAAAACGGTGAAAACGGTGAAAAGAGCAAACATTTTTGGCTGTCCCAATATTCAATAAATAGCATTGTGTGCACAACTACTTTAGAAGGAAGGAAACAATAAAGGGATTTAAAAGGTTAAGTGTATAAGTGTGTTTGTGTGTGTTGTAAGAGTGAGCATGTGAATCAGGGGCATCCCCACGTTATCTGGGGTTCAGCCTGCCAGGACAGCAGGTACTAGCTAAAGAGCTACTCAGGGTTTCTTCAAATGAGAGGGCCTTACTCAAAACCTAAACTTTTTTAGCTTCTACAAATTTGATGCCCTTTCACTCAAGCTTCTTAACAGACTTTATAGAAACCACCAAAATAACCACCCTAGAATCTTAGAGGTTGTTACCTAGAGTATCTAATTCATCCAAGAGTTCCTATATCTGATTAGAAATATTCCTTCAAGTAAAATAGGGAGTTCAGAAGGATGTTTGATGGAACGGGTATTTGGGGTACTTATTCCTAAGGTCACTTTAAACTCACAATAGCCCTCTAAGGGAAATAGAATTCCTATTAAAGCCTTAATTAAGTTAAAAAGAACTCTTACAGGAAAACTTAAAAGCCAGACTGCTGCTGCCTCCAGGCACTGAGACATATAAAAGAGTATCTATGTGGCAGAGGTGGGGCTGGAGCATTCAGAGATGCGTGGGTTTACATTTCTGCTTCCACACTGCATCCTGCAGCCACTATGTCGGTGCAACACTAAAGACTCTAGCACTAACCATCAACAACATGCTCTGAATATTATTTCCCATCACTGTTTTTTCTTATGGGCCTAGAAGTTTTATCAGTCTTTTAAGTCCTGGATATAGAAGGTGATGAGGCATATCAGGTCAGTGCTGACAGATCAGGAAGAAAGAAGTTTCAAAACTAAATGGATTTTAAATTTACATGTTCTAAGGAATATATCCCATGCAGAAAACACATATAAATTCAACAACCCCTTAACCTTCTGGCCTCATTTCCACACCCCCTCCCACAATCTTTCTTAAAGATAATCAACAAAACAAATTTTGAAAGATCGTTGGCATATCACAGAACTAACTTGGAACAGAACCCAAACTCAGCCTCCACAAAGTGTGTTTGCGAATGTGAAGCAAGAAGAGGGGAGGTGGAGGAAAACAGAGAGAGGTGGGATGTGAACTCGTTGTGATAAGAGCTAGACACCCGATGTGCTCTGTCGTTTTTAGCCTTCCAACAGACGGATCAAATGAGAAACTGTTTTGCTCTGTTTCAGAACTGATTGATATTTTAATTATTCTACAGCTGGAAGTGTTAATCACACCAGAGAATGCGGGGATAATTCCCAGCTGGTAAAATTTCACACAATAGCTTGGCAGGCACCAACATGCAGATAGTTTAAATCATTTGTTTTTTTAAAAAAAATTTTAAATCCCTTTGCAATTTAAACCAACAACATTAGATCTTAAAAATCACCTTAGCTATGATGTGCACTTCTTATATTTGACCCTGAGACAGTCAAAACACTTTACGAATCTGAGGAAATTATAAATTTAAATATTACTAATTTGAATAGTGTGAGATAATCAAAAGAAATTAAGATAAATGAATTTAGTTTTATTTATAAAATGTAATTTTTTATGCCACCGTTTAAACTCTGTGGTGTTATTTTTATTTTTTAAATTTCTTTTTTTAACACTTGTACATATTTGTGGGATAGTGTGTTGTTTCAATACTGCACAATGATTCACGTAGGGTAGATAGCATAGTTTACACCCATTAGTCCACCACTTCTCCTCACCCTACCCCTCTCCCCTCCTGACCTCTGGTAACCATTATTCTACTCTTACGTCTATGGGGACCACTTTTTAATTTTTTTTTATTTTTAGATTCCACATATGAGTGAGATCACGCAGTATTTGTCTTTCTGTGCCTGACTTACTTCCCTTACTTCCCATGATGACTTCTAGCTCCATCCATGTTGCTGCAAATGAGGATATTGTTTCTTTTTATAGTTGAATAGTATTCCATTGGGTATATATACCACAGTTTTCTTAATCAATTAACCTGTTGATGGGCATTTAGGTTGATACCATCTTTCGGCTATTGTGAATAGTGCTGCAATGAACATGGGAGTGCAGGTGTCTTTTTGTAATGATTTCATTTCCTTTGGGTATATTTGGGTATATACCCAGTAGAGGAGTAGCTGGATCATAAGGTAGATCTATATTTAATTCTCTGAGGAATCTCTGTACTGTTTTCCACAATAGCTGTGCCAAATTCTATTTCCATCTACAAGATAGGAGGTTTCCTTTTCTCTGCATCTTTGCCAGCATTTGTTATTTTCTGCCTTGTTGATAATAGCCATTCTAACTGGGTTGAAATGATATCTGACTGTGATGATTAATGATATTATTTGCGTTTCTCTGATGATTAGCAATATTTTGAGAATTTTTTCCATGTACTTGTTGGACATTTGTATGTTTTCTTTTGAGAAATGTCTGTTCAGGTCTTTTGCCCATTTTTTAATTGGGATATTTGGTTTTTTTGCTATTGAGTTGTTTGAGTTCCTTTTTTATTCCAGATATTAGCCCCTTGTCTGAAGTGCAGTTTGCAAACACTTTCTCCCATTCTGTAAGTTGTTTCTTCACTTTGTTGATAGTGTCCCTTGCTGTGCAGAAGCTTTTAAGTTTGACATAGTCCATTTGAGTATTTTTGCTTTAGTTGCCTGTGCCTTCACAGTCTCACTCAAAGAAGCACTGCCCACTCCGATTTGGCGCACTGTTTCCCTTATGTTTTCTTCTAGTAGTTTCACTTTTCAGTCTTAAATTTAGGTCTTTAATCCATTTTGAGTTGATTGTTGTGTATGGTGAGAGATACGGGTCTATTTTCAATCTTCTGCATGTGGATGTCCAGTTTTTCCAGCACCATTTATTGAAGAGGCTGTCCTTTCCCCACTGTAAATTCTTGCCACCTTTGTCAAAAATCAGTTGGCTGTGGCTGCATGGGTTTATTTCTGGGCTCTCTATTCTGTTCCATTGGTCTATTCGTCTATTTTTATGCCAGTACCATGCTGTTTGGGTTACTATAGCTGTATAGCATACTTTGAAGTCAGGTAGTGTGATGTTTACAACTTTCTCCTTTTTGTTCAAGATTGTTTTACTATATAGGGTCTTTTGTGGTTTCATACAATTTTTAAGATTTTTTTTTCTATTTCTGAGAAGAATGTCCTTGGTATTTTGGGGATTGCTTTGAATGTGTAGATTGCTTTGGGTAAAATGGACTTTTTGATGATGTTAATTCTTCCAACCCAAGAACATGGGATATCTTTCCATTTGTTTGTGTACTTTTCAATTTTTTTCACTAATGTTTTATAGTTGTCATTGTAGAGGTCTTTCACCTCCTTCATTAAATTTACTCCTAAATTTACTTCATTTTTTTGGTAACTACCATGAATGGAATTATATTCTTGATTTCTTCTTCATGTATGTCATTATTGGCAAATAGGAAGGCTATTGATTTTTGTGTGTTGATTTTGTACCCTGCTACTTTACTGAATTCATTTATTAGTTCTAGTAATTTTTTTCTTTTTTTAGGGTCTTCTATGTATGTGATCATGTCATCTGCAAATAGGGATAGTTTGACTTCCTCCTCTCTAATTTGAATGTCCTTATTGCTTTTTCTTGCCTTATTGCACTGGCTAGAACTTCCAGTACTATATTGAATAAGAGTTGGGAAAGTGGACATCTTTCCCTTGTTCTATATCTTAGAGAGAAAACCTCTAATATTTGTCCATTCAGTATGATATTAGTTGTGGATTTGCTGTATATGGCCTTTATTGTACTATACATACCTTGTATACCTAATTTGTTGAGTATTTTTATCATGAAGTGGTGTTGGATTTTATCAAATGCTTTTTCTGCATCTATTGAAATAATCATATGGTTTTTTTCCTTCATTTTGTTCATGTGATGTATCACATTTATTTATTTGTATATGTTGAACCACCCTTGCATCCCTGGGATGAATCCCACTTGATCATGTTGAATGATACTTTTTTTTTTTTCTGACTGGTAAGGGGATCACAATCCTCGACACGGTGTCGTCTGCACCACGCTCAGCCAGTGAGCGCACTAGCCATCCCTATATAGGATCCGAACCCATGCCCTCGGTGCTACCAGTGCTGCACTCTCCCAAGTGAGCCACAGGACCAGCCCTGAATGATATCTTTAACATGTTTTTGGATTCTGTTTGCTAATATTTTACTGAGGATCTTCATATCTGTGTTCATTAGGGATATTGGTCTATAGTTTTCTTTTTTTTGTTGTGTCATTTTCCAGTTTGGGTATGAAGTTAATGTTGGCCTCATAGAATGAGTTTGGAAGTATTCCCTCATCTTCAAATTTTTGGAAGAGTTTGAGAAGAACTGGCATTAGTTCTTTAAATGTTTGCTAGAATTTGGCAGTGAAGCTATCTAGTCCTGGGGTTTCTTTGTTGGGAGACGTTTTATGACTGCTTTAATCTCTTTACTCGTTATTGGTCTATTTAGGTTTTCTAGTTCTTCATGGCCCAACCTTGGTAAGTGGTATGTGTCTCGGAATTTATCCATTTCTTCTAGGTTTTCCAGTTTGTTCACATATAGTTTTTCATAGTAGTCTCCTATAATCCTTTGTATTTCTGTGGTATCAGTTGTAATGTCTCCTTTTTCATTTCTGATTTTACTTATTTGTGTCTTTTGTCTTTTTTCTTCATTAGTTTAGCAAAAGCTTTATCAATTTTGTTTATCTTTTCATAAAACCTACTCTTTGTTTCATTGATCTTTTGTATTGTTTTTTTCATCTCCAATTAATTTATTTCTGCTCTGATCTTTATTATTTCTCTCCTAGTAATTTCAGGTTTGGTTTGTTCTTGTTTTTCAAGCTCCTTGAGGTGTATTGTGAGGTCGTTTATTTGAAGTCTTTCTTCTTTTTTGATGTAGGTATTTATTGCTATGAACTTCCCTCTTAGAACTGCTTTGGCTGTAGGTCAAAGGTCCTGGTATATTGTGTTTTGTTTTCATTTTTCCCAGGAATTTTTAAATTTCCTTTTTGATTTTTTCTTTGACCCATTTATTGTTTAGAAGCATACTGTTTAATTTCCATGTATTTGTATCATTTCTAGTGTCCCTTTTGTTGTTGATTTCTAGTTTTATTCCTTTGTGGTCAGACAAGGTAGTTGATATGATTTCAGTTTTAACTCTGTTGAGACTTGTTTTGTGACCTAACATATAGTCTATTCTAGAGAATGTTCCATGTGCTGCTGAGAAGAATGTGTATTCTGCAGCTGTTGGATGAAATGTTCTATACATGTCTAATAGGTCCAATCAGCCTAGAGTAGAGATTTAATTCTGATGTTTCCTAGTTAATTTTCTGTCTGGATGATCTGTCCTTTGGTGAAAGTGGGGTATGAAAGTCCCCAACTATTATTTTTGTTGGAGTCTATTTTTCCCATTAGGTCTAATATTTTATATAACTTTTATATACTTATATATTTATATTTTATATATTTATATTGCTTTATATAACTGGGTGCTCCAGAGTTGGGTGCATATATATTTAGAATTGTTATGTTGATATTGTTTAATTAATCCCTTTATCATTATGTAATGATCTTCCTTATCTTTTTTTTACTTTTTTGGCTTCAAGTCCATTTTATCTGATATAAGTATAGCTACTCCTACTCTTTTTTGGTTTCCATTTGCATGAAATGTTTTTTTCCATCCCTTCATTTTCAGATGACGCATATCTTTATAGGTTAAGTGAGTTTCTTGTAGGTAGTATATTGTTTGTTCCTGTTTTATAATCCATTGAGCCACTCTTTTAATTGAGGTATTTAATCTATTTACATTTAGAGTTCTTATTGATATATAGGGAATTGTTACTGCCATTTTGTTCCTTTTCTTCTGGCTGTTTTGTTGATGTCTTTTTCCTTTTTTTCAATCTTACTGTTTTCCATTGTGATTGAATGATTTTTTCTAGCAGAGTATTTTGATTTCTCACTATTTTTATGTATCACATGTTTTTTGTGTTATGGTTACCATGAGTCTTACAAAAAACATGTTATAGTTATAACAGATTATTTTAGACTAATAACAAATTGACTTTGATATCTAAGAAAAAACAAAGCTAAGTTTATGCTTTCATGTCATTCTCCTTCACTTTTGACAATTTGTTGTTTCAAGTTACATCTTTTAACATTGCCTGTCTCTTAGGTTGTTATATATGCTAGTGTCTTCTTGTTAGGTTTGTCCTTTAGTCTTCATACTAAGGACGTACGTGGTTTATTCACCACCCTTATGACAATGGAGTATTCTGAGGTAGTCTGTGAACTTACCTTACTAATGAATTATGTACCTTCAAATGTTTTCTTGCTGCTTCTTAGCATCATCTTCTTTCAGATAGAAGAACTCCCTTTAGCATTTTTTGTAATGCACGTCTAGTGTTGATGAATTCTCTTAGCTTTTGGATTGTCTGGGTTCGTTTCTCTTTTATATGTGAAGGTTTGATGGATAGAGAATTCGTGGCTGACAGTCTTTTTCCTTCATACCCGGAATATATCATCCCATTCTCTTCTGGCCTGTGGGATTTCTACTGAGAAATCCACTGACAGACATACAGGGACTTTGTTGAATGTTATGTGCTCCTTTTCTCTTGCTGCTTTCAGTATACTTGCATTTTCTTTGATTTTTGATAATTTGATTATGATGTACCTTGGGGTGTTCCTTTTTGGATTGAATATGATTGGCGATTGAATATGATTGATGACCTCTGAGCTCCCTATACCCGGATGCTGTCATCTTTCTCCATACTTGGGAAATTTTCAGTCATTATGTCCTTGAATATGCCTTCTACAACTCTTCCTTTTTCCTCTCCTTCAGGTATGCCAGTTATGTGGTTATTTTATTTGAGGGAGTCCCATATTTGCTGTATTTCTGTTTCATTTTTTATTTATTCTTTTTGCTCCTCTGACTTGATAATTTCATTTGTTCATTGTGCTTATTAATTCTTTCGTCTGTTTGATTAAGTCTGCTGTTGGAGCTTTCTATCACATTTTTCAATTCAGATAATTTATTCCTTATTTCTACAATTTCTATTTGTTTTTTCTAGTTGATTCAATTCTTCTGTCAAGTTTCTCATTGTGCCCCTGTGTTGTTTTCCAGATATAATTTAATTTTCTATCTATATTTTCTTATGACTTCCTGAACATCCCTAAGAGGGTTATTCTCAATTCTCTGTCAGAATTTCATAAATCCACTGTTCCTCTAGGCTATTGCTGGTGCTTTGTGTGTCATTGTCATATTTCTCTGTTCTTTCTCAATCTTTGTGTCTTTATGTGTTTTTGTGTGTTGATGCCTGGGCACCTGAGGAGACTGCTACCTCTTCTAGGTCCTATAGGTGTTCTTTGGTGGTGTCAGACCTTTATTGGTTAATATCAGGGCTTTGTCTCTGGTCTGTGGTTTTGGTTAATGCCAAAATTGGGGGAATTTCCTGTGGGGACCAGCACTTCAGCTCTGTGGTTGTACTAAATTGCTGCTTTGCTGCTGATTCTCTTGGGAAGCTTTTTGCGCAGACCAAATTTTAATTGTTGGCCTTTTAAGCACTTCCAGGTCTTGTGAGGTCAGATACACCTGGGCTGTGTGGAAATTCTGGCCCGGGACTGAGTCTTCCCCACAAACTGTACCCCCTGCAGTTCTATCACCCTGACCAGTCTCCGCTGAGTGAGTCTGTGCCAATCAGAAGGCAAATGAGCTGCCCATGCTGCACCCCAGTGTTCTCCCCATGGGCCAGCCTCTCTCCCTCACTCCAAGTTTCTCATGGGGAGGGCCATGTGCGGGTCCCTTGAGATGACTCACTGTCCTCTGGGTGGTTTCTTTGGTCATTTGTGGCCCTTGCTCCTATGTGGGTCCATTGGAACACTGTCCATGTCTCACTGGCCTGCGGTCTAATAGAGTGTGCTCTGAGGCCCTCTTCTCCCCCGCAGATTCCAGGCAGCATCATGAAAAGGGCTCAGCTGTTCTTTTGCTGATTCCTGCTCCATGTGCTGTAGCTTCTTCCTGCCTCTCACAGGGCTGACCCTGACATGGCCAGGGCTTGAAATGGTCAGAGTAGTTTCTTCTTTCTCTTGCAGTGGCTTCTCCTGCCATCACAAACTCCATGGCTTTCTTCTCCTCTTCCCTGGAGCTCCAGTGGTCCCAGGTTGGCAGTCGTTTCTTTTTAGTAGTTGTAAATTGATTGTGGGGTACAATGACACACACTGGGGATTGTCTATTCTGCCATCTTGATGATGTCCTCTCCGGTTGCATTATTTTTAATATAAGTCTCTCTCATAGAAAGTCCATGTTGTCTTTTACTGCTTAAAAAATCTCAAAAGACATGTTTAATTCAGAAAAACATTTGTATAAATTAGTCCTTCACATGCTTGTCTGATCATAAGATCACCTAGAGTGTTATTTTAAATTCTCTTAGAGTTTTTGATTCGATACCTCTGGAATGAGCCCTAGGAATTGGAATTAACAAAAATAACTCTGGGTGATGTTTCAATCAGACAAATTTGAAAAACATTGAAATGTATATATGGATTTTTAAATTAAATTTTATTTAATTGTATTTGTGTATATAAAAATATCTTTTTTTCCCCAACTACTAAAACATAGAGACAATGACCAAAGTTAATAAAGTATAAATGTATTACCTATTAGCTCAGGTGATGAAAAATAAACTTGAAAATTTTTTTCATGAAACAAATTCTAATAAATATTCTGTTTCTGACATTTAATAACATTTTGGCAGTCTAATGTTTCTCAGTTTTTAACTTACTTGTAAATCCTGAGAATGTGAATGGGTTTTCCTTTTAACAAAAGACAGCCTCCAATTTTCAACAGAAAACACATTCTGAGAGAAATACTGCTAACTTAGATATTAACATTTTGTCTTCAAAGCAAGTTTTTCTTTAGATTTTCATTAATCTGTATAAAACAGTCAAGCTTTAAAAATTATAAATGTGTTTTGAATCCATGTGAAATATACTTCAAAAAGTTTGTAGAAAATAGAATTGAAAGATAATACAAACTTTTTGAAGGCCCCTTGTACAGCAATAGTGGTATGTCTGTATCTCTGATTAATTAGAAAAAGTCTTCAAGGAAAGGGCTGAGCTGTCCAATATTAAATTCTATATAGAGTATTATTGTGTGCCAGGTTTCATTGTAAGTAAAAAAGCAACTTTAAGATTTCCATTGTTATTATTGGTATCATTGTTATTATTCCCATTTTACAGATGAAGAGACTGAAGCTTAGTGACAATAAATAACTTATCCAATACTGCATAGTTATTTAGGTATTAAATAGCAGATCTGGGTCGTGGACCGGTAAAGTCTGGCTCAAAACAAAACAACAAAAACAAAAGAACTTATGTTCTTTACCGCTATACTCTATTGCTACTTTATCTTAAATCTTTCTCTTAAATATATTGATAAAATGCAAACAATGTTAAATTGGTATTCTTCACAGCCCGATAGACATTTTTTTCCAATTTGAAAGTGAAAATCTGGAAAAATTGACAACTCTTTGTTTGTGATCTCTGGATACCTGCTGTGGCAGAGGTTGTCCAGAACACAGACCAACCTGCTGCTTGTTGTTGCTGCTGCTGTTACTGCCATTAAACCTAAGAGCATAAGGGAAGTTTAGTATCTCATTAAATAGAACTGACGTTCATAACTAGCTAAGGGTTTAGGCAGGTATTCTCAAAAAGTCTTTGAGTTGTAAAATAAACGCATTTGGCTGGGTTATTTTCTTAAGTTTCCTTACCTAAATTGAAGAAGCAGACACCGGATTGGTGGCAATCTCTTTACGTGAAACTGTCATCCTTCTGTCTCTGAGACCTGTATTGCTTCATTTAAACACAGAAGCAAGCCCAGACATAGTTTTACAACAGGACTTTACAAAGAAAACAGTCCTCTATGAATGTTATACATTCTAATTTTTTTAAAAGAAGACATGCAAACTGACTCTGCTCCAGGTTGTGAAACTCTTATGCCCTTGGGTTGCTGATTTACAAGCTTGATGTCAACATGCTGTCTCTTTTTATGTTTCAGTTAATAATGCAGTTATGCAAGCGTCTTAAGCTCCAAGCACGTCATCATTGATATTACAAATTGTATATAGTTTTACAACTCATTAAATTCTCATCCTTCTAGCCCAAAACCTAGGCTTCGGGCCCAGGCTACAGACTAATCTCATAACAACAAAAAAAAAAACAAAAAACTGTGAAATCACCAGAGTTGATAGTTGAAATCATTATCCCCAGTCAATTGATTTATGGGTGTACATAGCTTTGCAGTCCAATAGAAATATACCTATGGCACAATTTAGGTAATTTCGAAAAGCAGAAGTTTTAGCATCCTGTCAGTAAGTATTTGTTTCCAAATGAAGCTATGTAAGTGGCACACAGAATAACAGTGTGGGCTGTTTCTCTACAAAATGATAAAGTTTTAGATTATCTCATAAATGGATAAATTTGTAATCAATGCTACTTTCCCACTTCTGCATGTTATAATTCAGCAAGGCCAGTCTTCCCTCTCAACCTTACAATATCATTATGCGGAAGGTCTCCTGTGATTCTAGACACTAACGATTGTTCAGAATTTTCACTGGCCAGGTGATTAATTCTGCCCCAACTCAGTGCTCCAGACACAGAGAGAGGCCAAGAAATATCTGTTGGCTAAAAATAGTCACTACATTTAACTGATTTAACTGTTATCTAAAATAAAAAAAATAATAATATCATTGGCCAAAGCCCACAGTAGGAAAGAACAATTAAAAAATTAAGAAATTAATTAATTGTTCTCACATGTTTCTATTTACAAAGCTATTCATCTGTTTGTTTAAACATATATATTATACATGCACACATATTTAAAGAAAGATGCTCTTGCAAAATATCTATAGAGCCTGGCTTTTTATGTGAAGTAAAAAAAAGATGAGTTTTCATAATTAAAAAATTAAAATAATGACTCTCTTTTTACTTGTACACATATTAGTATTGATAACAGACTTATAAAGACAACTTTATTTAAAAATCTCTTATGAAAAAACATTTTTCCAATCTGGCTATACATGACAAATGTTCGTCCCAAGGCTTCGACCTCCTAGTTTCTACTGCCAACTACACTTTTAGTATGTTCACACTATGCAAAATTTATAACCTATTTCTACAGCTTATGTATAAATTATCATATATGTCAGCCCTAAAAATATGACGGGCCTGCAGAGATATTTTATGTGACCTTCAGCCACCTCAGCATACTGACTCAAACTTCAGAATAGTTAGGGGAGGAGAGAATGAAGGAAAATTGTTTTAGGAGCTTTAAAGCCATACTCCAAAGGACTCAACTTCAAAGCCATCTCACTTTGATGCATATACAGATTACAGTAAATAGATTATGAGTTGAAATAATAATAGATTATGTTGACAAAACAGTAGCATTTGACAAAGAATAAACCAAATCTTTTTGGAACAAAAAGAGGGAAAAAAAAAATAACAAGAAATTCTTTATGGAATGGTTCTTCATGTAAAGTACCTTTCTCTCTCTCTTTTTTTTTTGTTCTGTTGTTCCTAACCCAGATTTTTCCGACTAGTTTTAGACAGGGATCAAAGTTAAAGGACGACATCAGTTGGCCACGCATAAAACATCTGTGATTGCTTCCCAGCCAGGATCACCTCTGATTGCCTAGCATCCAGTGTAAAATCATATAGTAGCCTATCAATAAACATTCACGAAATTAAAAATGTAATCTGTATTATGGTGAAGAAGAACCCTGTTGCCAAAAAATTTCAATCTTGTAGCAAGGTTATCAGAGAGGCAACACTACTGGTACTGATGTCTCATTTATCCGTAAATCCTATGGAATTTATTTTAACACCATTTCACCAGTGTTTCTTTATAAGGGAAAAATTTAGGTTATGTGTCTGATTTATTTATGCTTTGATAATCAGGAGTATTTTATGAAAGCCACAAAGGCCTAAGAAGGCTTTTTTTTTAATTGTCATTTATAAACTACTCAAAGCCTTTTTTTTTTAAATAAACTGAAATTATCTTTTTCCTAGAATAAACAATTTTACTTTACACATTACTTTTATTCTAAAAGGGATCTGAACTCCAAACGTAACTTTTTGTTTTCTTTTTCTGTTAACTGGTATACAAAGAGTGAACATGACACCAAATATAGACACCTACAGGCCTTGAGTCTGATTATTATGCCCAGTAGGGCATACAGATCTAAATACAGTCATGATTGAAAGGTAATACCATTCGTTTTGTAACTCTTGATCATCCAAGCTGCTGATGTTTGTATAATTATGACATACGGCATCTCATAATGCATGAGTTAATGAGTACTCTTAAAATATTATGTTACATAGGCAGCAATTGTAAATCCAATCAATTCCTAATGTTAGGGGAAAAATTAGAGGTCAAATGACTGAAACGCAAATATTTACAATTCTACTGCTTGTAGTTTTCATCTTGGATCATGTGCAAATGAAGTTGAGTTATGAGCAAGATAGATGAGAGTACTTCATGTTCTGGATAGAGGGTAACATGTCTTCTGGAACTGATGTTAGTAATAAATAAACTGAGGGATTCCGCAATCAGCATCTGGCAAAAGCAACAAGGGAGAAAGAACTATCCCAGGGATATGTTTTATATCCAAGTCAGAGTTTCGAGAAGAGGCTGGGGAGCATGTGCTCACATTTCTCATGAGCAGGATGTATTTTTGATTGCTTGAACATGAGTAGGAATAGACTGGTTAGTGGCAGAAGAGTGAGCCCCCATTAGGGGAAAATGCTGAGATAATGCTGGGACCCAGTTTCCGTAAATGCAGCATAAGTAGGCGAAAAATCTCATAACAAAGCAGGAACTGCATTTTCTAGACATGAAACAAAAGGTCAGAATAAAACCAGAGCAAAATGGATTCAATGGTGAGTTTCCCTGAGAGCTCAGTTACAAATATTTAAACTTCCCTATGTTGAAGTTAGGTTTGGTCCCAGATGCCAGAGCAGAACTGACCTTACAGGCGAGGTAGGTGTGAGGAGGTGGGTGCTGGCGACCGGTGGGTGGGAGTCCAGGGCAGAAAACTACTATTAACTTCAGCCTAAATTCCTTCCTTCTTCCTCTTTGGACCTGTTCCTAATATTTAGCACTTTATTTAGGTCATGTCTTAATTATAAAGCTAATACGGCTTAAAATGCCAAGGTACAAGGTACACATTGATATAAGTGTGCCCAGCCCCTTTCAAAAGAACACATTTCTTGCTGACCCCCAAGACTTCATCCACATGCCTTAGTTTTGGGGGGAAAAATGACTTGACAGATGACTGAAGAAATGCTAATATTGTGATTACTTCTGAATGATTTATCAGAATTCTGGTGCCTTAAGAAATGAAAAATAAAATAAAAGAAGCTTTTTAAATTCATTTTTAAATACGGGGAGAGAGTTTTAAAAATCTGGGTCTTTCATTCAGTAAACGTTTCTTGAGGGCCTAGCATTGTGCTGGCCATTTAAATAGTGGAGTGAGCTGATAAGAAACTGTTCCTGATCTCAGGAAGCTTACAACCTAGCAGGGAAAGTAAACAAATAAAGAGGCGGTTGCTACTGTTATAACAGGGAAAAGGCTATGTCCTATAGAAACACATTATCTGTGCCCTGTGCCTGCAGAAAGTCCTGGTTAGCCAAGGGGATAATGTAGGCACAGGATGGAGAGGTGGAAAGAGAGAAGAATGTCAGGCAGAAGGGGCATTGTATGTGGAGGCCTAGAAGCAACTGAGCCAATGATACACTGCAAGAAAAGAAAATTAAGCTGAACTAGAACTCCTAGCACCAAACGATCCAAAGGTAAGGCTGCAAAAGCAGGTGCCACCAAGTCATTTTCTATCTAGAAACCTCGTGGTGGGGCCTAGGTACCTGCATTTTCTAAAGCAGATTCTAACATCTAAAAGAACTGAGAGTCTGTTCTGAACAAACTCCTTCCGTGTCATGGAATTCTTTCCTTAAAAGTTTAAACCCATCGCTAAGTGCTGTGTCGTGGTCAACTGCCTTTGCTCTCACTGCACAACTGTATGGGCTTGGTGAGTAGACCTAAGGAGCAGGTGAGAATGAGATTTGAGCTGGTGTTTCAGCCACTGTAGTCCCCAAAATTCCTATGATAAGATGCACTGGGCCACATGTATTCCCAAGTCCCACCCACATCATTTTAACAAGCATCCCCAGCTGATTGTGACACTATTATTAGGGGATCACTTTGTGAAGTACTGGCATATTTTTGAAATAGGTCATAGATATTTCATGCCTTTAAAAGGAATGTTTAATTTTGTAGAGAAGTTGTTTCTTCCATATATTTCATCCTAAATTTTAAAATGTTGACTGAAAAAAGAAAATACAGTTTTGAAGTATCAAGATTTTCTTTCTCTATCCTAAAAGTACTTTCTCTCTCTGAAAGAAAATTGATTACTTTTTTTTGCTTTTCAATTTAAGAGATTGCTTTAGGAATATCATTAAAATATTTAGCAAATATTTTCAGTAATAAATTTTTTAAATATGTTTTTACTCTTTTCCAAATGTTCTTTTTCATGGTAGTGAAAACACTTTCCACTCAGGGAATGAATATCATGTAAAGTTTTACGTCTATAAACTGAATTCAGTTTTTCACTGGGATTGAACACAACAACATCTGTAAGCCATTGAAAGGAAATTCTTTTGGAAAGCTCTATAGTTTCACTCTGCTGAATGGTTTTCACTTGGAATGAAGTTATTCATATGTTTCATGACATTTCAAAAGCAGTTGTGATCTAAATTAATAAGAATAAATTTTATTTTAGTCAATATATTACAAGTCAGTTCTCACAAACTTTTTTTAATACTTAGTATATTCTTGAAAATATCTTTGGACAAATTTTTATATTAAAATCATTATTTTAGTTAGTTTCAAGATGGCGGTGGCTGCCACGGTTGGCGCGGAGCAGCTGAGGTGGAAAAGGCGGCCACTGCGCCTTAGGCAGCCGGGAAACTTGTGGACTTTCCTCTTGCCATCTCTTAAGGGAGGACCGCTGCTGGTGGCCGGTCGTGGGGGCTGACCGCCACTTTGCCCTCGGCAGGAGAGGCTGCCTCATTTCCAGACAACAGCTTTGAAGTATGGAGCAGGAAAAGAACTGTTTCTTAGCTATAAAAGTGCGTCTCTAAACAGGGAACACAGCGCGAGGGCTGCTATGGATGCAGACAGGATCCTGGAGGCTGGGGCCGTGCTGAAGGTGGCCAGCTGCCCTATTCATGATTCGAGGTTTCAGGCTGGCATAAAAGAAGATTCCTGGGAGCACCCGAGCCACGCCGCGGGACCGAGCGAGCAGCCCAAGGTGGCGGGAACCGAGAACGGGGAAGGCAACAAACCAGAGGCAGAGAGTGAGCGCCTGACCTGGCACAGCCCTGTGAGTGACCCCCGACTCACCCCTGCTCGGAGGGCAGATGCCCACCTGGCTTCCACCTGCATCACCGGGCCACTCCCCGCCCTGGGGCTGCCTCCATTTTCTCAGGTGTGGCAGCTCCGGCCCAGCTCAGCCAAGCCTGTCCTCCTTGCCTGAATCGGCTCCTCACTGAGCCTTCCCACTTCCTTGCCCCAGCGTGGGGCTTCCCGGGGCCTGTGGGCTGGCCTCCCCTCCCACTCCCTCCACGGTTCTCTGGTGGGGCTGGTGGCGTGGGGCGTCCCAGCCAGCGTCGGGAGGGCAAGGAAGTATGGGCAGGGCCAACTGTCACTCCACCACACCCTGGACTCCAGCCCCCAGTAAACTTCCTGTTACTGGGAGGCAGATACCATCTCTGCGGCCACCAGTTCGGAAAAATGCCTAACCAATTTCTGGTTAGGAATAGTGTGGTAGGAGAGTTCCCAAGTCCACTTGAACCTGCCGGAGAGCTGATTGCAGGTGGGCACCGGACTCGGTCCGTGCCGGGGGGATACAAAGGTGAACCGTGTGCTGCGGGCTCCTCCCCCGAGGAGCTCACGCTCTGGTGTGGGAGATAAGACAAGTACACAAATAACCGTGATACCAGGAGGAAGGTGATAAGTCCCGAGAAAGATCTACATGGTGCTACAAAGGCACCCAGAGCGACCGGTCGTCTTTGCCTAGCAGAAACCTGGTAGACTTCCTGGGTGAGGCGGTGCCCATTTTCCCAGGTGCCTCCATTTTCCCAGGTGCAGGCAGCTCCGCCCGCTCGGCTCGGCCATCACTGAGTCTTCCCACTTGCCTGGCCCGGCGCGGGGCTTTCCGGAGCCTGCAGCCGGCCTCCCCTCCCACTCCCTCCGTGGTTCTCTGGCGGGTTGGTGGCGTGGGGCGTCCCCGGCCAGTGTCGGGAGGGCAAGGAAGTATGGGCGGGCTGACTGTCAGTCCACCACACCCTGGACTCTGGCCCCGGTAAACTTTCTGTTACTGGGAGGCAGATACCATCCCTGTGGCCATCAGTTCGGAAAAAAGCCTAACGAATTTCTGGTTGGGAACAGTGTGGTAGGAGAGTTCCCAGGTCCGCTTGAACCTGCCAGAGAGCTGGCTGCAGGCAGGCGCTAGACTCGGTTTATACCGGGGGGATACAAAGGTGAACAAGTCCCGAGAAAGATCTACACAGTGCTACAAAGGCACCCAGAGAGACCGGTCGTCTGTGCCTAGCAGAAACCTGGTAGACTTCCTGGGCGAGGCGGTGCCGAGCAGGGTCTTGAAGGCCCAGCTGATAGATGAGGGTTGCAGAAGACACGCCCCAGCCCAGCACAGTGCGCACAGAGTGGGGAGACGTGCGGCCAGGGAGGCGGAGACTCGACAGAAACCACACACCCTGTGGGGTCACCACTGCACGATCCAACAGCCTGAGCCAGAGCACACGGAACAGGGAGAAGTCCTGCACAGGAAGTGAAAGCTCAACAGCGATCACACACCCTGTGGTACGTGATCCACCAGCCCAGCCAAGTCCAAGCTGACCAGAGAGGTGGCTCCCCGGAGAAGCCCAAGACCCGAGGCAACCACACACACAAGGCACTAGAGGCCAACTGAGCAGCCACGGAGGTAGCCATACGAAATTGGCAACCACAGAAACATCCTCGTTAGTTGTTAGGCTCAAACCGGTGGACTGTGAAACCCCCTGCCAAAATGAATAAACATCAAAAAAAAGATACCAGAAATACAAAAAATCAAGAAAGTATACCACCAAAAGTTAATAAATCTCAAACTCTAGATCCTATAGAACAAGAAGCCCTTGAAATGACTGACAAGGAATTCCAAGTGATAATTCTAAGGAAACTGAATGAGATACAAGAAAACTCAGCTAGACATCATGATGAAATGAGGAAAAGTATACAGGATCTGAAAGAGGAAATGTACAAGGAAATCAATGTCCTGAAAAAAAATGTAGCAGAACTTGCTGAACTGAAGAAGTTATTCAGCGAAATAAAAAACACAACGGAGAGTTTAAACAGCAGGCTTGTCGAGGTTGAAGAGAGAACCTCTGAACTTGAAGATGGGCTGTTTGAAATAACACAAGCAGACAAAAAGAAAGAAAAAAGAATCAAGGACATTGAAGAAAATCTGAGAGAGATATCAGACAACCTTAAGCGCTCAAATATCCGGGTCATGGGTATTCCAGAATGGGGGAAAATGGAGATTCCATTGAAAACATATTCAAAAAAATAGTGGCAGAAACCTTCCCAGGTATAGGAAAAGTCACAGATCTTCAAATCCAGGAAGCTCAACGATCTCCAAATGTATTCAACCCAAAAAGGCCTTCTCCAAGACATGTCATAGTCAAATTGGCAAAACTCAGAGACAAAGAGAGAATCTTAAAAGCTGCAAGAGAGAAGCATCAAATCACCTATAAGGGAGCCCCAATCAGGCTAACATCAGACTTTTCATCACAAACCCTAAAAGCTAGAAAAGAATGGGATGATATTTTCAAAATACTAAAAGACAAAGATTGCCAGCAAAGAATACTCTACCCTGCAAGGCTATCCTTCTGAAATGAAAGGCAAATAGTATATTTCTCAGACAAACAAAAACTGCGGGAGTTCACCACCACACGACCACCCTTACAAGAAATCCTCAAGGGAGTACTGGGTTTGGTTCCTGAAAAATAACTACCACTGCCATAAAAACCCAAGAAAAATCTAAACCCGCTAGTATAATAAAAATGGCATTCATGAAGAGAAAACAAGCCAACAAAAACGCTATCTACAACCTAAGGAACCAACAAACACAGAAACCAAACAGCAAATCAGAAAGCAAGGAACAAAAGACACCTAAGACAGCCAAACAACTAATAAAATGCTAGGAATAAATCAACACCTTTCAATAACACCTCTTAATGTAAAAGGCTTAAATTCCCCAATCAAAAGACACAGACTGGCTGACTGGATCAAAAAGGAGGACCCAACTATATGCTGCCTACAAGAGACCCAACTCACCCATAAAGATTCACACAGACTAAGAGTGAAAGGATGGAAAAAGATTTACCATGCAAACAGAAAAGAAAAATGAGCTGGAGTAGCTATTCTTATATCTGACAAAATAGACTTTAAACTAAAAACCATAAAAAGAGACAATGAGGGACACTACTTAATGATAAAAGGACTGATCCATCAAGAAGACATAACAATCATAAATATGTACGCACCCAATGTTGGAGCAGCCAGATTTATAACACAAACTCTATTAGACCTAAAGAAGGAAATAGACACTAATACCATAATAGCAGGGGACCTGAACACCCCACTGTCAATATTAGACAGATCATCTAGGCAAAGAATCAGTAGAGAAACACAAGATCTAAACAAGACTCTAGACCAATTGGAATTGGCAGATATCTACAGAACATTCCACCCAACAACCTCAGAATATTCATTCTTCTCATCAGCACATGGATCATTCTCCAGGATAGATCACATATTAGGTCACAAATCAAGTCTCAATAAATTCAAAAAAATTGGAATTATCCCATGTATCTTCTCAGACCACAATGGATTAAAACTAGAAATTAATAACAAATGAAACTCTGGAAACTATACAAACACATGGAAATTAAACAGCATTCTACTTAATGACATATGGGTCCAAGAAGAAATCAAGCAGGAAATCAAAAAGTTTATTGAAACTAATGAAAACAATGATACATCATACCAAAACCTGTGGGATACTGCAAAAGCAGTATTGAGGGGAAAATTTATTGCATTAAACGCTCACTTCAGAAGAATGGAAAGATGGCAAGTGAACAACCTAACACTTCACCTTAAAGAACTAGAAAAACAAGAACAATCCAAACCTAAAGTTAGCAGACAGAAAGAAATCATTAAGATCAGAGCAGAACTGAATGAAATTGAAACCAAAAAAACAATTCAAAAGATCAATGAATCCAAATGTTGGTTTTTTGAAAAGATAAATAAAATTGACAAAACATTAGCATGGCTAACTAAAAAAAGAAGAGAGAAGACTCAAATAACAAAAATTAGAAATGAAAAAGGCGTTATTACAACTGATTCATCTGAAATACAAGGAATCATTCGAGACTACTATAAACAACTATACGCCAACAAATTTGAAAATCTGGAGGAAATGGATAAATTTCTGGACACACACAAGCTCCCAATACTGAATCAGGAAGACGTAGAAAATTTGAACAGACCAATAACAATAAAGGAGATTGAAGATGTTATCAGAAGGCTCCCAACAAAGAAAAGCCCAGGACCAGATGGATTCACAGCAGAATTTTACCAAACATTCAAAGAGGAATTGACACCGATTCTTTACAAACTATTCCAATAGATTGAAACAGACGTAAATCTTCTAAACTCATTCTGTGAAGCAAACATCATCCTGATACCAAAACCAGGTAAAGATATAACCAAAAAAGAAAACTACAGGCCAATATCCTTGATGAATATAGATGCAAAAATCCTCACTAAAATACTAGCAAACAGAATACAGCAACACATACGTAAACTACTCACCATGATCAAGTGGGATTCATCCCAGGGATGCAAGGTTGGTTCAACATATGCAAATCAATAAATGTGATACACCATATTAATAAACTCAAACACAAGGACCATATGATCATCTCTATAGATGCTGAAAAAGCATTTGATAAAGTTCAGCACTCATTCATGACAAAGACCCTCTATAAGTTAGGTATAGAGGGAAAGTATCTCAACATAATTAAAGCCATATACGACAAACCCACTGCCAATATCATCCTGAATGGGGAAAAGCTGAAAGCTTTTCCTTTAAGAACAGGAACTAGACAAGGATGCCCACTCTCACCACTCCTATTCAATATAGTGTTGGAAGTACTAGCCAGAGCAATCAGAGAAGAGAAGGAAATAAAGGGCATCCAGATTGGAAAAGATGAAGTCAAACTGTCCCTGTTTGCAGATGACATGATCCTATATATCGAACAGCCTAAAACCTCTACAAAAAAACTGTTGGAATTGATAAATGATTTCAGCACAGTAGCAGGATACAAAATCAACACACAAAAATCAGTAGCATTTCTTTTCTCCAATAGTGAACATGCAGAAGGAGAAATCAAGAAAGCCTGCCCATTTACAATAGCCACCAAAAAAATAAAATACTTAGGAATTGAGTTAACCAAGGAGGTGAAAAATCTCTATAATGAGAACTACAAACCACTGCTGAGAGAAATTAGAGAGGATACAAGAAGATGGAAAGATATTCCATGCTCTTGGATTGGAAGAATCAACATAGTGAAAATGTCCATACTACCCAAAGTGATATACAAATTCAATGCAATCCCCATCAAAATTCCAAAGACATTTTTCTCAGAAATGGAAAAAACTATCCAGTCATTTATATGGAACAATAAAAGACCATGCATAGCCAAAGCAATGCTGAGCAAAAAAAATAAAGCTGGAGGCATAACACTACCTGACTTTAAGCTATACTACAAAGCTATAATAACCAAAACAGTATGGTACTGGCATAAAAACAGACACACTGACAATGGAATAGAATAGAGAATCCAGAAATCAACCCATATACTTACTGCCATCTGATTTTGACAAAGGCACCAAGCCTATTCACTGGGGAAGGGACTGCCTCTTCAGCAAATGGTGCTGGGATAACTGGATATCCATATGCAGGAGAATGAAACTAGATCCATACCTCTCACCATATACTAAAATCAACTCAAAAAGGATTAAGGATTTAAATATACACCCTGAAACAATAAAACTTCTTAAAGAAAACATAGGAGAAAGACTTCAGGAAATAGGCCTGGGCACAGACTTCATGAATACGACCCCAAAAGCACGGGCAACCAAAGGAAAAATAAACAAATGGGATTATATCAAACTAAAGGGCTTCTGCACAGCAAAAGAAACAATTAACAGAGTTAAAAGACAACCAACAGAGTGGGAGAAAATATTTGCAAAATATACATCTGACAAAGGATTAATATCCAGAATATATAAGGAACTCAAACAACTTTACAAGAAGAAAACAAGCAACCCAATTAAAAAATGGGCAAAAGAGCTAAGTAGGCATTTCTCTAAGGAAGATATGCAAATGGCCAACAGACATATGAAAAAATGCTCAACATCACTCAGCATCCGGGAAATGCAAATCAAAACCACACTGAGATACCATCTAACCCCAGTTAGGATGGCTAAAATCCAAAAGACTCTGAACGATAAATGCTGGCGAGGTTGCGGAGAAAAAGGAACTCTCATACATTGTTGGTGGGACTGCAAAATGGTGCAGCCTCTATGGAAAATGGTATGGAGGTTCCTCAAACAATTGCAGATAGATCTACCATACAACCCAGCTATCCCACTGCTGGGAATATACCCAGAGGAATGGAAATCATCAAGTCGAAGGTATACCTGTTCCCCAATGTTCATCGCAGCACTCTTTACAATAGCCAAGAGTTGGAACCAGCCCAAATGCCCATCATCAGATGAGTGGATACGGAAAATGTGGTACATCTACACAATGGAATACTACTCAGCTATAAAATCGAATGAAATACTGCCATTTGCAACAACATGGATGGACCTTGAGAGAATTATATTAAGTGAAACAAGTCAGGCACAGAAAGAGAAATACCACATGTTCTCACTTATTGGTGGGAGCTAAAAATTAATATATAATTCACACACACACAAAAAAAATAAAACGGTGGGGGGAAGAAGATATAACAACCACAATTACTTGAAGTTGATACGACAAGCAAACAGAAAGGACATTGTTGGGGGCGAGGGGGTTGAGGGGGAAGGGGGGAGGGAGGGAGGTTTTGGTGATGGGGAAACAATAATCAACCACAATGTATATCGACAAAATAAAATTAAATAAATAAATAAATGAATGAATGAATTTTTTAAAAAAATCATTATTTTATACTTCATCATTGTTTTAAAATTATCATTCTTTTAAAAAGACACTCTAAAATAGCAAAGGAATTCTTTGAAAGAAAATCACCCTTTGTGTCACCAGCTATAAAATAATTCCACATGATACTATCCAATCATTTTCTATAATAAAACGTGTTTTACATAGTAATTCCATGCTTTACAAGGGATCACATACAACAAGTCCTATTTCCCACATATTTCAATAGTGATTTCAGAGCTGTGTAGGTTACAAACACATACATACATATATATATACATATACACACATAAATATGCCCCAGAATATGTTAAAAGTTATGTATCTGAAAATGTAGCATTCATGTGGCTGTGTACAATTAATATGCTTTAAAAGTAGGAAACAAGAAATTTTTTTAAACTGTCAACTTTTTTGACTTTTTTAAAACAAGAAAATATTACTAAAAGAAACGAATTATCTGAGTGAACCCTTCTCTTTTTTGATTTCACATTAAAATCTTTATATCCCTAGAATCTTGCTTATACATGAATTTTGCGTCTCTCTATTTGCATACTAACTGGAAGGAAGCATAAAAAGAATAAAGAGATTTAAAGAGAAAATAAATTATCCCCCTTTCCTATTACAGTAGAGTCACTACCAGCAATCATTCACTACTTTTACAGGAAACTGCTTAACTCTAGGAAGCATTAAGAAATGACGTAAATCAAAAACTTGTTTACTTGCGTGGTACTCAAACACTTTGAAATTTTTCTTAAAATGTTCTATAGTCTTTGACTTGTACCCATTTCACTGCCCAATCAAGAGATAATACATATTTTAATTTAGGACTAGGAAATGCGAGGTCGGACTAAGGTAAGGGGTAAAATGTTTTCATATCTCTCCTGGAATTTGATCTCAAGGTAATATAGGAAATCAGGGACACCCCACTCACCAATAGATACATTAACTTATTTTTGAAAAGAGTCCTTGTTAGCCATATATTGGAGTGCTGATAGTTGTGGATGTGGGAGGGGGACCATTGTTTCTTCACCAGTCCTCAACAGCAAATAAAAAAAAATTATAAATATAATATAGAGAGAATTTTATATATATGATCATATGCATAGCTAAATAGTGACCAATATATAAATTTTATAATTATATGTTATATAATTATATGTATAATTTATAAATGTATATTTATATATGGAATATATATACATTATATATACTATCCATATCTTCCTATATATATATACACACACACCATACATTATGAAAAAGAAATAATTCTTATAATTCTTCTACCATGAACCAAAAGTGACTATTTTTTTAAAGAGTTTTAATTCTTACCTAAAGCTTCTAGAAAGAAGTTACTGAGCACCCTCTCTGCTCTTGTATAACACCACCACCATCTGCTGGAATTTAAGAATATTGTTATTAAAAGCTTTGGAAGCCCTGGGTTGCATTTTTACAACAATTGTCCTCAAGTGATTTTTACTGTAAATTTTTAAACAGCACTAAGTGACTATTTCTAAAAGGGAGTTTACTAGTAGGTGCAATATCCCTCTCCACTCAGGTCACACAAACTGAGAAGAAATAAAAGAATAGCTTTAACTTCTCCTACTCTCAATTTTCTGCACCTCCCCCATTTATAAATATACGGAATAATCCATTCACTCAACAAATAGCTATTGATTATTGACTGTGTGCCAAGATATATACTGCACATTAAGGATACAAAGTTAAACAAAATACTGGTCTCCAGGTATTAATGTACTAGAAGAACCAGATCTAAATACACAATTGCATTACAACATCAGAAGTGCCATGATCCAGCTGTGGTCAGGGTTAGAGTCTTGAGCAACGAGTCTCATCCCTTTGCTGGGCTGGGTGCACCTGGATGTAAAGCTTGGGAGAGAGGAGTTTTCTGAGCAGACGATGCATATCTTGAGTATTGAAATTTCAGTTCAAATTATTCAGACAGACAAGACAACAAGAAAAGGGCAAATAAATTTTAGAAAGTTTGGCAAGTAAGATCTGGGAACAAACCTTCCACGCTACAATCACTTGTGTATTTTTCCATTCATTCAACAGATTATTTTGAACATCATCAGAAGCAAAGCCAGGAAGGATATTATAAAATAAATAACTGCAAAACATGTAAGTGTGATAAAAATTTGAACAGTAAGAACTTTCATTCATGTACTCAGCCATGGCTCAGAAAATGTCTAAGCACTGGAGATATCAATGCCTTCAAAGAACAGGAGAGATACAATTCTAACTAGCCACATAAAATACAATAAGATGATTTCACCTAACTCTATACAAAGGGGAAAACATTGATGTGCTTGTAATGCCATGGTATGCTCCTTACAAAAATTGTTGGCCATACAGATTTTGAAAAATAAGTTTGCATTCAGTAGTTAAATAAGGCAGAATGGTAGAAGTTTACAAGCTTGAGATCTGCAGTCAAGCAGACAGGAACTGAATCCAATTTCCTCAATAGTTGTATGACCATGGGAAAGTTTATTAATCTCTCACAACGTTAGTTTTCTGTGCTTTCCAATGGGGATAACAATAGTACCTGCCTGTAGGGTAACTGTGAGGTTAAGCAAATGTAGAGTGCTTAGCACAGAGCCTGGCTCAGTGGGTTCGTGATAAATGTTGGCTGTTTCTCTTTCCTTTCCTCCTCCTTTTCCTCTAACTTTAACGATTCGCCTAGTCAGGGCACTGACCGATCAGAGAGAAGGCATAAGCAAAAGCAGAGGAGGGTGAATTAAGCCAGAACGCTAGCTCGAGGAGAAAACTGCAGATGATTAGACGTCTAACCCATCAGTTATTCTGTCCATCTACCAGTTTATAAATACTGAATACCTGTTTTATATCACACACACCCTCAGGTGTTCTAACATGTTCTAGGGGCTATATTGAAAATGTGTAGGATACAAACAGAACTATATAGATGAATGGCCAATTGTGCCTTGTGAGGAGTTTGCCAAGGAAGGCTTCATAGAAAAGCTTACATGTGAGCCCTGCATTAGAGGAATTGAGAACTCAGCCCTCATCTGTCATGAGGATTGAAAGGCATCCCAGGTACCTTAGTTCAAAGATGTGCTTGCATGCATGGATCTTAAAGTACCTTTGAATTAATGTAGAGAAAAACTCTGTCCCTTGGCTTAAGATGTGAAAAGCAATATTAAGAAGTCAATATCTAGAAGATGGTGTAAAGAAGACAAACTCTGGAAGCCTGGGAGCCACTTAATAGGGTAATGAAATAGAATGTCTTGCCTACAGATAGCTTTTCTCTGTTACGAAAAGTAAAGACCTGAATTAGATGGATTGTGACACACCAAGGGTCAAATTGGATCTTCTGAAATAAAACAGCTACATACAGAAATTTTAATAAAAATACTACTAGTATATTTAGTTGTGTTCACCAACCCTATGGTTCTTTCACAGGCAGACTACATAAAGTATACAGGAATGTTGCATCAAATTGTAATTTTATTTCTAAACACACCCCCTAAGTCGTCCTCTCAATGAACATATTTAATTCTATCTTTAAACAAAAAAATGCAGAAATGCCTAAATTTCCATCACATATATCTCTGTGCATACTGTCCTTTTATGAGAATCTTTTATTCTAGCTAGCTGTCACATTTCTGGAAAACAGTAAGGAAGGTTAAATGTGGTTTCTGATGTGTATCACATACATAAAACAGTAACTCTTCCTAATAAACTGACATAATCTGGGGACCAAGAAGCTAAGAAAGATTACATACCAAGAATGATTACTCAAGCCTTGCTTTAGAAAAAAGATTCGAAACAATTGAGACAAAAAGTGAAAAGATATTCAAAATGGGAAAATGGGGTGTTTTTAGCCAACGGTTTTCCTTTAAGCATGTGCCAGCACTTCAGGCTTTGTGAAAGCTTACATATCTCCTTCCAACTCACCAGCAGTACTTGGCCCCTTTTCTTTTCTGACCCTCTGCGAGTTGTAATTTCTGACAGTTTGCAACTGAGTGGGGACCGCCATTGCTGGGGTTAAGAGCAAGGAAGTGGGAAGGTAGCAGCCTCATTGCGGTGGTGGCTCGACCTCTGGGAAAGAGGAAGACTTGAATCACCCCCAGCTTCAAAATTACCCCACTCGATTTCTATCATTCCAACAGCAGCAGTTAAAGGAAGTTTGTCCTTACCCACCATTCCAACAGCAGCAGTTAAAGGAAGTTTGTCCTTACCCACCCTTTTCTTCACCACGGTGCAGCAAATATTAGAGACACCTGAGAGAAAATTCAGACCAGTAATAAATTAACTAGGCTCTTGCTACAAAGAAAAATAAGACAATAAGTAGGAAATAAATGGCTGAAAGGGTTTCCTCAAGCAGCAGAAATCAAGAAAGATAATGCACAAAAGGAGAACATAAAAAAGAGGGATACAAAGAAAACATGTGGGCACCATGGAGGGACCTGTGAAATAGAGTCTTAAAAAATATACAAAGACCAAACAAAGAATTAGTGATGTGAAGGGTTGGGGGGAAATGGGGGACGGCAGGGGAACCAAATCAGAGAGAAAAAGTATAAAAATTCAAAGAAAGAAAAGGGACATTAAAAGATACTGAGCTGTCACATGAGGCCACAGCACGAAAAAGCCCTGTCTTTTTGCCAAGACTTTGAAAACATAAAAAGCTCCAAATGTTGTCATTAGACATCGAATTAAAGATCCAGAAGCCTTTAAGAAACACGTGCTTTTAAATATCATGATAAATTATGCATCTATGACACAGATTAGAATGCCCTGGCCTTCAAGTAATCAATAATTCAAAAACTATGAACATGAACCTAATCCAAAGAGGAGTTTCAAAGTCAGATTCTGAAAGGATTCCTACTATTGACAAGAAAGGTGTGCCCAGCAAACTATTTCCCTTCCATCATAAAGAAAAAGGAGTAGCTTTAGCATGCACTCACATACACAACACTGGGATATTTTAGCTGAATGTTTTGTGCTAAATGGTCAGATGAATTACTCATGGATTTTTAAACCTCTGGCTTTTGTTTTTTTAATTGTAAATATTCCATCAAGTCTCCAGAACTATCAGCTACATAATGACATCTAATAGATGATTTCCACTTCTTGGAACAATGCCATGTGAATGGTAAGCCGGCTCACTGCAAAAAGGAGCAAGAGTTTTTAAGCCTTGCAACATCCAGGATATGAGCAGACATTTTTTTTCTAATATACTGTGTCAATATAAAGAAAACATAGTGACATCTAGTAGTTATTCTGCCATTTGTATTTCTGCTCAAAATATTTTCCTCCAGACTTAAACAGTGTTAAGCTATTGCTACACTTATGTGAGATGTTACATAGACTTTAAATCTGACATTTGAAATTGCTTCTAATTGAAGAGCTACATGTTGTAGTTTAAATAATAAAGATTTTTCCATACACAGTCCAACTCCTTTCTTGCAAAGTAAAAATACTCCCTTCACCCCCACCCGCTCTAATTAACCTCCACTATCTGGTCAAATAATGACATTCAAACTTAATTTTAGGATAAGTTTTTTAACCAATAGAGTGGGAGTCCTATCTTTAATGAACTTCTTGAAATACTCTATAAAATCAAGGTGTAGTCGGCAGCCAAAACTACAGGCATAGACTAACAGGGTCATTGTAATAAGTTTTATAATATATTTGTTAAATATTGTGGATTAAAGTCTCTCTTTCCTTGTTTTCCTAAACACAAATCTCTCAGCTTAACTGCTTGCAGGTATGATGATTTTCTCTGTCTCAATTTCCAGCAGCTAAAATTTCATTTAACTAGGGCATTTTAGCTGCTCCGTAGTCTCCTGCTACAATTGCATTACAGAAATTACGTACTAAGAACGCAGTGATTAAAACTGATATTTCACTTAATTACAGGGTACAGTACATGGATATTTGAATGTAACTTAATGGAAAACAAGATGCTTTATTTGCAGTGATTTTCAAAGCTTTTATTCTTGCAGAAAGCTCGCTTGTCAGTAGCTGTTGGGCCAAGTTTCAATATGCTGACTTTCTGCACAAGGAATATGGAGGAATATGCAAGAATGTGATGCTAATGATGTGGTTATACAGCAAAGTGCTTAAAATTTTTAATTCCCTTCTAAATAGTGTATTTCTCAATAAATCATCTTAATTATTTCACATCTTACTGAAGTAAACATTTAAATAGATGACAAATTTTCATAGAACTTGTATTAGTCCATTTTTGTGTTGCTATAACAGAACACCTGAGGCTGGGTAATTTATAGAGAACAGAGGCTTACGACTCTGGAACAGCTGCATCTGGGATGGGCCTCAGGCTGCTTCTACTCATGGCAGAAAGCATAGGCAGCTGGCAGGTACAAGCAGATCACATGGTGAAAGAGGAAGCAAGAGAGAGAGAGGGGAGGTGCAAGGGTCTTTTAAACAACCAGCTCTCATGGGAACTAACAGAGTGAGATCTCACTCACTACCGTCAACCCCAGGGCATTAACCTATTAATGAGGGATCTTCCCCCATGACCCAAACCTCTTCCAACATTGCCAAGTTGGGTAGCAAATTTCCACATGAGTTCTGGGGGGACAACACATCCAAATTCTATCAGTACTATACCTCAAATAGCAAATATATTATATACTTATACAACATATAGAAATATATACTCATAACTTGTATAGAACTCAACTAATAAATATACCTGGAGTCATTCTGACTTCAGTAGGAAAGGAAGTGGTTTTAGGAATGCAATTATTCATCTTATCTATTTATTTACTTTTTGAAAAGCTACATTTTAAAGTAGTGCTTTAAATTTAAGATACAATACAAAATTTTTAAATCTGGTTAAGTGTTTATATTTAAGATAACTATTTCAAATACATGCCTCGAACGGTCCACTGTTTTAAACATATAGATCATATTAACAGCAGTTTGGTTTACAGATTCAAATTTTGCTTTTTTTTTATTAAATATATACACATTCTAGTTACCTTAAGTTTGGGAGCACAAAGTACACAAAGCAGAGTGTTTCAGAGCTCTCAGAACCCACCTTCTTAGAATTCTATGGAGCTGCAGCACATGCACAGAATCATGGCCCAGGAGACTCTACAGAAAACTTTATCTCACCCACAAGATGATTTTGCCTTCTGGCTTAAGTGGACCTGTGGGGTGTGGTGAGATGAAACCACAATAGGCACTGAATAAATACTTGTCACATTAAAATTTTTTTTTTTTGCCATTTCCAAACTCTGGGACTTTGGCCAATATACTTAATCTCTCTGTGCTTTAGTATTCTCATTTTACGCCATAGATACCTCATATTACCTCACAGAGGTGAAGATTAAATGAACATTGAATGAATATGTAACATACTTGAAACAGTTCCCAGACCATATTAAGCACTCAATTAGTATTATTCATAAAAAGCCTTAGAGTCTCAGGCTGCTGGAATTAGAAGCAAGTAGCCTTGTATGTCCTGGTAACCTGAAGGGCATTGGCTACCCTCAGGAAAGAAATGCTGATCTTTGTATTGCTCCGCATGATCACTCCTTGCCATTGTGCCTTGTGAAAACTACAAAACTGTTGCAAAGAAAAGGATGAGGAAAGACGGCCCGATCTGATTGCTGAATGTGTTGCACTGGTGAAGTAAAGCTCTAGGCCTGAGGGGGCAATATGTGCTGTTTTAGTTTGTGTTTCCCATAAGCAGACTGTGAGCTGGAGATTCAAGTGGAAGAAGTATTTATTAGGTTGGTGTGGGGAAAATAGGATAATTTAGTTAGGCTCCCTTGGCTCAGGCTTGGTTGGGGGTCGAGCAGCACATTTCTTGTAAACAAGTTGTGTGTGGGTGGAGTTGGTGCGCATGTGCACCAATGTATCTTTTTAGTTTGTTGCTTTTGTGTGTTCTTGAGTTTGTGAAGCAGAAGCTGGCTGGCAGAGCTTGCATCTAGAAAAAGAACATGTTTACTCTGCTGGCAGTTGCTCAGTTTTTCTTTGGACGTTGCCAGTAGCAGTTGAGTTGCTGAGTTTCTCCTTTGGACTGTTTAACTCTTAGACGTGTGTGTGTGCTGAATAAAGACTATTTCTACTTCAGCCAAGGCTCCAAGGACCTTTATGCCAGTTACCTAGCTCACAGACCTGTGTGCGAAGGGCTTGTGAATGGGCTTGAGGGGTCTGTGAACACCAGACGCTAGCCCTAGCTCTACAGTTGGTGAGATAAGGATATGCCAATAGGGTTATGGGAAATTGATATAGAAAGGTGAGGACAGTCAATGAAGGGAGTGTTATCAAACCAGTTTGCCAATAATTATCATCTTAATTAGGTACTCAGATAATGAGGAATTGATCATAGCATGAGGCCATAGACCCACACTGGGTGCACTGATAACAGACTTGGATCATTATCACTGGCCTTCATACTTTCTCACTCTTACAAGAGTTCCGTGATGGCATCTTGGGTCCACTGCTATCAGCTCAGACCCTATCTCCTTGAAAATCTAGATATTTTCCTTTCCCCAAAGTACAGTTGTTCTGTTAAATATCCATAAATACCTTTACAGAAGAATTGAGAGATCTTGCTGTGTCCTTAGAAAGAGAATAGGCCTCCTTTTCACATGATGGATTTTGAATCAGAGAACTGGCTCTGGTTTGGAAAGTAGGCAATGGATTACAATTTTATTACTGCAGCATTTTGTTCATCCACTGTGTTAGTTATTGCTGTGTAACAAATCACTCTCATACTTGGTGGCTTTAAATGACAAACATTTACTATCTCATAGCTGCTGTAGGTCAAGAATCTGGGAGAAGTTTAGCTAGGAAATTCTGGCTCAAAGTCTCTCATAATATTGCAGTCAAGACATTAGCCAGAGATGCAGAAATCTGGGAGCTTGACTGGGATCAGATGATCTACCCCCAAGTTCACTCATGTGGTTGTTGGCAGCCCTCAGTTTCTCACTGGCTTTTCACAGCATCACCTTGCAATGTACCCACCTCAGGGGTGGCTTTTATATGGTCTTCAGACAAGGGAAAGCTTTTAATTATAGCAAGAGGAGTTTCTCTGTCTGTTATGATCTTCTCTGCCAAGTAGCAGGGTCCACCATCAGCTCATCCACCAATGACATCTCAGATCACAGAGCCCCAGTCCAGCTTACATGCTCCCTGACTTTACATAGGCAGCTGGCAGGACAGTGAATTCACCTTTCCCTTTGATTCAGCCAGTGCCACAGTCACTGATCTTCAGCACAGTCTGCTCTTCAGCCACAGGGGATGCCATGCCCTGAGTTGATGGACTGACCTGAGCTTGTCATTTTCTTCCTTCAAGACATTGATGGCACTTAACAATCAATTAGCTCCACCATCCTTAATCACATTGCCTCATATCACTCAAATGCTAAATATATTTCACAAGGCAATGTATCATCTTTCTACTGTACTCTATCTTAATTCACTACAGGTGAGAAATTTAGTAATTTTAATAATAGGATTTATCATTATTTCTTTATTACTAATAATGGGTCCCTTTTTGCCATTTGGTTGGGAAGTATTTAATAACAAACTAACATTCTGAGATTCTGCTACCTTGGGCCCCTTCTATAACAAAATATCTTGGTTTGAATTTTGCCATAAGCAGATTTTGTAACGAAAATTTTAGTGCAAGTAATTTTGTCATGGACACCAGGAAATGCTAGTAGGAACGAGGAAACTAGAGATAGGGAAGCAAAGGCAACAAATAAAGTGGCTACTATGAAATCAGTTACCACTCAGAGAGCCATTGGAGATTAATCCCTCTGGAAGACTATGCTACAGTTTGAATGTTTGTCCCCTCCAAAATTCATGTTGAAATTTGATTGTTATTATGATGCTATTGGGAAATGGGACTCTTAAGAGATGATTAGGTCATGAGGGATCCACCTCACAAATGGACTAATGCCATTATCATAGGAGTGGGTTTGCACCCTCCTATTCTCTCTCCCTCTCTTTTCTCTTTTACCTTGTGATGTCTCCAGCCTTGTTATGACACAGCACGAGGGCCCTCTCCAGATGCTGGTACCTTGATATTGGACTTCCCAGACTCCAGAACTGTGAACCAATAAATTTCTGTTTATTATGAATTACGCAGAATTAAATATTTTGTCATAGCAGCATAAATGGACTAAAGCAAAAAATTGTTATCAGAGGAGTGGGGTGTTATTATAACAAATGCCTGCAAATGTGGAAGCAGTTTTGAAACTGGGTAATGGATAGAGGCTAGAACAGTTCTGAAGGAAATGCCAGAAAAAAACCTGTATTGCCATAAATGGAGCAATAAGAGCAATTCCTGTGAGGGCTCAGAAGAAGAGAATAGCCATAGGGAAAGTCTAAATTTTCTTTAAGATTACTTAAGTGATTTTGGTCAGAATTCTGGTAAAAATATGAACACTAAAAGCAATTCTGGTGAGCTCTAAGATGGAAATGAGGAACAAAGTATTAGAAACTGGAGCAAAGGTTATCCTTATTATAAAGTGGCAACAAACTTGGCTGAATTGTGTCCATGCCTGAGAGCTTTATGAAAGGCAGAACATAAGAGCTATGAAGTAGGATAGCTGGTGGAAGAAATATCTAAGCAGCAAAGCATTTAAGGTGTTATGTGGCTTCTTTTAATTGCATAAAATAAAATGCAAGAAGAGAGAAATGATATAAAGAAGTTATTTACAATTAAAAGGGAAGCAGAATGGAAAGATTTGGAAAAATTTTAGCTGATCATATAAAGAATAAAAAAAATGTTCAAAAGAGAATATCAAGGGGGTTTGGTCAAGCTACCATTTGATAAGGAGACTAATGTGGATAGAAGGGAGCCAGATGCTATTCATCCTAACAATGGGAGAATGACCCTGAAGGCATTTTAAAGATCTATATAGCTGCCTCTCCCATCATAGGCCCAGAGCTCTAGGAGGGCAAAATGGTTTCAGGTGATGGGTCCAGGGCACATTTCATGGACTTGCTTCCCAAGGCCACCTCAAGACTCTGCTTCCCACATTCCAATGCAGTGCTCCTCAGCTTACCCATCTGTGGCTCAGGTGAGCCCAGGTGTGGCTCAGATGGCCACTCCAGAGAGTGCAATGGATAAGACTTGGTGTTGTCCACATGATGCTAATTCTGCAAATGAGCAGAGTTTGTAAGCTGTGGAGGCAAGGATACCTCCACTTAGATTTCAAAGAATTTACCAGACTGCCTTGAGGCCTGTGCAGAAACCTACTGCAGGGGTAAAGCCACTGAGGAGATTTCCCACTACAGCAATGCCCAGTACAGCTTCAGGACTCCCAAGACTCCAGAACTGTAGAGTTACCAGTATGTAATGCCAGCCTGGGAGGCCTGCAGTCATGAGACTTCACATGTGAGATATGCTGCATGGGCTGAGCCCAGCAAAGCCATGGGGGTGGAGCTGCCTGGGGCCTTTGGAGTAGAACAACTGCCCCAGTGTTTTGAGGAGATAGGACATGAAGTCAAGGATGACTCTGGAGCCACAACATTTAATGTTCACCCTGTTGGAGTTTGAATGTTTTTGAGAACAAATACCTCTTTCTTCTTCACTATTTCTCTTTTGGAATGGGAATGTCTATCCTATGCCTGTCTCATCGTTGTGTTTTGGAAATAGATAACTTTTAATTTTTATTTCATAGGCTCACATCTGAAGGAGAATTTGCCTCAGAATGAATAGTGCCTTGAGTCCCGCCCATATATAATTTAGATAAGAATCTGACCTATTAACTTTTGAGTTGGTGCTGTGAATTAAGGTTTTGGGGGCTACTGGAATAGAATGAAGGTATTTTGGAATCTATGTGAAAAGAGCATGGGTTTTGGGGAACCAGAGATAGAATGCTATAGTTTGTCTATTTGTTCCCTCCAAAACTCATGTTAAAATGTAATTGCCATTGTGATGGTAATGAAAGGTGGAACCTTTAAGAAGCAATTAGGTAATGAAGGCTCCACCCTCAAAAATGGACTAGTGCCATTATCACAGAAGTGAGTTCATTATTGAAGGAATGGGTTCACTCTCTCATGAACTCTCTCTTTGCCCTCCACCATGTGAAGCCTTCCACCTTGTTATGACACATTAAAAAAAAAAACAAAACTCTCACCAGATGCTAGCAACTTGATAAATGGACTTCCCAGCCTCTATAACTGTAAGCCAAAAAAAAATCTGTTCATTATAAGTTACACAGTCTCAGGTATTCTGTTATAGCAGTGCAAAATGGACTAAAAGAGACTCTGAGATTCAAGGGGAGCAAGAAGCTGTGAGTTATCCCAAGCAGAGGGCAAAAAGCTGGTATATTTATGCAATAAATTCCACCAGTCTTAGACTAAGGGATGTTTCTGAGGGCCATGAATTCTCCAGATTTTTTGGCATGATTTGCAAGTTAGCAGAGGAGTCTCCAGAAACTAGAAAAAAAAAATCATCAGGCAATTAGAGATTTGGCTGTAGTGTACTACAATGGTAAGGTGTTAAGTGGGTTAGGGTAGGGTTCTAATAGCATGTTCTACTCATTTTGTATTTAATAAAAAATCACTTTAATACACCAAGAAGTCAGCATTCCAAGTGGACTAAAAAAATGTTTAAAGATGTCAATGTGGATGAAATTAGATATTGATCTTTTTATTCCTGGTCAAGTTATTAGGCCCTATTTTTAAAATATAAGTATTTTAAATCTGTGCTATTTAGTGGAGGTTTATAAAGCAATACATTATTATAATTTTTATTTTTTTTATTTTGATTTAATGCTAAACATATGATTTATACAATCTTCCTAAAAAGAAACTCTGAATTATACATGGAATGAATCATACATGGAATCATACATGGAATATGAGTACTATTATAATTAATGAGAGAGTCTTATCTCAATGGAATGTATTACAGATGGTTTAGATTACTTCTGTCTTGGAAGAGAACATCTAGAATAATCTCATCAAGAAATAACTTGTTGTAATTATTCTATTTCATAGAGTTTAAATGCATAATATTGCCCTCCTTCCAGAAGCAGGCAAGAGAGAACACCTGGGATCTAGGCAAGGAGCTGAAGGAAGCCCTCTCCACCCATAAGCAGGCAAGAGAGCACACCTAGGGTCCTAAGCAAGGAACTGAGGTCAGCCCCTACTGCCAGGAAGCAGACCAAAGAGTATGCCAAAAACACCACTTTCATGAGAGTAGCCCACCACAGCCACCACCACAGCCACAGCTGCTGCAAAACTGAATCAATAACACAGCAGTAACCACAGCCACTGTGCAGGCAGCCCATCTGACACTTGACTGCATTGACACAAGGAGAATTACCAGTAGAGAACAGGAAAAAAAAAAGGGAACATTTCTCACCTCAAGGCCCACCCCAGAGTAACAGAAGAAACAACTGTTCTACCAGATGACCAGATATCAACATAGTGATACTAGAAATACAAAAACCCAAGAAAATATGACACCATGAAAAGAATACAATAATTCTCAAATACCAGCCTTATAGAGCAAGAAACCCTCAAATTGACTGAAAAGGAATTCCAAGCAACAATCTTAAGGAAATTCCCTAAGATACAAGAAGACTCAGTTAGACAACATAATGAAATGAGAAAAAAAAAATCCAGGATATGAAAGAGGAAATTTACAAAGAGATTAATACCTTAGAAAAGAATGTAGCAGAACTAATGGAATTGAAAGATTCATTCAACAAAATAAAAAACACAACTGAGAGCTTAAGCAGTGGGCTAGAGCAAGCAGATGAAAGGATTTCTGATCCTCAAGATAGTCTTTGAAATAACCCAAGTGGACATAAAAAAAGGAAAATAGAATTTTAAAAAATGAAGAAAGTCTAAGAGAGCTAGCAGACAAACTTAATCACACAAACATTCAAGTCACAAGTGTTCCGGGAGGGGAGGAGAAAGAAAAAGGCATGGAAAACCTATTCAACAAAATAATAACAGAAAATTTCCCAGGTATTGTGAGAGACATGAACCTTCACATCCAAGAGTCTCAAAGACCCTCAAACAGATTCAACCCAAAGAGACCCTCTCCCAGACACATTATAGTCAAACTGGCAAAGCTCAAGGCAAAGAGAGAATTTTTAAAGAAGCAAGAGAAAAGGGTCAAGTCACTTATAAGGGAGCCCCTGTCAGGCTAACAGTGGATTTCATAACAGAAACTCTACAGACCAAAAGAAAATAGGATGATACATTCAAAATACTAAAAGAAAAAAAAATTCCAGCCAAGAATAGTATACCCAGCAAGGCTATCCATCAGAAATAAGGGAAAAAAATCATGTATTTCCCAGACAAAGAAAAACTGCAGGAGTTCACCACCACCTGACCAGCCCTACAAGAAATCCTTAAGGAAGTCCTACATCTGGAAACAGAAAGATGATAATAACTACCACAAACACACGAGAAAGAACAAAATCCACTGGTAGAACAAAAATGCAAATGAGAAAGAAACTAAATCTTACCACCACAAAAAAACATAATGACAATATAATAATTTCCCTGCTTTATTTCTGATTTTAGTAATTTAGGTCTTCTCTCTTTTCTTGGTCAGTGTTGATAAAGGTTTGTAAATTTTATTGATCTTTTTAAAGAATCCACTTTTGTTTTTGTTGATTTTTGCTATTGTTTTTAATTCCCTATCTCATATATTTCTGTGTTAATCTTTGTTTTAAAAAATTACATAAAATTTTTGGAGAGCCTGACATGTCTAAAGAAACAGAGGTATTTATATTATTCACTCCAAAAGGATCCTTTGGTTAATAGGCTCACCACTAAGAATAAAAAGTAAAATGAAAGAAATATTTTTATAGAAGTGATCCATACACTTAAAAAAAGAGTTTCCTCAATGATATTTTTCTCTCATGAAAATATTGAAAGAAGATATTAATTATTTAGTCTATAATCCATTTATAATAATAAACAGGTTAAAATTCCAGCTCTCCCACTAAATAATTGTAGAAATTTGTGAAGCCTCAATCTTTTAATGTAAAAAGTGTGAATAAAAAACATTAGTTTCTTCATAAATTTGTTTGTGAGGCTTAAATGAGATAGTGTCTGTAAATAATGTAGCAAGTATTGACTTAATAAGACATGACTATATGATACATATTATTATTTTAACACCAGAGGGAACATAAAACTTATTTTTCAAATAAAACCAAATTTCATTTTCTTTCTCAATGTGGATAAAACAGATTTAATTATCTGTTAACCAAAGTTAAGTTCAAATCATCTTTCTTTCAAGTTTCAGATAGTGAAGATTTCTAAATAATTCATTTTTTATTGTACAAACCTCTTAAAACTCAGGAAAAAAATGAGAAAAAAACTCCTATAATTTCAGAACACAGAGTTATACCATTAAATTATAAATGTACATTATTTTAATTATTTTTGTGTACATTTCAATTTTAACAAAATTGGGACTATAGAATATGTGTGATTTTAATTATTACTTTTGCTTTGTGACAGAGATCTGTGGCTCCTTTCCTTCCTTGCTGTCAGATGGGCTGGCTTTGGCTCCTAGACATCACCCACATTCTTCTCTTGTGGCCTTGTCTATCTTCAAAGCAGTCATGACTGTGGAGTCCATCCTAACAGTTCAAATCTCTCTGATTTCCCCTTCTACCACCAAATAGAAAATGTTATGCTATAATTTGAATGTATCCCTCCAAATGTGTTGAAAACTTGGTCCCCAATGCAGCAGTGCTGAGAGATGAGACCTTTGAGAGGTAATTGGGTCAGGAGAACTGTTCTCTTGATAATTGATTAATGAATTAATGGTCTGTCAAGAGAGTGGGTCAGTTATCATAAGAGTGGGTCTATTATAATATCCAGTTTGGTCATCTATTTCTTAAGCTCCTTCACCATGAGATATTCTGCACCACCTTGGGACTCTGCAGAGAGTCCTGACCAGCAAGAAGGCCCTCATAAGATGTGGCCCCTTGACCCTGGGCTTCCCAGTTCCAGAACTATAGTAAATAAATTTCTTTATGAATTACCCAGTCTCAGATATTCAGTTACAGCAACAGAAAATGTATTAAGACACATGCTTTGCTTTTAATAGTTTGTGTGATTAAATTAGGCCCACTCAGATACTCTTCCTATCTTAAAGTCAACTATGCATTAACATAATACAATTATGGGGATAATAGTTCATCATATTTATAGGTCCTGGGGGTTAGGACATAAAATCTGTGGGAAGGGAGGACATTTTTAGAATTCTGCATACCATAGACTCTAGGTCACAGATTCAAGATGCCCAACAAATCCCTAGCAGAATAATACATTTAAATTCACAAATCTTAGTATAACACTGCTAGAAGAATAAAATAATACTTTTAATGGACTGGAAGAAAAAAACTGGTAACCGTAGGTTAGTGAGAAAATTGTATAGGGCCACAAAAATAATGATTACATTGTGTAATGATGAATATACTAATTATCCTCAGTTGATCACCACATAAGGTACTTACATTCAACTCTGTATCCCACAGATATACACAATCAATTATTTTTCAATAAAAAAAAGAAAAAAAGTTTTATACCTACCAAAATTATCTTTCAAATATGGAGACAGATTAAGAAATGTTTAATGAACAAATTCTGAGAAAATTTGCCACCAGTAGTTCTGCATTAAAGCAAATTATAGAGGATATTCTTTTGGCAGAAGAAAAATATTCCAAGATACATGGTCTGAGATACAAGAGGAAGTGAAGAGTGAAGAAACTGACAAATCCCTGGTAAATTTAATGATTGATAAAATATTATGTAGTTTTTTATAGAACAATATTAAATTTCATAGTGACAATAGTTTATAAATCAATGTAGGTAAAAGAGTGTTAAAATATTCTAAGATTTATGTATTTTTCAGAGGAACAATTAAAATATTAATATTAGACTTTTTAAAAAAAGAGTCATAACAACTTTTATTACATCATAGTTTCACATGACATGGGAGCCTTCATAATAAAGACCCAAAGAAATAGAGAAAACTGTCTATATTTATGCTTAGGCTCTATAGAGGAGGCACAACTGTGTAGAAATGCTAATGAACAAGAAAAGTATAATCTAATGCTAATAGAATGAGTGAGAAAATCCAGCAAAATGGGAGTTCATCACCACATGACCAGCCCTGCAAGAAAGTCTCAAGAGAGACCTTGAGTGATCAAGGGATAAAGAGATCTGGAATCCAAAAAACAGTAATCACTACTATAAATACATAAGAAAGAACAAAACCCCCACTAGTAAAACACAAATGCAAATGAAAAAGAAAAAAGAAACTAATGTTACCACCTCAATAAACCAAAATACATTAAAGAGAAATAATAAAAGGGAAAGAAAGCAACAAAGATATTTAAAACATATAAACAAAAAGTGATAAAACACCATGAATATGACAATACCTCTCAATAACAATACTAAATGTAAATGGATTAAACTACCCATTCAAAACACAAACTGATAAATTAGATTAAAAAGCTGGACACAGCTATATACTGTTTTCAACAGACTCACCTCACCTGTAAAGATGCACAAAGACTAATAATGAAAGGATGGAAAAAGATATACAAAGCAAATGGAAAACAAAAATGAGCAGGAGTAACTATTGATGTATCAGATAAAATAGACTTTAAACCAAAAAACCATAAAAAGAGACAAAGAAGGCCACTAAGGCCCCTATATAATGATAAAAGGATCTATTCAGCAAAAAAGACATAACAATCATATATGTATATATGCACCCAACATCGGAGCACCCAGATATATAAAGCAAACTCTATTAGATCTAAAGAAAGAGATAGACCCCAATACAATAATAGTGGGTGAAATGAATACCCTTCTCTCAGCACTGAACAGATCATCCAGGCAAAAAATCAACAGAGAAACACAGGACTTAAACTACCAGTCAGACCTGGCAGATATCTATAGAACATTTTATCCAGCAACTACAGAGTATACATTCTTCTCATTAGCACATGGAACAATCTCCAGGATAGACCACATGTTAGGCCACAAATCAAGTATCAACAAATTTTTTAAAAATCTAAATCATCTTAAGCATCTTTACAGACCACAATGGATTAAAACTAGAAATTAATAACAAGTGAAACTCAGTACACTATACAAATACAAGGAAATTGAACAACAGGCTCCTTAATGATCTATGGTCTGAGAAGAAATTAAACAGGAAATCAAAAAAATTCTTGAAACCAAAGAAAATAAAGACACATCATATCAAAACCTGCAAGATACTGCAAAATCAGTACTAAGAGGGAAGTTTATTGCAATTAAATCTTACATCAAAAAATAGAAAAATTTCAAGTAAACAAGCTAATAGTACACCTCAAAGAACTCGAAAAGCAGGAACAATCCAATCCCAAATTAGTAGACAGAAAGAAATAATTAAGATCAGAGCAGGACTAAATGATACAGAGACTGAGAAGAAAAAGTTACAAAACAATGAAACAAAATGTTGTTTGGGGGGAAGATAAACAAAATAGACAAACCATTAGATAGATTAACAAAAAATAAATAAATAAGAGAGAAGACGCCAAAACTAACATCAGAAATGAAAAAGAAGACCTTACAACAGATACCACAGAAACACAAAGAATCATTAGAGACTATTACAAATAACCATATGCCAACAAATTTGAAATCCTGGAGGAAATGGATAAATTTCTGGGCAGTTAAAAACCTACCAAGACTGAACCAAAAAGAAATAGAAAACATGTACAGACCAATAACAAGCAACAATACTGAAGCAGTAACCAGCAGTCTCCCAACAAAGAAAAGTCCAGAACTGGATAGCTTTACTAATCTTTTAAGGAGGAATTAATACCAATTCTCTTCAAACTATTCCAAAAAATTGAAATAGAGGCTTCTGTCCCAAACTCATTGTATGAGGTCAGCATCACCCTGACACCAAAACCAGACAATGATACAACAAAAAAAGAAAACTACAGAACAATATCTCTGATGAGCCTAGATGCAAAAATCCTCAACAAAATACTAGCAATTAGAATACAGCAACACATCAAAAAATTATACACCACATCAAGTGGGATTCATCCTAGAGAGACAAGGATGTTACAACATATGTAAATCAATAAATATGATACACCAAATCAACAAAAGCAAGGAAACAATCCATATCATTATCTCAATAGATGCAGAATAAGCACTCGACAAAATTCAACATCCCTTCATGATAAAGGCGGTCAGCAAATTAGGTATAGAAAGAAAGTATCACAATGCAGTAAAAGCCATATACAACAAACTCACTGCCAATATCATTGCGAATGGGGAAAAGATAAAAGTTTTTTACATTAAAAACAGTAACAAGACAAGAATGCCCACTATCACCACTCCTATTTAACATAGTGTTAGAAGTACTAGCCAGGGCAATCAGGCAAGAGAAATAAATAAGTGGCATCCAGATTGGAAAAGAAGAATTCAAAATGTCCCTGTTTGCAGATGACATGTTCCTATATGGAGAAAAACCTAAAGACTCTACCAAAAAACTCTTAGAGCTGATTAACAATTTCAGTAATGTTGCAGTATACAAAATCGGCCCCAGAAATCAATAGCATTTTTATACACTGACAATGAATTAGCAGAAAAAGAAATTAAGAAAGTAAGCCAATTTACAATAGTAACCAAAAAAAAAAAAAAAAACCTAGAAATCAATTTAACAAGAAGGTGAAAGATCTCCACCAATCACTACTGAAAGAAATTAAAGAAGACACAAAAAGATGGAATAACATTCCATGCTCTTGGATTGGAAGAATCAACATTGGGAAAATGTCCATACTATACAGAACAATCTAGAGATTCAATGCAATCCGCATGAAAATACCAATGACATTCTTCACAGAAACAGAAAAAAACAATCCTAACATTCATATGAAACAATAGAAGACTCCAAATAGCCAAAGCAATCCCGAACAAAAATATAAAACCAGAGGCATTACATTACTTGGCTTCAAATTATACCACAAAGATATTGTAACCAAAACAGCATATTACTGGCATAAAACAAACACATGGACAAATGGAACAGAAGAGAGCCCAGAAAGCAACCTACATACTTACAGCCAACTGATCTTTGACAAAGGCAACAAGAATATACATTGGAGGAAAAGACTGCCTTTTGAAATAATGGTGCTGAGAAAATTGGACATTCATATGCAGAAGAATGAAACTAGACTGCACCTCTTGCCATACACCAAAATCAACACAAAATGGATTACAGACTTAAATATAAGACCTGAATCTATAAAACTGCTAAAGGAAAACATAGGGGAAAACTTCATGAAGTAGGTCTGTGCAAGGACATTATTAATAAGATCGCAGAAGAACAAGCAACAAAATAAAAAATAAATAAATGGGATTATATCAAACTAAAAAGCTTCTGCATAGCAAAGGAAACAATCAAGAGTGAAAAGACAGCCTACAGAATGGGAGAAAATATTTGTGAACTATACTTCTAAAAGTGATTAATATCCAGAATATACGAGGCTCTCCAACAACCACACAGTAAAAAAACAAAAACAAAAACAAACAAAAAAAACCAAATAACACAATTTAAAAATTGGCAAAGGAGCTGAATACACATTTTTTGAAGGATGACATACAAATGGCCAACTAGTACTTGAAAAAATGTTCAACGTTACTAATTATCAGGGAAATGCAAATTAAAACCACATTGAGATATCTCACCCTACTTAGACTGGTTATAATCACAAAGACTAATAACAAATGCAGGCAAGGATGCAAAGAAAGGGGAAATCTTCTACACTGTTACTAGGACTGTAAATTAGTACAGCCACTATGGAAAACAATATGGAGGTTTCTCAAACAACTACAGATAGATCTACCATACGACCCAGCAATCTTCTGAGTATTGACCCAAAAGGACGGAAATCATCATGTCAAAGGAATACCTGCACTCCCATGTTCATCACATCTCTATTTACAATAGCCAAGACATGGAACCAACCTAAATGTCCATTGACAGATGATGGGATAAGGAGAATGTGGTATACATACACAATGGAATACTACTCAGCTGTAAAAAAAGAATGAAATTCTGCCATTCGCAGTAACATTGATAAACTTGGAGAAAATTATATTAAGTGAAATAAGCCATGAACAGAGGGAAAAATGCCTCATGTTCTCACTCAAATTTGGGATCTAAGAGAGAAAGAAGGAACGAAAGAAAGACCACAGTGGTGTGTTGGACCTGCAGACGGAGAGAACAGATCTATGGTTACTAGTGGAGTGGGTTAGAGGGATTGGGTGGGGGACACAGGGAATAATTACAACTTGAGGTGGTGGGCATGGTGATAGTACTGTGCTGATCACCACATCTTGGGCACAGGTGCTGATGGCCCTCTATGTGTTCCACGAATATGTATAATCAATAATAATAAAGTACAATAAAACACTCTAAAAGTCAATAAAGAAATAGATAAATGAACAAAGTGTTCAATAAATCCTAAAAGAAAGCAAAAAGAAAGTGGTTATTTGGAAGGCTAACAATGTCAATCTAGGAAAACAGAGAGAGAAAGAGAGCAAGAGCAAAGGAGAGAAAATACAGAAATTAAACAGATAATAAGAGGATTTTATGAGCAACTCCATGGTAATTCTGTAAATGTTGATATAATTAGGCAATTCTTTGAGAAAGTGTAACTTACTGGAAATGACCTGAGAAGAACTAGAAAACCTGATTGGTAACATAAACATTAAATAAATTGATAATCAAAAGTTTTGCACAATGATTTCTATGGTGCCAGATGGATTCATCAGTGAATGCTAAATAAATAATTCTAATTGTAAAGAAATAAAAAAGAAAGAAATAAAAAAGAAATTATATCACACTCTTGAATAATTTTATGAAGCTAGTATAACCTTTGTACCAATGTCCCAAAAATGACAATAAGGAAAGAAAAACTACAGGCCAATCTCACTTAAAAACACACGCAAAAATTTTAAATAAAATATCAGCAAGTTGCATAAAGCAATATATGAAAATCGAATTGAAAAGTTAGATTTAATGCTAGGAATGCAAGTTTAGATTAATTAGAAAACAATCAATGTAATCACTGATTTAGTAGATTTTTAAAATTTTTACGGTCCTTTCAATAGATGTATAAAAAGTATTTAATATAATTTAAAAATGCAGTCCCACACACACACACAGAGAGAAATTATACATATATGTATTATACAAACTTATATAAAACCTGGAATAGAAGGAAATTTCTTTAATGTGATAAATAGAATCTATAAAATAACCTGCAGGGAACATCTTAATTAAGGCTAAAACCATAAAATTTTTCTCTCTTTTATATTTTGAAGTAGACAAGGGTACTCTTTATCATTGCTTCCATTCATGGAATTCTTCCACACAGCACTGTGGCAAAAAAAGGAAATAAAAAGTGTGAGAGAAAGAAGAAACAAAGTTCTCATCCTCAGAACATATCTTCCAGTATGTAAAATCTTCAGAAGTTATAGGTAACATTTTAGAATTAATAGAGAGTTTAATAAGATTGCTAGATACAAAATTAATATTAAAGATTATTTTATTTCAATATGCACAAAGCAAAAGAAAAAAATCATTAAAGAAAAAATTTACAAAGTTATCAAACTTATCATCTAGGAAACAATACTAAAGTGTATAAAACCTATAAAGGGCAAATTCTACAAATTTAAACAGAGACATTAAGGACAGTCTAAATAAATTGAGCTATATGCTGTTTATAAACATTTCGTCTTATAAATATGTGTGAATCTCCCTTTAAAACCCCAAGAGGTATTTTTATAGATACTAAAACTTTTTACTGGGATTGACTTATATGGAAATGCAAAGGGCCAAAATTAGAAAAGACACTCATGAAATAAATGATTCCAGCAGGAATGTACATTATTGGGTATCAGAATTCAAGTAATTAAGACTGTTGAGCAGGAATGCAAAGATAAAAAATAATAATAAACCAATGGACAAGAATAAAGACCAAGAAACTGACTCACACATACATGAATATTTGATTTACCAGAGGGGAATGAATGCAGAGCAATAGAAAAAAGATCTTTTCAATAAAAGTGCTGCATTAGTTGGAAACCAAAATGGAAAAAATATAAAATTCACTCACCCAAATTTCATACCTTTTAAAAGAATACCAGGTGGATTATTGATCTAAAAGTCAGTGGCAGAACTATAAACTTTCCAGAAGATAGTATCAGAGTATATCTCTATGATCTTGAAATAAGAAAATAATTCTAATCCAAAATTTTTAAAATGTAATAAACAGGCTGAAAAATATTGATAAACATTTTCATTAAAATTAAGAATGTTCATCAAGGAAACTACATTAAACAAGTGACAAGACTAATGATAGACATTTTTTCCTTCCCTTTTTTCTTTTTGTTCTTTCTCTTCCTTTTCTTTTTATTTTCTCCCTTCCTTCCTCTCTTCATTTGTTCCTTCCTTCCTTCCTTCCACCCTCCCCTTCCTCTCATTCTCTTCCTCAGTCATGTCTCAGACATTTGCAAGATATGTAAATAACAAAGGCCTCATTCATATAACTCCTCAACATCAATCAGAAAAGACTTATGACAATGGGAAAATGAGCACTTCTCAAAAGGGGAATTTTCAATGGCCCATACACATAAAAATTACTTAGAGACATTCAAATATAAGTCACAGTAAAATAACCTATACCCCATTGTATTGAGAATTTTGTATGTCAACTTGACTGGGACACAGGGTGCCCAGATAATTGGTTAAACATTATTCTAGGTGTGTCTGTGAGAGTCTTTCTGGATGAGATTAGCATTTAAATCGTTTATGCTGAGTAAAGCCAATCGCCCTTTTGTCCCCAGTGTGGGTGAGAATCATGTAATTCATTGGAGGTTGACTAGAACAAAAGGCAGGTGGGGCAGGGGAGCTTAGTGAGAAATTGGTAAAGGGTCACAAAATATAATTACATTGTATAATGTCGACTATACTAACTTTCCTGATTTGAGCATCATATATTGCACACAGGTATTGATATTCAATGCTGTATCCCACAGATATGTGCAATCAATTATAATTCACTAAGAAAAAAGAAAAAAGAAGTCAGAATTTGCTCCCTCATTTTAACTGCTCAAACTAGGACAGTGGTCTTCTCTTGCCCTTGGACTGGAATTTAAACTATCAGTGACCATGGTTCTCGGGCCTTCAGACTTGGACTGGAACTACACCACTAGCTTTCCTAGGTCTCTAGCTTGCAGACAGCAGACTGTGGGACTTATCAGTCTCTGTAACTGTATGAGCCAATTCCGTATAATAAATCTCTTTCTATATGTATGCGTGCCTGTGTGTACATGTGTCCTATTTTTTCTTTTTCTCTAGAAAATCCTGACTAATAAACTCATCTAACTGGCATAAAATATAAGCATGACAGTACCAAATATTGCTGAAGAGTGAAATAAACAGATTCTCAAATGCAGCAGTTTCACGCCTGTGTTTAAACCCCAGAGATATGAATGCATATAAATGCAATATGCATATACATAACATTTATAGTGGCATTGTTTTGTGTAATAGCAAGAAAGGAATAATAAGAAAAGAATGACCTAGGAAAAGGATGAGAGGAAGGAGAGGGTAGAGAGGAGGGAAGGAAGGGAAGGAAAAGGAAAAAAAGAAAAGAAATGGAAGTAAAAGAAAAGCATGCAAATATTCACCAATAGTAAAATGGATAAATAACTAATGGTATATTCATAACAGTAATATATTCAAACATATACTACACAGCAGTGAAAATAATCTATACCTTTATGAATGAGTTTTATAAACACAATATTGAATTAAAGAATCAAAACACAAATGAATAGATATAGAATGATTCATTTACATAAAATTCAAAGAGCTGCAAAATTATATTAAAAGATGTATGCTTAAGTGGTAAAACAAAATTTTGTATAGTGATTAAGAAAGAGGTTCCTGTTAGCCCTGTTCTGTCTTGATTTGAGTGACATTCACATATGTATTTGCTTTATAATTATTATGTTTATGTAGTTTTCATTGCGTTATATTTGCCATTTAAAAATATATTAAAAGTAGCAATGCACAAAACAACTTTATAAATAAATCTTCATCAACATTTCTGCTAATTTCCTAAGTATAGATCTCTAGAAGTGGAATTACTGAGTCAAATAAGACAGATGTTAGCCTGAAGTTCTTGTAGATAGATGATAGATAAATAGATAGGCTAGTTAAAATTTGTGTACCAATTTACACTCTCACCAGTTAATGGAATTGATGATATGCCTGAACCCTTGTCAGTGGGTTTTACAACTTTGCTAAAAGTTGGTGCAAAATAGATCAAAAAATGGAAACACAAATAGATAGGGGCTTTATTCTCTGATGTAAAACTCATTTAAGCACAGCCATCTTATTTGTGTTCAACCCTGCTCCAATAAAAACAAAATAGAGAGCTTAATCTATAACCTGAGCCAGAAGATGACTTTAAATGGCCCTCTGATTTTCTTCTCTTCTACATACACATGCACCCCAGGATATCATGTGCATCATTTCTGGCTTCCTAAGTCTGCCCTTACCCTCCCTATCAGAACTGATATTCCATTTTGTTAACTGAGTTCTAACATAGTCATCTCGTTATTTTCCTCCTCCCTTTAAAGCTTCACTCGGTGAAAATTCTGATGACCTCTCTAGTATGTAGTAAAGCCTAAGATGTTATGAACTCTAGGCTAAAAATCATTGCTACACTAACATGGTATATATATAGCTGAATCTGACTATTTACTCCACACACCAAGCCATGAAAATGTAGCAAATGTTGCCTAAGTCTAAGCATACATGTAAATATTTCACACATTTAATGATGAACTCAATGTACAAATTCCAATAACTCTATTATTTGCACCTTCTATAACGGTGAAGCATGTTTACATCAAAATAGAAGACTTTATGGTTTTCGAAGCTACAAATAATTCCACACTTTTCATTCTGCAGAGTCTTACTTCATCTCTGGAGTTTCTGCATCTAAGACTTCAGTATGAAACTTTACCCATACTCAGCTACGTCTAAAAGTAATTTTGTCCTATCTCTGGAAGCCCTGAGAGTTTCTTTAGAAGACTTTAACAATTACATACGTGTTTGTTTATAGTCCAATTTTACTAACTTTGGTTTCTGTTGGCAAAGCTGGGACGAAGCCTCAAAACAGTCAAAGTTGTTCTGCCAAATGCACTACCTAGGTGGCTCCGTGGCGCAATGGATAGCGCATTGGACTTCTAATTCAAATGCACTACCTAGGATAGATACCTTCTGCAATAAATATCTTCCACCCAGAGGCAGATTTACTATATAGCCATTAAAACTTAAACATTAAAGCCTTCATTTACATGATCCAATTGTAATGCCTTGAGAGAGGCATTAGAAATGTGTTTCGTAGTTTTACATACTTGTGAAATTTATAAAAATAAAAATACTTTAACTATGAGACTGCCCTCTCTCTCCTTTCTACATTTCCATTCTTCAGCTTTTCCTTCATTTCAAGCACTAGCTGTGAGCATTTTGAGGATCTAAGTAATAAAAAGTTGAGTCAGGAATACACTTGGGTTGTGTTTAGTGAGTTATTTTTATGTGGCTTTCATCATTTCCTTAAATATTTGAATTATTTCTGGCCATCTTATTAAAGAAATTGCTTTATGAGTTCTTATGCTGCTCACCAAACGTGATATGAAGATGCATGAATCAGAAGTCAAATCAAAATAGAAATGTGTCCTAAGGGACCTAGCATCAGAAATATGTGTGCAAGTTTGGAATGTACAGAGCTACAATCTAGTTTACGAAAATTTTAAGTAAAATTACAAGTGGAGGATTATCTATTGTCAATGCTTAATCAAAATCATCAGTAATAAAAATGATCAATCATTTTATAGAAAAGACTAAATTATCTTTATATTATTTCAGAGAAAAATGTTGTTACAAAATCATTGTCACGAAGAGGGAATAGAAAGCAAGTAGGAATATATGTTTTAACAATGTCATTAACAAAATGAAGAACACACATTCTTTTTAAGTAAACATGAAAAATTTACAAAAGAAATAATTTTCTGGATTATAAAGCAAGTCTCAGCAAATTTCAAAATACAGAAATCATACAAAATATATTCTCAGGCTATAGTAGAATTATACTAGAAATTAACAAGGAAAGAACTATTCTCAAAATATTTGGAAATTAAGCAACACACATATACTCTTGGATCAAAAACAAAATTGAAGAGGGAATTTTAAAATTCTTTGAAATCAGTAATGAAAATACAACAAATTAAAATGTGTGGAGCACAGCTAAAGCAGTACTTAAAGGGAAATAAACAACCATAAATGCATATATTCTCTTTGAAAAAAGATCATGAAACTGTACACTCAAGATCTTTATGCTTGACTCTGTGTATATCATATTAGTGCATTTCTGTTGCTTATAAGAAAATACCTGGAACTGGGTGATTTATAAGAAAACAAAATTTGTTGCTTATGGTTTTAGATGCTAAGAAGTCCAAAGTCCGGGAACACATCTGGTAAAGGCGTTGGTGGTGGCAACAGTGACACAGGTGTCTCACATGGCAGAAATGGTGGACCAGAGAGAGAGAGACTCTCACATGCTCTTCTTTTAGAGCCCTCAGAACAACGATTATGACCACCATTATTAATCTATTCATTAGTGCATGGTCCTCAGAATCTAATCACCTCTTCAAGGCCCCACCTTTCAATTACCATAATAGGATTTCCCACCCCCTTAACAGTCATAGGGGGGAATCAAACTTCCAGTACGTAAAACTTGGGGGACACAATTTAATCCATATCATGTATTAAACTTAGATTTTTACAGTTTAGAAAAAGAGGAAATCATCTGATTTAACAAATTCAAAAATGAGTGACAACATTCAACTATACCTATCTTTTAAGAAATATTTATCTAACAAGATTTTTTGGTTCACTTTCAAGCAAAATGCCATGAGCAACTGAAAACTTTTAGGTATTCAATGCAGAAGAGTTAAGAAGCCTTTCAAATAGTAGCTTAGGCCAATCAAACCAGCAGTAGGTTACATAAAATTGCATTTAGGAACACATTTGGGTGAAAGAGAGTTTGGAAAGTCAGATGTTGATATATGATAAAAGAAAACGAAAAAAAAGAAAAGTAATGCTGCAATATATTTTTGTCAGTTCAGACTTTAACATGTTAAGTAGAAACTTATGAAGCTCTTTACTGAGGGCAACTGCATTATTTCTAGGGTAATCTTTGGAAAACATCTTCTTCAAACCTCAGTTACCTTCCAATTTATAATCCCAAATTGATCTCTCTCTAATTTTTCAGGGAATATACTTTTGTATAATTCTTTTTCTATCTCTTCCACCATTAGTTATTTGATAAGTTCTCATGATTTTGAAGCTCATCTTAACATTAACCTCAGTTTAATATTATTAATATTTGCTTTTTGTGGTTCCACACACACAGTTAACTCACAAAACTATTTGTTTATTGAAAACAATACATACTTAGCATATTCCAGAATCAAATCTAAATCTAAATCAAATGTATCTTGCTGGTCCTTTATCTTCAAACGTATTGACACTTGAGCTTTTATTTAATCCAAAATTTAGGTTACTTCCTCCCCCCTTCTCTTCCCCAGCTAAGAAGAAATATATTTCCAAATTACATATAATTCAAAAGTGGTCCTTTAATTTTATCTTTGGCTGCAATGTATTTACCGAGATACTTTATTCTTCCTCTTCTATAAACCATGATTTCTTTTTCTCCCTGCTTCCTGGCCAAAAATTTTACAGTAAAGACAATTTATCAATCTGGTGACAATTGACTGCAAACACAGGAAACATTAGAACAAGAATGAGGAAGCACAGTTTTCAACAGCTATAGATACAAGCAGATCGCCATGTAACTCAAAACGGTATTTAGTGTCATTTAGAACATACAGAGAACAATTTATTAACTTCAAATTTGAGTTGCCATTCATAGCTGTGAGGGAAATCTAATACCTGAAACCTACCCCAGAACATTTTGTGAACATGAAAGCAAAACTTCATCTCATAAAATACAGCTGTAGCTTAAAACACTAGTCCTTTGTAAGTTGAAGGACAAATTTCTCATATCATGGGGCTCTTAAGATTCTAGCGTACTCTATCTAGATCAACTGGATGGTTTACACACACATGACCACAATCCACCATTTTTGCATTTCTGGCAGATGCATACTAATTGACATCAGGGAGAAAATAGTTTAGTGTCCAATAGGAAAAAGAAATCATATAAACATAGAAAATATTATCTCTTGAATATACTCAGTGGTTCATCATTTTGAAATCATAGTATACTCAATACAACATCAAAAAATTTGGAAAATTTCTAGCTATTTTAACGTGGTGTTGATTTTTTTTTAAATAGTTCAATAAATTTGTTTTGTTATAAAAGTAACATTCTCGTTATAGATAATTTACAAAATACAGAAAAATAGAGAAACTAATTATACATACTCCCATCACCAAGAGACAGCTATTATTATGTCAATTTTGATTGATTTTCCTACTTATTTATTATTACTATGGGAGGATTCAGAAGGGTGAATAGCATAATTATTGTTACATTATTTAAATCATTTTGTGCTACTTTTGTCATTTAGAGTTTTCCATGTTAGTATACTGATTTTCATTAACTTCATGTATATAACTTCATACTGCATCTTAAATTGGCTTTTCATTAATTTTCTTTAGCGTTTCCCAATTTTAAAATTTTTAATTTGTTTCTACTTTTTTATGCCTTGAAGTTATTTTTTATATTTGTGGGTTTTTTCCCTTAGGATAGATTTTGAGAAGCACAATAAATAAAACAAAGGGTACAAATATTTTTAAGTCTCTTATTTTCTATTACAAACCTGAGTTTGATAAGCCTTACACCAGCTGCTATGGCTTGAATACTTGTTGCCTCCAAAATCCATGTTGAAATTTAATTGTCTTGGAACAGTATTGAGAGGTGGGACCTTTAAGAGGTGATTGGCAATGAAGGCCCACACTCATCGGTGGGATTGGTGCCCTTTTAAAAGGGCACCTTGTTCTCTTGCTCTCTCTGGTCCTCTCACCTTCGTCCATCTGGTGATGCAGCAAGGCTCTCCCCAGATGTTGGCACCTTGTATTAGACTCCCCAGCCTCTAAAACTGTGAGCCAATACATTTCTATTCATTATAAATTACCAGTCTCAGGTATTCTGCAATAGCAACACAAAACAGACTAAGACACCAGTTTGTGTAATTACTGGCAACAAATGGGAGTATTACTTTAAATCATCTCATCAAAATTATTTTTAATATTTGCTAATTTGGTAGTAAAATATAGTTATTTATCAGTGCTATTTCTCAATTGGCTTGAGAAACGGTTCTATATTAAAGGAAGCACTGGGGAAAACCTAATTATTTGATAACAGATTTCTACAGAACGCAGGTTCAATGCCCTTTCTAGAATTTGCTCTAAAGTTCATTGACTGCCTTCTGATGTCCCAAATAGTCCAGATCCTTAAATTCCCTATGTATTTCAATTGATGAAATAAACTTGTTAAAAATTTAAACTGCTTAAAGGAAAACATTCATGGTCTGTGTTCCTAACTGCAAAAGCCAGCAGAAATTATATCAGGAGCAAGTATTTTACTCCAGCAGTGTTGAAATTGAAACATCATTATTTATATGCTTATTTATAACTTTTTATTCATTCGGGTTATACCTACCTACTATTTAAAAAAAACACATTTTTCAACACATAATTCAAAGCTATGTAAAGTTTCTATTGTCCTTAACTGGCATCCTGTAGGGAAGATAACTATCTTATTCCGTGGCAGAACAGCACATTATGCAGTTAGCACAATAACTCACATCTCAAAAATACTCTTTGAAATATTACACATGGAATTTGTTTATCTCCATACAGCGCACACACACCTGTCTTTGTTTGTTTAGTTGCCAAAATAAAATACTACTCAAATGACAACATACTTCCACATGAGACAGAAACGGTTAAACTCTTCCTTTTATAATTGAAACTTGCCATCTTTATATGCTTAAATGTAATTACGGAGGAAAAGAAATTTCCTCTGCTTATATACAGAATAATATTTTATTATAATAATTAGTTGTCTTGAATTGAAATAAGCTTACATGTGCAGCATGATGGCCAGCATGCATTTTAATCCTATTTCCTGTATAAACAGCAATTCAGATTCTATAGCAAGCAGGCAATATTTCTATAGCGTTACCCAAGTACAGAGCATGTTGTTCACATAATATCCTGTCACTTGCCCTTCTTGCAGGGATTACAGCTTTTCCTTGTCTCATTAAAACTCAGGGAACATGCTGATGTAATTTTCACTCACTCACTGGAGCTTACCATTTTTAATTGAATCAGAGTACTTGGACTTCTAGAAATTTTAAGATTTATTTTCTGCATTTTCAAGCTTTTTTTTTTTTTAGTTATTTGTACATTTTCCTTTATGATTTATTTTTTAACCTGTTTGGCTTGGCATTTAAAATAAGTATTAGTTTTCATGACTGAACCTATGCATGGAGGAAAAAGAAAGGTGGGAGAAGAGATGTTAATACAAATATTGCTTAATTTTTTGAACTCTTTATGTGCGTCCTGACAGTGTAGGGACTTCGGGAAAGTGATCCACTGGTTTTTCTCCATGGTCCCTTGTGTTCATTTGCTTTGTTTCTATTAATACTATAGTGTTTACTATTATTGTTGTTACCAAATATTGAGCAAATAAAAACAAATACTTATAAAATATGTGTAGGGCATGAAGCACAATACTGCAATGAAATAAAATTTTACCATCATTTTGAAGGCTGCTCTATGATCCTACACATTTTTCTGCTCCCTCATAAATAACCACTTCCCTGAATTTTTAGTTTATCATTCTCTTGTTTCTTTCATATGGTTTTACCACATATACCACATATATTTATTTTCTTCAATAAGATATTCTTTAGTTTTTAGTAATATATGTTATTATGTTTTTACTTGCACATTTTCTGCCTTGTTTTCTGAATATTATATTCTGAGATTTATGTATGTCATGCATAGCTATCTCACTGTACTGTATTCCTTGTGTGAATATACATTCTTTGTATCTTCTAGATACATGGATTGTTTTCAGCATTTTGATGTTATAAACAAAGATGTTACAAATATTCTTGCATTCTGGTACCTATGTAGAAATCTTTCTCTAGTGCAGTGATTCACACATTTTAGCTGTATCAGAATCACCTTGAGGGCTTGTTAAAACACAATTGTTAAGCCTCCACCTCAGCGTTTGTAATTAGGTCTGGGATGGGGCCCAAGATTTTACACGTCTAACAAGTTCCCAAGTAGTGCTGATGCTGCAGGTCCAGGGACCAACTTTGAGAACAACTGCTCTAGAGTATATACCTAGGAGTGGAATTGCTGGGTCCTGGAGACACAGCAATTTCAAATTTATTATATAATACCATGTTGTTTTCCAACATGTTTATACCAATACATACGTCTACCTGTAACGTGTATAAACATTTTGATTTTTCTTTATCCTTGCCAAAATCTGTTCGCATTAAACTTTTTCATTTCTGCCAAACAGATGGGTGTGATGTATTATCTCCTTGTAGTTTTATAATTTTTATTTCCCTGATTAAACATTAGTGTTGAGTGCATTTCTGTGTTTATTAGCCATACATTCTTCCTCTTTTTTTTTTTTTTTTTTTACTTCATTTTCCCATTGGGTTGTTTTTCCTTTTCTTACCAATTCATAGAAGTTCCTCTGTGGTCTCTTTATAAAGACTTTTACATCACTGTTTTTAATACCCACTAATTTTTTTCTTGCAGGATTTAGGAGAAAATTGTTCCTACTTTTTATCCAAGTTGCCTATGGCTGAACATATGGCTCCTTTGTAGCTGCTTAATACAGACTTGATGATAATAGAATTATTTACTACAAGTCTGTCCGTACTAAGTCCCATGTTATCTGGCGATGACTCACTCACTGCACTGCTATGCCCAGGTCATAGCCACAGCTCTCTCTTGTTCTCCTGTGTGGTTCTCCCTGTTGTTCCTGCCCCACCTCCTCCCTCCCCTACTTCTCCTCCTGTCCTCCTACAGCTGTTCCCCTCTCAACAGCCAAATTAATCTTTGCAAAGCACAAACCAAATTATCTCCTTCTCTGAGTAAATTTGCCAAGTGGTTTCCCATGATTACTCTTAGAATAAAATCTCAACTCCTTACCAAGGCCTACAAGGCCTAGGAAATCCTGCTCCATTCTCATCTATACCACGCTCCCCTTAAATGACCAAAGTGTGGCCACTCTTGCCTTGTTGCTGTTTCTAAACACTCCGGATATATTCCTCCTTCAGCAATGCCCTTTTCCCAGACATTTCACAGAAAGGCCACCCAGACTAGCCCTCTTCTCCTCTTCACATTCATAGACTCCTGATCTATTGTCTTCACAGAATGTATCAATATCTGACATTATATTATATGCTTCATGTTTAATCATCTCTCTTCATCTCCTGCTAAAATATAATCACCATAGACTAATATGATTGTTTTGTTCATCCTAATATTCCAGTATCTAGGAGAGTTCCTAATAACAATTATACTCTCTACAAATATTTATTAAATAAACAAATGCATTTCTCTCACATAAACCTCAAAGTCTGTTTAGCTACGTAATCCTTGAAGGCAGAAACTGGATGCTATTTATCTTCATACCACCAGCATCTTAATACATGGTCCACAGCACATTTAACCACTCAGTAAAAGTACAGCATATTATGTCAATTAACAACGTACATAAGCAAGATTAGGTTTATTTTAAAGATGAAGAAACTGGGAATTGGAGTGCTTGATTAGAGAACCAGGAATCTGTCAGTTTTCAAAGCTATTCCAGTATTCCATGTTCTCTCTCATCACAGCACACCAATGAGACATTGCAGTCAAGATGAGCAGATGGGTTAAGATGGCTCAGACCAGCGATATAGCCTACTATGCCTGCGACCACCAAAGAGCCTTGGAGATGACTTAGAATCCTCAGTTCCTTATTTCCCCCATCTTCTATCTTAGAAATGCCCTAAGAAGAGAATAGTTCCTCATTGCTCAAAGTAGTCTGTTGTTTAAATTTTATTGAGATACATCTTGCTTGGAATGGTGATTGAGTGAAGATGTTTAACTCTCTGCTTTTCGAATTTCTCACTGTAATGACAAACAAAAAAAAAATCTAGAAAAATTTTATATAAATCCTGGAAGCAAATAAAATGGGGCCACATACATGCCAGAAATTTCAGGGAATTTCTGCTAGAAATTCAAGTCCAGGTTAATAGTTAGTTCACCTGAGATTAAGAACATGTGAAGAAAAAGATATTTAACACAGGAATAAAAGCAACCAAAGTCAAGAACAAGCAATGATGAAAGAAGAAAAAAATTCCTACACGAAAGACAGAATTAAAGCCTCAGAAGAAAAAAAAATTCAAGTGCTAGGCAAAAGTTTTATCTTGCTTGTTTTTAATTTTAAAACAAAATTTTTAAATGAAATCTACATATTTCCAAGCAGGACGGAAAAGTAGCCCTTAAAAAAAAAAGAATATATTTGTCATTGAAATCTTCTTCCTTACATAAAATACAAAATGCTAGGAAAGAATAGAACAATATCTTGAGAATGTCCTACATACCTAAGGGATAATGTGCAAGTGAGAGCAAAAGAGAAAAATAAGAACGGCAAAAAAATGCTTGAGAATGGGGGTGGGGTGGGGGGAAGGTATGAAAAATGGTGGTGAGAAATACAATTAATGAAACTTGAAATTAGTTATAAAGTTGGCTCTTGGTTGCAGAGTAAAAATTGCCCCCCAAAAAAAAAATCTATAACAAAAAGAGACTTTTGTAAAATCCAAATCTGAAATCCTCTGAAAAAAATCTTGGAGATGGTGGGGAGAGGGGGTGAAGATATCTGCCAAATTTATCTTCTTACCAAGAAAGAAGGTTGCCAGTCCTGGGCCAATTTTCCCTCTGATCGACTGTTTGCCTTACCCTGTTCTGCTCTGTGTTGCAGGGAGGGATTCCTACAAACAGCATTTCTGCCTGGGGTTAGAATATCAAAGATGTTAAGAGGAGACTGAAGGGTAGGAAGAAAGGAAAATTCAGGAAGCTCCTCCCCCACATCTGCCTAGAGTGGTATTTCCCATAGCAGCTGCACCCCCTCAAGATTCCAGCTCCCTGCCAGAGAGTTCCATCATGGAACCAGCTTCAGCCAGGTGACGTGGATAAAGATAAGATATATTAGATGAAAAAAAAAAAAAAAAAAGGCAAGTTATACCATCTCCTAAAATATAATTGCCTATATGTAAATGCTACGACTCAAAATTAAACATTACATCTGAGTTACTCTTATCGATAAAATAAAATCAATATACTACATTTATTTCTGGCATTCTATGAAAGCTCTAATTTCTCATTCTCTAGCAGTCTTTTCTTAGAGATTTATCTCCTACAAAACATTTTTTATTTAATTGGTAGATAAAATTTCATGTATTTACTTTGCACAACATGTTTTGAAGTATGTATACATTGTGAAATGACTAAATCTAGCTAATTAACATATGCATTAGCTCACAAAGTTAATCATTTATGTGGTGAGAACACCTTATTAAGTCCACTCTCTCAGCATTTTTCAAGAATACAATGTATTATTAACTATAGTCACCATGTTGTGCAGATCTCTTGAATTTATTCCTCCTATCTAACATGTTTCAGATTATTTTACACTGAATTAAGCATTTCTCTGTTAATGTTTATCTATTCTTTGTGTCCCAATGTTTGCTACTATGAAAAATAATACATAATAATGCAATAAGCATACTTAAATGTGTGTATGTTTGTGTGTGTGTGTGTGTGTATACAAATTAGCGCAGATGATTGTATTTTATGAAATGTATTTTCAAGGGTGAGATTGTTGTGTCAAAAGATACGTATATTTTAAGGTCTAACAAAAACTGCCAGTTTGTTTTTCCAAAAGGGTGAAATTTTTCAGTTAACCACCAGCAATTAATGAGAATATTCTTCTCTTTGCAACCCTACCAGCAATATGTTTCACTGTACTTTTTAATTTTTGCCAGTCTTAACGGATGTATAAAGACATCTAGCTTTTACTTCAATTTGCATCTTCATGATTATTAAAGAAATCTAGAGACTTTTTACATTGGCAATTTAGATATGCAAGTCTGTTAATTGCCTTTTATATCCTTTTCCCATTTTTCTATTGGGCTTTTGTCTTTCTCGTGATAGTTCACAAGCTCTTTTTGTATATTATAGATTAGTGCTTCCAATGTTTTTTACTTCATGGCAATCAGAAAGCTATATTTAAATGTCATCACAGGGTAAAACGACTTAGGGGTAAATGTCTATTTGCACATCACCATGGGGTAAATAGACTAGGAGGCTGCCAGTGGCTGGACTGGACCAGCCTGGGGATTCTAGCCTTCTCCCTGATGAAAGGAAGCCCAAGAGAATCAATATCTTGGCAGAACTGCGACCCAGATCTGGTCTAATCACAGGAGATGAAATTATAAAAGTTTTCCAAATTTATTATTTAACTATTGACTTTAATCTTTACCCATACATTGTTTATATTGTCTAAAATTTTTATGTTCTCTGTTGTGACTCCTAGATTTTGTCTTTTAAGAAATTGCCCTTCACTCCTGAATTTCACTGTAGTTTTTTAAGATTTTCATCCAAGATTTCTGCAAATCATGCATTATGAAACTTTAACATTATTCTTTTTGTACATGAACATTTTAGAAGACATCAAAGTAAAAAACAAAAATATAAGATACTTCTTACTTCTGACCAATTATGGATATCTATACTGGCTGAAACAAAACTAACATGAAAAAAATTTCTGAAATAATTTGAATTAAGCAATATTTTAATGATATTGTTCAAGGAAAGGAATACGGTGTCATCTAAAAATCATTGCCCCAATAATTAAGAACTCTTCATCCTAGATGCTGCTCAGGCCCTGGTGTGGCAAACTTTTAGTTTCTCAGGATCTCAGTGGATGAAAGAATGTCAGAGATTTCTCTCTGCTCTCACATTCTACAATTCAGATATTTTGCTCAGAGTTATATGTTAATCATTCAGAAGAAACCAAAGGAAATATATTTGGGTGGAATTTCCTTTGGGGAAGCCCGATGAAGATAATTCCCAGTGTTAGAAGCTTGATTTTTATTTTTTCCTCTTTCTTTATGAGAAAACAAAATCTTAATGAAAAGCTTTTAAGAACTACTTAAGTTTATTGTTGAAGTGAACAGCATCATTATCTTACCCATGGGATTTTACCATTTATAAAAATTATTATCTCACGGGTATTTGTTTTAAAAGGAATCAGAAGAAACAAATGAGTTATGGAAAACTAGACAGCTCATCGAGCTGTCAGTTTCTTCATAGAAGAACTAGTCAGTTCTTTCCATGTTATGCAACAGAGTTTCAGGAGTCAAAATTAACATTTAAAATAAAGTGAAACATCAGAGTCACACAACTGTAACTGAAAGTTGCATAGGTTCTTACCAGTTACTGAAACTTGGGCTGTTTATTTTAAAAACAAAATGAAATTGGAATGCTTCTGCAACAATGACCAAACACCAGTCCTCACATGATTCTGATAATATTCCATTAGTCTTCAAGTTTCACTGATTTTGCTGAAAGACATATTTTACCATTTTTATTACATACTCTAGGAAAAAAAGTAAATGAGACATTAGTCCTATAATAAAAGTTGTTATATGCTCATTGATATTAGCGTCTGAACAAAATCTTCTTGCTAGAACCACAGATGAGACTTGCCTCTCCTCTCCTTTCCTGTTCAAGACATGTTTAGTCTGCCTCCAAAAGATCTTCTTTAGATCTCTCTCCAAATTCTTTTAAATAAGGTGGCAGGGATGATCTTAAGAGAAAATTAAAAGTATCTACTTTTCAAGGTCTAGTCTTGACACTTTCCCTGCAGGAACTGTTTCCAGAACACCCAAGCCACAGTGTTGTCTCTTTCCTCTGAATTCATGAAACTCCTTAACTGTATTGCTCATTTGGAAATTCATCACAGACTCCTCTCTTGTTTTCATGTTTACTTTCATCGTAGACTCTTATTCTTACATTTTACTTTCAAGCTTAGATTTCTGTTTAACTTTCCAAACCTTTATATAGTTTTCTTTCCAAGTATTCTCTAAGGTAGCTGAGAACAGAACTTCTGTTGCAAGTATGAGACTCAACTTCAATCAGCTTAAATATCAGAGCAACAGAAAGAATAAGGAGGACCTGCCCAACAGATATTTGGAAGCTGGAATGTGAAAATCATCAAAGTTCCTCCCTTCCCTCTGTTGTCCCCTGTTTAATTGGCTTTAATTCTTTCCTGTTGCAGATAGCTGGGAGGGAAAGGGAACCGTGGGAGGAAACAATAGCCACTGATAATTGCAGGATGACTTTTTTTAAGCAATTTGCCCAGAGACAAAAGAGATTTTACCTTTCTGCTTCTATCAAAAACAAATCTTTGGGCAGGAGACTTGCCGATCCATCCTGGATCATATTCTCATCTGTGGATGAACCGCTATGGACCAAACCTTTTGCCCAGCTGCAGTGTTCCGCCTGTGATTGGAGGAAGCAGCTGACCAGTCCAACTTTAATGACATGGTTGTAAAAACATATTTTCCAGGAGAATGTTACTGATCTGGGTAGACAAAGCAATATGTTCAGCAGTTTTTCATAACTAGCATTATGCTTTCCAGAAATGAGAAGCTCATATTACATCATGTGATTCCACTAACACACTACTAAATTTGTTAACAGCTTTACTGAGATATAATTCACATATCATAAAATTTAATTATTTAAAGCAATGTTTTTATATTCAGAGTTGTAACACTATTACCATGATCTAATATTAGAATATTGTCAGACACCTTCGTTTTAGTCCGGTGAGACTTCAAACCTACAAAACTGTAAGATAAATTTGGGTTCTTTTAAGCCACTACATTTGTGGTGGTTTGTTACTAGTTTATAAGAATAGGAAACCAATATGGATTTAGTCTCCCTGAAAATCTGTTTTCTCATCATTAAATTGAGCTTAATAGCTTTTGCCTACTCACAGGATTTTATAAAGAGTAACTGTGATAATGTATGTAGTAGAAACTGCTAAGCTAAAATTTCAGTACTAATGAAGTTAAAATTCAGATTTTTAATTTTAATGTGTCATAGTCAAAATATTTTACAGTCCATATATTTGAAGAAACCTCCTATAAAAGTATTATACAAAATATAACATTTGTAAAATTCGTGTGCAACTGAGCTTTCTACCACCCTGAAATAATAAATTCTTTTAGATAAATTGATTTTTTTTTTTTTTTTTTTTTTTACTGGTAAAGGGATCGCAACCCTCGGCACAGTATGGTCCACACCACGCTCAGCCAGTGAGCCTACTGGCCATCCCTTTACAGGATCTGAACCCATGGCCTCAGAGCTACCAGCGCGGCACTCTCCCGAGTAAGCCATGGGGCTGGCCCATAAATTGATTTTTTGATAGCAGGAAAGTAAGCATGAATATTTCTTTTTAAATTGTAAATTTTTTATAAGAAATCATTTTTATGTGCATTACACACTTTTCTAAATACAGTACACCAAATGTAATTTTTTTTTTTTTTTGGTCATTGGATTGTCATAATGCATTATTACACAGTTATAATCCTTTTATACTTTCAGGGTCTAGAAGTTTTGTAGGCCCTCTTTGCCCCTCCGCTAAATAAGCCCAAGATTTCTGTGCTTTTGAAATTTTTCATGTCTGCTTTTCAGTAGCTTTTCTGACTCCCACATTTCTGTGAGATTATATTTTGTCAAATATCGACTTCTGTAGTGTGTGTGCCTCTAATAATAATAGCTAAGAAACAGAGTGCTTGCTATGTGCCAAGCACTGCTTTGCACTTTACAATACTATTTCATGTGATGTTCACAAGCAACCCGTGGGCACTATTGTGTCACCAGGTCACATGTGAAGAAACTGAAGCACAGAGGAGCTTGGGCTCTTAAACCCTATGCCATGTGGCTCCCTGCAGCAGCCCGCGCTCTCCCTTTCAGTTGGCTTTTTATAGTTTTCTGTGGGTATAAAAATCAGATAGGAAATGGGAAAAAACTGTGTGTCAAATATGCACAAAGTGAGGGGTGAGCCCTGAGGCCATTTTCTGTGAATGGCATGTACAAATTTCACGGCATGGATTCTAGGATCTCTGCTCAGATCAATAAAGCATGAGGTGCTAGACAGTAAATTCTGAGTAGCTAAAGTACTGAACAAAGATGGTCATCTGTCTTTTGTAAGAATTGATCCATTCAGATCACCTTGAAAAACAATCTATTAACGTTATATTATTAACCAGAAATAGCACTCTATAAAGACTTTTTTAAAAAAAATCATTTAATCAGAAAGAACGATAGTTCACTATGTCTTCAGGAAGAAATGTATAAGTGTATAAAATGTTCTGTCTACATAGCATAATCAGGAAGGAAAACTCTGGCTTGATCTCACAAGACATACGGCCTTCATGATTTTGCCAAGACAAGACATAGAGCATCACACATTAAAATTATCTCAAATTTATATGATGATGGTAAATAATAGCTGAACCCTCCATTCAACGTGCTGCTGCCGGATAAGTTGCCTACCACGTTTTCAATGCTGGCTGGAGAAGCTGTGCACCGATTTTTTCCTGCTAATCAATAAAGCCAAATTTCTTTAAACTGTTTGAGAATGTAGTGAATAACCACTCTCATTCTAGAAGAGAGATTTGAAAAGGCAGTGTTATTCAACATGGCTCATCTCCCCCACTTACAAAGAGTACCTAAAATAAACTTCTGTATGTATACCTGAGATAGGAAGGGGTTTTGTTTCATTTTGGGAACTCTGAGGGATAAAAATGATTCTTTTTACGTACGTGATTTTACCTGATTGGATCAAATCAAATAGACTGAGGTATTTAAAATGTTATAAATTAAGAAAGTTTAAATTTGTCTCTCCCCTCCATTTCATCTACCCCTTTTCTTAAACACGACCTATCCCATGCAAGTTAAAGCATGATGATGCCATGTATAAATTCCTTTTTGTTTTTACTTTTTTCCATGTTCATATAAACATGTATATGTTCATATATATATATATACACATTTGCATATATATATAAATACACTCAGAAAAACAAATATCTTCACACAGATAATAGATGTACATATATATCAGTCCTCACTTTTGTACAAAATTTTCTGGCTTTCTTCTGGGAATTGACTTTATTTATTTTCCAGATTTTGTTACTAATAATGCTGAAATACCCATCTTTTAACATTCATATTCTTATGTTTTGCTGCTTCCATTTCTGTAGGATAGATTCCCAGAATTAAGACATCTTGTTCAAAGGATTATGTGTATTTTTCATTGTGAGATATATAGTCACATTGTTGTCCCCCCAAAACTGAAAATTTTCATGTTTTGACCTTTTTTCAGCATTATTGTGAGCAATGGGTATTAGAGCCTTAAAAAGTTTTCCAGTGTGATAAGCATTCAGGAATATCTCTCCTTATTTATTTAATTTGCATTTCCTTAACAAGTAGTGGCTTTAACTATTTTTCATATGTTTGTTGGCCATTTAGGTTTGCTTTTGTGTGAACAGCCTCTACCTAGTCTTTGACAATTTTTCTATTGGTTTGTATGTTTTTCTTGAGAATTCTTAAAATCATCTTATATAAGTATTGATTCTTTCACTATCATCTATTTTGCAAACTTTTTTTCCAAATCTCTCATCGACTGATTTTGATGTTTCATTCTTCCAGTAGTATTTTAAAATTTTGTCAACCATTTCTCTATCTTTTCAATAGCTTCTGAATTTCTAGTCTTGGTTAAGAAAATCCCCTTAACTTTGAGATGTACATGTAGCTTCCTAGATTTTTCTCTAAGATATTCATTGTTTAGCTTTATATTGAATACTAATCTATCTGGAGAATGTACTTGACAATAATATGAAATGGGGGCACAATTTTACATATTTTTTTTCATATGGCAGTCACTTTTGCCACACCTTTTGTGCCTGTGCCATGCCATCCCCTTTGTTGTATTTGAATTCTCATTTCTGCTTGCATCTACTTCTGTATTGTCTATTTCATTCCACTGATCTATTTGCTTATTTCCTTGGACTACCATTGATTTGATTATAATGGCTTAATAATATGCTCTGGAACTATAAAGAAAGGCTCCTCTGTTCTTGATCTTTTTCACAAGCTTCTGGCTATTGATAACTTTACTATTCTATATGAAATTTAATACCATTTTATTCGTTTATGAAAAAAGCCCTATTGATATTTCTATTGGATTTATAGAAAAGAAGCATTTTTATTACATAAATTCTTCAGGAAGGTAATTTTGACCTTAAGGTTAGTTTTCTTTTTCTTATGCTCACTGGAAAAACTCATTCAAACTGGCCTACAGGGAGACGTCTTTATTTGAAGTATAAAGTATAATATAAATCTTTGGAATAATTCTGGCAATGTGACATTTATTCCTCTGTGTACACATAGAAAACAGAAGGTTAAGTTTCCATAGAAAACAAAAAAGAAAACATTTTGTTTTATTACTCCTCTGTATCGCAAGAGAATAATTCTTCATAATGTTTTGGGGTCAATAATTGGGATATAGGGGAAGAAAATGTCATATTTTTCCTTATTTTCATAATTAGCATGTATATCATCTAACATCTTTTCTTGCTTGTCGTCTGGCGTTGTTTATTGTAAGACATACTAATACACAACTAGGATATATTTCAGCCTGAGACACCTGGCAAAATATCAGATAGGAGAGCCTGTCATTGAACATATCTTCTCTGAGAGGAAATAAGAATATCTTCATTTTATAATTTTTATTAGGATTACATGTTTTTTACTTTGCAAACAACCTTTACATTTTGTGATACTTTGGTTCTTTGAGAAAACTAAATGTATATGCAATGAGGAATCTCATTTTGTGATTTAATGAAAAAGCCACAGGTTTGCACTTTTTAGATTTGGATTCAAATCCTGACTCAACTGTGTGACACTGGGCAAGCTATATAATCATTCTAAACCTCAGGTTCTTCATGAATAAGATAATTCTAACTTTAGAAGCCTTTTGGGTAATTGCAAGAGTTAGATGGGACTAAAAGATGTACTATGGTGCCTGGCAACCATGAGATTCTAAATATTACTACTTTTGATATTAGTAGGAAATAGATAAGGCTTTATTCATAACAATTATACTATGTATGCACTTATCTGTTGTTATTAAATGAGGCCTCATCTATTTTTTTCTGACATAAAAAAAATCCATTAACTGTTTTAAAAATCCATTAACTGTTTCACTTGATAAATATACTTAGCACTAACTATGAGTCGGTACCATCCTACACTCTGAGGATATAGCAGTAAATTAGACAGGTAGGCTCCCTTCTCCAGTGGGGCTTATATTTTAATAAGAAAACATATATAAAATAAAGAAATAATAAAAGTAATTACAGATTTTGAAAAGTGTTATAAAAGAAATGAACAGCATGATGTGACAGAGTAACTCAGGATTGTATAGCTGTTACATGCTTGAAAGTTCCATGTGAACAGTTTAAAAGTGTTCATAAAACATGTGCTATTTCATTTCAAGTGTGAAATAAATATTTTTAAAATTGGGAAATAATGATGTCCTTTAAATGAATTGATTAAATAATTTGAGATTAGCACATCAGTCACTTAGTAGGTGCTTCAATTAACAAAATATTTTGAGGCTCTAGTATGTTCTAATTATATAGTAAGTGTACATCATTAGGTCCTATAAATATAAAGATTTATAAAACTCAGGCCATGTCCTCAATATAAATAGCTATAACAATGTGATTAACACTGTATTAGGGATTTGCATAAAGGGATATAAGATTCCAGGGAAGAGTGCCTGAAATGCACTCCACAGCAAATAAGCATCTACAGTAGTCTTACACTTGTGGACTTTCAGTGGAAAATCTGCTCACAGTGAAACAGTAGCAGGTGCACTTTCATTAAGTACCCAACCATTGAATCCTTGGAGTAGGACTTACTGACATTCAACAGCACGTCTTCTCTTTGTTATGTCTTTGCACATTTTTTCAAACGTCATTTTTATGTCTCCTCTCACACTAATCAAGTGAAGGTACGTGCTTGAAAACAAGCTCTTGGAAGAAGCTCTGCCTTCAGAGCACGTTCTCTGTCACTCAAGGAGATGAAAAGACAAAGTTGCCCTCATCGAGTTCAACAACAACAACAAAAAAAACCCTTCACTGCCTGATTCAAATCTTCTCCTGCTCACATTCTCTATTTTAATCAGGAAACTCCACTCACTCATTTACCCAAGCATCCAACCTCATGCATAGGTTTCCTCCTCTGCTGCCACTGCCCATACCATGGTGTGCACCAGCATCTCCCGGGTCCCATTGCCTCTGCATGCTCATGGCTGCCCTAGATTATGCTTTTATCTCCCTTACCTAGGATGATAGCAATGGCTACCTAACTATTCTCCCACATTATCAATCCATCCTTTACAGTCTACTAGAGCTAAATTTTTTATGGCAAGGTATAATGTCTTTACCGTACTCATTACCTTAATGAAAGAAAAAAAAAACAATGATCCGAACTTCTGTCCTGCCTTACTTCTGGGTACACTGCCCCTTCTGCTTTATGATCCAGACACAAGCTACTTGCCATTATTGCTGAACACCCCTTTGGCATGGAATGTTCTTGACTCTTTCATATTTGCATGGAAAGTTCTTGACTCCCTTAACCACCTGAAAAACTCAGACCTCAAGGTGGAGTTTAAACATCACCAACTTTGGGATGTGTTCCTCACAGCCCCAAGTAGAGCAATGGCTGCTTCCTCTGTGCTCAATTACAGCACATTGATTTATCAGTTCTTTTCTCTGGTGCAACCTGTAGACCATGAGCTCCTCATGGATGGGAACTGTGCATTAGTCATCTGGCTATATAGCACAGTGCTCCCTAAAAAGAAAAATTTCCTGACGTCTTGCCCAGCTTGAAAGTCCATTTCAATATGAAAATAAACACACAGGCAACTCACAGTTTGACCCTTGGAACCAGTTACCAAGTGTGTGGTTACCAAGGGGAGGAGAAAGGGCTCTCAGCAGGTCTTGTTCCATACCATGAAGACTGTGACTTTGCTGTCTCTAGAAACAATAGAATTAGTGAAGCAAGCCTTCTGGATTTGGGACTATGCCTGCAATATGAAGAAGTAGTAACTAGATAGTAATACTTAGTAAGACAGTAATGGGCTTTTCTAATAAACTGAAAATACTCCAAGTGGTGTTTTAATTAAAAAGTACTTTTAAAGAAATCAGCCTCCTTAATAATAGAATGAGCCATTTTTGAATATTCAATAGTAATAGCATCATAGTGACTAACATATGGTCATAGTCCATATCTTTTCATTCCTACTGAGATGAAAGGTAGCCAAGAAGATAAATGGGACATATTTTGCAAGGTCTTAGATGGAAAAATCACTCTTGGTGGAATGCATGTTATTACCAAGAAATTACCTCAGTGGTTCATATTCAAAGGAAAGGGAATCCATTCTTTATGCCTTTTCCATTACATTAACCTCAGGGGAAAAAGAAAAACACAGGAGTTCGTGTAAGTCTACATGGCAGGTAAACCATAAATATTGTAATAGCATGAGGATTTTCTAAGGGGAAAAGGTGAGGAAACATTCCACAAAGCAGATACAATAGGTAAATCCACTTTAACATTCCTATTATTTCCCAGAACTTGAATGTTCTTTTCCAAGGAAAACCTGACTGACTATATGAGTAACATACTTTTAAATGGAGAAAGAATTAAATGTTAAGTTCTGAGCAATTTCCCCTCTCTATTTTTAGAAAATCTTTGATACTTTCACTACATATTTAATTTTAATTTTAATTTCTTCCTGCACCTAATTTTTTCACTATATTACAACTTTTTATCTTCATTTTTCCTGGCCCATCTATCCAGGACTTGAAAATATCTTATTTAGAATATCTTCTTGTGCTTTTCAGTTTTTTAATCAAAACACTTTCCCCACAAAAAGGGAAAAATAAAAATAAAGACAAAACCCTAAACCTTTTGGTTACTCTAACAAATCCTATTATATTCCACTGGCTACCCCAGTTTGGAAAACCTATACATTGGTCTTTTCTATTTTTAATTAAAGTAGGGAGGGGACAAGAACAAATAATAAATCCAACTACTTTGACCGTGAACTGCTATTTTAAAAATACCTGGACACATGATGCCACAAACACTGCGTGCTTCCCAAACTCCCACTACAACAGTAAACAAGGGCCGTGTTTTTAATTGTCTCATGCTGTACGCAGTGTATGTATCTGGATCGCCATTGCCCTCACCCCACCCCATACCAGTCATCATGCTCAGAGCTAGCACAGTGACAGTAGACACATCTGACTTAGTGTGAAAGTTTTATTTCATTTTCATGCAGATAGCCACTGTTATAAAAAATCTTGTCCACTCAGTGTACATTATCAACAGATGTTGACAAGGATAAAAGTTGATCTAGGATGGGTCTGTGGCCAGGTAACGAGATGATTTTAGTAAGGACTCAGTTGGAGAACCCCTTTACTACAGAAGCAAGCTTTGTAGATGGCAAAGTTCTAGGTTGAAGAACTTAATGTGAGTTAGGTTTTTTGTCTCAAAAGCATCTGGTATAATGTCACATCAAAGGCTCTTAGTAAACAAATAAACGATGCAAAAATAATTTGAGGTTATGCTTCATTACAGCAATCAACAAGAACTATTCACATCAGTAGCTCTGAAACAATTTTTAAAAAGGAACAAGATTTGGAGTCTGAAATATATTTCACATTGGGATTTTTATTTAAATTGAATTTATTTTAAGCACATAACCTCTCACCACATTTGCCTCTTGTTCCATTTTGTCTTAATAACTGCCAAGATCTTTTCATTTACAAACAACTCTTATAGTAAGCCATAATTGCTGAAATAAATATTGTTGCAGAAAAAAACTACATTTGATTTTCTGAAATATTTGTAGTTTTTATTATCAAGCATCAGGAATAGCGATTGAATTTAAATAGTCTCAAAATGTTGCCTTTAAGAATTTAATTTTTAAATTCAGCATCGTTTCTCTAAAATGTGTTTTTATAACATTGGTCCCACTTTAGTTACAATCAGAATAATTAGTTTCTCACCTTTATCTCTATGAATGATCAAACTCAACAGTCATGGATTACCTACCTATCCAAGGCAATTTCTGATTTTTTTAAGTAACTTGAAATATAATAATCTGTTAAAGGATGTGAGTTAACAAAAAGTGAACCAGTTCCAGCTCAAAATGAGTTATTTCCAGTTCACTATTTCAATCAGAGCTAAGTTAACGAAAATTACTGTGTAAATGTGAAGTTTAAAAACGAGTTAATAAAGCAAATATAATTCTGAATTTGAGATACTTGAGCTGATTCACATTGGATGCAATGTCCTATGTATTATTATGTTAGAGCTACAACTTGAGTTATTTAGAATGATTTATTCAAACAATTTACCACTTCAGTATTGAGACAGAAATCAAAACAAAACCTTACTTCCTTGTTCCTTAGTACATTGCATGTGACCTTATGTATTTATATAGGGTATATATTTATTCATGTTCTCCTTCAGCAAAAGTAGCACCAATTTTGTACAAGAAACTGTGGTAGACCCTGGAAAAATGAAAAAGAAAAAAACAATGAGAAAAAAGAGAAAAACACATTTGCAATGCATTATCACTGAACACTTCACATCATGAACTTCAATGGATGCAGTGAGCTGGTGGCATGTGCCTTTTCAGTCAAGGGCAGTTTCATAATGATAGTAAAGTCACTTGCCTTCATTAATTCTTTTGACTAAACAGCAAAACAAAAGCCCAGGTTTACACATACTTGCCAACTACTTCTGCATCTTTAAAGCACCACTAACCTATTTAGAGAAAAAGTTGTGCTGAAAAAAGAAAGGGAGAGAGAGAGAGCAAGAAAGGAAGGAAGGAAGGAAAGAAGAAGGAAGATCATAACTTTTGTTTATGAAAATATACTAGACTAAATAATCTTAAAGCCATCAAACAATGAGACATCTAGAAATCCTGGAAAAGGACAAATATATATATACATATATATACATATACATGTATATATATATATATATATATATATATATATATATATATATTTTTTTTTTTAAGGAATGGTCTATAAGAGAGGAGAATTCCTGGGGGTTGATATCAAGAAGGAGAGTAAACTCTAGAGTGAGAAGAACAAACTAATTCTGGGAATACACGGCACAGAGGGGCTGATCTCAGCAGTAAAGGGCTTCCAGAGGGAATGAAGCCTTAATTCCAAGCAATGTAGAGAATTGGAGCAAAGCTCCCACAAAAAGCTGTGACCCTCCAAGAACTAGAGCCTCAATGAAATAATAATAATAATATTTAATAAATAAGTGAGTAAGTCTATCTGCAGAGAGAGATGAAAAGGGAGTTGTTTCCATTAGCCTAGGCCCCAGGGTGTAAAAAAAGATTTTCCTGAGAATTTGTAAGACCAGGCAGTCACAATTCAGGTTTAGATAAAGAAACTGACAAGTCTGTGGGGAAAGCTAAACAAGCATTGATCCATAAAATGACAATAATAAGCTCTAACTTGGGGATCCAGAACATAATGGAAATAAAATGTTAGAAAACAATAATATATGTGATAAAAGAGAGCTACTCAGAGTTCAGGGTCTCCGAAAACTTTGACTTTTTTCAAAAGGAGAGTAGGGATGCTAACATGAAATTTTAAGATTTTATGTTAAGTTTGTAAGTGTCACTATTAAAATGGGAAAAGAACTAGAGAAATAAATTCAAGAGAAGGCAGGAAATGAAAAGGAAAAAAGAAGCATAGAAAAACAAGTTAAATAGAAAATTCCTAATTGATAATATAAATAAGTCTATATATATATATATGTTGTATATGTATATATGTATATGTATATATATGTGTGTGTGTGTATAAATAGACTTATTTATATTATCTATTAGGAATCAAAATGAATGTTAATAGCCAACACTCACTAAAAAGAGATTATTGGTTGGATTAAACACACTTACCAGTATGTGTCTTATAAAAATATATAAATATGTTTAAATATAAAGCTATAAAAACATTAAAAAGTTAAAAATAAAGAAACACACAAAAAACTGTATTAAACATCAATGAATATTAAGGTAACAAAGAATACAGACCACATTCTCTAGCCAAATGCAATTAAAACAGAATATGTAACAAAATATAATAAAAATGCATTTGGTGATCTTAAAATGTATTTATAATTAGCAGTGGAATTAAGAATAAATCTTAATAGAAGTTAGAATATATTATAAGCAAGCAGTAATTTAAACATTAAGTTTCTAAAATATGACTGGTGGTACACAATGAGGAATTTACAGATTTAGCATTTTTATTAGAAAAGATGAAAAGCTTGAAAGATATTATTTTCAAGAGTTAAAAAATAATAAAACAGGTCAAAGGAAGTAGGAGAAAGGAAATAAAAAGGTAAAAGTAAAAACAGAGTTCTGTTTGTGGTTATATGGCAGGCTTATCACTCTTGCTGAAAACAGTTAAAAAGGGCTAGACACATGGTAGAAGATGAGAGAGAAAATCTTATTTTCCTTAAAATCATCAAATTCTAATAAGAAATCTCCAGGTCAAAACCTATAGAGGAGAGCCTTGAGGGCTTTTACTCACCCAGGCATAATTAAGTCACATATTTGGTGGCTTTAAGGGGCAGGGGACAACACAAAGCCCAGGACTCACCTAAGAATAAGGATAATAATAATAATAGTAATAATATCAAACACTTAGTGCTTTCTACACGTGAGACACTGTTCCCAGTACAGTATGTACAACAACCTTTACAGTCCTCACCAAAATCCAACATCGGTATTAATTATCCAGAATAACACCTACAGGTAACATCAAGAAAAGTAGCGTTACACTAAGTAAACAGAACAAAGGAGGAAAACATCCCTGAGAGTTTGTAACCACAAACCAGCCAGTCCTAACGAGGATATCTTTATCTCAGGTTTTCAATAACTCCCACAACAAAAATGAGCAATCAGAGCCATAGAAAACAAAGACACAAGAAACAAGGCACACATGTGAGAAAAAGGCAGAAACAGCAGGCAATAGAAATTAAAGATTTTGGAATCATAAGATTACAATTATCAATTAATTATGCTTACTAAATTTAAAGAAAAAAGATGTTAAGAATGCTTGCATGGGACAGGAAACATAATGTGAAAAGTAAAATTATAATGTGTTTAGTGGATACTATAGATTGATATACGTTTGATCTCTGAATAGGGATGCAAAAAGTACAAACTACAGAGGAAAAGACTTATACGATTGATTGTATTAAAATTAAGAATTTAAGCTGTTTAAAAGACATCATAAAGAGGGTGGAAAGAAGCTACAAATTGGGAAAATCCATTTGTAAAACATATAACAGAAAAATTTTGTATCCAGACATGGCATCAGTACAAATCAGTAAGAAAGTGATAGAAAAGTGGGCAAGATTTGAACAGATATTTCATGGAAAAAATAATTTCCATAAACATGTGAAAAAATCTCTACCTCAGGAGTCATTAGAGAAATGCAAATTAAAGTGAATACAAAAGATATTTTTCCACAGAGGAGATTGGGAGTAACTTAAAGGTTAACAACTCCGAGTCTTAGAGAGAATGAGGAACAACTCAAACAATTATATGCTGCTGGAAGGAATGTAAGTTAATAAAAGAAACTGAAAAATAATTTAGCATTATCTAATAAAATGTGAAATGTACATCCCTTATGACACAGCAATTCTACAGCTAGGTATGAACTCAGGATTATAGGGTCTAGAGAAACTTGCCCATGTCTGCAAGGAGACACACACAAATGTTCACAGCAACACTGTCTTTAAGAACAAACACATCCATTAATAGCTGATTATTTAACTAAATTGTGGTATAATCATAAATGCATTATATTACAGCTATTTGCATCAGTCCTGATAATTAAAAATTAAAAAGATGCACTACCTCCTTGACAGAGGATACATATAGTTTCCAAGGAGGAAAAAAAGGTAGAAGATAAAAGTAATGTTGGAAAAAAGGGAAAAGACATAATTACAGGTAAAGAAAAAAAATCACATGAAAAGGTTTTTTGCCAACATATGCTAAAACTTAGATGAAGGGACAATTTTCTAGAAAAATTAAACTTCATATTTATATTCCAGAGGAAGGAATTCAAAAACGGAATCCGTAGTTAAAAACCTCCCACAAAAACAAAATACTAAGCCTAGACAAGTTTACAGGTGAGTTCTGCCAAAGATTGAAGAAATAGATAATTCCAACTCTATTGACTTCTAGTTAACTGAAATATAGGGAAATCTCCCTCAGTCATTTCATGAACTTGGTATAATTTCGATGCCAAACTAGACAACTATAGGATGAAAAAGGAATACGACAATCTCACTGATGAACAAGAATGCAAGTACGTTAAATCCAGTATTAGCAAACTAAATTGAATCATGGACGTAAAAAGTTAATACACCATGAGCCAAAATTAGGTTTGTCTCAGGAATATAAAGATGGCTTATCATTAAAAATATCTACATATTATCTAACTAATCAATTTTTTAAAGGGAAAAACTTTTCAATAGGCTTATAAAAAACATAATAAAATTATGCATTGTATTAAATTATTAGGAAGCAATAATCAAAAAAGTTACCACCCCAGAATTTATGCTGGATGATCAGTGGTATTCTCTTTAAAGAAAGGAAAAGGGTAAGGCAGTCCATTTTCACTCCTTTTATTCCCCGTGATACAGGAGACCTAAGGCAGCATGATTCGACAGCATTATATAAACACGGATTGTGGGAAGTATGCAGCTATTTCCGTGTGGTTGCAACATAAAGTATGAGAGAGGAGACGAGACTAGAAATGTAGGCTGGAAGCTGGTCTCAGAGTTTTGTGTAGAGATTGAGTTTTATCTTATAGTTAATGAAGAGCCAACTTCAAGTCAGAGATTAATGTACTTATGTTTTAGAGTGATCTCCATGGTAACAACAAGGAGGATGTTTGGAAGGGAGAAAGATTACACATTTTTTTTTCTTTATTCGGGTGGATGAATCCAGACTTTGTCTTCTTTGTATCCCTAGTGCCTAGTATCCACAATGCCTGGCCCATAGTAGGCACTCAAAAAATATTCATCAATAATTGAGCACTGTGAACAGGAAAGTTAAGGACAATGAAGAGGAGTGTATGGATTTTAAAGACAGTGAAAGTGTCCACAGGACTTGGTGGTCAATTGGATGTGGAGATTGATATAAAAGTATGAATCAAAAATGCTAAGTTTTCTGGCTCGGGTGATTGGTAAGAGCATAACTGAGAGAGAAAATAAAGTAGGAGAAGCGATTTCTTGGCTTACAAGAAAGGTTCCATTTTGACAGACTGAGTCTGGAGTGCTTGTGAGATATCCAGGGGAAAGAGTCCCAGGAAAGCTGGAAACACGCCTCTGGAGTGAAAGAAGACTGGGCTAACAATATATATTTGTAAATATTTGCTAATTGCTTTCAGGTCCCAGAACAGTAATTCTGGATGTTAGAAAAAAAAAAAAGTAATTCCCTGGAGTAAAGTAAAAATTTTTGCCTTTTTTGTTCAGGAAAAATGTCAGCACATGGGTATTTTATTGTTTCCGGGGGTTTTGTTTTGTTTCTATATTTGTTAGGTTTGTGTTTTAGCAGATTTGACCACCTCCCCTCCTTCTCATAAACACACACACAAACACACACTAATATAGAATATATTAATGAAAAATTAATAATTAAGCTTGCCCGAAGCCATCCAACAACTTCATTGAAATTTGACCGCTGCCTAATCTAAAGTGATGGGAGCTGGAAATAGCGCTGGAGCATAACCAGCCTTCAGCATATTGTGGCTGTGCTGTGAAAACAAATGCAACCAGTATTGACAGAAACCCTTTCAAATTTCTCAGTCAAGTACTTTCATAGTTTTCTTCAGATATCATGGAGCCTACAAAAGCATGTGCAACTGAAACACTTTTGTTAAGCCCTCACCTTCAAACAGTTGTTTTGAATTGGAAAATTAAAACAGAGTGAACTCCCTTCAAGTGGAAGAAGGGTATGTTGTATCTGAAACATAGGTTTTCTCAAGTAACTACGTATAAGCAAGGGAGTAAGTTTATCTGCAAGTAAGATGGATTGAGTAGAACTTGACCTCCTGAGCAAGCGGTTCTATGCTGGTCTGTTCATCCTTCTGTTTTTATCCTTCCTTTCCCTTCCCTAATATCATGTACCTAATCGGGCTTTACATGATTCTCTGTGTATCAAGGAGACGATTGCGTGGAGTTTTTCTTCACTTCAGCCACTGTACATGCTAATCAGAGTTGCAGACATCTGAAACCAGCACCATGCTGCACGGCCGCCTGAGACACCGCTGTCTGTGGTGACACGGGGTGAAGGCAGCACGACTTTCTGGGTGTCCCTCTTGCATACCGCGTAGACATTTAGTCCAGCTCCACCTGGCTTTTGTAAATGTATTTCCCCCAATCTGAATTCTCAGTCTTATTTATAAAATTGGATTAACTCATGCTGACATTCATGCTTTTCCAGAAGCTTTATAGCAATAACTGTACAACACTTCTATTATTATTATATTTTGTCTTTATTGACTAGCTCAGGTTTTTAAAAAAATAGCAATGAAGTATTTTAGCATAACTATATACTCAACATGGGTGGGAAAATAAACATTTCTCACGATTGAGCTAGGATTCACAGTCCAAACAGTGATGCACAAAGTTCATGGAGAGTCGTTTGTCACTGACCATTTGGATGGTTGATGCTCAGCAAAGAAACTGTCATCCAACGCTTGTCGATGCTGAGCTTGTTGCTTTTCATGTGCACTGAGAAGAACATAAAAGCCTATTGTAAATATTCACATACAGGGCTTATCAAGAAGTTATCTTTATTTTATTTTATTTTAATTTATCAATACACAGTGTAGTTGATTTTCATGTCCCTTTACCCATTCCTCTTTCCTCCCTCCCGCTCCCCCCTCCCACCCATCAACATCATATCTGTTCGCTTGTCTTAACAGGTTCAAGGAATTGTTGCGGTTGCTGTGTCTTCTTCCCCCCCACCCCACAGTTTGTTTGTATATTTATTTATTTATTTATCTATTTTTAGCTCCCACATATAAGTGAGAACATGTGGTATTTCTCTTTCTGTGCCTGACATTTCACTTAATATAATTTTATCTAAGTCCATCCACGTTGCTGCAAATGGTAGTATTTCATTCTTTTTTATGGCAAAGTAGAATTCCATTGTGTAGATATACCACATTGCCCTTATCCATCTTGCCACTAAATATCCAAGCTGTTTGTAGGTCATTAAAAAGTAAAATCTGAATATAAAGAATAAGAATGTGTTAATGAGGAAACCTTGTGAAAATAAAGTGAAGAAAAATTGAAATAGTAAACAATAGTTCCATCGAGGGGTTCAGGGAGAGAGAGAAAGAGGGTGAGACAGACAGCAACAGGGTTTGTGAATGAGAGAGAAGAAAGAGTAAAAGACATTAAAAGGTGGTAGCTTTATCACAGAAGAAATAAGTTATCTTATCAAAGGAAAATACACAGTGGAAAAGATATAAATGATATTGAAAACATATTACTATTCCAAATTAAACTTGTAGTAAAATCCTAAACCATTCAGAACATTCCCAGTATTTGAGGCCTCGTCACTATTTTAGAATAACACGGAACGCAGAGTTAAGCACAGAGAGAGTGGAGAGATCTGATGATAGACAACGGTCAACAGTGTTTGGTTTTTTATTTAAATTTCATGCAGAATATCATACTAAGATGCTGGAGCCAGCGTGAAAGTAAGATCACTAAAGTTTTACTCATGAAGACTAGAAATAAAATGAATGAGGATTTAATAACTAAATTAGATTCTGATATGTTGTCTAAAGTGAGAAACAGGTGAAAAAATGTTAATAAACACTGATAAGTACATAACAATGTTTGTTCATGAGTCATTTTTGTTTTAAGTTAGCAGGAAACAATTAGCACCACAGTCCAGATTATTGCAACAGCCTACAGCGTCGTATCCCTTTTTCCTGCTTTAGTAGCCATCGGTCCTTGAATCTGTTAGAAGCCTTTTAACCCTAAGAGACCACATCATTCCTCCAGTTACAAGCCACCAGCCAGCGTACAAGGCAACATCTTCCACGCCCTTCGGGATCCAGCCTCTGCCCTTCTGCGACCTAATCCCTCACTACTCACCTCCTTCCTTACTTTGTCCCAGCCATACTGGCCACAGCCAGTCCTCAAACACTGTCCCCATGCTTCTGCTGGGGCCTGTGTACTTGCTGTTCCCTCATCTAAAGCAATCGTTCCCCAGCAATACATGTGATTTTCAAGAAAGGCTTTCTCTGACCACCCCAAAACCCCAACCCCTCCCTTCCTCTCCCCTTCCCTGCTTTAATTTTCTTCATAGAACGTAAGTCACATTTTGTCGGTCGACTGGACTATTTTATCCAGAACAGTGCCTATTATATAGTGGACACTAAGAAATATTTGTATCAATAAATATAGCACATCCACAATGAATTACAAATAGCTCACTCTTGTATAGTACTTGCTATGTGTCAGGCTTAAGTACTTTTAGTATATATTAGCCCATTTTTTATTTTTATTTTTTATAACAACCCTATGATATAGGGTGTACTTTAATGATTGTTTTGTTCTTTGTTTCCTATACCCACAATAGCAACCAGCAAGGAAACCAACCCTGTTTTATAGTCAAGGAAACTGAGGCACAGAAATTTTTGAGTGTCTTGCCCCAAGTTACATAGCTAGTAAGTGATGCAGCCAAGATTCCAACCAAGGCAGTCAAGCAGACAGTTCCATGCTCTCGATCACTGAGCTCTACTCCCTCTCTGTGAATGAATAATCCAGTCAACGGAAAATACTTGACATTGTTCAGTGCCTTCTGATTTTCAAAATGTGTTTGTATCTGTGATCCCATATGCCATACATTATATTTCCAGTAAAAAGAGAATATATTTTCTCTTTTTGACAAATCAGTACAAATTTTAAAACCTGCATTTAATATCTAGGAAGTATCTAGTCCCAAGTCAGTCCCTGGAGCAAAAGAAATTGGAATTTACAAAACATAGTTCTGTCCTCAAGATGCTTATATTCTATTGGGTAAAATAGAAAAATTAACACATAAATTAATAGATGTTGTGATAACTGCTCTAACAGAAGTGATGCAAGAGCATAGAATAGGTGGATAAAGTAGACAGTTCTGTACAGGGAAATCGCTCAGTAGGTATGAGAGAGTGATAAGAGAGAACACCGAAACGTAGCGTTGGGAAACTTCTAAACAAAAGCATCAACAGTCACTCTTGCGTGAAACAAGCTCCAAGGATAAACCTGAAAACTTGCAATTTTTGGAAGATCCTGGATAAAATGCTCTGTGAATATTGTAAGGATATTCAGAGTCACCATCAAAGTTCTTTTGCTTTTACAGGGTTGACTTTGATTTCAAGGCAACTTGGAAAAACAAAACAACCCTTAGAGTGTGGTGTGTCCCCTCTTGGAGATCACCAAGGGAAGAAAGGAAGTACAGGGGAGTCACCAGCTGATTATGATGATATAGGCCAAAGTCAACTATTTGACCCAGTGGGCTTGGGGGCCCTGACGAAAACACTTAACTTTTATAAATGCTCCAAAAAATGTGACTGACTTTTTCCTTAAGCATTAAGTTTTGCTTTCTTTTGTTCCCCTCCCATACACACACTGGCAACCAGTATGGAAACTAAACTCTTTAGTAGTTCTTTGAAAGAAGGACTTCTAAATTAGATGGCTAGGAGTCATGTTAATCAGACAGTTACTCTACATTTTACTCCAACTTAAATTGAGTTTTAAGTCAACTGCTCAAAATTGTTTAAAATTTTTTTAGCATCATGCATTAAGATATGCTAGTATCATCATAGAACTCCCCAAACCAGGAAAAAAGGCAGCAATGAATTAGTAAATGATCAGTAAATCGCTGTTGGCTTGATACTATTTCTAGGACAGAATCCTCTTTTCCAGAATACATTTCTTTCAAAAAAAAAAAATTAAAGGATCATAATACAATGTCCTAGTTTGTGTATCAAGCTTCCTCTTAAAATTCATTCGCTTCAACTTGTTTAAGCCTCACAAATTTCATAAAGTAGGTATCATCGGGTCTGTTTCATAGATGAAAAAACTTTGACTTAGTGCTCTTCCAATTTGCACTTGAAAATAATTTTCTAATGGCTAAAGTTATTTTATTTTACTATAAAGTTAAAAAAATACATTTCTCCATCATACTACATGATTGAGACCCATTTTTAATTCAGATTGATTTACAAAGGTTTAAGTGCCTTCTTCAGCCACAAAATGGGTAGAGAATAGCATCAGGATGTAAATTCATGTCTTTTGAGTCTAAGCCTGCTGTTTTCTCCTGTATCATGTTCTAGAGATAGCCACCAAATTTATTAGTAGTTCAAGCCAACCCCATCATCAAAAATTGATGATACTTAACATTTATGCTTTAAACATTCATATAAGATATGTATGTATGTGATTATTTTAAAAATTGAATTCTTAAAAATCTCATTAATTCGGGTGGCTTTAATTTAATTATCTTGTATCTAGATGTTGGTCTGGTCGGAGCTTTACCTTTTTTTATTACCTGGAAAGATAGTTTTTCTTAATCAAGCTATGAAAGCATAGAAGGTAAATTAAATAAGACTTTTAAATCTTATTGTCTAAATAGAGCTCTATGTTCTCAGAAACTTAATTTCTGCTCTTCTACTGTATCAAGGCAATATTGTCCATGAAGCTTTTAGTTATAATTCCTTGGATCTGACTTCTCTCAGAATCCCTAAGTAGAATTATAAACCATTTTGTATTCTTAGCTAATTGTTTCCTATGAATAACTTCTCAACCAGAATTTAAGCTCCAGGAAACAAGGAAAACATCTTTGTTTTCAATAGAATTCTCCACACCCCTTAGACTAATAACTGGGCACAAGGTTAACATTTATTGCATATTTGTCGAGTTCTTGGCAAATGTAAGTTTTCAGCAGATGCAGGAGGGGTCAGTTGATCAATGAGGCAAGTTATAAATTATCCATTTAGGAAGAAAATAGTCATAAAGAACTTCTGCTTGGAAATAGCTTTAAAACTGCAGAAGTTGTTTTATTTCATTGTAAAGTAATAAAATCACATTTCTTTACCACAATGTGTGATTCAGACTTATTACTAATTCAGATTGGCCTTGAATCTAATTAGTAGATTTTATTATGTTTTCATGTTTTTCTAACATATGTATAGCCAAATTCCAAAGACAAGACTTTTTTTGACATTCATTTGAACTATTCTCTGCACATCACTGAACACGGCATCTCGTAACTCTTACAACTATTATGAAGCATGCAATTGACTTCTTTTATGAAGAATTGAAAATAGAGAGTTATCCTGTTGAAATAAAGACTTAAAATTCTGGAGAGAGTTCTGTCGTTGCTTCCCATTTCACTTGATATCTTTACACTGTGGTGATTAGGTTGTTTGAAAACTTCCAAATCAGCATAAAGGAACTGGAACATTCTGTGTTCTGTCAGAGACACTTATAATGTCTCTCTTTAAATTGTACACCCTGAGGGCAGAAATAGACATCTTTCTATTCTGGATAAAAACAACTGAGGCATCAAATAAGATATAATAAGAGCAATAACAGCACTTCTTCATCTCCTGTTAGAATTTGAAATAACATCAAGGAGACAGTGTCTTGGGAATTTTTTTAAATGTTTGTTTGTCCTGAAACATATTGTGCTCTTTCCTTTAGAACATTTTATGTATGTCTTTGCTCAATTTGAGAAAATACTGTTATAATATTACTAATATGACCTTTAGGTAGATTGATTTATTTGTCTTCCAGGATCTTTTTGTTTCCCCTTCATAAAAAGTTCTAAATAAAACTAGAGGGGAAAAAAAATGTACATGTGTATCCAGATCCTGACAGTATTTCCCTGCCTCACACAACTGCAGACATCTAGAGAGAATGATGTTTCTGTTATCAGTGCCACAGAACAATGAACCCCAAATTTAATAGTGTAAATTAACAACCATTATTCTATGCTCATGGCTCCTGTGGGAGTGGGCAGTGCATGGCTTTCTCTCTGCTCCATATCTGGGGCTGTGAGGACTGAAATCATCTAGAAGTACCTTATATCAGCGTGCCTGGTGCCTGACCTAGAACTGATATTCAAATCTGTACCCCACAAGTATGTATAATCAACTATGCTTTAATATTTCACAAAGACTATACAACTACCAACTCAAGCGACTACATGAAGTCTCCACATGTGGCTTGACTCTTCCTCACTGCACGGCCACCTTAGTTAGTGTTGCTGGATCTCTTCTTTGTTGACTTATAACTCCCAGAGATAGTGCTCCAGCAAATGAAGTGAAAGCTGCATAGCTTTTTGCAAGCCAGACTTAGAAGCCACGCAGCATTACCTCTACTGTATTCAACTGATCAAAGCTGATTCAAGGTCCTCCCAGATTCAAGGTGAGGGGAATAAGACTCCACCTCTTAATGCAGGAATGGCAAGCTCACATTGTAGAAAAGCAGGTACAACAGAAGATACAGTGTAGCCATCTTTGGGATACAAATTTGCCACAGAAGGATTCAGTCCTTTATGTTTGTCTCCACTCTGCCTAAGTAGGACTTGCTTGATGAAGAGGTCTTGCTTGGCTGGGTTGCCTTTTTAATCTCCCCCATCAATTAGCACTTGCTATATTTAGCACTCAGCAAATGTTTATTGAATCTGATTTTGAATTAATCCCATTAGTCTTTTCAGTGAGGTCCCAGGAAAACTTCCATTTAATGTCGCAAGAGATGATAAATTTGGTGACATTATGAAAATGATAGTGAATATTAATGTTCCAATCATCTCAACTGTGGGCATCAAATTGCAGTAAATTCATGTATCACCTTACCAAAAGGCAGTATTGCCCAGCACAGACCCATGTGAGACATGCTTATTGCTCAGTCCCTGGTACACCGACCTACAAAGGCGCGTCCTTGAGACAGTTATTCAAATTCACTGAGTCTGAGTTTTCTCATCAGTAAAATGAAGAAAACACTGCTGACTCAAAGTAACAGGAGTGAGCCCCTCAGCAGAGGCAGCTAGGAAAAGCCATGTCAAAGATTAGAGAAGAGTAGGGTATAGTTAATGCCAACCAGAAGTGCTGATAAAGAGGCCATCCTTTTATAATTTTTCCACCTTAGAAGAGATGTCTTTCTAATTTGCACAAAAGTACAACAAGTACTAGTGGAGCCCCTCTGGCAGAGATAAGAAGAAAAGCAAGCACCAATGTAAATATTAAGTACACTAGCACCAATCAATTTTGTCTTCATTTTTCTAGTCCGAAGAACCAAGGAGGCCAGCATGTAGTAAAAACCTCACACATATTTAGGACCAGATTTGGGTTGTAATTACACTGAAACTCCTGAGCTATACTATCAACAGTTGCTCTTCAGTAATATTAAGTATGGCTTCTACTGTGCTAGAATATGTTGATGTTTAGAAGTGCATCAGAGTGTTCTTTTGGATGTGATAAGTGACATCTATCTTGGAACTTGTTTTCTAAAAATCCTGAGATGAATATAAGCAAAGATCTGGCAACTCTCAACAAATGAGTTAGAGTATCTGCTTCTTCACAATGAATTTGCCTTTTTAGGTCAGGGCTGCATTTGTTATAGATATTTAAATTGTGTAAATGGGAACTTGAGACACTCCCTGTGACTGACAGATAAACATGTGTGGCTGTATCTATCCTAGCTGGTGTTCAGAGGTGGCTGACTTTGATGATTCTACTTGCACCAATATTAAAAACCACACTCCATCAGAACTTAAAATGGGTCCTTTTGGTGCCCAACAGAGAGCAACAGTTCAGATTGAGATCATTACCTAATGGAATAAAAATCATTCTGAATTTTAGGCTTATTACTGAACTGTCTCTGGTGTATTTTTAAAAAGCTAAGGGTTTGCTCAAAAAGAATTATAAGTGGCCATTTCCAAAGAACAGTTTGCACAGAGACATACGGAACTTGGCATATACTTTTGCTCCAAACAAGGTGCTTGTTGGTGGAGCTTTGCTATGCGGTATTTCCTCTCCATGTAACAGCAAACACCTCTGCCTAATGTTCATCTTGCTAAAACTTCTAATGCACAATTAATATTAAATTATCAAGCTCACTTGAGTCAGCAGAAATATAATCTTTTATTTTCTGTGTTGGAAATATAAAAATATTCCCGATAAGAATGGACATACTCTCTGTCTTCTGTCATATAAGTTGCAATTAAGAAGGCAAACCTCCACCAACTCCACTTTAAATTCTTTACCAAACTTTCTATCTTAGAGGTGTATTCACATTTCCATATCTGACCTTTATCCCTGGTGCCCTGGAATCTTTGTCTGTGTCACACACATACGCCATTTATAAAGGCATAATTTTGTTGTTGTTGTTAAATGTCCTTCATCTCTCTCTTCTCTTCCCTCTTTCTCAAAATTAACTTTTTCATCACCTGATCATCTGTTCAATAACTTATAGTTGTCAATTCGTCTCACTGTCTCCACAGTTCACCAGGGAAATAAAAGCAGAGATGGGTTTCTGATGTCAGAAGCCTAACCCAGGTTTCCAGTTGGGCCTCTGTTCCTTTCTTCTGTGATCTAGGACACAGGAACTCGCCCCCCTTCTTTCCCTACTTATGTTGGTCGAGGGGTAAATCAGGGAAAATACCCTTTCCCTGTCCCAAATTCTGTTCTGTTGCTACCTATCTAGATCATAACACACTGGACCCCTAGCGATACTTAAGCTGTTTTAATTAAAATATTTCAGCAGGAATTGTGAACTTGTTTAGTCAATAAACTCCTTGGAGCTCCATAAGATTCAAGCCTGACTGATCATCCCATGCGTCCTCCCTCATTCCATCGCGTCTTGGTTTCCTCCTCCTTCGATAGATATTCCAGCCCTGCAGTCCTTCCCCATCCTTTCTTCCGCATGATACTCCACCCTTTCCCACAGGACAGTGAACATCCCTCCCCCAGGGCTGACTTGGGTCTTGCAAATACATTTCGCCTCTCAGATGTTTTCCAGATGTTCATAACTATCCCCTCCTGCCTCTAGGAATGAACTCCAGGCTGGGGAAAGAGGAGAAGAAATATGGTGGTGTGCTTTCACTCAGACCATGGCTGATTTTCTTATAAAGTGTCTGAAATCAAACACAGCTTGACACCACGGGGATAAATTTCTTTCAAAAAGAATCTTTAGTCTTAGATTAAATTTGTATTTTTCTATTACTTATAACCTTCACCATATTCCTTATGGAATAAAATCCTGGCCTCTTTTCTATCCCAAGTTGTATTACAAAATGCTTCACTATCTGATGGAATGTTTCATTCTGACCCATCCAGACAAATGGTCTGCACTCAGAACACTCATTTCTAATCCACCAGGTTTCTTGAACTTTCTAGAAAAGTGAGAGGAGAGAGTTGTGGGAAGAATTTCAAGTACCTGAGGGTGTACCTCCAACTCTTCACAGATTCATATTAGTACTGGAGAATTTGTAGGTTTTAAGGCCAGGTGTAGCTCTTTATTTCTCAGTATATTTTACATTTGTCCTGTTGGATGCCTACTCCTGCTAAGGTGGTGAAAATCTCATTGCTCAGATAATCCAGCAGCACCCCTTAAATTCATGGTAACTATGGAAGTCCTTGTAATAGAACAGACAAATAGAGGAACACTGAGCATATTTTTCTAAATGGTCTGCCAATGAACGATTGAAGGATTTTCTAGCATTGACCTATAAAATATTATATAATACAATATGTAATACTATAAGCATAGAGTCTGCCTAATTCTAAATGAAAGCTTCCTTCTGCTTATAGAGGACCCATTACAAAAGGTAAAAGAAGAATAAGTGTAAGGTAACAAGGTTGCTACATCTGCACATTTAACTTTTCAAAATTCAACTTCATGATTAAAATTAGCTTTTGCAACCAAAGGAAAAATAAACAAATGGGATTATATCAAACTAAAAAGCTTCTGCACAGCAAAAGAAACAATTAAAAGAGTTAAAAGACAACCAACAGAGTGGGAGAAAATATTTGCAAAATATATATCTGACAAAGGATTAATATCCAGAATATATAAGGAACTCAAACAACTTTACAAGAAGAAAACAAGCAACCCGATTAAAAAATGGGCAAAAGAGCTAAGTAGGCATTTCTCTAAGGAAGATATACAAATGGCCAACAGACATATGAAAAAATGCTCAACATCACTCAGCATCCGGGAAATGCAAATCAAAACCACATTGAGATACCATCTAACCCCAGTTAGGATGGCTAAAATCCAAAAGACTATGAACGATAAATGCTGGTGAGGCTGCGGAGAAAAAGGAACTCTCATACATTGTTGGTGAGACTGCAAAATGGTGCAGCCTCTATGGAAAATGGTATGGCGGTTCCTCAGACAATTGCAGATAGATCTACCATATGACCCAGCTATCCCACTGCTGGGAATATACCCAGAGGAATGGAAATCATCAAGTCGAAGGTATACCTGTTTCCCAATGTTTATCGCAGCACTCTTTACAATAGCCAAGAGTTGGAACCAGCCCAAATGCCCATCATCGGATGAGTGGATACGGAAAATGTGGTACATCTACACAATGGAATACTACTCAACTATGAAAACGAATGAAATACTGCCATTTGCAA